>NC_047122.1:56406407-57646407 GCF_902500255.1 Thalassophryne amazonica
AATGCTTTTTAAAAATCAATTCTTGGACATTTTGGATCAATTCAGAATCATAAAAAATAAGAATCCCCCTAATATATATATGAGAGTGGCTATACACCCAACCGTTGGGTCAATAAAGAAAAATTGGGAGCATATACACCCAACTACAACCGACCAATGAGCGCGCTTCTAAGCTCACTTCCGGTTTCAACGCAGGAGGGAAAAAAGGCATATATATACTTTCTCGCCGGCTGCTGGAGGGTTCGCAGCCCACGGAGGAGCTGTGATTTAAAGTGGTTCTGTTTGGCTCATCACACCCAGGGAACTGTGTCAAACTAACACCATCTTACAGCCAACAAGCAGCATTTTGTTCAAAAACTGTTTCGTTGTCGTTAACAGGCTTCCGTTCAAAATGCTTATGAAGTTTGTCTGTTTTCATCCATTGCGGTGTTTTTTCAGTAATTAAAGACAGCGCCGTTAAATGTCAAATATATACCACAATAGAGCCTTAAAAAGTGGTGTAAAAAACGTAGTTTAGATGCACAAAACATGTCAAATACACGATCATGGTTGGGCGAATAAGATAAGATATTATATTTATCTGCCCAACGGTTGTGCATGTAACATTCAATGTATGACTTATCTGCCCAAACAGTTGGGCGAATAAGGTAAGACATTATATTTATCTTCCCAACGGTTGGGCATATAGCCTTTACCTATCTATCTCTCTCTCTCTCTCTCTCTCTCTCTCTCTCTCTCTCTCTCTCTCTCTCTCTCTCTATATATATATATATATGACTTAGTTTTCATTTAGTCTTTCATATGTGCCATTTTTCCATCAGATAGGGAGTCCTGTCAGAAAAGGCATGCTGTGTAAAGATAACTTACTTTTATTTTCCATATGGGCCACTACTTCCTTAAATTAGTAGGTTTTAGTTTCATGTACGAAGTGATTTTACATTTAAAAATGGTGATGACTACTTCCATCTTTTTTTGACTAAACAACTTATTGTTGCCTGTGCTCTATTGACTCACAACCATGAATACTTTGCAATGCCAATATTTTGCTTTTGGATGAGTTCTTCAGCACTGTTAAAACAGAAAAGTTGGTCTTATGAGACTGCATTTCCACCATGGTGTTACAAAGCTGTTATGAAATTTCCACACTGTTGTTCATCCAAATCCTAGCCTTGCTGATCCATCAAGTGTCCTACTCCCACATCATAAATACCATGATAAAACACAAGTGGTCTTTGACATGTTGAGGGTGATTTATTCAAAGCTGAGGTAAAGGATTCATTGAAGCTTCTTTTGGCCCTACCCAAACTCTCTCCACAAAGCACTCTTCACACATCATGGCAACCTACATTTAGGCAGAATGAATTGCCTCTCCACATTGCCAAGGGCTCCTTGAAACACTGACGTATTTTAGTGATGGGCTCGGATAATGCATTCCACCACAGCTTCTCTCAAGTACTCAGAGAAATGCAATGCCCGCTCAATGTTTAATAGTGTCTTACTTTTCACATAAGTTACCAGAAGGGAAAGGATCATAGGATGAGTCTGTGCTGGCAATTTCAAACCTCCTTCCTGTTTTTCAGGGACAGTGAGGAATGATGGTGTCCCCTGTCTGGTCAGAGGGGTAATGAGACACCTGACCCTCCCTTTCAAAGTCCAACTGGCCACCTCAGCCCCCGGGGAGGACTCCAAATGAGGGGTTACGTTCAGGTTTGGGGGTGTGGATGACTATTTGCTTTTCATATTTCAATTCAAGACTAACTCCCACCATTATGTGTCCATGGGGCAACTGAGAGGTTTTGTGTCTCATTCCTAAAAGTAGGGTGTGGTTCTCTATATTTTCTCTGAGAAACCAACATTTCTCAATATTGCATCAAGTGAGTCAAAACTTCACACATTCTCAAGAAATGGTGGAATCTCAGAATGCAAAAGGTTGGTAGCATGGTGGATTAGAGGTTGGCATTGTTGCCTCACAGCAAGAAGGTCATGGTTTCGATTCCCACCTGTGGCCTTTCTGTGTGGAGTTTGCAGCTTCTCCCCACGTTTGCGCGGGTTTCCCACATGCAGGTTAGGTGAATTGGAAACTTCATAATTGCCCGGGTCTCTTTTGCAAAAGAGGTCTTGATCTCGATGGGGCTAACCTGGGTAAATAAACATTAAATAAATTATTTTTCTGGATCAGGGCCAAAATATCTCAATTTCCATTTTTACATACGCACCTTATTCTTGCATTTGACAGAGGTGCTGATATCTGCACTTTATTAAGGTCTATAACACGTTCTTAATCTGCAACTACAAATCATTGTTCTTCATACAGATAAAATAATCTACAAGTGAAGCATTATATAACATAAAACAAACCAAAGAATGGACACCCACACCACATGTTTGTCACCACTTCATGCAAATCCAGTGATACCATTAGATAAGTTTCTTCGTGGATATGACATGTGATCAGTTTTTTGCCATAATCAAACCTCTTTGTCATTTACAAACATACAACAACTCTACCATTTTTATCCATATTGATTTCACACTGTGTGATTTAGTTATGTCATTGATTTTGACCTTTAAAGGTCACCCAATATTGAAGGTCATGTGGCGAATAGCTGTTATATGACATCATATTATGGTTTAGTAGTAATCATGGGTGTACTTAAACAAATTACTCAATATAGACATACAAAATATTCACTATATGATAAGCATCAGGACAAAAGTTCGACCGTGGACTGTCAACTTGACTTTTACCCACCATCCCCCAGACTCCAGCCCACAAGTCAATGAGTTGGTCTTTTGCTGACCATTAATCAGTCAACTGAGCTGTGCTGTATCTGTACTAAGTGTAATAGACTAAAAATTTTAAAAAATACAAGCAATTACAGAAATCAGCAATTCATCAGGGCAGTGGTGCAATTTTGCCAAAGGAATGAAAAGTCACTGCATCCCTATAGCCATGTAAACATTTACCAGGATAGACTAAGGACACTATCATACAGACACCAAGGGACTCTAGAAGCACAGAATGTTTCTGAACTCTGTGAAAAAGCCTTTTCCACTTGCCTCGGCCTATCACAAATGCCCCAAGCATAGCACCAGGGAGAACCGGTTGGATATGGAGGATCACTGATCCATATCTGCAAGTGGCCTCCCCAGAAAATCAATATGGCATAGAAGCCACCCAGCCAGAGAACAAGTGGCTTTGCTCAGGGCCATATAAAGGTCAGCAGTAACTTCTATCCAAGGAATTAAATATGCATCACCACCAGTAAGTATTTACATCACCATTAGCTACAACAAACTACTGCAACAATAACTGGGTGGTCAACCAGCAGAAACAGCATCAAAACATAAACCACTAACCAAAGGATGCCAACTTTCCCTGTGTTTCTGTGTTTGGTTGCTTTGCAGTTAGCACTGTTGCCTCACAGCAAGAAGTTAATAGGACTGATTCCCACCTGTGGCCTTTCTGTGTGGAGTTTGCATGTTCTCCCCGTGTTTGCATGGATTTCCTCCGGGTGCTCCAGGCTTCCTCCCACATTTAAAGACATACACATTCTAATTCAAAATTTTATAATTTCCGAGGTCTACCTTGCAAAAGAGATTTTGATCTCAACGGGACTAACCTGGTTAAATAAAGGTTAAATTAAATTCTAGATTTAAAATACTGGGCTCATCATGGGGCGGCCATGACAGGCTGTTACAACTCAATGAAATGAATTTTTATTGAGCCTTAACATACTAATGGTGTATAATGTAAATATATATTTTTTATATTCTATTATCATTCATCCCATGACTATACTGATGGATAGACAGACTTTTGTACATGTAGGAATCTGTATAAACATGTAAATAACAATTAAATAACAAATAAATTAATAAAAGGCCTGTCATTTTTATTTCTCATAGAATGCCAAAGCTATAGATCATATGGCACAAATACCAAAGGGTGTTGAATTGTGAAAAATATAATTCACTCGTGGCTGAATGACAGCTTTAACATTTGTTTATACCTTGGAGGTATCACACATCAAACGCGACCCAATTTTTTATTTGTTGATGCCTTTGAGCTCAGTGCAGTAAGAGAGTCTGATTTGTCAGTAAAACAGACGTAAATGTCAAATGATAGCTTGCTCAATGTCACTTATCCATGTGAGTTCAATGTCAACAAGCAAGGTGTGTCACTCCATCAGGTTTTGGAAACTGTCAAGCCAAAATAAATGAAATTTTCAAAAGTAAAGTCATTTATGTTACATTTGGTGGTGGATTTTGTTGTTGTTGTTTGTTTTAAATAATGGACATATGTATCAGACCATGCAAATCTTCAACAAAAATTCAGCAACCACCGAGAAGTACGCAACATGTGCTTCATGTCTCCATCTCACGTTTCGTTCCCCATTCCTCACAGATCACGCTTGGAGCCATGAAACATGGCCTGAGATAAAAGTAAGCCAGATGCATTCAGAGACCCCATCTCATCCCTGAGGAAGGGGAATTATTATTTGATCCAAATCAAACAGTCTTTCTATGCTACATATTGCCAACCCACGCCAGCACAGGAATAGATCCCTTCAGCATTCATTCCGCCTTCCACCCCCCAAAGCTCCCAATCTGCCATCTCTCTCTCCGTTAACCTTCCCACTTGCAAAAAATCTGTACACCCTTTTGCACTGTAATATGACAGCATGATTCACAATTGATCTTCACCACACTGAAAAAAGAGAATAGTTGAACCAACTTTAAAAAAGCATTACAGTTGGTAAAACCTGAATGAATTGAGTTGTTTGACCTTAGGTGTGTAAGTCAGATCAACTCTAGATCAACTCTAACTTACAAATTTAAGTTCAAACAACTTAATTCATTCAGGTTTCATCAACTTATGCAAACCCACCTTTCAACAATACCCAGCCAGTTGAAACGCAGGAATTCTCTAGGTCTCCCCTGATGTCTTCAACATGAAAAATGCACGACATAGCCAAATTTCCACTAGTTAGTATTTATTCACAATGCATCCAAATCTCCTCAACTTAGGCTGCATAAATAACTGCTAATTTGACACAAAATCTTCAAAAGAGACTTGGTACCACAGTCACCTTAGGCAACCTTAGGGTTGACATCCAACTACACAAAGATGGGAAGCACCAGCACTCATATCCATGAAGCACCCTAAGGCTAAAAGTACCTCCTAGTGACGTCTTCTTCTTCTTGCGTATGAGTGTTGAAAAACTCATCCAACAATGTTGGCCTGGTGTTGACGCCATCTCTCCATATCTATGGTTGTAAGGTCATGATGGGTGGGGGGTAAAGAGTCTTACATTCACAGAGTATGTGAGCCGTGGTCTGGGCCTCTGCTCCACACTCACACAAACCTCATGGTTTCAGCCCTCACTGATGCATATCTGCACCAAAACAATGCACTCCAGCTCTGAGACGATTTAAGGTTATCCACGATTTAAGGTTATCCTCAGGTTCTGACCTCAAGATAGTGTTAGGGGCTACTGATACCTGCGCAGGGTAATGGTTTTGAGCCCACTCTTTGTTCCAGGCCCCTATGATTTTGTAGTTGTGGCTATGGAGAGTTTCTGATTGGCAGTAGAAGGGGTGACACGATTTCAGGCATTGAGGGCCAAGGCTTTGAGGGTCTGGGACTAGGCTGTGTAAAGGATGTTCTTCATTTGCCCAAGCCTAGTGACGCTATTCTAAGAAAAAAATTAGAATTCCTCAAATTCTTAGGAATTTCTTAGAACTTTCCCTTGGTAAGGTAAAAGTTGTTCACAATGCACCTTAGGCGTTAAGAGAGCTGTTAAGAGGAGGGAGGAAGACTTTTAAGAAGCCCAAGAGTGTCTTAAGCAGAGAAGATGGTGGAAAATACAGAGAGGAGGAGAGATATTCACTGTATAGGCCCTTTCCACTGCACAAAAGTAGCACTACTCTGCTTGACTGTACTCGTTTTTTTTGTTTGTTTTTTTTTGCTTTTCCATTAGGGCTAGTACCTGGTACCGGGTTCTTTTTGGTATGTGCTCAGGAGCGGTTCCAAGCGTGCTGAGCCGATACTAAAATGTGATGTCAATAGGCTGCTGGCCACTGATTGGTCAGAGAATGTCATCACTGGATGAGTCATGAGCGCGCCATCTGAGACGAGAATCAAACCCCCCATTTTTAAATACTCGCAGTGGTGTTTTAGTAACCGTCCTTTTCTTTTGTTTCATGATGAGTTTTTTTTTACTCGCACAAAACCATACTGTGGTCCGTGGATTAGTTGCGGATGTTTCTGTGTTTGGTGGCAGAGGAGAGAATACAGAGGGTTGAATGAAGCGATCCGAAATGAGAAAATCTCCCAGTCTTTGGCCGCTCATGGGTACCGGGCATTACAGCAACACAGAGAACAGCTGAAAAAGCTTAAAAGTGATTACGGGACCACAACGGCTGGAGTAGGTCAGACCGTGAGGGCTGGAAATGGTTCTACCGCAGGAACTCGGCCACGGGTTTGTTGGAGGCAACAGTGGTAAGTGTTTTGTCTGTAGTCTTCTTGAAAGCACCGTTTAACATTAACCCATAAATATTGTAATAAATATTTAGAAATATTGTAATAAATCCCACAAAGGCCCAGCTAATTTTGCTGGACCTTCCCTAAAGTTTCAGTTATCTTGGTCGCTTTGCATAAAAGTCATGTTCTTTCAAAATTATGCTCCAAATGGTATGATTTGTTGGAGGATATTTTTGAAAGAACATAACTTTTATGCAAAGTGACCAAGATAACTGATCTCTGGGGAATGATCATACAGAGTTTTTTTGTAGGATTTTATTACAATTCTTGTGTGTGTGTGTGTTTTTTTTTTTGTTTTTTTTTGGGGGGGGGGGGGGGTTGTTGGGTCATTCTGTGTATATATATATATATATATATATATATATATGCTTGCTTTTGTTAATCACTTATCATTTCTACCTTCATTATTATCCATGCAAGAGAAAAAAGGAGCCTGTTCCTGCGGGAGAATCTGTCCATCTTGAGTAATGTTGAAGCTGAAGATGAACTGGGCCCAGTGTGATCAACACATCCGACTGATCCTCGAGGAAGCAACGGAGGGGGAAGTTGCGTTTAATCAGACATATCTTGGCATGCCGGGCGACCTTGTGCACGTGATGCATGCCCGGGGCATGTGACCTGAGCCCCCACCCCATGACTATAAACGCATGTAACTTTTATATAGTTTGTGTTGCACAGATTTTTTTTTTCAGCAGTCAGCAGCAAAAAAAAAAAAAAAAAACATTTTGTCATTCATGTTTTGGTGAAATGATGGTTCATTTCTAACAATTTTTAATTTGGAATTTGCCACAAGACACTGTACACTACACCTGGCTGAATCTTTACAAAGATGCTGGAATAATGATGTCTAAACTGAGATTTTACCAAATGGTATTTAAGATAAACAAAAAGATTTAGTACTTTTATTGACAGCACAATTACATCAAGGAATTCTAGCTATATGAGAGTTAGGGTTTAATGAGATGTAACATTTTACCACAAACTATTGTACTGTGGTGTATAATTCTGCTGGATGACTTATAGCAAACCAGAAGTAATTTATTCAGATATTTTGAACAACCAAGTCTGTTTACCTCTATTTACATCTATGACCCCATTAAATGTAAAAAATGTTTTACTGCTGGATTATGCTTAAACAGCTTTTCAAACTGTTAGCCTTTAAATCAGTAAACCTTGGTAACCTTTACAAATCAAATTCATGTCATAAAAGTGGAGACATTTTAGCAGAAAGAACAAAATTCACAGTGAAACATAACCAGTATATAACATGTAGGCAAATGATGACAAAGGTGTCCCATTCCATCTCATAACCTTTTGCAGCAGTGACTCTGAGAAAACCATTTGAAACACACACAGCATACATATTTTAATTAGTGCTGTCAGGTTATTAAAAAAAAGTAATTGATTACAGCGTTTGTGATTAGTTAATCTAAATGAATCATTTAATTACAGGTATATTAAAAAAAATAAATAAAAAAACTGATCTGTGTGTGGTGCATTTAATCTGGTAAAAAAAGGATCTGGGTTATTTCTGTTACACATCAAGGAGGTATTAAGCTGTAAATTGATCTTAAAGCGAGAGAACTGTCTAATTGTAATTTGGATTGGCTAAATGCAGACAAATTTCATTGTATGTATGTGTACAATGACAATAAAAGGCTATATTATATAGAATGTCTAGAAAACAGAATTGTGGGAGTTTGGAGGCTGATTCTTTCTGCACAATATGACTCCTTTAATAATTATCTTAATAGATTTCATATGTAAATTTGTCCATTGAACATTAAAATCTGGATGAAAAATAAATAAAATGTTTTTAATGTGTTTTAAGCCTGTTCGAGATCAGTGACAATGTTAATTAACAGTCATTAAAACCAAATCACATTTTGTGCATGAACATCGGTAAACGCACAAACTCCCATCCATTGGACATCTAACACATTTATTGCTCTCCGAAACGAGTCTTTATTTACAGACCAAGTCACTGACGTCAAAACAAAACAGAGCAAAGTGTGACTGAAGGTGTGATAGATGCTGTAATTAATTAATCTAAATTAACACTTCTTTTTGACAGCCATGATTTTAATACTTAATAGCGACAGCCTGCAGTTATTACTTATTTGCGAGCTACTTAAGAAGCTAATGATTAGCTTACGGTCATGCTTCGTCTCTAGCGTATTTTCTCTTCTTCATATTGTATGAATTCCCAAAGTCTTCTGTACATTATAAGCGTGTTTCGTCTCACCGCCGGCAGCTTTCCCTTAAAAACGCCATTGTTTATGTTTATGTTGCGTATAAAACAATGTCACTGCAGTTTGCTCTGCTGACCCCACCCACGTTAAGGAGGTTCTGTTTGTAGTGGAAAAAGACATGCTTGGAACCAAACCGAGAAGAGCCGAGCCAAGTCGAGCTGAGTAGTGCTAGTAATGTGTAGTGGAAAAGGCCCATAGGTTGAAAAGCAGTTCAGCTGATATTATCAACTAATTTCACTGTCCATTAATAACTCGGGGTGCAGAGCACTTTTTTTTTTTCCTTCTCAATTTGTGACAACCAGTCACAGCTCATAGAGGACTGTGTCATACCTAGCAATGGAGTCAATCCTGCTTCCTCACAAAGATAAAAGTTTCTGTCCCCTCCTTGCCCAGAGTTGCTCTCAGACACCTCTTGGATCTCTTGGATGGTAGGATTCCTTGCCAGGAAATTTTAAGCTAAGTTAGGAGCTCTTTGAGAGGGCTTTGAGGTGCTTTGTGGATATGAGACCAGGACTCTAAAGACTTGGACCTCCTGCAAAGATATTGGTGTCACAAAACACATATGTCTAGTAGCCTCATGACTCCATGTGCCCTGATCCTTGGCATTTCAAATGCCAAGGACCCGGTGATGTGTGTCATGGTCCACATAAGTGATTGTCTCTACAAGTTCAGCATTTTCATCTCATGCAAAACACTTCTAATGCCTGAGTCCAGGAAGTCACTGGATGCCCAGATTTTAGTCTTAATCCATAAGAACTACAAACCCAGAGACTTTGATTCCTCACTCAGGTTCTTAACTGCTTCTATCAGGGTTTGTCATAGGACATCATTCATCTAAGAGTCAGAAGCTGGACACCCTCGTAATGCACTTGAACAATACACTTTTGACGGTGTACTTCAGAGCATAAATATAGGGCCGTAAAACACAAAGCATTACAAGGTTACAAGCTGTTGATCCCATTTCCACATTGGTTTATTTGATATCATTGATATTTGTGATTCTGCATTAAGACTTTATTTTTAGAAATGCAGGCTTTGTTCCTGATCCATGAATCAGTCCACAGTAAAATTAAATGATACATCTACTCCTTTAATTCATACCCTGAATATAGTCTTAAAACTGTCGAGCATTGCACCAGTCTCCTTCAATGATTAATCAAACTAACCAAATAAACGTGACCAGAAACATATGTGAGACATGAGCTTTCAGCAATACGACATTAATGCTGTGATTAATGTGCAGGATCATAATAGAATCTGCTCTCTTACCTTGTTCTCAGTACCTGTTTAATTTTTTAAAGAGTTAAGAAAAGTGCAGCCTCTTGTGGAATAACTATGTAGAAAGGATTTCAAGGTAATATTTCCACACACAGCCAACCTCTTTAATTTTTGAGATGTTCAAATATCACAGCTAAATTTCAGGTCTGGTTCAAGTACCTACATTATGTTGATCAAATTGTAGCTAAAAATGAATGACAGCATTCTGAATCAAATCATATAATGTGTATTTTCATTTTTAAATATTAGCATTATTTGATTTATACCAATTATTTAAATTTCAGTTTGCACATTCTGTAATTTCAAATATCAAATAATATACAAATAATGAATGTTTATAGTAGTGGATAGTATAGTTTATAGTAGTGGATTTTTATGTATTTATTTGTGTGTGTGTGTGTGTCTGTGTGTGTTAGAAGAATTAGCACCATCAATTAGCTTGTGCAAATCGTTGTTCGTCAGTAAAATAGACTCCGCGATGTTTATCTACACGCTGCCCCCACTAGTGTGTGTGGGCGGTTGTCACAGTATGCAATGGTACAAAACGTATGGAGCCAAATTTGCATGGTAAATGGCACCAAATTTGCATGCTAAATGCAACGCAACACACATGGAATGAATAATCCATGTCACATGACATACAAAGCACCAATCAAATGACAAGGATACAATCAACCTTTATATAATATTCATCTATTACACACAGGTTGTTAATGTGTTGTTGCCAGCTAGTCAACAAATATGAACACATGTATGAACATATTGTTCAAACAGGGCCATGTATCCATTTACCACCTACCACTGTTGGACATGTAAAGTTTTTACCTTGCAAATAGTGTTTTGTCTGCTCTCATGAGGGCTTCCCTTTATTTGATGCAGACAGAGCAGAGAAACAAACTTAATTCTGCCTATTTACAATATTAAAATCAAGCCATCATTGGGTACATAGTTCATTTATATCAATTCAGGGGTCTATGAATCAGATTAATTGAAGAAGACATATATTGCAATAGAATTGATTTTTGATTCATACTGGATCATTATTAGGTAAGAATGCACAGAAATAAAAGCTTTGTTTTCTTCATTAGGATAAATGGACACATCTGTTCTCTGTTCTAGCACTCCAAGTCCTCTGTGAGACACCTGTGACCCATTGATTTGAAGATTTTAAGCCAAGAGTTCCTACTTGCAAGATTGTCTTGGGTTTAAACTCTTCTTTCGAACTTGTTTTGACATTGAGTTAAAACTTCCAGTGGTATTCATGGCTTGATATCTGCTTACCATCTTTTTGGCACTGCTTGTAAAACCTGAAATCTTGGTAGTTTTATTCATCTCGCACATGACCTGAGCACTGCCTGCATCTAGCATTTTTCTATAAGCCTACCTCTGCAGAGCAAGTAGCAAAGTAGATATAGAGTTGGGCTGACAACATGAAGACCTGGGTTTGAATCCTGCTCATGCTACCCGTCTGTGTCTTTGTACAAGACATATCATCGATATTGTTTCAGTCCACCCGGCTGTAAATGGGTACCACCCTCAGCTGGGTAGTTATTTTAGGTGTTTCCATCTTGTATCATAAATCTGTAATAGTACATCAGTATAAACTGTGCAGAAGCAGGGTGTTCTCTTCAGAATCAGTACCAACACTGAACAGCTGCAGCTGATGAAAATATTGTAAATATTGGACCAAGCTTGGCAGAAAAAATTCCCGATTCCCAATCTGAGGATTGGGATAATAATCTTATAGAAAGAAATCCCTGTTCAATGTTCCTCACAGCAGTGGATGGAAATGAAATTATAGACATTGTGAATAATTGTAAATATAAAACATCTACCGATTTAAATGAAATTGATATGGTGGTGGTAAAACAGGTCATTGAATGGATTGTAGAACCATTAACATACATCTGTAACTTATCATTTCAAACCGGTAAATTTCCCAATCAAATGAAAATAGCTAAGGTTGTGCCGCTGTATAAGACTGGGGATAGACACCACTTCACAAATTATAGACCTGTTTCTTTGCTTCCACAATTTTCCAAATTATTAGAAAAGTTATTCAATAATAGATTAGACAAATTCATAAATAAACATAAATTACTTACTGATAGTCAATATGGATTCAGAGCACATAGTTCATCACTTGCATTAATAGAATCAGTTGAGGAGATTACAAACGCCATAGACCACAAATTACATTCAGTTGGAATATTTATAGACCTTAAAAAGGCTTTTGATACAATTAATCATGACATATTAATCAATAAACTTGAACAGTATGGGATTAGGGGGTTGGTGTTGCACTGGGTGAGAAGCTACTTAAGTAACAGAAAACAGTTTGTGAAGTTGGGGGAATATACATCATCATGCTTGGACAATGCTTGTGGCGTCCCACAGGGGTCAGTATTGGGTCCAAAACTGTTTCTAATTTATATAAATGATATTGTCAATGTTTCCAAAATATTAAAATTAGTATTATTTGCAGATGACACAAGCATTTTTTGTTCAGGGGGGGATTTGCAGGAGTTACTGAGGAGGATCAGTATAGAAATGGGAAAATTGAAAATATGGTTTGACAGAAACAAATTATCATTAAACTTAAGTAAAACAAAATACATGTTATTTGGCTATTGTAATACAGACATACAGGTTCAGTTACAAGTCGAGGGGGTAGATATTGAAAGGGTACATGAAAATAAGTTTCTGGGGGTGATAATAGATGATAAGATAAACTGGAAGACTCATATAAAACATCTACAAAGTAAACTGTCAAGAAGCATTTCAGTTCTAAACAAAGCGAAACATATTCTGGACCACAACTCACTCCGCATTCTTTACTGCTCACTGGTTTTACCATATTTACAGTACTGTGCAGAGGTATGGGGTAATACTTACAAAGGTACAACACAATCACTATCAGTAATGCAGAAAAGAGCTATAAGAATTATTCATAATACTGGCTATAGAGATCATACAAATCCACTATTTTTACAATTCAAATTCTTAAAATTCACAGACTTGGTTCATTTTCAAACAGTACAAATTGTGTATAAAGCAATAAACAATTTACTTCCAGCAAATATTAAAAATATGTTTTTTAACAGATCAGGGGATTACAGTCTGAGGGGGAAATTTAATTTAAAGCATCAGTGGGCACGAACAACATTAAAAGGTTTCTGTATTTCTGTCTGTGGGGTGAGGATGTGGAACAGATTGGGAGTGGGGCTCAAGCAATGTCCAAGCATGAACCAGTTCAAACAGCGGTACAAAAATATGTTTTTTTCTGGGTATAGGGAGGAGGAAGGGTAATGAGGGTTAGGGTGTTTTTGTTTTTTGCTTCGGCTTGTAAATATATAGTATTTTGTATGTAAGTAGGTATGTGTAGGTGTATATTTATGTTTGTGTATATATATGTGTATATATGTATATGTGTATATATGTGTATGTATATGTGTATGTATGTTGATGTGTGTATGTATATATATATGTGTATGTGTATGTATATGTATATATATATATATTGATATCGGTTTAGGTGTGTAGGAATCTATGTGTATATGTGGCAAAGGGTATTACTGGTTGTGGGGAAGAAGGGGTAGGGATAAATAAGCTGATGCTTCACCCTACCCCTTTTCGGACATGTTGGGTACACAGTAGGAACTTTTTTGTTGTTGTCTTTACTGATCTATCTTGTAATTGTTGTTGTATCAAATGTTCGAAATAAACAGTTTTCATTCATTCATTCATTCATTCATTCATTCATTCATTCATTCATGTTGCTGTTCCTGCTTAACTGCCTCACCTTGGCCCTCCAGGTATCATGAGCATCACAGCAATTTAATGTCTCCATGACTGCAGTGAAGTGCTTCAATTACTGGCACCAGTGTAAGCTGCAGAACCGAGATAATAAATGGCTTTTTTTTTTTTTTTTTTGAAAAGATGAGCACAAATTTGAGGGGAAATACAGGTGGAGCCTTTCCCAGCAGTCATAAGGCAATAGGCAGGGAAGCAGGGTACACCTTGGACAGGACGCCACTTTATTGCAGGTCCACATAAAGACAGACAAACACATTCACATCTATGCCCAATTTAAAGATTCCAATTCACCAAACATGCATGTTTTTGGAAGGTGGAGGAAGCCGGAGCACCCAGAGGGAACCTTGTGAACATGGAGAGATCATGCAAACTCCACACAGAAACAACCACATGAGATGCGATCCTTGGACCGTCTTGTTGTAAGGTCGCAGTGCAAACCAAAAGCCCAACATGCTGCCATAGATACATTTCTTAATGCTGGCAAATTATACAGTATTTTTTTTTCTTTCTGATGCCTATTTATGTAGGACTTTTTCATGAATCAAAGCAGTAAACAAAAATCAACTCTAATAATGAATGAACAAATTTCAATCATAAAAGTACATTACAGTAATGCACAAAAATCCCAAATTTAAGAGACTTGTATTCCAGGGTGACTTCTATTTTGGTGTGACATACTCTGCAAAATAGGTTGTACAAGTAAAACAAAAAAATGTGAACCTTCAACAGAGGTGTGTACAGTGGCCAAGAGAGCTCATTACTGGGAAAATGAGAAAAAAAAAAAATATAGAAAATAGCTTCATCAGCTTGACAAGATGTGCACTGCAAATTCTCACAACACAATCATCCATCAGTCTTGTATGCAGCCTGTGTTTTGTTTGTTTTCTTCTTTGTTTTTTCTTTGTATTTGGTTTGCTTGTCAGAATTTGCAGCACATTTATTTTTATTTAGTTGTCTAGTGAGAATTTGCAGCTTGGTTTTTTTTGTTATATTATAAGAATTTGCAGGGCATTTTTGTTTGGTATTGTCGTGAGAAATTGCAGCACATTTTTTGTTTGGTATTGTCGTGAGAATTTTCAGCACATTTTAATTTAATTGTCTAGTGATAAATTGCAGCTTGTTTTTTCTTTGGTTGTGATGTGAGAATTTGCAGCACATGTTTTTGTTTGGTATTGTCGTGAGAATTTGCAGCACATTTTTTTATTTAGTTGTCTAGTGATAATTTGCAGCTTGTTTTTTCTTGGTTGTGCTGTGAGAATTTGCAGCATATTATTTAGTATTGCTGGCAGAATTTGTAGCACATTATTTATTTAGTTGTCCAGTGATAATTTGCAGCTTGTTTTTTTTGTTTGTTTGTTTGTTTTTTGTTTTTTTCTGTGAGAATTTGCAGCACATTTTTAAATCGTTGTTGTGAGAATTTGCAGCCTGTGTTGTCAAACCGATGAAGATATTTTCTATATTTGCATGTGTTGAAGCGTGATAAGCTCTCTCTGCCACCTTATGTCCACCATATGGACTAAATAATTGCAAAGAAACAGTGTGAATAATGTTAGCAGTAATGTACATCAACATATCTCCCTTCTTTTTGGTGACATGTTTGAAAAAGGAGTCCAAATTTCCATTTCTCAAGTACTGCAGCTGTATGTAACTGTAGATTTAAAAATATTCCAACTGTCACTGACAGCTGCTTATAGTCATCCTGCCTTGGCCACACCAGTAAGATCACTGAAGTGGTATTTATGGTCATTTTTTTTAGAAGAAAACAAAACATATGTCCACTTTTCCATGACAGCAAGCACATTAGAGGAACCAATTAGTTGCATCAGTATGAGATAGAGCCCAGTGGAACCATCAGACATTTGGGTTCTCAGCAGGTCAGCACAGTTAGCCTGCACAAAAGGCTGTTAAAGAACTCACATTGTTCAGCTTCAGTCTTTTAGAAGACCACTTACAAACACCGCACTCTGTTTAACTGACCATAACTGTGAAGTCAACACGTGAAACATCAATGAATCAGAACAAATCGAGGAGTTCCATCAACCACTTCCCCATTACAAAGCTGGAAAACAATATTTTGAAAATATTTTTGCACTTTTGTTGAGTTGTGTGTTTCAACACAATGAAAATTTTAAATCTCAGTTCACAAAATCTTTTTTTTTTTTCATCAAATGATGTACCAGCTGGTCATATTTAATCCATATATTGTTTTATACTGTAGTTAGTAATGTCAATTAATTATTTACTTTATATATATATATATATATATATATATATATATATATATATATATATATATATGTATTTATCTTTGCAGTTGCATCTTGTCTCCCAGGGATCTCAGCCTTTGAGATCGAGAAACATCTGAGATGACCTTATGGAGTCATAAGGTTACTGGACAGAAGTGCTTGACAAGGCGAGACACCAGTGGTGTTTTGCAAATGTGAGGCAACATTTATTTTAACATCAGTTCAGTTTCATTGTACTATTATGTGCACAACAAGTAGGTATATGTGTTTTGAAGCTTGTTATGTAAAACTACTCTGAGTGTTACATTATAGAATTTTGGACTTCAGACCTGATTTTTCTTGGTCTAAGATGCAAACAGTTTCTAGTAACTGAAGACTTCAATGCACAGCACTGGACCACACCTTAATTTTAGGTTAATTTTCCTGTGACTGTAACAAATTTATGAAATCTGGCCTGTTGATGACACACAGAGGGTGCTGGGTATGAACACTGGTGTTGCATGGAAACTAGCAATAAATTTAGCATTATATTGTGCACAACTTTGTGTTGAGTGTAAGGTCGTGGCTTATATGCTGAAACAAGTTCTTTGTGGAAACCTGAGGCCAGTAATAGGAGTGAACCATCATGGGATGTCAAGGTCTAACATGGAAGATCTTCAATGGTGGGGTGCTCAGTTATTACATTGAGCTTCTACAGCAGCTGATTTCAAATGAAAGCAGCAAGCACCAAGTCTCTTCTTTTTCTTCCACTTCCATATTCTTTCTTTCTTGTCTCATCTTTCTTGATGCTTCTCCCATTCTAATTCTTCCATTCTTCTTTTTTTTCCTTTCTTCTTACATTCTTTATTGTTCTTTGTCCTTATTTCATCCTCTCCTTCTTCTTTCTTCCTCCTCCTCCATCTTCTTCTTCCATATATATATATATGGATATATATATATATATATATATATATATATATATATATATATATATATATATATATATATATATATATAATTTTGCATTAAGAATTCTGGGGGTAAGCAGCTGCCTTCCCATTTTGTAGACTTGGGTTTCATTCTGTTTCCTTGAACAAGACACTGCATCTGCATTGTGTCAGTCCACCCAGGTGCAATTAGGTACCCGCCTTGGCTGAGGAATTAATTTGCACTGGATGGGCATCCCATGAAGTAGGAGTTGTTGATTCTCATCCACTTTATATTATGAAATCCCAAAATAAGGATCAGTAGGGTCGAAATAGGACTTACATTTTCTTCAACATAATATTCCCATTCAGCTGTCAGAAGATGATATTTACTTGTTAAAGCAACACTTCATTGACCCTGAACATAAATAAATAAAATCCTTAAAATCAATGTATGGTGCATCTTAGTTAGTAGTAGTTTGCTAGTTAGTTAGTAGTTTGCTCTCTCTCTCTCTCTCTCTCTCTCTCTCTCTCTCTCTCTCTCTCTCTCTATATATATATATATATATATATATATATATATATCAGTCTTGAATCACAGAGAAGATAAAATCTATTGAAGAATAAAAATATACCTTTAGGGAAAGCAGGTTTTACTCTTCGATTATATCATAAAACCACCTGTCAGGTTGGCAGTGAAGCCAACTTACTGAAGAAACAGTGTAAAATGCTACATGAATACTTCAACGTTTTTGTGTTTCTTATTACTGTTAATAACTGTACAAGTTGTCGCGAATTACTGATTTACTTTCATAGAAAGAAGCTCCTTTTTGTCAACTTTGACTGCAGCTCGAGATTTGCATTCTCCAGGATGTCAAGGACACCAATTGTTTTCAATAATGCACGTAAAAATAGTTTGCAGCGACAACTGCTCCACTGACATAGTTGATCTATAATTTGAATGTGCTCGTGTGTTACTGCAGGTGGAGGAAACATCTGTGCTTTTTTACTGCAAGGTGAAAGAGTCTTACTTACCTTGTGAAGTTGTAGCAGCTTGATAAAATGCAGCATAAATTCCTTTTACACAGTCGATTTTCAGAGTAAAATACACTCTGCCAGGACTACATTTGCAGAAGGTAATGAGGTGATTGCAGTCAGGTGTGGTTTAGCAAGGTTTGTGGCATGAACTATGACCTCATGGCTTGTTTTTACTTAACTTGGTTGTAGGGGTGGGTTGAAGTGGGGTGGCAATTGCAACCAAGACTACTGAATTTATGGGCTGATGGCTTGGCCATTACCTTTTACTGGGCAATTGCTGAAACATTATGTGCTGCTTCCAGAGTGATGCAAAATGCATGTTGTGACTAGATGATTGCATGGAGAATCTTCTCACTTTAATTATGCAAATCTGTTGATTAGTGCATGAAAATAATGTCCACTTTCTATTTTCCTGATTAAAAGCATTTCAGATGAAATTTGATGGCCACTTTAATGAGTGACTGCCTCAAGATCTGGAAAAAGTGCTCGAGTTTGATTTTCTCCTCATGTGACTGATACTTGTTGGGTGTAAGAAGATGTTTCTTCACTGCCATAAGTGAACCACCACAACACCATTTCTCTGTCATAGCAAGAAGTAATTTTCATGTGTACAATGTATTTACTGTCCAAACAATTACATGTATTTATTTGTTCAAGTATTTTGGGGTCTTTTTTAAAAATGGGGTAAGTTAAAGCTTGAGATCAATAGATGGACTCGGGCTATGTCTGACGGTGACACTGTATGGCACTGCTGTGCAAAACTTTACCAGTTGATTTACTTCCCTATCCTCACTTATGGTCATTATCTTTGGGTTTGGGTCACAAATACAAGCAGTGGAAATGAGAATCCTCTGTTATCTGGGCTTACTATCAGTGACAGGGTGAGAAGCTTGAATATCCATGAGAGTCTAGGAGTACAGCTGCTACTTTTTTAGCATCGAAAGGAGCCAGTTGAGGTGGTTCAGGCATCTGGTGAGGATGCCCCCTGGTCATCTCCTTAAGGAGGTCTTCCAGGCATGCCCAAGTGCGTGGGGGCCCCTGGAAAGGCCAAGGACATGATGGAGGAATTATATTTTCCAGCTGGTATGCAAATGCCTTGGGATCCCAGCGGAAGAGTGAGAGGCCTTGGCTGAGCATAAGGAAGTGTGGGATATCCTGATTGGTCTACTGCAACCATGACGTGGACCTGGACAAGCTTTCCTGCTTAGGTGGTTGCCATTTAAAACCCAAGGTGACTTCATAGTGTGCTTATACCTGCTTCAGACCTCTATCTCCACAGGCCATTTAAGAAAAAAGGAAATGACTGCATTTATAAAGCACTTTTCCATCTGAGTCCAAAGCTCAAAGTGCTTTTGCAATGATGCCTCACAGTCATCCATTCACACACACACACATCAGGATGCTGCCACTCAAGGCTCTCAAGGACCCTTAGCAATTTTTCAGTCTGGCTGTCCCAATGCTTAACCCTTTGGATGCCTCACATTTTTCAACAAAATGTAGTATATATCAATATCGTCTACCAAATGGTTCAACTAATCATAATCACTCTACCATCATCTCCCCCAAAGCCACAGTTTGACTGAATCTAACTGGCTGCCCCCATAATAGCCTCACCTTACATTTATTATTTGTTTACTTCTGATTTCAAAAAGTAAAAATATTTGCAGTAACCCAAGAGGTTTATTGATAAAAATCATTGTGTTGTAATGTCATACTGTTGCGTGCCAATGGAAAGACTCATATAGTCTGTTTATCCTCCAGACATTTTGTAATGCTTTATGACATACCGGGCTTCTGCAATGCCTGCTATAGGTCACAGGAAGTTATCAAATGCTTGAGGGGCTACAGTGAAATAATCACTCTTTAAAACGTGTCCAAAGATGGGTCAATGACACAGGAATTTGGCCCACTGGGCCCAGAATTGGGTCCAGTGGACAAAATTACAACAGAGCTTTTATACGCTTTTGATTCTTAAGTAAAAGGGCTTCACACATTGAATTCTCATGTCTGACTGGGTTATACATGACAGCTCTGGTTTCATGTTACATACCTTGATGACACAGTCTGTCCTTCCCCATCACATTCACCTGACTCACACACAGTGCACTTGCCAGTTTTGTGGATGTGCCTGTTGCAAGCAGGAGAGTGAATGGGTTACAAATACATATCACGCCTCTCCAGCATCTTATTAATGCTTAAGTTCTCCCACAGGTCAGAGAGCTATAAATGCTCATGAATGTTATGCGTTGCTTCAGTGTGAACCATGGAAAGCCAAATGGATTTGGAGGACTTAAAAGAATACCAAATCAGCTTTATTTAACAGGGGCATGTCCTGTATAATAACTGCCTGCACAGAAAATACAGGGACATCTTCAAAGGTCATTGGTGTCTGTTATTTACTTTGAAGTATTTCATTTAAATAAGGATGTTGCATCTTTACTTCAAGTATACTGTAAATATATTTGTTGCACTGACCTACCGGATCTTCAACATCATCACTGCCAAGGCAGTTATATGATGTGCAGTATGTGTGTCTAATTTGTTGACAAATTACACTGGTCTACAGCCAATATGCTTCTGAAATAAAGATAGTCAATCTTTACAAATTTTGGGCCATGGAGAATGAAAATGTTGTTTGAAAGTGTTGACTGGCTGTAGTTTTAAGAAATGCTACTAAGGATTAATATATAACCCTTCTGCTGATTTTTAACGTGTTACAAAAAAAGAACAGGTGAGATATTATACAACCAGTCGGAGAAACATAAAAAAATTTTCATGAAAACTCTACTGTTAACAGGATGTAATTATGTAGACGGGTCAAAGACCTGACGCTTGCTTTTTCTGTCCGATGGAACTTTTTACTTAATAATAAACATTAAAGTGAATAAAAATATAACATGTATGTCTAATACCTTCCTTATACATGTGCCCACTCGTATTTCTTTAAACATGTTGGTTATTGGTCATTTTCTGCCATCTGATGTGTGAAAACATCATGTGGGGTGACCGTCCGACCTTGACCTCTGTTTGGACAACTGGTTTTAAACCACATTAAAACAATCTGAATATAATCCTTGCCCTATTTGGCATAATTTCAAACTTGTTTTACATTTATTGACAAAGTTATGAAGCATTTGTACATACATTTCAATCATAATACACAAACAAATCTTGTCCGAATATGTTCATTGTCTGAAGTATAATCTGGGGCGACCATCAAGAAAATACAATTATGGAACTTTCATTTTGACAATCATCTCAAGGAGGATGGTGCATCAGCCAGTCACACCGTGAGGGTCACAGATAGACAACATGCAGGTCAGTAGTCTCTCTCATCTTTACAAATAAATCCTCTTTTCAACTGCTGCAACCTATACGTCACATTTGGATATCATGTGGGGCGACCACCCTAAAAATGTGAATAATAAGTTTAATTCACAAATCTATATTTTGAAGGTAAATTTGTTAGTGATATGTGGTAAGAAGTAGCTGGCTTGGATTCTATAGCAAACCATTAACCTGTTATATTTGATTAAACTTAAAAACATCATCTGGGGCGACCGAGCATCATGTGGGGCGACCACCGCCGCCGGTTTAAATGATAGCAAATACATGTCCTGTGTTTGCAGTTTCTGTATGCTTATGTTTTCATTCATGATATACATTTAGTTATTTGTTTTTTGAGTGTGTCTTTATCAGAGAAGAAAATCTTTACCATGAAGATCCACCAAGTTGTGTTATCACAGCCTGCAAAGATCACACACAGGGAGGTGTCTTTCTATAAGCAGTTAAAGATGAGTCCATGCCCTTGTTACCAGCCAGTAACTGTAGACCTGAAAGCCACCATACGCCATACTGAGAAACCTGAGACACCTAAGGAACAAGAAAGTGTTCAAACTGAGAACCCGTCAAGATCTCCACCTGAGCCACCTAGGGAACAAGAAAGTGTCCTAGATCTATGTGGCAGGTTTGTGATAGTAACCTACGATGAGCTTCCATATGTAGGCCAGGTCCTAAAGGTTGTGGAAGAGGAACTGCAGATCAGCTGTATGCGACAATCTGATGACAAGAACTTGTTCTTGTGGACAGAAAATCCAGATGTTACTTTCTACTTTAGGAAAGATGTTCATGTTGTCATTTCAGAGCCTGAGCCAGCAACCTCACGTTTCTTGAAGTTGACCTGCCAAGACTGGGTAATGTTCCGAAATGCCTGGGGTTAAAGAAATGCCTCCAGATTAAGCCTACAATGTGTCTGGAGTTAGGACAATGCTAATGTCGTTATGTTAAAGTGTTAAATGAAATAGTAAGGAAAATGTGAATGTTGTTGTTATGTTCATGTGTTTCATGAAATAGCAAGGAAAATGCTAATGTTATGATGTTATTGTGTCAAATAAAAATGAAATGAAAATGGTTATATGCTGATTCTTTAATAAAAGATTTTCATTAAAAAATTGTCTCAATTCTGTAAATTATTGAATAGCCTAAACTGCCCACTGTTTCTCATCATTTTGGGTGACTACTTGTCATGTGGGGTAACCAACAATTGGCAATTCTGTACTAAATTCAAAATTTAATGTCTCAGTCTTGGTTCAAATATTAATCATTGGTATAGCATGCATAAGTGGATACTATCTGTACACATTTTAAATCAGTTTTATGAATTCTAGAGTAAAAAGTCACCCCAAATTACTTTTTTTAAGGTCATTGCCCTATTAATTTAAGTTTAAAAACACTAAAATATCTTTGAAGTTTTCACATACATGCATTTATACACTACATTCCAAATGTTTGGAAAATAACCAAATATATATTTATTTCAAGTATTTTAAAAATGGGCCACTCAAAGGCCTTATACATCTTTGACCCAGACACAAAATGTAAAACCTTATATATTTTGGAAACAGTAGCCAGTTAGCCATTGTTATTGTCATATTTGAATAAAACCTGCCAAAATCCATAATAAATAGCACATATTTTTTTCTGAAGCAGACAACTTCTAAATATTTGTATACCAGTGTTATTTTAGTCAAAAAAGAACTTGATATTGCAGTTTCTCTTGTCGTATTTGAAACTATTGGAGCAATGTTGCAATAACTGTTGCAAATGCAACATGAGTTAACTCAACCACAATTGTAATAATCATGCATGACTCTTTTCACAAATATATGAGGTCTGTTAGAAAAGTATCCGACCTTTTTATTTTTTTCAAAACCTATATGGATTTGAATCATGTGCGCTTGCATCAGACAAGCTTGAACCTTCGTGCGCACGCGTGAATATTTTCATGCCTGTCCGTTGCGTCATTCGCCTGTGGGCAGGCTTTGAGTGAGCACTGGTCCACCCCCCTCATCGGATTTTTATTGTTTAGGAATGGCGGAGCGACTACCGCTTTGTTCCATGAAAATTTTTTTCAGAAACTCTGCCAGACAGCCAGATGGAAACCATTTGGAACATTCAGATGGCTTTCGGTCAAGATTGTATTAGTATCACACGGATTAAGGACCATTAAAACTGGATTAAAAATGGCCCACGGCGGCAGAGGGCGCACCGCGCCCCGAGCGGCCATCGACAGGCTGGAACGAGCAGATCACTTCCAAATTTAAAGCTCTGTTGAAGCAGGACGTCGTGTGACTAGCAGAGAAGTTTCAGAAGAGGTCGGGATCAGCACATTATCGGCATATTCCACTGTTAAAGGAGATTTTGTAATGAAATGAAAGACGTGCAGACGGACAGATTTGCACGTCGGGACACAGCCGCTCACAGCCGCTGGACAAACAACACCTCCGTGTTGGAAGTCTAAGTTGGAACATGCCCAGCTGTTAAACAATTTCTCGGATAGCTGTCTGAATCTTACAAATGGTTTCCAACACGGAGGTGTTTTTTTGTTGAGCGCTTTTTTGTTGAGCAATCCTCCGCACCTCTTTCATTACAAAATCTCCTGTAACAGTGGAATGTGCCGCAAAAGCGCTATGTCCAGCTCTCTTGCCATTTCTGTGGTAGTCACACGATGTCCCGGATCAACACAGCATTCAGTTTAGAAATGATCTGGTCGTTCCAGCCTGTCGATGGCCGCTCGGTGCGCCGCGTGCCCTCCGCCACTGTGGGCCGTCTTTATAAAGGTTTGAAAACTCCTTAATCCATGTGATACCAACAAAATCTTCACCGAAATCCATCTGAATCTTTCAAATGGTTTCCAACTAGCTGTCTCTAACAGTTTCTGAAAAAAAATTAATGTAGCAAAGCGGCAGCCTCTCAGCCATTTTCCTGACAATAAAAATCCGATGAGGGAGGTGGACCAGTGCTCACTCAAAGTCTGCCCACACACGAATGACGCAACCGACAGGCGTGAAAAAACTCACGCATGCGCACGAAGGTTCAAGCTTGTCTGATGCAAGCACACATGATTCAAATCCATATAGTTTTTGAAAAAAATAAAAAGGTCGGATAGTTTTCTCACAGACCTCGTATGAGCTTGCTTATAGAACAAACACTTTCCTAATAATTTTTACAATATCAGGCAAATTTACATGGGAACCTTAAACACAACTGTAATAATTATTACAATACCGGGTGTAAATTCACAACTAACTCAACCACTATTGCAATAAATCTTAATAACGCCAACTAATGCCTCTTTGCTTTATACACTGGTATTACAACCCCAAATCAGAAAAAAGTTGGAATGATATGGGAGTTCAACTATTCTCTTTTTTCAGTGTTTGAACCAAAGATATTTCATATCCATTTTTTTTTTTTTCTGGTCAACTTAATTTCATTTCCAATGTTACACAATTCATCCCTTTGATGGCCGGCAACACATTCCAAGAAAAGTTGGGATGTTGAAGCTTTAACCACTTTGTAATGTTACCATTCCTTCTCATACCATGCAACACACATTTTGGCATTGAGGACACCAAGTAATGAAGCACGTCAGGTGTTTTGTCCTATAAACACATCCTAAGTTGTTACACACTTTGAGACGTTTTGAAGTGTAACAGCTTCAGACGTTTTAAATTGTCTTGTCGAAAAATACATTGACGTCACCTGAAAGCAATGTTGCCTTGAAAGCAGAATAAGTTGCTCTAAAATGTCAGTGTTCTGCGTTGTTGCTGCCATCACGAAAGTGTAAATTAGATTAGCCAAGGACACTGACACAATTCCATACTATGACAGACTCTGGCTTTTGGACATGTTCCTGATAACAGTCTGCATCACATGTCCTCCATTTCTTCCAAAAGAAAGACCTGGAATACTGATTAATCTGAACACAAATTCACATTTCTTCTCTGTGATGATGCTACTCAGATGCCTCCAAGCCCAATCACGTTGAAGTCACTTAAGGACAATGTTTACTATGTACAAAAGAAGACTTGTGTTAAGGTTTAAGTGGCATTTGTGAATATAACTGTAATGTTCTGCTTGACAAAGGCTTCCCAATATAAGTCGCTTGCCCATGTGGTTATATCAGCTATTGATGAATGACAGCTCTTGAGAAGTGCCATCTGAGGGATTGGATTTCATGGGTGTTCATCTTAGGCTTGCACCCTTGCTTTATATGCAGTGAAATTGCACAAGATTCCTTGGATCATTCGTATTATGAACTGTAGATGGATAAATATGCAAATACCTCCTAAATGAACAACATTGTTTTTAAACATTTCAACTCTCTGGCTTCTATATCCAAAGACATGCACATTACATGAACTGGGAACTTTAAATTGACCGTAGCTGTGTGTGCTGATGTGAATAAGTTTGAATATATGTAACTCTATGATAGACTGTTGTCCTGCCCAGGGTGTACCTTGCCTCATGCCCTATCACAGGTGGGATAGGCTCCAGCACCTCCATAGGATTAACTAGCCTTCTGTATCACTTACAGTAGTGTTCAGAATAATAGTAGTGCTATGTGACTAAAAAGATTAATCTAGGTTTTGAGTATATTTCTTATTGTTACATGGGGAACAAGATACCAGTAGATTCAGTAGATTCTCACAAATCCAACAAGGCCAAGCATTCATGATATGCACACTCGTAAGGCTATGAAATTGGGCTATTAGTAAAAAAAGTAGAAAAGGGGGTGTTCACAATAATAGTAACATCTGCTGTTGATGCTACAAACTCAAAACTATTATGTTCAAACTGCTTTTTTAGCAATCCTGTCAATCACAAAGCTAGTATTTATTTGTATAATACAGTTATATATATATATATATATATATATATATATATATATATATATATATATATATATATATATATATATATATACAGTTTTTCATGATTTCTTCACATCTGCGAGGCATTAATTTTGTTGGTTTGGAACCAAGATTTTGCTCGTGTACTAATGTGCTTGGGGTCATTGTCTTGTTGAAACACCCATTTCAAGGGCATGTCCTCTTCAGCATAAGGCAACATGACCTCTTCAAGTATTTGGACATATCCAAACTGATCCATGATACCTGGTATGCGATATATAGGCCCAACACCATAGTAGGAGAAACATGCCCATATCATGATGCTTGCACCACCATGCTTCACTGTCTTCACTGTGAACTGTGGCTTGAATTCAGAGTTTGGGGGTCGTCTCTCAAACTATCTGCGGCCCTTGGACCCAAAAAGAACAATTTTACTCTCATCAGTCCACAAAATATTCCTCCATTTCTCTTTAGGCCAGTTGATGTGTTCTTTGGCAAATTGTAACCTCTTCTGCACGTCTTTTATTTAACAGAGGGACTTTGCGGGGAATTCTTCCAAATAAATTTGCTTCACACAGGTGTCTTCTAACTGTCACAGCACTTACAGGTAACTCCAGACTGTCTTTGATCATCCTGGAGCTGATCAATGGGTGAGCCTTTGCCATTCTGGTTATTCTTCTATCCATTTTGATGGTTGTTTTCCGTTTTCTTCCACGTGTCTCTGTTTTTTTTTTTTGTTTTTTTTTTTGTCCATTTTAAAGTATTGGAGATCATTGTAGATGAACAGCCTATAATTTTTTGCACCTGCGTATAAGTTGTCCCCTCTCCAGTCAACTTTTTAATCAAACTACGCTGTTCTTCTGAACAATGTCTTGAACATCCCATTTTCCTCAGGCTTTCAAAGAGAAAAGCATGTTCAACAGGTGCTGGCTTCATCCTTAAATAGGGGACACCTGATTCACACCTGTTTGTTCCACAAAATTGATGAACTCACTGACTGAATGCCACACTACTATTATTGTGAACACCCCCTTTTCTATGTTTTTACTAATAGCCCAATTTCATAGCCTTAAGAGTGTGCATATCATGGATGCTTGGTCTTGTTGGATTTGTGAGAATCTACTGAATCTACTGGTACCTCATTCCCCATGTAACAATAAGAAATATACTCAAAAGCTAGATTAATCTTTTTAGTCACATAGCACTACTATTATTCTGAACACTCCTGTAAATGAAGTATTGTGACTCCCTCACTGTTCATGTGTCCTCCTCCTCTTCCTCACTTGATGCTGTGGCGACATCCCGGCAGGAAAGGTGTGGCTGTGGCCACCCCTGGACTTAGCCTGTCATTGCAAAAACACTGAAGTAATTTGGAAACATGACCCGGAGCCTGAAGGGCCTTAAATTGATTATTAGAGGCAGGTGTGATTCTCAAGTGTTTTCTTTGAAATTAAATTGTGTCTTGGTCATATTAGCACACATGAGAAAGAACTGGTATTGATGATAATTCCATCTGTTTTAGTTTTTGTTGTTGTTGTTGTTGTTTTTGTTGTTTAGGTCCATCAATGATTAGATATTAATGCAGATTTTACTAAGGGTTCTCAGTCTATCCATGCTAATATAAAAATAGAATACTTTGGAATTAGATAATTTACTTTATTGATTTCCATCCTTTTTGTTCATTTTTTCCCCATCAAGCAGCAACAGTCAGGTATAATCCCCCAAAAGTGCAGAGATAATTAAAGACATAAATAGAAAGCGGCTCCCTGCGTTTCTCTATGCGTGCTTGAGCTTGGCAATGACTGGAGGCTCTAAGGGAAGCTTTTTGCGAGTGAACGGCAGCGAGGGGGGTCAAAGTAAAAAGCTGAAAGAGAGAAGAATGCTAAACAGGGAGAGGGAGAAGGCAAATGGGCAAGCCATGTTAAATCAAGCACCTTTTAATCAGCTCTCTCACAATGGGAAACATACAGATAACAAGGCTGAGAGAGGCTCCTGTTGGCTCTCAAGGCAGCTAAAGCCATAGATTTATGGCCGGCTGGTGATAGTCCTCTCAACCGTGTTTCAGCTGTGCCGTTGACTTCCTGGTGATAGTGATGACAGGTTGGCCATCTCCAAACAAGTTATGAATTTATCTGGGATTTGGACTCCCAACCTGCACATAGGGGCTGGTAGCTGTGCTGTTCATCAATACATAGAGATGAAGCTGCAGATTTTCTGCACTGCATGAGCAGGGTGTTTATAGTTCATGTATTATAACTTTTGTAGTTAACTTTTTTAGCTGATTCTATCCATCTATATTAAGCTTAACTATAGTTAGCTTTCTTTGCACATTTTAATTATTTCTTCAACTTCTTCAGCAACCTTTCTTTGGTTTTTGCAATGTGACAAGGTCTAGTATGCGCTAGTAGTGTCCCGCATCGCAGCATCCATCACCTTCGGGATGGCACTCACCCAAGCAGGCACCTGATCTAGTCCCAAGCCAATGTGATATCACACGTTTTTGTTCATCATGACACCTTCAACAATTGTTTTTGGATTTACACCAAAGATGACATGAAAATCACATATAACTGTAACTCAGAGTACTTTTAACTTGAGCATGTTTGTGTTTCGGCAGCATGGTGGATTAGTTGTTGGCTCATAGCAAGAAGGTCACTGGATTACTTCCCACCTGGGGCCTTTCTGTGTGGACTTTGTATGTTCTTCCTATGTTTTTATGGGTTGCTTTTGGGCACTTCAGCTTCATTGCACATCCAAAAGACATGCATGTTAGGTGAATTGGAAAATTTAAATTGACCATAGGTATGCATGCAAGTGTGAATGTGTTTGTCTGTCTATATGGTGCCCTGTGATAGACTGTCACCCTGTCCAAGGTGTACCCTGCCTCGTTCTATAACTGCTGGGATAGGCTCCAGCCCTCCTTCCATGACCCTTAACTGGATTAAGTGAATATAGAAAGTCTTGATTCTTGGGGTCATACAGCATGAAAAAAAAAATTATCAGATGTTAATCATGTTTCAGCTTGACATCCAAAATTAGTACATCTCAAGTATGTTTGAAGTTAACCACATTTTGGTTTTACTAACACTATTTAAGGACATTCATTTTACTGAAGAGTTTTGATTCTTTTACCCATGACAGCTTGAAGAACATTTTTCAGATTTTCAATATATTTGAGCTCAATATTTCAAATGGGTGTATCTCAGATGAGTTCAAATGGTTTCACAAAACCTTTTAAAGACTGATCAAATTAATGAACAGAGTATTTATTCCAGAAAACCTAAGCGATACTTATTTGATGTCGACTAAATTTAAACTGAACACCACACATGAATGTCGAGAATGGCTGGGTGTCACCAGCCATTTATGAACCCTCCATTTTTCTAATCAATGTATCTCAAATTTGAGAATTTTCTCCAAAATCCTCTAAAAACACACACTTTACTGAACAGAATATTGACTATTATTATTTATGATCCATTTCACACATAGGTATATAGTAATGGATAATTTAATATTTCAGGCATATTTTGTATTCAGTGACTGTCTCTGAGATAGCCTCACATAGTTCCCTCAACAAGCCTGCCCAGTAACGACACTAGTCTTCACGCATAATGCCCGGTTTTAATACCAGAAAACAACATTGGTCATGACATTGGTTTTATTTAATGGGGGTACAGACTTGTTTTCATTGTAGTTCTTGTCAAGTCAGGAAGCGTGTGCTGCTGCCAGACATCATGGCATCCACCACACCACAGAACCCCCCTTGGGTCATGGATGAGAAGTACTTCTCAAATGTTGCCATCTATCTGCTGCAGCCAGGTGCAACATGGGCATCCTTTTGGCCATTTCCCATTGCTCGACTACTCAGGCAGCTGGTTGCTGGATTAAACCCAGAGAAATAGCCAAAACTGTGTTGCTGACATTCCCTCACCATTAAAATACTACTCCCTATCTGACAGTCCCAAAGAAATTGTTAATTTGACACAAGGTCATTCCACATGTACGCAGTTATTCTCCAAAGAGACCTGCTGCCAAAGACATCCATTCATTGCCTTTGGTCAATGGGTAGCGTCCAGGTCTGCTTTGAATATCTACCACAGGGAAAAAAGGATGTCACTGTTGTTAGGTTGCTAATTAACCTTGCTCTCTGCCTTTTTACTGGGGCTACAATATTTATTTGACCACAATAACCACTCCCTCACTACCTACATCTTGTGACCAGAGTTGGATAGTTTGGGTACTTTGAAAAGTATTCTGGACACTTTTGAATTACCTCAAAAGGCGATGCACTTCACCCTTAAAATGGTCACAGCCACAAATCTTTGGTTTTCTAATCTGACAAACTTTAAAAGTATGAATTAAAACAGAGTATCTCAAAAGATCCATCCATATCCATTTTCTAAACAGTTTTAATATATGAATTATTTTAACAAATTAAAGAATATTTGGCGTTTATGGATTAAGTGCATCATTTTCGGACAATGATTTTAAAGTTATTCAAAAATGTTCTGATGACATTATAAGTGATCGAATTGCATTGTATTTTACATTTATTACCTGACTGGATTTCAAATTATTCTTACCTACCTCTGAAAACAACATGACTGTAAGAGTGTAATACATTTCCACTTTGTTCAGTAACTCTTTAACACCCATCATACTTTTGGTGGCTTTTCTCCAAGTTGTGCTTATGTTGTGAAACTTATTCTCACAGTTTCCATAATCCAAGGGTTTTACTTCAGTGTATCAGACTCAGTGGTCAGGAATGGCTGGGCACAAATGCAAGACTCAGACAGACAGCTCAGAAGTTTAAAATGGTTTACTCAAAGACTTAGTTGGGATCGGTACATGTGAAGGCAGTCCAAAAGAAGCAACAGTACAAAAATCATCAGCCTAAGGTCATGGTCAGGTAAACCGGCAGGTGATCAAAAACACGATGAGGCAGGCAGTACTAGAAATACACACAAACAGAGCTGGAAAGAAGGCACAAGATGGATCAATCTGGCGAGGGACAAGTGAAGCTTATATAGTAAACCCAGGTGATGAACTACAAATTAGGAACAGGTGTGTGGAAAGCACCAGAACAAGGGTGTGGCTGACAGAATGCCCACCACAAAGAGACAGACAAGAGAGATAGGGACAGAGAAAACCCAAGCAGGAAAAACACCAGCAAGAGAACACACAAGCAACAAAACCAATCTAACAAAATAAGTAAACATAACAGAACAAACAAAACACAATGCAAAAATCCAGACCTTGACACAATGAATGTTACGCAGTCATTCACATGGAATGATGTTGGGTCTATTTTTGGAGTGTGTCAAGTCAGCAGGAAATGTTTCAATTCTGGATCCATGACATTTTCAACCCGTATATACCGTGAAACTAGTGATTCATCCATGTCTAAATCAAAGTGATGGACCCAGTAATCATCCTGAGTTTGGAAACATTCCATGAAATGAACTAGAGCTGCTTCAAAACCCTTCATATTTAGCTTCAGCATAAAGAATCTGGTGTGCCTTTGAACAGGTGCCAGAAAATCCAGCACCAAACAACCACAAACCTTTAGCATCCAAAGTTCTGTATGTAGAATGTTCTCAGGTTCCCTTACAGAATATTCCAACGACATTAGTTACCTGACTGGCAATCAGTCACCTGTTGCCTAACACTATGTGTCAAACATAATACTTTTCTAAGTGGTGGCAGTTGCACTCTAGTCAGACCTTGGCCAGCATCTCATTGCCCCTTAAACCCTTCTTCAGGAACATAATTATATGGAAATTGTTAGATCACTGTTTGAAGACAGTGTTACAGTTGAATTGTTTATTCTGGCTGATGGATGTCTGCATTGTTCTCTGTCCAAAGACAAAGAGCTGATGAAGAAGCTGATCATTGGTGAATTGGAGCCAAATGGCTCAAGGGATTCCAATGTTGGATGTGGTTGTCATATCTTGTAGTTTCACATATCCATTTGTCCATCCTCCAGCAACTGTACAAATCCAAAGCTTGCCAAATAATGAAGGAAGTATCATATGGACAAATGTTGAATAATTTTCCATGCATGACTGATCTGACATCATTGCAACCATGGACGCCCCATTTGCAGCCCATTTACTGAAACTCTGATCTTCAGCATTTGGATGGCTTCTGAGCCATCAGTCATAGAAACCACTGGGCAGTGGCATCACATCAGTCTGCATGCTAGACAATTCTTTGTCATGCTTTTGTTTTGTTTGTTCTTTTGTTATTGTTAGTTGAAGTATAACAATGCACTAGCTGCATGATATGATACAGTACATATCATGATACACCTATGATGAATCTATACATATCACAGGACATTTAGTTGCTATTCACACAAATTATGTGGAAGTAATATGTTGTGAATATTTTACCCTTAAATAAATAAATTATTCCAAAGTATAAATTTTAATTCTTGATGTTATTTACTATTTGTAGATTTTAGTTATCATTTATGATTCTTTTGCATGGGACCATACGTAATTACTATCACATAACCTCATACTGCAGACAGCTGTACCATCTGGAAACTGAGATAATCACCCTGTATCTGAAAGTACTTACATATGACATTGACATTGACATATGTGACAACAACAGGGGACTAAAACACAATCAGTTTAGAGTTTTTTTTTTTTTTCTTTGAATCTTTTAATAGCAAGGAAGTTCATTATGCAAAATTAAAATATGAATAAATAGTATTTCTTCATTAGTTCCAGGTGCATGCCCCCCCAGAGTACAGACTACTTGTAAAATAAAGTCACCAACACTTACAACAAAAACAACTTTTTAAAATACAGGAACCTCCCTGCAACAGCTAAACATGATGATGCAAGTGCAAGATCTCACCAGATAACTGGAAATTGTAATGCAGTAGTATGTTAATTTAATTCAATTCAATTAACAGTGTAAAAAAAGCAGACATGGTGCAAGAGGACAGGATAGAGGGATGCTGAGAAGTTGAAAAAAGACAAAAAAAAGCAAACATTTCTTTCGTCCTGAATCTTTATTTAGGCCAATTAAATGGCTGTTGTCACAGTGACATATTGCTACAATATTGAAAATGCAGGTCAGGTTTTAGGACAGGATGTCCATGAAGTGAAACTGCAACACATGGTCCTTGGGTTTGAGTTTGACCTGGCTATTTCTGGTGTGTACTGTGTCCACCAAAATGCAGTCAAATGGTAAATGGACTTCATTTCTGTAGTGGTTTTCTGATGGAAGCAGAGATTGAAAGTGCTTCACACTAGCTGGATTTCTATTACATATTTGTACAAAATTTAGTGATATTTTCAGAATGTCAATAAAAAATAGCTGCAAAATTATGGCACTTTCAGTGAGTTATTCAATTCAACTGGTGGGTTTTGTGCTCTCGTGAGATCTATCAGTCTACCAAGACTCTAATGCTAACTGTAATTTGAATCGTAACGGCAAAGGAAGGTTAAGTCACAATATATTTCAACTTTTTGACTTAATCAAGTATGTTTATCAAGCTCTGTCTTGTATTTCCTCCACAAATACTGTGTAACGTATTTCAGAATGTCACGTGATGCTTTCTGTAGGATAGCTGACCTGTAATAATGAAAAAATAATAGTCAAAAAATGTTTCAAATCAATGTCTTTGAAAATATGTTCGTGATATTTGAGAGTTTTTTGTTTTTTTTTTCAAAATTCTATTCTTTGCATGAAGCGTATTTTTAATTTGCTTGTTCAGTTTGCAGAGGAATGGATATTCAGCTAGCGATCACTCACTCGCTCCCGTACTTACTAACGAATGTCAGTGTGTCTTTGGACATCTATCTATCTATCTATCTATCTATCTATCTATCTATCTATCTATCTATCTATCTATCTATCTATCTATCTATCTATCTATCTATCTATCTATCTATCTATCTATCTATCTATCTATCTATCTATCTATCTATCTATCTATCTATCTATCTACCTACCTACCTACCTACCTACCTACCTACCTACCTACCTACCTACCTACCTACCTACCTACCTACCTACCTACCTACCTACCTATCTATCTATCTATCTATCTATCTATCTATCTATCTATCTATCTATCTATCTATCTATCTATCTATCTATCTATCTATCTATCTATCTATCTATCTATCTATCTATCTATCTATCCTTCCTTATGGTTGTGGATATTGAATTTATGTTCTCAGTAAGTGTCTTTCTTTCCACTCAATCACGCTTTTCTCCTTCTCTGCATTGCTCTAGGTGGCTGACTCCACTGCAGACAAACACATCCATGCCTCTGGGCAAAGCAGCAGGAACGTCATATCCTTTGCAATAATACCATGCATGGGCAGCAGGTGTTTTTCCTTCTTCTTCTTCTTTTTCTTCTTCTTTTTTTTTGTGAATGTATGGCCAGAATGCAGCTACTTCAGGCATAATGATGCCTGGAAGGGGGATCGGTGTGGCTCTGGTCTGTGTGGGAGCAGCGTGGATTGACAGTTGTTGCAGTTGCTTGTAATGACACTTTGCTAGCCGTAGGGGCACCACTGCACTCCAGTTGCCAAGTCCCGCGGTGGCACATCTTACAAGAGCTCAGATTTCAAACTGTCTACCTCCATTATGAGTCATTGACTGACAGCATGACATTTGCTTCTTGACTTTTCTACCTCTCTAGAGGGCAAATACTCTGTGTGAGTTGTTGTGTGTCAGTCCACTCAGTAAAACCTGCTTTTTTTACTAGTTCCGATGTCTTTTCCTCCCCATGTTGGCCATGTTTTTTTGTGAATAAGCTTATGAATCCTTCGGGATTTGGAAAAAAAAAAATGGGTAACACTTTACTTGAAGGTATCATCATAATAGTGTCTTGACACTGTCATAACTGTTACATGACCCAGTCACGAAAGTGTCATAAACATTATGTCAATGTCATAAATGTTTGTGACTGCTGTCATTGTGTCTTTCGGTTTTTGTAATGACACGTTGACAAGTTGGCATACAACTGAAGACCAAAAAGGCCCAATACAAATTCTGTTCATGTCACTTTGATTAAAGTCAAGTTGTTATAATCAAGACAATCCAAAAAATGTCAACTTGTCATGATAAAAAACAAATGACACTGTGTCATGTAACAGTTATGGCAGTGTCATGTCACTATTGTGATGATACTTTCAAGTAAAGTGTTACCAAAAATTGCGAAATTGGAGAAACCAAAGTATTTGAGACGCTTGCCAGACTATTTGTGCACACAGTCGAGAGCAACGATTGTGCAGAGTGCGATGGAATGATGTGATGATTATTTTACTGTCCACAGTTCTCCCTGACTTTGATAGATGGCTTTGGGTAGATAATGTGACATTTCCACACTGTAGCAGGAACTCAACTGGAAATGTCAGGCTGCCCGCTGCACCCTCCTCTGCCCACTTTTTCCTCTTTTTATGCACCCTCTGTTGTGTGACTCACCACGCATGTATCTGTGCGTCCATCTGCGGGTCTATAAAGCCCCATGTCCTGTCTCCAAGGTAACAACAGAACAGATGGAATCAGGTACCACCTTCTCTGGAACCCTTTTTATTTTCTCTGTGGTTTCTTCTTCCTTGGTTTTGTCTTCTTTGTTTGTGATTTTAAGTCCTTTTGACAGTTTGTCAAAGTACATATTTGATCCACCCCCCCCACCACCATCACTGTGTCGAATATCATTTTAGGCAGTGTAAACACCCGTCTGCTGATGTATGACAAGAGCAAGCCTTTTGGCAAAGATTTCCATTTCATTTACGCTGTTACTGGAGATTAAATTTGCTTTAGGTAATTAACTTTAAATTATTTTTAAGTGTTGCCATTAAAAGGGGTCACATTGTGAAAAATTGGTCCCCTTTTGTCAGCCTGCCAAGGCTACAGGTCAATTCAAATGTTCAGTTTCTTTCTTCTTTTTTTTCAGGGTTGGTGGTTGATGAGGGATCAATTCCAAAATAAATATCACATGTTGACATTTACTCAACCTGTCCAAGATATATGGTGCCTATCTTGTAAGGTGGTAAATGCTCATACTCCCCCCCACAAAACCCAAACCAATGAGTGTCAGAAGTTAAAGCCAGTAGTGTAGATATAAGATATAAGGATAGTTCAACAGAAGGTACATCCAGACATGTTGACACACACAGTTCCATTATCTTTTATTACCCTGTACTTCGGCAAAGTGGTGATAGCAGGGTATTTTTTTTCACTAATGCGTGCACTTACGCATGTGTGTGCACATGTGTGTGTGTGCATGTGTGTGTGAGAGAGAGAGGCAGTCAGCAAGATTACTATATTTAGTTACAAACGCACATTGAGTTAACCAGTTTATTCGGTGTACCCAGTGAAAATTAATGTAGCCTTGCAGAAAATCCACCTTCATGGAAAAGTGAAGATGTGCCGTCTTAAAAGTTAATACCATCAGCCACCACTGATTTCAAGGAAAACAGGTTCTAAAAAAAAAAAAAAACACTTTGTTGGATACCTCAACAACCAAAAAGCCTTGATGGATCAAACAGGGATATTATTACTTGGATAAATACCTAAAGAGGATTCAGTTTTGGAGTAGTTTGGTTGAAGGTAAAAGAAATTATGGTCCAAAAAAACCCACCTTTATATATATATATACACTCAACAAAAATATAAACGCAACACTTTTGGTTTTGCTCCCATTTTGTATGAGATGAACTCAAAGATCTAAAACTTTTTCCACATACACAATATCACCATTTCCCTCAAATATTGTTCACAAACCAGTCTAAATCTGTTATAGTGAGCACTTCTCCTTTGCTGAGATAATCCATCCCACCTCACAGGTGTGCCATACCAAGATGCTGATTAGACACCATGATTAGTGCACAGGTGTGCCTTAGACTGCCCACAATAAAAGGCCACTCTGATAGGTGCAGTTTTATCACAAAGCACAATGCCACAGATGTCACAAGATTTGAGGGAGCGTGTAATTGGCATGCTGACAGCAGGAATGTCAACCAGAGCTGTTGCTCGTGTATTGAATGTTCATGTCTCTACCATAAGCCGTCTCCAAAGGTGTTTCAGAGAATTTGGCAGTACATCCAACCAGCCTCACAACCGCAGATCACGTGTAAGCACACCAGCCCAGGACCTCCACATCCAGCATGTTCACCTCCAAGATCGTCTGAGACCAGCCACTCGGACAGCTGCTGGAACAATCGGTTTGCATAACCAAAGAATTTCTGCACAGACTGTCAGAAACCATCTCAGGGAAGCTCATCTGCATGCTCGTCCTCATCGGGGTCTCGACCTGACTCCAGTTCGTCGTCGTAACCGACTTAAGTGGGCAAATGCTCACATTCGCTGGCGTTTGGCACGTTGGAGAGGTGTTCTCTTCACGGATGATGCGAAGGAGATGTGTTGCACTGCATGATGCAAATGGTGGTCCCACCAGATACTGACTGGTATCCCCCCAATAAAACAAAACTGCACCTTTCAGAGTGGCCTTTTATTGTGGGCAGTCTAAGGCACACCTGTGCACTAATCATGGTGTCTAATCAGCATCTTGATATGGCACACCTGTGAGGTGGTCTGGATTATCTCAGCAAAGGAGAAGTGCTCACTATCACAGATTGTGACTGGTTTGTGAACAATATTTGAGGGAAATGGTGATATTGTGTATGTGGAAAAAGTTTTAGATCTTTGAGTTCATCTCATACAAAATGGGAGCAAAACCAAAAGTGTTGCATTTATATTTTTGTTGAATATATATATATATATATATATATATATATATATATATATATATATATATATATATATATATATATCCATTTTCTTCCGCCTTATCCGGAGTCGGGTCGCGGGGGCAGCAGCTCAAGCAAACCCGCCCAGACCTCCTACTAGGGATTGTGTCCAATGCACTTCAAATTTCTTTCAGATCATCCAGAGTTTATACTGATCAAAAGTTATCAAAAGCTTTTTCTATGACGAACGGTGTGGCTACTATGGTGCCATCATTTTGACCTTTCACCATGGAACATCAAGTCATAATAACTCCTTCATGCTTTGTCTGATTGACTTGAAACTTTACACGTGTGATGAGCGTCAGCCCCTCAACAGAAATCACACTGGCCCGTGGAGGCGGTATAGTGTGGACACTGGGGCCCATCCATGGCTGCTTGCAGTCCTAGTGATTTCTTTTGCATTTTACTGTTTTTAGCTTCATCGGAGCAGTTTACAATTATTGCTAACTTTTTGTTGTGACTGATATATGTCAGCTTCTTATTCATAATAATCCTAAACCTTTCCATCTGTATTTTGTGTCACCCCTTGCATGTCACCTAGTTTCCTCTTTTCCTGTGTCACAGAAGACTCCTACAACCTACGACACTCCTTGTGACACGCATCCATGCTGACAACTTTAAATGACAGTCTACAAAAATGGAGTGTGCGACAGAACAGGGACAGACACATTAGCTCTATGATACCACATAACAATGTCACCACAATTCATCCATTGTACAACCATCAACCAATCATACAACCAGCTTTGTTGTGATAATATCCAGTGGATTAAATCTCACAGATTTTTTAAAATTTCTTGTTTCAGTTACATGTTTATTCACCTCTTTCATTATAATTAAGCATTACAGTATGTCTCATTCATCTTTCTTCCATCAATAACAACCTGGCACTTTGGATAAAGAAACCTTTCTAAAACACATCAATAACTGAATTGCTAAAACCACAAATTTGACTATTTAAGAGCTATTTTACCTTCCTTAGACCATGCAGTGATGGGGTTAAACCTCTGATATTCTCATATCAGTGTCCTAATTTAATCCGTTTATGCCCAGATTTTTTGTTGTTGTTGAGTTGTAAGGCATATCATTTTATCAGTTGAGTCCCTCTGAATCATGTTATGTATTTATTTTTAACCAAAACATTTGTCTAAGTCTTCTACTAGCATATATGTGGAAAAAGTTGCATTAGTACCTTTGAGATTTTTTATTGTGAGTAGAAAATGACAGTGATACACTTCAGCAACAATTGTTGCCAGTGGGGCAAAACAGCTTTAATTCACTGAAGGTATTATTTTAACTGTGTCTTTGAGTTGAATGGGAAATGGCTAATGTAACATGCTGAGTTTACAGAGGTGATAATATGACACCGCTGTTTCCACATAGCGCTGTTTCCACATAACCAGAAGGGTATGTGACCAAACTGAAATTGAGACCTTTGTCTGATTGATGTAAATTAAGTTCAAAACATGTTAAGTGACTGGTAATGTTCATGTATCCATCTTCTTATTGGCTACAGAAAATGGCTGTAAGAGTGATAATTTTGTCTTTAAAAAAGGAGGCAGTTTCATCTCATCCAGACCCAATATAGATCTGCATACTGATTTTGGCACAAGTTCTTCACTGTTTGCCTTTCCTGATGCAACTCTACATTACATGGATTGTGGCAGAGGCTGAGAACCAGGAACCTTTAACTCTTGAAAAAAGTGCACTAATCACTTGCCACCATACTGCCCCAATTTTTTATTAAAAATCGTTCATATATTTAATGTGTCCAATTACTTATGACAGTGGAAAACTGCATTAAAATGGTTGTAACTCTTAAATGGGAAATATAATATTTTTGTTCATCTCAGGCACATGTTGAGTGTTCCATTTCAACTTCACTGTGGCGGCGTCCCATATTTGGAAAAATACTCATTCGACATCACTGTTTTGAAAAAGTCAACAAGCCTCATGATTTTTCTGAAATAAAAAAACAATAAATAAATAAAATGGCCACCATTCTGGCATATTGAATTGCACTGAATCCTACCACATCTTGGTGTTCAAAAGTAGTGTTTTTGACAATAAAGAAGTATATCCAGGCCTTGAGTCCCATCACTTACCCCTTCATATCATGGCATGAACCAGATGAGAATCCACAACTCCCCATGAATGGGATACCAGTCCATCACAAGCCAAATCAATCCTAATACCAAGATACAGCTGGTTTGGCTGCAACAAATCTAACCTAGGCCTACATATTGGCATGCTAACCTGATGTTGGTTGAGTAGAGGAATGGCTTTTGGGGCTCCAAAATTGGATTCTATATCATTTAAAAAGTACGATTTGATGCTGGGATCATCAATATTGTGCAAAACTGCAAAAGAAGAATTTCCATAGTGAGCATGACAGCCATCTTGAAAAATGACTGCCATTTTGAAAAATTGAGTGGCCCATAGCCATTTTCAAAAGAGTAATGTGTAAGGAGTATTTTTGCCAGATATTCTGTTGTTTTGAAATTATCTGTTTCAAAAATAAATGGATGGAAATTCTGTTTTTTGCTACGCTCTTCACAGACAAATGGCAAAAAAAACTTCCTTGATGGTGGCAGCAAATAAGATCATTTTCAGTGTTCAAAAATCAACTCAAAACATAACTTTCCTAATACTACACAGTTCTCAGCAGAAGGATTACAAATATGGAGATGATGCTACCTATTTGTATCCTTTGACAAGATGCTCATCTGTATTTTTTTCAGCCCAGTTGTAAAGAAATTCCAGCCTTTGCTGGATAGATAACATGGTATTGCCTGATGATGGATGTACTTGTGTTTCTGTTCCGTGAAAACTAGAAGGTGGACTCATTAAAAAAAAAAAAAAAAGAAAGGAGAAAACTGTTTCCACTTTCATTTAACTTGAAACATTTTTAACAATACCACCATCTAGTGGGCTAAAAAGAACAGCAAAAGCTTCATGATGCCTCATTTTGCCATCACTAGATGTAACATTTGGAATTGCATCAAGTCTAGAGGGGGTTGTAGAGTCTCATCTACTTCACGCTCCAGAACCCAGGAATAAGCATCGACAGGGCCTATGTAGGACTTACTTCTGTGGGCACCACAATACATTTTTTGCAGAAAGTCAAAGCCAATTCAGCACACCTATCAAAGTGAGAATGCCATCTTGAATTCAGGGACCCAACTTTAAGTTCTCAGCCTTAAATGCGGACAAAGCCCAAAATATATTTTTTGAGCCAAACAATGATTAATTATGAGACGAGTGGAATGCAAGGATGCAGATTTGTGTTGCATGTTGTAATGTCAGATCGTTTGCTTAAACTGTCTTCTTTCTCCAGTTTGTTACCTCCTTGTATGTACAAGACAAATTCCTCTCTGGGGAAAATAAAGAGTTCTGCTCTATTCTAACAATGATCCTAATTAGAGTGGAATCTAAGAAAGAATCCAAAGAAATGTGATATTCTTTTCATTGCTATACTTCACAAACAATGTTCTTTTAAAAAGAATTATTCCTGTTATTCTCTATTTCTAACACACTAGTGTAAAAATGCAAATATTCACTGTGTATTACAAACCCAAACATCTCCAATCTTTTGTGTCATATAAAATTTAAAAAATGCATGAATGTAGGTAAGCTCAAGCATATTTCTCATCAACAAAACTATTATGATGGACCTCTGTGATTGCTTCCCCTTCTCAGTCTGCACATTTTCTTCAACACTCTCTTCTATATTCAGCCTTTTTGTTTCAAAGCAGCCACTTTAATTACTTGAGCCTCCAATGTGAGATTTGCATGATGGCTCTCGCTAAATCACAGCAGTGGGGAATATGAATGGAAATGATTTGTATTAATGAAGGGTGGCAATGAGCGCGAGATGACGAAAGGCCCCAAAATTGTATGAGACAGAAAGAGACGAGGAGCTGTCAGGAGAAATATGGCTGATGGCTCAGGATCAAGGCTCAAACAAAGCTTGTTCCACCTTTTAGCCTTACAGAACACTATCAATTTCTGACACCCATCAAAATGTTTTTTGAATGGGTGAGCTGGATGATCAGATGATTTTATGCCCATGCACACATGCTATGTTTTAAACAATTTGACTGGAACCATTGGATTGGCAGTGACCTGCACATATGTGATGTTGTAGAGAATGACTTGTTCCCTATATTTTCTCAGCCACAAACAAGGTGTGTTTGACCCCAAAAGATTAGAAACTCCACTTTTGGAATTTTGAAGTGGTCTCAGAATGGAATATTGATCATTTTACTATTTTTAGATTGCTTTTATGTGGTGATTTACACTTTGGAGAAGACAATTTCAACTTTTTTTTTTTTTTTTAAGTATAATAATGTTTATGGGAAAGTACCTATTAAAAATAGCTTTGTCCAAAATAAAAGTTCACACAAAACTATGTACATAGTGCTGCCACAATTATGTTCCTGATGCTATTAAACTGGTGAAGTACAGAAAAATCCTCAGATCCTCAGATTCCCCAATCACAGAAGCCTATAACACATTCACAGTTGTCCAGGTGCCTTGGTGACTTCCCTCCCTATTCTCCTTACACAGATTGTGAGAATGGCTTCCTCCATACAAATTTAACATAGAGTATCATACTGTTACTTACATACTTAATGATTGATGAAAATTAAATTTAATTATTTTCGTGATTAATATCCACCTGACTTGTCTGAAGGAAACTGGCTGAAAAAATTCTTATTTTTATTTAACAAAAATAATCCTTATATTAAGTGGTGGGTATAAATGGCCTAAATGGATTTTTTTTTTAATCCATTTAATTTAAAGACACAACTCTACACTAAAAGCAGACCCTGGTTGTATTATTTCAATTCCACTGTGGTGGTGCACAGAGGTGAAACTACATGTTATTAACTTTATTAATAAATAATTTTCGGTGAGTTAGTTTTATGCAGAATACCCTTCCTCAGACAACTACAGATGTACATGGAGAATGTTATAGTGGTGGCATCAAACGTGGCTCTTCTCCTCGGGAGGCAAACATGCTAACTGCTTCCACCACTGTGCCACCTTAAATTTATGTCTTTTACAATTCTAGTTTAGCAAGAAAATGTGTGCCATATTTGACCTTGTATATATGCACGGTCTGCAAACACCAGACCACGGCAGAAGCATTCAACCGTCCATCTGTTTGCATGCCAACACTCTCATCTGTAAGCAACTGCATACCTGTTCATCATCTGGCAGTGATACGAGTCCAGAGCACGTTAACATGCACAACGTGTTCTGGGTCCACCATATTTAGGTTCCATTTTCAGAAAAATAAATTGCCAAGGCTTTTTCTGTTAAATGGAGAAAACAAAAAGATTCTTAAGTATTTTGACCTACTGAATTAAAAAATTGCTGTTGCCAAGTTGTATCTTTAGCCTTTCACACCCTAATTTGCATAAAACAACATGGCTGCTCATTTTCATAAATTTTTCCACAAGTTTGTTTGTATTGTATTAAACTTTGGTTTCCATTAATTTTGACCTCCTGGTTTCAAAAGTGTAAATTAGAAAGCTGTAGCTCTACTCCTTTAGCAATTAATTTTCATAAAACAACATGGCTGCCCAAATTATCATGTTTTCCACAAGTTTGCTTGTATTTGCTCTAGAAATGAAAGTTATGCTTTTATTTCCATAAATTTTGACTTGATGAATTAAAAAAAATTAATTGGCAAGCTATGTTTCTACCCATATCTCCCTTAAATAGCATGGAACAACATGGCCGCCTGCTTTTATTATATTTTGCACACAATCCAAAAACTGACTTATTGGATTGGATTTCCATCTAATAAATAAGTAGTCCCAAATAAATTGCATTCAATTATCTTCAATTGATGTGCTTTGTTTGAGTTGTGGCTACATGCATTTATTAAATGGAAATCCTGTTCTTAATGGAATTGAGTTCAGCCAATGAGTTCTTTTTTTGAGTGCCACCTTGCTTGTGCAAAATAAGGGTCTACAGTAAGGTGAGTCATGCAGGCCACAGTTACATGTCCTGTTGACCGGAAGGCATTTCTGTCAGTACCTGAGAACAAGGCAGACCTGTGTAGTTTGTTGGCAACAAATTACACACGTAATCCAGGCCCTTTTTCTTAAAACGGAACTTAACTAACCAGTGGTAGGGGCCGTCATAGCCTTGTGCAATGGGAGCAAAATGTTGATCAATGTAGCAAGAGAGTAAGGACAGAAGAACGGAAGTTAAAACAGAGCAGAAAGGCTACTGCCATCGTTCTTCCATGACTCTGAGGATCTGGATCCGCTGGGCTTCTAGGCTAAATTAAAACAACCGGCATCCCATTGATTCTACCACTGACAGGGACCATATATCACACCCACAGCCAGGGAGAGGGAAAGAGAGTACAGAAAGAAGGAGAGAGAGAAGGTAATAGAGAGGCAAGGAACAGATACAGGAAATAAAATGATAACCAAACCCAAGAGCAGCAGGAAGGAGACAGAAGTGATTAGAGAAGGAGCATCTATCGAAAAAGAAAGATGAGAAAAAAAGTGTTGTTGTTGGGAAACGGTGAGAAGGTACACAAGACTTACTGACAAGTTAATTTATTCCCTCTGCATGATTACAAAGTACAGAGAACTTTTCAGCAGACAGAGGAAAAAAGAGGAGTTGTTACTTTATGATGAACAGAAGGCTGTTTAAGATGGGTACGGCCAATTCAGAAGGACTGGAACTGGAAATTAGGATGATTTGCAGTCTCTTTATTCAGTTCATTTTGTTTTTCCTTCTGGTCAATTCACCACTATCTACTAACAGTGTGTTTAATTTGACTTTCTTCCTGATTTGAAATTATCTTCAGACTCTCACTTATTCTAACTGCAAGCCTAAACCACAAAGCAAAGGTACATTTCTGAACATTTTCAGAAAAAACATGCCGTGCATGTGAGTATTTAGTAATAGGCATGAAGAGTAGTGCATAACCTTTTGTATTGTATCACAAAATACTTGCTGTAACAATATGATGCCTGTTGGGGAAAGTGTGTGCATGTTTACCTCCAGAAATCTCATTGCATTTTTAAAAACATCCAATTATACATTTAACCACTTACCTTAGCCTGGCCATCATCACCCAGCACTACTGTCTGGGGAGTAATTGGAAGTCAACTGGCGATGAGGTGATCTGTCTTACACAGTAAGCACCTTATTGGCAGTGAATTTATATTGACAATGACAAGCTGATTTTGTTTTTGTTGTTTTTTTTTTTGTATTGATTAAAAACATTACTTCAAAATGTCTAGAAATAGAGTCTAGGTTGTAAAATCACAGATTTTACAGTCAGCATAGGGTCTGCTCATACACTTCCACATATGTTGCTTGCATCATCATGAAAACAGCAAACTAAAACTTGTGATTTTGGAGGAGAGTCTAAGTCTTTGCCAACTTTGCCCTTGTAGTGGAATAAAGCTCAGATACGCAATTGCCACAAAATGTTAATGATACGTTATTCTTTATATACTCTACTCGTGTTTTCTTACAGAACAGGATGGAATGTTTTTCCTTCCTTTTATTTAACACAATCCTTCTTTGTCTTCATCTTGCTTTCTCCTTGATGCTGAGTTTTGAAAGTGTCTTCATAAGATTTTGGGTCACCACAAGCTGCGACAAAAGCAATGCTTTGACATATACTTTACAAGTCGCTAAACTCAACAAGAACTCAATCATCTACATATTCCATCATTTCATGTTTTGATGGTAATGGCATTGTATTTCACTCCAATATATCACCTTGGTCTTCTTTTGGTTTGAAAATGACCCCTTTAGCATCTAAGGATTTTTTTCTCTCTGTACCATACTTTCACAAAATTCCCTTTTAATGTTATTGTTTTGTTTTTTTTTTTGCATAATGCACATGTATTGCATTTGAGGATGTTCAGAACAATCACATCTTTTGAAACATGACACACATTTGTCTGCAATACTGTACAAAGAAATAAGATGGCCCTAAAATTGAAAATAAGAAATGCGTTTATCAGAGATACTTCAAATCTTTTCAGAAAATACACTTTTATTCATTTACCAATTCAATTCAATTTACTCACGTAGTGCAAAATCACTGACCCCTTTGCTTTCTTCAAAATTTTTCTAAAAGCTTTTTTAACAGGGCAACGAATTTTTAACACAGCATTTTGAAACATCCTAGTATTTTTTTTTCACACAGAAACAAAATTATTTCTCAAAAAATAGAAATCACCAGGGTCAAAACTAATCCCCCTCTGAAGGGCCCCTTCACACATAGTGTGAATACGTACAACTTGGTAGAGCTTGTATGAGTGCACCACGAAACATTGTGCCAATGGGCAGGCGTGCACGCTGCTGGTGTGATGGTTCATGCACACAGTGGTGTCTTTCGAGCAGGAACACAGTGTTCCATGTTTTCCATGGGATGAGGTGCACCACATTGTGCCGCTGATGTGGAGGAAAATAAAATAAAAAACAGCTGTATAATTAGTGAATACTGTATCACTGGGTTGATATAAATAATACATAAAAGGGGACGCAATACAGAACGCCACAGTTAAATAGCCCTGGTTAAAAAAAAAAAAATGCCACTCACAGGACTTGAACCCGCACGCTCCACGATCCAAGATTCGGTTTCGGATTTGGCCAAACATTGGCCTTGTTGAGGGGGTTCGGTTTTGGCCGAACCCTATAGTGCCAACCGAACCGAATCTGACCGTGCGTAAGCACAACGTAATTACATCATTAATGTTTAAGGCCGGGTTCACACGGCAGGATAATTAGGCCGATATCTGTCCCGATCTTCTCCTTCCGACAATCTTAAGGATGCCCCTACAATCGTGATGACGCTAAAGATAATCTTATCAGATATTCCTGCCGTGTGTGGTGTGTTCAGAGTGCTCTGATCTGCTCGGAAGGATGTCAGGAGCGCTCCGATCGCAAATCAGGGATATTCAACATGTTGGATTTTTTTGGCTCGATATCGCAGCATGTGTGTGGTGTCCGACGACCAAAACAAGCACACAGCCTGCTGAATGTGACATTCAGCCAATAAGAAAGCGAGGTACTGGATGCACGGAGCAGAAAATAAAATCAAAACAGCTGTTCTGACTTACCAGAAAGTCCGGTGGTCGCGCTGTCTCCACTCCTTTAAAGAACGCCTTTTCTTTTTCTTTTTGTATAGTTTTTTTCCTCTCTGTTTTAAATAGTCCACAAAGTATCTCTGTTTGTTTACTCTGAAGTCATGTTTAATCTCAAGAGATTTTGTGAGATTTCCTGTCTGAGCTGTGAATGTCCGTGCGTGAAATCTGTGCGTGTGTATGACCAAACCTGTTAGAGCTATGATTTTTTATCTTCACGTGTGTGGTCTCTCAGGTTTTCGAAACCTAAGGATCATTTTAAAATCCTGTCGTGTGAACCAGGCTTAAGAGAAGATAACCTTTTTGCTCTCTTTCTTTGTTCCTTGGAATGAACAGAACACTAAGCCTGTACACTGAATGGCTTTAAGCTTAACATTTCAGTGGTGTTCTGTAAGTGTGACTATATTCAAATAAAAAAAAATAATGGTAGAAGTTATCGCCTATGTTTTATCTTACTGTTAAGGAAAGGAAATACACTGTGCAATGGTTTTCATTGCATTATAATGTACTAGCTGATGATCAGGGTAGGATTCGGTACTCGGTTTCAGATTCGGCCAAATCTTAAGCAGCGGATTCGGTATTCGGCAGAACCTTAAAAAAAAAATCAGGATTTGGTACATCTCTACTTTAAATGGCTAAAATCAACAAGCAGATAAACATATTTTCTTAAAAAAAAAAAAAAAAAAAGCACTGTGATAACTGACCAATACGATACGATGTATTTCTGCTGATACGTGACTGAAAGTGGTGTATTTTCATACTGTTGGCTTGTCCTGGTCCTGTAGCATGCCTCTCACCACTATGGAAGCTAACTGATCTAGATTTAGGGCCTCTTTACACATAGTGCGAAGGTTGGAGGAAGTGCACACTTAGTGCACATGACGCAGGAATGGTGTGCAACCGTGTAATGTTGTCCCTGTTGCCCACACCTCGTACACCTGTTGCTACAACTATCTGCGCACACAAAAAGACAAAGTGTGCGCTGTGCGAACCCATGGCACCCTCTCGCAGCAGGTGTCGGCCAAATTCCAGGTGACACGCACAAACACATAACACCACTTGCATGGCACTTAGAAAGTGTGTGGTCAGTCACACTCCTGGCACGACAAGAGACTGCAGACAATCACTGTCGTACTGCTATGAAATTTGTCTAAGTTTACCATGAGTGTGACTTTGCAAACACACACACACTGACACATGGGTGTGTGCGCTCCACTCACAGGAGGTGTACCTTCTGACAGAAGCAGCTGTGGTGGTCTGTCATTCTGGACATTCCAGCTAGACAACACCTACTGTGTTTGGACAGTTAAGCACAAACAACTGTTGACTGTGAGGTGCGTGCGTTTGATTGCTGTATTTACATGGATGTAAATAAAAACATATATCGCCATGGTGGCAACAAGCTGCAGCAAGCGAGCACGTGTGCAGAGCGGATACTGACAGCCCCCCAGGTTGAAGATCAGAACATGCAGTGGGAGATCTGACTATCACGTCACCCACGTGAGCTCTGTTCAACGTAATGCGGTGTCTGTGCTGTGGAGTGCCATCCACAAGACTTGTGTGTTGGGCAGAACGCGCGCGGCTGACTGGGCGCACCTGACCAGTAGATGTGGACATGATCAGAGCACACTGCTTCTGATTCATACCATTTCATGACTGTATGTCTGTGACCCTGGGTCATCACGAGAGGAACAGACGGATCATAATGTATTGCTCACTTGATGAATGTGGTGTTTTTATATGGTGTGGGATTTTTTTTTTTTTTTTTTTGTAATACTTGCATGACCTTCCTGATATGAGGCAGCTTCCTAACCTGGTCTCACAGCAAGTTGTGATTCAGCAGCACGAAATATACATTAATCTATTGGTTTGTCATATTGCGATGAAAAGCACCTCATTATCATCACGGCAGCACAAATTCATTCTATTTGATTCTGTGATGACTGCATAAAATTAAAAGTGAAGCAGGGGGATCGGGGGTGGTTATGGTTAGGGTGGGGGAAAGGAGTAGTATTAGGTTATGGTTAAGGTTAGGGTTGGGGGTAGGAGTAGGGTTTGAAATAGTGAGTTTATTAAAACCTGTCATGAAAATTTGAAAACACTTTCATTGTTTGATACAGTGCTGTTGAATGTAAGGTAGATTATTTGCATTTGCAAATTGTTTGAAACTGCTGTTCAAACATATCTAACTCAAATTCTTGGATGATTGGAAAATTTTCAGTAGATATTGAGAAAAACATCCAATTCACGGGGAGTATCTTTAACCAGGTCATTTAAAAAATGCACAACATTCCTGACTTGCCTGGCTCCATCTTGTAAGAGTTTGGCCTGTTACTTCAAACACATGCAACATCTGCCAAAAAGCAACCATGATGGCAAAGCATTTTCCCCAAGTTATCCAGCCCCAGTGGTTGTCTTAAGCAGTTCAGTGAAGGTAGGGGGACAAATGTATGCACTCACAACTTGCTTCAAAAACAAACTTAGTGAAGACGAGTGTGACCTATTAATCTTTTTGGAGAGGTCAGGAATATTCATTCATTCATTTCTCCAAATAAGCATCATGGGGGTGTTGGATCCTATCCCAGCAGTCAGAGGGTGTGAGGTGGGGTACACCCTGGATAGAACCCTGGTTTATCACAGGCAGTGTCAGGATCAGCTTTTCCAAATATGGACAAACCTTTTTTGACAGTTATTTACGAGTATATTCCTTGAATGAAAAATCCTAAATAGTTGAGGAGACCATCACCTTTTCTTGCAGTACTTTGTATACTAAAAGATGGTTCAACAACCTGTTCTTTTTGTGATTCATGGAGCTAAATTGGACTTGAGGAGCATCTCTTTTGTTGATACAACAGAGGAGCACAAAATTGGCCAAATAATTGAAATTTTGTGGAAGAAGCTGAAATTTTGAGGATAGGTAAAGAAAAATGTCTAGAATCAGATACTAAAAGCTCCCCAAAATCCCCTTTGTGGCTTTTTCAAAATTCAGGATGCCATCCACAGTGGCCACCGTTTCTTCAATAATATTCCCAATTTTATCATTTTGGATCTCGAGATCTTGGGAACGTCTGTGAATTCTCATACTTATGTCACCTAATGCACAATCACCACCACAGACCACACACTTTGTTTTTTTATGCAAGACATCTTGGAGGGCCCCTTCATACGTAGTACAAATCAGGGCAAATCACGGTGGAACAGCTCGTATGAGCGAACCACGGTATCATCTAGCTGACGGTCAGGTGTGCACAATGTGGTGTGCACTGGTTTCGTGCACGCTCATGCATGACACCGTCGCAGCAGGAACACAGTGCAAGCAGCTAGAGTATGTATAACCACATCACACAGCTGCTGTGATCAAAAAAAGAAAAAGAAAAAGAAATGCCACCCATGGGATTTGAACCTGCAATTAACAAAAGCTCTGATTGCCAGCCACAAACTTTAACACTGAGCTACCATTGTTGGCCTATAAAAGGTGCAGGTAAATGTCTGAAATCATAAAGGACATTAATGTATTGAAAACTAAATAAATAAATTAAACCACACACCATATAAAAACAGTGGATTTTATTGAATCCCTCTTATCAAGTAGGCAAAACAAGTATGGTCTGTTCCTCTGTAGATGAACCATGGTCACAGACATACAGTCATGAAATAACATGAATGATGCAGTGCATTCTTATCTGCTGGCGGCGTGTCTGGCTCGACATGCATGTCTTGTGGACAGCACGCTGCAGGACAGACACAGCGTCATGTGGAACAGAGGTCATGTGAGTGATGTGACATTCAGATCGCCTGCTGCATGTTATAATCTGATGGTCAATTTCACCTGGGGCAGCCTGTTAATGTGCATGGTGTGTGCACGCTCACTGTTCCCTGTCACAAAAGGGATATATGTTTTTATGTATGTCCACATGAGGACAGCAAGCAGACACATGCACAGCACAGTGGACCGTTGTTAGTTTATGTCCGTCCAAACATGGTATGCGTTCTTCAGCTGGGACATCCAGAACCACAGATCTCCACAGCTGCTCTTGTTAGTGACCACTCCCCCTGTCAGTTCAGCCCATACACCAACGTGTCACTGTGTCTGTGTTTATGTGAGCTGTCAGTGAGTCTCTGGTCAGCAGCTGACAGGCGCCTCCCTGTGCTGTGTGCACTCTGACCTGCCTGTCTGGCCCCCATGTGGCCATGTCTGTGCAGCATATATATATCAGCATTTTATGCAAGTGTGCCCCCCCTTGCACACCACATGCGTTGGGGAGTGGGGGGGTGTGAACCACACATATGCCACATGTGTTTCGGTGGGGGAGCGGAGGGGGGCATGACCCACGCACACACGTGCGATACACATGCAGACCACATGTGTGTTGCTTTTTGCAAAGCCACACTTGTGGGAGCACTTAATCAAATTTCACATCCAGCTCGAAAGTGATCATCTGCTGATTGTTTTGGTGCTAATAGTGCAAATGGCCACACATTTTCTAAGTGCAAAACGAGAGGTGTTAGATGTCCGTGCATGTCACCTGGAATTTGGATCAAATGGGGTCTCATAGGGCACACTCTGTCTTTCACCCGCTGGGGTGCACAAATAGTTGTAGCAATAGGTGTACAAAGGCAACTACAGGTATAAAAAGGCAGCTACAGTTTTACATGTATTGCATATGTTTCCTGCTTCATGTGCACTTCATGCGCAATTCCACCACATTTGTATTATGTGTAAAGGGGCCCAAAAATAGAACTTCAGTGACTGAGCTGTTGCCATAGGTGTGGTCTGTTTGACTGGGACTATGGTCTTCAACATGTTGTCCTTACAGAGATTGTATTTTTGTGAATACCAAATGATATGTTGTTGCAACATTCCTATCACTGCATATTGTCTGACAAATTGATATTGTTTTCATTGATTTATTGGTTTGACCGATGCAGATGGTCAACCCATTGAGTCTTATCATCAAAGAAAATAAATAAATAAATTAAACTGTATACACTCGTTGGAGTGCCCAGGGCATTCTGTGCAAAATTCTGCCTTCATACAGGTTGGGCTGATTCATGAATGAATGGAAACAGTTTTACTGTTGCACAATTCTAGAAACTCCAATGCATACCCTATTAGAATTAGCCTCTCTTCTGTTGGGAGTGTTAGCTGTGGAAACAAATGTTGCGGTGTCTGCACAGTTCAGTAAATTTGCACTTTCATCGGATAAAGTAAGATTTATTCCGGAAGGTTTTGGTGACATTAATGACATTTATCCATTCATTTCTGGGTTGTGGAAAGTAAAAAGCCTTGCTTGTCTATTTTCAGCTGCTCCATCTTTTTACAGCCAGCGATCATTTTTGTTGTCAGTTTTAGCCACAGATTCAATGGGAACCTGTAATGGTTGCATGTTTGTTGTTCGAGCATGACATTTTTTTCATATACGGTCTGTACAAAAATGGGACTGAAAATGCTGTCTTCCGCAACATTACCTAAATGATATCATTAACCTCCAGCTGCGCTCTTGTAAAAGAACACCCACTACTCATGATGGGGTGAAGGTATGTTTTCAGCAGACAGCCATCGCTTAAAAATCATAGGTTTCCAGAACCACTGCATTCAGAATGGCAGAGCAATTTGCACATCAGTTCAGTGCGGGGGCCTAGAGAAACCACAACCCTTGATAATTAAGACATTTTCCAATGAAGAAAATGTGTGGAGGAAAAACAAAAAAAAAACTGTATCACTTCAGCAGGTAGTTTTGTCAAAAAACAGATTGTAAACCAAGAAAACACAAACAAATCTAATCTATCAGACATATATCAATTTAATATTATCAGGTTATAGTACCCATGGGTACAAAGACATTTTATCTGACATTTGTCCATATTCACCTTGACCAGAACCAGGGCAGTTCTAGAATAAAGAAGTCCTGCATATCCTACATTTGTTCTACATCAGGTTGAAAATGAAGCTCCTTGACCTTGATCTTTGCCCAAGTTAATTGTTGAAAGGCAATTTTGTGGTTGGTTTTCAATGGCATGGCCAAGCTTGCCAGAAATCAGTTAAGTATCTTGGAGGAGTAGGCCAACAAACAGATAGATGTAAGCTTGGTGCTAAAGATTAACCTGTGTTAAATGTGATCTCAACTGAGCAACTGCAGAACCCACAGAAAAAGAGGTTTCTGCCCACAGAACTTTTACTTACAGACCATTTGGTGTATCTCTGCACTATGTTTGTTTTTTTTTTTGTTTTTTTTTCACTACCTGGTTGGCCAGCCTGCTTTTTTAAATTTATTTTATTGATGTCTTTATCTTGTGCTACATATATTTTCAAATTTCATTAGTATTTGCAATGCAACAAACAGCAGAAGACAGTAAAAATCCATTGGACTTCAAATTGTTTTTCTCAATTTGAAAGATTACCTATTTGCCAATTACTGTGTGTTCCAATGGTTATAAAAAAGTCAGCAGGCTACAGAGCATTTTCTTATTGTGCACCTGTTCTGTGAAAGAGTCTGCCTGCTGAGATAAAAGCATCTGATTCTGTGGAGTCATTCATATCCAGACTAAAGACCCATCTGTTCTCCCTTTTCAGATGACTAATATCTTAGTGTTGTACTGGACTGAGTATCATCATATGTAATTTCTGGGACTGTTAGTGAAGCAAAGGGCCAGCTGCTGGCATTACATTAGCATCCTGTCTGTCATTCTCACTTTGCTGCTGAAAATTGCTGTCTGTGAGTTGATTGTCCCAGCTAATTTATTTCTGCTCTGTCTCGTTTTCCCAAGATGCTGTTGATCTTCAGTAAAGGCTGAACTACCTGGTGGTCCATTGTCTGAACACGTGATGTTTGAGGTTGCTAGACGCAATTATTTTGAGATGACATATGTCATGGGACTGAGTCATACAAGAAGCTGGAATCCTTCCCTGGGACTTCAAGTAATGAAATTTTTTTGGGCGGGGGGGGGGGGGGGGGGGGGGTTGAATTGTGTTTTATGGATGAATGCTATTGTTAGTATGGCCAAAGCAGTTGGTTACTCCTCTGAGTCTGGTCTGGTTGATGTTTCTTCCTCAAAAACACCAGAGGGAGTTTTTCCTTTTACCACTGTTGCCTATGTACTTCCTCAGAGGAGTTTGTAAGGTTAGACCTTACCCATGAGAAGCACCTTGGGGAAACTTACGCTGTGATTTGTCGCTATATTGAATTGATACCTATGGTCATGAACTTTAGGTAATGACCAAAAGAACAAGTGGGGAAATGAGATGCCTCCATTGTTTCTGTGAAGGCTCTGAGTTGTCCACAGTTGAGACTGTGGCCTGCTTCCGTAGTCGTGTCCATAAAAATCATAGACGGATATGCTTTCCAAACTTAATACCCATTACTACATTGGATGATGTTGAAATTGAGGATGGCCCAGTGGTTGTTCCAGCAATAGCAAAGATTTTGTGTCTGCTACCTACAATGCGCGTGGAATGTCTTAAACCTAAACCTACTTCTAGGCATCTTATATATGCTACTCTGGAACCACCCCTAAACCCAAACAGTTCAACTGTCAACCCCACTGAAGTCCTTAGACTGGGTCTCATTAACATAAGATCACTGTCCTCAAAATCATTGTTGATCAATGATCTAATTATTGATCATCACTTAGATATGATTGGGCTATGTGAAACCTGGCTTAAACCTACAGCTGTCCTCCCCTTAAATGAGGCCTGCCCACCAGCATATACATTTAGTCACGTCCCTCGTGATGCGAAGCAAGGCGGGGGTGTTGCTCTTATTTATAAATCTAGGTTTAGCTTATTAGCTGTTGGGGGTTACAAATATCACTTGTTTGAGCATCTGATTCTCCGCTCCGCTCAGGATATTGCACATTGCCATGGTCAGAAGAACAAAAATCAGTCATATTACTTTGTCACTGTATATAGGCCTCCTGACCCATATTCTGAATTCTTAGATGAATTTGGTGCATTCATCTCTAACTTGTCAACTAGTGTAGATAACATTCTGATCATTGGTGACTTTAACATTCATATAAATAAGCCTTCTGATCCCCTCTGCAAATAATTTATGGAAATTGTGGATGCATTAGGATTTCGGCAATGCATTCGGGATTCGATGCACATTAGTGGAAATACCCTGGATTTGGTTCTCACACGTGGTATTGCTGTCACGAATATTGACATCATGCCTCTTACATCAGTGGTGTCTGATCACTCACTTATTAAGTTCACAGTTTCGCTGCCGTGTTTAGTGGAATGACAACCTTATATATCATTACGGCGATGCATCAACTCCTCAACTAAGACTGAATTCGAAGCTAGACTGCCTGATGTCTTAGCTTCACATTTGACAAATACCCAGTCAGTAGACAGACTTGTGGATAGTTAAAACTCAGTGCTCAAAACTACACTTGACATGAATGCACCACCTGTGTTAAAACTGCTCTCCCCCAAATCACAGTCTCCTTGGTTCAGTGATTATCTGCGTGACCTCAAGCATAAAGCAAGAGGTCTAGAATGGAAATGGCATCATTCAATATTAGAAGTATTTCACCTTGCGTGGTGTGATGCTATCTTAGACTACAGCATGCATTATTGGCTACAAAGTGGACTTACTACTCTGATTTGATCAACAACAACAAGCATAACTCAAAGTTCTTGTTCGACACGGTGGCAACACTTATGCATGGACAACCACCTGTAGTTCGCTGTCCTTTTACAGCACAAAATTTCCTGGATTACTTTGGGAAGAAAATAGAAGACATCAGGTTAAACATATCCCGGCATGCCTTAATCCAGCCAATACACCCTGCTATTGATGTGGGTGCCACTACTGAGGTATTACCTAGATTTACAGAATTTGATAGTATCTCACTAGGCATGCTGACAAAACTTGTAATGTCAACAAAAAGCACAATCTGCCACTGCAGTCTGCTTTTAGAAAATATCATTCCACAGAGACGGCTCTCACTAAAGTGGTGAATGATCTTCTGCTTACAGTGGATTCGGACACCACTACAGTTCTGTTGCTGTTAGACCTCAGTGCTGCATTTGATACAGTGGGTCATCATATTCTACTTGATAGGCTGGAAAATCATTTTGGGATTACTGGGAGTGCCCTTGCATGGCTGACGTCATACTTGACCAGTCGTTCTCACTGTATTTTGTTCAGTAACACTACCTGTAACCTTCTAACCTTAGTGACATAAAATTTGGGGTTCCACAGGGGTCTGTCTTAGGCCCCCTGCCTTTCTCCCTTTATGTAGCACCCCTTGGGCACATATTGCGGTGTTTTGGAGTTACCTTTCACTGCTATGCAGATGATACTCAGTTATACATGCTGATAACTGCTGGTAATTTTGTTCACATAAAATCCTTAGAAGATTGCCTTGCAGTAGTGTGAAGTTGGATGTCTAGAAACTTCCTACTTTTAAACTCTGATAAGACTGAAATGATGGTTCTTGGTCCAGTGAGACATCGGCATCAATTTGACCAGTTAACGCTCAGCCTCGGCTCGTGTGTCATACATCACACTGACAGATGAGGAACCTTGGGGTAATTTTTGATCCTTCATTGTCCTTTGGCCTCCACATTACAAATATTACTAGGACTGATTTCTTCCACCTGTGAAATATAGCGAAGATTTGTCCCATCCTGTCTATGGCTGATGCTGAGACCCTGATCCATGCATTTATCTCTTCTAGATTGGACTACTGCAATGTTCTATTTTCTGGTTTACCGCAGTCTAGCATTAGGAGTCTCCAATTGGTTCAAAATGCTGCAGCCAGACTTTTGACACGAAGCAGAAAGTTCGACCACATTACACCCATTTTGGCATCCCTTCACTGGCTTCCTGTCCCAGTGAGATCAGACTTTAAGGTTCTGCTACTAACATAAAATTATTCATGGACTGGCACCTCCCTACCTAGCTGACCTAATTAAACCTTACGTACCGGCCCGGGCTTTACGTTCTCAGGGTGCAGTACTACTTTGTGTCCCTAAGGTGAGTAAGAAGTCTGCGGGTCATAGAGCTTTTTCTTATCATGCCCCTGTTCTATGGAATGATCTCCCTGCATCAATAAAACAGTCAGATTCTGAGGAGACTTTCAAGTCCAGACTTAAGACGCACTTATTTTCCCTTTCAAATGGCTAGCATACTGGTACAGTTTTGTTTTATGCTTTTTACTCTTTAAATTCATTTATTAGTAATTGGAGCGGGCCACGGCCTCAAGTTTACCTAAATTCTGGGTCTTTTAGTGAAGTTTAGGGTTAGTGGCCAGCGATCACCTTAGTATTTCAATGTTTTTCTTGTTGTTTAATGCTGGCAAATTATACAGTATTTTTTGTCTTTCTGATGCCTGATTCTGTTTTTTTTCTCTCTGTTTAAGGTGCAGCTCCCTCCAGAGATGGGAGTTGTGTTTGTGTTGGCGATCCTCCTGTCCTGTGCGGCAATTGCATTTCTTGTATATTCATCTGTGAATTGTTCTGTGAATTGGTCTGTAATTTATGTTTGTTGCATGGCCCAAGCAGAGGGTCACCCCTTTTGAGTCTGGTCTGCTTGAGGTTTCTTCCTCAAAGGGAGTTTTTCCTTACCACTGTTGCTCTGGGGGTTGGTAAGGTTAGACCTTACCTGTGTGAAGCGCTTTGAGGCAACTCTGTTGTGATTTGGCACTATATAAATGAAAATAAATTTAAATTGAAATTGTTTCCATAGTAGAGAAGCTTGGATCTTTGACTGGACTGGGTTGCTTGACGCGAGGATGTTTCACTTCAAATCGCAGAAGCTTCCTTAGCTAAAATTCTTGCTCTGGTAGTCTAACTTCTGTCTCGACCCTTGTAGAGAAGAACTTGTAGACAGAAGTCATTGGTTTTTGGATGGTAATTGCCCAGACACATAACCAGTCCATTCCCAATCTCTTGAATGTAGTCATGTATCTGCTGGAACCAGGTGGGTGTACTGTTCACCTTTACCAATGGCCTGGATCCTCAACACCAAGGCAACTGTGTGGTGGATCATACCATCATATGGTCAAAATTACGAGCTGACATTTTCTCACATTGCAATTGATACTCCACATATGAATACCCCGAAAGAATCACTCACAAAGAATCATTCTAGTAGTACACAAGGATTGCACCAAAGACATTGAGTCATTGCCTTAGAGCCAATGCAACCTAAGGGCCCCTTCACACATAGTACGAATGTGGTCGAATTGCGCATGAAGCAGGAATCATATGCAAAACATGTAAAATCAAAGCTGCCTCTAATACCTCATACACCTGTTGCTACAAGTATTAGCACACACCAGCGGCAAAAAAACAGAGTGTGCGCTGTGAGTGCCCAGCGAACCCTCTCGCGGCAGGTGTCGGCCAAATTCCAACTGACACACATGAACATCTAACACCGCTCATTTGGCACTTAAAAAATGTGTGGCCATTCGCACTATTATTGTAGCACAAAACCAGTAAGCAGACAATCACTTTCAAGATGGATGTGAAATTTGTCTAAGGTCCCCCAGGACTGTGGAGTTGCAAAAAGTAGTGCACACATCTTGCATGTGTGCACGTGTGTCACGCCCCCCTCTCCCCCAACACATCTGGCATGCGGGGGGGGGGGGGAGCACACTTGCATAAAATGCTTATATGTATGTACAGATCTGATAACATGGAGGCCTGACGGCCAGGTCTGACTGCACAGAGTACAGGGAGGGGCCTGTCACATTATGACAGCACACTGACAACTGGATGACGGCTCCGTGCACACATTAAAAACACAGACACTACCACCAGGACAGGTATGAGGTCTGTGAGAAAAGTATTGTACCTTTTTATTTTTTCAAAAATTATATGGATTTGATTCATATGTTTTTACATCAGCCAAGCTCTCCACAATTTCTCTTATACTCACTCGACTGGTAAGCACTGAAAGCCGAGATAGACATGTCCCAACTTGTCCTCTGGCACTCCGAAACGGAGGTGTTCCTTTGTCTCACTTCATCAGCAAATCGGTCGTGACGCGCGAAGCCTCTGCTTTGCTTTCCATGACAAAATCTCTTGTTAAAAGTGAAATCTGCCGGAAAATGGCTGATGTCCAGCTCTTGTGATAACCAGAGAAATTGCACACGACGGTCCCAGCTCCACACAGCCATCCGTTTAGAAATGATGTTGTGGTTTCTGCCTCTCGATGGCGGCTCGGAGCGCAGCGTGCCGTGCGCCATTGTGGGGTGTCCTTAAAGCTGTAGTAACACTCCTTATTCTCTGTGAAGCCCGTAAAATTTTCATCGAAAGCCAGATGAATTTTTAGAATGGTTTCCAGCTGCCTGTCTCTAACAGTTTCTGAAAAAATTCTGATGGAAAAAAAGCCCAAATCATTCCGCCATTTCCTCGCAATGAAACAACGATGAGAGGGGTGGACCAGTGCTCACTCAAAGCCTGCCCACAGGCGAATGACACAACCGACAGGCGTGGAAAAACTCATGCATGCGCACGAAGGTTCAAGCTTGGCTGACGTAAAAACATATGAATCAAATCCATATAGTTTTTGAAAAAAACAAAAAGGTCCTTTACTTTTCTCACAGACCTCGTATATAAATAATTATGACAATATCTACATACGCAATTCCATAACAAATAACAAAAATTAATGACCACATAACATAGAGTGACACGCTGAATGGAGGGGGGGGGGGGTGTCTGCCCACAGCTGCTGCTGTTAGATCTCTGCTCCTGGACGTCCTAGCTGGATCTTTCGGCTTTGTGTCGGGCTACAGTGGCTGCACACAGTGCACCTCATCCATGTCCTTGTTGATTTTAGGCACTTTTCCACACCAGTTACAGAACAGTGATGGTAGCACAGTGTTAACGTTTCTGGCTGGCAATCAGAGCTTTGCGGGTTTGAATCCCGTTGGTGGCATGCATTTTTAATTTTTTCTTCTTTTTTTTTCACAGTAGCTGTGCAATGTGGTTACACATGCTCCAGCTGCTCACACTGTGTTCACATGCACAAAACAGTCACAGCTTGATCGTTCACGCCTGCCAGTCAGCTTGATGTGTTTGTGGTTCAATTATACGAGCTGCCCCGTGATTCACCCTGATTTGTACTAATTCATACTATGTGTGAAGGGGCCCTAAGAAAGAGTCATTCAGATACAAGGGATCCAGAGCAAAGGCACTGATCAAATTGTAAAAAGTTCTAAATGATGCTGTTAAAGAGTTTAGCATCTGTGTAAGTACAAAAAAATAAATGTATTAATCAAACAGGTACACACATCAGTAAATATCAGCTATTGATAAGTCCTACATATTCTAAAGCACAGGTTCACATGCTTTGATGGTCATTTGCATTCAGACAAACCCACAGTTATCCTTATATCATATGGTAATCTACACAATTTATCTAGTGTATATATCTACAGTATCCATGGACCGTCCTGACTGGCTCCAGTCAGTCCATGCGGGCACATCACTCACCGACTCTGAAAGAACCAACAGCACAGAAGACAAAAGAAATTGAAAAAAGTCTGCTGCCACTGCTAACAACGCTTCTGTATCAGACTTTTTCTGCCCACGCTGCAACAAGGACTGTCACTCATGTGTTGGCCTCTGCAGTCACACAAGAAGGAAAGCCTACAACATCTAACAATCTTAGTGCTTTATGTATGGTCTTTTGAGACCAAGCTGCCAAAGAAGAAGAACATATATGATAATAATAAAGAGTGATGAAAACACATTTTGTGAAACAGATATCAAAGTGCTTAAATATGCAGCAAGTGGCAACACTAAGAGGTGACAACCTCTCCACTAGTAGTTTTGAACCCAACCTTTCACAATGACCATTCACTCATGGTGTCATATTTCTTAATTTAGACACCACGATCACCTAACAAGCTTTAGGAAGCTTGAACAACTTCACCACAAGAACCAGCAAAAAAAATGTCAATTAACAGAATAAGTCGATAAGTATTTTTATTCTATTAAAATTAGCAGACATAGTAAAATTCCAAACAGCACAGATCTTGTACAAGGCAAAGAATGACCTTTTACTAAAAAAAACATACAGAAATTGTTCAAGGATCGAGAAGGGATATCAATTACAAGGGAATACAACTTCAAAATGAACAAAATCTGCACAAACAAGAAACAATTCTGCATTTCATTCTGTGGGGTAAGACTGCAGAACAACATGAATGAGGAGTTAAAGCAGCGTCCAAACATTCAACAGTTAAAACAAAATATAAAGAATGTGTTTTCATGGGATACAGGGATGAAGTGTGACAGTCACTAGGTGTTCACAGAGAACTGTTATTGATTATTTATTTCTGTATTTGTTTTATGGATTTATTTATGTTCATTGTTAGTTGGGTCTATCTTTTCTGTTGTGTTTTGTTTTGTTGGGTTTGTTATGGCTTTGTCTTTTTTCTAAAATTGTATTGTATCATTGTTATTGTTATTATTAGGGCTAGTGCCCAGCTACCTGCTTCCTGTTAATTCTAGAATAGAATTTAAAATTCTTCTTCTTACTTATAAGGTTTTGAATAATCAGGTCCCATCTTATCTTAGGTACCTCATAGTACCATATCACCCCAATAGAGCGCTTCGCTCTCAGACTGCAGGCTTACTTGTAGTTCCTAGGGTTTGTAAGAGTAGAATGGCAGGCAGAGCCTTCAGCTTTCAGGCTCCTCTCCTGTGGAACCAGCTCCCAATTCGGAGGGAGTTTTTCCTTCCCACTGTCGCCAAGTGCTTGCTCACATTTGGTCATTTTGACCGTTGGGGTTTTTCTGTAATTATCGTATGGCTTTTGCCTTACAATATAAAGCGCCTTGGGGCAACTGTTTGTTGTGATTTGGAGCTATATAAATAAAACTGATTTGATTTGATTTATTAGTATTATTGTTGTTGCTATTGTTATTATTATTATTATTATTATTATTATTATTATTATTATTATTATTATTATCATGATTGTCAATAGTAGTATTTTTAAGGAAACAGGGATTGATATATAAATCATTATACAGGGAGAAGGGATGGGATTAGATGAGTTCTGACTTCTTCTCACTCCTTTTAGAACTACCTTTAATTTTACGTTGTCTGTTGTTTTATTTTTTCTTTTATGTTCAAAATAAATCTTCTTCAATTCAATATTTATCATTACAGTTGTCCTAGAATCCTTTATGCTATGTGATATCACTGCATTGCTGGCTTTATGAGGATAAAATCTCTCCTTATGAAAACAGAGCAGTGAATACGTGGGCTGATTTAGCTCATAATGTATGTACCATTGCGGAAGGAAAACTATTTGAATCATGCCTAATAGGCGGAATTTGAGATGCTTGTTGACAAGGCCAATAGCTGCTATTTAGTTCACACAGTTGACTTTTGTAGATTTTAACACCAATGAAGCTACACGTCTGCTTCTATATCTATGTCACTGTACGTATAAATTTGAGGAAATAATGTTTACATGTGATTGAGGTTGCATGTTGTGATGGCAGCAATGTTTTCTAATTGTAGTTACCCTGTTCTATCAATCAGTAGATGCTGTGTGTACGCACAGTTAGAGCTGTGTGTATACACACATTCCAAAATATAGGTAAAAGCTGGTAATTTCAGTATTTTGTGTTGAAATGGTTGTACACACTCTTCAGAAATTCAGAGTACACTGGGGCGGTTTGTAGACGAGTGTGAAGCATCCGGGATGAAAATCAGCACCTCCAAATCTGAGGATTGGGAGGTGCGGAGAAAATGGATGGATGGATGGATGGATGGATGGTTGTACACACAATTTAAATACTAATCTGTGCATTCAAAATGTTCATCAATGAACCCCCAGAAGATAAGATTTCACAAACTTGTCCTCAGACCTGTTGCCATCTTCACGACCTCCCCAGTTCCGATGCCGTCCTTTCGGAAAACTTTTTCGCCGTGAGTTGATAGTGGTACTCCAGACTACACATCATCAGACAGCACGTTATGAACATTTATTTTAATCTTGCATCATAGTGAAATGATTGTGGGTTCAGTTACTCCAAAGCCATGTTGCTTTTTGAGTAGAGTATGTTCTTGTCATGTCTGTGACTGGTTCCTCCAGAGAGGCAAGTGGATTCTCAGTAGACAAAGCACCGACCTTGCCATTGTGACTGGTAGAAAAGCCATAAATGCAGCTCAGATCTGTGAAAGTTAGACCTATCAACCTCTGTAAGTGGACATGTACCCTATTTTACAGAGTCATTGATACTGCCCAAAATGTGTCTTGGAGCTTCTTCTCATGCTTTCCTTCTAGATCTGTCTCATACTGCTTATCCCAGTCCCTATCTATTGATGAAGATGCACATAGGGGAGGGGGTGGTAAAAAGATTTCATATGCCTGAAGATAAATGTGCCGCATTCCCTGCCCTTGCTCTCTCTCATTTCATATTCCTCAGACCAGCCACATAATTCCTTTTCTCCTCCTCACTGCTGTCTGGCTGGCTGCATGACACAAAACAATAGAGCATTTTGCTTTTGGAAAGCACGGAGCATCACTTGTCAGCTGAGGGATGACAATGGCTGGCACGGAAAAGCACACGGGCGAAGCGAGACGTTCTACTTCACCCTACTTTGGTCTTTGTTTAAAACCCATTACAGGCAGTCCAGTCTCTCCTTTTTTGGCCAGATGTCAATAAATGTCTCGCAATGTTTTCTACTGACTGCTAGAAGCCAGGGATGCAGATTTATGACAGCTTCAGTTGCACCTGACAAAACTGGCACTTCAACTAAAAGCCACATAAGCTACTTTGGTGTTAAATCCGCAGGCAGGTAAAGCACTTAGCGACAAGATAGTTTTCTGTCCATTCATATCAATAATTAGTGTTGTTCAAAGAATACAACGTGCGTTAATCCCTTTTATGCAGGAGTGTTTGTATTATTGATGATCACTATTGGGAGCATTGAATTTACACAGTCTTCTATGCAGGTGGTGAGATTGTCTCATAAGTTAGAGAGGTACCGGGTATTGAGCACCTAGTGTATCTCATACAAGACTTTCAAACATATTATTACAAACCTTCAACCATATGTGTTTTGTTATTTAAAATCCATACATTTTTTTTCATAAGAAATTGGCCAAATCTTTTACAATGCATTTTCTTGTAATGTTTTCTGTATTACATGTTCAATGTTCTTGAAATTTGCTCAATTAAAGATCAGTTTTGATTGTAAAATGCAATAATCAACCACTCAACAAATTATACCATTTGCATTATTTGTATTTCCAATTTTTTCCACATACTCGTATTATTACACTTGTGTGCAATGGAAGTACATGTATTGTTTGTTTTCAGTTCTCTGTGTCTTCGCGTATTTCTATTTATGTTTAAACAGAACAATATTCGCTGATTAGATCCAACTGGGACCAAACTTGGTGGGATACTTGAGGGTGAGCCAAGGTCACGGTTATTTGATTTTTCATAGGCCAAGGTCAAAATGCTGGTCTAGTATTTATAGCAGTGTTTCCCAATTCTGGTCCTTAAGATCCAAAGTATGGTCTACATCTTCCATTTGTCCCTGAATTAATCAGATCAGATCTGTAGTACCACTGTTCTCTTGATTAATTGAACATGCCTGACTGAGTTGAACTGTTCTGATTAGTTAAGGGACAGGATGGGGGAAATAATGGTTTGTAGAATACCTGCTTTTGATGTGTACTCTTACCAAATGGCAAGCAGGTAACTCAGTGGGATAAGGAGTTAGGCTACCAATATACAGATTAGGTTCCCTGTCTTGCTACCAATCTGTGTCCTTGGGCAAACCAGTTCATCTGCTTTGTCCCAGTCCAGTCCACTGACATGCAAATAGGTGATGGCCTTGGCTGTTCTCCCAGCAGAGAGTTTTATTCTCTTCTTATAAAATGGCTATTTCTGGGAAGTGGATACAAACAGGAGAGTATGGTGAGTTAGTCATTATCACTGTTGTGTCCGATTAAGAAGGTACCATGTTTGAGCCCAACCTGGTCAGTTCTGTGTGGAATTTGGATGCTCTTGCCATGTTTGTGAGGGTTCACTCTGGGTGCTATAGCTTTGTACTATTTCAAAATACATGCATGTTATGTGAACTGGTGACTCCAAATAGACCATAGGTGTGAGTCTGAATGTGTTTTTCTGTCAATATGTGTCATCCCTAGAATAGAGGCATGTACAGTGTGTACTGTTCTCGCCAATTGACTGCTGGATTCAGCTCCAGGACCCTGTGACTCTTGACTGGAATAAATGGGTTTAGAAAATGGATGGCTGATTACATGTACAACTATGATTAATGTTAAACACTAATATCAAATCTAAAATAACTTGAAAGTTTTTAGCCATGCTAATGCTCCCCAGAAGCATTTAGTCTGAAGGACCTAAATGACATGGTGAGATGCTGAAGAACTTTTACTTATTTATGTCCACCACATATGCATATTGTGGTATCACTGAATGCAAATCTCCATCTTCATTTGTGAAGGGGATATCTAGTATTCAGATTCACAAACAGGAAATTTGCCTGAATCAGCACCAAACATGTAAGACACAGGTGTTGTACTCTGAGTGCCCACAAGAAACACCAGTGACTTTCAAAACTGAGCATTTCTACATTTTTAAAGCAAATATTATCAATCCAAGATTGTGTGGCTAAAAAGGAAACAAGTTCAGTTTAGACCCTGAAGCCAACTGGTGCTGACACCTATCCATGGATACCACCAGTCAATTGCAGGTTGCGCCGCCAGCCAAGTATTCATTTACAGATCCCATTTTGGTGCAAAGCAGATGTAGAGTATTTTCCAAAGACACAAACGTAGTGTGACAAGGAACAAGACACAAGTCTACATGATGTTACCCCAGCTTCTGTCCCACTGGGCTACGTGCTCTCATCTATTGGCTACATATACATTTTTTTCAGATGACCTTACTGATGCAATTCCACATTACATGTAGAATGGGAAAGGGGGGGGGGGGGGTACCTGCTCTAGAAATAACCACACTAACTGATTGGCCACTAAACTGCTATGTGGGCAGCACTGTGGTGCAAAAACTTGGTATGCTTACCTCCCAGATGGTCATAGGTCCTAATACGCCCATGCCATAATCTCCAAGTAAATGATCCATTAGCAGTCTACTGTGGTGACCTGGTATGAAATCAGGAGCAGCCAAAATACATGATTCTATGCAGCAGCTACGTGGCTGATGTTCGAGTGCCGTCTGTGTCAGTCAGCAGCTGCCCTATTTAGGGCAGCTAATTCATCATTGCATGAACGCTTACATATTGTACATATAATTACCCCCCGATGCAAACAAGACCCACTCGGTCACTGTGATTTATGACCCTGTCAAGGTAGAGGAGCAAGAGAGGGATAGTCAGGAGGAAAAGGAAGATGATGACGATGTTGTTGAGGAGAACAGGTGGAAGCAGAATAAACATAGATTTCCTGATGCGGCACAACAAATCCTCACTTTACGTCCTTCTGAAGTCTCACAATCCGGCTTGACTCCCTCTGGCGGAGGATTTGCCAATGCTGGCAGGAGCTTCACCCATTGTTTTCCTCCAGATCCACTCACTCCCGCCCCGTGACGATTCTTTTAAAATGCATGACTGGCTGGGCTGCTTCAGCCGTGATGGTTGTATTGTACAGCGGCGGGCTGATGAGATGGCTATGCAAGTGTGTATGTGTGTATGGGAAGATGAGAGTAACAATGAAAGATTTATGACAGCCATTGAGACGAGGCAATGGGTTTTATCAGCCTATTATCAACCACAATGTTTGTGCCGAGATGCCGCAAAAGTCTGTACTCCTGCCTTCCACCATCACTAAGTCGAACCCGACTTGCTGTTCACCGCTCACTCACACTTTTAGTTTTATTCACACCTCCCCTCAACTGACTCCAGTTTTACTTTTTCTTTTTTAATAATTCTTGCTTTATTGCTCACCCCTCCCTCTCTAGCCGCTGGAGTATTTTCTGTCTACTTCGCTTACACCGCCTGTTTTCCTGCGGTAGCTAAGCCTGTATTTCTACCTGCTCTCCATAACCCAAGAGACCTCTTAATCAACGGCTGTTCACCCTCCCTCACTCCTTCCCTCACTTACGTCTTTCCTCTGCTCCATTCAGTCCCCTGACGGTTCCCTGCCCCCCCACCCGTCGACAGAGTGAGGCACCTGAGGGTGCGCAGGTTAATGTTCTGGCAGTTTGAGCTACACTTGTGACATTTAAATACGGAATCTGTTTTTATCGCGGCTGATTTAAGAAGTGCGGTGGAGTTTGGGGGGGATGCGTGGCGAGGGAGGATAACGGATGGAAGGATGAAGAGAAAAAAAGAGAGAGGAGGACGAAGGAGCCCGTGGGATTGCGCAGCTCTCCAGGGACGGCGGAGCGTGCAGCGTGCAGTGTGCACGGCAAAGGGGTGCAGATCTGCAGCTGCCGAGTCACTTCAAAATGGCAGCGAATGGTCATATCGCCCCCAAGTGGTAGACATTGGAACGGTTGGAGCAAAGTGATGCAGTACAAAAGACAAGTGTGTGGGGGTGGGGGGGGTAGGGGGGTGAAGGCTTGATTATCGCCTCCGGTCTGCAAATGTCCCATGAGTCACTAATCACCTGCACCGACAGGGTGATGTTTACAGCTGTGTTTTGTTTGTGTTTTTTGTTGATTTTTTTTCTGTCTGAATCCCCCCCACACACACACACACACAAAGTTTTCCAACTGACTGTAAGAGAATTTGTTGGAATAATCAGTTTTATGAAGGGAAAGATCCTTTTTAAATTTTGGTGTTGATCTTATTCCAGATCAAGTTTCAGGATAAAAGCAAAATGTTTAAAATTCCAATGTGTGATACTTGGAACCAGCAGTTTCTATACCTGCTTACTCCAATCAAGGGTCACCAGGGCAGCTGGAGCCTATCCCAGCAGTCATAGATTGTGTGGCAGGATACACCCTGGACAGGACACCACTCTGTCACAGTGCCATATGTATGTCTTTGGAAGTGAGATGAAGCCAGAGCACCCAGAGGGAACTCTTGCAAACACGGGGATAACATGCAAACTCCACATAGAAAGGACCAGGTGGGAAGCGACCCCATAACCTTCTTTCTGTGAGTCAACAGCGCCAACCACTAAGCCACCATGCGGCCCATACGTCAACCAATTTCATCAAATAGTTTTTGCAGTCAGCCTCTGCAAAAACTGATAGAAAGCTCAAACATGCCACATTATATTAGATTTTTTTATTTGCATTCCAGATGTGAGTTCTGGATCTATTAAGAACTTTCTTTTTCATAACTAAATGAGGAAGTTTGTGGGATTTCAGTCACTTTAAATACTTGCAAACAATCATTGCAAAAATTAGTGGACAAATTCATCTTATCACAAAAAGAAATTCATTCAATTTTAGTTTTCATTATATTCCAGATGTGGATTCTGGATCTGTTATTAAATTGATTTACAATAACTAAATTGGGAGTTTCGTGATATTTCAATCAGTTTCATAATAATAATAATAATAAAAATAATAATAAAGAAATCTGCCACACTGCAAATATTTGCTGAATGATCAGTCTTTACAGGAGGAAGAATCTGTAAAATGTTGTGTTAATTGGGTTGGAGACATGGATTCTGGATCAATTGTTTACTGTCTTTAGTGTAGCTAAAGCAAGAATTTTTTTTACTCTTTTGCTAGTATTTCAAAACCCTTCAGATCTATGCTCTGCTACTAGAAGAACCAGTCTTTCAGGTTCCAGGTGTAAATTCTTGGACCTTTCACTGTTTTTCTTTTAACATTGCAAACAGTTTTTTTTTTTTTTAACCACAAACCATTTTGCCAATAGCGGCAAAACGTGGATGACTTTCAAAGCAAAATTCAAAGCTTTATGATGATTTTCTTGTTAATTTAGTAAAACATCTATCCATCGATTTTTATATCTGCTTACTCCAGTTAAGGGTCACAGTTGGGCTGGGGTCTATCCCAGCGGTTACAGGCCATGAGGCCAGATACACTCTGGACAAGATGTCAGTTTATCGCAGATATAGCAAAACATTCTCATACAATGTTTGCAAAATTTGATTTAATGATCAATATTATCAACCTAAAGCGAAATAAACATATTGCATTGTTGATCAGAATCCAGATGTGTAGCGTGGATTGTTTATTTATTTAATTATAACACTGCAAAATGTGTTAATTTTTTTTTTATATATATATATATATATATATTGTGAAAACTTTATCCATTGTTTTTCCTATCAAGCTCGATAAAAAGTGATGGGGAGAAAAATGACCACTCTCACCAGAAAGGACAAACCATTCAATTTTGGTTTTTAATTAGGTCGCAGTTATGAATTCTTTATGAGGTTTCTTGACAAAAGTCGGGAATTTTGTTGTTTTTCAAACATGTTTTGTTACATATCATGGAATCAGAATCCATTACATTTGGGTTTTAAGTGTTTATTATTTTTTAATCTTTTTTATCAAAATGTCTGAGTATATTCTTATGAAACTAAGCAGAATGGTCAAGAAAGTCGAAAGGAAGAACCAAGGAATCCACTGTTGATTGGGGATCTTGATGTGAATTCAGTGTCTTTTACATTGCCATTTATTTATTTATTCATGTATATATTTTTCACTGTCAACATTTTAGACTGTTGATAATGAAGACTGGTCATCTTGCATATTACAAACAATCAATGAATGAATTTTGTGTAAATCTGTGTCCGTCAGGAGTTTTGGCAGTTGTTGTTGCTGTTGCCGATTTCAATGCAAAATTCCAAATTTGTTCAAAACCAAATCAGTGAATACATTTTTGTGTAAATCTGTGTCAGACATGAGTGTTGGCATTTGTTGTTGGTATTGCTGTTGCCAATTGCAATGCAAAAATCCTAATTTGTTCAAAACCAACTCCATTATGAGAGTTGTGACCTTTAAAATAAATTATACAAATCTGCAGAGTTTCAGAGATCGTACAAATGAGAAGGGTTGGAGCATTTTATTTGTGAAAAGTGGAAAATAGCATAATAGCCAAGTAAGGACAAACATGGCAACAAGGCAGAAGAACATTTTCGATAATAACACAGGAAGACCAAATTTTATGAAAAACAGTAGCCCAAAGCATCTGATAAGGAAAGTGAAACAGAACTCCAGGTATTTGACCAAGTGGAACTAAACTGATAAAAGGGACAGAAGAGAGGACAACCAGACTTCAGCAGGAGTGATAGAGGGGGGAAGCGAGGGAGAGCAGATATGACAGAATAAGTGAATTAGGAGACACTGAGCTGCTGATGAGCTGCAGGGGATTTGGAAGGGGTGGGCGAGGGGTGGGGGTGTGCCCGATGATGGGATTGGTGCAGCGACACCTCAGACGGCACTGGAGTTTCTTCTGGAGTTTTATTTGATATGAATTCAATAAGCAGCGGCCAATCTCCGTGCCCCGGGTGTAATTACCGATAGAACAGAAGGGGCATTGTTAGCTTCGCTGCTGCCTAAACGCTCCCCTATTCACTTCCAGGTCAGCACTAATCATGTCTGAGAATGTCAATTATTGTTTTAAACACTGACTGAGGAGCACGTGGGGGTGTGCGGATGGTGTGGGGGGTGTCGCAGAGGAAGTGGGGGCTTGAGAAGGATGGAAAATGACAATTTAGGGAGGAAATGTTTGGCCAAAGATTTTCAATTTTCAAATCACCAATTCAAAATGCATTTATCTCTTCTAGATTGGACTACTGCAATGTTTTATTTTCTGGTTTACCTCAGTCTAGCATTAGGGGTCTCCAATTGGTTCAAAATGCTGCAACCAGACTTTTGACACGAAGCAGAAAGTTCGACCACATTACACCCATTTTGGCATCCCTTCACTGGCTTCCTGTCCCAGTGAGATCAGATTTTAAGGTTCTGCTACTAACCTATAAAATTATTCATGGACTGGCACCCTCCTACCTAGCTGACCTAATTAAACCTTACGTACCGGCCCGGGCTTTCCGTTCTCAGGGTGCAGTACTACTTTGTGTCCCTAAGGCGAGTAAGAAATCTGTGGGTCACAGAGCTTTCTCTTATCATGCCCCTGTTCTGTGGAATGATCTCCCTGTGTCAATAAAACAGTTAGATTCTGTGGAGACTTTCAAGTCCAGACTTAAGTCGCACTTATTTTCCCTTTCATATGGCTAGCATACTGGTACAGTTTTGTTTTATGCTTTTTACTCTTTTAATTCATTTATTAGTAATTGGAGCGGGCTGCGGCCTCAACTTTACCTAAATTCTGGGTCTTTTAGTGAAGTTTAGGGCTAGTGGCCAGTGATCACCTTAGTATTTCTCTGTTTTTCTTGTTGTTTAATGCTGGCAAATTATACAGTGTTTTTTGTCTTTCTGATGCCTGATTCTGTTTTTTTTCTCTGTTTAAGGTGCAGCTCCATCCAGAGATGGGAGTTGTGTTTGTGTTGGCGACCCTCCTGTCCTGTGCGCCAATAGCATTTCTTGTATATTCACCCATGAATTGTTCTGTGAATTGGTCTGTAATTTATGTTTGTAGCAGAGGGTCACCCCTTTTGAGTCTGGTCTGCTTGAGGTTTCTTCCTCAGAGGGAGCTTTTTTCCTTACCACTGTTGCTCTGGGGGTTGGTAAGGTTAGACCTTACCTGTGTAAAGCGCTTTGAGGCAACTCTGTTGTGATTTGGCGCTATATAAATAAAAATAAATTGAAACTGAAATTGAAATGTAGTCAAATGTCAACCCAAAATCTGTTTGTCATAAGCCAAAAAAGAACACTGTGAAAAGGTATTGAGAAAATCACATGATAATTTGATAAACATTTGTTTGCCTGTTTGTCTGTTCCCCTGTTCCTCCCTGGTCTTTTGCTGGATTCCCAACAAACTTGGTATGCAAATTTAGGGTAACTTTAGAATTTATCTTAGAATTTATTTAGGCTTTATTTTGGCAAAGGTCAAAGTCATTGGGGTTAAAGGTCCAAATTAAGATATTTTGTGTGTTTGTTTTTAACCCTGTGCACAGGCAAAGTGGTGCAGCAAGGTATTACAATTGGTCATGTGTGTCTGTGACCAAGATAACTAAAAAATAGTTGGATGGATTTTCACCAAACCTAGTAGGAATTGGACAAAGATCAAGGTTAGCACAAATTTGCAAAAAACACATTTTCTGCTGTATCTTCGCAACCTAAAGGTCTAGAGAGATGATCTAAAATTTCTCAAGATCAATCAAATATTTGTAAATGACTGGTATAAGTAGTGTCATGATGATGTCACAAGGAAGTCATTAAAGTCTTGTTTGTTCAAAGCACAAAAGGTTTGCACCCACCCTCTAATGCATTCTTTACATATTTATTTATTTATTTTTTATTTTTTTATCCATTTATTTTTCATTCTGATATCCACCAATCATGGCTCACATGTGAGGGTGGGCTGTGGAATTGCCCAGGTGAGATCAAATTTACTATTGGGTCAATAATTGGGGTGAAGGTCATTGGAGTCTAAGGTCGTTTTTTTTTTTTTACTCATATTTGCACCAAAGCTGTCACACATATACCAAAGTGTGTTCTGGAAATGACGGCAAGGTAAAATTTGTCAGTCAGTTATAAGATCCAAGGTCATGTCGACCTTTTTGCTGGCCGACTGCTCCAAAAGCCTTTTGCTAATTTCTACCAACCTTGGTATATCAGTAGCGGTTGAGCCTGAAACTGCCTATAAAAAATTTATTTTGGCAAAGTTCAAGGTCAAGGAATGTGATTTTTCCCTCAAATTGGGCCAAATATGGCATACATTTGGATTCCTGAATTGCTGTGGGGATTGACTCTTTTGTGGAGCCAGCCTCAAGTGGTCAATCAAGGAACTTCGGGTTTTGGCTGTTATGCATTTGATTTGGTTTATTGTTCGGCACTGGGTGTTGCCTTTAGTTGCTCTTCCACAGACCTATCAGTGCTATTTAGTGACTTCAGGTGGTACAGATTAGGTCAAAATTGACAACTAAGAGATGATGTTTCTCTGAATAGAGAGTTGGCGTGACAAGCAGCACCTCTTTTCCATTTCAAGTGAAAGGAACATAATAGGTATGTTCTCACAAAAAAATGTGTCATGCTGCAAGGCGGCGTGGCTCAGAGAGAGTTGGGATGCAAATGCAAACTCACAAACAGAGGCATAGGATCAATCAAGAGGCTTTAATGAATAAGCAGGCAGTGGTTCAGTACACAGGGTGGTAATCAGCATTGCAGAGGTATCAGGCAGGTGTTTGGCAGAGGCGTGGTCAAAAAACAAGATGAGGTCAAAAAATGGCAAAGAAATCAAGACTATGACGAAAGGCTGGAACGAAGTTTAGGGGCCCTTCAAACATAACACGACGATGGACGAAAGAAGCAGAAGAAAATCCAAGAACCGAAAAAACGAAATAGAGAACCGCAAAAATTTCACCTTCTGTCGGGAGGGACACTGTCAGACAGATGTGCACGATACCACTGCAAAGTTTCATGCACGCTCTCACGCACAAACACAGTGCGAGCTCCTGGAAAGCCGCAGACACAGCAACAGGGCAAAGACTTAAGAAAAACACCACAATTTAAAATACTTTATTCCTGTTATAAAGAGTGGATTTAGGCTCCGCCTAGACGTACACCAGAAAGTAATGAAATTATATGGATTGCTGTTCTCCCTTTTATGTTTTATGCTGCGTTTACACATAGGCAGGATGCATTACAAATGTCATATTTACGTCATTCTTGGCATATCCTTGACATTAACGTGACAACGCATCTGAATAGGTCTCATAATAGTGCATGTTGGTGCATGATATTCATGATTTTCATGGAACATATTTTTGGCTGACCAAAAATCTTCCACAAATGTCAAGCACCACCCTTATTTTGCCTCATGTCATGGAGGTTGCAACTGAACATGTTGATCCATTAGTGGTGATCCTTAATAGAGCATGACAGCATTCTTCTCTGATGTGTGCACAGTTAAACCCTGCTGCACCACATTCAGTTTCATTGCTGCAGTATGCTGTGTCATGAAGAGAAGGCTTCCGTCTCATGAACACATCAGCTGGCTTGGTGTGTCCAGCATGCAGTGATCCGCTGGTGACTGCTTTGCACATGTGATATGTGTTTTAATTATTACAAAGTGGGGAAATCCCACAGTGGCACATGCCTCGCGGTGATTTTCAGCATGGCACGATATACACCAGCGTTGCAGTGCTCTGACACGGTGGTCACCTGAAGCGATATGTTTTAATTTATTCCCACATGAGGACAGCATGCTGGCATTTGTGCTTCACGGTAAAGTTATGTGATGTCATATTCTACAAGAAACTACAGGTGTTCCAAAGCTGGGACTTGCGAGCACAGATATCTGAACAGCTTCCAGTCAGAGGGACACGCCCTCCTTTGCCTATGGATGCCGTCAGCTCACAGAAAAAAAGTTCACTCTCTGTTCCTTTATTCTGTGATTTGTATTTTATGTATGTATTATTTTTATGTCCTGCATCTGTCTGATGTCTGTGGTTTTAATGTAACACCTTGCATGGATGGTCAGTCTCCAGCTGTCAGTCAGTCAGCGGTCAGATGACAGGCGCTGTATGTCCACAGCAAAGCGATCACACATGAATGAGTTCATGCCTTCATCCTTATTTGTTTTATTTGATCACCACTCTTTCTGTCTGTCATGTAAACTACAATTTATGTGGTGGAAGTGACATCAGCCTACCTGGCCGGCTCATTAATTTGACACCATGCCGTACGCTCAGACGCTGGCCGGTGCTCAGGCAATGAGGGCATGAGCGCTCGCAAACACATGTGCATTGCGTGTTCACCAGCTGATTTGCAGTGTACAACAGTCAGCTGTTCCAGCAGTGCACTGCGCTGGACAGAGACGTACTCCGGGACCCTCAGCCATAGGTGACAATGTTGGATCCATGGTGTGTGTATGTGTCTTTTTTTTGGGGGGGGGGGGGGCACACTCTACGGGCTATTTGTGTTGGGGATGATGACGACGACAACACACTGCACAAGCCATTTGTGCGTGTGTGTGGGGGGGATGGTTCATCACAGTCACACCCACGTTTTGTTAGGTTACGCCACACTCGTGTTGCACTTAGACAATTTTCACAGACAGCACAAATGTGGTCATCTGCTCTCTACTATCGTGCCAAGAGTATGAACAGCCCTGCCTTTTCTTAGTGCCCAGTGAGAGGTGTTGGATGTTCATGTGTGACACCTGGAATTTGGCCGACACCTGCCGAGAAGGGGGTCAAATGGGCACTCACTGGGCACTCGCTGTCTTTCGGATGCTGCTGTGCATGAATGGTTGTGGCGAGAGCTGTACAAGGCATTTGAGGTGGCTCCAATTTTTCACGAGTGGCATGCAATTCCCCCTTCATGCGCCAGTCGGCTTCAATCATGTTATGAGTGATGGGTTCCTTGCAGAAGACAGCAAAGTGGAATTGAAACACAGAACACTTGATGCTTAAATAACAGAGGTGGCATTTAGAGAAAACAAGGCACAGGTGTAGGGAACAAAGAGACCTGTGAGAGACAAAAACAAAGCAAACAGAAGCAAGAGAAATCAGTTACAAAAACCCAAATGGTGAATAACAAAGCATGCAAACAAAAAGATAAGAACAATGACCAAACAAATATTAACATGAATGGAACTGGGCACTAAATTAGGAAATAAAATGAAACACCTAAAAAGAACAGAACACACTGTGGCTGAAGTATGATACACAGAAAATAAATAATCAGAACAAAATAAGACAAGACTCGAGTGACCAGTGAAAAGAAAAAGACAGAGGATCAAAGTGTGAAGTGGATGCAGACAGGGGGCAGAATGTAACAAAAGATCTAAACTTGAGAGGACATGGCAGAATGTAACAAAAGATCTAAACTCGAGAGGACATGGGACCAGACAACATGACCTGACAACACATTTATTAATTTAGGATCCATCAACTTTTTTTTTCCATATCATCTGTTTTGAGGACACCTGGTAACCTACTTTGTTTCTGAAAATGCATATTCTTTGACCCTTTGAATCTCAGAACCATGTGCATCCAGCAAAGGACAGCAATGCATATGCATTATAGATTAGGTGCAATCAAGTGTGCATGCACCCATCTGAACATCCATGACTCCACCCATCCGTCCACTCACCCGCTCAGTTGAGTCAAACCTCACTTGTTCACCTGTTTCCTTCCCTCACCCCATCTGTGTCCTCCTTCTCCCTTTGGAGGATGCCATTGGGAATGGTCTACCCTTGATCTGCTCTCAGAATAATCAGCCTAGTAAACATCATGAAACATTTACAGGAGGCAGCGCACTCTTCTCTGTAATCCGCTCTGGCAACCTGGAGATGCACACAAACAGATGCTCCCTGAACTGCTGCTGAGGGATTTCATTCAGAGTGCACACGTGTACCTTGCAGTGTTGTATAGTAACGAAGTAAAAATACTTCACTACTGTACTTAAGTACGTTTTGGGAGATTTTGTACTTTACTTGAGTTTTTTAAATTCAGCTTACTTTCACTTTTACTTCATTACATTTCCGACCTTAATTGCATACTTCTACCCCGATACATTTTCTATGTGCCATGTTGTACTCCTACAAAAAAAAAAAAAAACACACAAACACACACACGAAAAAAGTCATGTTTTCACCCAGAGACACCAGTGATTACTAGTGACTGCAACGAAGTCAGGCCGATTTGTCATGAGGCATGTCCGGTAGGCTTTTTTGCAGTTGCACACTTGGGGGGTGTTTGTCAGGAAAATTATAATTTCTCTGCATTGATTACAGACCTGCAACGGTCTGTAATCATCTTTTCTGCAGCGCGCCTTTGCTTTGAACCTTGAACCAATCGAAGCAGTGATTCGCAGGTTGAAGCAGTGCTTCGATCTACGATTCATGGATTTTATTTCGCTTTATCCTAATTTTTTCCCGCTAAAACCCTGAAGAGCATATGTCTTTGAGTAATATTTAATATTTTTTATGTTAAACTGACCTGTTATGGTCTTCTGAAACAGTTGATAGATGTATTTTATAACTTAAAAACGGGACCGATGCTAATGCATTAGCATGTCTATGGCGTTTTCAATGTTAAAGTTAGAATTAAGCTGTTCGCATCAGCACGTTTGTGTTGATTTGTTTTCCGTATAATTAATGGCTCAGCGTTCGTTGTTGTAAAAGAGTCAAATTGTATGTATTTAATTTTATTTGTTTATATAGCACCAAATCACAGCAAAGTTGCCTCAAGGCGCTTCACACAAGTAAGGTCTAACCTTACCAACCCCTAGAGAAAGCACACAGGCAAGAGTGGTAAGGAAAAACTCCCTTTGATGATATTGAGGAAGAAACCTCAAGCAGTCCAGACTCAAAGGGGTGACCCCCTGCTTAGGTCATACTAATAAAAAACATTTTTAACAATACAGAGGAACATATTTTTTTTAAAGTTATTTAATCCACACAGATGTCCAGGACAGCACCTGTTGGTTTGGGATGGGAGGGGATCACTGAACATGTCTAAAGTAGGGAGTCCTCATATAATGGGTGCCTATAAGTGAGCGAAGTCAGCAAGACAGTAATTACAACTCTGGAGGATTTGTAGACATCTGTGGCTGTGATTACAGAATATGTCCATTGTGCAACATGTGTCTCCTTCATCAGCAGAGATGAAGTTTCAACTACAGGTTGCCAGATGACACATGGGTGACTCAAGCCTTGATTTCATTTGTTTACTTGCATTAACCCTATTGAGGTTTCAGATCTCGCAAAATGTCAAAGAGGTCGCCACTCTGTGAGAAGTCTACAACATTAAGAAATGTATTGAGACGTTCAGATAATGCTGCAATTGAATCGCTGCACACTGAAAACAGCATAAAGATCGCAAGGTAAACCTTTTATATATTGTGCCTAAAATTATTGTGAATATATTATCTAGGTTTTTAGACATCGTTATTGTTTGTTTTATGTAAACATGCGAGAATCTCAAGTGATTTCATCGTTATTTGTAATGGGAATTGCTGTGAGCCACAATTGCTTCCTATTTGTAATTTTGGTGGAAGGTGAAGTTTGCTCTTTAATGCCCTGCTTACTGTCCTTTACAACACTGTTTGTCCTGTTTGTTCTGTTAATGTATATATATATATATATATATATATATATATATATATATATATATATAATGTCTGAAATTCAGTTTGCATTCATGAAGTTCCACGCAGGTTGAAGGTAGCAGATACAGACTATTTGGAATATTTGTTTTAACAAGTTTTTAGGGGTCTTATCCATGCAGACTCTTATGAATGTTATGAAAGCATAAAAATTTACATTTTGGTCGTATAATGTGCATTTGCAATTGCCATGTGGTTTCTCCATGTTGTTTTGACTACAGCACCTCTCTGGCATGCAAGGGACAATGAAATATATCAATACAGTGAATGAAACTCCACCATGATACAATAACTTGTGGTACACTGTACACAACTTCTCCAGCCAAAGTCACAGAAGCCTGCAAGTGATGGGTATGTTGGTGGCTTCCCTCACTAATCTCCTCTTTGGACAGTCATGGTAAAAGTCTACACTTCAAGTTTATCTTGATTGTTCCATTTCAAATCCACTGTGGTAGTGGCAAAATTACAAAATAAATGTTACTATCCAACTAGTAATGGATCTGACTGTGGAGTTGTTTTTTTTGTTTGTTTGTTTGTTTGTGACACTGGAATTCCTCAGTGGGTGGGTGACATGACATTGCAACAACTCAAATTTTCTCTCCCGAACCCTTAATGTATTTTTTTAAAGCATGTCCAAATAAAATCATTCCTCACCTCATCTTGTTCAGTTTAATTTCAAACATGTTACTGTCAGCTCAATTTCTTTTGTTCTCCGAAAAATCAATAAGTTGATTACGTGGAAAGACAAGCTTTCTGAAGGCAGGTTTGAATGGTGCACACTTTCCTCTCCTTTTCACTGTGAAATATCCATTAAAATCAATGACTAATGAAGTACGGCATGCAGCCTCTTTCCCCCTTAATAAAATGTAGCAAGTGAAACAGCTTATTCAGTAATGTCACACCTAATTACCTTAGACCACCTTCACACGGTAATCTTCCAAGGCCTGACTAACATACTTTTTTCCACTTTAACCCTTCACTCTGCTCATCTCTGTCTCTTCCACCACAAATCTTTCCTCACTTTTTCCTCCCTGTCCCGCTGTTGATCTTTGCTCCTATTTTTGTTTGTATAGATTTTGTGCCAAGATCGTAACCCGAGAAAAGACCTTCAAGTGTGTGGCTCAAAGGATGCGTGCATCCCCCAACACGCAAACAGAGTACATGGCGGTTGGGTGGAAGTGCCAAATGACCAAGTGAGCAAGCTTTTGCAGCAACAATGGGTTCAATGGTGCATTGGCATTGATCTCTGGCAATGATAGTCAGCATATCTTCTCTGTAAGGGTGAAGAAGTTAACTCTGAGCCCTCAGAGACTCTTAATGACAGCGTGAGGGAAGATGGGTGGCAAGACAGGAAGAGATTTTTATGTAATGTGATCGAAACCTGATTAAACTTGCTACAACAGATGACATCTGGCCTCCTTGTTGAGATGTGCTCAGGTCAGATGGAGGAAACCAGAATATCTTCCAGTCCTCAGAAGGGGTCAGATCTGGCTGCATATGTTGGTACTTCACATCTTGGGTCCTGGAAAGTAACTATCTGCTACATCCAGGTGAAGCATGGCAAATGGATTGCATTTACATAGCACTTTTCCAGGTCAATCAACAGCTGAAAGAGCTTCAGAAAGATGCCTGACATTCACAGGATGTCAGTGTGCTGCCATGCGGGGCACTCAGATGCAATTTAGGGATTAAGAACATTGCCCTAAGTAATGTTTAAGTCTGATGGGAATTTGAACTAAGCTGGTTTTAAGCCCACCACTTTAACCACTAGACCATCACCTTGGGGAGGTCATGGTCTGGTGGGGCTTGATGGGCATCCCCTTGTCCTTCTCCAGCTACCGAGATTCTCAGCATAAAACCACATGGCAAAATGTCATCACTGATAATCCATCACAATGCAAATGACTCTCATTGTCCAGCTTCCCCAAGTAGTCTTTCATTTGACAGAAAGTCATTTTAGTAGGACCCAAGAATCCCCAAAACCACCCTGGATCCCAACTCACAACTAGTCAGGTAGATCAGTTGTCCATCCCTTGAGCCAGAAAGTAGCCATTTAATTGTCAAATCCAAGTGATATGTCCCCTTGGCTTTGTCTTGTTGGAGTCTTCAACATGAAGCACCTACCTGGTGGATCACACACAAGAAAAATGCATCAACTGGCAATAGTTTTTTTTTTTTAATTTGACATTCCCTCACAATGCAAGTAAAATACCTCATCTGGAGTTTGCTGAGTAACCACAATGAAAATAAAGTCAATCTAACATTAATTTCACTCATTCATTCTGTTTTTATACTCCCTTATTCCAGTAAAGGGCCAAGGGGGTTGTTGGTGAGCAGGGGGCTCAAGCCTATCTCAGCTGCCATTGGGAAATAAGCGGAGTACATCATAGGTGTCATCCTGACTCCAGAAAGGGCAAATAAGGTGCAGATTTCTTTGTAACCACCAACTCCACCAGGTGATTTCACTGATTAACAGCAGATGGGATGAGCAGACATGATGAGTTCATCAATTAAATCACCTGATGGAGTTGGTAGTTCTAAAGAAACCTACACTCGCTTTGCCCTTCCTGATGTCAGGTTGTCACCTGTGAGTACACCCTGGACAGTCAGTCAGTTTATCCCAGCGCATTCCAGCCTTAAATAGAAATTGAATTCTAGCAGTTCCCAAAGGTTATCTTCAGAGATCTACCACCAAAGATATGTAGTCATATATCGCATCGGGAATCAAATAACTTAGACCTTCATCCTACTAGAAAGAAAACTGCACTGCCATCCACCACTGTCCAGCAACTGCATAATGCCACACACTCTTCCCAGATATCTGGACCTCATACACCAAAACCCCAGCAAGATGAATGTCCCTGCTGAGTTAAGAGCTGCAAAAGCTTAAAGTTGAAAAATATTGCCTACTGATCTCACTCCGGCAATGGGTTGGGCTGAGGTCGACTTCCCCTCAGCGGATGCTCACTAATCTGCACTAATTGCAAAGACCACTGATGCATGTGAAAGAGGGAGAACACAGAGACAGATGCCAAATGAAAGGCACCATCTTTTGCATTCCCTTCACACTACAAAGGCAACATATCCACATCTCCAATACCCAGTGTTTTTTCAGCAGATGATGCATTTAAAACATAAAGGTGCATGCAGCTTTTATTGTCTTCAGTGTAAACTGCAGAAAGTGTGACCAGTAGGTTTTCAACACATCAAATGTAACTTAGCAAGAACCTATCCTTAGTTTTTTTTTAAAAATGAGATGATGCCACAGTGTTATCTGATGCTTTTTTTTTTTTCTCTTTCTATTGCTACACCTGCAAATAACATGTTATTAGGGGTGGAACGATACATTAGCTCCATGATATGTTACATCTACTACAATTCGGTACATGTCACAATACATAATTGCATCAATGTTCTCATCATTTATGCAGAAAGTAATATGTGGTAAATCCTTAAAAAACATTCTGATGTATAAATTGTAATATTTGATGTTACCTGTTTCCTATTTGCATATTTTATGAATAATTTTTTATTCTTCTGCAAGATATCATGATTTGTTCCATGCAGTAGAGCACAGCAGAACAGGGGTGATAAAGAAATTTTGAGCCTTACCCAGTTCTCCATCGTTTGCTTTCTAATAAACCAACATTTCCCTCATATCATGATTAATATATATGTGTGTGTGTATACACACTCAACAAAAATAAAAACACAACACTTTTAGTTTTGCTCCCATTTTGTATGAGATGAACTCAAAGATCTAAAACTTTTTCCACATACACAATATCACCATTTCCCTCAAATATTGTTCACAAACCAGTCTAAATCTGTGATAGTGAGCACTTCTCCTTTGCTGAGATAATCCATCCCACCTCACAGGTGTGCCATATCAAGATGCTGATTAGACACCATGATTAGTGCACAGGTGTGCCTTAGACTGTCCACAATAAAAGGCCACTCTGAAAGGTGCAGTTTTGTTTTATTGGGGGGGATACCAGTCAGTATCTGGTGCGACCACCATTTGCCTCATGCAGTGCAACACATCTCCTTCGCATAGAGTTGTTGTCAGGTTGTCAATTGTGGCCTGTGGAATGTTGGTCCACTCCTCTTCAATGGCTGTGCGAAGTTGCTGGATATTGGCAGGAACTGGTACACGCTGTCGTATACGCCAGTCCAGAGCATCCCAAACATGCTCAATGGGTGACATGTCCAGTGAGTATGCCGGCCATGCAAGAACTGGGACATTTTCAGCTTCCAAGAATTGTGTACAGATCCTTGCAACATGGGGCCGTGCATTATCCTGCTGCAACATGAGGTGATGTTCTTGGATGTATGGCACAACAATGGGCCTCAGGATCTCGTCACGGTATCTCTGTGCATTCAAAATGCCATCAATAAAATGCACCTGTGTTATTCGTCCATAACAGACGCCTGCCCATACCATAACCCCACCGCCACCATGGGCCACTCGATCCACAACATTGACATCATAAAACCGCTCACTCACACGACGCCACACATGCTGTCTGCCATCTGCCCTGAACAGTGTGAACCGGGATTCATCTGTGAAGAGAACACCTCTCCAACGTGCCAAACGCCAGCGAATGTGAGCATCTGCCCACTCAAGTCGGTTATGACGACGAACTGGAGTCAGGTCGAGACCCCGATGAGGACGACGAGCATGCAGATGAGCTTCCCTGAGACGGTTTCTGACAGTTTGTGCAGAAATTATTTGGTTATGCAAACCGATTGTTTCAGCAGCTGTCCGAGTGGCTGGTCTCAGACGATCTTGGAGGTGAACATGCTGGATGTGGAGGTCCTGGGCTGGTGTGGTTACACGTGGTCTGCGGTTGTGAGGCTGGTTGGATGTACTGCCAAATTCTCTGAAACGCCTTTGGAGACGGCTTATGGTAGAGAAATGAACATTCAATACACGAGCAACAGCTCTGGTTGACATTCCTGCTGTCAGCATGCCAATTGCACGCTCCCTCAAATCTTGCGACATCTGTGGCATTCTGCTGTGTGATAAAACTGCACCTTTCAGAGTGGCCTTTTATTGTGGGCAGTCTAAGGCACACCTGTGCACTAATCATGGTGTCTAATCAGCATCTTGATATGGCACACCTGTGAGGTGGGATGGATTATCTCAGCAAAGGAGAAGTGCTCACTATCACAGATTTAGACTGGTTTGTGAACAATATTTGAGGGAAATGGTGATATTGTGTATGTGGAAAAAGTTTTAGATCTTTGAGTTCATCTCATACAAAATGGGAGCAAAACCAAAAGTGTTGCGTTTATATTTTTGTTGAGTGTATATATATATATATATATATATATATATATATATCACATCATCATCATCAACTTGCTAGTACTGGGTTGGATGCCTTTTTACCCTTTTTGCCTTCAGAACTGCCTTAATTCTTTGAGGCATAGATTCAACAAGGTGAAACATTCCTCAGAGATGTTGGTTCATATGAACATGATAGCACCATCCAGTTGCCCATTCAACCCATCTTCCCATTGTCCTCTCAACATTTTGATGTCCTCTCTGACATCAACAAAGCATTTTTGTCCACTGAACTGCTAGTCACTGGATACCTTTTTTCTTCTTCTTCTTCTTGGGGAGGTGATGGTCTAGTGCAGTGGTGTCAGAAGTATTCCAGAAAGGGCCAAGAGGGTGTATCACTTTGAGCTGATGAGTTCATCAGTGAAATCACCTACTGGAGTCAGTGGCTGCAAAGAAAACCTGCACCCTCTTGGCCCTTTCTGGAATATTTTGGACACCAGTGATCTATTGGTTAAGCAGTGGGCTTGAGACCAGAGGATCATTATTTCAAACCTTTGTCTGGCTGGAAAACCATTAAGAGCCCTTGGGGAAGCTCCTTAATCCCCAACTTGCTCCCATTGTTTAGTGAGCACCTTGCGTGGTAGCAGCTTGATATTTGTATATGTGTGTGTGGATGGATGAATGCAAGGTATTACTGTAAAGAGCTTTGATATTCTGATATGCTATATACAGCAGGTAAAATAAATATTGAACATGTCCCCACTGCTCTCAGTAAATATATTTCTAAAGGTCATATTGACATGAAATTTTCACCAGATCTCAGTAACAACCAGAGTAACCCACACATACAAAGAAATCAAACCGTAGATGTCCATACCTTAACTTATGTGTAATAATGTGAAATGAGACAGGGAGTATTGAACACTTTAAATAATGGGGGGTGCAAAAAGACATGGAAAGACAAGACCCCAGCTGAAATCGATCAGTAATCAGGAAGCAGGCCTGCCCCTTGTCAATACAAATTAATATCAGCTGGTTCAGTCCAACTGATGACCTTTAAAAAGGTGTCTCGTTACCAAGGTATCATACAAGAAACATCATGATGGGCAAAAAACAAAGAGATCTCTCAAGGTCTTTGAAACTTTACTGTTGCAAAATATGCTGATGGCATTGGTTACAGAAGGATTTCAAAACTTCTGAATGTTCCAGTGAGCACTGTTGGGGCCATAATCTAAAATGGGAAAGAATATCATTTCACCCCTAAAATGGCCACAACCAGGTGCTTCTCGTGAGATTTCTAATAGAGTGAAAAGAATTATCAGAAGAGTTGTCCAAGAACCAAGGGCCACTTGTAACTGTACAATTGTATCAAAGAAAACAAAAAGTAAAGCATTCAACCTCCATAGCTTGCATGCACATTCACCACACAACACTCCATTGTTGAAGAAAAAGCATGGTGAAGCTCATTTAAAGTTTGCTACAGAATATTTAGACAAGGATGTGAAATACTGGGAGAGTATAGTCTGGTCAAATGAGACCAAAATTGAGCTCTTTGGATGCCATAAAACACACCATAAACACATACCCATCACCCCAAAAACACCATACCAGCAGTGAAGTTTGGAGGTGGGAACAGCATAGTGTGGAACTGTTTTTCAGCATACAGCAGTGGCAAGTTTCATATAATTGAGGGAAGGATGAACTGAAAAATGTACAGAGGCATTTTAAAAATCTGTTGCCATTAACCAGGATAATGAAAATGAGACAAGGTTAAACAATTAAGCAAGATAATGATCCCAAACACACAACCAAGGAAACTCTTAAGTTGTTTCAGAATATGAAAACAAAACTGATGGAATGGCCCACGCAATCACCTCACATGAATCTAACAGAAAATCTATGGCAAGAACTAAACATAAGGGTTCCCAGAAGAGGTCCATGGAGCTTTCAAAATTTGAAGGCTGTTTATGTGGAAGAATGGGCCAAAATCACACCTGAGGAGTGCACAAGACTAGTTTCTCCATACAGAAGGTGTCCTGAAGCTGTCATTACTACCTTGTATTTCACTCGAGATCCAAGGTGGATCTGCATGTTGATTGGGCCCAAGTTTGATGCCGGATGCCCCTCCTGCAACTCCACATTACATGGAGAAATGTGGCAGGGGTGTGGTATGAGCCGGGCACCTTCCACCATGCCACCGAGTGCACTAACCACTTGACTACCACCCCTGCACTCATGGCTTTTGTATGAAGTATTATATAAATATCAGTAAACATGTTCAATATTTTTTCCTGGTGTCATTCAATTTTATGACAGCTAAGGTGTTGGGCTGTTACCGAAATCTGGTGAAAATTTCATGTTGGTAGGACCTTTAGAAATATATTTTCTGAGGAAAATGGTGAGGTGTTCGATACTTATTTTACCTGCTGTGCGCGCATGTGTGTGTGTGTGTGTGTATATATATATATATATATATATATATATATATATATATATATATATATATATATATATATATATATATATATACACACACACTATTTGATAGAGGCCCAAGAAACTATTATCACAAAACACCATGTATCATTCCAACCCTACATGTTAGTAAGTAGCAAAGCTCAAACCTGTTCTAATCGCCTCTCAAAATTTCAGACATTTACCTGAGGTTGTGGTGGACTGCTTTTGAAGTAACAAACCTGGCCCTTACAGTAATAAGCTAACTCTTTTATTAAACCTGCTGCCGTTGGCTGTCAGAAGCATCCTGAACACCTGTCGTGCTTAGTTTACCTGATGGACAGTTTGATTAGCCTAAAAGCCTATGACTCAGGTCTAATTTACATTTCCAGTGTCTGATCTTGTGATATAGACAAAGATTAAACTGTGGTAGGTCGATGACAGTGCTTATAAATTTACCTGTGCTCGGAATGATGTTCATTTGCAGTCAGGCTGTAAAATCCTTCAATTTTAAATTTAGCTTGGGATGTGATGTTTATTTGGACTGACAATGTGAAATGCAGCCACGTAGATGTGGCAGATGCAGCACCTATGATGACAATCAGGTAGAATTGTACATACGTCCGTGTCATGCTTTTGGGTAGCACACACAGCTGTAAGGTTACAGCTGAGATACAAAAATAAATAAATAAATAAATAATGCTTCAATTGATAATGTAATAATCCTTGTGTATAGAGTGCATCTGGAAAGTATTCACAGCACTTCACTTTTTTCCAAATTTTGTTATGTCACAGCCTGATTCCAAAATGCAATTCATTTTTTTTCTCAAAATTCTACACACAATACCCCATAATGACAATGTGGAAAGTGGTTTGAGATTTTTGCTAAATTATTAAAAAAAAAAAAAAACAACTAAGAAATCACCCACACATAAGTATTCAAAGCCTTTGCCATGAAGCTCAAAATTGAGCTCAGGTGCATCTTGTTTACAGCTATCATCCTTGAGATGTTTCAACAACTTATTTGGAGTCCACCTGGAGTAAATTCAGCTGATTGGACATGATTTGGAAAGGCACACACCTGTCTACATATAAGTTCCCACAGTTGAGAGTGCATGTCAGTGCACAAACCAAGCAAAAAAGTCAAAGGAATTGTCTGTAGACCTCCAAAACAGGATTGTCTCAAGGCACAAATGTGTGGAAGAGCACAGAAATATTTCTACTGCTTTGAAGGTCTGAATGAGCAGACTGGCCTCCATCATATGTAAATGGAAGAAGTTTGGATCCACCAGGACTCTTCCTTGACCTGGCCACCCATCTTAACTGAGCAAACAAGGGAGAAGGTGCACCGAGCTTGTGGCATCATATTCAAGAAGACTTGAGGCTGTAACTGCTGCCAAAGGTGCATCAACAACATTTTGAGCAAATGGTGTGAATACTAATGTACATGTGATTTCTTTTTTTGTTTAGTTTTTTTTTAAATAAATTTACCAAAAAAAAAAAAACAAAAGAATAAGACCTTTTATTCATGTTGTAATTATGGGGTGTTGAGTGTAGAATTTGGAGGGAAAAATTAATTTACTACTTGTTGGAAGAAGGCTGTAACAAACTGTGGAAAATGTGAAGCGCTGTGAATACTTTCCAGATGCACTGTACGTCCAAGCCTGTATGCATATGCACAGATGTGACTTGAAGCATTCTGGTATTGATTCACACAAACACATGGAGTGGCAACTACGCTGTATGCATTTGAACACTTGTAATAATAGACCACATAGCTCCTAGGTGATAAGCAAAATAATTTAATATCATATTCATATTTTCATCCATTCATCCAAACAACCATCCAGCCATCATTTCAGGATCACATGTTGAGTCTACATGTGACCTGTTGATATCCACAGTATGACTATGGATTATCATGTATACAGAAACTGAGAAATATCCCCTTAAATAACTGATCTTCCACCAAAACACACACTGACTCATCAACTGTAATCCACTTTAATGGGAGTCTGGTCATTGTCTTTTGGCTGTCTCTTGAGGCATCACTCATTGTGATCACTGGACTCCATAGGTATCTAGTTGTGTAGCTGAAATGTATCTGTGTATGCATGTTTGACAGTTCCTTGTTATGATTTGTTTTATTTCCATGTTTTTTTTTTTTAGTATGGTCACCCAGCTGATTTTGGTCTGCTTGAGGTTTCTTCCTGTACTCAAAAATTACCTCAGGGTGTGTTTCTGTATTATTGTTGCAAGTGTTCTTGGGGGTGGGTTAAGCTTTATACGTTGGGCAACGTATGTTGTGGTTGCCACTGTATGAATAAATCCAATTGAATTGTATTTCCATACCAATGTGATAACCTGAATTCGTGTGTGTGCTTGTTTCTGGCATGCACACACAAGCGTAAAAGGGTTGGAGGCTGTGCGACATGATCAAACAAATTCTTGAGTAAAGCTGAAAGGTAATGTGTATTCTAGGTGTGTCTTTTTCATCAATCAATCAATCAATTTTATTTATATTTTTTATTTATTTATATTTGTGGGGCCAAGTACAATAACTTCAGTTTTATCTGAGTTTAAAAGCAGGAAATTAGAGGTCATCCATGTCCTTATGTCTGTAAGACAATCCTGCAGTTTAGCTAATTGGTGTGTGTCCTCTGGCTTCATGGATAGATAAAGCTGGGTATCATCTGCGTAACAATGAAAATTTAAGCAATGCCTAATACTGCCTAAGGGAAGCATGTATAAAGTGAATAAAATTGGTCCTAGCACAGAACCTTGTGGAACTCCATAATTAACCTTAGTCTGTGAAGAAGATTCCCCATTTACATGAACAAATTGTAATCTATTAGATCAATATGATTCAAACCACCGCAGCGCAGTGCCTTTAATACCTATGGCATGCTCTAATCTCTGTAATAAAATTTAATGGTCAACAGTATCAAAAGCAGCACTGAGGTCTAACAGAACAAGCACAGAGATGAGTCCACTGTCTGAGGCCATAAGAAGATCATTTGTAACCTTCACTAATGCTGTTTCTGTACTATGATAAATTCTAAAACCTGACTGAAACTCTTCAAATAGACCATTCCTCTGCAGATGATCAGTTAGCTGTTTTACAACTACCCTTTCAAGAATTTTTGAGAGAAAAGGAAGGTTGGAGATTGGCCTATAATTAGCTAAGATAGCTGGGTCAAGTGATGGCTTTTTTAGTAATGGTTTAATTACTGCCACCTTAAAAGCCTGTGGTACATAGCCAACTAATAAAGATAGATTGATCATATTTAAGATCGAAGCATTAAATAATGGTAGGGCTTCCTTGAGAAGCCTGGTAGGAATGGGGTCTAATAGACATGTTGATGGTTTGGAGGAAGTAACTAATGAAAATAACTCAGACAGAACAATCGGAGAGAAAGAGTCTAACCAAATACCGGCATCACTGAAAGCAGCCAAAGATAACGATACGTCTTTGGGATGGTTATGAGTAATTTTTTCTCTAATAGTTAAAATTTTATTAGCAAAGAAAGTCATGAAGTCATTACTAGTTAAAGTTAAAGGAATACTCAGCTCAATAGAGCTCTGACTCTTTGTCAGCCTGGCTACAGTGCTGAAAAGAAACCTGGGGTTGTTCTTATTTTCTTCAATTAGTGATGAGTAGTAAGATGTCCTAGCTTTACGGAGGGCTTATTTATAGAGCAACAGACTCTTTTTCCAGGCTAAGTGAAGATCTTCTAAATTAGTGAGACGCCATTTCCTCTCCAACTTACGGATTATCTGCTTTAAGCTGCGAGTTTGTGAGTTATACCACGGAGTCAGGCACTTCTGATTTAAAGCTCTCTTTTTCAGAGGAGCTACAGCATCCAAAGTTGTCTTCAATGAGGATGTAAAACTATTGACGAGATACTCTATCTCACTTACAGAGTTTAGGTAGCTACTCTGCACTGTGTTGGTATATGGCATTATGGAACATAAAGAAGGAATCATATCCTTAAACCTAGTTACAGTGCTTTCTGAAAGACTTCTAGTGTAATGAAACTTATTCCCCACTGCTGGGTAGTCCATCAGAGTAAATGTAAATGTTATTAAGAAATGATCAGACAGAAGGGACTTTTCAGGGAATACTGTTAAGTCTTCAATTTCCATACCATAAGTCAGAACAAGATCTGGGATATGATTAAAGTGGTGGGTGGACTCATTTACATTTTGAGCAAAGCCAATTGAGTCTAATAATAGATTAAATGCAGTGTTGAGGCTGTCATTCTCAGCATCTGTGTGGATGTTAAAATCGCCCACTATAATTATCTTATCTGAGCTAAGCACTAAGTCAGACAAAAGTTCTGAAAATTCACAGAGAAACTCACAGTAACGACCAGGAGGACGATAGATAACAACAAATAAAACTGGTTTTTGGGACTTCCAATTTGGATGGACAAGACTAAGAGTCAAGCTTTCAAATGAATTAAAGCTCTGTCTGGGTTTTTGATTAATTAATAAGCTGGAATGGAAGATTGCTGCTAATGCTCCGCCTCGGCCCATGCTACGAGCGTTCTGGCAGTTAGTGTGACTCGGGGGTGTTGACTCATTTAAACTAACATATTCATCCTGCTGTAACCAGGTTTCTGTAAGGCAGAATAAATCAATATGTTGATCAATTATTATATCATTTACTAACAGGGACTTAGAAGAGAGAGACCTAATGTTTAATAGACCACATTTAACTGTTTTAGTCTGTGGTGCAGTTGAAGGTGCTATATTATTTTTTCTTTTTGAATTTTTATGCTTAAATAGATTTTTGCTGGTTATTGGTAGTCTGGGAGCAGGCACCATCTCTACGGGGATGGGGTAATGAGGGGATGGCAGGGGGAGAGAAGCTGCAGAGAGGTGTGTAAGACTACAACTCTGCTTCCTGGTCCCAACCCTGGATAGTCATGGTTTGGAGGATTTAAGAAAATTGGCCAGATTTCTAGAAATGAGAGCTGCTCCATCCAAAGTGGGATGGATGCCGTCTCTCCTAACAAGACCAGGTTTTTCCCAGAAGCTTTGCCAATTATCTATGAAGCCCACCTCATTTTTTGGACACCACTGAGACAGCCAGCAATTCAAGGAGAACATGCGGCTAAACATGTCACTCCCGGTCCGATTGGGGAGGGGTCCAGAGAAAACTACAGAGTCCGACATTGTTTTTGCAAAGTTACACACCGATTCAATGTTAATTTTAATGACCTCCGATTGGCGTAACCGGGTGTCATTACTGCCGACGTGAATTACAATCTTACCAAATTTATGCTTAGCCTTAGCCAGTAGTTTCAAATTTCCTTCAATGTCGCCTGCTCTGGCCCCCGGAAGACAATTGACTATGGTTGCTGGTGTCACTAACTTCACATTTCTCAAAACAGAGTCGCCAATAACCAGAGTTTGTTCCTCGGCGGGTGTGTCACCGAGTGGGGAAAAACGGTTAGAAATGTGAACGGGTTGGCGGTGTACACAGGGCTTCTGTTTAGGGCTACGCTTCCTCCTCGCAGTCACCCAGTCGGCCTGCTTTCCCGGCTGCTCGGGATCTGCCAGAGGGACACTAACGGCGGCTAAGCTACCTTGGTCAGCACCGACTACAGGGGCCTGGCTACTGTAGAATTTTCCACGGTGCGGAGCCGAGTCTCCAATTCGCCCAGCCTGGCCTCCAAAGCTACGAATAAGCTACACTTATTACAAGTACCATTACTGCTAAAGGAGGCCGAGGAATAACTAAACATTTCACACCCAGAGCAGAGAAGTGCGGGAGTGACAGGAGAAGCCGCCATGCTAAACCGGCTAAGAGCTAGTAGCTGCGCTAAGCTAGCGGATTCCTAAAAACACGCAAAGTGAATAACGTGTAAATAATTTAGAGGTGATTCAGCAGAGGGAGTGCTTTAGTTAAGGCACGTGATGATTACACTGTGAAACAAATCGTTATCTAGTTAACTAGATCAATCTAACTGCGCAGATTAAACAGCTAACAGATACAGCAAAACACCGCTGTGCTCCGGAACAGGAAGTGATACAATACCGCAGTGAGAGCCAACCACCAGTAGAGGCCAAATCAACTAAAATGACGTTTTGCATTTCATATTGTGTGCTCATGAAGCCTTTTGGAAATTAGGAGGCATGTGTCAACAGTCAACCCTGGCCAAATCTTAATGCTCCTTTGGCTGTCTCCAGCTCTTGAACTAATGATATCACTTTCTGAGTCCTCAGAGGAAATATTGTGAAGTGGCCTTACATTTTTATACCCTTAAGATGCCTGGCTCCCTGACAGATCTAAAATAATAAATTAATTATCATCAAGTCCTAATGGAAAACAGTACACAAAAGATGGTTTATTTGCCTCAGTGACAAGATATCAAAAATATTGCAATTTTTTTGGATGGGAAGGCAGTCATAAAACACTGAAGACAATGTGCCTCATTCTCTTTATGTATGGTTACTGAACCACTGAGCTTGGCATTTGTCATTGAACAACATGCCTTCCAGTTGACTAATTTACATTTAAGACAGCGCATATTGTTAATATATAAACAGAAAATTAAAATTAGGCATCAACATACTAAAATCTTAAGTGTAAAAAATAAAAGACTGAGCATTTTCTACAATAATCGTTACTTAAATTTCCTTGGCACTTTTCAAAGAACCCAAGGTCGCTGTAATATTTTCAGTAAAACATTTCAATCAAACAAAAACAAACACATTGACAATCATGCAAGTAAACAAAGCATGTTGTTTATTTGGGTGGAACTGGTAGAGATTTTCAACCTGTCTCAACAGTGAAATTCATGTCTCAAGGTCCTTGACCTTTGAGATCGAAAGACTTCTCAGAAGAGTATGATGTTAATTGTTGTCCATCAATCAACACTCATATCTGTATTTGATAAAAATACCAAGGAAAATAAGAAACTAGTTATTTAACTGTATAGCTTTTTAAAAGAACTATGTAGGATACCATATAATTTGTTGCTCCGTGCGTCTGTCCATCCATGCATGTCACATTTTGAGAGTTCTAGATTTCCCTGTTGCCCGTTTTCGTAAGACATCATAAATGGACACAAATGTGACATCTACGCATATGACCCTGACTCAAGTCCTCCAAGGTCATCTAAGATAACTGCCAACAAAGACACCCACCGTCTCACTCCAAAATATCACTTTTTGTCTCCAAATATAATTCTGGAGATTACATTTGTATTGAACACCTATAGCAAATCATGTATCCTGATTCCCTTTAGCGCATTACATTTGACCTTGAACTTTAGGGCCAAGATCAAACGTACAAATGGATAAAAATATAAAAATAAAAAAATAGAGCCTTTTGGGCATATTTTGTCTTCTCAGCACCACATTTCTCTTCGAAAGCTTAAATTTGCATGGAACACCTATAGCACATCATTCATCCCTGCTCCCTTGAGCCAGCTGCATCTAACCTTGGATCTTAGGGTCAATGTCACACATGAAAATAAATGGAAACATACTCTTTCCTGTATTATTTGGCATTTTTCACTCATTTTTCACTGTCGCCCACCATGAAGGGACCATTGAAATTGACTCCATGTGTCTGAGAATGCTTATTTGTTTAATTTGTCACAATGCCATACCAGCATAGTAGGCAGAAGACCTCAGCCAAGTCTTGGATAGTTATACTTTGCTACTGCTGAATATTTCAACAATTATGTCAGAGCAATATTTACCAACAAACTCAACATATTTGTGGCCTGTAAATGGTGCAGAAAAATCTTGCAATCAAGAAGGACATGGACGAGGTACATTGTGTATGGCCGCTGCAGCCCGTCGCAAAGGTGAAAGATGTTTTACTTATTTCCATGTGAGGACAGCAGGCAAAGACACGTGGATCACGGAGAAATGTTGTAAGTTCATGTCCTTCAAAACACGGTATGTGTTCTCCAGCTGTGACGTCCAGTAGCTCCGATCACAACAGCAGCTGCTTTGAGTGGACACGCCCCCCATCCATACAGCATCAAGACCAACATGTTACTCTCTGTGTTATGTGGTCATTCATTTTCATTATTTGTTATGTAATTAAGTATGTAGGTATTGTCATAATTATTTATATACCTGTCCTGGTGGTGGTTTCTGTGTTTTTAATGTGTGCGCTGACCCGTCATCCAGCTGTCAGTGTGCTGCAATCAGCTGACAGGGCACTCCCCGTGCTGTGTGCTCTCAGACCTGACTGTCTGGCCACAATGTTATCTGATCTGTGCATACATATAAGCATTTTATGCAAGTGTGCTCCCCCGGCACACCACATGTGGTGGAGGGAGCAGGGGTGAGGGGAGGCATGTGACACACGAGCACATGTGCGAGTCACATGCACCACTCGTGGGGGCACTTAGACAAATTTCATGTCCAGGTCGAAAGTTATCGTCTGCTGAACAGCCACACATTTTATCAGTACCAAGCAAGTAGTGTTAGACATTCATGTGTATCATCTGGAATTTGGCCGACACCTGCCGCGAGAGCAATCAAATTGGTTCTCATAGGGCACACTCTGTCTTTCAGTCGCTGGTGTGCGCAGATAGTTGTAGCAACAGGTGTATGAGGCATTGGAGACAGCTACGATTTTACATGTTTTGCATACGATTCCTGCTTCATGCGCAATTTGACCACATTCGCACTATGTGCGAAGGGGCCCTTACGTCGAGCCAGCATCGCTCCAACAGTGGTCAGGGTGCGGAGCAATACATCAAATGTGAAAATCTATAAAATGTGAAACCGTAATTTTGTATCAGAATCCACATCAGTATTTTCATATGGTAGCTTAAATTCACCCATTTTGGCGTTGTCATGTATTACTATGCGACTTTTTCTGACTCTGAGCTGACAGTGCCATTATTGACATCTGCATAGCAGCGTGCGGTCAGGGCGCGGAGTAATACATGAAATGTGAGACAGTTGAATATTTTGTGACCGTACACCCGATATTATACAGTCTGAAATCTCACATGAATCAGATTTGCGGAAACAATGTAATTGGATTAGAATAAGTAACAACTGCATTTAAATTCTACAGAATAATTGCTTTAAAAACAGCAAGGTAATGTTAATTTAGTAACAACTGTTATGTGTCGGACGCAGGACGGAGAACCGACCAGCGTTTGAAGGACCCAGTATGAAATAAGCAGAGCACGGTTCAAAGGATAACTGAATTTAATAACATAACAGTGATGTGATAAATACAAACAAATGAGTGCGCGGTCTGGTGAGGTGGTAATACGGTGCGCTCCAGGCAGCACAAACGGTCCGGAGCCAGAAATAATTCGGACCCAAGGACCCCGCCGACACCCCCCAGGTGGCCGCGACAAACCGAGTCTGTGAAAGAAGAAACCATTATGTGAGTCCACACTCCACACACAGAGAGACCACTCAAAGGTGTACATAAACAGCAAACACTTCCTGGCTTAATCACTAATCAGCTTCCCACCCTGCAGGCATGGAACACCCAGTTCACATTCTCAACTACAGTGGAAGCTGATTAAACGACTAACATAACAGCTCAATATAATAAGGTGTGAGGGACACCACATTTATTGACTGTACTAATGTTAGTCACAAAACCTAACGTACCTCAGGAAGTGTGCTGGCGAGCGTGAGACCTCACCCCCTCCTCTTTCACAGACCATAGCATCAAACCTGGACGGTCTCTGCATCCATGATGATGAGATGGCTCTCAAGATGACAATCTCACCCGTCTGGTCACAAGGTCGAGTCTCTGGCAAATACACACCACTGTGTACTCCAGACTTAAATGCCACCATGCTCCAATCCATATAGATGCACCACAGCTGTGAGTCCTGACGAGCTGCACATGATCAGCCTCAGGTGATCAGGGTGAGGTCCTGATAATTCAGCCACTCAGTCCTAAACGCGTGCCACCTGGAAGGAAAAACAAAAGACAGAAACAGAAGACAGCCAGGCACCCCCAGCCATACAACAAACAGCTACCAAAAAAAAAAAAAAAAAATGCTGCTGGGTTTAAGGGTTTGTCCATTTGTTTCATCATGACAGACCTTATTTCCCCCCCACACAGAATGCCTTCAGACACTGTAATGTTGACACTATTCATGCTGGCTTCTCAACTGGCCAGGTGTGATGACTTAATACAGGATGCTACGTGCACACCCGCCTACACACTCACACCCACATACAGCATAAAATGCATGTCCCAATAAGCTTGCAGTGGATGAGCATCGACGAGCCATGCATTGCTCTGGAAACATACAAATGTAAAAAAGAAGCCACCAGGCCTGCAGCGTTTTGAACAAGAGAGGTCAAATCAACTCACGCCAAACTAATCTGAAATGGAAAGTTATCTGTTGTGCTTTTTGTGTGGAAAAAGCATTTGACACACAGACTGTGAGGTAAAAGAAATCCTCTTCTGTCCAATGTACTGGAAGCGACGAGTTCCCATGCAATTCTGTATACCATGGCCTGACGGTCATGTGACCACCCGCTTCCTGATGGAGTACACTAAATCTTTCCAGATCCATGGAAAACTACCGCAGCTACTGCCTTTACTCCATAACTTTGTGTCTCCTCTCTGTGTATCGCTCCCTCACGCTCCTTCTTTTTCATTATCCCGTGTCAGCATATTCCACAGCCCCCCTCCCCTCCCGCGCATCGCTTTGCCTCTTGATCTTTTCTTCCGGATGGAAAGAATGAGAGCGGGGGAAATATGTGTCAGTTGGCCAAATAGGCTCTGCATGTCTGCATGCTTATCATGGCCCAGGATGTAGCAAAGAAATAATCGACTCGCGCTTCATCTCGCTTTGTAAATCCCCCCCCCCACCACCACCACCACCACCACCACCACCTCTAACTCGCTTTGACTCCCACTTTTATGGATGCAATTCCTTCTCTTTATTGTGCTCTATTTTATGCTTCCCTCCGATGTCGCAACTGGAAAATTAGACTTTAGGAATGCATTACGAGGTCTTACTCCAGCCTTAAATCTGAAGTGCACTCGGTGTGCAATGATGCCGTAACTTAAGCGTGAGTTCTTGCTGCAGTGGGAGTGTTTTAGCTCAGCACACTGGCAGTTTGACTTTATTCTTCAGCTTATTGCAGCTATAACCCACGCCAGCAAAGAGGGGAGTCCCACTGCAACGCCGGATTGTGCATGCAGACCTGAAGCCGGGTTATCAGCTGACACGGGCCAGTGTTGCAAACTATTATTGAGCTAATATATGGTACATGGATTTTAATTACAATCAAAATAGGACTATCTCACAGTGTTGTGCACCAGATTGTTGTTCTTTGCCCAACCATCAGTATTTGAGGTATTTTTTTTCCTCACTTGACTGACTGAGTTATATTGCAACTCATCCTTGAAATAGAATCCACTCCTGTGTCAGCCCTGAAAATGCATTCGACAGGTGCACTGTCTGCTCTGCAGTGCAGGTTTGTGAGCTTTTATGTCTGCGTGTGTGTCAGAATGACAGTGTGCATGTGAAAGTATTTTGCTGGATGCATCTTAAAGGAATTGTGTATTTTTGTAGATTTTTGTAGATATTGTTTTTGTAGATTGCATAATTTTCAGGAGTATTATATATATATATATATATATATATATATATATATATATATATATATATCACACTTATTTCTACATTTTCAACTCCTTAATTTGGGATTTGTGTGTATTCTTGCCATTATGAGAGTTGATGTTGTTTTGTGCCTTGATTCCTGGGAAAGACATACATAAAGGTTACTTTTTTAGTTACTGTTTTAGTTGCTTTATACAACCCCTGGCAAAAATTATGGAATCACCGGCCTCGGAGGATGTTCATTCAGTTGTTTAATTTTGTAGAAAAAAAGCAGATCACAGACATGACACAAAACTAAAGTCATTTCAAATGGCAACTTTCTGGCTTTAAGAAACACTATAAGAAATCAAGAAAAAAGATTGTGGCAGTCAGTAACGGTTACTTTTTTAGACCAAGCAGAGGAAAGAAATATGGAATCACTCAATTCTGAGGAAAAAATTATGGAATCACCCTGTAAATTTTCATCCCCAAAACTAACACCTGCATCATATCAGATCTGCTCATTAGTCTGCATCTAAAAAGGAGTGAACACACCTTGGAGAGCTGTTGCACCAAGTGGACTGACATGAATCATGGCTCCAACACGAGAGATGTCAGTTGAAACAAAGGAAAGGATTATCAAACTCTTAAAAGAGAGTAAATCATCATGCAATGTTGCAAAAGATGTTGGTTGTTCACAGTCAGCTGTGTCTAAACTCTGGACCAAATACAAACAACATGGGAAGGTTGTTAAAGGTAAACATACTGGTAGACCAAGGAAGACAAAGCGTCAAGACAGAAAACTTAAAGCAATATGTCTCAAAAATTGAAAAATGTACAACAAAACAAATGAGGAACGAATGGGAAGAAACTGGAGTCAATGTCTGTGACCGAACTGTAAGAAACCGCCTAAAGAAAATGGGATTTACATACAGAAAAGCTAAACAAAAGGCATCATTAACACCTAAACAGAAAAAAACGAGGTTACAATGCGCTAAGGAAAAGCAATTGTGGACTGTGGATGACTGGATGAAAGTCATATTCAGTGATGAATCTCAAATCTGCATTGGGCAAGGTGATGATGCTGGAACTTTTGTTTGGTGCCTTTCCAATGAGATTTATAAAGATGACTGTCTGAAGAGAACATGTAAATTTCCACAGTCATTGATGATATGGGGCTGCATGTCAGGTAAAGGCACTGGGGAGATTGCTGTCATTACATCATCAATAAATATCATCAATAAATGCACAAGTTTATGTTGATATTTTGGACAATTGAAAGGATGTTTGGGGATGATGAAATCATTTTTCAAGATGATAATGCATCTTGCCATAGAGCAAAAACTGCAAAAACATTCCTTGCAAAAAGACACATAGGGTCAATGTCAATGAGCAGATCTGATTTGATGCAGGTGTTAATTTGGGGGATGAAAAGTTACAGGGTGATTCCATAATTTTTTCCTCAGAATTGAGTGATTCCATATTTTTTCCCCTCTGCTTGGTCTAAAAAAGTAACCGTTACTGATTGCCACAGTCTTTTTTTCTTGATTTCTTATAGTGTTTCTTAAAGCCAGAAAGTTGCCATTTGAAATGACTTTAGTTTTGTGTCATGTCTGTGATCTGCTTTTTTTCTACAAAATTAAACAACTGAATGAACATCCTCTGAGGCCGGTGATTCCATAATTTTTGCCAGGGGTTGTACAGTTACTTTATGGAGTTACTTCATTAGCAACTTTATGCAATTACTTTATTAGAATCTGCAGAAAACTTGCAACTAATAAGCAGTGGTGGGCACAGATAACCAAAAAATTAACTTCGATAACAGATAATCAGATAACTGAAAAGTTATCTTTGATAAAGATAAACTGATAAACCACCCAAAAATGTATCGGAAGTTACAGATAATAGATAACCAATAAATTCCAGTATTGTCTCTGGTACATTTGCAATTACTAAGAAGCTGATATTGACTTTTAACACGATCGCTTTTGAAAGCATCAAAAGCGACAAAAGACCCAAAGAATGAGCCAGTATTTCCATGTTTGACAATGCTGCCCCCTGTAGGAAGCTGCACAGAAGAATCCTGAGAGCACCCACAAAATCAGCTCTCTACTAATCATAATGCTCCGGTCAGGCGGAGGTCTTGAAAAATAAAGTCATACTAACTTATGGTTTTGTGAAAATACTGATAGAATAATGGTGTTAATGAAAATGATTTTTTGGGAGGGTCACCAGTTCTCCTTTGCCTACAGAGGATAGAGTGTTTTTTTTGTTTTTTTTCTGAAAAATATTGGCCTCTCTTCATTGGCTTCCTGTTAATTCTAGAATAGAATTTAAAATTCTTCTTCTTACTTATAAGGTTTTGAATAATCAGGTCCCATCTTATCTTAGGGACCTCGTAGTACCATATCACCCCAATAGAGCGCTTCGCTCTCAGACTGCAGGCTTACTTGTAGTTCCTAGGGTTTGTAAGAGTAGAATGGGAGGCAGAGCCTTCAGCTTTCAGGCTCCTCTCCTGTGGAACCAGCTCCCAATTCAGATCAGGGAGACAGACACCCTCTCTACTTTTAAGATTAGGCTTAAAACTTTCCTTTTTGCTAAAGCTTATAGTTAGGGCTGGATCAGGTGACCCTGAACCATCCCTTAGTTATGCTGCTATAGACGTAGACTGCTGGGGGGTTCCCATGATGCACTGTTTCTTTCTCTTTTTGCTCTGTATGCACCACTCTGCATTTAATCATTAGTGATCGATCTCTGCTCCCCTCCACAGCATGTCTTTTTCCTGGTTCTCTCCCTCAGCCCCAACCAGTCCCAGCAGAAGACTGCCCCTCCCTGAGCTTGGTTCTGCTGGAGGTTTCTTCCTGTTAAAAGGGAGTTTTTCCTTCCCACTGTAGCCAAGTGCTTGCTCACAGGGGGTCGTTTTGACCGTTGGGGTTTTACATAATTATTGTATGGCTTTGCCTTACAATATAAAGCGCCTTGGGGCAACTGTTTGTTGTGATTTGGAGCTATATAAAAAAAAAATTGAAAATTGAATTGAATTGAAAACAGCTCTCTTCTGTTTGCAGAAGGTAGAACAATATACCTATTAGGAAACCTTTAACAGGTAGGTCAACTGCTTTTAAGTTTTAAAAATGTTTTTCACTGTTCAGCTTGGTTTACTATATTATCGGTCTAAAAGTTATCGGACGGCAGTTCATCGGAAGATAATTAGTCAGATAATGGTTTTTAAAGTTATCTAAAAAGATAATCCGATAATGAAAACATTATCTTCGATAATTATCTGTTATCGGATTATTGGAAGTGTGCCCACCACTGCTAATAAGTAATGTAACTAATAAGGTAACTAGTAATCTACCTTGGTTACTCTTAAGAATGAGCAATCAGTAAAGTAACTCATCAGCAAAGTAATGAATAGTTACTTTTCTGAGTACCAAATCTTAAAAATAACCAAATTAGATTGAGTTACTTTATTAATTACATGCAGCATCTGCCGACAAGTTGTTCGCAGCTGCTAATGAAGTAATTGTATAAAGTAACTCTAAAATATAACTGCATAAAGTAACTAATGAAGTAACTTTCCAAAGTTACTTGGCCAAGACTGATTATAATTATTGTTATTAACAACAGATGTGATTTTTTTTTCTTTTTTTTTTAGGTATGAAAGTCACACTGGAGTATAAATTTCAGGACCTCCCATACTAGTACCGTGAAGTATACTATGGTAAATATGATAATCATGGTTGTGATTTGATATTAATCAACATTTAAGACCCAAATTCCCTTCATCTGTGCATGAAGTAACTAGTGAAGTAGCAGTTTCCTGTTTTGCCAGGAGTCGCACCAGCGGATCCAGTACATATCCACGTTATACCTACCAACATTTGACGTTACCAGTGTGAGACACCCATGCATGGCCATGAGAGCCAGTGGTGTGAATCGCAACTAGGGAGATCCAGGAACATGCCCAGACCCATGCGACTGGGGGAATAATGGGTGTCCCACATACACTAATGCGGGATGCAGGACACGGTGGTAAATCCCGTCCAATGCAAGACGGTTGGAAGCTCTGACATGTTGATTTGGCATAGGTTTTACATATTCCTGAACTTCCAGATGTACATGGTGAATGTGGCAATGATGATCTTGCAAGCACAGAAATAATTTTCCCTACTATGCTGGACCTTCTGTCTTGTTTTAGCTTTCCTGATAGATATGTGGCTATTCTTTGTTGACTGGATTGACCGCAAGTCTTCCTGAGTAGTCAGAATCCAAGGAAGGAACTTCAACACTTCAACACATGGTTCCAAAACTCAACTTGAACTCTGGCCAATTGTATGTTAAAGCAACTTGATCAAAAGATCCATAATCTGCCCCCTATCAACACAAAAAATAAATAAAGTAGCTTCTTATTTCTTTTTTGTAATTTCCTCAGTCCCTGAACTGAACCTCCTAAACTTAACCAGCGGCCACTTACCCACCCATCTCATGAACTCCCTTCTTTCACTATTACCTTGCTCCCCCATTTCTCATCCTCTTAGGGGGCACAGGAGCATGCAGTGGAAATAAGTGAGCCAATAAAGACACTGCCAGGATTCATCCCCCTTTGTGCACCTCACAGAGTAACTGAGGAAGAGACTATCTGAGTGCAAAGAGAAGAGAAAATAACCTTCAGCTCTAACGTAACCAGAATTATAGATTCCACAGGTGGCAAGACAGGATGCGGGAGGTGTGGACTCAGGAGAAGATGAATGAAGGAGAAGGGGGATGAATACAGGAGATAATTAAGATTGAGAGGCTTGGGTAGTGAGAAAAGGTTTGCTCATGCACATATGAAGCCCCTCTCTTGATACTCCATCCGCACCGAAGCTGCCTGTGGCAGAATCTAGCTGTTTCTGGAATAGGCACTCAAGGGCTTTGCAACTGGTAGGGTAGATGGTGTCCTCAGTTTTTATTCTCACCTGAATCCTACGAGTGACCGATTACGTAAGAGACTATATGAACTCAGTACTGCTGTTTGAGAATTGCCAGATACTTCTCAGATTTTTGATCCTTGAGATCCAGAGATGTGCGTGTTTTGCTGTCTGTGCCTTGCTTTCCTCGTTTTGCCCCGCCAGCTTCCCAGCCTTATCCATGATGAAAACAGAGACCTGAAGGACCAAGCCTGACTGCTGACCTTGACACGTCTTCCAGCTGTGCGCTCATGACGCCAAAGCTTCCTGCACCTTATGTTCAGGTAACGCTGGTCTCTCCCTCTAATTCCCGCATTATACTGTTCCAGACGATTCCAGTACAGCTTCCAAGCAGCCCTGCACCCTGGTACTAATACTAACTACCTGCACCACAACATCACTTGGAACGGCAGTTAAGTTCCCCTCGTCTCAGTGAGATCCTCACTTGTTCCTGTTTCTACTGTGCTATGATAAAGACCTATTTCAAAATCTCTGTCTAAGAACTGCACAAACTCTGATATCAAACAATTGAGAACTCAGTCCAGCTGTATCAAGTCAGTCAAGCTGTATCGGGTTGAAAATTTACTGGAGCAGAGAGCAATCATGAAAGGGCTACATTAGCTATGCTCAGGGGAGTGGGGGACGGTGTGATCTGAACCGCTCCAATCATCATTCGGGCAAAAAAATAGATATCATACACATTTTATATAATTTTGGGGAAATTTAAGTCAGTTTTAAAGGATTGTGAAAAAAATTCCCTTTGTCAATGAATGCTTTTAGGTTTTGCTAAAATCAGTTTAAAAATCATATCTGCATAAAATGGTCAGTTCTGCTATCTCATGAGCTACTGCTGCAACCAGCCTCAATTTTATCTAAATTCTGGGTCTTTTAGTGAAGCTTAGGGCTAGTGGCTGGCAATCACCTTATTTCTTCTGTTTTTGTTGTTGCTTAATGCTGACTAATTTCATTGTATTTGTTTTCCTTCTGATGCTTGATTCTGCTTTTTTTCTCTCTCTCTCTGTTTGAGGTGCGGCTCTATCCAGAGATGGGTGTGGTGTCTGTAACAGAAACCTTCCTGTGCACCGGCAACATTTCCTGTATGTTCCTTTTGTGAATTATTTTGTAATTTGTGTCGGTAGCATGGCACAAGCAGAGGGTCACCCCTTTGAGTCTGGTCTGCTAGAGGTTTCTTCCTCAGAGGGAGTTTTTCCTTACCACTGTTGCTCTGGGGGTTGGTAAGGTTAGACCTTACTTTTGTGAAGCGCCCTGTGGCAACCTTGTTGTGATTTGGTGCTATATAAATGAAATGAAATAAAATAAATAACATAATACTGCTCTTGTAAAAGAACTGACCACATTTTTGCACTTTGAAAATATCTCGTTCCTGTTATCTGCCGAGACCGGCATCGAACAGATTCAAGTACAAAGATCTCTTCATATTATGCCCAAAACAAACCTACAAATAACTGACTAAATCCAACTCCTTTGCACTTCCTGCTCAGATTACGAGTCATGTCAATAGCAAAGTGGAGTTTAACATGCCATTAACTATAATGCAACATGTGGTGCATGTGTGCAAAATTGTTTTACTTGTAAGAATTCTGGTTTGGTGCAAACATATAGGTGCACAGAATAATCAGTCCACATAGTAAACAGATCCGTGAAGTGCATCACACTGAGGCAGGTCAACAGGCAGATGTTCAAAACACAAGAAACCAACTTACCAGTTTCCAGAACCAGAAAAACGTGGCTGAAATAAAAAACATCATAGTGATGCTGGAAAATATGCCAACTAGGAACTGCAAGAAGACACAAGTGCAGGAAGACTTGGCAAGGCACCAGACAATCTGGCACTGTGAAGCTGGAAAGGGGGGATTAAATTTGGTAAAAATGAAATCATTGAGATTAGAAATAGGTGTGAGAGGAAACAAGAAGAAAGTAGCAGCAACACACAAGTGGAAAGAATGTCAAAATAAAACAGGAAGTGATATAGAAAAGAGACTGGAATTGTGACATCTCCAAGTTATACAGTATGTTATTTCATTGCATGTTCAATCAAATGCACTGAAAAAAGTTATTGACAGTTGTAATTTGCCTTCCTGTGTAATGACAAAACACTGATAGGCAAAACAAACTTTTTTTAAGATTTATGTGCTAAGACGAGTTTCTCCGAGTGGTCGTGGTCTGCAGTCAAGGCTACTTTGTGAATCCAACACCATACATGCCAGTGCTAAAACAACATGGAAGCTACAAAGCTGGCCATCACTCATGGCTAAATATGAAAATTAATTAATTTAATAGAGTAAATTCTTCTTAATAATGCACCAGTGATTGTCTTAATTCAGTGCTTCAACCCACACAGAGAGGAAGCAAATCTTCATAGTCTCCAGTAAAAAACTAAATCAAACAGTAAAAGGTCCAGGTTCACTTACTGGAACTGAGTGTAGGCTTCCTTTTTATAAATGTACTACTTAATATTCAGACTTTTATTTATGTACAAGCTGATTACCCATCACAGGGCAGGTTTGATTCAGACACTGAAATGAAATCTTCATCTTCACCAACAAAGCTATTACCTCCCACCGGTCCTGGATTCCAGAGAACTGTTAGGGTACGACTAAAACTGCCCTAAAAAGAGACAGCTGCTATTAGTACCACTATTACTACCAGTAGCAGTTGTAAAAAGTTCAAAGAAAAAAAAAAAGAGAATAGAAAAAGTATAGCACCAATGTTTTAGCACACTTGCTGATGATGAACCCCTTAACGCCTATTGTCGCATATATGCTACAATATTTGACTCAAATATGCAACATACCAAATTGACCAGTATGCCTGTTGTCGCAAATTTGCAACATACCATTATTATTATTATAACATTATAACATAAATTATTACCAAAATACCAAAATTACTATTTATTTTTTGTGCAAAAGTGAAATTAATAATCTCAACATTATTTACCATCTACTTAAAGGCAAAAACACACACAAAACATTTTTTTTATAAACAGCTATATAAATTCAGGCGTTAAGGGGTTTTAACTACTACTTCTACTACTACACCTACTACTACAATTAGTAAAGTGCTCAATATCCTATGTCATTCCCCATATGGCAAAATATAAGTTGGCCAACTTTGGCTCACTTCTGCAGCACAATCACGTCTCTCCTCTTCACTGTGACTACTATTACTACTTCTACTACACCTACTACTACAACTACTACTACTAAAGTACTCAATAGCCTGTGTCACTCCCCCTATGTCAAAGTATATGTGTGCCAAATTTGGCTCAATTCTGCACCACAAAAATGTCTCTCCATTTAACGACTACTACTACAACTACTACTACTAAAGTGCTTAATAGCCTATGTCACTCCCCGTATGTCAAAGTATATATGTGCCAGGTTTGGATCAATTCTGAGGTGCAGTTTGGACAGGAGAGGGACACATACACACACATACAGTTGGCTCTTAGTATATAGATTGCCTCATATCCAAAATGTACAGATTGTAGGTCACATGGCTTTGTGAATGCATCCATATATTAATGCTAAAATTCTATCTGGGTTACTAAATATCATGATATGTTTGGTCAACATCATAACCATCATTAGTCCAGATTTTCTTTGTAAATTAGCCTCATACTGTGTTTTCTACCCCTATTATTATTATTATTATTATTACTATTGTTATTATATTAATTTGTACCATAAATCAGAACTTATTGCAAATAACAGCAAAGTCATGGCAAAAATATACGAGGTCTGTTAGTATCTGACCTTATTATTTTTTTCAAAAACCATATAGATTTGAATCACGCGTGATTGCGTCAGACAAGCTTGAACCCTCGTGCGCATGCGTGAGTTTTTCCACGCCTGTCGGTTGCATCATTCGCCTGTGAGCAGGCTTTGAGTGAGGAGTGGTCCAACCCCCTCGTCGGATTTTCATTGTCAGGAAATGGCGGAATGATTTTGGCTTTTTTTCCATCAGAATTTTTTCAGAAACTGTTGGAGACTGGCAGCTGGAAACCATTAGAAAAATTTGTCTGGCTTTCGGTGAAAATGTTACGGGCTTGGTAGAGAATAAGGAGTGTTACTGTTGCTTTAAGGACGGCCCCCAACGGCTGTGGGGCGCGCCACGCTCCGAAGCCGCCATCGACAGGCTGAGCGACCATTTCATTTCTAAACGGATGGCTGTCTGGATCAGTGACCATCGTGTGCCATTTCTCTGGTTATCACAAGAGCTGGACATTAACCATTTTCCGTCAGATTTCACTTTTAACAAGAGATTTTGTCATGGAAAGCCGAGCGGAGGCTTCACGCGTCACGATGGATTCGCTACTGGAGCGAGACAAAACCACCTCAGTTTTGGTCTCACAGGACGGCTTTGAGATGGCGTTCAGACAGCTGTCGGTGGTTTTTCCATTGAGTGATTATCCGAGAAATTGTGGATGTGCCTGGACATGCCAGAACATGTCCCGTGAGGCTTCATCATGGCGTTGCTGTGCGCCATACAGCACCGCCGTGACGCGTGGAATTCCTCCGCACGTCTGTCTCAATGTGCAAAAAAAGTGCTGATGTCCACGTCTTTTCACAATTCCTGTGCTAGTCAGATGACGTCCCGGATAAAACACAGCATCCACTTTGGAAATGAATGGCACATTCCACTGTTACAGGAGTTTTTGTCATGGAAAGAGGAGCGGGGGCTTCGCGCATCTCGGCGGTGCCGCATGGCACAAAGCAACGCCGTGATGAAGCCTCACGGACATATTCTGGCATGTCCAGGCACATCCACCATCCATCGGATAATCACTCGATGGAAAAACCACCGACAGCTGTCTGAACGCCATCTCAAAGCCGTCCTGTGAGACCAAAACGGAGGTGGTTTAGTCTCGCTCTAGTAGCGAATCCATCGTGACGCGCGAAGCCTCCGCTCGGCTTTCCATGACAAAATCTCTTGTTAAAAGTGAAATCTGCCAGAAAATGGTTGATGTCCAGCTCTTCTGATAACCAGAGAAATGGCACATGATCGTCACGGATCCAGACAGCCATCAGTTTAGAAATGAAATGGTCGTTCAGCCTGTCGATGGTGGCTTCGGAGCGCGGCGCGCCCCACAGCCGCTGGGGGCCGTCCTTAAAGCGACAGTAACACTCCTTATTCTCTACCAAGCCCGTAACATTTTCACTGAAAGATAGATACATTTTTCTAATGGTTTCCAGATGCCAGTCTCTAACAGTTTCTGAAAAAATTCTGATGGAAAAAAAGCCCAAATCATTCCGCCATTTCCTGACAATGAAAATCCGACGAGGGGGCTGGACCACTCCTCACTGAAAGCCTGCTCACAGGTGAATGACGCAACCGACAGGCGTGGAAAAACTCACGCACGCACACGAGGGTTCGAGCTTGTCTGACGCAATCACACGTGATTCAAATCCATATGGTTTTTGAAAAAATTAATAAGGTCGGATACTTTTCTAATAGACCTCGTATACATTGATAAAAATGTAAAGTTCCTACAGAATCATACTAGAATTTGATAAACATTATCTGTCTGTCATCCTATTTGGTCCCTTACTTTTCCCAGGTCTTTGGCCTAATTTTCCAGTAAACCAGGGTAGGCATGAAATTGCCCCTCAAGGGTGTTTTGGGCAACAACCAATGTTGTTGAGGTCAAAGTTCTAAAATATATTTTTTTTAAATCCAAACTCCACCAATCATGGGCATATACTGTAAGTAGGCAGTTTCTGAGATTGTTCAGGCAACATCAAATTTACCAATGATAAGTTTTTCAGTCAGATTTGCGAGACACTTGACTTAATAATTATCTGTAATTGAAAATGTGTGTTCAGTCTCAATTTAAAAGAATCAACAGAATCCGAGTGTCCAGTCTCAGCATGCATTTTCTGTTCGGTACAAAATGAAACATAATATGAAGAAAACCACAGCGCTTTGATCTGTTATTACCTTCTGTGGCCGAGCAGACCTGTATATAAAGAACACAGAATATGAGAAGGTTATAAAGTTGAACTAAGAAAAGTCTGCTCTCAGGTACAGAAAGGCAGTGTCAAAAGGCTAATACTGAAGTCTTGGCAAATTTTGTGTTTTCACTGAAAATTCTACCAAATTCATTTTGGACCATTTGAAGACTTTTGATATGGATACATGAGAAGATAGGAAACAAACCAGCATATTGGTATCTGCCATTGATAACAAAGACAGAATTCTTGCAATACTCCTCAAGAGAAAAACAGCTTTCCTTATAACATCTCTAATATGTAAGTCAAAGGATAAGTTAGGATAAAAAAGACACTTTTTAAAAACATTGCTTGTTGTATGGATCCATTGATAATGCTAACCACTTTAAACTGTTATCCTTGACAAGAAGATCCAGTGACCAACATTCTTGGCTGTTTCTTATGAGTCAGAAGTTACCAATTTTGATGACATGTCGGCATTACTACTAGTAGCCAATAAAGCTTCTGGGTTTACAGTATGAGAGAGCTGTCCCACAATGACAGACATATGAAGATGGGTGTCATCAGCAAAACAGTGCAAATAATCTGACCCAAAAATTCTATATAGAGTGAGAATAAGTGTGGGCCCAGAAAACAACCCTGCAGTATTTTACCACAGAAAGTCAAGCTGTAATTTTATAGTAGGAGACATATTGTGATCTTCCAGATAAATATGATTTTTCCAATGATAGAATCTTCCCAGAAACATCAAAATTTCCACTATCTCAAACAATATCCAATCATCAACAGAATTCAACTTTGCACTGTGGTCCAAGATTTATCGTTCTAGTAATCTACATATCTATCTGGATGTCAAACTCTAGCCCCTCATCCATAACCATGAAGGCTCAACAGGAACCCTGAACATGAGACAGCTAATGAGGTTCTGGTGAAACAAGAAGTCCTCAATGGCAGATTAGGCGGAAGAGGTAATGCCTTGTTACCCAATGTCTGAAGGGATTTCACAGCCATCAGACCAAGCTAGAGATCTGTCATGAACCATGTGTTTGTCAGTGTGCAACGACATTGCTACATTAAAGAAACCCTCGCCAAAGCATCTCTAGATGACCCTGGATGTAGATTTTCTACAGTGCACCAATCCCATCAGGAAATCAATCGACAGATGATCTTCCTCACTACTAAGGGATAGCGATGACTATCTATGTCTCTTTTGAGACTCCAGCCCTTTTTTTTGTATTCAACATGTTGGTTCTATTTATATTCCTGGCTCCTCTTCTTTGTGTTCTCTTTTTTTCTTTTTAAACACGATTCCAGCCACAGTTTTCCAGGCCCCAGACTCTTTTATGGTGACGTCATAAAATGTTTCACTGGAGGAGATAGAGAGAAGGGGTGAGAGAGAGAGAGAGAGAGAGAGAGAGAGAGAGAGAGAGAGAGAGAGAGAGAGAGAGAGAGAGAGAGAGAGAGAGAGAGAGAGGAAGAGAGCTGTGGGATTTAGACAGAGGGGGGGGAAGTAGGGGAGGGGAAAGTTGGACAATCTTCAAGCCACTTTTTTCTCTTCTTTTCTCCTCGTGAAAGAAGCCACAAGAAAAAGTCCAACATTAAAAAAAAAACCCTCACTTTGGACTATATACTTTTTAACCTGACTGAAAGACTTCTTGTCTCATGCCTGGGAATGCACGCGCACACATTTAAGGATTAATGTGGTCATAACTTTGTGGATATAATAATCGATAAAGGTATGAATTTTATTGACTTATTCATGGACGACAAGGGTGTTTCAAGAAAATGTTTTATTTCTTTCTTTTTGTGGGTAATGTAAAATTGTGTTGTGTTACTCAAGTTTGTGAAGTTTTTCTAACTTTTTTCTGTATCTCCTTGGAAGGAGAAACAGTAGATGTGATGTCTGCTTGACTAAAGGAATTCTGTGGTGATTTAAGTCAGACAAAAACCTCAAAGTATGAAAAAAAGCTGAGTATTTCCCAGCTGTTCTTTTAGACCATTATGCTTCAGGTTCGAAGACTTTATAACATGTACTATAAGACTAGAGTTGCTGGTAAAAAGTGATGCTTTTCCACTCTACAACCAAATCAGGCCAAATCATCAAACAGAAAATGCATTGAGTAGTTACAGAGCTCTTTGTGGTTTTTCTGTGGCATGGAAAAACTGTTTAATTGCATATACGTCTACGTGTCTGAGTGAAACTCTTCACTGAGCTGTACATGGAAAGAAAACCACTCAGGACAAAGTTACATCTGGTTTTACCATTACATATGTTTTGCTGGATTGTAAGTTCCTACTGTAGATGTGAAGGTAGATGTCCTTCTATATCTGTTGAATAGCTTTTTTCTGAAATATGTTTGGTTTCTCTGACCATGACAGCAGTGAAAGTTTGCCACCCTTACTGAGAAGCTGAGTGAGGGATCAGGGCTTGCAAACATCTTGGGTCAAGACTTAGATCTGGCTGTTAATGGCTTCCTGGTCTCAACATAAGGAGTTGATCTATATGTGTTGAACAGTGGTGTCAAAAGTACACACATTTGTTACTTAAGTAGAAGTATAGATACTGCAGTTTAAAAACACTCTGGTAAAAGTTGAAGTATCAACTTGACCTCTTTACTCAAGTAAAAGTGAAAAAGTATGTGCTCCAAAACCTACTTAAAGTATAAAAGTATAAAGTAACCTTTAAAAAAAAAAGAAAAAAAAAAGGTAGATGCCACTATATGAATTGAAAGCTTAATTTAAAAACTGATTCGTACATGTGGCCCAAGACCCAAAACCCAAAATTACCCCCAACACCACCTGCACGAAAATGTTTCAAGAAGCTCTGAAATACAATCTGGGACTATTCCAGACAATAAACTGGAGTGAGTCCATTTAGTGAGGAAAAAAAAATACAACTTTCCTTATTCAAATTCATTCCAGTAGTATTCTGCTCTTACTAGGATGCAGCAGTTTTCTAGTTTGTCAGATAGTTCTGGAGGAAATCACTGAAGAAATTAACACATTGAAAATATGGTTTGACCGAAACAAACTGTCATTAAACTTAAATAAAACAGGGATGAAATGGAGGTGTAAGAGTCACTAGGTGTTCACAGGAAGCACTTATTTATGTATTTATTTATTTATTTATGTTCATTGTTAGTTGGTTTTATATTTTCTGTTGTGTTTCTATTCAGGTTCTTTTTGCCTCTTTCTCTAAAATTGTATATAATAATCATTAGGTAATTAATATATAAACAAAAATAAATTTAAGAAATATTACACTTTGAAAACAAATGCACCCGAACGTGATGACAGCTGAAACTGCTAAATGCTAACTTTTAACATTGAAAATGCCATAGACATGCTAACGCGTTAGCATCGCTCCCGTTTTTAAGTTATAAAATACATCTATCAACTGTTTCAGAAGACCATAACAGGTCGGTTTAACACAGAAAAGGTAAATAATACTCACAGAAGTATGCTCTTTAGGGTTTTAGCGGGGGGAAATTAAGCGAAAGAAAGAAAGTATAAACGAAGCAATAGGTCGAAGCATTGCTTCAATCTGTGAACCACTGCTTCGATTGGTTCACGGTTCAAAGCAAAGCCGCGCTGCAGAAAAGTTGATTACAGGCGCACATGATGTGAAATATATATATATATATATATATATATATATATATATATATATATATATATATATATATATATATATATATAAACATTAAACTGAAGCCAAGAGTAACGAGGCTGTTTGTTTTAAAAATGTAAGGAATAGAAAGTACAGATACTTGTGTGAAAATGTAATGAGTAGAAGTCAGAAGTAGGCAGAAAAATAAGTAATGGAGTAAAGTATAGATACATAAAAAGTGTACTTAAGTACAGTAACGAAGTATTTGTACTTTGTTACTTGACACCTCTGGTGTTGAAAGTGTGAAACTGGCACTGGTGCCATTGTTCACCACATTCACGACACCACAGAATTGCTGTGGGTCCTGCATGGCAACCACCCAAGCAGACAACTGGTTCATTGCCACATGTCTAAAGTAACCATCTGTCTGCTGTAGCTAGCTGAAGGGTGGGTGTCTCCTTGGCCTTGTTCATCCACTGAAGTCCTCAACACCTAGGAATATAAATGCTGGATCATGCATAGAGGAACACACCACATGGCCTAAATGTCAAAGCTGACGGTCCCTCACAATGCAACTGATACTCCTGATCTTCATCTACTTAAGTAAGCACTCATTCAAAGTCATTCTGGCAGTACCCAAGGATCCTCCAAAGAGATCTGGTGCCAAGCACATCCAGTCTTTGCTTCTGGGTAGCGTCCAAGTATCACAACGATACAGTAAGCACAAGTAGCAGAAGGATCCTAAAGATTTGGACCTTCATTCTCCTACAAAGATATTAGCGTCACCAAGCACATCTGTCCACTAACCTCGTGGCTCCATGACCTCTTCCTAAGAGTCTCTCAAACTCACAGGCAGAGGATTCAGAAACAGAAATGTCACTACTGAGAGTGAATGTATCTACAAGTTCAACACTTTCACAACACAGATTCACATCTGATGGCCGAGTCCAGGAAGTCATTAAAAACTTAGATCCTAGACTTGAGCCAGAATAATTGCAAGCCCGGATACTTTGATTCCTCAGTCAGCTTTTCAAGTGCAGCAATAAGGCTATCCATTGATTGCACAATGACCACAGCATTGTCCACAAAGTCAAGGTCAGTAATCCTTTCCTTACTATAAAAATAACCTCAGTTGCTTTTTTGACAACCCTACCCATTGCCCAGTCCATACAAGCATTGAATAGTGTAGGAGCCAGGACGTATCCCTGATGGACACCAGTTTTCACAGGGACAAACTAAAGAGTCTCTGTCTCCGTACAGCACTCAATGTACCTGTGTACAGGCTGGCTATGATGTTCTGTAACTTCTTGGGGATCCCATGAATTTTCAATATGCCCCAGAAAGTAGGGGCTTTCATATAAAGTAAAATAAATAAATAAATAAATAAATAAATAATATTTTCCACAGTGGCACTTGACAAGAGTCAGTTATTGAGTCAGGTTTGTTTTCCATCAACTAAGCAAAAGGCACTAGTGTTAACGGTAATGCAAGTTGTTCTGACATTGGAAGGTCGGTGGCTCAATCCTTGAGTCATCCTGTTTTGTCAAATTGTCCTGGGAAAAAGCAGTTAAACTGCACTGTGCTCAAGTTCCAACTCAATTAAGGAACAGTGTGCTATGCAGTATCGATTCTGCAATTTTGCCTAAAGTCTTGGTTGAGTACTGAAACAAATGGTTTAATTTAATTATATTGATTTAGGTACAATTAAAACATATATTTAACACAAACTTCCTCACTTAAAATTCTCATGACTTATTTCCATTAAATTACTTGTTTCATAACATAAAACACATTGAATAAATCCTCCATCTTTCTTCCCTTGTATTCATGTTTACAGTGCATGTTGCAGAGAATATGTCCTTGAAAATGGTAAATTAACTGCATTTATATAACACTTTTCCATAAGCATCAGAAGCTCAAAGTGCTTTAGAATTATGCTTCACATTTACCCATTCACACAGACAGACTCACACACGATGTCAGGGTGCTACCATGCAAGGTGCACACTACACACCGGGAGCAACTAGGGGATTAAGGACCTTGCCCAAGGACCCTTAGTGATTTCCCGGTCTGGCTGGATTTTGGATTCCAATTGGTGGTTGAAAAAAGTGGATATTAATATGTATTTTTTTTTTTATTTAACCTTTATTTAACCAGGAAAGTCCCATTGAGATTACTAATCTCTTTTTCAAGGGAGTCCTGGGTAAATGTAAATACACACACTAAGAAATACTCACTTAACTCACAAGCTTTCTGTGTAGTATTTAGCTGTAGGGCTTGTTAATATCCATTTGTCTGTGTCATAGGCAACATACATCATCTCTTGCACATTTTACATGATTATTCACCCAAGCAAGACAATGAATGTCAGGTTTAAGAAATGTAATGTCAAGGCAGAGAATATCAGCTGGTCATCTGCTTACCAAAGGCTGATTCAGTCACGTGCTTTCAGAAATACAGATTTGGGTCAGTCTCAAGTCATGACTAAACTAGAAGGGTATGTAGAAAGCACATATTTTTGGAAAGGCTGAACAAACATGGGATTTTGCTTTGAGATTAAAATTATTATTGCATAATCCATTCCGAATAAGTACCAAATGTCTATATCTCTACACTCTAAGAAATAAAACCTTGAATTCAGTTGATAAAGTTAAGGTAACCTTTTCCACATAACACTGTCAATTAAGTGCAAAACAATATTGTAGTTTAAATTAATTAAATCAAATTAAACATTAAAATTAGCAATTGCAACTATATTGAAAATAGTATTAATTACATTTTTAACCCTGTTTTTCAGTTCTCAGAGTGCATTCCACTCGAACACATGGGAATCAGTATTGCCCAATGCAAAAAAATAAAAAAAATAAAAATACATAGGGCTCAAAACCATTGGTTTTCTGACACCGCCTCCCGCCCCAACACACATCCTGAAGAAAAGGAGGGAGGTCAACAGAGGAAAAATAGAAATTTATATTGTTATATTGTTGCACATATAGCAAAGTGCTTCATATCTCACAAAACTGTCCAGATTCATTTTTAAATGTACATAGTATTTCACTTATTGATATTGATTTTATGAATTAGGAATTGTTTCCAATTTAGTGGGTTCTCTCACATCATTAGACTTATATTCCCACTTGGTATTGGGGAGCTGGACCATCATCAAGCAGTGCAATGATTGCAAAGATTTGACACACAGAAACAACACCAATTTCAACAGGAGAAATGATAAATAATTAAATTAGAACTACAATGCCCATAACCTGGTGGGTTTTAACTTTGTAACTTTTAAGTTACTTACAAATCAGTCTATATTGTGCGCAAAATAAATAAAAGCAATACCTAATTGCTTAACAAGGGTAGCACAGCTTGTTTGTGTTGTTTTACTGATTCTCACAGCAAGAAGGTTTTGGGATTATGTCCCATCTAGTCCATTTTGTGTGGCGTTAGGGTGGGTTCCCTCCGGGTGCTCTGGTTTCCTTCCAAAAAGGTGAAGATTAGGTGAACTCATAATTTTAAATGGACTATATGTGTGAATATGTCTGTCTACAGGTGGGCTTGAGATAGACTGGCATCCTTTCCAGGGTGTAACCTGGAATAAGTGAGCCCCAGACAATGATAACAACAAGCCACTAATTGATAGGTGTTTTGCGATCTTTAGACACTGAAGTTGTGCATATATATGCTAGTGACTCTCCACACTTGCACATGTTGTTGTGGTCTGTTTGATCTGGGGGGGCTTTTTATTAGTTTTTGTGCCTTTCAGGTCTTATCTGTTATGTGCTCCTTCCAAGTTCAGTGTATTTTTGAGTTTTGTCTATTTGTTATGCGTGTCACATCTTTGCAAACTCTATTAACTCAACCAATAGTTTCCATTATTTATTTATTTATTTATTACAAAATTAGAGCAACTTTAACTTTTGGCCTGTGCACAAACTGAAATTGACCTTTGCCATAATTCTTGCTGTTTTAACTCCATAACATTCAGTCACAGATACTCCAAACTATACTTTTTTGAAATCTTTGTGATCAGACAAATAATGTGGCATGGTTTTCAATATGATTGGAGCATCTTTTAATTTTGACCCCTCTGTAAATCTTCAGTTGACCCCTACTTCATTTGACCCCTACTCTCTGGTGACGGTGGCAGAGAAAAGAACACTGGACAAACTGCTGGACATTATGGACGATGTCAGTCACCCTCTGCACACCGTCATCAGCAACCAGAGGAGTCTCTTCAGCCACAGACTGCTCCTTCCCAAGTGCAGGACCAACAGACTGAAAAACTCCTTTGTCCCTCAGGCCATCAGACTGTACAACTCCTTAGTCAGGGGGAGGAGGAGTAACAGGAAGACAGAGGACAGGAATGAGAGGAACAGTAGTAGCCATTAAACCAGTACTGCTCAGTATTTTTGGTATTTCTATTGTGTATTTGTATTTAGTTTTGCAAACTGTTTTTCTGTTATTTACTTTTGATACTCTGTGTGCTGAACCTCAATTTCTTTGAGGGAGTCTTCCCAAGGGATCAATAAAGTTATATTTAATCTAATCTATTCTATTCTAATTTAATCTATACTCAACAAAAATATAAACGCAACACTTTTGGTTTTGCTCCCATTTTGTATGAGATTAACTCAACGATCTAAAACTTTTTCCACATACACAATATCACCATTTCCCTCAAATACTGTGCACAAACCAGTCTAAATCTGTGATATTGAGCACTTCTCCTTTGCTGAGATAATCCATCCCACCTCACAGGTGTGCCATACCAAGATGCTGATTAGACACCATGATTAGTGCACAGGTGTGCCTTAGACTGCCCACAATAAAAGGCCACTCTGAAAGGTGCAGTTTTGTTTTATTGGGGGGGGGGGATACCAGTCAGTATCTGGTGTGACCACCATTTGCCTCATGCAGTGCAACACATCTCCTTCGCATCATCCGTGAAGAGAACACCTCTCCAACGTGCCAAACGGCAGCAAATGTGAGCATTTGCCCATTCAAATCGGTTACAACGACGAACTGGAGTCAGGTCAAGACCCCGATGAGGACGACGAGCATGCAGATGAGCTTCCCTGAGACAGTTTCTGACAGTTTGTGCAGAAATTCTTTGGTTATGCAAACCGATTGTTCCAGCAGCTGTCCGAGTGGCTGGTCTCAGACGATCTTGGAGGTGAACATGCTGGATGTGGAGGTCCTGGGCTGGTGTGGTTACACGTGGTCTGCGGTTGTGAGGCTGGTTGGATGTACTGCCAAATTCTCTGAAACGCCTTTGGAGACGGCTTATGGTAGAGAAATGAACATTCAATACACGAGCAACAGTTCTGGTTGACATTCCTGCTGTCAGCATGCCAATTGCACGCTCCCTCAAATCTTGCGACATCTGTGGCATTGTGCTGTGTGATAAAACTGCACCTTTCAGAGTGGCCTTTTATTGTGGGCAGTCTAAGGCACACCTGTGCACTAATCATGGTGTCTAATCAGCATCTTGGTATGGCACACCTGTGAGGTGGGATGGATTATCTCAACAAAGGAGAAGTGCTCACTATCACAGATTCAGACTGGTTTGTGAACAATATTTGAGAGAAATGGTGATATTGTATATGTGGAGAAAGTTTTAGATCTTTGAGTTCATCTCATACAAAATGGGAGCAAAACCAAAAGTGTTGCGTTTATATTTTTGTTGAGTGTAATATAATCTACCAGCGGCTGTGTGTGTGTCTCCAGGTAACACTGGAGTTGCATCAGGAAGGGCATCCGGCGTAAAACCTGTGCCAAATATCAATGCGGATCTGGTTGTATCCACTGTGGTGACCCCGAAAGCGGGAGCAGCCGAATGGACAACAACAACATAATCTAATCTTCTTGGCTGACTATTGAAATTTCAAGAGGCAAATTATTATTTTTTTTTTTATTTTTTTCCAAACAGTAATGTCAACGAAGTGTGTTTGGCAATTTTGGTGTTATTTTTTCCAGAAATGAACAATTGTTACAGTTATCTGCTCCACTATTTTGATCTATATTACAGTATGTATTATATTTTAGCTTGTGCCATTTATGCCTCACATTCACCCAGTCACACAGACACACTCACACACAGATGTCAGGGTGCTGCCATGCAAGATGCTCACTACACACTGAGAGCAACTTGGAGATTGAGAACCTTGCCCAAGGGTGCATAGTAATTGTCTGGCCAGACGGGTTTGAATTGAGGATCCTCTGGTCTGAAGCCCACTGCTTAACCCATCACCTCCCCTAACACACAATCTCACAGTTACCCATTTTGCTTTTGGTTTTTAAACCCATCCAGACTCAAAGATTTTATAACTTTGAAGAGGGTGCAGCAGATGTTTATTTATGGTCTTACTTGGTTTCCTCTGTGATTCTTTTTTGTGCTTGTGTAGAGATCAGGCACAGATGAAAAGATCTATTGTTGAATTTTAACAAGCGATTGTTGATTCCTCAGCAGATGTCTGTGATTCATCAGATTTTTTTTTTTTCCCCGCATTGGATTGTAAGTAACCTTAAAGCAAAGTGAGCTTGCTTTACATTTCTTTTGCACAGAGTCCAGTCTCTTTTTCACCCCGTAAGGCCAGCAAAAAAAAGCCCGACATACAGTTGTAGTATTACCTTTTCCAGTTTTCAAGTTTCCACAGCTTCAGGTCAGTGGATATCTGGAGAGAGTATCACAGCCTTCGGGCATCTTTAAACACTTTGATTCACTCCAGGTACCATGTTGCAGCAAGTCTGCAATACTTTTTCCACATTTGACTTGAAGCATGTGTGAAGTTGCCAGAGCCACTGCTGTGTGTGCATGTTGCTGCATTCATGATCTATCAGAGTTACTGTAAATATAAGTTTCAATCTGTTAAAAAAAAAAAAAAAAAACTGCATCCATTGAAACAATCACATGATAATCTTGGCTACCTGAACCAATTGAACACTTGGTATGTCAGCAACATTCTATCCATTTTCTGTAGCACTTATTCTGCTCAGAGTCATGGTGCTGTCAGCAGTCCAAAACCATAAAAATTTAAATGTTCTTCTTGATAAATGAGCAGTTACTGCTGCTGCCTCCTGGGTTCTACTCAAGGTACGGCTTGTTTGTGGGGGATTTCTCTGGATGCTTGTGGTTCCTCCAAAGACATCTGTGTTTGGCTAATTGGTCATTCTAAATTAATTCTGCAAGTGGTAACCTTGTAATGGATTGATGGCTTGCCACATGCTCAGTGTAAGCTGGGATAGTCTTCAGTGAACCCACAACCTTGAATCCAGGCATACACTACTGTAGAACATGACATGATGCCATATCTCAAACATACTAATGTTATGTATAAGCATATTGCAGAAAAAACACAGATTATCAGAGTACATATTCCAGTGGGTGTTGCTCCAATAGCCCACTGTGTACAGTGAAAGTTGGGGCGGAAGCTATGCAGCACATTGGTCCCATCTGTGGATCATACAGCACTTTAGAGTGACAGGGAAAATAATAATAATGATAATAATTCAGCCACATTTTGAGCATTTGAAATTAGAATCAGAACAATATGGATTTTTTTTTTTTTTTTTGGGTGGGGGGCGGGGGGGGGGCTGATACTGATACAAATATTAGGTGGCAAAAAAATTCACAATACTGGTATACCGGTATGAATGGGCAGCATGATGGCTTAGTGGTTAGCATGGTTGCCTCACAGCAAGAAGGTCATGGGATTGATTCCCACCTGTGACCTTTCTGTGTGGAATTTGCATGTTCTCCCTATGTTTGTGTGGGTTTCCGCCGGGTGCACATTAGGTAAATTGGAAACTTTATAATCGTCCAGGCCTCCCTTGCAAAAGAGATCTCAATCTCAATGGGACTAACCTGATTAAATAATAAAATCTGTGGATGTACACATAAAAAATGGCAGTGAGTCCCAGCATATTGTTATCCAACCCTTATGACAACGAAGCATAATGGAGGCTTGATATTTTTACAGTTTAAATATGAACTTTTTTTTTATAACATAACGAACAGCCAACCTTCAGATGGATTGGCAGCTGCCATGTTGCAGCATTTGCATAAAATATAATTATTTTGTATTTTGGCCCCACCTAGCTGGTGACATACACTGAAAAGAAAAATATGTTGGATGTATGCGATTTATATTGATGGCGCATGATCAGAAGGTGTTCAAATAACCTAATTTTCTTATAGTTCGAATTGAGGATGCCCATTTTGATTGAAGATAAATGGCAGCTGGTTGCTTTGCCTCTGTCTCTTGTAGTTAATGTGGCTTAGGGGTGATGGGGGTCCCAGCCAAGGTTGACAATATTGTAAACAATGCTTTCGGAATGATTTCTGCTGGACAAACGGCATTATGACACCATTCCAACAGCCAAAGTGTTTTTCAGGGCTGTGTTTCAGCTAAAGTTTTCAAATCTACTCAAGATAATGCTGATACTGATATGTTTACAAAAGAGTGAGTGTGCATATTCAAAGAACAAATACTGAGTGGCAGACACTATTATTGTTTGTTAATGTGGATATGTTTATTGACCACTGAATAAATTTTGTTTACTCAGACAAAGTCAATCAGTCACACTGTCAGGCTCTGTGGTGTGAAGTGGTTGGACACATCTGAAGGACTCAAACATTAGAGCTGTGAGTTTGACAGGATTTAGTAGATGTTCAGGCAGGGTTCGGTACACAACAAGACTGGCGGTAAAGTATCCAAAGCATGAGGCAAAAACAGGGTCCAAAACACAGGCTAGAGGGTCAAAAACGCAGCAAGGCAGGTACAGGACAAAACTCACAGAAGAAACGTTCAGACAAAGGCATACTAACCTTTATAGTCCCATTGAGATCAAGACCTCTTTTGCAAGGGAGACCTGGACAATTATAAAGTTTCCCGCATTTTCTCCCCACGCAAACATGGGGAGAACATGCAAACTCCACACAGAAAGGTCACAGGTGGGAATTGAACACGTGACCTTCTTGCTGTGAGGCAACAATCCTAACCGCTAATCTAACGTGCTGGCAGCACAAGGCATGACGATCTCGCAAGGAAGTGAGGGAAGAAATGCCAGTTATCAAGAGGAAGTGACTAGCAGGAAATGCAGGACAGGTGTTGTGGAAGGATCTGGGGTGTGGCAAACAGGAGGGAGGACTGGAGTGAAACATCCAACACCAAACACCAAGACACAAGACAAGAGAAATCCCTCATACTAAACCCAATCATGACCATAAACAACAGCAAAAGGTCCCACAGCTCAAACCCCGAACAAAACCCCACAAGTCAATTCATGACACAATCCAGCCTTTCCCTAGAATAGATGTCTTAGGGCCCTGTCCCACTGGCGTTTAGGAGGATTTGCATATGGATTGCGCACAAAATTTGCCCATATTCACCAAACATCCGCAATATCCCTGTAACATGCCTGTATGAGTCGGCCACATGTCCGCAGCCAGGATTTTTGAGTAGCTCAAAAATCTGGATACGGATGACATCCACCTTACATACTCCACACATACTCAATTCATACACAATACATACTCACTATATGCACTGTATATCTGCCGTTAACTGCTGATATCCGCAACTGACGGGGATTTGCGGCTTGACAGCGGACTGGGACAGTGTGTAAAACAGATATATTATGTGCCCATCATGTCCACATCACAAACTAAAATATGTTGTAGTGAATGCATATAGATTGGCCACAAATAAAGTGTTTTTATTACATCTGCTTTGCAGCTGATTTGCGGACAATCTGTGAATGCATAACAAACATGTCACATAGACCCAAAGTATTATATGTGGCAGAAAGCAACATACCTGTCAGTCAGTGCCGGTCTGGCTGTGTAAATCCACAAAGACGTAGCTGCTGCAATCCAGGACTTTTATTTAACACCAACAAAAGGAAGAGTTGCTATTTAGCCACAACTCACGCTGAAGTCTGTTTTCTGTGACACTCTCAAAAAAAAATAAAAAACACCATCTCACACCCCAAGTGGCTTCCCCCCTCCCAAACTCATGAACAGTTAACCCTCGCATGACAAAATGAACATTGACTCTGTGATCAACTTGTCCAAGTCCAGCAAATGCTCCAGAGGCTGTGGTGTTGGTGTGAATAGTGATGCTGAAAGGAGCGAGTGCGCTTCTTTTATGACCGCAATGCAGATGCCGTCCACGCACAACACGTGCACGATGCATTCATAATACACCCGTCATACTGCCGTGATAATCTCAATGTTTCGGATTAGTTTCCTCACTACATGCGTTAGATAACCGTGATTGTTCATCATATATTCGCTATATATTATTAGTATATCCGTAATTCATACTGGGACATTTGTCATTTTTGGCCATTTTTGTTGCGGACGACAACGAACACCCGTAATTTGTATACTTAATTCATGTGCAATTAATCCTCTCCCCAGTGGGACAGGGCCCTTAGTTGTAGGCCAAAATTTATTCATTTTCTTGACCCAGTTTTTCCAGGTAAGGGCCATGGAAATGATTGGGGGGTGGTTGGTCTCTATCCCAGTGCACATTTGGTGGGGTATAACCTAGATGGGCTGCCAGGCCATGCAGGGTCACACATACACAGACAAACACATTCACATGCTCACTGATGGACAGTTTAAAGTTTACAATTCCTGCAATTCTTTGGAAGTAGGAGGAATCCATTGCACCCAGAGTGAACCAAGACAAACACAGGGAGAACATGCAAACTCCTCATAGAAAGAACCAGGCAGGAAGTGATTCCAGGACTGTCTTGCTAACCACTAAGCCACATTTGGATGAGGACAATGTGACAAATGTACCATGATTTGAACTGTTCTAATGATCCATGCCAAACTGTGAGAGCAATGTACCATTACACCCTGAGCATCTGGGGCTCAGCACTGGCCCAATGGTTGCTAGGGTTTGTATTGTACTTATTTATTCTTCTTCTTCATAAAACTCATGTTGCATCTTGTGGAAAAATGAAAACATGTGCCATCCTTCCCTAGTGTCCCTCTGCATTTTATAGCTGTTTTATGATACAAACAATCCAGAAAATAATCAGAGAATCAAGTCCAGAGTTGCCCGTTCGCACACATAGCACACAACAGATTGTCCCCATCAGACACGTTCTCACCAACTGGAAATAATGTGTTTGGGTTACACAAATGGTGACCCCTGTGTGTGTAAAAAAATTCCACTGCAAAAATCGCTGTTGATAATCATTGCAAGTGATGATATTGGTCCTTACAGATAGAACTTGCAGAATCTAATCTCCTCAGGTTAAGACATTTTCATCGGTGTCTTCATGTAAATGGCCTTTCTTCTTTACGCTCGGACATTTGTAGTGTATAATAAAATTGTCATTCACACGCCCACTCACTCACTCCCTGTGAATCCTGTGGACCATGACCTGAGCGATGCACACATGGGTTCAATCATAGACTTTGCACAAAGGAGATGGCAGGGTCACGTGCATTTAAAGTGTGGTCCGACTGATGGGGGCATAGTGATCTCGCATTTATCCTGAGTAAAGTCAGGATAAATTAAACGTTGCAGTACAGAGGCTTATTATGGCAATAATTTATCCCAATTTCTCTCCAGTGTGTCATGTTTGAAAAAAATATATATATATGCAAGTAACTCCTCCAGAAATGTTGCATCACTTCAATGGTCTACTGTTTGATCACAGAGCTTTACTTAAAGATAAGATTGCGGATAGTATTATATATATATTATATTTTTAACATGACCGGGATTTTATCTTATACTGAAATGAGAGAATTGCTCTCCATCTGTGTTAAGGTTGAGATAATGTGAGAACTAATTGGAAACTGAAGGTATATACCGTACACCATGTGTTACTATAACAGTCACACATTTCATATACCAGAAAAAAAAAAATCTTTTTTTTTCTGGTATATGAAATGTGTGACTGTTTGAACAGACCCACATAGGAAATGTGCTGTGAAGGAAAACCATACGCGTATATTCCTTAAAAGCAAGATATTCTGCTAAATACAGTTGAACTGCTACTCTTGAAGTGCCACAGTTTCCATGTCTGAAAAGGGTCAATCTCAAGCCAAGTTCTTCACATACAGTCAGGTCCATAAGTATATGGACAGTGACAATTTTTGAAGTTTAGCCAGGTTGAACAAACACAATAGAGTTGAAATTAAACTATTGAGATGTGCTTGTAGTGCAGCTTCTTAGCTTTAATTTAAGATGTTTTATGAAAAATAATACTGCATTAACTAGTTTGGAACTTTGAATATTTGTAAACCTATAAACCATAGCTACTTGGACAAACTGAATATCAATATTTTTTTTTTATACAAATCTTCACTTTTACAGTCAGTTTTGTTTGAACATGCCAGGGGATGGATACGTACACATTTCCAAGTCACTGAATATTTCTTGGACTTCATTTACATCAATAGTGTTGTGTGGATAATCTGTTTGGAGTTGGCATTTCTGAATCCCTGAGGGAATATCTGAGATGGAGACTAATGAAGGAAGCCACCAAGACTGTGAAAGACTTGTTGACTTTTGTGGCCATTATTGGGGAAACTGTGCAGAGTGCAACTTTTGACTGTTGCATTGGTGGCGTGAAACACAGAAGGATTGTCATCCAAGAAAACAAATCAAATGTAGGCTTGTCTCTCCTATGTGTCTTCTGGAAAACTAGCTGGATTTTTATATATTAAAAAAAAAACCTCTGTGCCACTCTATTATAGAACTGTATAATAGATGATACAACAGACAAACGTTAGTTGTTGCAATCCTTTATTGCCACAAACACAGAAGCCTACAACTGCTCCAGTGTTGTCTTTGTGGCTTCCCTCACTTGTCTCACTCTTGCACAGTGTCTTACATTTTGAGAACTGCCTAAGTCAGATGGATTTAGCATAGATTACCCTGCTGGTTGTATTTATTAATGGTTGATATGAATTAACTCTAAGACATATTCAGTGATTTCAAAATTTAACTTTGAAATGTTCATGTATTCATCCAATTTTTCCAATTTCCCTGAAATTGGAGGGACTATATTTACAAATGGCCAAAATTTCAAATAGGTTTATATGACATTTCTGTTGTCGTAAAGCTAACAATGTACAGCACAAGCACATCTTAATGGTTTCTTTATAACTCAATGTTGTCAATGTATAGACAAACAGTAACAAAATAGGTCAGCTCAGTCTTGTTTGAACCCCTATGTGATATTGTGGGATTTGACCACATCTTGGGACAGCCAGCATGAACACGGCAGAGAATACCCAGGCAGAGTGTAGGAGTTTCAGCACAAACCATTCAGCCCGGCTCAGTAAACTTAAGAGCATACTCGCTGTCACCTAGCGGACCAGCCAGTTTAAGATGTGCTGATTTAAAATGATTTCCGCTGAAACCCCTATCATCCATATGGTTTGTGCTGACACTCCCACACTCCGCCCTGGTAATAGTCTCTTCCCACAAACAGCATCAGTTGTAATACTAGGGGAGCTACAACCACTACCTTTGCACACACCCCCCCCCCCCCCCCAGGACTAAACCAAACCAACTTTTTTAGGTTCCTTAGATGACCCCAAAACACAATCAGGATGTTCTCAAAAATAAAAACTGGCCTCAAGCCAGGGAAGACCATTGCAGGTCACAGCAAACTCATTTGTGCCTAAACTAACTTCATTCATGGGTTTAAGATTAAAAATGGCATCCAAAATGGCCACCAATAGACCCTTATCATTGAATCTCTGTGATATTTAAGTTGTTTATATGTTGTTTAAAGGTGTTTTAGTGAAAAACCCTGTTTTGGTGGTCATCTTAGACACCATCTTGGATAACTGGCTTGAGGCCAGTTTTTATTTTTGGGAACATCCTGATTGTGTTTTGGGGTCATCTAAGGAACCTAAAAAAGTTGGATTGGTTTAGTCCTGGGGTGGGGGTGTGTGCAAAGGTAGTGGTCGTAGCTCCCTGTTTTGTTTTTGGCTGCAATCACCAGTCGCCAAAAGTGAAGGTTTTTTTGGTTCCCAGTGGAGAAGGGAATACAAGGCAAATGGGAGCGGTCATGTTGGTAAGTGTTAGCCGACACAGCTAACCAGAGTAGCTGCGTTCTCTGGCCTGTACAACCGCCTCGACCTCTGGGTCATAAACAAACTGCAACACGTCTACTTTCCACTGCATGTTCACTGTTTTTGTTTTTTGCATTTTCACATGTAATTTGCCAAAAAACTCAGACAAAGTGCCATATTTCTGTCCCCGGAAGTAGAGAAATTACATCACATGTGTCATATTTTACCCCTTTAACACCCGCCCTGAAGCGAGACTGCCCAATTATGCCACTGTCCAATTACTTATGAACCCAATTGTACATGAATGCAACTTAACGAATGTAAGTGTGCTCATCTGCTGGCTGATAGTTTTCTCTCTCTCTCTCTGCATTCCTTATATTTGTTTGCCCTTCCCATCACATCCTTTGCTGGGGATGTGGGGGGTTTGCCTTGAAGACTTATTCAGGGTCACAACCCCGCCAGAGGTTGTTTTCATAAACCACGACCAAAGTATGTTTGCACGAGGCAGCAGGAGAGATTGGAAGTGCCTACGCTGTGAGCAAGCTGTTGATCAATGCGCCTGCTGCAGTTCATGGAGAGAGAGAAAGCAGGAAAAGCAGGGCCCCGGAAATATCAGATGGCTGATGGCTCCTCACATTTAGTCTAAACAGCGGCTGATAGGTTCACTGTTAGTCATTCGCGGCTCTGTGTGGCTAATAAGCAATTCTGCTGTCAGGCCCTGCTGACATGTTTCATTGAACTTCGTCAGAGCGCTCTTTCCTCTTAACGGGGGCATGCGGTGCCTGCTGTTCCATCTGTAAGCAAAGGCAATGATGATGAAATGCACCTCAACAAAAATGCACTGAGAGTAAAGTGTCTGTTTTGTAATAGCAATACATGATAAAATCATGTGTTTGTGTCTTCTAGCCAAAACGTGCTGGAACCGACAGTGATCCTGGAAATAGAACAAAGGCAAACTGGTGTGGACCTAAAGGAAAACTGAAGAGACAGCACCACGTTTCCGAGGGACAGCGGTATTGTCAATAATAGGCAAAGAAAAAAAAATGAATGAAAACTGTTGTGGTTGTCGGTGATTATTTTAGTGCAGCAAATAACTGAAACAATACTTCACATGGTGATACAAGCACCAAATCCAGCACAAATTCAGACATTGCTCTTAAAAAAAAAAAAACGACGGGCCACTTGAATTTTCAATAGGTGGCCACGTAGGAGTCAATTGAAGAATTACACAGGGGTTAAAATATAAAAATCCTCCAATCATACTGAAAACTATACCGCATTATTTGTCTGATCATAAAGATTCCAAAAAGGTATAGTTTGAATTATCTATGACTGAATGTTATGGAGTTATGGGGTAACAACCTTAAGAATGGTGACAAAGGTCAGTTTCTGTTTGTACAGGGGTCAAAAGTTAATGTTGCTCCAATTTTAGTAAAAAAAAAATGGTGCAAACTGTTGATTGAGCTACTTGGATTAATAAATGGAATAGTTTTGACTGTGTTGAATGCTTGGTCTCTAAAGTAAAGGTCAAATAATGTTGACATCCATTGGATTCTACGACATGTGACTTATGTTAACCCCGTAACATGATAACTAAGCATGATACATGGTGCAAACTATTCCTTTTTGAAACCCTATTAACACAACCAATAATTTGCATCACCTTTGAACAAAATTGGAGCAACTCTAACTTTTGACCCCTGTACAAACTGAAACTGACCTTTGTCACCATTTTGCTGTTTTTCCCCATAACTCATGAACATCCAGTCACAGATACCTTTTTGGAATTGTTATAATCAGACAAATAATGTAGTGTAGTTTTCAATTTAATTGGAGCATTTTTATTTTTGACCCCTGTGTGTAGTTCTTCAGTTGACCTTTGTCACCATTCTTATTGTTTTTAATCCCATAACTCTATAGGATTCAGTCATACATAGTCCAAACTATACCTTTTTGGAATCTTTACAATCAGACAAATAATGTGGTAATTTTCAAATTTTCAATATGACTGGAGCATTTTTATATTTTGACCCCGATGTAATTCTTCATTTGACCTCTACGTGGCCGCCTATTGAAAATTCAAGTGGCCTGTCGTTTTTTTCAAAAAAGTAATATCTAAGGTGTACTTTTGCCAAATTTGGTGCTTGTATCACCATTTTAAGGATTCCTCTGTAAATATTCTGTTATCTGCTGCACTATTTCTGTCTTTAGTACTAGTTGACATCAAATCTCTCATTGTTTTCCTTCCTCTGTTGGCTCTGGATTCGGTGACCTGATTACTCACAGACCTGCTTAGCAGGCTCGGGTCCAACACAAAGGCCAAGCCCAGCGCCCGAACTCACCGCTTTTATCCGCCGTCACCAGCTGTGTGCGTCAAAGAAATTGTGGATGGAAGGCAGCAAATGAAGGCGCGTAGACTTGAAGAGAGTCATCCATAGCAACGCGTATCAGGATGCCTATTAAATCATTTTGGATTACATCCAGATAATGATAGTAATGAGCAATAACTTTTCCTTCAGCTTGTGTTTTGCCAACTGTGAGGCATTTTTCATTATGTACTGTGTGAACTTGCTTAATATTGTGTTCATGTGGCATGAAGCCTAATAATGTCTGCAGCTTGTTCAAACACAGATTTCCGCGGCTTTGATTAACCTTCCACCCTTCAAACAGAAGAGAAAACTCGCTTATGTTTTCCAGCATTTTTTATTTCTTCTTTTTTTTTTTTTTTTGCTTGCAGCTAATTTCAAAGAAACTGTCCCAGTTGTTCAGAACTGTGCCAGAGCGTGATTATAGAATTTATGTTTCACATATGGACAGGCCAAAAGCCTTTAAGCAATGTATTTTTTAAGCTTTGAAATAACAGGCCTTGACATAAGGAAGAATTCAAGCGAGGCCCTGATATTGAATGTATTATTCACTATGCAGGATGTGTCATAGTGTCCTTGCAGTTTCCAAACATAAATTGGCACTTTGTCCTCCAGTATATAGCAAGACCCTGAAGGTAGTCTGGTCAGGCAGGACGGTATACATGCAGTGTTCTCGGGAATGGCAGCGCCGCAATGTATACCCCCGTGGGAGTGCACGGGTCATTTCTCTTGGCAGTGTGTGTGTACAGAGACACAGTCTGCACGCCTTGGGGGCCCTGCTGCACCTGTAAACACTGCAGAGTTATGGGGTCCTCATACGCGCTGAGGCCAACTCCAGGTCAGCTGGGATTTATTGAGGTGGGCGGTGTTTACACGCGTGCAGCCGTGCGTTTCGTTGCGATAGGAGCGGCAGTCTGGGAATGGGTCTGCGGAGACCGCGTGCAATCACTTCAGAGACGTGGCATGCATTTTATTTGCGTGTGGGTGTGCGTGTCAAATGCTTGTTGTTGGGCCACGTGGAAGCATCTGGTGCAACACAACAAAGGCTCCTGAGGAATAGTCTCCAGATGTGTTTGCATGTTTCGTCCCCACTGTCTGACTGACTTAGTACCAGCCAGACTGCATGTAAATCGTCGAATGCACACTTTGCGTTGGTGCGTTGGCAACCCATGTGCATGCATTCCTTTTTTGGCTTTTATCTATTGTTGAGCGTAATATAAACAGCTCCAGTTCTTTGTCTATACATGTTTATACTCGTCTGTTATCAGCAAAAGTTTGGCTTGAAATTATTGGTTTTTGACTTCACAGTGGAGGTTTACATCTGGATTCCTGTTTAATTTGTGAGACCCATGCAGTAAGCCTGTGTATATTTGAAGGGTTTGGGTCCAAAACACTCCATAACCACTTGCTTTGTTCTAAGAAACTCACTTTTTCTGGTTTGGAATGGTGATAAGAGAAGTCCACTTATTTTCTCTATGAAAAATTTAATTCAGGAATTTAAAAGAGAATCATCAATGACATTCAAATCCATAAACTTTTTCAGCATCTAATTAATCTCCAAATGATTTTGTCTCAAAATCTTAGCAAATTAAGACTGTAACACTTGTTACAGAATAGGCATATCTAGGTGTAAAATAATTAATAAATAATGATAGTAAAATTAGATTAATAATAATATTTAATTGTAAACATTATCATTCTTTTTTGTGTTATTATTGACATGATTATTCATGATTAGATTATTTTATTGATCCTTTGGGAAGGCTTCCTCAGGGAAATCGAGGTTCGAGCAGCATTATATAGCAGCACACAGGGTAAGAAGCACACAAAGTATCAAAAGTGAAAGTTAAAAAAAGAAAAACAGTTTGCAATATAAATACCAGACATACTGATCAATACCGATTCAATAGAACTCTAACATTACTGAATGAATGATTCTCCATTACAGGGCAGTATGGTTGTAATGAGGCTTCAAACATGCCTAAAACATGAACTGATATGGGAACGTCACAGCATTGGCTGACTCTGACTGGCTGAAAGGATTTGTTAGTTTGCATGGAATGAGCCACGGCGCTTATCACATTATGATGTGAATAAATGCAATAAAATGACAAGAGAATGACGATAATCATATGGAGCTCTACTTTTTTTAATGAGGGACTCTCTTGTTAATTTATATGCCACTAACAGAGTCTCCATCATACCACATAATCAACACATCATCTGGAACAGACTCATGAATTTACATTGGAGCTGAGTGTAATATGCAGCTGTTGGTAGAGTGAGTGGATGTGGGTGGTGAAGACGTGACTTTTGTCTTTGTTTGTCCATCAGCTGGTGGCTGAGAGGTGAGGCGTGAACTCAGATGAGCAAAACCATGTGGCTTCTCTGCTCCTCCCTGGTTCTACTGGCTGCCAGTCTCGGGTCATGTGACATGACACTGGGTCAAGGTGAGTCCCCCACTGCCACACACACACACACACACACACACACACACACACACACACACACACACACACACACACACACACACACCGCTTTCGCTACTCATATGTGGAAGCTCATTTTAAATATGTAAAATTCAACATGAACAAAAATAAGACTGTCCATATGATTAAGATGAACCAATCTATGATATACGTATATTCCCTAAAACAAATGTCTTGTTCATTACGTGTCATTATTTGTCTCTGTGGAGCTCAGCACTTTTTTTGTTGCTGCTCACCACCATAAATGACGGATCTTTTCACAGAAAATCTAAATTAAAATGACAAAGGCCCCAAAACCTTACTGTGATCAATATGACATCCCACTTTTTTTGTTCCAATATTGATTTATTTTTTTTGTTTTGTTGTTGTTGTTGCTGTTGTTGTTGTTGTTGTTTTTTTTTTTTTTTTGTTTGTTTTTTTGCCATGCTCCTACCTTATGGAATTGTTGGATTAGAAAAGCAACTTTCATTGACTCATTTAAAACATGTCTTAAAACTTATTTACTTTCTATTACCTATCATTAGTTTTATGAGTTGCTGTAATTTTAATTGTTTTTGTTTCTTGTACATTTGAAATGTTTTGTGGTTTTATTTATTCATTATTTTATTTATTTATTACTTTGCAATATAGGGATCTTTATTTCATGTTCTGCAATTTGTTGATTTTATTCATTTTAAAGTGCTTTATCAATAACTGTATTGTAATAATAAGAATAACAATAACAACAACAATTATTATTATTATTGTTATTATTATTATAGAGGACCACAATTAGAGCAGGCTTTAACCAATCTAATCATAGTACAGAATGATCAAATTCAGATTTGTTTAAATGTATCTAGTTTAAAACAGATCTATGTTATTTTTATCAATAGATGAGAACCACTTAAAGTTATTGAACTCACAGTTGAGTCTTTTTAACATAGATTAAACCTGTCAGTCCTTGGTGAAAATCACTTAAAATCAGTTATTCATAATGAGGAAAGTTTAAGTCTTTAAATGGGACAAAAACTGGCATGTAATGTGTATTCTTGATGCAATATTTCATAAAAAGTTTTATAAAAATGGGTAATGTCTCAATTTCTCAATAATTAATAGTTTTAAACATAATAATTCAATCTGTAACCAATTACATATGCTTACACTTTAGTCAAGCTTGTGTGTGTGTGTGTGTGTGTGTGTGTGTGTGTGTGTGTGTGTGTGTGTGTGTGTGTGTGTGTGTGTGGGTGTGGGTGTGGGTGTGGGTGTGGGTGTGTGTGCGCGCGCGCTGAGACTTGTGGCCACAGTGAAAATAGTTCTTTCTCATGTGATGCTGGTGGCCGCTGGTAGCAGTGCGGTCAGGCTGTGGCAAAGAGGCGTATGTGTTTATCATGTGTGGTTGTGTTCACAACCCATCAATCATCTCAGAATTGCTCATGAGAAAGGTTTGTATGCATAGAGTGTGTGTGTGTTTCTGTATGTGGGTACAGTATGTGTTTGTGATTTTTACTGTTGAATTACATTATTGGTCTTAATAATGTTAATAAGAACTCACGTATCGGGCAGAAATCCTCAAACTTTTCTAGTTACTGTTCTTTATGTATTTTTTTTTCCCAAATGTGAGGAGTTGCTGATTTGCTGAAGGAATTATTGCTATTTCTGACATTTTACAGTAGCAACTAGAGTTTGACTAAACAAACAACCCTGATGGGAAGCAGTGTGGCGCTGGCTTAAATTTGTAACTCACAGTTTGTGACCAGTGTATTCGAAGCTGTAGCTAAATTGGGAGGAAATGTGTTTTCCGGCTGTTTTCTTCAATCAATTCTTGACCTCAGAGAAGCTTGGCCACTTTGAAAAATGTAAATTAACATTTTTTGACATTTTCTTTCAGAAGCAAAAACCCAGTTAGGGGCCACGTTTGGGGCAAAAATGTCAAACTTTGCAGTTGATAAAGATCAGGATCAAAATTCAAACATGTCACTCTGTGACAGACTGAAATGCCAACCCACCTTTGGTTAAATTAAAATGGTGACTGATGTTTATCAAAAATTTGACCAAGACATCGATCTCAGATAAAGTTGGGAACAGTAACAAACTCATTATATATTTTAGGGCTGGCTGAAAAAAAGAATAGAATAGAATAAAATAGAACAAAAGCTTTATTTGTCACTATACACATGCAAAGAGAAAAGAAAAAGTATCATGATAATTAATGAAGACAAAATTTATGGTGATAATATTGATAGGTTTTGGACATTTTTACTCAATAAAGCTGGATCTGAAACCTGTTAAGGCATGAAAGCGGCTGTGCAAGATAACTAATGTCATACTCTAATGTTGAGGAAATCATTGGCAAAACAGGTAATGTAACTAAGGGTTATAGTTGAGCCCATATTTAACCCTCTGGGGCTGACACTGTCATATATGACAGCTGAGACCAAGCTTTATTAAATTATAAATAACTTTTTAATGATATGAGATAGAAACTTACTTTTTTTTGCTGAAAAGTTAACTCTGTGGACTTTCGAGCCACCGTCCACCATCTTTGTACTCCTCATAGAAGCTGTGTGACGACGTGAGAAATGTGAGTGTCCAATTGGATTTGGTTCACTGTCACATGGTTTTCCAAAATCCAATCATAGGGCAGATTCACCTCACGTGACACACCAAAGATTGTTTTTAGGAGTGATGTGTTACTAGTTGGCCCATCTGAATAGCCCCCTGGCTACTCCAATGCGTCCTGTGCCATTACGCACAGCGAAAGTGAAGGTAATCAATCAATCAATCAATCAATTTTTTTTTTTATATAGCGCCAAATCACAACAAACAGTTGCCCCAAGGCGCTTTATATTGTAAGGCAAGGCCATACAATAATTATGTAAAACCCCAACAGTCAAAACGACCCCCTGTGAGCAAGCACTTGGCTACAGTGGGAAGGAAAAACTCCCTTTTAACAGGAAGAAACCTCCAGCAGAACCAGGCTCAGGGAGGGGCAGTCTTCTGCTGGGACTGGTTGGGGCTGAGGGAGAGAACCAGGAAAAAGACATGCTGTGGAGGGGAGCAGAGATCGATCACTAATGATTAAATGCAGAGTGGTGCATACAGAGCAAAAAGAGAAAGAAACAGTGCATCATGGGAACCCCCCAGCAGTCTACGTCTATAGCAGCATAACTAAGGGATGGTTCAGGGTCACCTGATCCAGCCCTAACTATAAGCTTTAGCAAAAAGGAAAGTTTTAAGCCTAATCTTAAAAGTAGAGAGGGTGTCTGTCTCCCTGATCTGAATTGGGAGCTGGTTCCACAGGAGAGGAGCCTGAAAGCTGAAGACTCTGCCTCCCATTCTACTCTTACAAACCCTAGGAACTACAAGTAAGCCTGCAGTCTGAGAGCGAAGCGCTCTATTGGGGTGATATGGTACTACGAGGTCCCTAAGATAAGATGGGACCTGATTATTCAAAACCTTATAAGTAAGAAGAAGAATTTTAAATTCTATTCTAGAATTAACAGGAAGCCAATGAAGAGAGGCCAATATGGGTGAGATATGCTCTCTCCTTCTAGTCCCCGTCAGTACTCTAGCTGCAGCATTTTGAATTAACTGAAGGCTTTTTAGGGAACTTTTAGGACAACCTGATAATAATGAATTACAATAGTCCAGCCTAGAGGAAATAAATGCATTAATTAGTTTTTCAGCATCACTCTGAGACAAGACCTTTCTGATTTTAGAGATATTGCGTAAATGCAAAAAAGCAGTCCTACATATTTGTTTAATATGCGCTTTGAATGACATATCCTGATCAAAAATGACTCTAAGATTTCTCACAGTATTACTAGAGGTCAGGGTAATGCCATCCAGAGTAAGGATCTGGTTAGACACCATGTTTCTAAGATTTGTGGGGCCAAGTACAATAACTTCAGTTTTATCTGAGTTTAAAAGCAGGAAATTAGAGGTCATCCATGTCTTTATGTCTGTAAGACAATCCTGCAGTTTAGCTAATTGGTGTGTGTCCTTTGGCTTCATGGATAGATAAAGCTGGGTATCATCTGCGTAACAATGAAAATTTAAGCAATACCGTCTAATAATACTGCCTAAGGGAAGCATGTATAAAGTGAATAAAATTGGTCCTAGCACAGAACCTTGTGGAACTCCATAATTAACTTTAGTCTGTGAAGAAGATTCCCCATTTACATGAACAAATTGTAATCTATTAGACAAATATGATTCAAACCACCGCAGCGCAGTGCCTTTAATACCTATGGCATGCTCTAATCTCTGTAATAAAATTTTATGGTCAACAGTATCAAAAGCAGCACTGAGGTCTAACAGAACAAGCACAGAGATGAGTCCACTGTCCGAGGCCATAAGAAGATCATTTGTAACCTTCACTAATGCTGTTTCTGTACTATGATGAATTCTAAAACCTGACTGAAACTCTTCAAATAGACCATTCCTCTGCAGATGATCAGTTAGCTGTTTTACAACTACCCTTTCAAGAATTTTTGAGAGAAAAGGAAGGTTGGAGATTGGCCTATAATTAGCTAAGATAGCTGGGTCAAGTGATGGCTTTTTAAGTAATGGTTTAATTACTGCCACCTTAAAAGCCTGTGGTACATAGCCAACTAACAAAGATAGATTGATCATATTTAAGATCGAAGCATTAAATAATGGTAGGGCTTCTTTGAGCAGCCTGGTAGGAATGGGGTCTAATAAACATGTTGATGGTTTGGATGAAGTAACTAATGAAAATAACTCAGACAGAACACTCGGAGAGAAAGACTCTAACCAAATCACTGAAAGCAGCCAAAGATAACGATACGTCTTTGGGATGGTTATGAGTAATTTTTTCTCTAATAGTTAAAATTTTGTTAGCAAAGAAAGTCATGAAGTCATTACTAGTTAAAGTTAATGGAATACTCAGCTCAATAGAGCTCTGACTCTTTGTCAGCCTGGCTACAGTGCTGAAAAGAAACCTGGGGTTGTTCTTATTTTCTTCAATTAGTGATGAGTAGAAAGATGTCCTAGCTTTACGGAGGGCTTTTTTATAGAGCAACAGACTCTTTTTCCAGGCTAAGTGAAGATCTTCTAAATTAGTGAGACGCCATTTCCTCTCCAACTTACGGGTTATCTGCTTTAAGCTACGAGTTTGTGAGTTATACCACGGAGTCAGGCACTTCTGATTTAAAGCTCTCTTTTTTAGAGGAGCTACAGCATCCATCTTCAATGAGGATGTAAAACTATTGACGAGATACTCTATCTCACTTACAGAGTTTAGGTAGCTACTCTGCACTGTGTTGGTATATGGCATTAGAGAACATAAAGAAGGAATCATATCCTTAAACCTAGTTACAGTGCTTTCTGAAAGACTTCTAGTGTAATGAAACTTATTCCCCACTGCTGGGTAGTCCATCAGAGTAAATGTAAATGTTATTAAGAAATGATCAGACAGAAGGGAGTTTTCAGGGAATACTGTTAAGTCTTCTTTTTCCATACCATAAGTCAGAACAAGATCTAAGATATGATTAAAGTGGTGGGTGGACTCATTTACTTTTTGAGCAAAGCCAATAGAGTCTAATAATAGATTAAATGCAGTGTTAAGGCTGTCATTCTCAGCATCTGTGTGGATGTTAAAATTGCCCACTATAATTATCTTATCTGAGCTAAGCACTAAGTCAGACAAAAGGTCTGAAAATTCACAGAGAAACTCACAGTAACGACCAGGTGGACGATAGATAATAACAAATAAAACTGGTTTTTGGGACTTCCAATTTGGATGGACAAGACTAAGAGTCAAGCTTTCAAATGAATTAAAGCTCTGTCTGGGTTTTTGATTAAGTAATAAGCTGGAATGGAAGATTGCTGCTAATCCTCCGCCCCGGCCCTTGCTACGAGCATTCTGACAGTTAGTGTGACTCAGGGGTGTTGACTCATTTAAACTAACATATTCATCCTGCTGTAACCAGGTTTCTGTAAGGCAGAATAAATCAATATGTTGATCAATTATTATATCATTTACCAACAGGGACTTAGAAGAGAGAGACCTAATGTTTAATAGACCACATTTAACTGTTTTAGTCTGTGGTGCAGTTGAAGGTGCTATATTATTTTTTCTTTTTGAATTTTTATGCTTAAATAGATTTTTGCTGGTTGTTGGTAGTCTGGGAGCAGGCACCGTCTCTACGGGGATGAGGTAATGAGGGGATGGCAGGGGGAGAGAAGCTGCAGAGAGGTGTGTAAGACTACAACTCTGCTTCCTGGTCCCAACCCTGGATAGTCACGGTTTGGAGGATTTAAGAAAATTGGCCAGATTTCTAGAAATGAGAGCTGCTCCATCCAAAGTGGGATGGATGCCGTCTCTCCTAACAAGACCAGGTTTTCCCCAGAAGCTTTGCCAATTATCTATGAAGCCCACCTCATTTTTTTGGACACCACTCAGACACCCAGCAATTCAAGGAGAACATGCGGCTAAACATGTCACTCCCGGTCCGATTGGGGAGGGGCCCAGAGAAAACTACAGAGTCCGACATTGTTTTTGCAAAGTTACACACCGATTTAATGTTAATTTTAGTGACCTCCGATTGGCGTAACCGGGTGTCATTACTGCCGACGTGAATTACAATCTTACCAAATTTACGCTTAGCCTTAGCCAGCAGTTTCAAATTTCCTTCAATGTCGCCTGCTCTGGCCCCCGGAAGACAATTGACTATGGTTGCTGGTGTCGCTAACTTCACATTTCGCAAAACAGAGTGGCCAATAACCAGAGTTTGATCCTCGGCGGGTGTGTCGTCGAGTGGGGAAAAACGGTTAGAGATGTGAATGGGTTGGCGGTGTACACGGGGCTTCTGTTTAGGGCTACGCTTCCTCCTCACAGTCACCCAGTCAGCCTGCTTTCCCGGCTGCTCGGGATATGCCAGGGGGTAACTAACGGCGGCTAAGTTACCTTGGTCCGCACCGACTACAGGGGCCTGGCTAGCTGTAGAATTTTCCACGGTGCGGAGCCGAGTCTCCAATTCGCCCAGCCTGGCCTCCAAAGCTACGAATAAGCTACACTTATTACAAGTACCGTTACTACTAAAGGAGGCCGAGGAATAACTAAACATTTCACACCCAGAGCAGAAAAGTGCAGGAGAGACAGGAGAAGCCGCCATGCTAAATCGGCTAAGAGCTAGTAGCTACGCTAAGCTAGCGGATTCCTAAAAACATGCAAAGTGAATAATGTGTAAATAATTTAGAGGTGATTCAGCAGAGGGAGTGCTTTAGTTAAGGCACGTAAAGATTACACTGTGAAACAAATCGTAATCTAGATAACTAGATCAATCTAACTGCGCAGATTAAACAGCTAACAGATACAGAAAAACACCGCTGTGCTCCGGAACAGGAAGTGATACAATACCGCAGTGAGAGCCAACCACCAGTAGAGGCAAGCAAGAGCCGTAAGGATTAAAAACTAAGCAGACGGAGAGCCTCTCATACAATGTCATGTGCTCAAACAGTGTGTGAGTATCAGGATTCCTCTACTAGTTTTGCTGTGAATGTTACTGGATAAGCCTGTGGCAAGCTCTCTCGCTCCGGCGTAATGCACTGTTTACCATATCAATGGAGTGAAGGGGGAGGGGCTACTCCTCAAACTGAATGAGCCTCGAAGTGTTAATGTTGCTTTCAGAGCAGGAGAGAAAAAACACTCAATCAACTTCATAGAAGAAGTTTGTGATGTGATCTTTGTGTAATAGCAGACAGAAATTGCTTTGAGATGAAGACAAACAAAACTTCATAGACCATTTTGTATATATTGTTCAAAATGTGCATTTGTGTTTATGGTTTGAACCTTCTTGTTGTACAGTCTTTCACACAATAGCTCAAATTACCTATATAAAGTGTCAAAACAGTTGTTTATATAGTATATATAGTATATTACATAGTTTGCTGTGTGTTTTGAATAAATGTGTGTGGAAAATTATTTCCACTTTATTTTTTCCTTTCTCATTTCTGATTGTAAACCTTTATTACACTTATAAAACACAACCAAAGCATATATATTATGAAAGAACAGGTTGTCCTGAAAAAAAAAAGAGATATAAAACTTGATTGTGGGATGCAGGGAGAGCTGTTAACAGCAATAATAAAACATTTATGCCAGGCGAGTGACCTGTCCAAAAAATGCCCTCGGTCCCCAGAGGGTTAAACCAGGATAACTACATAAAAGAAACAGGAATTGAACTGTAATGGACAAAGCACAACTGGTGACCCCAGAGCAGAGAAACACACTATTGTAAGCAGTTCAGCGGTTATATTTACAGTTGATATAACTGTAGATTTCATCACACTGATTAGCAGTAGTCTGTACAATAAAAGTGCCCAGGTAGGAACAGACTGGTGGATTAACTGATGAGACAACCTGAAAGCTGAACCACAAGGAAGGCAGACCGTGCGGAAACAGTGTCTATGTGGGAAACAGTAGTCAGGTTAACTAGCTGAGTAGGCAGACAGACATAACACAGTCATCAAACATACCAGGAAAACAGACCACGTGATGGCTGTCAAGGCTCAAGAAACATAAGGAGGCAGCATAAGGTAACAGCTGGAGGTCAAACATGAAGAAACAATGGAAGAAAGCAGGCATGAAAGCTCAGAAATCTGGCACTGGAGTGAATGGTTGTCAATGGCCATATAATGTGTCAGTCAAGTCTACAAAAATGTAGATATGGCAATGCATGGGGAAATACTGTTTTGTTACTGTTCTATTGCTTCTGAACAAAAGCTTTGGGCCCAAATTCTGTCCTGTGTTTAAACCAATTAAAATTAATTAATTATTAATAATCCAAAGGAAATATCACAAAAAAACCTTAAAAGTTATGAAAATTCATTTAGATTTAGCAATTTGATGACCATCCAACTAATCGTTAAAAAGTATCGGTACTGATATTGGCAATACTGGCCCTGTACTTACTTGGTATCGGATCGATAGCTAATCTTACAGTATTGTGCACACTAGCATGCACATGAAACCAGAGTTCAAAGTGACTGTGAACAGGAAGTAAAGCCAGTCTAAGTACACAAGGAGCACACATGTCAGAGTAAGAGCATACGATACGATATGATACTATACACTGTATTGTCCCTTCCGGGAAATTTGTCTTAGACTCCATGAGCATGAGGAATGCGCCAGCGTGCTGGCCAACCGGTGCGTGCACTTGTTTCCAGAGTCATTGGTTCCTGGTTCCTTTCCTTTCTCCATGTAATGTGAAGATTCATCAAGAAGGGTACCCAGTGTAAAACCTGTGTCAAATCAATATGCAGATCCGTCTTGGATATACTGTGTTGACCCATGCTGAAAACAGGGAGAACTTACAAGGCAAACTAACTTGTGTTTTTAACCCCCTGGGGTGCAAGGGTAGTGTTTTGATTGTGTAATACCGTCAATAATTTCTGTTTTAAGACAGTTCAAAATTGGCAGCATTGTGAAATTGAAAAAATACATTTCATTGATAAATACTATAAATAAATGGTTACGTTGGACAGGTGGAGATGGACTGGCTGTGGTGTGGTTCTCATCAAGCACCTGGAGCAGTTCCTTGATGTCATGGATATGGGAAAAAGTAACACTGGTGCATGCTGATGGATGTCTTGACTTGATGAAAACTACTATTGATCAATACTGATTGTGTTTTTTTGACGTATCACCTACCCTACAGTATATTGCAGAATATTTAGATTTTTCCTTGGTCGCTGTATCTACAGTTACACTATATGCAAAGTAGCAAATCTAGTAGGAAATGTTCATGTATCCATCTCCTGACTTGTCTGTGAAAGTGATGATTGTATAAAACAATAATCCTGATACCTACATTGCCCTGGCAAACCATCGCATTATTTGAAACTCACCTCACCCAAAAAAGACTACATAGGTTTCTACAACCACCTTATTACGGCCTAAGTTTTAATGTTAAGTAACTTCTGGTGGCCGAAATGTTGAAGCACACCTTTAAATGTTGAGGATCTACTGAGAATCTAGCTGACTAACCAAACAGTTGTCGAACTGGCATCACCTCCAGGGGGAGTCGTAGACTGTCCTCCACTTCACACTAGGGAATCTGGAGATAAGCACCGGCCCCAACGAGCCTCTGGGCCTATATAAGAGTTACTTCTTCTGTCAAAATATGTCAGATAGACTGTGGAAAGCCAGAGCGAGAACTCAAGAGGCAGAGACGTGATAAAAATTCAGTTTTATTGTGTTGTTTTATTTATTTAGAATTCTGTACTGAACTGTCATACTTCCTCATCACCCTGTCAGTATGTATCTCAGGGACCTCTTTGGTAATATCACTCGGGGCAGTGAGGAAGGGCGGCTAATTCTCCACAGATTCACTAGACTCTGATGGGAGGCTTTTTGAGGAGAAAGGTCTCTCTGGGGAGACTGCAGTCAGAGCTTTTCAGACGAAATTGAGTCAGCTTGCGGCTCCCCCGAGTCCTGGAAGAAACTGCTTTCTCAAGTGCAGCTACAACAGTTTGTCACAGCCAAAGCCACACACGTCCGTGCACAGACGTACACATGCACGTGCTATCACTATTGCACCGACTCATCCAAATCTCTACTAACAGCTAATTTGCTGACATTACAGCAGGGAAGCAGGTTTAAGTAAGAATAGTGTTGAGGAGTTGAGCTGGATCATTAAACTGCACTTCTGTAGTATACCAGCCAGAGAGCCTCTTCCCCACAGGGAACTGTCTTTGGAAAAGTATTACTCATATATATATATATATTTATATATATATATATATATATATATATATATATATATTCTCTCTCTCTCATCAAAGTCGTATGTAGTCTGAAATAAGGGGTTTATGTATTGTTTTTTAGTCACTTGCTTTCTTTCTAATTTAAGTAGTTCTTGATTACCAATTAACATAATTTGCAGGGAAACAAAAGTCTAACTTCTGTTTCAATCTGCATCAGATGCTTAAAGTGCTTTACAATTATGCCTGACATTCACCCATTCACACAGACACACTGATGTCAGGGTGCTGCCATGCAAGGTGTTCACTACACACCGGGAGCAACTCGGGGATTAAGGACCTTGCCCAAGTGCCCTTAGTGATTTTCCAATCAGGCTGGGGTTTGGACCCAGGATCCTCTGGTCTGAAGCCCAACACACTAGACCATCACCTCCCCAATAAATGAATAAATGATGTGCATCATACAGCCTGCTGCATATTGCGATCAGTGTCTAACTATTGTATACAATGGCTATTACACAATTCAGGATCAGTATTTTTGCAGTGGAAAGATTTGATGTGATTCAATTCAGTGCAATATGATGCAGTCCAATACAATTATTAGTTTTAATGTTGGTATTCCTTTTCCCTCGGGGTGGGCGATGTCATAATCATCACTATTGTGAGAGTTTGCCACAATATGAACTGTGCAATACCATCAAGACTGTGATAATATAGAATACACCTTCTTCCTTACAAAAAAAAAAATTGGCCAGGAAAAATAACACAAAGAAATACACATTAATTTTGAGAGAAAAAACAAACAAACAAAAAAAACAAAAACTAGTGGGTGATATGCAGAGGAAGGACACGGAAACATAGTGAGACTGTGAGGCTACTGGAAGCCGCACTCATACATGTGCTGTGCCCAATCCAGTGCATCCAGAAATTACTCACAGTGCTTCGCTTTTTCCACATTTTGTTATGTTACAACCTTATTCCAACATGTAGTCAATGCATTTTTTTTTCGCTCAAGCTTCTACTCGCAACACCCCAAATTATGCACTGTATGTGTGTGCCCAAGGGATGCCACTTCTGAGTGCAGGGAGAGGAGGGATGGGGGAGTGGACATGGTTGAACTGAACCAACAGGCAAGCTGTTTAAGTCTTAATCATTAATTAGAATTAGAATCAGAATCAGAATCAAATTTATTGCCATGTTCTGGTGTCATTGGTACACAAATAACAATGAAAAGAAAAGGAAAAAATACTTTTGTAAGAAGTAAAGGAGTCAAATAGACAAAACTATGTTCACTGTCAAATAAATATAACAGTGGAATGGGGCTGTGCAAAGACATGCAGCTGTACAGTACCTTTCAGTGCAGGGATGATCAATCTGTACTTTGTGGAAGTGGGGGGAAGGCAGGGTAAATGGGGTCTCTGGCTTTATTTATAAGCCTAGCTGCAAATGGAAAGAAGTTGTTTGTGTCTTGACATTTTGGTCCTGATGGACCTCAGCCATCTGCCAGAGGGTAGGGTGACAGGGATCGGCCACTATCTTCCTTGCTCACCTCAGGGCTCTGGAGGTGTACAGGTCCTGTAGGGATGGCAGATTGCAGTTGATCACATTCTCTACTGCGTGGATGATACGTTGCAGTCTGCACTTGTCCTTAGCAGTGGCAGCAGTGTACCAGATGGTGCTGGAGAAGGAGATGATGGACTCAATGATGGCAGTGTAACACAGCTACCAACCTTATAAACATATAAAATGTAAAACTATTTGGTTTTAAGTCATATTGTCACCCATCCTTTTCCCTGATAAATCGGAATAAGACAAAAGTGGGATTGCTCACCTCGCAATACATATTTGATCAAAAAAAAAAACACAGACCTTCTTTGAGTTTTTTTTTTTTTTTTTTCTGGTGTGCTGCAGGGGATGTTGTAGCACATTTCTTTCCTTTTGTTCACCACTGGGGGCAGCACTACATAGAGTTGCAGAAAGTACTGCACAGAATAAATCCAGAAAAAGATGGCAGTCATCGTTAGCATGGCATAAATAGCATAGCATATCTTTTCTGTCGTGAACCATATGACAATGTCAACAAATGTTTAAAAGAACATAATTCAAATGGTAACATTTATCCTTTATAACGTCTCCCACTATGGGACATGTTGATTTTGTATTACTCTCACAAGGACGATTTTGCTCTGACCTGTGAACTTTTATGAGAATTGGAAGGCATGGAAGTTGCAAACCAAGCTGAAATTATTTGATTTGTAATGTATATTACCATTGTGCAATTCATAGAATATCAACGACCCTGCTCTTTATCATTTTCTTAAAAGGGTTGGGGATTATACTGCTTTCTATGTCGTGATAATCCCTGGTTATATGAGTGTTAAGCTTTTTACAGCCCATTTAAAGCAGTTAAAGAAGCCTTTTAGTGTCTGGGAGTAGCGGCATTGAATCAGCACTGCTCATGGATGGTGACCTTCAGTGTATGAATAAATTACCCTTTGGGCAGTGTTACAACATGAAACTATAGAAATACTTTTGAGCAAAACTCTTTAACTTGACACTTGAATTGACTTGTCCTGTGACCCCTATTCAGAACACGTTGTGTAGTGGCCATTGGCTCAGAGTTGTGTGCAGAAAAAGCAATTTGGCATGCAAATTAATAAATTTCGGACCCTGATACATCAACAGTGAGGGAAGCAGTGTAGAGACTGAATGCATAATACTGCAGCCGTGATAATATTCAGAACAAAAACATGACCCTTGCCTAAAAACATAATATAACGTAATATTATTTCCTTCGATGACACAGCGTAGGGGAACTCTAATCAAACTGTGTGAGGACACATTTTCTGAAAGGGGGAGCAGGGAAAAGGGGAGAGGATGAATTTTTTCTCATTATTTGGGGTGCTGTAGACAAGATAGGGGCATATTGTTTGAAAACCATGGTTAAATGGATTTTGTAAAACAGGTCACCTTTAAACTTTGGGGACACTGCCCCTACAATTTCCAATAGTCCAGTTGTGTTTTGTCTATTTCAGTAAGCGTTCAAAAATGCAAATGAAATGAATGCAGAGTGCGGAATGAAAGCCTCATCTGCATCCAAAATTGGCAGTGAACAGAAATAATCCTTTACTCAATTCCAGTAAAAGAAGCATGAGTCAAATGTGCATGTGGAATCGAACTCTGTGAATCTAACTCGCTGTGAGGTAAGAGCGCGAACCAGTAGTGCTGCAAATAATTGAAACAATCCAGCAAATGGTGATACAAGCACAAAAGTTGGCACAAACACTCCTTAGACATTAATCTTTTGAAAAAAAAAAAAAATGACTAGCCACTTGAATTTTCAATAGGTGGCCAGGTAGGGGTCAATTGAAGAATTACCCAGGGGTCAAAATTAAAAATGCTCCAATCAAAGTGAAAACTACACCACATTATTTGTCTGATCATAGCGATTCCAAAAAGGTATAGTTTGGACTATCTATGACTGAATTCCATGGAGTTATGGGGTAAAAATAGCAAGAATGGAAGTTAATGTTCCTTCAATTTTGATAAAAAGTGATGCAAATTATTGGTTGAGTTAATAGGATTAATACGTAAATTGAATAGTCTTGACTATGCTGAATGCTTGGTCTCCAAAGTAAAGGTCAAACAATGTTGATGTCCATTGGATTCTATGACGTGACATATGTTACCGTGTAACATGATAACTAAGCATGACACATGGTCCAAGCTATTCCTTTTTAAAACCCTGCTAACTCAACTAATAATTTGCTTTTTTTTTTCTTTTTTTTTTTTTTTAACAGAATTGGAGCAACTTTAAGTTTTGACCCCTGTACAAACTGAAGCTGACTTTTGTCGCCATTTTTACTGTTTTCCCCATAACTCCTGAACATTCAGTCACAGATAGTCCAAACTATACCTTTTTGGAATTGTTATGATCAGACAAATAATGTAGTGTAGTTTTCAATTTGACTGGAGCATTTTTATTTTTCACCCCTCTGTAATTCTTCAATTGACCCCTACCTGGCCACCTATACAAAATTCAAGTGGCTAGTCATTTTTTTTTTTTTTTTCAAAAGAATAATGTCTATGAGTGTTTGTGCCAAATTTGAAGCTTGTATCACCATTTGCAGGATTTTGATCTAACTATTCTCTTAGCTGCTGCACGACATCTCACAAAACTTTATACATGATACTGAGTTCACAAGAATGAGCTGAGATGAGATGATGTTTTTACTGAACACAATTTAAAAAAAAAAAAGTTCCTTTATGGCATATGATAGAAAAAAGAAAAATCCTTGATTTGAAAGTCAGAAAAAGCAAAACGATGTATGTGCATTTTGAAATCTTTGAACTAGACATCTTGTATTGATGGTCATTTCAGTTCTACGTATGCATATGAATGAACATATTCAATAAATGACAGGACAATATGCAGGTCTGTAAAAGGTTTTGCCACAAACTCAACTGCCTGGTATATGATTTCTGTCATATTTACATAACGTTTGTCTTTTCTGTCCCTCTGTCACCGTTTAATATTTCCATTCTGTATCGCTGACCAAACGGTCCCCTATAAAAATTGGTCCACCCTGCCTTCACTGTACCTTCACTGCGCATGCATCTGAGACTGACTCTCTGAGCCTGACTCTCTACACCCAAAGCAGTCAAAGGGAATAATGTGGTTATTAACGATCAAATCACAAATTAAAACTTCTTAAATCATTCTAAAGTCAGTTTTAAGCAGAAATGAGGCAATAATTGGTGTATCGCTACTGACGCTCTGAAATGACGTAGGCTGCTGTGCTTTGATCGGTCCCCACTGGCGGCGCCAAAGGAGGGCTTAAGCCCACCCAATAATAAGCCAAGCCCCCCTTAGCCCCCCCAATAATTCTGCCAATAATGTGAATAGCGACTGACATATTTGTGAATCTCAACTGCAGTTTTGCGCTGAGAATGTCTCAATATTGCGTAACTGAGCAAAGTGATGAATGTGTGTGTTCGGTGATCCACCAATGCTGAATCACCCTTCACAAACAGAATTTTCAGTTTTGCAAATAAACATTTATTTGTAAAAACCCACACAAGTTACAAATCAGAAATTTGTGTGTTGTGGATCACAAAGCACATGTGCAAATCAAAGGATATTTGTAAATCACCCTCTGTGCATTTGCAAGTATTAATGAGACAAATTTAACTCCATACTCCAAAAATTTAGGTTTCCTAAATATTTATTACGGCCACTCTTAAAACTTCACTTATCTTTATTTATACCTATGTGCAAGTTTACTGAACTTGCAATCATTCTAAGTGATGTGTGTGTGCACTGATACCACATTTTAGAGCAATTTACTATATACTGTTCATTTCAATGACATTTTGTGGCGCCCCTCCAACTTTTACCCCAGCCCCCCGTCATCTCCCCCAACAAAAAATTCCTGGCCCCTCCACTGCCAGTCCCCATTTTTTATTATGAAACAATGCTGAATTTATGTGGAAATAATTTTTGTACAAAAGCTTCAGATATCTGTCGCTGAGATAGATAATGACTGGAGTGCAGTTTTACGCTTTAACTTCCTCACATTTTTCAATACCAAACGGTTGACATTTATTAAGCAGGATCGAAGTGATAATCAGTGAATTGCTGGTCACCTTCAGAAATTACACTGCGGACACTTTGAAATGATGAATGCACAGTGAAGGCAGGGTGGACCGATTTTACGGAGGACCGTTCGGTCTGTGACACTGGCACCCAAAATGTTGCCATGCAAGCGGTTTAAAAGTGGTGTGGGTCGTCTTCTTTTCTAATTTCATCAGACTCTGACATCATGCTGGCTGCAGCTGGATACTACTCTGCAGGGCTGAGAGAGGAAAGAATGTCGAATTGGAATTGTGGTTCATGTCGATTTCAGTGATAAGACTTGTACAATTTTACTCGATCTAACAGGCGACTGTACTCAGGAAGAGATTATCCCTTGAGAGTGAAAAGGTTTTTCCTCCGTCTGATTGTTTGTCTAAAAAGGCATTGCCCTGATCACACAGTGCTTTTATGAAAACTTTAGAAATCGTCAGCATAGAGTGTAATGACAGCTGTGTCGTTACATCCCTTCTAAGCCGTGGTCTACTAACTGCAAGTGGTGAGTGAATTTTGGAAGTGGGCTTCTCAGTGCAAAGGCCTATGAGAGGGAAAATATGAGCTCATCCCACTTACATGCAGCATTTGAAGTCGTTTCACTCCTCTGTACTGCAGTTGTATCTCTGAATAACAACAAGGAATGTTCTCTCTCGTGTGTTATACCAAACCCTGACAACAGACAAAGACTCTCCCTCTACTGTGCTATGTCACTTTTTTGTTCTTTCACTCTCAGTCAGTCATTTCTGTCATTTTACCCTTAAATAGGATACACGGTGTTGCCATATTGAATCGACAACTACATGATCCTGCATGCTGCCTTATTTTTAAGGGAAGCAAAATGAACAAAAGACTCACATGTGTTTTTACTTCTTATCTTTGAGAGGGAGAGAGAAAGAGAGAGAGAGAGAGAGAGAGAGAGAGAGAGAGAGAGAGAGAGAGAGAGAGAGAGAGAGAGAGAGAGAGAGAAACAGTACTGGTCACCAGCCCAGTCATCTTGAAATGCCACATCGTCAGGCATATTCAGTTAATACCATAGACTGTCTTATTACAAACACCCAACACGCAGACACTGTGAGCTCACTTCTGACCTCTTTGAGAATGAAATCATTCTGCCGAGTTTTGTGGAACACAAACTGAATTAAAAGTAACAGGCTGTTGGCTTTGGCAAATTGTGGTGAAACAAAGGGAGCAGTAGATACAGCTATTGATTGCTGAACCTTCTGAGGTTCACCACCCACCACGATGCAGGAGAGGTCACGCACACAATTCTGGGTTGGAAAATTAGTTAGCCTGGAACCACCAAGTCCATATTCTATGTGTTAGCCAGTTGAGCATAGAGCCGTTGCAGGAATGGTCACACAAGCATAAAGCTGAACTGCATTCAGATGAAAGCGTGGGGCAGTACACCAGTGTCATACTGATGTAAAGAGATAAATCAGGCTTCACCCCTCCCCCCTCCCCAAAGGCCAGAAATATCAATTCCACAGACAAAATAATACAAAATATCCATTCATTTACAAATCAGTGGTCATTTCCGCCCAGCGGCAGCTCTAATCCACAGTGCATTACTCAGGCTGTGATGACTGGTCAGTGCAGTAATTAATCTATATTTTTCCCATCTGTTGAGGGATGGCACGGTGGCTTAGTGATTAGAATTGTTGCCTCACAGCAAGAATTTCCTATGATAGCTTCCTGCCTTCCTCCCCATATTCATATGGGCTCCAGCTTCCTCCCACTTCAATAAACATGTGACATTGGGAGCAACTCAAGGATTAAATGCCCTGGTCAAGTGATTGTGATTTCCCTCACTTCAGGGATCCTCTCATTACAAGCCCACCTCTCTAGCCTCTAGACCATTACCTCTCCAACAGTACTAACTAAACACTTGACACTTTGCCATATTTGACAGTTCTTATCGCATCTCGTCTGCACCACAATGCTGTTTTCGCCCCATCCTGTCTATGGCTGATGCTGAGACTCTGATTCACGCATTTGTCTCTTCTAGATTGGATTATTGTAATGCTTTATTTTCTGGTCTGCCGCAGTCTAGCATTCGAGGACTTCAGTTGGTGCAGAATACTGCTGCCAGAATTTTGACACAAAGTAGAAGGTTTGACCACATTACTCCCATTCTGGCATACCTTCATTGGCTACCGGTTTCTGCCAGATTAGATTTTAAAGTTTTATTGTTGGTTTATAAAATTGTTCATGGACTGGCGCCTTCCTACCTGCGAGGCCTTTGCGTTCGCATGGCGCAGGGCTTCTGTGTGTTCCGAGGATGAACAAAAAGTCTGTGGCGTATAGAGCCTTCTCCTACCGTGGTCCGGCTCTTTGGAATGATCTACCTGCTGTTATTCGGCAGTCTGACACAGTGGAGATTTTTAAATCAAGACTGAAGACCCACTTTTTTAGACTGTCTTATCATTAATTTTTTAATCTGTTTGTGTTTGCTTTGTAATTTCTTTTTATTCTACTGTGTTTTATCTTTTAACTGTCTTGCTTTTAATTTTGAATTTAGATTAATTTGTGTTGTTGTGAATTATGTGAAGCGCCTTGGTGTGACTTTGTCGTGATTTGGCGCTATATAAATTAATAAATTAAGTTAAATTAAATTAAATTTACAGGCTGCCTGGACATGCAGCTTTATTTCTTAAAGTGCCTTGACACTTGCATGCATTTAATCCCCGCACTGCCGTGCAATCTCCATCATGCCAATGTGACCCTTACACTTTGTGTCACTGGATGCTGCATTATATTAAATAATTGTTTCAAAAGGGATTAATCATTTGTTCTCATAATTTGGCTGATGAAGCCACCTCTAATCGCCTCCAGAATCACAGAGGAATTTTCTACAGCTGCAGCTGTTCTCTTGCACTTCCTGATGTAGAGAACACATTTAGAATCATCTCAAAGGTAATTATTTGTAACATTTAGTAAAACAGTTGCATTTTCATTCCTTCTTCTGACTATCTGTAAAATGCTGGTTACTATAGCTTTAACATCTCATCATAATCACTCAGGTGAGCTGCACTGTGATGCGCTGTGATGCGCTGTGTTGACTCAATGACTCGCAGTGACATGCCCGTATATAGAGGGGGTTCAGGGGGTTCAACCGAACCCCCCCTCCCCCCGAGAATTCTGCTGATTTTTTTCTGCTGATTTTTTTCTGATCTGGATATCAACGTTATGTATTTTCTTTTCATTGATAATAAGCAACAAGCACTAACTGTTACACAGCTATTATCACACACCCTCAATTTTCAATTTCCTCTGCCAGAGTAATCCCTTAAGTGATGAAAGGGGAAACTGCTAGATAAACTTTTCCATGGGTGTTGAGAATTTTTGCTCCTTGGTCCCTATCCTCCTCTGATATCAAACAGATTAGTAGGCTTGTAAATACCCATGCAGACACACAATTACACTTGTCTGGTTTGTAAAAACATGTTTGTATGTATAAGCTGAGAAATAAAGGGAGCTTCTCCTTCCTGTTGCAAATACTGTAAAGGTGCAAATATTCGCGTGGGATTTATTATGCGAAATTCGCGAGTTAAACAAGGTCGCCAAATTAAATACCGCTATTTTAATACATAACGTACATTTACGTACATATTCATAATATAAACGCAAATATTAATACCGCTAAATACGAAGTCTGTTAGAAAACTATCCGACCTTTTTATTTTTTGCAAAAACTATATGGATTTGAATCATCTGCGCTTGCATCAGCCAAACTGGAACCTTCGTGCGCATGCATGAGCTTTTTCACGCCAGTCGGTTGCGAATGACGCAACCGACAGGCAGGTATAAAGTTTGCATTAATGTTATCTTGGTTCTTCCTGGGTGGTTCTTATGGCAACTGATCCAATCCCAAGCAAGGACTATTTGTATATAAAAATGTATTTCCTAAAATGATATATTTTGGGTTTCAAATGAAATTTATGTAGCTTTTTATCCCTCAAAATCCTCAAAAAGCTTCTGTTTCTGCTGAGTCCCCCACGAGGGCGTTGCCCATTGACCCCACCGGGGGCCCTGCGGCCCACTGGACCCCAACTCAAGGATTTGAACCCCCCCCTTTCACATTCCTATATACAGCCCTGAGTGACACAGTGTTTTTGAATTGTTTGATTTTGCATGCCAACGATTTTTTAACATTTCAAAATTTTCTTTGTGCATTCCCACATAGCTGTGCAGAGTTTACAGTTTACAAAAAGTTTGCAACAAGTTTACTCTCTGGCATGGCAGATTGCGTGCCAGTGCGCGGATCAAATTCGTACAAGTGTCAAGGTACCATTACTTTGGAAATGTCAGGAAAACATTATTTTCAGGAGCTATGGACTTTGTACCATCTCATGCATGTGCTCGAGTGTCGCTTGCACTGCTTGCTTCATTCAGTGTGCTCTATAGAGGGAGGAGACACACTTAACCCTTGAGTCTTTTATTTTATTTTTTTACCCCAGTTGCATCAAAATGAACACATTTATCACTTTACAAACGAGTCATCATGACACAACATCACACTTACGTAAACATTGCAATTAGTCCATTGCTCCGTTCTTAACGTTATCAGCAGTTTGTCGACATTTCATTCAACAGTGTGCTTGGACATTTGCTGGAAAAAATTAATATGAGCAAGTACTTTGTTTTTCAGCAGTCTCCATAGCTGTTTGCTTTGATTGGCGTATGCTTGCGGACGGTTCAGACAACTGCACAAATGAATACAGATCTGCATCGATAAATTTGTTTTGTTTCTCTAAAGACCTAAAATATCCACAGTTTTAATTTTTGGCACACATGATACTTCAGAGAACGTTCACAACCGTGTGGCTGTGTGGCTCCTGGTGTACTTCCATTACCTACTTTGGCAAGATTGAAGTGGAAGTCATCAAAGCAGAAGCATACCCAGCTAAGACCATCCACTTTTTTTTAGGCTGCATGCAGCTACTAGCAGAATCCTGGTGTGGCACTCATACTCATTGTAGTAATTAGCTTGTCGACAAGCAAATGCTTTCCTTTGATCTCGGCTTGAGAGGAAATGGGCTTCAAGTTCTGCAGTGTGTCGTCTGCCAAAGTGCTTCAATACAGAGCAGAAAATATCCTTCTCCTTGAGTTATGCATCTTGTTTCACAGAAACAGCTTTTAGAAATTGCTTGGTTAACAGAAGCAGCTTTTCACAAGTGGACAGTCTTGAATTTGATTCATTGCTTATGATATTTATCTGCATTATTCATTCATTCATTTTTTTAAAACCTGTTTCTTATTCTAATTAAGTGGTTAAATGACAAAAAAAAAAAAAACAAGAAAGAAAAAGAAAAATATATATTGTGAAGACTGTCTGTGAAACTGTACTGAATGTACTTTGCAACAAACCAGAATTGTAACTTTGTCTTGAAGAGAATTCCTTTCAGACAGGGTGAGTGAAGTTACAGTGCATCCAGAAACTATTCACAGTGCTTCATTTTTTTCCACATTTTGTTATGTCACAGCCTTATTCAAAAATAAATTCCTTTTCCCCCTCAAAATTGTACTGACAGCACCCCTTAATGACAACATGAAAAAAAATATTTATTTTTCATTTTTTTGCAAATTTATTTAAGATATAAAACTAAGAAATCACATGAACAGAAGTATGCACAGCTGTTCCTCAATACTTTGTTGATGCAACTCTGCAAGCAATTACAGCCTCAAGTCTTTTTGAATATGATGCAACAAGCTTGGCGCACCTATCTTAGGGCAGTTTTGCCCACTGTCTCAGGTCAATAGCGCTCTGAGCAGGTTTTCATCTAGGATGTCTTTGTATATTGCATCATGCTGCCACCACCATGCTTCACTGTTGGGATGGTGTCTGGTTTCCTCTTAACATGACGCTTGGCATTCAAGCCAAAGAGTTAAATCTTTTTTTCTCATCAAACCAGACAATTTTGTTGCTTATGGCCTGGGAGTCATTCAGGTGCCTTTTGGCAAAGTTCAGATGGGCTGCCATGTTTCTAAGTAGTGTCTTCAATCTGGCAACTCTACCATAAATGCCTGATTGGTGGATTGATGCAGAGATGGGTGTCCTTCTGGAAGGTTCTCCTCTATCCATGGAGGAATGCTGGCACTCTGACAGAGTAAACATGAGGTTATTGGTCACCTCCCTGACTAAGACCCTTCTGCCCAGTTGTTCAGTTTAGATGGGCGGCCAGCTCTAGGAAGAGCTGGTTCCGAACTTCTTCCATTTACAGATAATGGAGGCCACTGTGCTCATTGGGACCTTAAAATCAGCAGAAATATTTTGGTACCCTTCCCCAGATTTGTGCCTCGAGACAATCCTGTCTCCGAGGTCGATAGACAATTTATTTGGTTTGTGTTCTGACATACACTGTCAGCTATGGGACCTTATATCTAGACAGGTGTGTGCTTTTCCAAATCATGTCTAATCAACTGAATTTACAGGCTACACCTTCAGTTTCATGGCACCTTCAGTTTCATGGCAGAGGCTGTGAATAATTATGTACATGTGATTTATTTTTTTTTTTAATTAAATAATAACTTTGCAAAAAATCTCAAAAAACCTTTTCTCACATTGTCATTATGCAGTATTGTGTGTAGAATTTTGAGGGAATAAAATTAATTTAATCTATTTTTGATTAAGGCGGTAGCATAACAAAATATGGAAAAAGTGAAGTGCCATGAATAATTTCTCAATGCACCGTACATGGTAATGTGTGAAACAGAGAAAACTGGAGTGTGAGGAGAGAAAAAAGTTTGTAGGTACGACTCACGACCTGAAAATGTCTCTCGACTGTATCCTTTGCATTGTAGACTTTTTTGGCATAGTCACATGCAATTCTTGTCATTTCTTTGAGTTTTCATCTCTGATTGCTGACAGAATCTCAAAGCACTACTCTGACAGCTTTTTCATTCCTTGATTTGCACTTTTAGAAGGCTCTATCAGAATGATGCTTTTAGCAGACAGACAGAAAATGTGCCACAATTTGAAAGCATGTCGCTGTGTTTAAAGTAAGATGAATAGGAGCTTTACTATGTCAAGCCATGAACCTGACAGAAGGTGATGATGTACTGATTGTGATTTATTTTTTTCTAGAATTGGCATCTGAGAAATTAAACCAGTAACACATAATTGGAGTCAATAGGATATCAGTATTTCTGTTATGATGGGAGTATCTGTCACTTTTGCTTGATCGGACTTTCACTCTAATAAAGTGCCAATTTGGTTAGAAATCTAAACTACGTGTTGCCAGTATATACTTCAAGGTAAGTGTACTCACACGGGAAAAATAAGGGGATGAATGTAAATATATAGTGCGCATGACAGTAATTAACTGCAATGTCACTCAGTAGAGGTCTGACCTATGCCTTTGTTGACCCTGTTATCAAATCAATTAGAAAATTAGCTTTGGTATACAGGTGGTGGTGGTCAAGCAGTTAATTGTGCTTGTTTCTATGGCAAAAAAAGTTTCCTAGGTCAAGGCTGCCACTGCCCACTCTCCATATGATGTAGAATCCCTTTTGAGATAATCCACTTGTGCCAAATCTGCATCCACATTATTCTTTCAGGCACAAAACTGCCAAAGATAAATAAGTTATGAATGAATGAATGAGTACTCAGCTTAGTTTCTCATTGTGTAATGCATCATAATTGTTTTGTCTGACCAACAGTTCAAAATCTATAGATATTCAATTTACATTGGTATCAAATTGAGACCAGCATAACCCTTTACATTTTTAAGCTCGTATTAGACAATGTGCAACATTTCTTTTGACATTTTTAACTTGAGCAATTAATTATTTAAGAGAATCCTTGTTAATTTTCTGTTACAAAGCTTATTGAATAATCAAATAATTGTTTCAGCTATGATTTAACATATAAATGTTATGAGCGCCATAACCTCTTGTCTAATCAAGTTGTGTAAATCTTTATTCCACTGATGATCGGGTCAGATCAGATCTGGGAGCATGCGCAGGTACCATGTATTGCTGCATCCACTGCACAATGGTCCTAGTTAGCAACCACAAAGTCAGACAACCAGCACATCCCCCTTCTGAAAGTAGTCATCGATCTTCCACAGCTAGATGACATCCATGCATCCCCTTGTCCTTTTCCAACTTTTCCATCAATGAGGCACCTGTGTGCTCAGTCATGGTTAAGTAACCATGTCACATGACCACGGTGTCATAGCCTCACAGTGCAAGTGAGTTTTCTTTCCAGTTGTACACAAGGATCCTCCGAACACACAGAGTACCAAAGCCATTCACTTGCCACTTGGGTGGTTAGCATCTATGTGTAATAACCATACAGGGGGAGTGGAAATACCAGGAACCTAAAGACTTGGCGCTTTGCTCTCTTACAAGGGTATCACATGACCAAACACTTCAGCCCAGGGAGCTCATGACCCTCTTGAATCTCAGTGCAAAGATCACGAATCTCTCAATAAGTTCAATGCATTTAACACAAACAGATACCCTTCCTATGATTGTGTCTGGGAAGCCATTGAAAATCTGGATCTCAGTCTAGAGCTGGGATAATCACAAACCCACACAGTCTGTTTCTTAAGTGCTTCAATCATGGTAAATGGTGCTTTTCCATCTGCATCAGACGCTCAATGCGCTTTACAAATAATGCCTCCCATTCACCCCGATGTGAGGGTGCTGCCATACAAGGTACTCATTGCACACCGGGAGTAACTAGGGGATTAAGGACCTTGCCCAAGGGCCCTGTGATTTTTCTGGACAGGCTGGGATTTGAACCGAGGATCCTCTGGCCTTCCATTCTATTCCATTTTATCACTTTTAACCAAACTGTTCCATTACAACAATAGGAAGTTCTGTATTTCATGTATCTACACATGCATTCTATCATTTAATCAGGACAACAGCGTTGTCTTGCATTCATAGAGTTGTCCTGAATCCACTGAAGCTACAGTGGAGTGGCTTCAGGACAACTATTAGAATGTCCTTCAGTGGCCCAGCCAGAGCCTATACCTGAATCTGATTCACCATCTCTGGAGAGACCTGAAAATGGCTGTGCACCGATGCTCCCCATCCAACCTGATGTAGCTTAAGAGGTGCTGCAAAGAGGAATGGCCAAAACTGCCCAAAAGATAGGTGCACTGTGGCATCATATTCAAGAAGAGTTGAAGTTGTAATTGCTGCCAAAGGTGCATCAGCAAATTATTGGGCAAACACTGAGAATACTTATGTTCATGTGATTTCTTATTTCAAATAAACTTTTTTTTTTCATTTTGTCATTAAGGGGTGTTGTGAGTAGAATTTTGAGGGGAAAATGAATTTACTCCATTTTGAAAAAAAAGGTGTAATATAACAAAATGTGGAAAAGTGAATACTTTCCGAATGCGCTGTAAATGCAGGGCATCATGTGCTTACAGAGACTTTGAGTTCATAGTGTTAAAGTGCCTTTGAGAATCTTGTGCACTGCAGTTTGGCCGGGGGCAGTGGCTGTGCTTAGCCCCAAAGAGATCAATTAGCTGTGGATCACAGTGATTCACATGGTGTGTGTCTGCTGTACCAGCGTAGCTCTTGTGTACAAGTCAGGCAGGCTTCTCTGACAGGCAACACTTTTCTGCTGTAACCTCCCCCGACAGGGTGAGAACATATCCATCAAACAGAGGCTACCCCTATTGACAAGCCTCGTGCTAGACAACCTGTCAGCCCGGGCTGTGTTCCTCTGTGAACAGCTTTGCCCTCATTTCATCCATTTCTCTCTTCTCTTTACACTTTTTTTGCCTCTCTAGCTGCCGTCTCCATCTTCCACATCAATAACTCTGTCACGTATGTTTGTGAAGTTGCACGCAACAAGTTTGGCACATTTCACACAGCGGCAGTTATGAAAGCTTCTGTTGATGTGTTTGATCGTTTTCTGAGAACATTAAACATTGTTTTGCAGATTTCAAATCAACTTTTTCATGTTTTGTTTTTTCCTCTGTGACCCTGCAGATGAACAGTGTCCCTTTCTGCAAGTGGATGAGTGGAGGTTTCCTCAGACGGCCAGGAACAACATCACCGGTGAAAAGATATGATTAAATTCACATGCATTTCCAACTGTGAGTGACATTTGTTTGGGTGCTGATGTACGCCGCTCTGTGCAGGCTTTAATCTGGTGAGGCGATTCTCCTTGCTCAAGAGTCCAGATGTCAAGAAGATCCGCAACCCTCGAGGAAACGTCATTCTCCGGCTGGGCAAGACTGCACTCCTACACCCTACCGAGTAAGTTCTCAATGTGCCATGCTCTTTTGTAGCTCCAACCAAGAAGAAGAAAAAAAATCATCACATAAGCACACCGTGTAGAGCAGTGGTGTCCAAATATTCCAGAAAGGGCCAAGAGAGTACGGGTTTTCTTTACACCCAGTGACTCCATCAGGTGATTTCACTGATAAACAACACTTTGAGCAGATGGGATGAGTTCATTCATGAATACTGGATTCTTTGAATTCTGGAATACTTTGGACACCACTGATATAGAGCTTTAGTTGGTTGAGGGCAGAGGTCTCACACTGATGCCAGAAAAAGTGCAGCAGATAACTGAAACAATCCTGCACATGGTGATACAAGCACCAAAGCCGGCACAAGTCTTTTGAAAAAAATGACTAGCAACTTCAATTTTCAATGGGGTGCCAGGTCGGGGTTGATTGAAGAATTACACAGGGGTCAAAATTAAAAATGCTTCAATCCATTTGAAAACTACACTACATTATTTGTGTGATCATAACGATTCCAAAAAGGTATAGTTTGGACTATCTATGTCTGAATGTTCAGGAGTTATGGGGTAAAAATACCAAAAATGGTGACAAAGGTCAGTTTCAGTTTTGTACATGGGTCAAAAGTTAAAGTTCCTTCAATTTTGGTTTAAAGTAATGCAAATTATTGTTTGAGCTAATAGTTTTAATACATGGAATAGTTTTGACTATGTTGAATGCTTGGTCTCCAAAGTAATGGTCAAACAAGGTCAATGTCCATTGGATTCTATGACATGTCACATATGTTACCCTGCCACATGATGACTAAGCATGATACATGGTCCAAACTATTTCTTTTTAAAACCCTGTTAACTCAACTAATAATTTGCATTTTTTTTTTTTTTTACCAAAATTGGAGCAACTTTAACTTTTGAGCCCTGTACAAACTGACACTGACCTTTGTCACCATTTTTGCTGTTTTGTTTTTTTCCCCATAACTCCTGAACATTCAGTCATAGATAGTCCAAACTATACCTTTTTGGAATCATTATGATCAGACAAATAATGTGGTGTAGTTTTCAAATTGATTGGAGCATTTTTAATTTTGACCCCTGTGTAATAATTCAATTGACCCCGACCTGGCTGCTATTTAAAATTCAAGAGGCTAGTTGTTTTTTTTTAAAGAGTAATGTCTAAGGAGTATTTGTGCTGAATTTGATGCTTGTATCACCATGTGCAGGATTTTGATCTAAATATTCTCTTAGCTGCTGCACTAAAAGGGCCAAGAGGGTGCAGGTTTTCTTTGCAACCACCCGCTCCACCAGGTGATTTCACTGATTAACTGATAATCTGTGAACTCACCTGGAGGAGTCACCTGGAATCAGCTTGAGACCTCTGGTTGAGGGTGAATTCAAGCAAGCGAGTTTTCCGCTAGATTTTCAGCTTCCTGTTTCATCCTTGCCTTACCAACGAGAGAAAAATGTAGAAAAACTAAACATCCTGCAGTAAAACATCCTGTGAACCTTCAGTCATCATGTCAGCAGTGTCCACCAGCTGTTGTTTCAAAAACAGACACTTGGCAACGCATACGCCATGGGTCAATCTGTGAGTGCTTTTCCAGAAATAATGCTTTACTTCCTTCACTACTTGTAAAAATTAACTGGTAAATGGCCTCATGGTTTTGCGGTTATAACCGATTTCATTTGCTAAAGTACTTTTCAGACTTACTTTCCACACACACACACACACACACACACACACACACATATACGATAGATGTGATGCCTTAATTAATTGGAAAGAAGTGTAAGGGTTTAACTTTAAAATCCAGATTTACAAGCTGCAGCTTGTTCCGAGCTTGTTTCTGAGAAAACAGACCTGTAGCCATAAAATCCCAACAGCGCTGGGCTTCACAGTTTTTGCAGTTTGACACGGTTTAATTATGTCTTTCTGTTTTTTTTATGTTGTTATTACACAGTAGTTGAGCGTCGCTCATGATGTTGTGCTTAGCAGTGTTATGAACTCACTGACTTTTGGGGGGAGGTACAGGGGTGCCTCTTTTTTCACCCCCTTTCATTCTTCTAAAACATAGCCAGTTTTCAGTCTGCTTAGTCTGCACTCTACCCACTGATAAAGCACTTTTTCACAACTTGCCAATTGGGTCAGCGTGGAGTATTTTATCACTCTGTCCAGTGCTCTGAGCTCCGTTCACTTGAAAGCACAATAAATCTGTCTACAAAACACTTTTTTTTTCTGTCGCAGACATTTTGTCCTATCACAGATACTGTTTATCACACACTTACAGAGTACTCGCGCTTATAGAAACAGGGGTAAAACACGAAAGAAAACTCATTTCTGAGGAAATCGCAAAGACAAAAAACAAAACAAAATGTGTTTGTTTTGCCTCTAACCATACAGAGGGAAGATAGGAACGCCACTCGGCACCTCGCCTCCACCGCTGGTTTGGGCTTTTGTTGTTGTTGAGCATTTATTGAAATTTTGATGCCATCAAGAGCCCTGCTGTCAGTTTTATTGGTGAGAAATGTCACTGGGTGATTTCTTTTCAAGTCAAAACAGAGAATAATCAATGTTAGCACATCAACCGCTCCTGTCTGCCTTTCATTCTGTCTATACATAGAGCTTCTTGGCTTCTCTTCTCATTTCCCAGAATGACTATATAAAATCACCAGAGATGCTTGCTTTTCTTCTGCTTCACTTTTTCAACCTTTACCGTTTTACCTCACCAAAAGGCCTGTCACCATTAGTCATAATGTTTGCTTTCTTTCGCTCTTTCAGTTGTTTTAACTTTGCGACTGAAGTAGTTGCATGTGGCGGCTTCTTTAGGCCTTTTGAAAAGAAGAGCGGAAGCAGGCAGAAGATGATTAAGGGATACAGTGGAGAGGATGTATGAGGGTTACAGGTAAATATCCAGACAGTATTTGGTTCCAGAGGAAACTGCATTTTCTTCGAGCAATACGTGATTAAATGTGAAGAATATATACATTTATTCATAACAAAAAATGTGTACAAGCAGCCGACCCCCCTTCCCGGTGGTCCAGCATTCATGTGAACTGTGGATTAATTGCAAAGTTTATATAAGTGTGATTTTGTATCATGTGGACTTTTAAAGTGATAACTCTATTAATTATGGTGTAGTCAAGTTAAAATCACAGTCTGATTGCAGATTAAAGCAGCTGTGTGTGCATGTCACACAGTTTTGAATGCAGCCTGTCGCAAATAGACTTGTGTTCCACTTGCTGCATGCTCAGCACACATCTGAATCCAAAAACTGACAAGATATCTAAAAAATTAAAAGGAGTTGAGCACAAAGTGTCCATCGTCTCTTCCATGTGCAACTGTGAGCCCACTGAACTAATCGGTCATAGCCAAGCTTACTGAAACTCCACAGTTATAGAAAATAACATGTATTCCTGACTTTTTTAGAGCATCTGCAAACCTGAATGAATTAGAATCAGAGGCTAGGACTAATGTATTTATCTTGAAAGGCTTATAAAGTAAATCATTACAGTTTCCATCTAACCACACAATGTAGACATTGTGATTGCTTGTTAATAAATAAATAAATAATGAAGTTAGAAACTCAGACCAGCTTTACTCCATTTCTATATTTATATTTTTCAGAATTTGACAAAGCCTATTTTTTATTCACTGATATGGTTTATTTTGCAGTTTAATACGAGAATTAAGTATGTTGTTTTAAAATTTTCTGCAAATCATTGTACACTTTTTTTTCATTTTTCATTCAGCGCTACAGGCAAAGGTTCTTTGTTCTCATTGCTTACTACATAATTAAGTACTTTTAAAAAAAAAGCAAATTAGAATTTGTTTAGGCTTTTTTCAGGCTGATCTAACAATCATTAGATCTGTAGCTTAAAAAAAATATCTGATCCCTAAACCATTGGTTTTGTGATCCATGACACCCCAATTTATTATGGGTGTGCATCTCTTTCGTACAAAAATAATATAATACACATCTAGACTACTCAATTTGATGCAGTTTGTTTCCTTGCAATGTGATACAATCTAATATATTTTTTTGTTTATTGTACAACTTTTCCACGAAAAAAACTAACTTTCCATAATAAATTAGAAGAAACCAAAAGTTGGGTTGTTTGCTTTCAAATACATATTTCATTCATTCATTTCTGATTATTCAGATTGTCGCGTATGACCATTTTTGCACCACAGATGGTAGGAGAAAGTGCAGCATAGATGAAGCCCCAAAGAAGAAACCAGCTGCTGTTAGCATAGTATAAACGGAAAAACACAACATTCAGTTTCTGAATCGGTATTATAGCCTTAACAAATTGTGACCCAATTATAAAGTTCCATTGGCTTGATATAGCTGTTACAATTTACAACTGTCGGAATATGATGATTTTGTTTTTTGTGCCAATATTAACATCATTCCGAGCAGTCAGTCCAGAACAACACTTTTAAGGGCAATTCTGGGGTTGACGTTCATCCACGTGCCACATTTGGTGGAAATAGGTCAAAGGACCTGGATGGAGTAAGTGACCCAACAAACAATGGATTTTTTTCACCTCTCACTTAAACAAAAAGACAGTGAAGGAGAAGTCACATTCTCTCCAAGTTGAATAAAACTATCTCTGAATCCAGCTGATTTATCTCCCCAGTTTGTGTATGTGTGTACTTCAGGACAACTGAATGCAATCAGGTGAAGGTCTTTCATCTTCAAAGTTTGAGTGTTTTTTTGACCTCAAGTCCATGTCATTAATCAACACAAAGCAACTCCGTTCTCAGCACCATTCTCTTTTTTCCATATATCTATTTATATGTCATTTCTTTTTATTTTATTCTATTTTGTTATACCTCACTCTCTCAGCTGTTGACAGGTGGTGATGTAATCAGCAAATCCATATAGTTTCTTTATTGTGGACCCAACAGCACATTCATAATTCAGGTGCAAACTCATTATTTAATGATGAAGAAAAAACAAAAACAAAACAAGCGACAGTGGCCTCGATGGCCTTCAGACCTAGGCTTTGGAAAAGAAACAAACGGACCAACAAACTTATTTCAAGCTCCATGACTTCAAAACCACACTCATGATGAGTGAGAAAGAAACAGAAGGAAGAAGTTTGCTTCAGGCTGTGTTTTACAATATAATCGCTGTGAAACAATGAGATAGTAATGTTTACATCGGATTTAGATTTTAGAAATGGCCTATCTGTCTGATAGACAGCCACACCTGCTCCTAATCATCATCTGTCCAGCATCCACTAAGCATCCAGCAGGTGGAAAGCACATCAAACCAAACATAGTAAAGTAACAAAAAAGTTGGATGAGGTAAATGGACTGCATTTACATAGCGCTTTTCCATCTGCATTAGTCGCTCAAAGTGCATGCCTCACATTCACCCTAATGTAGGGTGCTGCCATAGAAGGTGCTCATCACACACCGGGAGCAATAGGGGACTAAAGACCTTGCCCAAGGGCTCTTAGTGATTTTCCAGTCAGGCTGGGATTTAAACCGAGGATCATCTGGTCTCAAGCCCAGTGCCTTAACTACTAGACCAGGGGTGGGCAACTTGTTCCAGAAAGGGCCAAGAGGGTGCAGGTTTTCTTTGCAGACACTGCCTCCACCAGGTGATTTCACTGATTAACTGATTCCATCTGCTCATCAGTGAAATCACCTGGTGGAATCGGTGGCTGCAAAGAAAACCTGCACCCTCTTGGCCCTTTCTGGAACAAGTTGCCCACCCCTGCACTAGACCATCACCTATCCCCCCAGGTGTTGGATTTAACTTGCATTGCTTGGTAAATAGACTGCATTTATTCTGGACGTTTTACTTTATATAGGCTTTGAAGGATTACTGTTGGCAGAATTACATCAAAACTACTGCATGGATTTTGAGAAAATTTTCAACACAGATAGACATTAGGCCATGGAAGAACCCATTACATTTTGGATCCCGATTCTGGACCAAGTTTCACTTTATATAGGCTTTGAAGTATTTTGTCAAAACTACTTCACAGATTCTCAAAAAAAATTCACCACGGATATATATTAGGCCATGGAAGACTACATGAAAGTTTTTGAGTTGATCTGGATCCAGATCCGGATTTTGGATCAAGATATCACTTTATATACGCTTTGAAGGATTACGTCAAAACTACTTCATAGATTCTCACCAAATTTGCACCACCGATGGACATTGAGGTATGAAAAACTCCCCTGAATTTTGGAGGTGATCTGGATCTGGATTATGGATCAATATTTCCCCTTATATAGGCTTTGAAGAACTACTTCAAAGCTTCTTCACAGATTCTCACCAAATTTGCACCACAGATACATATTAGGGCATGGAAGACTCCATTGCATTTTGGAGGTGATCTGGTGTCACAGACCAAATGGTCCTCCCCTAAAAATTGGTCTGCACTGCCTCCACTGTGCATGCATCATTTCGGAGCTCAGCAGCTCATTTGAGATTGGACTCTCATGCAAAGCAATCAAAGGGAATAATGTGATTATTCACCATCAGATGACAAGGTAAGACCTCTTAAATTATTCTAAAGTCAGTGGTAAGCAGAAATGAGGCCGTTTTAAGCAGAAGTGAGGTGATAATCGTTGACGCTTTGAAATGACGGAGGTACAGTGAATGCAGCAGGAGCAGCTCGTCATGGATGCTACGCTCTGATCACTTCCACTGTCTTTTATGATGAAATAATGCTGAATTTATGTGGAAAAAGATTGTTGTACAAAAGCTTCAGATATCTGTCGGTGAGATGGATGATGACCGGAGTGCAGTTTGAAGCAGAAACGAGGGGAAATACAGCATGCGCAGTGAAGGCAGGGTGGACCAATTTTTTGGGGGGGGACTGTTCGGTCTTTGACACCAGATCCAGATTGGCGGATGTCAGAAATCTCTGAATGTATCAATGTTAATGTAAAATGTATCATGGCATGTTTCCATTTTGATCAAGAGTCATTTTGTAGTTGCTACAATGGACAGGTTATTTTTTTGTTTTTGTTTTTTGTCACGGTGAGTCCCCTTTTGTCTTTTCCATTCTGTGCCTTTCTTTGTAATTTGTGTTGAATTGGCAACAGTGAAAGTCGTGCATTTTTATGCACTTCTTCTTCGAGTCCCACATTCTCGCTCCTTTTCTTTACTCTCTTTCTATGCAGGTCTCCGAAGTTCACCATTTTCTTTTTCTCACCTTTTCTCCAGCTCATCCTCTTGTTGTTTTGACGTCCTGCTGTTGGAAGATTTCCTGCAGATCTTCTCCCATCCATAAATCACCCCACTTCTAGGGGCAGGAAACCAGCTGCCAGCATCAACCGCTTTGTGTGTGTGTGTGTGTGTGTGTGTGTGTGTGTGTGTGTGTGTGTGTGTGTGTGTGTGTGTGTGTGTGTGTGTGTGTGTGTGTGTGTGTGTGTGTGCGTACTTGGAGGCAGACTGAGAAACACAGATAGAATATTCACATTTTCCCTTCTCAGTGAGCATGCATTTACTGTATGTATGAGGCCTTCATCTCTCTACACATCTGAAGGTGTAAGTGTGTTTTTGAGCTTCGATGCTCCTGACTAAAACTGTGGGATGGTGCTCGGCAGACTGTATCTGCTTCCACGAAATAACTCACACGCTGTGAGCTTTGCGTACTGACCGCAGCCTCACAAAATGTATTATGTCATGTGTAGAATATGAAAATGCTCTTGCATGTGCATAAATACAAAGACACAGTCACTTTTTTTGCATTTTTTTCCTTATCTCCAAACATTTCAGAGCTGCAGACCTAAAGTAAATGTACCTGCACATAGTGTCACAGTGCCTGCAGATATAATGGCATCAGGAATTCTTTTTCTCTCTGATTTTTCAGTCAGGTGTTCCCTCAAAGCCTGCCAGAGGAGTTCACCCTGGTCTTCACCCTGGCACTAAAGAAAGCTGCTCTGAGGGACACCATCTACCTCTTCCAGATATCCAATGAGGATGGATACCCACAGGTAGACCTTGCATTGCTCTCTCATTTTCATGTCCTTCCAAAGATGCGCATCTTTCCCTTACGATTCATATCTAGATACACATGCTACGATATGACTCAAGATAGATACTTTTTTATGGAACAAGTCGATGCAATGCCTCTACTGGTGGTTGGCTCTCACTGCGGTATTGTATCACTTCCTGTTCCGGAGCACAGTGGTGTTTTGCTATATATGTTAGCTGTGTAATCTGTGCAGTTAGATTGATCTAGATAACTAGATAACGATTTGTTTCACAGTGTAATCTTCACATGCCTTAACTAAAGCACTCCCTCTGCTGAATCACCTCTAAATTATTTACACATTATTCACTTTGTGTGTTTTTAGGAATCCGCTAGCTTAGCGCAGCTACGAGCTCTTAGCCGATTTAGCATGGTGGCTTCTCCTGTCTCTCCCGCACTTTTCTGCTCTGGGTGTGAAATGTTTAGTTATTCCTCGGCCTCCTTTAGCAGTAATGGTACTTGTAATAAATGTAGCTTATTCGTAGCTTTGGAGGCCAGGCTGGGCGAATTGGAGACTCGGCTCCACACCATGGAAAATTCTACAGCTAGCCAGGCCCATGTAGTCGGTGCGGACCAAGGTAGCTTAGCCGCTGTTAGTTCCCTTCCAGCAGATCCCGAGCAGCCGGGAAAGCAGGCCGACTGGGTGACTGTGAGGAGGAAGCGTAGCCCTAAACAGAAGCCCCGTGTACACCGCCAACCCGTTCACATTTCTAACTGTTTTTCCCCACTCGGCGACACACCCGCCGAGGATCAAACTCTGGTTATTGGCGACTCTGTTTTGAGAAATGTGAAATTAGTGACACCAGCAACCATAGTCAATTGTCTTCCGGGGGCCAGAGCAGGCGACATCGAAGGAAATTTTAAACTGCTGGCTAAGGCTAAGCGTAAATTTGGTAAGATTGTAATTCACGTCGGCAGTAATGACACCCGGTTACGCCAATCCGAGGTCACTAAAATTAACATTGAATCGGTGTGTAACATTGCAAAAACAATGTCAGACTCTGTAGTTTTCTCTGGGCCCCTCCCCAATCGGACTGGGAGTGACATGTTTAGCCGCATATTCTCCTTGAATTGCTGGCTGTCTGAGTGGTGTCCAAAAAATGAGGTGGGCTTCATAGATAATTGGCAAAGCTTCTGGGGAAAACCTGGTCTTGTTAGGAGAGACGGCATCCATCCCACTTTGGATGGAGCAGCTCTCATTTCTAGAAATCTGGCCAATTTTCTTAAATCCTCCAAACCGTGACTATCCAGGGTTGGGACCAGGAAGCAGAGTTGTAGTCTTACACACCTCTCTGCAGCTTCTCTCTCCCTGCCATCCCCTCATTACCCCATCCCCGTAGAGACGGTGCCTGCTCCCAGACCACCAATAACCAGTAAAAATCTATTTAAGCATAACAATTCAAAAAGAAAAAATAATATAGCACCTTCAACTGCACCACAGACTAAAACAGTTAAATATGGTCTATTAAACATTAGGTCTCTCTCTTCTAAGTCCCTGTTAGTAAATGATATAATAATTGATCAACATATTGATTTATTCTGCCTTACAGAAACCTGGTTACAGCAGGATGATTATGTTAGTTTAAATGAGTCAACACCCCTGAGTCACATTAACTGCCAGAACGCTCGTAGCACGGGCCGAGACGGAGGATTAGCAGCAATCTTCCATTCCAGTTTATTAATTAATCCAAAACCCAGACAGAGCTTTAATTCATTTGAAAGCTTGACTCTTAGTCTTGTCCATCCAAATTGGAAGTCCCAAAAAACAGTTTTATTTGTTATTATCTATCGTCCACCTGGTCGTTACTGTGAGTTTCTCTGTGAATTTTCAGACCTTTTGTCTGACTTAATGCTTAGCTCAGATAAGATAATTATAGTGGGCGATTTTAACATCCACACAGATGCTGAGAATGACAGCCTCAACACTGCATTTAATCTATTATTAAACTCAATTGGCTTTGCTCAAATGTAAATGAGTCCACCCACCACTTTAATCATATCTTAGATCTTGTTCTGACTTATGGTATGGCAACTGAAGACTTAACAGTATTCCCTGAAAACTCCCTTCTGTCTGATCATTTCTTAATAACATTTACATTTACTCTGATGGACTACCCAGCAGTGGGGAATAAGTTTCATTACACTAGAAGTCTTTCAGAAAGCGCTGTAACTAGGTTTAAGGATATGATTCCTTCTTTATGTTCTCCAATGCCATATACCAACACAGTGCAGAGTAGCTACCGAAACTCTGTGAGTGAGATAGAGTATCTCGTCAATAGTTTTACATCCTCATTGAAGACAACTTTGGATGCTGTATTCTTCTCTGAAAAAGAGAGCCTTAAATCAGAAGTGCCTGACTCCGTGGTATAACTCACAAACTCGCAGCTTAAAGCAGATAACCCGTAAGTTGGAGAGGAAATGGCATCTCACTAATTTAGAAGATCTTCACTTAGCCTGGAAAAAGAGTCTGTTGCTCTATAAAAAAGCTCTCCATAAAGCTAGGACATCTTACTACTCATCACTAATTGAAGAAACTAAGAACAACCCCAAGTTTCTTTTCAGCACTGTAGCCAGGCGGACAAAGACTCAGAGCTCTATTGAGCCGAGTATTCCTTTAACTTTAACTAGTAATGACTTCATGACTTTCTTTGCTAATAAAATTTTTACTATTAGAGAAAAAATTACTCATAACCATCCCAAAGACATATCGTTATCTTTGGCTGCTTTCAGTGATGCCGGTATTTGGTTAGACTCTTTCTCTCCGATTGTTCTGTCTGAGTTATTTTCATTAGTTACTTCCTCCAAACCATCAACATGTCTATTAGACCCCATTCCTACCAGGCTGCTCAAGGAAGCCCTACCATTAATTAATGCTTCGATCTTAAATATGATCAATCTATCTTTATTAGTTGGCTATGTACCACAGGCTTTTAAGGTGGCAGTAATTAAACCATTACTTAAAAAGCCATCACTTGACCCAGCTATCTTAGCTAATTATAGGCCAATCTCCAACCTTCCCTTTCTCTCAAAACTTCTTGAAAGGGTAGTTGTAAAACAGCTAACTGATCATCTGCAGAGGAATGGTCTATTTGAAGAGTTTCAGTCAGGTTTTAGAATTCATCATAGTACAGAAACAGCATTAGTGAAGGTTACAAATGATCTTCTTATGGCCTCAGACAGTGGACTCATCTCTGTGCTTGTTCTGTTAGACCTCAGTGCTGCTTTTGATACTGTTGACCATAAAATTTTATTACAGAGATTAGAGCATGCCATAGGTATTAAAGGCACTGCACTGCAATGGTTTGAATCATATTTATCTAATAGATTACAATTTGTTCATGTAAATGGGGAATCTTCTTCACAGACTAAGGTTAATTATGGAGTTCCACAAGGTTCTGTGCTAGGACCAATTTTATTCACTTTATACATGTTTCCCTTAGGCAGTATTATTAGACAGCATTGCTTAAATTTTCATTGTTACGCAGATGATACCTAGCTTTATCTATCCATGAAGCCAGAGGACACACACCAATTAGCTAAACTGCAGGATTGTCTTACAGACATAAGGACTTAGATGACCTCTAATTTCCTGCTTTTAAACTCAGATAAAACTGAAGTTATTGTACTTGGCCCCACAAATCTTAGAAACATGGTGTCTAACCAGATCCTTACTCTGGATGGCATTACCCTGACCTCTAGTAATACTGTGAGAAATCTTGGAGTCATTTTTGATCAGGATATGTCATTCAATGTGCATATTAAACAAATATGTAGGACTGCTTTTTTGCATTTGCGCAATATCTCTAAAATTAGAAAGGTCTTGTCTCAGAGTGATGCTGAAAAACTAATTCATACATTTATTTCCTCTAGGCTGGACTATTGTAATTCATTATTATCAGGTTGTCCTAAAAGTTCCCCTGAAAAGCCTTCAGTTAATTCAAAATGCTGCAGCTAGAGTACTGACAGGGACTAGAAAGAGAGAGCATATCTCACCCATATTGGCCTCTCTTCATTGGCTTCCTGTTAATTCTAGAATAGAATTTAAAATTCTTCTTCTTACTTATAAGGTTTTGAATAATCAGGTCCCATCTTATCTTATGGACGTCATAGTACCATATCACCCCAATAGAGCGCTTCGCTCTCAGACTGCAGGCTTACTTGTAGTTCCTAGGGTTTGTAAGAGTAGAATGAGAGGCAGAGCCTTCAGCTTTCAGGCTCCTTTCCTGTGGAACCAGCTCCCAATTCAGATCAGGGAGACAGACACCCTCTCTACTTTTAAGATTAGGCTTAAAACTTTCCTTTTTGCTAAAGCTTATAGTTAGGGCTGGATCAGGTGACCCTGAACCATCCCTTAGTTATGCTGCTATAGACTTAGACTGCTGGGGGGTTCCCATGATGCACTGAGTGTTTCTTTCTCTTTTTGCTCTGTATGCACCACTCTGCATTTAATCATTAGTGATTGATCTCTGCTCCCCTCCACAGCATGTCTTTTTCCTTGTTCTCTCCCTCAGCCCCAACCAGTCCCAGCAGAAGACTGCCCCTCCCTGAGCCTGGTTCTGCTGGAGGCTTCTTCCTGTTAAAAGGGAGTTTTTCCTTCCCACTGTCGCCAAGTGCTTGCTCACAGGGGGTCGTTTTGACCGTTGGGGTTTTTCCGTAATTATTGTATGGCCTTCCCTTACAATATAAAGCGCCTTGGGGTAACTGTTTGTTGTGATTTGGCGCTATATAAATAAAATTGATTTGATTTTGATTTGAATGCCATTTGATTTGGTGCAATATATATTTCGTAGAAGATCAAGGATCTTCATCATTTTTGTTTTTACTGTACTGCAGAACATTGTTACAGATTCTGCTTACCTTTTGTTCACCACTGGGGGGCAGCAGTTCATAAAGTAGCAGAGAATGTAACATAGAAGAAGAAACCATATGTGGGTGATTCTTTAACTATGGGTACTATTGGCCTTGTAAATGTAATTTCCACCACACCATTGCCTTACAATATAAAGCGCCTTGGGGCAACTGTTTGTTGTGATTTGGCGCTATATACATGTGCTCTGATGTCACTGTTTATCTCCATAGAAACTACCCAAACAATCTTTCATACAAACTCTTTAAAGGGACATTACAGTGTTGTGGTGGAAATTACGGCAATAGTGTGGGACAACTACATTTTGTTTAAAAAAATCACAACAGTTGTATGACATTGAATACCCCAATTATGTTTTGATTATTTTACTGATATTTTATTCAGAGATATTTTAAAACATTAGAATAAATGTTTCTTTACCATTCATTTTTATCATTGAAGATCAAAAGTCTGGGTGTGGGACAAGCACAAAACGGCAATATTTGCATATAATGATGCTGAAAAAAGGTGAAAAAGTCATCATAAACTACTAGAACAAATTTCTTAACACACTTTCATTGTAAAGATAACTATAAATGTGTGAAATTTCCCCTTTTTTTCTGTTTTTCATACAATATGATCAAAGGACACAATAAGTGCCCGTAGTCTAAGCATCACCCATGTGTGTTGAGTTGGCACAAGATTTACACCGGATGCCCTTCCTGATGCAACTCCACATTATATGGGGAAATGTAGCAGGGGTGGGGTTTGAACCTGGAGCCTTCCACACTGAAACCAAGTGTACTAACCACCAATGGAGCCATCAATTAGTTCATCCTAAATTTAGATCAGATCAGGGGTCCATATATTGTTTTAGTCTTATCAATTACTGTATTTTCCAGAGTATAAGTCGCACCGGCGTATAAGTTTGCACCTGTCAAAAAATGGCTATTGAAGAGGAAAAAAAAACATATTTGTAAGTCACATCGGACTGTAAGTCACACCTTTTCTGTGTTTTAAGCTCCTTAATTTGGGATTGTTGTGCATTCTTGTAGTGTATTTTTATTACTGGCATTAATTTTTGTATTACTGGAGTTTATTTTGTTTAGTCCTTTGATTCTTCGGAATGTTCTATATAAATAGTCATTATAATTACTATTATTAATAAACTTCTGAATTTTCTACATATAAGATGCACTAGAGAAAAAGTTGCAGGGCCTCCCAAACTAATAAAAAAAACATGAAATTTTCCATTCTTATTTGTTAATTGTTGCATCAGAAAAGATATGTTTTATTTTCCTCTTCAATGCCACATTTTTGGAATCTGTTTCCCTCTGGTACTCATCTGTCCTTCTCTCTGTTGTTAATTCCTTTCCTTTCCCCTTCTTATTCACCCAACTTCTCATCACTTTGCACAGTCATCCCCTTTCTGCTTCCGCTTCTGTTCTCTCGTGATACCTTTTCGATTCTTCCCCCTTTTATTCTGCACACACTTTGTCCTATATGATTTCTCACCTGCCCCCTCCTTCAGCGTGTCCCCCTGTCTCTTCTGTCTCTCCATCATCCTCTACTCCCCTCCTTCATTGATATTCATATGTGCTCCATGATCAAGTGTTATGGTCCCTCTGAGTTCCCATAATCACTTGGTGTCTAAAGCCAGATTTAAATACTCAACGTGTATGATGGATGGAGGAAAAGTTGCCTCATTAGTAGTGATTGATTGGCTGTACTCCTGCGTGTGTAATTATTATGTCTTTTTGTTTTCCTTATCACTGCTACCATGTTCTACAGCTTTGTTACTTTGTTCAACAACTCCCTGTCATAGACTTTATGGGACTCTAATTTTCTTTGATCCACGAGCCTGCGTTGAGGTAGCATATTGAATACATCTTCTGTTTTATTCCCTCCTTTTCCCATTCTAATTGTCCAATACCAATCCATATGGTATCCAGCTCTCTGTAGATCTCAACGGCCCAGATGGCACCCTGTCTCTGCGAGCCAAAGCGGCCGACTCGGCAGAAGACCTGATGACCTATGTTTTCAGCAGAGAGGGCGTTGAATCCCTGCTGGACCTTCGCTGGCACAAAGTGGCCTTAAGTGTGCAACGCAAAGCTGTGTCCCTCCACGTGGACTGCAGCTCCATTGAGACTAAACCTTTGGAGCCCCGAGGAGTTCTGTCCACTGACGGTCACACACTGCTGGCCATTCGGGCAGCTGATGCTGGACCTGCACAAGTACGTAGGTCTACATGGTGAAAAATCAGAAAGACAGAGAAAAAAGATGTGCAAGAGCTTTTCATTAAATATGCAGTCTTTGGGAATTAGGCTACAGAGTCCTTACTGTAAAAAAGTTATGATAAAATTTAAGCTTTGTACAGCAAAAGTCATTTCCATTATTGCTTTTAAAGTGCTGTGGTATATTCATACTTTGCCCATGTGTGTGTCTGCAAGAACTGTTAACATTTACTTAAGTTGGATGTGCTTTCCTATAGTCATCAAGCTTAGGAGCTTAAAGTTTTTTTGTTTTTTTTCTGAGAACATTTCAACAAACAACTTTACATTTTACATACAATTCCCAAAGCAAACCTTAAGAGGCTGTACCTCTCATGACCCTCAACAAGAAAACATGTATTGAGTGGATAAATGTTGCAAACAACACAGGAGAAAAATATCTGTGACCCTCAGTTTTTATGCAGAATACAGTAAGAACATGCAATATATAGATGAAAGGTTTAATAATATATGTAAGTGTCTGAAAGTAAGTTAAAATAACAAATTTTGGGTTATGTATTGTATTTTCAGTTTGAAACACATCCCTTTGAGCCCAGTATAAGAAAAAAAAAAACAAACAAACAAAAACACTCTACTTCAAGAATGTCCCAGTAAGGAAAACGTGCAACATACTAAATTTGCATAATAATAATTATAATAATAACAATAGAGTGCATGGTCCGAGAGAAAACACCTCCAAAAGAAATTCACACAGCTCTGAGCTACTTTATTTGTGTCAGGATTCGTGGTCGTGTGGCACAGAAGGTGGGTGGACACAAATGCAAACTCTCAGATGATACGTAATTTTAATAATAAACTTTATCTCACAAACAGTCCAGGGTCTGATACACAGGAAGGCAGGTAGCGTAGCAAAGGTAGAGATGAGGGCAAGGCAAAAATACGTAGTCAGGAACAGGCTGAGGTCAAAGGCATGGAGAGACACAATATCGGAGGCAGAGGCAGAAGGCAAAATCCAAATAAACAGAACAAGGTCAAAAAACACCGAGGCAAACGAGACAAGATCAGGGCTGGAACGAAGATACAAAGATCAATGAGCTGGCACCACAGTGAGGGAAGTGATGTAACAAGGTGCACATGTAATCGAGGGTTCTGGAAAGAGGTGTGGTCTGGTGAAGCAAAGAGACGGGATGAGAAGCAAGAGAGAGAGAGTGAGTGAAAATGAAGAAAATCAAAAGCAAGAGGAGTCAGTGAATGAAAACCAATGGTGAAAGTATAACGTGCCCACAGATGTTATACTTTGTTTCTATGAATTGTTCTGTAATTTATGTCTTTATCATGGCCCAAACAGAGGGTCACCCCTTTGAGTCTGGTCTGCTTGAGGTTTCTTCCACAGAGGGAGTTTTTCCTTACCACTGTTGCTCTGGGGGTTAGTAAGGTTAGACCTTACTTGTGTGAAGCACCTTGAGGCAACTCTGCTAAATTAAAATAAATTGAAATTGAAATTGAATGAGCAAAATAAAGTACAAAATTAGGAAACAGAGTGACAAACCTAAAAAGACTACAAGAACAATAAGATTATAAACAAGAGCAGAACCAAATCTGAATATGACAGAAGTAAAAATCGAATCACAAACACGGGAAATAAGATAGAACAGATTATAATCCAAACTAGAACAGAATGCTGCTAAAGTATAACTAATAACCATCATAGAAAATAAAGAAAAAACAGAAACAAAACCAGAACCTACAGCAAAACAATGGAATGACTTGAACAAATGATCACAGTAAACAATACCAAAAACAAAAGAATACAAGATAATGAAATGCCAAAGCTACATAATAAACACAATCAGAGAAAACATAATGCAAAATGATCAAAAAGGGCAATCAAGAGGATCAAATCAGGGGAGGCAGATGACAGTAGGGCACAAACCCATAACTTCTCCCCGAGCCAGGACCCACCCTGATTATCAAGATTACACAAAAACTACCTAACCAATTTTCTTGATACTTGGTGGAACATTGGGTATAATAATAATAATAATAATAATAATAATAGCAATAATAAAACAAACAACAGCACATTTATAATGCATTTTATTCCTGGGTGTAGAGGTATTTGCACAGAAACTGTTTAGATCATTTTGATGTTGGAACACTGCAATTATATTTCTTGACAATCAGAACAAGAAGAATAAATGCCTCTATAGGCTCTTCTGAGACTCAGTGGTTCCGGTGCTTATCGCCAGATTCCTATTGACATTCTAGGGGAAGAGATACAATGTATAATAATATAACTTCAAATCTGCCTCAAATTTTAATCAACATTTTTTTTTTTGACTCAAGTGGCATCTCTATACTAGAGATAGTGACCAATTGTACCAAAAATCCCTGCTCACATTCCTGATGTGAAAACATGCCTTTGTAATGATTTGTAAAATAATTCATGCCCTCTATGGTTGTACTGGATGGTGTGTGTGTGTGTGTGTGTGTGTGTGTGTGTGTGTGTGTGTGTGTGTGTGTGTGTGTGTGTGTGTGTGTGTGTGTGTGTGTGTGTGTGTGTGTGTGTGTGTGTGTGTGTGTGTGTGTGTTAAACCATTGGCTATGCCCCTTAGGTCTTGTTTTCGTTCAGGCAATCTCCTTCAGTCATGATTAAAGAGCGAATGCACTACCTGGGAGCATGAGCCTCTAGTGAACTTGCCCTATTAGTGATAAATAGATCCAATAATTCTGTCAGTTAATTTGAAGATCAATTACCTAGCCGAGTTTGAAAGGGGCAGGGTTAGAACGTGCAAGGAACTTTCACAAGGTGCACTCGCATGCACACATGTACCTCCAGATGAAATGTTTTCCAAATATGCTGTATTAGTAAGAAATAAATTGGCTCTCAAACTTGTTCACTGCCTCATTGAAACCTTATCTTAAAAAAAATAACTATAAAACAAAAATGATGTGGGGACCCGTAAGTGAACTATAACTAAGTCTCTTTCTCTTGCTTTTTCTCAGATGGATGTTCAGCAGGTGATGTTGTACTGTGACCCCTCACTCGCCATTCAGGAGGCCTGCTGTGAGATACCTGGAGCTCGGGTGAGTTCAGCTGTCTTGAGTCAATTCATTAAATGTTAATTTTGAGTGAGTCATCACAGGGACTACTCCCAGATCCTTCACACTGAATTCTGTACTGCATCACAATTTAATATAGGATAACCTCACGAAAAATGTATTTTCAGACATGCATAAAATAATGCAAAACAAATTATACATGTCCCATGTATTCAGCAGCAGGTTTTGATGACATCACTGATACAAGTTGGTTGATTTTCTGTTGAGGAAAAAAAAATTAAGTGGCAATTCATATTATGCTTATTTTGGTGTTGTCCAAACCTTAATCCAAATATAAATGCAAATGCATAGACATTAAATGTGAAGTGCATGATGCCCATGCACTTTGAAATTCACATATGAATATGTAAAAGGTATTGCACTAAACGTCCTATGATGTCACCCAAAAATAGAGAATATGCTGAGAATCATGAAAATATGCTGAAAAATATCAGTGATGTCCCAATTTAAATATATTAACCTCTAAAATTTCTCCAGGAATTCACATGACTTCACGGCCTTGCTTATTGATTCTTTTGTGGTGTCGATGATTTGCAACAACAGTCTTGAGTCTGATATGCCAGCATATCAGACTCAATAATTTGGGTTGAGATTATACCTCATGAAGTACTTATTTGCTGCCAGTGATTTCTTGTCAATGGAGTTGCACTGTAGTACAGCCCAAGAGTTCATTGGAATTACCAATAAGTTGTTCAACATCATAACCAGCCTGTTTACTGATACTCTGAGTACTGGGCAGAAGTGAATGCTTCACTGACCTCGAATCAGCCAGACAATGCTATGAGCTTTGTGGATTCAGTCAATGCCCTGTTATTGAGCTCTTGGGAAGATGACTCACCTGGATGAAGACTAAGATCAAGGTTTTCAGTGGTCTCAGTCATCAGTAGCATGTGGTCAAAGTCTTGAAGTTGTTGGGAGATTCTCTAATCTTAGCAGTCACGTGTCTTAGAGCTCAGACTATGAAGTGAAGACACAACTGAGAAGAACATATGGAGTCAAGAGATCTCTGGACACCATGATGATATATTTACAGGATGATGAAGGTCAAAGCCTTTCAGAGTTCTCGGCCAAGTCTCATGTTTATTTTTTCATGCTCTCATCACAAACTGAGTCACATTTTCAAGACAGTTTTTTTCCTAACCCTTCCCCAAACCCTAACCATAGCGTTAATCCCCACACACACCCGCATCACCCCACATTTTGTGATACAGTCACAAAATCTATTTGTGCTTCCGTCATAAAAATGTGGTGCATTTTATGACAGTATCACAAACCATAGATTAATTTACTTTTCATGATGCCATCACAAAATGGTGTGAATTGGGTTGAGTTCTTATGCCTCCAGCCTTACTGTCTAGTTTTGAGACCTGGACACCAACCAGTGTAAAACCGGAATTACTGAATGCCTTTGGAATTATAGATCTCTGGGCCGAATCTTTGGGTACGACTGAAATAATTTTGACTTGGTGCAAACCAGAGGTGGGACAAAGTCACTGTCAAGTCATTCTCAAGTCATCAATCTGCAAGTCTCAAGTCAGCTTGTAAACAATTGATGGTCATTATGGCTTGAGACTTGACTTGGGACTTGCTGATTCATGACTTGAGAGTGACCTGATGGTGACTTCATCCCAGCTCTGGTGCAAACCCAAAAAAAAAGGTCGGTATGGTGACTGGTGCATCAACCCACAGCATCAGCACATGCTACTCCACCTCACCCAGCTTTTTGTAGACCGGGAGCTTTATTTTCTTTAATGTTACACAAATTAAAACTTCATTCTACCCTCATCAGTTCAGATTTATGACAGTGATCTGGCAAAAAAGCAATTAATAAATCCTCTGAGCTCAGCGAGTGTGTTTCATTACCTGGTGCAGAAGCTCTGCAAAATTATTTACTCGAGTTAAGCCATCCATCCATTTTCTATACCCACGTACTCCAATGAAGGGCCGCATGGGAGATAGAGCCTATCCCAGTAGTCATAGGGCGTGAGGTGGGGCGCCAGTCTGTAACATACAGGGCACTTAAGCCAACTCAGATATTAAAAAAAAAAAAAAAAAAAAAATGTTGTTCATTGCTCTTGAGCTTTGATAACTCCAAAGCTTGGCTACAGCTGAAATAAATTTCAATATGAGCAATAATTTATCTGTTTACCATAATTATCATGTTCTGACTTATGCCTTAAGATATAAAATTGTATTCTGTTTCCAACTAATTTGCTCTGTCTTAATTATGCTTCCATTATGTCTCAGTCTGTGTTTTGCTCTGCTTGCTCAGGTTTGTGAATTATTCCACTGCATAGTGTTTGAGTTTATTTTTAAGCTAGAGGTATTTGTGAGCTCTACCAACATTTTTGTCAGAATCCTCTGGGACGTTTGTGCCTACATGTCTGTATTTGCATGCATATGTGTTTATCATCACCATCATTATTATTATTATTATTATTATTATTAATGAATGAATTTTTGAGAGGGATACAAATAGTGCAAGAAGTTCCTTCAGAAGTTTGAAAGTGTACCTTCCTCTTGAGGATTGACTGTGAACTGATGAAAAATTGATTTGAAGATTTTGAAGAAGGAAGCCTCTTCTCTTTTGCTTTAAGGCTTATGTGCTGCAGGGCTCCCTCCAAGCTGCATTTAAATTTGAATTGATATAGGCGAGCGGTGTGTGCGCACAGCTACTCCTTGTGTTTCTCCCAGGCATTCAGTCATGAAGGCTGCAGCTTCGTGAAAGATGAAGGAAATAGACCAACAAATTGTCAACAGAATTATCTGGGGTGATGTTCTGATGATCTGAATACAAGTTATTAACATTCAGAGGGTATTTTTTCCTGTACTCTGTTGAGTTCTCACTTTCATGGATATGCATCCCGGACGTTCGCCATTTAAAACCTTGTGCATCCCTTGGAAAACCTTTAAGGGTCTGCGAGTGGTCTTGTTTTAATCATCACATTGTTTTGAACATTTGTGAAAATTTATTTTGTTCCATTGTGAGCTCTGACATAATTTGGTCATCCACTGCATTTTCTGTGGAGTTGTGCAACATCCTCATACATTTTTAGACATCTGTTATATGTTTGTGCTCAAACACCAACAAACGTGAGCCCCCAAAACCCAGACAGTCAAACACAGAAGGTAGGTGCAAAATGCCAAAGTGATTAATTCATCCACATGACTCCCAATGTGCTAAACAGTCCAAAAAACACAAATGAGGCAGAGGAAACCAAGTTTTAAAAACAGAATGTACTGGAATAAAACCAATACACAACCAGATAAGCATAGATATCATGAAGTTACTGCAAAACACTCACAAACACGAGAGCAGCAACCAAAGTGAATCTACAAGCAACTCAAATGGGGACAGGTGAGGGCTTAAATGCAAAACCAACTGATGAGCAAATAAACGACAGGTGTGTGCAGAAGTCAAAGGTCACAGACAAACAGGAAGGTGGTGAAAAATCTGGATGACAAAGTGACAAAATGACAAGAAAATATGTCAAAGCCCACAGAACGAAAATACACCTCCGAGTACACAAAGTAAAAACAACTGTGGAAACCAAAGGTGTAACAAAAGAGCAAACTCACTAGAAGAACAAACACATAAAACATAGCAATCAAATAACAAAGTACAAAAAAACAAAAGACGTAGGCAAGAACTCTAACAGAAAAGCAACGTTAGGCTCAGCATAAAAATAAAAGTGCTACAGTAGAAAAACTAACATGAAGATTGAAAACCACTAAGGAGATAAAAACATACAAACTGCAACAAGAATTAAACAATAACCAAAATGAACTCCAAGAATAGAACACAGAACTAATGTGGAAGAAAGAAGTGACTTATGTGCAACAAGGGGGCAAATCGGATAGCCCAGATGGAGGACAGATCACAAGATGCCAAATATAGGAGCACAGATAATAACACCAAAAACAAAAGACAAACAACAACAGACAAACTTACCCACAACAACATCACTGGTATGTTTTCTGGAAGCACTAAGATTATGTTAATGTTCTGTGCTGTGGGCATGATATGCTTGTTTTGCAAATTTTAACATTGTGTAGCCACATTGCAAACACTTTTAAACATAAATAAATGAAGAAATAAATTTCACTGTTACTACAACACAGCAGTGACATTTGGTTTTGGCCAATTGGTTATAATGTAATCAGTATATGGGTGATTCTTAGACTACGGGCACTTATTATGTCCTTTGATCATACTGTATGAAAAACAGAAAAAAAGGGGAAATTTATAGTTATCTTTACAATGAAAGTGTTTTAAGAAATTTGTTCTAGTAGTCTATGATGACTTTTTCACCTTTTTTCAGCATCATTATATGCAAATATTGCCGTTTTGTGCTTGTCCCACACCCAGACTTTTGATCTTCAATGATAAAAATGAATGGTAAAAAAAACGTTTTTTCTAATGTTTTAAAATATCTCTGAATAAAATATCAGTAAAATAATCAAAACATAATTGGGGTATTCAATGTCATACAACTGTTGTGATTTTTTTAAACAAAATGTAGTTGTCCCACACTATTGCCGTAATTTCCACCACAACACTGTAATGTCCCTTTAAACAGTTTGTATAAAAGATTGTTTGGGTAGTTTCTATGGAGATAAACAGTGACATCAGGGCACATGTATATAGGGCCAAATCACAACAAACAGTTGCCCCAAGGCGCTTTATATTGTAAGGCAATGGTGTGGTGGAAATTACATTTACAAGACCAATAGTACCCGTAGTTAAAGAATCACCCATATGTAACGTTGTCTGTTTTTGGTCAACACAACTGATCACAATAAATGAAAAATTTGGCACTTTTGCCTTTGCAAGATAATGATGGCATTAAGTTATGAACAAGATGAAAGCAAACACAGGTTTATTGAACACCTTTATTATTCAAATATATTGACATACATCACTCACTCATGCATGCATTGTATTCCACTGCAAGTTAAATAAAGCTGATTCAAGATCAACTGGATTCATAATTTTATTCCCAGATCTGCTGATTTTTATGAGTGCAATTGAAGGATATTTGCATGACTTGAAAGATGGACAATTCAATTCAGCATGACTGTGCTGTGTTGAATGGAAAAGCAAATCAGTTATTTCTCCATTGAGTCCATGTTATCAATTCGATTTATTTCATTAATATAGCACCAAATCACAACAAAGTTGCCTCAAGGCGCTTCACACAAGTAAGGTCTAACCTTACCAACCCCCAGAGCAAGCACACAGGCGACAGTGGTAAAGAAAAACTCCCTCTGAGGAAGAAACCTCAAGTAGACCAGAGTCAAAGGGGTGACCCTCTGCTTGGACATCACACAATGTGACAAATGGCCATCATGCTCAAAGTTCTTTTTTTTTTCAAGTAAATTCCCAATTAAAATTAATATTTAACACATTACTTTTCATGATTGAATAATAAACATTAACTTTCAGCAAAATTCTGTGCCGTGTCATCTTGGTTGAACCATTCTGTTCTTCAGATTACACATTGTTGTCTGTCAAATGATTAGTTTTAAGAAAAATTGGCAGTTACGTTTAAGACAAGACATACAGCAGAAGGCAGTGCATACTGTATTAAATATATCAAATTTTAGCATCATGTTGATGTTATTCTTTTTGAAGTCAACAGTGTCACTTTTAATCACAACTTTATTAACCTACTGTATCTATTGCAATGTTTCAGTGCCCACCGGATGCTCCCAAGAGCCGCCGCGCTGCTGAGAATGACCTGTTAGAAAACACGTTTAATCAGGTAAAATGCACAACACACTATGGATACTTCTTCCATGCAGTTTACTGATAAGAACAAGAGCATTGAAACAATTTCACACACTACACTGCTGTTGCAAAGCAGAAGAATAATGAAACAGAGTGGCTATTCGCCCAACCGTTGGTTCACTAAAGTAAATACGCAAGCATATACGCCCAACCACAACCAACCCATGAGCGCACTTGTAAGTTCACTTCCGGTTTCAACACGGGAGGGAAAAAAGGCGGATATTTTCTCGGCGGCTGCGGGAGGGTTCGGAGCGCGCCGAGGAGCTGTGATCTAAAGCGGTTCTGTTTGGCTCATCACACCCAGGGAACTGTGTCAAACTAACACCATCTTACAGACAACAAGCAGCATTTTGTTCAAAAATTGTTTCATCATCTTTAACAGGCTTCAGTTCAAAATACTTATGAAGTTTGTCTGTTTTCATCCATTGCGGTGTTTTTTTCACAGTAATTAAAGATGGCGCCATTAAATGTGTCAAATATACGCTGCAATAGAGCCTTAAAAAGTGGTGTAAAAAACGTTGTTTAGATGCACAAAATATGTCAAATAAACGATCACAGTTGGGCGAATAAGATAAGACGTCATATTTATCTGCCCAACAGTTGTGTATGTAATGTTCAATGTATGACTTATCTGCCCAACGGTTGGGCAAATAAGGTAAGACATTATATTAATCTGCCCAACGGTTGGGTGTATAATGTTCAATGTATGACTTATCTGCCCAACGTTTGGGCGAATAGCCTTTGCCATAATTAAAATAATCTGGAGTCTGCAATCAATTTCTAAACATGTTGGAGAAGGACTAAACATCACATCACTTAAACTAGCTTCTGAAGCGATGCACATCAGCATACAGCTTGAGAGACCCGATTGCAATGCCCTTACCTGAGCCGAGGTGAGAAAAATACATTCAAAACTAACTAGAAGCACTCGGAGAGTGCAAACCTCCACGGCCACGGGGTCACTGACGCCATAACATCTACATACCGTGGAATCATTGAACCTAAAAAAGTCTAACAATGATGTTTGCTAGTAAAAAAAGTTTCATCTGCTGTGACTGGATAGCATGTATCCTTAGCACTTGGCATCACAGTTTATTGCAACTTGCACCTTTCCCAGAAGCTACTGTCATCTGAGCACTGATATTGATATTGCATGTGCTTATAGACAAAAACAAATAAGAGACAAAATTCAATTTATTATTCAACTAAACTGCAAATATATGATTTTTTTTAACATTTATGAAACACTTCTCTAAATAAATAACAGTAAATTCTGAAATAGAACTATTTTTTAAGTGTTGCATGTGCTACACAAGGCCATAGGGTCACTGACCCTAAAGAGATTCCCTCCTTGGCACAGTGATCTATTCAACAATTCAGTGTTACAACCAAAACTATGATACATACACTTTTCTTTCCTTTATATTTGACATCCTTGACCATGAAAACATACCACTAGAACTTGGAATCACTTTTATGTCTTTATTAGTTCAAAAGTTATTGTATAAAAACGATTTTTCGGTAATGGCGGTTTTCTTCTGGATCTAACTCCATAACATTTGAAGCTACATCAAATCTGATAACACCTTACTGAATCAGTACAGAATCCGCTACAGTTTGGTGTTAGTTGTGCATCTCTAGCTTCATTTGTCACCTCACACTGACACATTTTCTATTTTCCCTATATTTTTGCATATTCTGGATCACCAGATCCGGAATCGTGATCCGATCATCACCAAACTTTGTTGTTTGATAGAACATTTGACTATGTTACACCTTATTTTTTTTTAAGCCTTTCTGCCTTGTTTTTGTGGCGTTAGAAACTAGAATGTCAAAATTCCCCCTATCCCGCAATGGTGAAGAATCATTTAAAAAATTCCTGGATCCGAAGCGTGATCTGGATCACCACTAAAATTTAATCACTTGTTCCTCTTGTCATTTCCAACCACTCCACAAAATTTCATCAAAATCCGTTCAAACCTTTTTGAGTTATCCTGCTGACAGACAGACAAACAAACTCGACCGAAAACATAACCTCCTTGGTGGAGGTAATAATAAGAACTGCATAACCTTGAACCTCACACATCTAAATGTACTGCAAAAGGTCTCTCTAATTCAACACTTTTATATTAATCTCCTTATCCTCTGCAAATAAGAGAAGAATGTCACCAGGTCTCCCACAATGTCTCGAACTTCCATTAATTATCACAGCACATGGTTCTTCTCAGGCGTAGACATAACACCTGCTGGCACAGATACAGAAAGAGAGTTTGGCTTGAAACAGCTTTGTTCCTGAGACAGTCTGTGTGTTCTGAGCAAACATGAACCAGTAAGACGCAAACCAAGTGGTATTTATTCTCCCCTGAAACTCTGCTGTGGATGTTGTGGTTTTTTTGTGTGCTTCACCCTGTCTGGGTTTTGTATGACTTCAATCAACCGCTCAACGTGTCTGCACACAACAAGGTCAAAAGCATGGAAAATAGATGCGTAGGCAACACATATGAGCAATATTTATTTCACAAATTTATACAGTTTTTCTTGTTTTTGTAGTTGTTTCAATGCTGTGCAATACATGAAGTTCATATGCACCCCCCACCTATGCCCCCCCCACCTGCCGTCTATATCTATTGCTCTAGTATGAGTTAGAGGTGGCTCGTAACATTAAGACTGTGCTGATGATAATTGGTCAAAAAGAAAACAATACAAACTGTCCATGACATATATTGTGGTAAAAACATCTGACAGCACTTATATATTCAGGGATTTTTATGAGGTACAAAATGTACTGAGTGAATGTGTTGCATGAATGTACATATACATTCTTGTCTGTGAGAGCTATAAATCCTTGTATATACAATGAGATTTGTTATACAGTGAGTAAATATGCGACATGAACTCCTAGTCACAGCTGGTGCTCCCTGCCAAATACCCCTGCAACCATAATAAGACAGGACATATACTGTGAGAGGATATTTGGTTCCCAGGATCAGCACCCTACACTGCCGGGATGTTGAGAATACTCTCGGGGAACCTATACTGGGTATAGCAGGAGGAGGCACACCGAACTGTCATGTATGTTAGACCAGGCCACTGAGTGCAAGATTCTAAAGAAACATATCCCTAGCTGACCCCAGATGGAGGATAGGTAGGTTTAAACCCTACCAAAAAGTTGTTTCTATACCCCAACTAAGACAACTGTGGTAAGAACAGGTAGTGCCCCTTATTTTGAAGGTGTTGAGTGTGTGTGTGTGTGTGTGAGTGTGTGTGTGTGTGTGTGTGTGTGTGTGTGTGTGTGTGTGTGTGTGTGTGTGTGTGTGTGTGTGTGTGTGTGTGTGTGTGTGTGTGTGTGTGTGTGTGTGTGTGTGCCAAAAGATCAGACTTGGGGTTTAGTAATAAGCTTGTAGCAATTAGAATAGCAACTAAGGTGGGGAATGCAGGTTCACCCATAAAGACTGGGAAGGCCAAGGAAAGGTTCCTTGACATTTGCATGAATGTGATGCACTGGGACGCAATCTGCCATGCAGGAGAGAGTAAATGTATTGTAAACAATTGTAAGGGCCCCTTCACACATAGTGCGAAGTTTGGACGAAGTGCACACGTAGTGCACATGAGGCAGGAATCCTGTGCGAACTGTGTAATGTCGTCCCTGCCTCCAATGCCTTGTACACCTGTTACTACAACTATTTGCACATACAAGTGCCTGAAGGACAAAGTCTGCGCTGTGCGAACCCATCGCACCCTCTCGCGGCAGGTGCCGGCCAAATTCCAGGTGAAATTCGTGCACGCCTGTCCGTCGGCGCGATGTTTCATGTGTTAATTTTGAACTGTTTCGAACTGTTTCGCACTGCTGTTTTCGTCCAAACGCCGTCCAAACTTCACACTATATGTGAAGGGGCCATAAACTCTGCGCGGCTACATGCAAGTGTGTAAAGAAAATTTTGAAATGTTTAAAAACTCTGGCACGCATTAATTTTGTGACGTACATGTGAACATTGTGCAAACAATTCAAAAACACTGAGTGTCAGTGTGAGCCATTGTGTGGCTGTGTGTGTGTGTGTGTGTGTGTGTGTGTGTGTGTGTGTGTGTGTGTGTGTGTGTGTGTGTGTGTGTGTGTGTGTGTGTGTGTGTGTGTGTGTAAGACAATACTGAATCCTATCCAGTGTCAAACATTCTTCATAACATTACATATTTATATATCCATTTATAGACATTTGTGAATATTTGATTTATTATTATTATTGATATTAAAGTATTAGTAGTATTAGTATTAGTATTATTTATTTATTTAGTTAGTTAGTTAGTTAGTTATTTTTTGGTCATCCTACTAACACAGAGACATGGGGATGGTGTGGTGAGCAGGTTATGAGTGTACCTAGTTTAAAAACAGAAAGCTCCCACTTCAACACCACTTCTACCAATTCTCACTTTAATGTGAGGTTCCGCCAGGAAGGGCATCTGCCAATAAAACCTGTACCAAATCAACATTCACATCTGTTCTGCCAACTCCAAACAAAAAGGGAGAAGCTGAGAAAGAACTTACTTTTAGTATGAACCTACAAAACGTAGTGACATAGGTTAAGGTGCCTTGACACTTGCACAAATTGGATCTGTGCACTGGTACACAATCTGCCATGACAGAGAGTTAACTCACTGTAAACTTCTTGTAAACCATTGTGAATCATTGTAAACTGTGCACAGATTCCTGCAAGTGTGCAATGAAAATTTTGAAATGTTCTCTGGCATGCAGTAATTATGTGAGCTTCATGTGAACATTGCGCAAACACTTTAAAACCACTGAGTGTCAGTGTGAGTCATTGTGTCAGTGCACTGCACCACAACGCAGCTCATCTGAACGAGTATAACAAGATGTTAAATCTATCATAAACATAATTTTACGAGTACAGATATTTATAAGAAGGATTTGAAAATCAGCTGTTTACCAAGACATTACAATGTAAATATAACAAATAATTACCTTTTAGAAGATTCCAAATGCATTCTCCACATCATGAAGCACACGAGAGAGAGAGAGAGAGAGAGAGAGAGAGAGAGAGAGAGAGAGAGAGAGAGAGAGAGAGAGAGAGAGACTGAGACTGCAGCTGTAGAAGCAGCCAAACTCTGAGAGCAAATGATTAATCCTTTACAAAGTAATTAATTTATTTGAAGCATCCATTGGCACAAAGTGGAGCGCTTTGTGCCACAGCATCCAGTGGGGAACACAGTGGGTGGCATTGGCAAGACGAATTCAGTGCGGGGGTAAAATCTGTGCGAGTGTCAAGGCACCTTTGCAAAAGTCACCATCTTCTATTGCTCCCCTGTAATTCTGTCTGTCCTTTGATGTTCATAGTTTTTGACTAGCTTTTGATTTTGGTTCTCAAGATATCATTTATGGTACAATGTTTCAGACCTCTTGATGTTAAGGCTTTTGTTTGTTCTTCGTGCAGCACAGACCCTGTTTTTCTCGCGTTCACCATCTTGAGGAGTTCTTATTCTATTCACTATTGTACTCAGTAAATGTACTACAAGGGACATGACCCCAGTGTGCATGCCAGATGTTATGCTGCTTTTATTAAACTAAGCCTCACTGAGCTGCAGTGTATTACAGTAAGCCGACGTGGAATTTTATGTGTCATGTGTGCAGGGTGACTGAAATACAGTTGTACTCTGTCCTACTGTTATGGAGGGAGCACATCTCAGACTGTGGTCAACTATGCAAGTGATCTGTGTTTCAAATAGATTCCAGTTGAAGGGGAACTCCAACTCCTTTCAATCTGGGCTCTATTTTTAGATGTTTTGGGGTTCAGCTTTTCATTCAGGACAAAAAATTATTTTAATTCATAATGTACTGATTTAGAATGCAATGTGATATAAAACAATCAAAATCAACCACTTCTTGCCATCAATGAACAGGCAAAATTCTCATTTGGAGTCCAGGAGCATGTAGAGGTTCTCAACAGAGGTAAAAGGGTGCATATTTACCTAACTACATGTAAAAAAAAAATAAATAAATAATAATAATAATAATAATAATAAATGACCGGCAAAATATAGTTAGCTGCTTACCTTAGCCTACTGGCCATCCACCGGCTCTGATCTCCACTGAGTCATTACAAATCAATTGTCAATGAGGTGCTCATTCCTGTTGTAAGCAGAGCACTCAGCCCTTCATCACCAATCAGCTTGTTACCATTTCTTATATCACTTTTGTTACTTTGTCAATCTTCTCTCTTCCTCCTTTGCAGCTCTCCTTTAGGGTCCCTTCACATATAGTGTGAATACATACAACTCCAGGGTGACTCACAGCATTAGGGCTTGTATGAGCACATCACGAAACATTGCGCTGACGGGCAGGCGTGCACGATGCCAGTGCAATGGTTCATGCACATGGGAACACAGTGCCAGCAGCTGCATGATGTGTAACCACATTGCGCAGCTGCTGTGAAGAGGAAGAAAATACATGCTGCGACGGATCCATGCATGTGGGAACACAGCAGCTTTTCACAGCAGCTGTGTGATGTGGTTGACAATAAAAAAAAAATAAAAATGACATGCCACCCACGGGAATCGAACCTGCGCTTTCCAAAAGCTCTTTTTCCACTCATGAACTTTACCACTGAGCTACCATCACTGTCCTGTGAAAGCTGCAGGAAACTACCTGATATCAGAAAGGACATGGACATATTTAATGAAAAAAATAAAACCACACACCAACACCGCATTTATCAAGCGGGCAATACAAATATGATCCATCTGTTCCTCTGTAGATGACCCATGGTCACTGACGTACAGTCATGAAATGACATTAATGAGAAACAGCGTGCTCTGATCATGTCCATATCTGATCGTATCCTGCAGGCACGCTGCAGGACTTACACCGCATCGTAAGGAACAGAGCTCACGTGGGTGATGTGATACTCAGATCGCCCGAAGCGTGTTATGATCTGACGGTCCGTTTCAGCCTGGGAGTAGCCTGTCAGTGGCCTGCAGCATGTGCACACTCGCTTGCTGCAGCCCGCTGCCACGTGAGATATGTTTTTATTTATGTCCACATGATGACAGCAAGCAGACACACATGCGTCACAGTGGGCAGTAGGTAGTCCATGTCCTTCCAAACACAGTACATGTTGTCCAGCTGGGATGTCCAGATCCACAGATCTCCACAGTTGCTTCTGTCGGTGGCCCCACCTCCTGTCAGTTTAGCACACACACCAAAGCCACACTCGTGGGGCACTTAGACAAATTTCACTGACAGCACGACAATGATTGTCTGCTGACTGTTGTCGTGTTAATAGTGCAAATGGCCACACATTTTCTAAGTGCCATACAAGCGGTGTTAGATGTTCATGTATGTCACCTGGAATTTGTGCGACACTTACGCGAGAGGGATCGATGGATTCGCACAGTGTACACTCTGTCTTTCAGCTGCTGGTGTGCGCAGATAGATGTAGCAACAGGTGTATGAGGCATTCGAGGCAGCTACAATTTTACACGTTTTCCACATGATTCCTGCTTCATGCGCACTTTATGCACAAATTGACCAAATTCTCACTATGTTTAAAGGGGCCCTTAGACTTTGCAATCCATCTTAACATTTGGAATAGATTGTTTCCGTTCAGCTTTCCTCGTTCTCTTTTGTTGTTGACTTTTTTTTTGGAGGGGGGGGCTGAGTCTCTTCATTTGCCTCAGGGTTCATGAAGTAAAGTTCTTCTCATTTGCTTTGTATTCATGTCTTTTTTTTTCCATTGAGAATAAACAATAACTCTTAATGACCTGTATGTGCAACCAACATGGCCCTTACTTCCCCTTTCTTTGTTGTGAAGCTGATGAAATGCCTTGAAACTGCAACATAGTTCACAGGAATGTTGCACACATGCTGCAGGAAAACAAAAGTATGGCTGTGCGACAGATGTCATATGATGCCTGCAATATGGAGGCTTTCAGATGGAATCCATGCTATATCTTTCAAGAGACTCCACTAAAAGATTGGTCTTGCCATAAAATTACCGATAACTATGAATATGAACCAAAGATTTGAAAAGGATGTTAAAATACAACTTAATTTTGTGATGCAATTAAGTGAGAACTAGGTTATAGTAAGGCCAAGACAGGAACAAACAGACCCATTTATATTTATGGGAACAGTGGCATAGTGCTTAGTTCCTGCTTCCTTCTTCGCTTCTATCGGAGCACAGTTCCTTTTTACTGTGGAGTTTCAACATATCTGTATTCCCTAAATATGTTTGGGCTTCCTTCCACCATCAAGTATGTAAAGTCAGGGTTTGGCACAGATTACCTAATCAGCTAACAGCTAATTAGTAAAGATAACTTTTTCATTAGCAGATTAGCTTTACAGCTCACTTTGAAAGCTATTGATGGGACAGTTTGCTTCCACTAAGTTGTAGTTCTTTTAAGTTTAAGTCAACTCATTTTTGTTTCTTTTATTTTTAAGTTTAATTGTCAAAGCATTCGTAAACCCTAAAATCATGTTGTTGTTTTTTTATGTTCGTGCTTATATAGTAATCCAATTAATAAATTTGATACATTGTACAAAGACGACAGGCTTTATCTTGTGAAGCAGGAAGTCGAGATTGAGTAAATGAATTAAATAGATCATTAAAGTTGTTTTCCAACTTATTTTTCTTTCTTTTATTTTTAAGTTTAATTGTCAAAGCATTTGTAAACCCTAAAATCATGTGTTTATTATGTTTGTGCTTATACACTAATTCAGTTAATAAATTTAAAACATTGTACAAAGACAACAAACTTTACCTTGAGAAGCAGGAAGTCAAGACAGAATAAATTAATTAAATAGATCATTAAAGTTATTTTCCATGTGTATATTTATGTTTTAATTTTCATTACTTGTTTCATACATTCTGTACTATGAATATATCTATAAAGCAAGAATATGTGCCGCACATATCTCTCTGACTGTCAGATCGTCCTCAGCTTTCATATTGCACACGACACGATGATGTGCATCCTTTATTATGAATTTTTTTGTAATTTTGTGTAATTTTCAAAACCTTTATTTTGATTAACTTTGTAACATTCATACTTCAAAAATGGCGTCTTGCTTATGTTACTGGTAACAAAGTTAAACAACATCAGATAGTTCATGTTGCTTGCACATGTTTCACAATAAAACCTTTAACACCAGCATCCCAGTAAATATTTTTACTGTGAAAGGCATGCTGTCAGTGTTCCTTGCCACTGAGATTAACTTGACAACACTGAAGAGACGTTAGCTAAAATCTGTTTTTTGAACTTATTTCCCACTATTTGTACTTTTCAGTAAGTACATAAGCTGAATAAAATCTTATATTTGCTGTGAGTTCAAGTTTAAATAAACTGTGTTCAGGAGGTGGGATACTGATTTGCTGTTTCAAATATTCTAAATGTTCTGTTTAATTTTGTCTGACTCTCTTCCAATAACCTTTTGAACAGGAATACTTTTATTTTCATATAATGGATCATAAAACGTTTTTAAAGAATATGAAATAGTATATTAAAATAATACTATAATATAATATAAGTACGCCTCTTTCTACATCCCACCTTCAAACACATCCTCTTACGACCATCTACTTAAGCTCCCAATTTTTTATCCAAATACAAACTTCCTACAGGCACTGCACTAATACAGTGAATAAATAGAAACTACTATTTTTAATTTTGTTATTTTATTATTTATGTCCATCTTAATCATTATTTCATCTTGGTGTGCTAAACGTTTGGGAATCTCCGTGTTTACACTTTAAGATATTAAAATTTAAAAAGCCAAAGCTTTTTTCAAGGGTTCAAGGTACAAGGTATATTTATTATCCTCACGGGGGTAATTTAATTCACAGCCCACAGTTATAGATCAACATCAAATGAACTACACAAATAAATGCAACAACAAATACCAAACACAAATTACAATTTCAGTCTTGTTAAGGAGGCAGCAGGAATAAATGACATTTTGAACTTATTTGTTTTGCATTGTGGCAGATTGTTTGTGGGTTGGTGGCAAGATTTGCCCTCCAGTCACTGTGAAAACACTCATCTTACTTAGTAATTTCTGCCTCTCTTTCTTTCTTTCTTTTTTCACCAACAGGATATTTTTAAATCCAAGGACGTGGCAGAGAAAGTAAGCCTTGTACTTTGCACCTACACGTACAGCACATGTCTGCTTTTACATTAATCGATTTGCAAAAGCACTTTTGGGGCAGAACAGTGGCTCAGAGCAAGAAGGTCACCTCACACAAATACTTTTTGGAGTTTGCAGCTTCTACCCAAATCTGTATGGGGCTCTTGCACCTGTGAAACTTCCCTTCCACATTCTGAAGATGTGCAGGTTGATTGATGGTTGACTGGTAAATCGGAGACACGAGAATTGCCCAAAGGTGCAAGACTGATTGTGGCTTCATTTGTCAGCCCGCATGTATCTTCTGTGTGATAAAGTACTGACCCATGCATTGCATGTTGAAAGAGGCTCCAGCCTCCTTTGCCCCTGATGAGCAGGGCTGGATCCAGAGTGAAAATCTGACAGATGCATTTTTGCCCAATGTTAAAATAAAAAATGTTCAATAATCTTCATTCTTTTATTTGTGTGCAACATACACTGTGACACTTCTTTTAATATATTTATTATACTTCATGGACCATAGTGAACACTTCTTATTTGTATAAATATGATGTCCTAAAAAAACAATACTATAACAAAAATTGACATGGTGGATCCTTGATCTCTGGATATAAATAGGAATTAACAAAAATCTGTAGTTTTTGTCAAAAGCATTTCCTTTCAGACATTATTGGCATGAATGTCTTTCCATATATCTGAGCTGAGCTCTTGCAGCTGCTGTGCTGCACGTCTGGATGCAATTTGTAATGAAATACAGCACGTCTCATTTTAGGAGGAAAAAAAACGTTTTAGTAGATTGTAGTTTCTTGTCTGTATTACACCGTTTGTAAGAGGTGTCATTTTATTTAAAGCAGCAATTAACTTTGAAGTTATTAATTCCGACCGAACTCTGTCTCAGCAGAGAGCCATGCAACGTTTGGAGCTGTGCCAATGGAATGGAGGATGATTCTCATTTCTTGACTGCAATAAGACAAGAGTCCCAGTTAGTGATTTAATCCACACAAAAGTGACTCACGGTATTTTAATGGCTTTGAGAGGGGTTAAGAAGAAACTTGCCGTTTCTGAAGAGCAGCGAATCAAAGAACCAACGAGCTAGTGTATCGAAGCATTGCTTCGATGGTTCACACTTCAAAGTGGAGTCGCGCTGCAGAAACGGTTGATTACAGAACCGCTGCAGACCAAACCCTGAATATCTGACTTTATTTGTACGTCCGTATGACTCTGAAACTCGGAAAAATCTGTATAATCTACGGACAATCCATATAGGTTGACATGTATGGTCAGAAAACCACCGAAAATGTAATTTCAGTCATCATAGAATGCCTTTCAAACACACTATTGTCTGAAAACTATTTATAAACCACTCACCATTTCTTGCTGAAATAAGCATCCAATTTTCCTTGCACAACTTTTTCCTGGATGCCATGATCATCGACTGGACTGGACTGACGCTATGTTTGTTTCCTGTGTACAACTGCGTGGTGCATTGTGGGATCAAATCAAAAGCTGTGTTCACCGCAGGGACACATTCGGCACTATTTGGGATTATTCAAGATTTTTTTTTACCGGTGACGAACGATGCATAAAAAAATCTGACTGATGCAACTGCATCGGTCCAAACCGGTCTGGATCCAGGCCTGATGAGGATAAACAGATGTGCAAAATGGAAGGATAAAGGGACTTCTGCATTGAATCCACTGCCGAAATTTGCCGACCGTAAGGGCCCCTCTAAAAGTTGTTCTGCCTTGCCTTCACTGCGCATGCGTCATTTCGGAGCGCCAGCATCAATTCACCGATTATTGCCTTGTTTCAATTTAAAACTGCACTCCAGTCATCATCTCTCTCAGTGACAGATATCTGAAGCTTTTGTACGACAATCGTTTCCACATAAATTCAGCATTATTTCATAATAAAAGACGGGCGACCAATCCGTGCGCCACAGCAGTGCGTCTGAGACTGATTCTCTGAGTCTGACTCTCTACACCCAAAGCGATCAAAGGAAATTATGTGATTATTAATCATCACATGATAAATTAAAACCTCTTAAATCATTCTAAAGTCAGTTTTATGCAGAAACAAAGCTGTTTTAAGCAGAAATGATGCGATAATCTGTGAGTTACTACTAACGCTCCAAAATGGCGTAGGCGCTGCAGCACATCAGTGGTGTTCTGATTGCTTCCCCAGTCTTCTATTATGGAATAATGCTGAATTTATGTGGAAATGATTGTTGATAAAGTCTTCAGGTATCTGCAGTTTGAAGCAGAAACGAGGTGATAATCGATGAATTGGTGGTGACACTCAGAAATTACGTTCGTGTGCTCCAAAATGACGCATGTGCAGTGAAGGTAGGGCAGACCAATTTTTCGGGGGACTGTTTGTTCGTCGAAACTGGGTAACAGTATGTGGATCATGTTTGACTGAAGGGAACTAGAAACAAAAACAGTCTCTTTCTTCTGCCTTACATATAGAGCATGCTGAGTGATTTACACCTTACTGTACGCTGACTCTCAGTCGGGATTTGCTGCTGCTGCTGAATAATTTTGTAATTCACCTACAGCAGACATGTTCTGGTCACAAATAGAATCCAAAACTCCAAATGCTTCATTACGTTGCTCCTGTGTGTGCTCACTAATGCAGCTGGCTGCCTCCCCCGACTTTCTCAATGTAGTTATTACATCAGTTGAAGCGTACAGTTTGACCTGCCACTGGGGGCACGAAAAGTAAAGAAACAAAAGTATAGGGGAGAGTTTTTCCCCATAAAAATTCCCTGGTGCCCAGAGGATTCTATTGTTAATACAACCTGATATTATGTATTATTGTGATTATGGCACTAAATGATGGGGGTGTTTTGCCTTCTTGTGCACAGAAGCTTACTCGGAAACCAATTTTCACTCCAGTGTTGCTTGCATCCTGTTTCAGCTAGTCTACTGCAACGCGTTCCTGCTTTGTTAAGGGTGTCTTTAATTAGATGAATCTAAAGACCCAGTTCCGCCAAACAGCAGGTGTCTCTTACTCTGCAATTACAGTGTCTTTCATTGCTATTACACTGTACGTTTGAGAGAGGAACGTTCTTTGAGAAAACGGCACGTGTAGGTGAACCCTTGGAGCAATTAGTGGTGGGAACAGCAAACTTAAAAGTTAGCTTTGATAACTGCTAATCTGCTGGCTGATAAGCTATTGGCAAACTGGAAAGTCGCTGAAAGATTTAGTTGAAGCTTCCAATAACTGCAAGCTACAAATGTTTATTAAGTCAACTTAGCTTTGGCTTCTTGTTTTTATTTTATTTTATTTTATTTTATTTGTTTTTTTGCCATAAAATACACATTTCAGTCATGTATACTAGTTCAGTTTTTTTCATTTGTTGACTTTTGCCAATACTGAATTATATATATGTGAACTGTATAAATTGAGCTACAAAAGAGACAAAATGAATAAATAAATAAAAATCATAGCAGATTAGGTGGTGGAATATTTTACACCAAAACATTAGCATCAACCACACGATGTTGATGTTAAAAAGGGCATTTCTGGAAGATTTTCACACACACACACACACACACACACCCACCCCCCCAAAAAAACAAAAAAGTAACCATAGTGATACGGTACTGTGCAAATGTTTTACACGCATTTAATGGATCATAAAGCATTAAAAATGATGAAAACCTGATAAATATTCATGAACAAATTAAATCTGTGATGAATTTCAACATTAATGATACTCGGTATGAGAATTGACTTGTATTTACGTGTGATTTTTTTTTTTTTTTGGTATATAAGTTGCAGCAGAGTATAAGTCACAGGATCTCAAAAACTATTCGAAGACCAACATTACTAAAGTATGAGTATCTGTGTTTTAAAATCACTTTAATATTGCATGATCATTTGTTTGTGTGGTATTCTACTGGGCAATATACTTACAAATAAATTATTACTATTATTATTATTATTATTATTATTATTATTATTATTATTATTATTAGGGCAGCACAGTGGCTTAGTGGTTAGCACTGTTGCCTCACAGCGAGAAGGTCGTGGGTTCAATTCCCATGGCCTTTCTGTGTGGAGTTTGCATGTTCTCCCCGTGTTTGCGTGGATTTCCTCCGGGTGCTCCGGTTTCCTCCCACATCCAAAGACATGCGGGTTAGGTGGATTGGAATCTTTAAAATTGTCTGTAGGTGTGTGTGTGGGTGTGTCTGTCTATTTGTGGCCCTGCAACAGCCTGGCGTCCTGTCCTGGGTGTACCCCGCCTCGCGCTCTATGACTGCTGGGATAGTCTCCAGCCCCCCGCGACCCTTAATTGGACTAAGCAGTAGAAGATGAATGAGTGAATTATTATTATTGGATTAAAATATATATCTCACATATCTACATTTGTTGGAATGGATTTTGTGTTGACATGCCAATAAAAAAGAAGTCTGGGGTATAACCCTGGGATTCCTAAAACTTTTGCACAGTACTTTATGTGCTTAAGTGACACCATGAGGAGGTTTATTGGGTTTGAAAGCTAACCAAAAAGTTAGCTTCGATAACCATTAATCCGATGACTGAAAAGATAAACTGCTAAAAAAATGTATCTTTATTACAGATAACCAATGACTTTTAGTATTGATTCAGACGCAGCCACATCAGATTACGCTCAGCTTCTGATAAATCACTTTCACTTTCACTTTTCGCTGCTGGGTAAATTCAAGTATCACAAACACATAAGAACGCATGAAAAATTAATGAATAAAAAATAAAACCCCAAACATTGTCATCATCTTTTAAAAGCAGTAAAACACAGTAATAGAAGTCACAGTTTATCTTGGCACTAGATACACCGTCATCTACGAACTAAAAAGCTGATGCTTTCTTCACACTCTTTGAACCCTGCAGCTTAAACAACCGAAATACGTCCATTAATGCACCTGTTAGTTTCAGTGGGATTCATCTGAATAAATAATCTACATAAAGCGTCCTTTTTTTAAAATTCAAAACAGTGTCTAAACATGAAGAAAAGTCCCTCTGTACACACAGCTGCGCCATTAGAGCTCCTCTCCCCCTCTGAGTCACTGAGTCTAAATTACAGCCACAAATAAATAAAATAAAATAATGTTAAAATTAGTCTGTTTTGCTTTTGTGTGAGCGGACTCACTCATTGTAACATGCAAAGTAAACCTCAGCTCATCTACCCACAATGCTCCCTGCATTGACTTGGCAGTCACATTTTGGCTTAATGATGACATCATCAGCAAGTTACAGGCAGCCAGTCTGCTACAAACACACAACAGATGAACTAAAATGTTTGATTTTAGGGCCCTGTCTCACTGTCGTTTAGGAGGATTTACATATGGATTGCGCACAAAATTGGCCCATATACGCCAAACATCCGCAATATCCGTGTAACATGTCTGTATGAGTCGGCCGTCATCCGAACACGCCCGTGATCATCTGCAGAGGCACGCATGTCTGCAGCCAGGATTTTTGAGCTGTTCAAAAATCTGGATGCGGATAATATCTGCATTACATACTCCATACATACCCAATTCATACACAATACATACTCACTCTATGTGCTGTATATCTGCCATTAACCGCTGATATCCGCAACTGACGGGGATTTGCAGCTTGCCAGCGGACCGGGACAGTGTGTAAAACAAATATATATCGTGCCTATCATGTCCACATCACACTAAAATATGTTGTAGTGAATGCATACAGACTGGCCACGAATAAAGCATTTTTATTACATCTGCTTTGCAGCTGATTTGCGGACAATCTGTGAATGCATAACAAACACGTCACGTAAACCCAAAGTGTGGCAGAAAGCGACATACCTGCCAGTCAGTGCAGGTCCGGCTGTGTAAATCCACAAAGACGTAGCTGCTTGCAATCCAGGACTTTTAATTTAACACCAACAAAAGGAAGAGTTGCTGTTTATAGCCACAACTCATGCGGAAGTCTGTTTTCTGTGACACTCTCAAAAAAAAAAAAGAAAAAAACACAGTCTCGCACCCCGAGCGGCTTACCCCCTCCCGCTCCCCAAACTCATGAACCCTCGCATGACAAAATGAACATTGACTCTGTGATCAACTTGTCCAAGTCCAGCAAATGCTCCAGAGCCTGTATTGTTGGTGTGAATAGTGATGCCGACGGCCCGAGTGCACCTCTTTTATGACTGCAATGCAGATGCCGTGCACACACAACACGTGCACGATGCATTCATAATACACCCGTAATACTGCCGTGATAATCTCAATGTGTCGGATCAGTTTCCTCACTACATGCATTATATAACCGTGACTATTCATCATATATTCGCTATATATTATTAATATATCCGTGATTCATACTGGGACATTTGTCATTTTTCGCCATTTTTGTTGCGGATGACAACGAACGCCCGCAATTTGTGTACTCAATTTATGCGCAATTAATCTTCTCCCAAGTGGGACAGGGCCCTTAGGGTTTACAAACATTTTTGACCATTAAACTTTGCTCACTTTACCAGCAAAAAAAAAAAAAAAGAAAAATGTGATTGGACTGAAAACTATCGCAACTAAATTTATCAGAAGATAATTGGTCCAGTGATGGTTTTAAAACTTGTCTGAAAAGCTAATCTGCTAGCAAAAACATTAGGTTCTATAATTATCTGTTATCAGATTAGCTGAACTGTGCCCACCACTGCTCCTTGGGCTCTAAGAGCCTGTACCACCTTGCAGGAAGCAAGAGTCAATGTTTGAGAGGTTGCCATATTAGGGTATACTATTGCTCAGAAGACAATGGCTATTATGATGTTTCAGTATGAATGACATCATAATTGTGATAGGAAAAACAATCAAATTCATACAACATTTTACATAAGTGTAAACTTTAGATGTGACTTACTGAGGGGAAGTCCTAAAAGCCTAACAGGAAAATTCAAACTACTCTGTGTACCGTTAATACACATCTCCATGAACTGTGCAAACAAATGTTTTGACAGGTTTTACATTCTCCTTTTCAACAACTATAATTACCTCAGCCAACTGACAGAGGACATCAATACCTTTCTTATCGCCTCTGCCTGTCTGCCTCAAAATGCATCACTCTTATCAATTAAGTTATAAAACATTGCAACATAGGTTTTCCTTATATTGGTTTCATTTCTTCAATGTTCATCCCTGATGACATCTCAACATCACAAAGCTCTGATGGTGTGCTACTCAGATTTAAGGGTCAAATGAGCCAATCATCATTTTTCCAGTAATTGGTATCTTGTTTTTTCAGCTGTGTTCATCAATTAAAACAATACAAACGCATGTATGTACATTTTTAAAACATGCTCCCTATGGTGCTCAGAGAAAGAACAAGTGACTGTCAGAGGGGAGAATTTCACAATGCATCAGCTCATGGTCCCCTTCTCTATGGTATCATGCAGAACGAAAATGTAGTCATTAAAGTAGACGCTTGAATGGCTGGGCAAAAACCTGCTAAAATGTCCAACAGTAAGTGAAAGCTTCATATTACATGGCTCCACAAAAGGACAGATAGCTAATAATGCATAGTACAGCTGAAAGTATTAGACCGATAAGCCTGGAGGAAATGCAAGCAGGAGTGTTAACTCCCGACAGTGACATATTCTGATTTCCAGTATTTAATTAAACTAGGCTGTAGTATCTGTGGGCACAGAGACAGTAAATGCTATGGCTCTCTGGCATTTGACCCCAATAAATTCACCCATATGATTGGCTTCTGACTGACATTTGGTCCAAATCAGATTGAAAATGGAATTTGTTGATCTCTTCCAACATTAAATATTTTTAACAAGGCCAAACTCCATTGACATATCAAGTTTTGAAGAAATCAGAAAAGTGACCTGGGAGAAGAAGACCAACAAGTCAATCCTGGCTCAAACACAAGGCATCACACTTTGAGGCAAACGTTTCATTTTGCCCAACCTCAATATGTGACTCTGGAAACATGAAACCAAAGCCATGGACTGCATTTTTATATAGCGCTTCCATCTACATCAGATGCTCAAAGTGCTTTACACATCAATGTCTCACATTCACCTCGATGTGAGGCTGCTGCCATACAAGGAGCCCACTACACATCGGGAGCAACTAGGGGATTAAGGACTTTGCCGAAGGACCCTTAGTGATTTCCCAGTCTGGCTGGATTTTGAATCGAGGATTCCCTAGTCTAAAGCCCAGTGCTTTAACTACTAGACCTTCACCTCCCCAACCATGACCATAATTCTCACCAAAACAGGGGTGAATGGTCCCTGATGATGTGGAAGTGAAGCAGATGGTTCTGTGGGCTGTCTCGGAGAAATAACTATGCTGTCAAAAAAAAAAAAAAAAAAATGCGTTGCTCCACAAATCATGAAATGTTGCATCAAGGGGTGCTCAACTCATCACACTGTGAAAAAAGAAAACTGAGAATGTGTATAAATTTGATATTCCTGTGGAATTGTAGAACCACCTCTAAATGTGTGCCAAGTCTGGTCAAAATGAGAGTGAACAAAACCTCAATGTTGACTTTTGAGTCCAATGACTGTTGTTTTTTTAACAAAACATCAATTCTGGATTGTACTGTCATCCAAATGTGCAGAGCTGCCAACCATCCTGCATTGGGTGGGACAGTCCTGGCATTTACCCCCATGTCCCACGTCCCACATGGGTGCGTGTAGGACACCCATTTGTCCCGCAGTTGTGTGGGTCCGGGTACGTCCCCGGACCCATAGATATTCTTCGCGCCCTTGGCACTTGCGGCCATGCGTGGGTCCCGCATTGATAAATTCAAATGTTGGCAGCTATGCATATGAAGTTTGGCAGAAAGAACCTGGGAGACGTATGGGAGAAAACAGACTAAAATTTGCATATTTGACCCCAGTAACCTTAACCTTTGTCAAAAAAACTGCTCCTTAAGGGCAATTGTGGGCTTAACATACACGAACACAATAGGTTTGGTGGAAACTAGCCAAATGAGTACTGGAACAAACAAAGCTTTCTTGAACTACAGTGTGATATCTGTTTGAAAATACTGTCTAAAGGAAGATGAGTGCTGAATTTTGCACTTCTCAATTGATACTGACCCACAAATACATCAGTCCCAGTTCAGACCAGTCTCCTGTGTTGCTTGTTGGAGGCAATAACGGTCAGCCATTACGCGGGTAGAGGAATGTGCTCCGAGTGACCTTCTAGGTAATTGACTGTAACTAATGAAAGCATTGTAGCCTTAATTATAAGGATATTTCAGTGTCGTTTAGTGCATACAGTAAGTGTCGTGCTCCTATTACGGCAGGCAGCCTTTTCCATTTCAAAGCCTGTGGAGTTTAAGCACAGGACGTTGGAGCTGTGAGGCTTTAAGTGTACCTACATGAGGGCTAAATGCCCACAGAAGAGCTTGGAAAATCGCACTCGTCATTGCGGCGGCTTGAGGGAAAATAAAAAAGAGGGGGTAGGGTGGGGGAGTTGCAGTGTATCCCTGCATTAGTGGCCCTGTGTCACCGTTTCACAAGCTTATGTCCTGAATATATGGACACGTGGTGGTGCGTAAAAGCGAGCTACCACAAACACCAGCTTTAATGACCTGTTTCCGCTAAAAAACAGCTTCAGTTATTTATGTATTTGTGTGTGTGTGTGTGCCCTCCTGCGAGGAGCAGCTGGTTTACTCACTACTGTGCTGTGGGAATCAGATATTCCTATTGATCTCCTTCTCCCGTGGGAGGTGTGCATGTGCGTGCACCCACTTGTGCACCTTTCATCCGTACAACTGCATTGTGCAGCAATCCCGGAGGTTTGCATCAATTTTGTGTAACATTGCCACCACCTGGCAAATGCACACATTACAACTAGTTCTTAAAAATAATAATAATAAAAAAAACAGTGCATTTTGCTGCGATGCGCTTCACATAGTGAATACTAATTATGTTCATGGTACTCTCTTTCTTTTATGCCTGTAGTGTGCTGGTTGTTTACTCATCAATAGGGAAGAAAATGTAAGGATCACTGATCTTTACTTCCACTTTTCTTTCCATTAGATCCCATCACAAGAACAATACTGATTGCACATCTGTGTGCGTGTGTTTGTGCTTATGCAGGTTGTAAATTTCCGTGGATCTGCCGGGATGAAAGGAGAAAAAGGTGACCGGGTGAGTGCAGAAGACATCATTATAAATTAGGTGCATGCGCCTCCTGCTTTGTCTGTGCATGTGTATGGCCAGAGGAATGTGTGATGTCATCGTGTGTGCCCAGACGTGTGTCGACCTGAACAATGTAACTCAGATTTAGACATAGCATACTGCTGCCATGCTCTGAAAATGATGCTGGCTGTGGACCAATCCGCCAACTTTCTAATGTGCATTCTTCGTTGCTAACCTGCTCTATCCTCCCACCCCAAAGCAATTATTCTTCTTTTCTTCTGCTCTTCATTTTAGGGTGATGACTGTTCTGGCTCTCATTCAGGTCCTGTAAGTAATTTTTCCATTGCATTTCACTCGCTTGCCTTAGCATTTTTGTATGCAACAAAGTAGGACGTTATACAATACATGCCAATTGAGTGTCTCCTACCTCAGTGCACAGGAGGGTCCAAGGGCGAGAAGGGAGAGAAAGGCGAGTCGGTGAGTGCCATTTGCCGCTGTTGGTAATATAAACACATCCCACCCATCCTCACATTTTTCCACCTTTCAGACGTCAACTTTTCCCCTTCATATATATTCAATGCATTTTCTTTCCATGCATTAGTTTCAGTTAGTTATGTGTATCTATCTGCATGAATGCATTCCTGTTTGAGATTCTATGCCACCTTGTGTCTCAAGTTAGTGTGCATTTGTAATGTGGAAAGAAGTTTGAAAAAACATATTATTTATTCATACAACAGTCAGCTCACAACTATGTGGTGAAGCCAAGCGGCAAACTTCCATAAAAACTGGCCTCACATGAAGCCTTACCGGAAGTCCAAAAAAGTTGTAATTCCTTGACTGGCCACTGGAGGCTAGCTCCAAACCAGAGCACATTCACATACGAGTCCATATTAAAATATCCAGCTTTTGAGTAGAAATAAAAATGTTCACAGCCTGGTACAAAAACAGTTTTGGTCTCCATTGTCAGGTTCCGACCCCAGGGTGGAGTCGGTTCTCTTATTTCCCCTTTCCACAACTCAATTTTCTAGTTATTAGTGTCATTCTGAGTTCATCATTTATTTTCTGTTCAGTATTCTGTAGTCTCTGGTTTTGTTTCCTGTGTATTTTGTATTTTCTGTTGTTCTTATTTTAGTCACGTGGTTTATTCAGTTGTAGTCTTTGTCCAGTTATTGTATTTTTTCCATTGTATTATGCTTTTGTTTCTGCTTTTATTTTCTGCTTCTTATATGTAGTCTTTCATTGTTTCATTCCTTTTTTGTGCTACACTTTATACAGTTGTCGGGTTTTGTTTTCTGTTATGCAGTTATGCTGTTTATCTGTAGGTTACTTTGTTATGGTTATTATCTTTTAGACTTCAGCCATGTGTTTCTTCATGTGTCTCTGATTTTGTTCTCCATTTGTATGTCCTTCACTTACACTCTTGCACCTGACTGTTTCATCTTTGTCTCTGTTTTCCCCATGTGTTCACTTACACTCTTGCACCTGATTGTTTCATCTTTGTCTCTGTTTCCCCATGTGTTCACTTACACTCTTGCACCTGCCTGTTTCATCTTTGTCTGTCTGCCTTGATCACTCCCAAACTCTCTTGCATCTCTTCCCTCCTCTTGGATTCACACCACCACACCTCCCTTCTAGAACTTTCTTCCACATGTGCACCTTGTTAACCTAATTATCCCACATGTGTATTTAAGCCCTTCACTTTCTCCACTCCCCTGCCAGATCATCGCAATCCATGTATCCACGTTCCAGCCTCTTGATTTTGTCTTGTTTCTGCCTTAGTGTGTTTCAACCTTGCTTTGTTTACCGGACCCAGTTTTTGCTTCAGCCTATGATACAGTATCTCAACAGTGTTTTTGAACCCAGCCTGTCTCTCGACCACATTTTTACCTCACACTTGTCTGTACCTCTGCTTCGCTGCCTGCCTTCCCGTGTACTGTACCCCTGCTTGACAATAGGCTAATGATTATTTTCTTCTTATAACACCTTGTCCTCAAGTCTGCATTTTGTGCCCTCCCATATTTTGTGCCACCCATCCTTGAGCCCTGACATCCATAGGCAGTTTCCGCTTCCATGAAACCTATACGGGGGTGAATTTATTCCTAACTTCTTAGTTTAATAAGTTTTAAATCATAAAGTAGTAGTGACAGCAGTTCAGATGAGTGTCTCTGCCTCTCATAGTATTTTTAGCTCAGAGGCCACCTGATGCAGCTACTAACTGTTGTGGAGTCTGTTTTTAATCAAAATACTCCAAACAAGAAGTAACATGGAGCATAACATTTTGTGGAAACTGGCCTGAGGAATATTGGAACAAACACACATACAGTACTGTCTAACCCTCAACAGCTAGGGAGTATAATCCAAGTCAAGCCCATTAAGTGATAACCACCCTTAACATAACTGGGAAAAAATAAAATAAAAAATTGAGGGAAATATAATTAATGGTCCTTGCTGCTATCAAATGTATTTGAAGCACAGAGTGGCAGAGTCCTCTGTAATCCTGATGATGAATTTATATATTTAGAAAATTTTGAACTTCAACTGTCAAACATACATTTAAGGGTACAAAAAGTTGCTGGTTTTGGTTTCACAGCTATGCTGCTGTGTATAACGTGGCCATCATGCTTTCCGACTCACTTCCAGACATTTAAATGCCGGACTGCTCTGATCTAGCTACAACTTTGAGGAGATGGTACAACTTTGAGGTGATGGAGGAGCAGTTGGTCATGCCAGTGAAAATCCATGAATTAGATTCTAAAAATTATTTCCTGGAAATATTTTTTTTATTTGTTAAAGGTTGAATTTGTTCAAATAATAATTTGATTGATCATCATCTGATCTTGGAATGCTGAACCTTTTAGGGAACCTCAATGGTAACACTCCAGAATATTAACATTTCAGTACTTGGTCTATTGTTCAGGATTTTATAAACAACAACAAAAAATATACCTGAACTTGTATAATAAAAGTTAATGGTTAGCTGTAGCTTTAACTAAATGTTTTAGCAGTTTATTAGTTTAGCAACTTTTCAATTAGAGGACAAGTGGTTATCTAAGATAATATTTGGGTTCGTATGTGCATTATTATTATTATTATTATTATTATTATTAATAATAATAATAATAATAATAATATGCTACTGACATGAACGAGTGAAGCTCTTCAGCATCTCACCATGTCATTTAGATCCTTCAAACCTTTTTTTCAGTAAATGCTTCTGGAGAGCATTAGCATGGCTAAAAATCTTCAGCCTCTGGGGGCTTAGCCCTCCAGGACCCCCATTTTCTGCATTTTCTTTATTTGCATCTCACATGCCTGGAAAAGTCCTCAACCTTCTCATTTAGTCATTTAGGTCCTTCACGCTTTACTTTTATTAAATGCTTCTGTGGAGCATTAGCATGGCTAAGACTTTGTGGTATTTTGTATGCATTGACTGTGAAACTACAAAGGAATGAGAATTTTCCAAATTGGACCAAGTATCTTTCTTTATTGTAACACTTTCCTTAGTAACTCAGGCACAATTATGTATAATTACTGATTGTTTGTGTTTGTCTTTTTATAATTAATGTTTGGAAAGTTCAGTTTTTGCTGTGTTACTGGCATATTAATAAAAAAATGCATTTATAAATAAATGCTTGGGGATTAAATGATTTGCAAAGTGCATTTGTGTTGTTACCTGGACCCTTGTTGTAGGTCACATGGGTTACTTGCTACGCTTGATCATTTATACTGGTCACTCCGTGATGATTCTTTCTTCATTCCGTCTCTCCACAGGCCCTCCCTACCAACTGGGGTGAAGCAGCTGGGTTCAAGGTGAAAGGCTTAAGAAACCTGTGGTGCTAAATAATGAAAATATGCCCCTGCAATTATCTTTTAATGACTTTCTAACTTGTTGTTGTTGTTGTTGTTTATTTTTTCTGTTGGTCTGTGGATCCTAGGGTGACAAAGGTCAGAAGGGAGAGATTGGAATGCAGGGTCTGACTGGAACCCCAGGGAAGGATGTAGGTGATATTCTGTAATAAACACATTTAGATTATTAGAATCAGTCATCAGTAACACAAGCTGCTTTGAGGTTGGACAAACAATTTTTTTTCTTTTGTGGGATCACTGTGCCCCATAGTTGAATAACTTTTGTATCTAGTGTCTTGCCCAAAGACACTTAGGTACTCAACAGAAAATAGGGCTCAAACTCACGAACCAGTCAGTCAGTTAGGTACCAACTGATCTATAATCCCCCTAATAGTAATTTTTTTATTGATGGTGTTTGTTTTTACATATTGTAAAATCTGATGATTGACTTCCATTCAAAGAGTTTGAGAGCAGTGACTGTTTTAAACAATTTAAGTTTAAGTAACTAAAATAATTCAGTCATTAACCATTATTTTAATCATGAACTTTGTTGATTTGTATTAAATAAATTAACGCTGCTCATTATGTCTAAGGTCATATCTTGCATGATTTTGCACATTCACTCATAATATTCATTTGACAAACTTGATCCAAATAAATAAAAATAAAAGAACAAAAACTTTAACTTATGGACACTGTAACACATTGGTGTTGACAGACAGTCATCCACCGTCCTTGCAGTTTGCAGATAGTGGTGTGTCTTTTTGCAAAAACAATAAAAACATATACGAGGTCTATTAGATAATAAACCTTTTATTTTTTTTTAACTATATGGATTTGAATGACGTGCGATTACACCAATCATGCTTGAACCCTCGTGCGCATGCGTGAGTTTTTTCACGCGTGTCGGTGACGTCATTTCCCTGTGGGCAGGCCTTGAGTGAGATGTGGTCCCGCCCTCTCGGCTGAATTCCTTTGTTTCACACACTGCTCGAGACGGTGCGCGTTGCTTTATCACAATTTTTTCTGGACCTGTGAGGAATATCCGAGTGGACACTATTCGAGAAATTAAGATGGTTTTCGGTGAAAAGTTTAACGGCTGATGAGAGATTATGGGGTGTTTCTGTCGCTGTAAGGACTTCCCACGCAGCGGGATGTTGTGCAGCGCTTTCAGGCGCCGTCGTCGGCCTGTTTCGACCTGAAAACATCCTAATTTAAGGCTTAATTCACCCAGGACGTCGTGAGAGAACAGAGAAGATTCAGAAGAGGCCGGCATGAGGACTTTATGCGGACATTCCACTGTTTAAGGACATTTTGTAGTGAAAGACGTGCGCGCAAATTCGCCGAGTCATTTCCGTGACGACTTGGCAAATCTGTGTGCGCCGCGACAGGAAAAACACCTCCATGTTGAAAACCATTTGTAAAATTCAGGCGGCTTTTGATGGCTTTCAACAAGTGAGTAACTGAGAAATTGTTTAACAGCTTGGGCATGTTCCAACTTGTCCGTTAAGGTTTCCAACGGAGGTGTTTTTCCTGTCGCGACCCCCCGCGGTCGGGTCCAGCCCGACATGCGACTCTGCCTGCACGTTCTTTCATTACAAAATGTCCGTTAACAATGGAATGTCCGAATAAACTCCTCATGCCGACTTCTTCTGAAAGTTCTCTGTTCTCTGACGACTTACTGGGTCAACAGAGCCTGAAATGTGGAAGTTTTCAACTTGAAACGGCGAGACGCTGCCGTCTCGAAGCGCAGATCGCCGTCAGGCGCCGTGGGCCATCCTTACGGCGACACTACCAGACCAAAATCTCTCATCAGCCGTTAAAATTTTTACCGAAAACCAGCTTAATTTATCAAATGGTGTCCACTCAGTTGTGCCTTACAGTTTTGAAAAAAATTTGATCAAACAAAGCAGCAGTCTCTGAGCCATTCCTAAACAATGAAAAAATCAATGAGAGAGTGGGCCACTCCTCACTCAAAGACTGCCCACAGGCGACTGACGTAACCGACAACCGACAGTAATCACACGTGATTCAAATCCATATGGTTTTTGAAAAGAATAATAAGGTCGGATACTTTTCTAATAGACCTCGTATATTTTTTATCCATTCTAATTTAGAATTTTGGTGTTTAAAGCTATATATACAAGTTGGGACATGTCCAGCTCTCCACAATTTCTCTTATACTCACTCGACTGGTAAGCACTGAAAGCTGAGATAGGCATGTCCCAACTTGTCCTCTAACACTCCGAAACGGAGGTGTTCCTTTGTCTCGCTTCCAAAGCGAATCGGTCGTGACGCGCAAAGCCTCCGCACGGCTTTCCATGACAAAATCTCTTGTTAAAAGTGAAATCTGCCGGAAAATGGCTGATGTCCAGCTCTTGTGATAATGAGAGAAAGAGCACACGACGGTCTTGTATCCACAGAGCCATCCGTTTAGAAATGATCCAGTGGTTTGTGCCTCGTCGCGTGCCGAGCGTCCTTAAAGGGGTCCTTAAAGCTGTAGTAACAGTCCTTATTCTCTGTGAAGCCCGTAAAATTTTCACCGAAAGCCAGATAAATTTTTTGAATGGTTTCCAGGTGTCAGTCTCTAACAGCTTCTGAAAAAATTCTGATGGAAAAAAAGTCCTTTTCATTCCGCCATTTCCAGACAATGAAAATCCAACGAGGGGGTGGGACCACTCCTTCCCAAGGCGTGCTCACAGGCGAATGATGTCACCGACAGGTGTGGAAAAACTCACGCATGCGCACAAGGGTTCCAGCATGTCTGACGTAAAAACATATGAATGAAATCCATATAGTGTTGAAAAAAAAATAAAAAGGACAGTTACTTTATGGACAGACCTCGTATATATATATATATATATATATATATATATATATATATATATATATATATATATATATATATATATATATGTATGTATGTATGTATGTATGTATGTATGTGTGTGTGTGTGTGTGTGTGTGTTTTTCTAGGTTGAGGGGTCCTGCAACTTATACTGAGGTGCCACTTTTAATAATAATAATAATAATAACAATACTATTTATATAGGACTTTTCCAGTAAGTAAATCACGGCATAAAATAAACTACGATAATAAAAGTATAAATGGCAATCAAAAAGTCCACTACACTGCAAAAAAGGGTGTCTAAAAACAAGATAAAAACCCTAAACCTGAGGGAAATGTTACTCAAATCATGTGAAATGTCCATGCAGCAAGTTTCTTGAATTAAGATAGTTAAATCTAGAAATAAGCATGCTGAACACTTAAAATAAGAAATTATCTCTTAAAACAAGATAAATTATCTAACACTTCTAAATCTAAGCTTTTTTTTTTTTTCTTGGTTGGAACCAAATAATTGGCAGTGTAAAACAATACACAAAAATCCCAAAATAAAGAGTTGATCATTCAAAAATGGGGCAATTTATTGCATAGTCTGACTTATATGATTTATTTTTGTTTTGTTTTTTCATATTCAAGAGGCATTTTTGACAGGTGTGACTTATACGCCAGTGCAACTTGTACTCCAGAATATACCGTATGTATCCTGTGATACAGCCTCAGCAAACCAAAGCAGGAAGTCGTATTTGTTTCCAAAAATAAAACATGTCATTCTCAAAGTTTTGAGGAAGTTTTCAAATCCACTTACAGCACATACCCATTTTTATGAGGTTGAGAGCAGGTATTTAGTAGATGTATACAGTGTCATTCTTAAAGCTTAGGCTACCATTGACATCTCTTCTCGCCCTCCCGTCTTCTCTCCCACAGCGTTAAGTCGGCCTGTTAATGCCTGTTAGATTAGAGGAAAGCAACAAAGCTAGCACAATCAATGCTGCTTCATTGACTGCGTGGTTCGTCTCTCACGCAGGCGGGCTTCCATTCAGGAAGACTTAAACCTTTTAATCTTCCCCATTCAGTGCAGTGATCCTGCAGACGCTTGAGAAGTTTTGAAGAACAAATTACAACATGTGCCTGCTCTAAGATATTCCCCAAGTTCCAGTAACAGATATGCTCACATTTAACCGTTCACCATGCTGAGCGCTGGTTGTAAACAGATGGATTTGGTTGTCGAAAAGATTTTCTTAAGCCCTGAATCAATCTGAAGTTGTGAATATGACGCAGGCAGAAAACATTACACATGCACTTCGGAAGATAATACATCTTGTAGACCACTTCTTCATATGTGTAGTACAATCCAAATTCCAGTGAAGTTGGGTAGTTGTGTAAAATGTAAATAAAAACAGAATACGATGATTTGTAAATCCTCTTCAACCTAGATTCAATTGAATACACCACAAAGACAAGATATTTAATGTTCAAACTGATAACTTTATTCTTTTTGTGCAAATATTTGCTTATTTTGAAATGGATGCCTGCAACACATTTCAAAAAAGTTGGGACAGTGGTATGTTTGTATGTTTACCACTGTGTTACATCACCTTTCCTTCTAACAATACTCAATAAGCATTTGGGAACTGAGGACACTAATTGTGAGTGTCATGATTGGGTATAAAAGGAGCATCCCTAAAAGGCTCAGCCATTCACAAGTAAAGATGGTGTGAGGATCACCACTTTGTGAACAACTGCGTGAAAAAAATAGTCCAACAGTTTAAGAACAATGTTTCTGAATGTTTAATTGCAAGGAATTTAGGGATTCCATCATCTACAGTCTATAATATAATCAGAAGATTCAGAGAATCTGAAGAACTTTCTACAAGTAAGTGGCAAGGCTGAAAACCACCAATGAATGTCCATGACCTTCAATCCCATGCCATAGAAAAATGTCAAACAAATTCAGATGCTTTCACAGTTCATCAGGATATGTTGAATTAGACTTCTGAAAAACTGATGATGTCTTTGACCTTGACTGATGTCACCTCCATTTCTGTGTCACCATTGACTAGGGTCGAATAGGCTCCATCTGTGTGGTTGGCCCCAAAGGACAGAAGGTGAGAGTACCATCAATTTGTTCATAACTTCTGTGCAGTAGCTAAGTTCCATTTGGATCGAACAGTGCTGAACTTGTTTTCCCAGGGTTCCTCTGGTAATGTGGGTCCAGAAGGCTTGGCCGGAGAGCCAGGTAGACCTGGACTTCCAGGTCTGCCAGGAGTTGGAAAGCCTGGTCCACCAGTGAGCATGCTTTTGAGTTCAATATTTTCAGATTGTGACATAACAGTCATTTCATATTCCGGTTATTTACTGAACTATTTTTTTTCTGTCAGGGACCTCCTGGTGAATCAGGTGGTGGAAAAGGGGACAAGGTAAGTGATGCAGACCAGTCTTTGGAAGAATGTAAAGGTAATTTCACACCTACCTTCCTTTCTTCAGACCTTTTCACTTCCCAGTGTGTTGCAAAACAAAATGACAGTCCAGACCAAAGGTCCAAAAGTTGGTCCGACCAGAAGAGGTGATCTTGATTTGGATCAAACTGAAAAATACTCTTGTTTATTTGCAGTGTAAAAAGACTTTGTAGATAGTTTAGACATTTGGATCAATTACAGGAACTAAAGGCAGATTACCATCATGCATTAAATCTTAGAAGAAGAAAAACAGAGCACTAACAATCCATTAAACAGCAGATGAAGAAAAGAATCCAGAGGAATAACAATGAGCCTTGGGAGCACATGGGGAGAGGAGGACGCAACATTTGTAATTACAATTTGGTCTTGGTAAAAAAATACTAATGGTGTTGTGTAACAAAATGAATCTCTTCATTCATCCAAGGAGGTTGAGTTGAAAATTATTTAAATAGGTGGAGTAATGAAATTTATTATGACCAAACAGATTAAGAAAGTTCAATATACGAGTTGAGCTTGACAACTCAACAAACAGGCCACACACATGCTGTCACTCTTAAAAATAAATCTTCTTTTTCTGCCATTCCGTCAATCCTCAGCTGACAATGGCATTGACACGAGACTTTTCCATGTCATCCTGTCCCGAGTTAGTTGTACAGCTTCTTCCATGCTTATGCCATGGATCTTATGGTCTTCCTGTATATTATTCATCTGTGTCTTTGCCTGCCATCCTCAGCTTCTCCATCCAGGGATATAGTAGCACTGCAGGACTCTTGTCGGTAGTCTTTCCTGAATCATTCTTTTAACATGACCAAACCACTTTAGCCTCTTTTTACATATAACATCAACCACTGTTTCAGTTGAGCCTACTCTTTTTCTCACAACTTCATTTCTAATTCTATCTCTTCTGGATGAACTACTTCTTCAACATCTTTGGACGCAGTTCATTTCCATGGTTTGTGGCCTTCTTTCATCTTCTTTCTTCAATCCCCAGCATTCAGAACCATATATTAGTACTGGCAATACCAATGTTGTATAAATCATATATTTAGTTCCCATTGATATATCCTTGCCCCTCCAGATTTTGTGTAGCTTTCCAATCGCTGCTGAGTAGAGGTGGTATCGATCCTAATATCGATAATATTGATACCAACGTTGGTATTGATATTGAATGATCCTCATGTAAAAAGATCAATACTCAAGCTTTTATTCTCTCCCACACGGACTGACTGCTGCGCACGCAGATTCATCAATTGCTACTCTCTGTCTGTAAGAGCAGCGCTGCGCTGTGCCACACAACAAGGAGCGGTGCACCCGCTACCCGCTCTGGTCTTTTGTTGTTGCGCCATCACGTGGCTCAGCGGCGCCAGGCAACAGCCATGCAGGTAGGCTCAGCCTGGCCTGCCCACTCAGCGATCTCCTCGAGTCAGCCCTCTACCTCAGGAGATTTTGTTTTAAGTTGTGTTGAGTGATATTTTTTTAAACAAAAATGTTGATTGTGATAATAAAGTATTTTGTTGTCACAAACAATGTTTGGTGAAATTCTATCCTAGGTCTTTTGGATCCTTTGGATCTGTGAAGCTTAAATATAAAAACGTATTGGTATTGGTATTTATATTGGCGATACTGGGCCTGTATTTACTTGGTATCGGATCAATACCAAAATTCCCGGTATCACCCACCTCTACTGCAAGCAAGCCCAATCTGTTTCTTTATATCTGCTATACATTTGCCATCTTCTGATAATAAACTTCCAGGTATGTGAATTTCTTTACTTGCTCCATACTTCCTTTATTCAGTGTGATGTTTACGCTGTTTTCCAACAGTCAAAACCTATGTGTGAAAACACCCTTAAACAACAAATAAAACCAAAAATGCTTTTTTTCAAAGCAGGCACTCTGGGGTTTTAAACATGTGACACATGCATTTTTTGTGTTATTAGGGAGAGATGGGACACCCAGGAGAAGATGGACTTCCAGGAGATCCAGTGAGACATTCTTTTAACATTGATTGGTATTCAGTAATTTACCCACGTTGTTCCAATACTGTAGTATAACAACTGTAAAGTGATCCATCAGTGTTTGAATGGACTTATGCTATCTTCTAGGGACCAAGAGGACCAGCAGGGGGTAAAGGAGAGAAGGTACACTACCATCTCTATCCACTGCTGCCTGTTGATGCATTTCTGTGTAATTTTATCTATATAAACATCATGCATACTGCATGTCTGACTTGTGTTCAACCTTCAGGGTGATCCATGTGAGGTGTGTCCTGTGCTGCCTGCAGACATGGGCGATACCGTGGTTGTGCAAGGAAAACCTGGTCCCAAAGGAGAGCCTGGATCAGCAGGAGTAGGAGTCATAGGGCTGCCTGTAAGTACAACACATTACAGTTTAATTGTAATGCCAAACCATAATGTATTCTGTACCTACCTTGCACATCCGGCTTAACATTTTTTACGATCTTGCAGCACGTTTTATTAGGCAGCAGTTAGTCTCAGCTCCAGCAGAAGATTGAACCTTGACCACTTGTGTGGTGTATATATTTTGTTTTTCTTGTCATTCCGTGCTAAAATGTATCTTTTATTTCCGTTTTGGGATTGTACTTCCCATTGTAACTTCCACAATATTTCAGCAGCTGAAGTAGAGGTGGTGTGATATTTCTTCAAAGTTTAGTCTCCAAGGCCTCTAACATAATCTTAATGTGTCTTTTTTTCTCGTGTGTCACAGCTCACCACATTGAGCACATTGCATTTCTCCCCTTGTTCATTCTGTATCTGCATCTACCCCCTTACCCCGGCAGGTGAAATGAGAAATGATTTGTGGGGTAGGGAAAAGAATATAAATTTAGAGTCTTATGAGATTCACTGTGCAATGATTTCCAATAGTGGCAAGATCCATCTGTCATACCTGGTTAGGGCAGAAGGAGAAGAAAGCAGAGCAAAAGAGGAAAAAAAATGAGACATGACCTTACTTTTAGCATAGTTGCACAAACAACAGGGGTTCATGCTATCTTTTCTTTTCCTGCATCTCTTCTGTTCTTATCTATTTACCAGGGGCCTGAAGGTGCACGTGGCAAAGCTGGACAGAAGGTATGGACCTCCGCTTAATCAACTCATTGGAGTTATTGCTTACATAAAGTGCATAACCCACAAATCAACCCAATTCATTTTAAACCAGTCTAATTTAAGAAAAAGAAAAAAAAAAAATCAAAAACAGTACATTTTAATGACATGTTGTGCACTATAACGTACGTCCTATCAAGGTAGACCCTGGACAGGCTGAGAGGCTTTCAGCCAACAGATTATTATGACTTTTTCGACCACTGCCAGATTTGATGTTGTCAGAAACAGTCAAGATAGTCTGCAGTGCCGCACCATCAGAAATGATGTATGGAAGCATGTGGGCAGTTATTGTTACATCATTACGTCTGCAAAGGACATAATCAAATCATTGGAGTTTATGTATTTGTCTGTGTGTCTGTTAGCAGGATTAGGTCAAAACTACTGCACAGATTTAATGAAATTTTCACCACAGATAGATTTTAGGCCATGGAAGACTCTATTAAATTTTGAAGTTGCATCTGGATCACATCCAAAATTTAATGGATTTCACTTTATATATGCTTTGAAGGTTTATGTAAAAAAAAAAAGATGAAAAAAAAAGAAAAACTGTTTCACGGATTATCACCAAATTTGCACCACAAATAGATATTAGGGCATGGAAGACTCCACTGAATTTTAGAGGTGATCTGGATTCTGGATCAAGATTTCACATTAGATTAAATTACCTTAGATTAGATTAAATAGAATTTTATGAAACCCTTGTGAAGACTCTCTCAGGGAAATTGAGAGAGTTGTAAAGAGTTGTAAATTGTAAGAAGCACACAGAGTTTCAAAAGTGAAAGTTAAAAACAATTTGCAAATGTAAATATAATTACATAAATATAAATACCAGAAATACTGCTCACTCCTGGTTTACTGGCTACTACTGTTCCTCTCATTCCTGTCCCCTGTCTTCCTGTTACTCCTCCTCCCCCTGAGTGAGGAGTTGTACAGGCTGATGGACTGATGGACAAAGGAGTTTTTCAGTCTGTTGGTCCTGCACTTGGGAAGGAGCAGTCTGTGGCTGAAGAGGCTCCTCTGGTTGTTGATGACGGTGTGCAGAGGGTGACTGGCATCGTCCATAACGTCCAGTAGCTTGTCCAGTGTTCTCTTCTATTCCACCATCACCAGAGAGTCAAACTTCATCGCAACCACAGAGCCAGCCCGTGTGATCTGTTTGTCCAGCCTTTGTATACGCTTTGAAAGATTACGTCAAAACTATTTCACGGATTCTCACCAAATTTGCACCACAGATAGATATTATGCCATGGAAGACTCCACTGAATTTTGGAGGTGATGTTGATCCGGATTGGTGGACGTCCTCAATCTTGGTTTGCTCTTGTTTGAAATAAAACAATAGATTTACATATGAAAATGAACCACAAATGAGCCTTTTTGTTTCTGTTTGGTTTAATTAAAGCTATTTTTCCTTCAAATTACCAGAAATTGTTATTTTGACCTTTGATCCAGATTAAATGGCCCTCACACACATTTAAATATATAACAAGCATTATAGAAGACACATTTCTCAAACAAATGAAAATTAAAGTGCTCACATTAAAATATCTTGTTTGCTTTAAAATTCCTCAAATTATGTACAAAGCAAATTAAAATGTATTACCCAATAGTATTCAGGAGTTGTTTCAAATAAGAGCAAATCAGCACGACTTGATGGGAATCAATATATTTTATAAAATGTTAGAACCGACACAAAATATCACAACATTACAGTCAAAGGCATCAATTTATGGAAAAATTGTGATAAGAACCTGAAAATATACACATCACTAAATTAAATCAAAGAAATGCTTAAGAACCACAGAATGAATAGTTACACTGAGGAGCAGAATGTGAAGATTATACACTTTTGTGCATTTGTTTATTTCTTTGCTTGGTTGTTTGTCTGAATATCTTCAAATACACATTGAGTTCAAGTAAAAAAAAACAACTAAAGTGGAAAGCCAATTTTTGTTGTTGTTATAGCTTTTGAATTAATTTTTTTATTTATATATTTTTTTTCAATAAGGAGCTCTAAGGGCCCTATCCCACTGGGGAGAGGATTAATTGCGTATGAACTGAGTATACAAAGTTCAGGCGTTCGTTGTCGTCTGCAACAAAAATGGCCAAAAATGACTAATGTCCCAGGATGAATTACGGATATATTAATAATGTATAGTGAATATATGATGAACAATTACGGTTGTATAACGCATGTAGTGAGGAAACGGATCAGATGCATTGCAATTATCACGGCATTATGACGGGTGTATTATGATGCATCACGCACAAAGTTAAATCTGTTATAAACACAGGAATAAATAGTGTAACAGCTGCAGACAAGAAGGAAAAAACATGCAACTGTTTTATCAAGCCTTGACAATGTAAACAAGTCAAATAATTACCTTTTTAGACAGCTCAAAATGCTTTCTGCAGCTGGAGCGCTTTGATTCAGCAGGTGATTAGAGATGTTTTCAACAGTCAATTTGCAGAATAAAATGATTAATCTGCCACAAAATAATTATTTTATATACGCAGCATACAGTGCAGAGCGCATGGCAGCCGGTAGAACAAAGAACGGCGTCCAGCTGTGAAAACAGCTCATCTGATTTGCATCCGCCGCAAATCAGATGCAACGCAGACATAATAAAAATGCTTTATTTGTGGCCAATCTGTATGCAGTCGCCACAGCTTATTTTAGTCCGTGATGTGGACATGATGGACACGCAAAATATCTATTTTACACACTGTCCCAGTCCGCTGCCAAGCCGCAAATCACTGTCAGTTGCGGATATCAGAAGATGACGGCGAATATACAGCGCATAGATTGAGTATGTATGTGTATGTATTGAGTATGTATGGAGTATGTAAGGTGGATGTCATCCGCAGCCAAAATTTTATGCAGCTCAAAAATCCTGGAAACGGAAAAACGTGCCTCTGCGTATAATTGCAGACGTGTGCGGGTGTCAGCCGACTCATACAAGCATGTTTCACGGATATTGCGGATGTTAAGCGAATATGAGCCAATTTTGTGTGCAATCCATACGCAAATTCTCCTAAACGCCTATGGGACAGGGCCCTAAGTTTGCGCTTCATTCTTTCAGACACTATGTTTTTCTATATAAAAGTAATTTGCCATTCACGGTGTCCTTGATTATTGATTGTTCTTGTTTTATATATTTTTTAAAAGAATAAAGATTTAAAGATGCACATGAACTTGCTGAGCTACAATCCATGCAACACACAAAAAAACAGGATCATGTGTGCAAACACTGAATATGAAGATGACAATACTTTACTAGCGTGGCATAAAAACTGCTTACATACAGTGTCTTTGTCCAGTAAGTGCCTAAGCACTAGCTTGGTCACATTTGTCTCCCACATATATGCTTGTGGGTCACAGGTTCCTTTCTCTTCTTGAATGTGCCCGACATGTTTGCAGTGTCCCATGTGCAACACAAGATCTTAAAGCAAACAGATCATCAGAGTGAGCTGGTACTAGATTAGATTACATTGCATTAGATAGTATTGATCCCTTGGGAAGACTCCCTCAAGGAAAAAAAGGTTCCAGCAGCATTGTATAGCAGCATACAGAGTAAGAAGCACACAGAGTATCAAAAGTGAAAGAAACAAACAGTGTGCAAATATAAATATAAATACAAATACACAATATAAATTACAGACATACTTATCAATACTGGCTACTACTGTTCCTCTCATTCCCATCCCCTGTCTTCCTGTTACTCCTCCTCCCCCTGAGTGAGGAGTTGGACAGTCTGATGGCCTGAGGGACAAAGGAGTTTTTCAGTCTGTTGGTCCTGCACTTGGGAAGGAGCAGTCTTTGGCTGATTTTAACTAATTTGCATTCTTGAGCATTTGTCTTTTTGCATGTCTTGACAGGGAGAACCAGGATTCGATGGTGCCAAAGGAGAAAAGGTCAGTTTGATGTCTTATTCCAGCTAGAGGCCATATCATGTTTTTTTTTTTGTTTTTTTTGTCTTGTATGGAACATTCTGTCAATCTGACAACAAAATAGAGGCTTAATTAGTAATGCTGCTTATAAATGATTTCCTAATTCATTTTGCTACTCTTACTCATACCTGTTTTGGTGAAGCACAGATTTTTACCGATGAACTAAATGTGAACATTGTCGCTGACGGTCTTTGATGAACACATAATTTGTTCATTTGCTCTAGGGGGAGCCTTGTTCTGTATGTCCCACTCTCGGAGAAATACCTCCGAACCTCATCCCTGGTGTCCTGACACAAACTGTGCAACAGAAAGGTGAAAAGGGAAAGCCTGGCATTGGACAGAAAGGAGAGCAGGTAAGCCTGCACTTTAGCTGTTTAGCAAGAATCAATATCATTCTAGTGGTGAATAAAAAGCTAAGAGCATTTGGAATTACTCACTTGAAACACCACCAAGGTAAACACAGTAATAAGCCATCCTAACTTCTTAGTGTTGGACTGCTTTGGTCCTAATAAAAAAGAATTGCTTGGATAGAATTGAGGAAATTAGAAATAAGATACACTTTCTCTTTTGTGCGAGGAAAACACTGAGGATGGTCCATCACAGATTCTCATTCAAGACCAGAGACATCATTTATAACCAATACACACTCACAAAGCGGGACCTAAAAGAGGCGAAATAATTTAAATGTATACACTGTGAAACTCAACATCATAAAGTGCATGCATGTATGTATATGTATGCATGCATGTATGCAAACTTTGACCCATGCATATAAGTCGTAGATTTAACTTTAGTTAACAACATGTTCACAAAAGAGGTTTTCATAAATTAACTGCTGTCATATTTATTGAAAAATAACCTTTAGGGATCTCTGCAAATTGCATTTTGGATGCAAAATTCCATGCAACCTGGGCATGATCGAGTGGAGAGCAATCTGCATGCACATTGGTGCCACTACTATTGGATCACAGTATATTGTTGGGGAAACTTGAGAATCATTTTATCATTTCTGATCAATTCCTCTCATGTCAAAAAATAAAGCTCACTGCACCAACAATTCTTTCACTTCCATCCATGCTGTTGATACTATAGCATTATCCAACTCTTTTGGATTCAGTATATGGATTTGCACCAGTATACCAAACCACTTCACTGGCCACGTGCCCTTGAACATGCTCCAGCTGGACTTAAATCCTCTGCACCACTCATTTTTTTACATTCATAAACAAAATAGGCCTGAATTTTCTACAGTGAAGTTTGGTGTACCACAGGGCTGAGCTTTAGGTCTGCTACTGTTCTGCTTATATGTAACACCACTCTATTTTGAGTATAGTGACAATAAAGGTATCTTATCTTAGCTAACTTGGTCAGATTATGTGTAGCCTTGGGTTCAACGATTTCAGGTATGCTGTTGGTACACATGTGTGCATGCCTGTTTTTCATGCTGCAAAAGTGGAGACCTTTCTGGCTGCAGTGGAAAAATGGATGCCATCTTATTTTCTACTTCTGAATACCAACATATTTAAGGTGATGGTCATTGGTCCTGCTGGACACACACGTTTGTTTGGTAATTTCAGTTGGTGAATATGTGACTAAACACTGTGATAGAGTTAAAAATCTTGAGGTATTTTTTGACCAGTCCTTGTTTTTTAGATTGCATATTACAGAGCTGACAAGGAATGTCTTTTTATTTATTTATTTTTTATCTTGTATACCATTGCAGTTCTATCTATGGTGGATGCAGAGGCACTGTTTCATGCCTTTGTGTGATTTATAATTGACTACTGTAATGTTTTATTTTCTGATTTGCCATGTTCCAGTATTAAAAGTGATGTCAAACACATACGTATGCTTGAGTTTTGAGTAAGATAAGGAAATTTGATCATATAACCCCAGTTCTGGCTTCTCTTCAATGGTTCTCTGTTCGTGAGGGCTGACTTCAAAGTTTTGCTGGGACAGTATAAAATTCCAGGTGGTTATAGTCCTCCTGCTGTTTCTGAATTTATTGAGCCGTTACACTGTTATTAGCCCTGCAGTCTCAGGACACTGACCGGCTGCATGTTCTCAAGGTGAAGAAGTCAGCATGTTGTAGATCCTTTGCTCTGTGGAATCGTTTACCTGCTGACATTAAACAAGCAAACTGTTGTTGCAAGGCTCCTGGGTGGATGAAATCCATCCTGAGTACCTTAAATCTCTGGATGTTGTGGGACTGTCTTGGCTGACACACCTCTGCAACATCGTGTGGTGATCGGGGACAGTGCCTCTGGATTGGCAGACCGGGGTGGTGGTCCCTCTGTTTAAGAAGGGGGACCAGAGGGTGTGTTCCAACTATAGGGGGATCACACTCCTCAGCCTCCCCGGTAAGGTCTATTCCAGAGTACTGGAGAGGAGAATTCGACCGATGGTCGAACCTCAGATTCAGGAGGAGCAGTGTGGTTTTCGTCCTGGTCGTGGCACACTGGACCAGCTCTACACGCTCCATCGGGTGCTCGAGGGTTCATGGGAGTTCGCCCAACCAGTCCACATGTGTTTTGTGGATCTTGAGAAGGCATTCGACCATGTCCCTAGGGGCACCCTGTGGGGAGTACTCCAGGAGTACGGGGTCAGGGGTCCAGGGTCCTTTGCTAAGGGCTATCCGGTCCCTGTACGACCGCAGCAGGAGCTTGGTTCGCATTGCCGGTAGTAAGTCAAACCTGTTTCCAGTGCATGTTGGCCTCTGCCAGGGCTGCCCTTTGTCACCAGTTCTGTTCATTATTTTTATGGACAGAATTTCTAGGCGCAGCCAGGGTGTAGAGGGGGTCTGGTTTGGGAACCACAGAATCTCGTCTCTGCTGTTTGCGGACGATGTGGTTCTGTTGGCTTCGTCAAATCAGGACCTTCAGTGTGCACTGGGGCGGTTTGGAGCCAAGTGTGAAGCGTCCGGGATGAAAATCAGCACCTCCAAATCCGAGGGCCATGGTTCTCGACCGGAAAAAGTGGAGGAGTTTAAGTATCTTGGGGTCTTGTTCACGAGTGAGGGACGGATGGAGTGTGAGATCGATAGACGGATTGGTGCAGCATCTGCAGTGATGCGGTCGCTGTATTGGACCATCGTGGTGAAGAGAGAGCTGAGTAGGGGGGCAAAGCTCACGATTTACTGATCGATCTATGTTCTGATCCTCACCTATGGTCATGAGATTTGGCTCATGACCGAAAGAATGAGATCTCGAGTACAAGCGGCCGAGATGAGTTTCCTCCGCAGGGTGGCTGGGCGCTCCCTTAGAGATAGGGTGAGGAGCTCGGTCACTCGGGAAGAGCTCGGAGTCGAGCCGATGCTCCTCCACGTCGAAAGGAGTCAGTTGAGGTGGCTCGGGCATCTTTTCCAGATGCCCCCTGGACGTCTCGCTGGAGAGGTGTTCCGGGCACGTCCCATTGCTAGGAGGCTCCGGGGAAGACCCAGGACACGCTGGACGGACTACATCTCTCGGCTGGCTTGGGAACGCCTTGGGGTTCCCCCGGAGGAGCTGGGGGAGGTGTGTGTGGATCGGGAGGTGTGGGCGGCTTTGCTTGAGCTGCTGCCCCCGCGACCCGACTCCGGATAAAGCGGAAGAAAATAGATGGATGGATGGAACTGTTGAAGTCATTAAATCAAGATTTTGAACATGTCATTTTTCTAGCACTTACGATTGATTGATGATTTATAATGTGCCAATGTAAAAGTTGTGAGTGTTTAATTTTTTGATGTTACTGGCCTTGTGTGTTATAGATTTATGTTTCTTAATTGTGTTAAAAAATTTTAAAGCACTTTGAATATGTCGTTGATATGTGGAACAGTGTGGAAAATGATGGCACGGTTGCTTGTTTCACAGGGGGATGAAGGACTTCCTGGATTACCCGGCTTTAAGGGAGAGAAGGTAAAGAACTGCACTGAATTCAGGGAGATGACCTCAGTAAGACAGAATAAGGAAAGTCAGTCATTAAGATGTTGGGATTGGTTCTTCAATGACTTCCTGATGGAGATGATTTCACCAGACACCAGTTTTAGGACCTGAACCGGTCAGCCATTGAAACTTCACTCTACAATGAATGTACACATGAAAAAAATTGGTGTTGAATGACCTCAGTCTTTGACATGGTTGATGTAAGATGTAACTTAATACAACATGTCAATGTCAACAAAGAACATGCACTCATTTCGAACCATTTGTGACATTCTGATCTTGTCTACAGGGTAATGCGGGGAGCAGAGGTGCCGATGGTAGGACTGTAAGTCTGCTTTATTTCATTGGCAATGAATATCTTAAAGCATGTGTGGACCCACTGAAGTTGTGGTGTGAAATGTTTGCATGGCAGGGAAAACCTGGACCAAAAGGACCAAGTGGCAAGGATGGACACAAAGGTGCAAAGGTAAAGCAAAAGCGTTTGGTTATTTTGACAAGTCTGTGGGTTGATTCATGAAAAATGTAACAATATCTTGCAATAATATTATCATTTTCCACACTATAAATCATACTGGGGTTCAACATGCCCCCTTTTTTTGTATTATCAGCTATTTAATTTGGGAATTTTGTGTATTGGTTACTGTACTATTGACATTTATTCTTTCATCTGGTTTAGTGCTTTAATTCCTTGGAAAGCCAAATATATATATATATATATATATAAACGCAACACTTTTGGTTTTGCTCCCATTTTGTATGAGATGAACTCAAAGATCTAAAACTTTTTCCACATACACAATATCACCATTTCCCTCAAATATTGTTCACAAACCAGTCGAAATCTGTGATAGTGAGCACTTCTCCTTTGCTGAGATAATCCATCCCACCTCACAGGTGTGCCATACCAAGATGCTGATTAGACACCATGATTAGTGCACAGGTGTGCCTTAGACTGCCCACAATAAAAGGCCACTCTGAAAGGTGCAGTTTTGTTTTATTGGGGGGGGATACCAGCAGTATCTGGTGGGACCACCATTTGCCTCATGCAGTACAACACATCTCCTTCGCATCATCCGTGAAGAGAACACCTCTCCAACGTGCCAAACGCCAGCGAATGTGAGCATTTGCCCACTCAAGTCGGTTACGACGATGAACTGGAGTCAGGTCGAGACCCCGATGAGGACGATGAGCATGCAGATGAGCTTCCCTGAGACGGTTTCATTCAATACACAAGCAACAGCTCTGGTTGACATTCCTGCTGTCAGCATGCCAATTGCACGCTCCCTCAAATCTTGCGACATCTGTGGCATTGTGCTGTGTGATAAAACTGTACCTTTCAGAGTGGCCTTTTATTGTGGGCAGTCTAAGGCACACCTGTGCACTAATCATGGTGTCTAATCAGCATCTTGGTATGGCACACCTGTGAGGTGGGATGGATTATCTCAGCAAAGGAGAAGTGCTCACTATCACAGATTTAGACTGGTTTGTGAACAATATTTGAGGGAAATGGTGATATTCTGTATGTGGAAAAAGTTTTAGATCTTTGAGTTCATCTCATACAAAATGGGAGCAAAACCAAAAGTGTTGCGTTTATATTTTTGTTGAGTGTATATATATAAAACATGACATACTTGAGAAAATTCAGCATATATATCAACCATTTTCACAGTAATACAGGTTCAGTGTTCCAGGATTGACTGTTTTTGTCAAACCTGTACTGTGCCATACATACAGTATATTCATAAAGATTCGGCTATTTATTTGTCTTAACAGGGAGAGCAAGGGCTGCCTGGTCTTAGTCTTCCTGGCCTTAAGGGTGAGAAGGTAAATGCAGGCATATGTATTCCATTGTGTGTCTCTTCGCTTCATTTTCATGCAAACTAAAGCTGACCATTTGGTCTTCCCTAGGGCGAGTGTGGTGTGTGCCAGCCATACGAGGTTGGAAGTGGACCTGCCAGTATCAAAATGCCTGAGGGAACGAGTGGGAAACCAGGTGAACCAGGCCCTCCAGGACCCCCTGGACCTCCAGGGCTTGGGGCTGATGGCAAGCAGGTGCGTTTACTCTGTTTCCACAAAGGGAAAAAACCTTCCCTGGAAACAAAGTAAAAAATACATGAGCACCTTTCTTGATAAAATGCTTTATCTTTGTATTCAATCAATCAATCAATTTTTTTTTTTTTTATATAGCGCCAAATCACAACAAACAGTTGCCCCAAGGCGCTTTATATTGTAAGGCAAGGCCATACAATAATTATGTAAAACCCCAACGGTCAAAACGACCCCCTGTGAGCAAGCACTTGGCTACAGTGGGAAGGAAAAACTCCCTTTTAACAGGAAGAAACCTCCAGCAGAACCAGGCTCAGGGAGGGGCAGTCTTCTGCTGGGACTGGTTGGGGCTGAGGGAGAGAACCAGGAAAAAAGACATGCTGTGGAGGGGAGCAGAGATCGATCACTAATGATTAAATGCAGAGTGGTGCATACAGAGCAAAAAGAGAAAGAAACAGTGCATCATGGGAACCCCCCAGCAGTCTACGTCTATAGCAGCATAACTAAGGGATGGTTCAGGGTCACCTGATCCAGCCCTAACTATAAGCTTTAGCAAAAAGGAAAGTTTTAAGCCTAATCTTAAAAGTAGAGAGGGTGTCTGTCTCCCTGATCTGAATTGGGAGCTGGTTCCACAGGAGAGGAGCCTGAAAGCTGAAGGCTCTGCCTCCCATTCTACTCTTACAAACCCTAGGAACTACAAGTAAGCCTGCAGTCTGAGAGCGAAGCACTCTATTGGGGTGATATGGTACTACGTGGTCCCTAAGATAAGATGGGACCTGATTATTCAAAACCTTATAAGTAAGAAGAAGAATTTTAAATTCTATTCTAGAATTAACAGGAAGCCAATGAAGAGAGGCCAATATGGGTGAGATATGCTCTCTCCTTCTAGTCCCCGTTAGTACTCTAGCTGCAGCATTTTGAATTAACTGAAGGCTTTTTAGGGAACTTTTAGAACAACCTGATAATAATGAATTACAATAGTCCAGCCTAGAGGAAATAAATGCATGAATTAGTTTTTCAGCATCACTCTGAGACAAGACCTTTCTGATTTTAGAGATATTGCGTAAATGCAAAAAAGCAGTCCTACATATTTGTTAATATGCGCTTTGAATGACATATCCTGATCAAAAATGACTCCAAGATTTCTCACAGTATTACTAGAGGTCAGGGTAATGCCATCCAGAGTAAGGATCTGGTTAGACACCATGTTTCTAAGATTTGTGGGGCCAAGTACAATAACTTCAGTTTTATCTGAGTTTAAAAGCAGGAAATTAGAGGTCATCCATGTCTTTATGTCTGTAAGACAATCCTGCAGTTTAGCTAATTGGTGTGTGTCCTCTGGCTTCATGGATAGATAAAGCTGGGTATCATCTGCGTAACAATGAAAATTTAAGCAATACCGTCTAATAATACTGCCTAAGGGAAGCATGTATAAAGTGAATAAATTGGTCCTAGCACAGAACCTTGTGGAACTCCATAATTAACTTTAGTCTGTGAAGACGATTCCCCATTTACATGAACAAATTGTAATCTATTAGACAAATATGATTCAAACCACCGCAGCGCAGTGCCTTTAATACCTATGGCATGCTCTAATCTCTGTAATAAAATTTTATGGTCAACAGTATCAAAAGCAGCACTGAGGTCTAACAGAACAAGCACAGAGATGAGTCCACTGTCCGAGGCCATAAGAAGATCATTTGTAACCTTCACTAATGCTGTTTCTGTACTATGATGAATTCTAAAACCTGACTGAAACTCTTCAAATAGACCATTCCTCTGCAGATGATCAGTTAGCTGTTTTACAACTACCCTTTCAAGAATTTTTGAGAGAAAAGGAAGGTTGGAGATTGGCCTATAATTAGCTAAGATAGCTGGGTCAAGTGATGGCTTTTTAAATAATGGTTTAATTACTACCACCTTAAAAGCCTGTGGTACATAGCCAACTAACAAAGATAGATTGATCATATTTAAGATCGAAGCATTAAATAATGGTAGGGCTTCCTTGAGCAGCCTGGTAGGAATGGGGTCTAATAGACATGTTGATGGTTTGGATGATGAAGTAACTAATGAAAATAACTCAGACAGAACAATCGGAGAGAAAGAGTCTAACCAAATACCGGCATCACTGAAAGCAGCCAAAGATAACCATACGTCTTTGGGATGGTTATGAGTAATTTTTTCTCTAATAGTTAAAATTTTGTTAGCAAAGAAAGTCATGAAGTCATTACTAGTTAAAGTTAATGGAATACTCAGCTCAATAGAGCTCTGACTCTTTGTCAGCCTGGCTACAGTGCTGAAAAGAAACCTGGGGTTGTTCTTATTTTCTTCAATTAGTGATGAGTAGAAAGATGTCCTAGCTTTACGGAGGGCTTTTTTATAGAGCAACAGACTCTTTTTCCAGGCTAAGTGAAGATCTTCTAAATTAGTGAGACGCCATTTCCTCTCCAACTTACGGGTTATCTGCGTTAAGCTACGAGTTTGTGAGTTATACCACGGAGTCAGGCACTTCTGATTTAAAGCTCCCTTTTTCAGAGGAGCTACAGCATCCAAAGTTGTCTTCAATGAGGATGTAAAACTATTGACGAGATACTCTATCTCACTTACAGAGTTTAGGTAGCTAGTCTGCACTGTGTTGGTATATGGCATTAGAGAACATAAAGAAAGAATCATATCCTTAAACCTAGTTACAGCGCTTTCTGAAAGACTTCTAGTGTAATGAAACTTATTCCCCACTGCTGGGTAGTCCATCAGAGTAAATGTAAATGTTATTAAGAAATGATCAGACAGAAGGGAGTTTTCAGGGAATACTGTTAAGTCTTCTATTTCCATACCATAAGTCAGAACAAGATCTAAGATATGATTAAAGTGGTGGGTGGACTCATTTACATTTTGAGCAAAGCCAATAGAGTCTAATAATAGATTAAATGCAGTGTTGAGGCTGTCATTCTCAGCATCTGTGTGGATGTTAAAATCGCCCACTATAATTATCTTATCTGAGCTAAGCACTAAGTCAGACAAAAGGTCTGAAAATTCACAGAGAAACTCACAGTAACGACCAGGTGGACGATAGATAATAACAAATAAAACTGTTTTTTGGGACTTCCAATTTGGATGGACAAGACTAAGAGTCAAGCTTTCAAATGAATTAAAGCTCTGTCTGGGTTTTTGATTAATTAATAAGCTGGAATGGAAGATTGCTGCTAATCCTCCGCCTCGGCCCGTGCTACGAGCATTCTGACAGTGTGACTCGGGGGTGTTGACTCATTTAAACTAACATATTCATCCTGCTGTAACCAGGTTTCTGTAAGGCAGAATAAATCAATATGTTGATCAATTATTATATCATTTACCAACAGGGACTTAGAAGAGAGAGACCTAATGTTTAATAGACCACATTTAACTGTTTTAGTCTGTGGTGCAGTTGAAGGTGCTATATTATTTTTTCTTTTTGAATTTTTATGCTTAAATAGATTTTTGCTGGTTATTGGTGGTCTGGGAGCAGACACCATCTCTACGGGGATGGGGTAATGAGGGGATGGCAGGGGGAGAGAAGATCCCCTTGCCCTTATTTGCAAAAGTAGTATTTATTATGCCCTTATTTGCAAAAGTAGGCTTTGCACATTTCGTTCCATGTATTTACTTAAAAATGCAAATGAAGTTATTGATGTCATTGTTTTCGCCACTGTTCTTTGACTTATTGGTATTACTCTTTACTTTCCATTCTACATATTTACATATAAAACACTCAGAATCACACTTACAATGACACCCAACCTTACAAATAACCTTTAAAATTTTTACAGAGGGTGGAAATGTGCTTTATAATTAAAACAAAAGAATACCTGGAAGAACAATCAAGAATTTAGTAGTAATCTATTTAGTAGTAATTAGGGAATAACCCTGTTGTGTCTGATGGTTTTCGGACGTTCATGCTGGTTATACGGTCGCAAATAGAGCTTTACCGGTGATGCGTTAAAATGGCTATTTGCGACCGTATAACAGCATGAATGTCCGCAAATCATCAGACAAAAGGGGGTTATCCCCATTTTAATTCAATTCCATCGCTTACATGGATTATTTTTCTGTAGGTAATTCAGTCAGCAAAGCTTACTATTGAGCAACAGCTGTCAGGATGTGGAGTAATCCATCAAATGTGAAAATCCATCAAATGTGAAATGATAATTCTGTGTCTTTATCCACGTCAATACTTTCTTATATCTTAAATTCACCCATTTAGGCGGCGGCGTCAGTACGTGACTTTCTCTCACTCTCAGCTAATAGCACTAACAGCTAGCAGCGCGCACACCCAGTGTTCTGTCGAATTATGCATCTCGTCACATAAGTCAACAGTTCCGCATCCCTACAATCAGAATCCACATCAACACTTTCATATGGTAGCTTAAATTCACTCATTTAGGCGGCGGTGGCGGTACGCGACTTTATCTCGCTCTCAGGTAACACCGCTAACAGCTAGCAGCGCACGCACCCAGTGTTCTGTGGAATTGTGTGTCTTGTCGCACAAAATCGACAGTTCCACATTCCGACAATCAGAATCCACATCAACACTTTCGTATGGTAGCTTAAATTCAACCATTTAGGTGGTGGCGGCTGTACACGACTTTCTCTCACTCTCAGATAACAGTGCTAACAGCTAGCAGCGCGCACAGCCGGTGTTCTCTCGAACTGTGTGTCTCGTCGCATAAACTGACACTCCCTCGTCCCGACAATACTGTGGATGCATGTGCATGCACAGTTGCGCGGAGGACAGGAATGACATTCAACAGGAATGACATCTCGTCAGAACACTGGTCAGGGTGCGGAGTAACATATCCAAATGTGAAACGGTCAAATATTTTGCCACCATTACCCCAATATTATACATTCTGAAATCTCACACGCTTAACCAATCAGATTCACGGAAAAAAATGTAATTGGATTAGAAATGAGAATATATTTCAAGACCACAAATATACCATGTGTAGCATTGATCCTAGTTGAAACATTCAGCCTAATTTCTTATGAATTAGGCAATATTCCTAATTGTGTCCCTACTGCCACAGGTGTGCCTTAATCTGAATTCTGAATACAGATCAGTATGGGCTATTTCTTTAAACCATGGTAACATCTTACTATGTTGTTTTGTCCAGGTCATCATTGTAAATGAGAAAGTGTTCTCAATTGACTTACCTGGTAAAACATTGAATAAATAAAATAAAATAAATTTTCTTTGCTCCATCAGATTAATCAGCATCTAAATTAGACAGGGAACAAAGGATGAAAATAATTCACCCCAAGGGGTAACTCAACCCACAATCCTTATTGTACAAATAAGATATGCAAGGATTCACTTCATACCCCAGAGTTTTAATAAGTGTAATAAATCTCTGTGGGCTTCTGCCACTCCTCCCAATTACATGCTGCGTGCCTCTGTGGTTTCCTTTGTGTCAACAGTGATTTTTACCCCAATGAATAGAATCAACTTGCATATGACAGAACGTGTATTAGAGAGCGCGGGTGTGAATGTGCATGGTATACTCGTCCTTGTATCTGCATGCTTTTTATACATATTCTCTTTATTTACTTGTCCAGGGTCTGCCAGGTCTTCCTGGTGCTAAAGGAGACCGGGTGAGTTTCATGTTAATGTTTGTTATTGACCTTCATCTTCCACACTCAGAATTCTTCCACAAAAACACAACAACAAAGTCAGACCTCATTATACGGCCGTGATGCCAGACAAGGTATTGCAATTAACACGTCAATGTCTCTTAGGTGTTCTGTGTACTTTTCCAAGCCACACAACAAAGCAGTCTACATTCATTTAGATCTGCAAGAATAGCTTTTGAAGTGCAAAGAAACGTTTTGACTTCTCTCAACATACGAACAAGCTATCAATTAAAAATGTCCCTAGAAATTTCACGAGTTTACTTATTTTACAAAGTATGTTTCCACCCCTCTCCCCCAACACCCCGAGCTAGGTATTTAAATGCATTCATTCTGAGTTTACAACAGGTGGCTAGAGGATCAGATCCCACCTGCAACCCTGCAGAATGAGATGAACCAAACATCGCTTTCAACATGACAACAGCGATGATGCCTTGTCAATAATGAGAAGAAAAATAGGAAAAGTGCATAATTCACAGAAAGATGGGAGAATGAATTATTCATCCCATAAAGTAAACAAAAACCAAAAAGAATCACAGGTCCGTGGTGGTGAACAGCATTACATCAGCTAGAATAGCTTACAGCAATGCTGGATTTATTTTTTTATGGAGAAAATTCACACACTTGACTGAGTATACCTATATCTGAGTAGAATAATATTTATTTTACTCATCTCTGCCAAGCTAGATATGCTGTCACCTGTGCCTGTTTCTTATTGTTTTGTTTTGTTTTTCTTGTTGGTGTTTTGTTTTAAGCTTTCATAAGGCATTGATGTCATTTTCTCTGGAAATGTCTGGTCCACAATAATAATAATAATAATAATAATAATAATAATAATAATATTAATAATAATAATAATAATAATAATAATAATAATAATAATGAACATTGAGTGAGGCCGAAGGAAAAGCTGGAGGGTTTTAGCCATGCTAATGCTCCCCAGACCATTTTACTGATAAAAAGTCTGACATGGTGAGATGGTGATGGGCTTCACTCATTAATGTCGGTGACATAAACATATTATTTACTGTTGTTGTACGTAAATTTCATTGATCATTCAATAAATCTATCGATCTCGAGAATACAGAAGTTTATGTTCTTTATATTCTACACTCAACAAAAATATAAATGCAACACTTTTGGTTTTGCTCCCATTTCGTATGAGATGATCTCAAAGATCTAAAACTTTTTCCACATACACAATATCATCATTTCCCTCAAATATTGTTCACAAACTAGTCTAAATCTGTGATAGTGAGCACTTCTCCTTTGCTGAGATAATCCATCCCACCGCACAGGTGTGCCATATCAAAATGCTGATTAGACACCATGATTAGTGCACAGGTGTGCCTTAGACTGTCCACAATAAAAGGCCACTCTGAAAGGTGCAGTTTTGTTTTATTTGGGGGGGATACCAGTCAGTATCTGGTGTGACCACCATTTGCCTCATGCAGTGGAACACATCTCCTTTGCATAGAGTTGATTAGGTTGTCAATTGTGGCCTGTGGAATGTTGGTCCACTCCTCTTCAATGGCTATGCGAAGTTGCTGGATATTGGCAGGAACTGGTACACGCTGTCATATACGCCGGTCCAGAGCATCCCAAACATGCTCAATGGGTGACATGTCCGGTGAGTATGCCGGCCATGCAAGAACTGGGACATTTTCAGCTTCCAAGAATTGTGTACAGATCCTTGCAACATGGGGCCGTGCATTATCCTGCTGCAACATGAGGTGATGTTCTTGGATGTATGGCACAACAATGGGCCTCAGGATCTCGTCACGGTATCTCTGTGCATTCAAAATGCACATTCAATTCAAATGCATTTGCCCACTCAAGTCGGTTAGGACGACGAACTGGAGTCAGGTCGAGACCCCGATGAGGACGACGAGCATGCAGATGAGCTTCCCTGAGACGGTTTCTGACAGTTTGTGCAGAAATTCTTTGGTTATGCAAACCGATTGTTTCAGCAGCTGTCCGAGTGGCTGGTCTCAGACGATCTTGGAGGTGAACATGCTGGATGTGGAGGTCCTGGGCTGGTGTGGTTACACGTGGTCTGCGGTTGTGAGGCTGGTTGGATGTACTGCCAAATTCTCTGAAACGCCTTTGGAGACGGCTTATGGTAGAGAAATGAACATTCAATACACAAGCAACAGCTCTGTTTGACATTCCTGCTGTCAGCATGCCAACTGCACGCTCCCTCAAATCTTGCGACATCTGTGGCATTGTGCTGTGTGATAAAACTGCACCTTTCAGAGTGGCCTTTTATTGTGGGCAGTCTAAGGCACACCTGTGCACTAATCATGGTGTCTAATCAGCATCTTGATATGGCAAACCTGTGAGGTGGGATGGATTATCTCAGCAAAGGAGAAGTGCTCACTATCACAGATTTAGACTGGTTTGTGAACAATATTTGAGGGAAATTTTGATATTGTGTATGTGGAAAAAGTTTTAGATCTTTGAGTTCATCTCATACAAAATGGGAGCAAAACCAAAAGTGCTGCGTTTATATTTTTGTTGAGTGTACGTAGCAATGATATTTTCATGAATACCTTTAATAAACGCACATGCATGTACCATTAAAGCCTGCAATAGTTTATCATTAACAAATCGTGTCAGTCTATTTAAAGTACCTTCATCTCAAGACCTACATACACAGTGCATTGCAGCCACCTGGAAGTCTGATTCCCCCTTCCTCATTGAGAGGTGGTTTTCAGAATTAAACAGTTGTATCCCTCTCGAGAAAATCACTTATAACCTTTGAAAATCTTACAATCCCTTTCTCAGAATTTTGCAGCCCTACTTGAATTATATTGATGGCCATCTTTTCCATTGTGAAGCCTGTCATATTTTAATTTAATTTCAGCAAGCACTGACCCCACCCCCCTTTTTTTCTTTTCTTTTTGGGGTGGGATGGGGAAGGGAGTCTTGAACTTTTGTGATTTGTTCCTTGTGTTTTATGTTTGTACTTAACTTGTAAAATTGAAAATAAAATATAAAAAAAGACCTTCATACACCCAAGCAATTTTGAACTATTGTGTATCATATACAATCGACATGATATATTTGCATCAACCTACATTGATATTCGGTCCAAGTCTTTGCCTTAGTTATTATAATAATAATAATAAAAAAAAATAGTAATAATATATATTGCTTATAGATTTAGAGGTTAAAAGGTTGTTTGGGTTAATATGATTGAAGGAAATCCTGTGAGCACTCCGTAGAACCAAGTGTCATAGCCTGTTATTATATATCGTTGTTACCAGGGTGACCAAGGTGAACAAGGTGAAAAGGGATTGGACGGAGCTGTTGGAGCTCCTGGATTGCCTGGACAGCCTGGACGGGATGGTCTAATGGGCTTGAAGGGAGAGAAGGTACAAAAATCAATTTTGGTTACTTTTAGTATGCTTCACCTGCCATGTTTATTCCAACAATTCAAAATGAAAAAAACATTACACATTATAATGTTTTGTAGTACACTCATTATCCATTTTTGCAAACCATAGCTGCACATGAATTATACCATAAAATCTGCTTTTTGATTGATTGGGTCGAGCTTTTTCGACACATGCATGAAGCAAAATTTTCAGGCAACCAAATAAAATGTATGAACTTAAGGACATTCTTCATTGTTCAATAATAGTGAAACAGACAGAGGAATAAAGTCATTTTATTGTGGAAACATTGTCTGCCAGGGTGATGCTTGTACCAGCTGCTTGTCTCCGGGAACTGTGGGTGGTGATGGCATAACAGCACCAGGACCGAAAGGAGAGAGAGGGGACCCCGGTCCTCCAGGAGAAGGGAAGCCCGGAAAACACGTAAGATAATTTTTAGTTTATTTTTATTAATGACTCCATATTTATGCTGTATAAATTGCTGATAATTGCATTTTTTTTTTTTTGTTCCAGGGAAAACCAGGCCTGCCAGGTGTGCAGGGACCCGCCGGTCCCAAGGGAAACAGGGTATAATGACCAATTATATCTGTGTTTTACCATGTTTATAAATGCACTGGGATGGTTGTGTTTGTTCATCTGTCACCGAAAGACTGTAATCTGTGTTCTCCTGTGTAGGGAGAGCCTGGAGCTGCAGGAGTTGGTCTTCCAGGAGCACAAGTAAGGCTGATGTGTCTAGAAAAGTCCAAAAGACCAATAAAACAGTTATGACAATCACCAATGTGGCTCTTAAGTTGATGTGGTGGTGTTGTGATTTCACAAAGGAACACCATGTCAGGGTTTGAAGATTCCTTCTGGCTTAGATCTAAGTTATGTGGCTGTAAATGTCTACACATAAATATTACTGGACCAGTCTCTCTAGAATCCTTTGATTCCTTGTGGAATCTTCATTTGAAGCTTGTTGCCTTTGAAGATGGGCCATCCAGTCTATAAAATGTCCCTGACAGTCTATCACTGTAGCACCATAAATCCTCTCTTTCATTCTTTATTTTCTATTCAACCTATCCTAATTCTGCTGCTCCGTTTTTTGTAATATAATTAATTTATCTCATAGGGTGAAGAGGGACCTAGAGGGCTCCCAGGACTTTCTGTGAGTTTCATATTTATGTCTAAAGCTTAACTTTTCATCGCTGCATTATTATTGTTAATTCTCCTCTTGCATGCTTTGCGCAGGGATCTCCTGGAGCTAGAGGAGTGCCTGGCTCTGCAGGCCCTGCTGGGGGAAAGGTAATATAAAACTAAGTGTTGAAGTTTAGTTCTAAACTAATTCAAACCATTGTGTTTGGGATGGTGAATGTGACAGTTACAGACTGTCTTTTTTTAGGGCTCCAAAGGAGATGCAGGTCCTCCAGGGCCACAAGGTCCCATAGGCATTGGAGTGGCAGGTCCTCCGGTATGAAAGCAATGTGCCTTTTTTTTTTATTAAATATGGGCATGGAATGTCAGAACAATTTAAAATACATTTGTAGTGTTGAGCATTTATGATATGATTTACTTTTGCACCCCACCCCAGGGTGAAAATGGGGCCCCCGGCTCTAAGGGATCGCCGGGAGCTGACGGCAGACCCGTAGGTTTTCTTGTTTCTTTCTAAAGTGTGTGTTTGTATTTGCATGTTGTGGCGCATTTGCGATTTGCAAAGCCGGAAGAGCATATTAATGTACAAAGTTGAGTTGAATCCATTTTAATGCATGCTCAGTGTTTTGATGTTCTTTGAGCATCACTGGGAATTGGCGTTGGTTGGGGCATCATTTATAACCAACGATGTCTGCCTTAATCCATAGCAGAGGCACTGTCTGCTCCCATGCCATCGTCTGTCTCCTGATCTACCCTTAGCTTGCTGCCCAGTGAATTTTCTTCTGGAACAACAAAGAATAACTTAGTGTTTTGTGTGTATTTGTGCTGCCTCTTTCTCATACAGGGAGTTGATGGAGCTAAGGGGGACAAGGTAAGTCTACCATTTTGTTTGGCTGAAGGAATCTAGAGGGTTTTCTTGTTAAGGGGATGGAAACAGATGGTAATCACAAGAGATGGTTCTGCAACACCCATTCCACGCACGCATCCACACACTCTGTCACGCACGTGCACGCACCGGCCCGAGGGCACAAATAGAGTAGCAGCAGAGGTGACAAGTGTACTGTAGCTGGCAGACAAGAGGAGTTTCGGGGCCTCGCAAAGAGAATGTGTAGGACTATTAATTACTGCATTCATCAGAGGCACCCGTCCAGACTGTCACTGAGAGGGTGGCAGAGATGAAGATGTGGTAGAGGCGGCACTTCGGGGTCAGAAGCATTGTGAGATGTGGAACAGAAGCCTTTATGTAGGCCGAGTTGAAAGGAAGAATAAGATTTAAAAAGGACTAAAAAATGAAATAGTGAAAAAAGGATGCAACAGCGTCACCCTGTGTATTGACGCAAGCTTTGTACATGCAGCGTACCTGCTGTTTTGGGAGCAAACACACCACATGTTTAAATCTGGCTGATTTTGGAGCAGGTGTTGCATTGAGGCTGTCATCATGCCAACCCAGTCTCATAGCAGTTCATGAGGCTGGGTTACAAAAAAGTACATTAATCTCTGGGTTTGTGCCAGGGGGTACGAAAATGGGGCGCTTTTCGTGACGAGGGAACAAATTAATTTTGTGACGGGGGCGCGAAATGTGGGGTGACAAGGGAGTCTGGGGGAGTTATGCAGAGTTGGGATGAAATCACTGTCAAGTCATTCTCAAGTCATGAATTGGCAAGTGTCAAGTCTCAAGTCAGCTTGCAAACAGTTGGTGGTCATTATGACTTGACACTTGACTTGTCAGGGGAGTGTAGACACTAACGCTATGGTTAGAGTTAGGAGAAGGGGAAGATTCTAAATAGCGAAATTTAAAAAAGTCTCACGGGGCCATGAAAGAAAGACAAACGTTAGACTGAGCTCTGTCATGCATTACAAATGTTTCTTTGGTGCATTCCAGAGATAGGACAAAGTCACTGTCAAGTTGTTCACAAGTCATCAGTCTGCAAGTCCCAAGTCAAGTCTCAAGTCAGTTTGCAAAGAGTTGGTAGTCATTATGACTTGACACTTGACTTAGGTCTTGACTTGAGACTTGTGACTTGCCAATTCATAACTTGAGAATGACTTGCTGGTGACTTTGTCCCACCTCTGAAATTATGCTTAGGTTTAGGGGAGGGTAGACAGTAACGCTATAGTTATGGTTAGAGTACGGAGAAGGGGAAGATTATAAATAGCAAAATAAAAAACAAAGTCTCACGAAAATCAGGCGCTATTCGTGACGAGGCTATTCGAGACTGAGCTCCATCATGCATTACAAATGTTTCTTTGGTGCATTCCAGAGGTAGGATGAAGTCACTGTCAAGTCATTCTCAAGTCACCAATCTCCAAATCCCAAGTCATGTCTTAAGCCAGCTTGCAAACAATTGGTGGTCATTATGACTTGAGACTTGACTTGGGACTTGCTGATTCATGACTTGAGAGTGACTTGATGGTGACTGCGTCCCACCTCTGGTGCATTCAGTGATGGATCTGTGCTCTTCTGAGATCCCTTGTTTGGATTTTGATGGAGGTTAAAAAGTAAATGCCACCAATACGTGGTGCATGATGTTAATTTTGGGTAATCTTGCAACTCAGTGATAAGGACATCTTATTCTTCAAAAATGCAACACATATGATAAAAAAGCATTTTGGGTAGTGTTTTTGCATCTTGATGGCATATGGCAGATGGCAAACCAAGTGTTCCATTGTTTTGCATCAGATTTAAAAAGAAAAATTCTGCCACTACTGACTGTAAGACCGGGAGGTGCGCACTTAATGCAGTGACAAGGACAAACCGGATTTTGAAGTATTATTCCTGCATGCCCAGCTGCAGTACTCATTTAAGAACATCAGTTAGAACATACCCTTTCATGCTTGGGTTGCCTACACTCCTTTCCAGTATGCAATGGGGGAGAAGTGGTGTGATGCTACTCAGAAAACTGTTTGCCCTGACCGCTTCTAAGAAGGTTATTTTCTCCTTTCTTTTGATAAATGGGGACATCAGAAGAGGTTTATTATTGATTTGATCATTGTAAAATCAGCACGGATGCCTCCTCACACAATGTTCTCACTCAGTTTGATTAAAAGACTCAAGACAAATAAATGAATGAGCATAATATGAGGCTTAGACTGTCTGTTGTCTCAGTGTACACTTTGATTGTAGTGAGCGATATCTCAGTGAGGGAGACATTTTATTCGGAACTGTGATTGATGACTGCTACAGATGTGACGTTCCCGCCGACCTTGCAAAACCTTGGGTGGGGGGGGTGGGGTTTGAGTTAATGGATTCTGGTTTCAGTGTCATGAATGGCAGCAGTGGACATGGTACACCATTAATGGTGGAGTATCTAAGCAGGTCGATTGTGTTCTTCTGAGAAGACGCTGGGGAGTCCTGTAGAACTTTCTGGGTCAATAGAAGAGTGCTGTTTGTGAACTATGACCACCGACTTGTTGGAGCTTCTCTACAGATCCATTTGAGGTCCCACAGACTGTGGTGTAAAAAAATCTAATCAAGAGTAGAATAGATTAGACAGAACTTTATTAATCACTTGGGAAGACTCCCTCAGGGAAATTGAGGTTCCAGCAGCATTGTATAGCAGCACAGAGGGTAAGAAGCACAGAGTATCAAAAGTGAAAGTAACAAACAGTTTGCAAATATAAATATAAATACACAAATATAAATACCTGACATATTAATCAGTACTGGTTTACTGGCTGCTACTGTTCCTCTCCTTCCCGTCCCATTTAGATCATTGTCAGTTCAGTTCACTTCATATTTTTGGACCATTTCATGGACGAAAAACCATAAAGTCAATGTAAATTTTCACAAATATTTGACATTTTACACACTAAATCAATTCTGAAAAAAAATTACAGTAATAATGAGAAGAATCAGCAGCTGCAGCATTAAATGTGGCATACAGAACTAAAACATTTAGCAGGATCTAAATTGTGATTTTGAAATAAAATGTTCAATTACACGGCAGTTAAGGCTTATTTAACATCAGTGAGCATAAGTGGGAATTTACTTGCATGTGGAATTTAAAGCATCAAGTGTTTCAGAGCCCTGGCTGTAAACAAAGGATCATTCAGCTCTCTGTGAACATGAAATCATGATTCTAAAAATGATCCGTGTGAGGTCGCACCAGAGACTATTAATGTGATGCAATGGCTTAAAAAAAACATACAATTTGGATCTAGAAGATTCAAGTTCCGTCACTAATCTTCCAAGTCATTATACTTTTGCTCTCCTGAAATGTTAAAGGCAAGAATAGCGCTGCTTTCTTCTTTAAAAAAAAAAAAAAAAAGGCAATATTCCGATGTGGCAACAATTCCGGTGCACAATTCGGACTATTACCTGCACAATCAATCATTCCGTGCATGCGGTTCTCCAAGGCTGGGAGAAGACAGTACGGAGCGCTTCTGTTGTCTGTAGCGCAGCGCTGATATGCGCGGGCCGCGGCAGCCTTTTTCGTCAGTGGAAAACTGTCTGCTGACGCATTGTGATGCAGGCATGACACACGCACAGAGGCTGCCCACGCCGCTTCCTGCCTGTGCGCCTCCTCCTCCGGTTACTTTTGCATATACCTGTTAACATGCTTTTCACAAATTTTAGACATATCGTTACTAGTAGCCTATTAGGATGATTTTTCACAAGCTTGGTTTTTTTGGTGACCCCCAGGCAGCATGGTGCCCTACGGGCAGTGCATGATTTGCCTGCGTGGAACAATGGAGAGTCCACAGATTAGACTCCATGACTCTCCCTGGATGGTATTACAGTCCATGTCAGGTTACTTCCCAGCTGAGACCAGTGCAAATTTTGCAGATGTTTGGACTCTGACAATGCAGGACACAGACAGGTAGCACATAGCTACTCTGTATTCCACCAACTTCGTACATATTCAAAACCAGATCGACATATTAGTAGGCCAGTTCCTTATCCACTGAGCTGCCCCTTTCTGAGCCACATGATCCAGTTCATAGGGCACTCTTTGCTATCACCTGACTGTGACAGATTGTTACCTACTTTAGGTACATGTGGATAGGCCGGATGTCTGTCTGGGTAGTTGTGACACACATTTTTTTTCCATGATTTCCACTGAATTACTTTGCACATTTGTTTCCTTTCCATTATTTTACTTTGATTTTCTTTGTGGCCTAGAAACAAAGTATGCTTTCTTACCCAGTGCCTAAACAATTTATAACCCCACAAGTCAACAACAGCACTACAGAGCAGTGGTTGTCAAACTGGTGTTCAAGTGCCACCTAACCTACATTTTTTTTTTCCATTTCACTCTGTTCTATCACAACCTGATTAGCTCATTCAGGTTTCTGTTCATACGTGATTGGCTGCACATAAGGCACCTGAATGACAACTTCGCAAACTTGCATTAAAATTGTATCATGAACTGTATGGGTCTACCTTTCCGAATACTATCCAGCCACTGATGCATTATACATTTCAATTTATAATTACACTGTAGTTAACACATGTACAATGCATTCAATGTATATAACCGGGGCATATACATTTGAAGTGCAATTTCATGTATCACAAAACCTTTATTATGCATTGCATTGTATACATAAATAAATAAATAGATGAATAAATAAAATAAAAATCTGTAGAGCATTTTAGTCCTTGCAGATGGTTTCTGTGCAGATTTCAAAGCGATCTTGATTTCTTAAAGTGACCGGATTAACGTTCAATGAGAGAGGATTCAGCATTGAATTATGTGCCATTCTACTGTTTCACTTTTGGTTTTTGATGGCTCTTTTGTTTCTGTTTGTTAGGGTGAACCTGGAGAGTGCAACTGCCTAATACCAGTGCAGAATGGTATAGGCGGACCTGTGAGTATCCACACATGTACATAGAAATAAACACATAAAAACATACCAGACATTACTTATTACATTTTTCATTCATTGTAGAGGACATTTGCCTCACAATTAAGTATTATATATATATATATATATATATATATATATATATATATATATATATATTGCTCTAACTAGGACATTATAAAAGCCTATGAACACTCTCAGTTATTTTCTCTCAGCATGTATTTCCCCTTAGAATCTGTCTGCACTTTATTTGTTGTGTTATTATTCATACTGCTTGGTTTCTGTATTTTTTTTCCACAAGTGCTGCTCTGATTTTGACTACTTTTGCCTTCCAGGGAGCTCCAGGAACTCCAGGAAACATGTGGCAGCCTGGGCCTCAGGTCTGATCTATCAGCAAGAAGTCCTGTATTATAACTTTACCTATATATTTTTTTAAAGCTTTGCTGTTACTTTGCAAAGTTTAGAGAGAAATTCATAGCACTCTTTATGTGTGCGTTTACATTTGTGGTTGTATATTTGAATGCTGCAGGGACCTCCTGGACCTCCTGGACCTCCTGGTCCCCCTGGACCTCAAGGTGTTATTGGAATACAAGGACCTCAGGTGAGAAAACGCAACTTTAGGAGAAATAAGATATCGTTCTTAAGTTCAATTCATTAGCTGCGTCTTCTTCCTGAATTGAACTTCATGCCATTCATTCAGCTTGGGCAGCTGGGGAACTTAAATAAGGCAACGTTGTCATGTGCTTTGCAAATTGTTGGGCAAATAAAGTCAACAATATGCATGTAAGTAAAGTATGAAATATCTTTTAAGATTGCCTCTATGAAAAAAATGTATGTGCTAGCAGACGTGGTGCTTCAAGCTGATGGGAAGCCGTCTTTGGGTAATGCCAAGACATATTTGAAGGTCTGTTTTTGAAATTAAAATAAGTAATGTATGGCATTTAATATTTCTACATTGAGCAGACTTTCAAATAAAATGTCAGCTTGATCTATTGTGTGTTGTAAGAGTCAAAGGGAAAAAAAAGAAGAAAGACACCAGAATTAATGATGGCAAATGGATGAACTCATGTTTTGACAAGGGTGCATTTGCTGCAATCACAAAAAGCAAAAATATTACTTAAAAATGATAATAATATCATTGTCATGTGTTTCTCCCATTAGATAGCACAATCAAAGGTTTGGCAATGAGAAGATAAAAAAAAATCCTTATTTAATAACACATGGCAGGATGCACTACAGGTTTTATCATTTTGACCCTTTGACTCTGTCTTGACCACTGTTGGAGATGGGAGTGGCTACTCCATGATTGGCAGCAAAGCAGTTCAACCTCAGTTCCTTTTTTCAGGGTATCCCTGGAAAGGACGGGATACCAGGGAAACCGGGTTTGCCAGGATACAGCGTAAGTAAAACAAGAAGCCGTAAATCAGCAAATCCCCTACCAAACTCCCAAACCCTGGGTAAAGTTCTGGACTTAATGACCTTGTAGAATACCTTGTAGTAATCTCTTACCCAGCAGGTACCAAAGAGTAACTTGTAGGTTGTCAAAATTTGTTGAGGTTAGCCAAATTAATATAGTCTCTATGAGCTAAATATGATTTTGCACTCATTGACAAATAATCTAATCCCTGTTCTAATGAGGTCAGTGTTGGTGTGTTGATTATTCGCGTCACTGGACCTACCCATGTGACAAGTTTGTTCCATTTAGACCCAAGGATATTGGAGATACAGTGGCAAATGTTTGGACATTTAGATATACGTATGTAAGTATATCTTCTGCCAATACTTTTTTCAGGCTGGTGGGGCTAATTAGGAAGTAAAGTAGAAGAGGCTGCTTTTATCCACTGAGAAGGGATCTGGTGGTTGATATTTAAATTGAACATTGCACAAAGAATGAAGCACATGATTTAAAATAAAAAAATGTCTGAAGCTTCATTCCATTATATGATTTAACCCATTTATGCCCAGATTTTTTATTATTATTTTTTTTAATAAGTGGAAAAAGTTGCATTAATAGCTTTTGAGATTTTTTTTATTGTGAGTAGAAAATGACAGTGATACATTTTGGCAACAGTTGTTGCCAGTAGGGCAAAATGGGTTAATTTGAGTGCATAATTCAGTATTTTCTAGGGCACAAATAATTAATTGTAAATTTTCTGCTCTGACATTTTGTCAAGCTAATTACAATCTCATGATTATCACCCTGTGCATTTGTAATTGTATTTGAGTTTGGGGATTTACATACCACAACACAAGGTGTACTGTGCTCTGTGTTAGGACCAAATGTGTAAAATTATAAATTAAAAGGAAATGGGGTACTTCAGTAGTTGTGGGGCATTTTGTGGATGCGAAATCAAGGGTACAGCAATTTATTTATTTTTTATTTTTTTTAGTAAATGCACAGGTGTGTTACCATCTGTTCATGGGAACCATACAAATGTCTGCACAATCCAGTGCAGATGCAGGAATTTATGGGCTGTCTTAAATATTGCTGTGGACAAAACAATTTTAGCCCCAGTAAATTTTAGAGAAGTATTAAAGTGGGGCGACGTGATTCACATGGGGATGAACACGACTGAACAAAGGACGAGGATGCAGTCCCAAATAAAGGATGAGACAACAATACTCAAGAAGAAGGAAATAACACAGGCATTGAAAATCATGAACACTGGCAACAAATATGGATAAGATGAAATACCTGTGGAAGAGTTTAGACGAAGAGCCTGTAGATATGATGTGGAATCTAATGGAAAAGATTCATGAGCAAGATTAACTGCAAGAAGGTTGGAAAATGTAGGATAATTCATCAATAAAGAGATTGATGGTGTTCAAGACTGTGGAACCTATAAATAAATCAAAGTTAAGACACATAAGGTTTGATGAAGATCTCGGAAGGAATTGTTGAGAGAAGGAAGGAGCGTGCCAGAGAGGTTTTAAAGGATTATTCAAAGAATTTTAGAAGCCATCTTAGACTCCCAAACAAGATTCTCTTGCACTGAGTTCCTGTTTCAGGATTTATCTTCTTGTTGTGGTTCTGGATGTGTTGACAGCCCTGTCTGCTTGGAGCATGCTTTTTGCAGATGACACTGTGTTTGTTTAGCACCAGAAAAGAGTAAGCAGAGAGGAAATTAATTGAATGGAGGTTTTCAGTAAAGTCTGGGGTTTGAAAATACTGTAAATAGGAAGAAGAGAATATATTTAAAACATGAAGATCAGGATCCAGACAATAGTTAGGAAGAGAGAGGTGCTTATAACAGAAAATAAATATGATTAGTGGTAGCTGAAGACAGAGAATTGAATGAATTTTAAAGGTAACTGGATATAGTAGAGGAGGTTCTACAAGTAATAGAAGACACTGTGAAAAAACCCACAACAGGGCAAGATCAAGGAGGGAAAGAAAACATAATAACCATCCTGAACCATAGAGATAAGTCAAGCAAGAAGACTAAAGTCGAGAACTGATTTTATTTATTTTTTTATTCATTATTTTTTTTAAGAGATTTGTTTTAAGTCTGCTGATAACTACATTTTAACTACATCCATCAAAAATAATTTTTGATGGATGTATAGGAGAGCCTGCCATATTATTGGAAAGTTATGAATAAGATTTGAGGCTGCCCATATCTTCTGTTAAGATACAGATTAAAAGCTGTTAAAGGAAAGGGTGCACTGAATTTGAAAAGGGTTTAGGTGTAAACTGTGACATTTCACTGAATATATATAAACTAAGCATTCGCTTTATGTTTATTCCAAAGTTAACAGGAAAACTGTCAGTGTTAAATCAACTTTGATAGAATAGATTTTATACTGTTGTTTTTTCTTGAGTATTCATATCCCTATACTGTATATCAGGTTTGGTTTGAACCAACACCATTCTCACTATGAGACAACAGCACCGGCATAACATGATCATAAAAACATAAAAAGCTTACAACATGTACCACAGGAACTCCCATTTTTCATTTTTCTTGAAACTCCTGGTAAGAGTTAAAATTTCACCTTGTTAAATAACAACCAACAACACCAATATAATTAACTATGCGAAACAGTGGCAACAAGACTGTTAAAATAAGAGTTTCAACAGCAAAATCAACTTTGAAACATGATTGTTGCTGTGTCAACTCTCTTGTCCATGACAAAAATTTGGTCTTATTTGTCTTAGCTCCCAATGTGGCACCATAGTTCTTTAAAAATACTAATAGTAAAATAAAGCTAGAAATGCAAAGCTTAAGGAGTTTCTTTAAAATATTTGTAGTTCAGCATTTATAGATCCTTTGAGAATGTGGGAGAATTAAATATTCCACAGTATTGTGTAATTATACAGGATCTTCTTTTCAGTAAATCTGCGCAAGGCCTTGTTTTATCGATGTAATCATCAGTCATGTACAGAAAGTAATGTTTTTAAGAACTAATGGCTGCAGTTTAAGTAATGTTAAATTGTTTGTAATTTCCTTGAACCCATGCCAGGTGGTGTCAACGTCCTGACCCAGAAAGGTTACACTACATTGATTTTTAATTTAATTTTATTTGTTATATTTTATTTTCTATGAGATAATGTATTTTCAAAAATTACAAGTGTATAGTGATACATCCAATGTGGCATTTATGCATGCATGGTTGTTATGTGGGAGAGTAATTGTAAGACATGAATGCCGTGTGCTCTGGACCAGAGATGAAAAGGGTCATCCAGACTGCTATCAGCAACAAGTCCCAAAACCAGGGTCTCTCATGGTATGGGGGCATGCCCGTGCCCTTGACAAATGTGATTTATACTTCTGTGATGGAAGCATTATTGCAGAAATGTAAGTTGGGATTTTTCAGCATATGTTGTCTTCAAGATTTTCCAAGGACATCCATAAATTTTTCAACAAGACAATGCAAAACCACATTCTGCACACACTACAAAGGCATGGCTAAGGATGAAGAGGGTATGGATACTGGACTGGCCTACCTGTAGTCTTCACCTGTCCCCATTAGAAAATGTGTGGAGCATTTTGAAACTAAAACATTAGAAAAAGGTAAATGCTTTGACTAACTTTTTTGGAGACGTGTTGCATCACCTGAAATGCACGAATTCATGAAAATGTGTTCACATGAAATGAAGCTGACCACACAAAACATGACAATATCGTGTTCATACAATTTGCAATGACATTGAAAATGAAACTCCCAACTTTGGGGTTAAATGTTAATCCCCCCCCCCCCTTTCTCTCTCTCTCTCTCTCTCTCTCTCTCAAAGACCCCCACTGGACCATATGACCTGCCTCAAGATTCCACTGGAGGAGATGGAGATGTAAGTTGATCAGAATAAACAGATGCATTGTGGGGAAAAGATTTCTTGTGTTTTCAGTGAGTTACAGGTTTTGCTCCACCGGTTTTTGACATGAAACCTGTTGACTGGAGTGTTTATTGAGATGTTCAGTGCAGAGGTATTGCATGTCAAGCAATGGATACAAGACTGTTTTCAAGTCATTTCTATATGTTTTAGATTTAATTCACATCATTCATTAAGAAACACAAACATTATGGTTCTTTATGGTAAATCACTGTCGAGCTTGTAGTTGTCAAAAGTGATTGTGCAATAAGAAGATGAGTGAAAGAAGTCATCAAGACACCTATGACATATGCTTTTGTGGCTTCGGTGTATTGAGCAACTTTTGCCTGCTGGCTCATCAGTTGCACAGCTTGATGGTAACAGCTTGATGTTCTGTCCAAACTCCAATGGGGTTGTCACAAGTCTCTTGGTGGCCTCCTTCATTAGTCTCCTTCTTGCATGGTCAGTCAGTTTTTGACAGTTGCTTACTGCAGGATAAAATGTACCATAAGGGTTGCATGTCATAAAGATTGATGTAAATGAGCTAATTGATTAAATGAATGATTGATTTCAATGAAGACATATTCATTGACTTGGAAATATCTATTTATAAAGCTCCCAAAATTTCCTGTATCTTGTATTGTGAAGTGTGTTGGTAGCATGGCCCAAGCAGATGGTCACCCCTTTGAGTCTGGTCTGCTTGAGGTTTCTTCCTCAAATCCTCAGAGGGAGTTTTTCCTTACTACTGTCACCTGTGTGCTTGCTCTAGGGGTTGGTAATGTTAGACCTTACTTCTGTGAAGCAACTTGAGGCAACTTTGTTGTGATTTGGCGCTATATAAATGAAATAACTAACATTAAATTACATCCTTTATTATGAAAGTTTTGGGGATTAATTTTAAAAACATTTATTTTGAAGTTATCATCGTTACTCGCACAAGGCGGAACATTCTCACGTGCCAGCTTCGGCAAAGATTGTTGACAAAGATGAGTCACTCTTTGCCTTAAACAGATGCCTATCTCTAATGCATTCACAGGGGAGATGCAGAAGAAATAAATTAAAGAAATAAATAATACACAAACAATAATACACAAGGCGGATCTTTCTCACGTGCCAGCTTCGGCAAAGATCACCAACAAAGCTCCCACTTTTCTATAGGAATGCATACTGTGCTTCCTGTGGGCACTGCACTAGTTCATATAACATCGCCAAACTTGTCAAAAGAAAACTGGCTGTAAAAGTGATCATTTAGATGTGTCATACAAAAACCTGCACATATGCGTGCATTCCATTATTTAATTTATGTTTGTTTAATTTATAATGTAATCTCTCTTTTTTTAACTGATGGCATAAACAAGTAAATTGTGTAATAGTCCAAAGGTTTCCAATTAGTGCATGCTACTCTATTACTGTTTCTATGTTTCCTATAATACAGGAGGGCTGCGGTGAGGGCTGTTCCCAAGGTTTGCCAGGTGTGCCAGGTATGGCTGGTGCCAAGGGAGAAAAAGGAGACCAGGGCAAGCCTGGTGTAACCCCATTGGACAGCTGTGACATGGTGAGAATTGGAGGGTGCCAAGGTTTCTTCTTGGAACCACTATGATTTTACAAATCCAGAATCATATTATACATCACACTAATAATAGAGTGACTTGTTCATCCCACTTTGGCACATGCAAGATGACAGACGCTCGTTTTGCTTTGGAATTGTGTTTGCATGGATTGAGATAAGCGACTATCAGTTGGACGTAACACTGTTCGTACAGAAATATGTCAGTCTGATCCTTTTTACTCTCTTCTGCCTGCAGTGTTTGGAGAGATTGCAGAAGGAGCAGGCCACCCAGCCAGGGGTCAGTAGAAATCATCATCATGTTGTACAGTCATGGTTGAGTTATTCATTCATCTTAAAATGTGTGAACATGTGGATGAGATGACAGTACAGTGACATTTTATCTTTTCTCCACTCATTATCTCCAATAATTTATTATTTAAGCTTTCACAGAATCATTGTTCGTGCACTGGAGCACCTGGGGTTCCAGGCGTACCTGGATCACCAGGAATAAAGGGAGAGCAAGTGAGTCTGTCCTTGTGTCCTTGTGTGCAGTTGTGCCCACAAATATGGGGTCAAAGTGCAGACAATCAGCTTTACTGTAATTGAATGTTTTATGCCTTGCCATCAGATACCAGCATGCAGTGCTTTACAATGATGCTTCACATTCAACCATTCACACAATGGTGTCAGTGGTCAACTAAACACCATGCTCTTCTGTCTGATCAGCCTATCTACATATTCATCTCTACCTATCTATCAATCAATCAATTATTTTTATTATTACTGTTTGTACTATGGCTTGCTACCCTCACATTTAATGAAAAACCCATTTACATCAGTGTTATATTAACCACAAAACATTGCAGTTAGGTCCAAATTAATTGTATTGTACAAACTTGTATGGAAACAACTGTGTGTGTTTCATGGAGGTTCACTTTTTTTCTTGGTCTACAGGGAATATCAGGAGACAGAGGCCAAGCTGGAATGCCAGGAAACATGGTGAGACTTGACAAAACTCATTTATTTGATTCGGTCATAAATCACTTCTTGTCCAATGATCCTATGTCGCACAACTGTGAAGCTTATTCAGCAAAGGAATTCAGTTGGAGAAACCAGGCTGTGATCAATGAATGAATGAATGAATGAATGAATGAATTTATTTGGCACACAGTTCGACAACAAAAAAACTCATAACAAAACAACTTTACAAAGATCCTGTCTGGCCGAAAGGGTGAGAGCAGAAGCAAAGGTTATAAATGCCCACCCCTTATACTAAAATTTAGAAATATATACAACACATTTATACAAGCATGCAACTATAAACACAATTTTTCAGAATACAACCAGACAAACACTGTCAAACAACACACAACACAGTGGGTAATATTTTGTAAGGTTTAATGGAGGATTTTTATTGTGAAATTCCTTAAGATTATTTACACCTGCCCCTTACTTTCAGGTTATTTGTTGTGTATATATCAGGTAAATACAGCATTTAATAGATTATACTTAAAGTATACTTATTCTATACTGAAAAGTATGCCAGCAGTCTCAGTATAGTAGGCGCATATTGACAATATATATATAAAAAAGTCTAAGTATAGTTGGCATAGACTGACAAATATACAGAAAATCTAAGTATGTTTGGTGTATACTGACAACTATAACTTAAAACCAAGTACATTTTAGTTATGCTGATAACCCAGCAGTTAAAATTGTGTTGATCCAAAGTTGAGCTACGTTCAAGTCCAACACTGCATCACCATAGAAAAAATGCTGGATTTGAAAATTGGATGAACATAGAAATCCTGACATTGGCTCAACATATGTAGATATTCACCATACTATATATATTCAATATAATATAAACTTATTATCTAATGAATGTTAATATCAACAAGGAACACATAGATCAAAATACATGTGAAGAACCTCACCATATTTTGAGGCTGTATTATTGTCATACTCTGATGCTTTTACAAAATCGGGAGATTGACGTTGGAACGACACTGTTGTCATGTTGACTGATGTCAAAGCTTAATGTATCCAAAAACAATGCTCATACAACTTTGCCATGCCCACTGGCCAATATATAGGACAGTATAAGTATTCTAGGGTAAACTGACAGCTATACTTGTAGTCGCTTGTACTTGTAGCTGTAAGAAGCAATTGTCTCCAGGAAACACATAAATCAGTGACTGTGGTAGCTTGGGGTTTGGGGCGGTGGGTCTATAACCACCAGATCTGTTGTTCAAATCCCAATCAAACTATAAATCACCAAATTCTCTTTGGTAAGTAAAACTTTCATAAAAAACAGAGTGGGCTACAACTATGCAACTGCTACCTATAAGTTCACTTGCACTGTGAAATAAAACTAGTTGTGTACTCAAACTTTTATAAGTTAAAACATGGGCTAATCTAGTCCCAAGAAGTCTTGCAATAGTACACTTCCTAGTATACTATAAAGTATACTTTTTAGTCAACTTTTAAGTTTATTTTATTTTAACTTAATCAAAATGTACAACTTAATGTCCACTTTTGAATCAGGTAATTGTAATTTCATTGTAATTTCATCAATTACAATTTCATTGTAATTTTACAAGATATTTAATGTTCAAACCGATTCAATATAGTTTATCACTTTGAACATTATATATCTTGTCTTTGTGGTGTATTCAATTGAATATAGGTTGAAGAGGATTTACAAATCATTGTATTCTGTTTTTTATTTACATTTTACACAACGTCCCAACTTCATTGTAATTGGGGTTGTTTTCATTTACACACTAATAAATGAATTTTGAATTGTCATAAGTATACTTTTTTGGTAAGGGGCTTTATTACTCATGTAATAATGTGATTAAAGGGCTTTACTCATGCCATTTTCCCCAACTCAATCCTTTAAAATATTTGAGAGCTACAAACTGTAGTCATTTTAATGTTTGTCTCTAGTTGTGTGGAGAAAAATATTTGATATTTTCTGATTTTAAGGCATCACAGTTGGGTTTTTGTGCTGCAGATATTAAGTGACTTGAGAGGAGCTTATTTTCCACATTCCATGAGTTCACAGAGCCCCCTCCTGGCCTCACTGAAAATGTCATAGACTAACCTTTTAAAATTTCAGTTGACAGCAAAACACTGCATTTGTGTCAAGGAAAAGTTCAAACCTGCTACAGCAGAGACGTGTAGATAATGTGTTGTTTCATTGGGTCTTGGGTTTTGATCTCTTGCTTTTAACTGTGTGTTTTCTGCCCACAGGGACCCCCGGGTTTTCCAGGTCCTCAGGGTCCTTCTGGTTTACCTGTGAGTGATCTTAACATTTCTGCACTTTTTTCCTTGTGGTATTTTAAAATAAATCTCTATTTTCCTCTCATCTTTTCTGGTTTTTATGGATCACCTCACTTTTAAATCAAGCAGCCTTTCATTATGCATTATTTTTCTGTCTTCTCCCTGGCTCAGTCTTTTAATGAAACATATTTGAGATGAGGAAATTAGTTTTCTGTGTGTGTTTCTCTACAATCTTGCTATTATTCCCACTTCTGAGTAATGCAGAGTGGAACTGTTATGCAGACAGAATTGTTTCTCCTTCACACTATTGACTAGTCAAAGCCTTGAGGCAATCTACTAAGTAAACTTACCAAATGTTCTTGTGATTCTTCTTCTTATTTTTTTTTTTCTGTGAATAATATATAGTAAGGCAGTGGCAAAGCACTTTTATAATAATCCGTTTCAAATAACCACTGCGGAGTGTAAATGAGTAATTTAACATAAATATAATTATTTAAAAGCTGACATGACTCGCCAGTAACTCCAAGGCATAATTTAACTTTTGAGCACTTATGTAAATTTGATTTTATGTGAAATATGTTGTGTAGTTTTAATTAACAAATAACTTATAAACTGAAACTGGCCAATACAGTATTGCAATGTATGTGCCTTTATGTGTTTTTGTACTTTACATTCCCTTGCAAAAATAGTTTTCCCATTTATTTATTATTTTTTTTTGTTGATTGATTGATTGATTGATTTACAACTGATAAATTAATTGGAATTTTATTTGGAGTTTCTCCAAAAGCCATACATAAAACAGTCCAGATTGTTGAAGTCCAAAGCATTTTCAGTGATCTTGAAAGGCTTGTGTGTCCATCTTGTGACTTAGCTGTAAAAGTCATAATTTACTTGTGTTACTGTAATTGTTAAGGCCTTCCTAGTAAATGGAGTGGATACATATGTTCTGAACTGAACTAATCTGAACAATTTTGCATGGGACCACTGTACAAAATCCAAATCCATAGAATTCCATAGAAATCATGGGTTGTAATGGAGCAAAAGGGAAATGCCAAATGGGGTATGTTTTGCAAAGCACAATATGCACAAATATACTATATTTACAATTGTAAAGTGCAGTAGTATAAATACAGTTGTGCTTGCATAAACATTTGTATGCTTTTGACTGTATGCACAATTTTACATATGACTGCACATAACGCTCTTGAATGATTTGGAATAACTGGGAATTATGTGAATATCAGCACTTTTCATGTTTTTTTTTTTGTTTTTTTTTTGCTTTATGCTTTAAAAATGCATCATAATTTTGTGATGCTGTACGCCAAGACTAATTTCCACTTCATAATATAGTGGTATAACATGTCATACTTTATCATATCAAAAAGGTAATTTCAATCTGTAGTCACTGTAATTACTTTCCACTTTTCACAGCACACAGTTTCATGTAATATATTTATAATCACTGATTTTTAGAAAGTTATTTCAGGACATTTCCTTCAGCACTCATCCAGTTTCTGCACAGTTGCTTCTGCACAACCGTATGCATATTAACGATAATATATTTTACAAAAAATGACTGCCGAATTAAGAGTCTGAAACATCAGCATCTGATGTGGCTTATGTACAGTATTCTGATGTATTTTGTTTTCTTTTGTAAATAAGTAGGACAAATGAATGATATCAGGGTGTGCACGGTTTACAAACCAGATATACAACCCTTGGCAAAAATTATGGAATCACCCTGTAAATTTTCATCCCCCAAATTAACACCTGCATCAAATCAGATCTGCTCATTGACATTGACCCTATGCCATGACATTGACCCTATGTGTCTTTTTGTAAGGAATGTTTTTGCAGTTTTTGCTCTATGGCAAGATGCATTATCATCTTGAAAAATGATTTCATCATCCCCAAACATCCTTTCAATTGTCCAAAATATCACCATAAACTTGTGCATTTATTGATGATGTAATGACAGCCATCTCCCCAGTGCCTTTACCTGACATGCAGCCCCATATCATCAATGACTGTGGAAATTTACATGTTCTCTTCAGGCAGTCATCTTTATAAATCTCATTGGAAAGGCACCAAACAAAAGTTCCAGCATCATCACCTTGCCCAATGCAGATTTGAGATTCATCACTGAATATGACTTTCATCCAGTCATCCACAGTCCACAATTGCTTTTCCTTAGCCCATTGTAACCTTGTTTTTTTCTGTTTAGGTGTTAATGATGCCTTTCGTTTAGCTTTTCTGTATGTAAATCCCATTTCCTTTAGGCGGTTTCTTATTTGTTTTGTTGTACATTTTTCGATTTTTGAGACATATTGCTTTAAGTTTTCTGTCTTGACGCTTTGATGTCTTCCTTGGTCTACCAGTATGTTTGCCTTTAACAACCTTCCCATGTTGTTTGTATTTGGTCCAGAGTTTAGACACAGCTGACTGTGAACAACCAACATCTTTTGCAACATTGCGTGATGATTTACCCTCTTTTAAAGGTTTGATAATCCTCTCCTTTGTTTCAATTGACATCTCTCGTGTTGGAGCCATGATCCTGTCAGTCCATATGGTGCAACAGCTCTCCAAGGTGTGATCACTCCTTTTTAGATGCAGACTAACGAGCAGATCTGATTTGATGCAGGTGTTAGTTTGGGGGATGAAAATTTACAGGGTGATTCCATAATTTTTTCCTCAGAATTGAGTGATTCCATATTTTTTTCCTCTGCTTGGTCTAAAAAAGTAACCGTTACTGACTGCCACAATCTTTTTTTCTTGATTTCTTATAGTGTTTCTTAAAGCCAGAAAGTTGCCATTTGAAATTACTTTAGTTTTGTGTCATGTCTGTGATCTGCTTTTTTTCTACAAAATTAAACAACTGAATGAACATCCTCTGAGGCCGGTGATTCCATAATTTTTGCCAGGGGTTGTATAAATGCACAAGTCATTCATTATACATATGTTTGTAATGGTGTTTTTGGCCATGTTTGACTTCATCATGGTTTCTGTGTGACTTCATTGTGATGTCATTCATACTAACCAATCACAAACATTTTGCTGATCTATATATATGCTTTAGATCATCCTTATAGGCTTCTTTGTTTTTGAGATATTAAAAAAGGTGTTATCTTTGACACTGACCTTTGTCCATTGACCAAACTACTACAAAACCTATTCACCCCTACATATTGAACCAGGCAATAGTCCTACCAAGTGTCCACAAGGACAAAAATAAATGTATGTGGAGTCAAACAAAAACAGCAAAGGCAGTTAACCATTTTATCTGATTCATATTTTTTGCTCTTAATTCACTTAATTTCTTCTTCTGACTTCGGGTGCATATGCTTTCTAGGCTTTTATTCCTAATTATTTTACATGCATTTTACTCTCAGGGTCAACAGGGTGAGCGTGGGCCACCTGGACTCCCAGGACTGAAGGGTGAACAGGTAAGTTCTATCTCCCAGGTTTCCTTTTTTTTTTGCTGTTTTTTTTTTTTGGAAACATGTACAAAAATAATTGGATTTCTTGTTTGACTGATTGTGTGATGTTCACATCAGGGGCCTCCTGGGACGTCTGGGTACCCAGGAATCATGGGACCACCTGGACTGCCTGTAAGTTGCTCTCAACCTACCAGATTGGCAGCAGCCTGATTGCTGTGATTGCTGGGTGGCTACACTGATGTGAGAACTGACATTTATTAACTGGCCACATGTATTTGTCAGGGATTGAAGGGTGAACGTGGGAACTCTGGAAGCAATGGTCAGAAAGGAGAATCAGTAAGTCAAACACACAATGAAACACAACCAACCTGCAATCACTGCTGTATATCCGTACGTTCTTTGGGTTTCTCTCTTTTTGCTCAGTGTTGCCACAGCAGATGCGAGCTGGCTCTACATCTTGATTTTGGCACAAGTTTTACGTCAGATGCCCTTCTTGAGCACAGGCGGCCTTAAAGCAGGAACCTTCTGTTTTTCACTGACAACTTGGCCACAATGCTGCCTCACCAACTTCACTTCTATTATTATTATTTTTTTGCAAAATTAAACAGTATTTTCAGAATATCGACAGAACTCAAAAGCCAAATGGCAGCGTTTCCATTAACTGATAAAATGTGACTGCTGGTTTTTGTTTTCTCATGATAACTGTCATTCAAGCAAAGCTCTTGAGAACTTTAATTCTACCATCAAGACTCAGGTGAAGCAAGACTGAACATCTATTAAACATGCAAATTTGACATAAAATAGTCTTTGTTTTGGGGCTAGTCGCCTCTCCTGCATGTCGGGGCACATAACGAATCCTGCCTACCCCCGGCACCAGATGGGGACCAACTGGTCGAGGTGGGGTGAAGGAGGGCATACACAGTTATGACCAGGGCACAACCAGAACCAATGGAGGCAATGAGTAGAGGAGACAGAGGTGAGGCTGGGAACAGACAGAGTCCAGCAGGAGGCAGCGGGGTGGAGGCAGCAAAGTCTCAAAGGCAACTGCAGGTAGAGAGAGGTGAATCAAGGATGGCATCTTAAATGATTTGATATATTTCTTTTGGTTGTGGTTAATCACTAAATTGCTAACAGCTGCTACTGATTAGTGAACAGATGTTACCAATTAGGAAATGAGAGGGAAGCTGATGCCTGAGTCTTCCTGGCAGAACCTATGCGACACTACATTTCCAGTAGTCATGGCGATAGATGAGTAAGTCCTGCTAAATATTGCCATTTCTTTTTTTTTTCACCCACTATGATCATAACATTGTCTCTTATCAGGTTTAAGCTCTCTGTCTATTACTACATCCACACATACCGCACCATTTGTTTTAGAATGTCACAATGCTTTCTGTACATCATGCATCCTACAGTAGCAAAAAAATTGTTTTAATTCCGCTTTTGCAAAAATGTGGCTTTTTGGAATCACCTGAAAAATCACCCCATGAGCATAAAAAACTTTAGTGCATTTTTGAGTATTTTTTAAATACATGCGTTATACTGTCTTTACAATTCACAACTTAAAATTGCACAATTTGGAGATCAGTGGAAACATGCCTGCTGTTGTATTTAACTGATGAACATTTTCCTGAACATGTTTAGGGTCCTCCAGGGAATCCTGGATACCAAGGACAGGCTGGCTCACCGGTTTGTATATTATCACACACTTAGCAATGCAGTATCAAATTTATCACTGCAGAATTTAAAAACTTCACAATGCTGTTTAGTCACAATTTGAGTTCTGTGTCTGCAGGGTATTAAAGGAGACACAGGACCAGCAGGACCTGTTGGGCCCAAAGGGGATCAGGTATGAACATGGCACATATGGAGATGACAATAAAATGCGGGTATTAAAAAGCAACAAATGAATTGTGATATGACGAATTCATACTTGTCCTTCCTTATAGGGTTTCCAAGGACAACCAGGCTTCCAAGGGCAACCGGTGTGTAAATCTGCTTAGGTCCTCTGTTGCAGATTGCTGTTTTTGGAATCAGTGCTGCAACTTGGAATCTGTTTACAACTGTGCTCTGTCATTAGGGTCTTCCAGGTCCCGCCGGCAAAGGTGGGAGAGAAGGGCTCCCTGGACTCAAAGGTGAAAAGGTGAGCACAAACCAAATTTATGTTGTTACTGCATGCAGCAGGATCAATTCCTTCTGAAATTTCTGGTAATTCGTGTATGTGTGTGTTAATTCATTACCTTTTCTCATTCTCAGGGAAATGACGGAGCCCAAGGTTCACAAGGGCCAACTGGAGCCCCAGGCTCACCTGGTTCCCCTGGACTGATGGTATACCCATCTCATATTCCTGGTGTTTGATTTTGTTCTGATATTTCTGTAACCTATGAAGCATTAATTTTGGTTCTCATCTGCATTTTATGCTTGTATTTATCATAATAGGGGCCTCCTGGCATCGAAGGAATAGATGGTAAAGATGGCAAACCAGGATTACGGGTAAAGATGTTAACCGCATATGCATCATTAGATGAGTATATGCATGAACAGAATAGTCAAACACACACACCAGTCACACTATTTGCGTAGTTAAAAACACACAGCTTATAAATGACCCTTCACACTAACTCTTTTTCTTTGTCAGGGGGAGCCAGGTCCTCCAGGCCCTGCAGGACTACGAGGAATACCAGTGAGTATAACCTTTGACATCTCAGTGATGCAAATTTGTTCTCTGTCCAGCACAATAACCACAATGCATGAGAAATGTATCTCCGTGAACTGTTACTATATCAGTGCGTGAGCACTGCAATGAATAATTATTCTTAAAATCAATCACTTTTCCAATTAATAGAAAAAGCTACCAAAACCCAAAGCAGGTGATATATATATATATATATATATATATATATATATATATAGTCTTTCTTCATAGTGCATTTACAATTTAAATATAGTTTAATTGAATTTGATATTCTGAAAAAAATGTATAATATCAGTGCTACATTAAAAGGTTATATGAATGGCCTTGTAAACCTTATTTTTGCAGCTGGCATCAATTTTTTTTATATAAAAATAATGCTTTAATAGTACCCTGTGTAGAGAATGAAGCCACACTCCCCTTGTCCTTTTACCTTTCCTATTACCAATTTCTATTCCTGCAGTTTTATTGCATGACGTTTCCACATGTAGACATTTCATGCCTGTGAGACCTACCTCGTAAAACTGTTGCTGCAACTCTTATTTCTGAAGAGAAAGCAGTTCTCATGACTCATTGCACAGCTGTTGAAACTTTTCAAGCTGGTGGACAGCAGCAACTTTCAAGTAATATGTTAAAAAAAGCACATTTAGAGGCTAATATTGCCTCTGACTATGACTGTGGTTGGACGAGAATCCACATACATCTGAATTTATACACACAGAGCTGTTACACCTGTCACAAGGATCCAACTGCCGTTCACTCTACTCAGTGTAGAAGAGGGAGGGATGATGAAGAGTGGCTGAGGAGGGAAACTTTGTTTATGTCTTGAAATGTGGCACAAGTGTGACATCTAGTGACAGAAAAAAAATATTTAAAAAAAGCCTACATTAGTGTGAGAAACTAAACTCATCTTTTGTTTCCCAAAGACCAATATATTAATTAATTTACTAATTTCCATACCCGCTTATTCCAATTAAGGGTCACTCAGGAGATTCTGCTTATACTCCAGACAGGCTGCCTGTGTATGTGCCAGGGCCCCATAGAATTAGAATCAAATTTATTGCCAAGTGAGTTCTCACATACACAGAATTTGATCTGGTGTCACTGGTGCAAAAACAACAGTAATAAAAAGAAAAGGAAAAAAAAAAAAAACTTACTACCGTAAGAAATAATTGGTGCATAAACAACAATCAAAAAAAGGAAAAAATACTTCTGTAAGAAGTAAAGGAGTCAAATAGACAAATACGCAAAACTTTGTTCATTGTTGAATAAATTGAACATAGTGGAATGGGGCTGTACAAAGACATGCAGTACCAACAGTACAGCGTCTTTCTGTACAGGGATGATCAATCTGTACTGGGAGTCGGCAGGGGGGGGAGGCAGGGTAAAAGGGGATAGAGAGACAAACATTCACACACTCACTTATACCTAGGGTCAAATTAGAGTCACCAGTTCACCTAACCTTCATGTTTTGGGAGTGGGAGGAAGCTGGAGCACACAGAGGCAATCCAAGCAAGTGCAGGGAGAACATGCCAACTCCACACAGAAAGGACCAGGAAATTTCAGGGCCAACGTGATCGTCTTTGTTTTTTACTTGTTCTACAGCAGGGGTAGGCAACCTGTTCCAGATTAACTGATTCCATCTGCTCAAAGTGATATTAATCAGTAAAATCACCTGGTGGAGTCAGTGGCTGCAAAGAAAACCTGCACCCTCATAGCTCTTTCTGGAACAGGTTGCTTACCCCTGTTCTACAGCGTCACCAGCAGTACTCTATGTTAGCATTTCACTCACATTGCACTCGTATTAGTATGTGTAGTCATTGCTGAATCTTATTAATGTTGTATGTGGCAGTGGTGGTGGTGTGACATCATTTCAAATGTTCCAGTTTGTAATTTCTCCTTTGGAAACATGTTGGTCCTTCTCTTTCAATGTTTCTCTAATAGTCGGTTTGTGTCCTACCATTGAACAGGTGTTCAGGATTTCAAAGACATATCTGTCTGGTCTTTGACAGCCTCTACTTTGTGAATTTTGATACTGTACCCAACTTATTCTCTTTGATGCCCCTCCACAGGGATTCAAAGGGAAAACTGGCCATGCTGGATTCCCTGGACAGAAGGTCAGCCTACAACACAATACTTTTTCATCACACTATGTCTCTGTTTATCCACTTATAGGCTTTTCCTTGTTAGTGAGGACAAATTAGTTTTTTTTTTGTTTTGTTTTTTTTTTCAAATTCAGGATTATGAAAGCTGTTGCAACATATTTCTGGTTCTTTCTGCTCTGCTGCTGCATTGGCTGAAAGAGTGCTACATCACTTCTTGCTTCCTTTTGATTTGCCTTCTTGTACTACTGTAATCCTTCAGGGTGAAGCTGGACCTTCTGGCCCACCTGGTCCTTCAGGCAGACCAGGACACGACGTGAGTACATCGGCTTACCTTGATTCTATTTGAATGACAGCAGTGACCAATTTATGAAAAGCACACACACCCAGTTATGCAATACATATGTATCACAATGAGTATAACCATAGACATCTCTAATGGCCAACCATTGATCTTCTTAGGGTGATCCTGGGAACCCAGGAGTTCAGGGACGACCTGGACCGCCTGGCTCCATTGTAAGTTTGCTTCCCTTTGAAACAAAGTCCATTTTAATTTCTTTGCCTGCTTACCTTCAATAATCTTTGTCACTGCTTTCCACTTTAGGGTTCTACAGGTCCAGCTGGACCTCCTGGACCTCCTGGTCCAGCGGGAATGGTAAGAGTTCAGAAATGTGTGGTGATAAATGCTCAAAAATGCAAGGAGGCACTAAATCCTGTGCAATTTGAACTGATTTTTAAAATGTGCATGGCAATTCTATACAAAAAACTCATCCAGGACCAGTGTGCCATATTTTTACCCTAAACAAACCAATTGGATGGGAAAACACCCAATCTGGCAACCCTGCGCCTAACTGAAGTAGCACTGCTAGCCCACATTTGATTCTGACACGAGATGACAAGTTGCCACTATGCCACAATTAAACAATGAAGTGACAGCAGGAGTCTGGAGCTGTAAAACAGAGGAAAAAGAAACACAAAGATGATGCCCGTGCATCCCTTGCTGGTAAGTACGTGTTAAAGGTTTAAATTGTTTTGATTACTTAATGTTCAGTGTTGCTAGGTTGCATTGGCTTCTCTGATTTGATGTAGCTTTAAACGCTAAGCTAATCTGGATATTACAAGGCATGTGGCACGTTTGCAAATAGTTGGGCAGTGTAGTTTGAAGATTTTGAGAGCCTTATAAGCAGTGATGCCGGTAACGCGTTACTCTAATCTCATCACTTTTGTTAGAAACGAGTAATCTAACGCGTTAATCTTTCCAAATCAGTAATCAGATTAAAATTACTTCTCCAAGTCACTGTGCGTTACTGTTATTTTTCATTGTGGGTCGATCGCAGCATTAAACTTGGTCCGTAGGTAGGAGGTCGGGGTTCGACTGAACTGCCCACTTTAAGCGAGCTGTGAGCTTTTCATCCACGGTTTTTTGCAGCTGCTCGACTCGTCCTCACTTCTTAAAGCGCAGTGATCAGCACACCTGCACTGAGCATTACAAAGACATTTTTATACTTTTTTTCCTCCTTTATTTAGAATTCTGAGCTGAGCCGCTCTGGTCATTAAAAACAGCTGATCCTCTGCGATGCGTCAACAACTAACACTATTTTCCACTCAAATGCACCTAAACTCTCTTTCTGAGGACCACATGATGTGAAAACGCAATAAAACTTTCTTACCTGTAAATCTGGTCCTGTTTTCTGCATAAATAAATGTTATCCATTCTTTGTGCTCAAACGCCAAAGCAGGGGCGAATCGAGATGGAATGGGGGCGTGGGGCAGGGATGTGCCCCCCCACAACACCCCAAGATTAAAGGTCCAGTTTTGAAGCCGTTTTTTACTACAACTACTAATATTGCTTAAAATAATAATAATTTCGACAAGTAAAATGTTTAGAGAGAATTTAAATGTTAGAAAAATGTTAGAATTTAATAGTTACATTTATAAACAATGTAGGTTCAAAATTGCAAGTTTTACTGTTACAGTGCTGTCAACAGTTAAATATGAGGTCAAGAAAGAGGTCTTTATTTTACTTTTTATAAAACAAGTATTTATTTTCATTGAAGTCAAGAAAGGGTGACTATAAAGCAGTGGTGTCAAAAGTACACACATTTGTTACTTAAGTAGAAGTATAGATACTGCAGTTTAAAAAAACTCTGGTAAAAGTTGAAGTATCAACTTGACCTCTTTACTCAAGTAAAAGTGAAAAAGTATGTGCTCCAAAACCTACTTAAAGTATAAAAGTATAAAGTAACCTTTAAAAAAAAAAGGTAGATGCCACTATATGAATTGAAAGCTTAATTTAAAAACTGATTAGTTCTACATGTGGCCCAAGACCCAAAACCCAAAATTACCCCCAACACCACCTGCACAAAAATGTTTCAATTCTAGAAGCTCTGAAATGCAATCTGGGACTATTCCAGACAATAAACTGCAGTGAGTGCAGCATCCATTTAGTGAAGGGGAAAAAAAACAAACAAAAAAACACAACTTTCCTTATTCAAATTCATTCCAGTAGTATTCTGCTCTTACTAGGATGTAGCAGTTTTCTAGTTTGGCAGATAGTTCTGGAGGAAATCACTGAAGAAATTAACACAATGAAAATATGGTTTGACCGAAACAAACTCATTAAATAAGACAGGGATGAAGTGGAGGTATAAGAATCACTAAGTGTTCACAGGAAACACTCATTTATTTATGTATGTATTTATTTACGTATGTTCATTGTTAGTTGCTTTTATATTTTCTGTTGTGTTTCTATTAAGGTTCTTTTTGCCTCTTTCTCTAGAATTGTATATAATAATCATTAGATTATTAATATATAAACAAAAATAAATTTAAGAAATATTACAATTTGAAAACAAATGCACTCGAACGTGATGACAGCTGCAACTGCATAATGCTAAGTTTTAACATTGAAAATGCCATAGACATGCTAACGCGTTAGCATCGCTCCCGTTTTTAAGTTATAAAATACATCCATCAACTGTTTCAGAAGACCATAACAGGTCAGTTTAACATAGAAAAGGTAAATAATACTCACATAAGTATGCTCTTTAGGGTTTTAGCGGGGGAAAATTAAGCGAAAGAAAGAAAGAATAAACGAAGCAATGGTCGTAGCATTGCTTCAATCTGCGAACTACTGCTTCGATTGGTTCACGGTTCACAGCAAAGCTGTGCTGCAGAAAAGTTGATTACAGGCGCACATGACGTGAAATATATATATAAACATTAAACTGAAGCCAAAAGTAACGAGGCTGTTTGTTTTAAAAATGTAAGGAATAGAAAGTACAGATACTTGTGTGAAAATGTAATGAGTAGAAGTCAGAAGTAGGCAGAAAAATAAGTAATGGAGTAAAGTATAGATACCTAAAAAGTGTACTTAAGTACAGTAACGAAGTATTTGTACTTCGTTACTTGACACCTCTGCTATAAAGTGAGTTTTGGCAAAACAGGTATCATTGTCATGTTGAGGTGGCAGAGGGTTGTCGGCAAATGGGGAAAGTAACTAAAAAAGTAACTAGTAATCTAACTTATTTACTTTTACAATTGAGTAATCAGTAAAGTAACTAAGTTACTTTTTCAAGGATTAATCAGTAATCAGTAATTGGATTACTTTTTCAAAGTAACTGTGGCAACACTGCTTATAAGTCAACAAAGTCCTAGTTAGCCATCAGTGCACTACTTAGGTCCAAATCTATTCTGCCTGACAACATGATCAGATAGCAACTCTAAATTTTACAGGCTGATAAATATACCAAGAATAGTGAGAATAATTTCAGAACTTTTATTTAAGGCATATGTATGTAAATTACGTATCCACTGCTTAAAATAGACATGCATGCTTGCGTGCAGTCAGCAGAATGCTGGAAAAGAAACGCAGTTAAGTTGGTGGGGGTACTGTAGAGTGCTCCATTCCCCCTTAGGGTAAAGAAAGGGTGACACCTGCTGGTAAACTTTAGCATTTGTTGTGGTTGTGTATGGTTTCACAATGCCAGCACTGTTTTGCTTGATGTGTAGTATTGAGCATTTTAATATTTAGGTATTTTTCTATGTGTCCATAATTTAATATAATATAATGGTTTCATGTAATTTAATACACCGGATACTAGATGGGGGGGGGGGGGTCTCTTGTATGGGGGTGGGGGGGCCTCCTTGACCAGTTATGCTTAGGGCCTCCAAAACCTTAGCAACGGCCCTGCAAAAGGATATTTAATTCTACATATTTCCATTAGTCCCAATAATATACAACTCATAAATATTCATTACTTGTTTTATATAAAGGCTAAAATAGAACCTTGTCATTTGATATTTTATTCATTTATAAACAACAGAAAAGGGACTTACATTTTGGTGTTCCACTGCTGCAAAAGTCCAAATTGTGACGTGTAGTCCAGTGATGCGGTGCAATGACTTAGGACTTCCATATAAAAAAAGACTTTGTGTAGCTCCTCAGTCCAGCCAAAAATCACATCAGCTTTTCATCTGAACAGTTCTTCATGCATCCAGATGGCTTACAGCAGAGTGGATTGTGTGTGTGTGTGTGTGTGTGTGTGTGTGTGTGTGTGTGTGTGTGTGTGTGTGTGTGTGTGTGTGTGTGTGTGTGTGTGTGTGTGTGTGTGTGTGTGTGTGTGTGTGTGTGTGTTACAAGAATTAGCAGCGTCACTTAGCTCAATCAAATCATGTCTCTGTAGCATCGTCCCCCGTGCGTGTGCACGCATACGTAACCGGGTCGGCGCTTGTGCGCATGTGTACTACCAAAAAAGACTGTGTATATCCCCAGTGCAGCGAAAAAAAAATCACGTCAGAAATGAGTCCAGCTTTTCATTCTTACTTCCTGCTAACAGCCTCCAGAAAGCGCAGTGGATTTGTTTTGCGTGTGCATGCGTGCGTTGTGTGTGTGTGTGCCTGTGCACACGCGCATGTATGGGCGCGCATGCATGTGTGTTTGTGTGAGTTTGCACGTGTGCAGAGTGCAATGGTACCAAACGTATGGAACCAAATTTGCACTCTAAATGCAATGCAACACAAATGGGATGAATTAATCCTTGTCTTGTGACATACAAAGCACCAATCAAATGGCAAGGATCCACTCAGCCGTTATATAATACTAGCTAAATGATTAGCGCGGATGTAAGGAGTTCTCCGGATCTTTACGGACAATTTCTGTTATAGCAAGTTCTTATATTATTTTCCTTAGATACTGTCAGATAGGATGAAAAGATGGCTTCTTTCTTGTTTTTACACCTCAGACGTGTCTTCAGGATACCACTATTTGTGTGCGTGTGCACACACACTTCTGTGCACACTGAGGAGTGAGGTCTGAGAAGAATTACAGATAACATCTTCTTATGTGACCATTTACTATTACTTTACAATATTTGCTGAGGCTGTTGAGTGAATTAATAGTTACAATTAATGTAATGTCATACCACATGAATGTTTATCTGAATATGGAACTGTTCACTGCTTAACTTCCATTCTGCAGTTTAAATGAGATGTATTTATCTTCAGGTGAGAATGAATTGGATTTTGTTCACTTTAGGTTGCGTTAAACTCTGTATGTTTTTTTTTTTCTTTTTTAGCAAAAGTTGTGTATGCACTTCTGGGTTCATATAAGACCACTATGGTTTAATTTAAGATCAGCTTTATACCTTGATCTGTGTTTATTTCATCATGACACATATTTTTAAGTTTAACCATGGAAATGTTGGCACTGAAGGTCATATGGCTGCATGGAGTCTATGAGGATTTGGTATCTTCATTTACAACTGGACAAGCTGTAATTATATTATTTGTTTCATGTTACACGTGCATACATTGTATGTGTGTTCATGTCTACAGTATATACGTATGTGCTTGTCCTGTACTGCTTCAGAATGCCCAAATAATAACCAGAAATACGAATTTCCCTTCTCGTTATGCTACTTTCTCAGGGCATAAAAGGAGACAAGGGCCAGGCTGGAGAAAGGGGTCTGCCAGGGATGCCTGGTTCCCCTGGACCACCCGGTCACCCAGGTGCCATGGTTAGTAACCTCTCAAAGGCTCACAATACTTTGGATGCAATTGCAACAACTAGGGTTCTATTCCTTTCACAACAATGTCAGGTTTCATCCCCGGAGTGGTGGTGTTTCTCTTGTTTCCCCTTTCCACAGTTCTATATTGTAGTCATTAGTTTTTGTTCTTAGTTCATCATTTATTTTCTGTTCAGTATTTTGTAGTCTCTGGTTTTGTTTTCTGTTTATTTTGTATTTTCTGTTTATCATACCTTTGTCACGTGGTTTATTCAGTTATAGTTTCTGTCCAGTTGTTTTTTCCATTGTTATGTTTTTTGTTTCTGGTTTTGTTTTCTGCTTCTTATAATGTAGTCTTTAATTGTTTCATTCCTTTTTTGTTCTACACATCATACGCTTGTCTTGGGTTTTGTTTTCAGTTCTGCAGTTATGCTGGTTATCTATAAGTTACTTTGTTATGTTTATTATCTTTTAGACTTTAGCCATGTGTTGAGTTTGTTACCTTTACATCATTCACTGATTGTGGTCATTGTTTGTAGTTTTTTGTCTCTGTTTTCCCCGTATGTTCACTTACTCTCTTGCACCTGCCCGTTTCATCTTTGTCTCTATCTGCCGTGAACAGTCCCTCTCTCTCTTGCCCCTCTTCCCACCTCTTGGATTCATCTGACCACAGCTCCCTTCCAGAACATTCTTCCACATGTGCACCTTGTTACTACTCCACCTATGTATTTAAGCCCTTCACTTTCTCCACTCCCCTACCAGTTCATAGCGATCTTTGCATCCTCGTCCCAGCCATTGTCATTGTCCTGTTTTTGCCTCATTGTGTATTGACGTTGTTCTGTTTTCTGGACCTTGTTTTTGCCTCAGCCCATGTTGCAGTTTCTCTTCGTGTTTTTGAACCCAACCTGTGTTTTGACCTCGTTTTTGCCTTACATTTACCTGTACCTCTGCTTCGTTGCTTGCCTTCCCGTGTACTGTACCCCAGCCTGTTTGCACGATAAAGATTATTTTTTACCTCCAGCACTTTGTCTTTGAGTCTGAATTTTGCACCATCCCACTATCTGTGCCAGGCATCCTCGAGCCATGACAATTAGCTTGTTGTGAAGAATACTTGAAAATGAATGAACTGATTTGTGTGATGCTTGTTACGTCAGGAAGACTTATTAAATAAGTGAGGACATATTTGTTCAGCACATAAAAACAAATGTGTATATCTTTATGCATATATGTGTTATGCAAGTAATTTGACATTTAATCTAAATCCAAAAAGACGGAATTTATTGGTCCTTGACAGATATGCCCTCTGAAGGACATTGCTCTTCTTCCAGATTAGTCTGAATACCCATAAGGAAGTAAATTAAATTAATAAAAATGTCATTCAACTATATCTGCATTAATTATTTTGCTTTTTTGTGTCTTTAAGGGAGAACCAGGCAGTGATGGGGCTGCTGGTAAAGATGTGAGTGATGTTTTGTCTCATTAAAGGACAGCAAAGATATTCTTCTGGTGATACTGTAAAAAATGTAATATGTAAATCATTCCTGAGATGAATTGTTGTTTGGACAGGGGACACAAGGCCCTGCAGGGGAGAATGGGCAGCCAGGACAAAAGGTAAATTCTGACTTGACATCGTACACAATGCACGTGCACACACGTTGTTGCTCTGCTCACAGTAATCCTCCGTTACTGCCACAAACCTTCTGAATTTGGTCAAATTCTCCTTTTTGCTGTTTCTTCCAGCTCAGGGAGACTTAGGTTGGGTGTGATGATGCTGAACATGCTTCCTTGCTACATTTCCACTTGCTCAGCATCCTCACTTAACACAGTCATCAGTTTACTAACCCTGCGACCCTCCCACCCACGCCCCCCTTCCTCTTCACCTCCCGTCACCCTTCTGCAAACTGGCAAACGGCTGCTTGCTGGCCTTCTGTAACTCAAGCCTGCTGGATCTCTCCTTAAACACAGGCTTACAGTAGGTGATGCATTGATAAAGTTATTCTCTGCCTCTTGGATAATGCTATTAAGCATGAGGACCGATGCAAGATGAGGCTATTTGTCACAATGACAGGGCAGCATTGTCAGGATTTTAGTTGTGCAGAAGAGGAGAACAGAAGAGAAAGACATGAGCAGACCCCTCTATTCTTCTTCCTCCTCTCTATTTCAAGCACCGGTTGACTCTTGGTGATGTGTAAACATTACCCGTCCATTATGGGTGGCTTTGTTCTTGATAAATCACTGTCACTAATGGAGCAGAGCAGCCTGTTATGAATTTGCAGAAGTTGAATGGAAGCAACGAGTGGGTGGAAAGAAATATAGAGGTCGTAGCAGGGTTTCTGAAAAAACATCTTGCTTCTTTGAAATAGGGATAATAATGATCTTAATATGTCTCAAAAGCTACAGAGTAAGTATTTTGATAGAACACAAAAAACAACACACACACTCAAAAAAAGAGAATAGTTGAACCTACTTAAGAAGCCATTACAATTACAAGTTTGTAAGTTAGATCAACTGTAACTTACAAACTTAAGTTCAACCAACTTAAAAAAAAGCATTACAATTGGCAAAACCTGAATTAATTAAGTTGTTTGAACTTAAGTTTGTAAGTTAGAGCAACTCTAGATAGACTCTAACTTACAAATTTAAGTTCAAACCACTTCATTCATTCAGGTTTTACTAATTGTAACGCTTTTTTTAAGATGGTTATTTTTTCAGTGCAGTAAAGAAGAGTTAAGAGGTATTTAAACATCAATAACAGATACAACTGAAAGAGTGAATTAACAAAAAAGATGAATTATAAATACCAGCTCCTACTCCCTGCTGGACACAGCTGGAAGCCGTCCTGAGAGAGACGGCTCAAAACACAATGCATTCTTGTATATTGTAAATTTACTGTGTGAATCCCACTCTGGAGAAGGAGGTGGCAATCATGTAGCCTTAAAATGAATGACAACCACAGCAAACAAGAAAAAGAAAAAGAAACACTAATAAATTGGCAAGATTATACCTGACTCGTGTAAAGCACCTTGAGGCAGCTTTGTTGTGATTTGGTGCTATATAAGTGAAGCAAATGGATATTGAATTGAAACTGAATTAATAAAACGTAACAGAAGACTTTTTTTGCCTCTTTCAAATTCAGTTTCAATTTATTTTCCTTTATATAGTGCCAAATCACAACAGAGTTGCCTCAAAGCGCTTCACACAGGTAAGGTCTAACCTTACCAACCCCCAGAGCAACAGTGGTAAGGAAAAACTCCCTCTGAGGAAGAAACCTCAAGCAGACCAGACTCAAAGGGGTGACCCTCTGCTTGGGCCATGCTACAAACATAAATTACAGAAAACATTCACAGAACAATTCACGGACAAATATACAAGAATTGCTGTTGGTGCACAGGACAGGAGGGTCACCAACACAAACACAACTCCCATCTCTGGATGGAGCTGCACCTTAAACAGAAAAAACAGAATCAGGCATCACAAAGACAAAAAATACTGTATAATTTGCCAGCATTAATCAACAAGAAAAACAGAAGAAATACTAAGGTGATCGCCGGCCACTAGCCCTAAGCTTAACTAAAAGACCCAGAATTTAGGTGAAGTTGAGGCCGTGGCCCGTTCCAATTACTAATAACATGAATTAAAAGAGTAAAACGTGTAAAACAAAACTGTACCAGTATGCTAGCCATATGAAAGGGAAAATAAGTGCGTCTTAAGTCTGGACTTGAAAATCTCCACAGAATCTGACTGTTTTATTGACGCGGAAAGATCATTCCACAGAACAGGGGCAGGATAAGAGAAAGCTCTGTGACCCGCAGACTTCTTATTCACCCTAGGGACACAAAGTAGTCCTGCACCCTGAGAACGTAAAGCCTGGGCCGGTACGTAAGGTTTAATTAGGTCAGCTAGGTAGGGAGGTGCCAGTCCATGAATAATTTTATAGGTTAGTAGCAGAACCTTAAAATCTGATTTCACTGGGACAGGAAGCCAGTGAAGAGATGCCAAAATGGGTGTAATGTGGTCAAACTTTCTGCTTCGTGTCAAAAGTCTGGCTGCAGCATTTTTAACCAATTGGAGAGCCCTAATGCTAGACTGCGGTAAACCAGAAAATAGAACATTGCAGTAGTCCAATCTAGAAGAGATGAACGCATGGATCGGGGTCTCGGCATCAGCCATAGACAAGATGGGAAGAATCTTCGCTATATTTCGCAGGTGGAAGAAAGCAGTCCTAGTAATATTTCTAATATCAATTTTCAAATCAATTTTATTTATATAGCACCAAATCACAACAAACAGTTGCCCCAAGGCGCCTTATATTGTAAGGCAAGGCCATACAATAATTACGGAAAAACCCCAACGGTCAAAATGACCCCCTGTGAGCAAGCACTTGGCAACAGTGGGAAGGAAAAACTCCCTTTTAACAGGAAGAAACCCCCCAGCAGTCTAAGTCTATAGCAGCATAACTAAGGGATGGTTCAGGGTCACCTGATCCAGCCCTAACTATAAGCTTTAGCAAAAAGGAAAGTTTTAAGCCTAATCTTAAAAGTAGAGAGGGTGTCTGTCTCCCTGATCTAAATTGGGAGCTGGTTCCACAGGAGAGGAGCCTGAAAGCTGAAGGCTCTGCCTCCCATTCTACTCTTACAAACCCTAGGAACTACAAGTAAGCCTGCAGTCTGAGAGCGAAGCGCTGTATTGGGGAGGCCAAAGAACAACGAAGGATCAAAAATTACCCCAAGGTTCCTCACTTTGTCAGTGTGATGTATGACACAGGAACCTAGGCTGAGTGTTAACTGGTCAAATTGATGCCCATGTCTCACTGGACCAAGAACCATCATTTCAGTCTTTTCAGATTTTAAAAGTAGGAAGTTTCTAGACATTCAACTTCTCACTGCAATCTTCTAAGGATTTTATGTGAACGAAATTACCAGCAGTTATCGGCATATATAACTGTCATCTGCATAGCAGTGAAAGGTAATCCCAAAACGCCACAATATGTGCCCAAGGGGTGCTATATAAAGGGAGAAAAGCAGGGGGCCTAAGACAGACCCCTGAGGAACCCCAAATTTCATGTCACTAAGGTTAGAGGTAGTGTTACTGTACAGAAGACAGTGAGAACGACTGGTCAAGTATGATGTTAGCCATGCAAGGGCACTCCCAGTAATCCCAAAATGATTCTCAAGCCTATCAAGTAGGATATGATGATCCACTGTATCAAATGCAGCACTGAGATCTAACAGCAGCAGAACCGTAGTGGTGTCCGAGTCCATTGTAAGCAGAAGATCATTCACCACTTTAGTGAGAGCCGTTTCAGTGGAATGATATTTTCTAAAAGCAGACTGCAGTGGCTCAAAGAGATTATTCTCAGTAAGATAGTCTACGAGCTGTCGTGACACCACATTTTCCAGAATTTTAGAGCAAAATGATAGATTTGCTATCGGCCGATAGTTTTTCAGTACACTAGGGTCAAGATTAGGTTTCTTAAGTAATGGTTTAATCACTGGATTTGAAACGTTTAGGAACAGATCCAGAAGTTAAAGAAAGATTAATAATTTCCAGCACAATCGGCCCAAGAGTGGGCCACAGGTCCTTAAACAGTTTTGTTGGTATAGCATCAAATAAACAGGTTGTGCTTTTTGTTGACGTTATGAGTTTCGTCAGCATGTCTAGAGAGATGCTATCAAATTCTGTAAATCTAGGTAATGCCTCAGTAGTGGCGCCCACCTCAATAGCAGTGTGTAGTGGCTGGGTTAAGGCATGCTGGGATATATTCAACCTAATGTCATCTATTTTCTTTTCAAAGTAATCTAGGAAATCTTGTGCTGTAAAAGGAGAGCGAGCTACAGGTCGTTGTCCATGTAAAAGTGTTGCCACCGTGTCGAACAAGAACTTTGAGTTATGCTTGTTTTTGTTGATCAAATCAGAGTAATAGGTCCGCTTTGTAGCCAATAATGCATGCTTATAGTCTAAGATAGCATCACACCACGCAAAGTGAACACTTCTAATTTTGAACAACACCATTTACGTTCTAGACCTCTTGCTTTATGCTTGAGGTCACGCAGGTAATCATTGAACTAAGGTGACTGCGATTTCGGGGAGCGCGGTTTCAACACGTGGTGCAATCATGTCGAGTGTCGTTTTGAGCACTGAGTTTAAACTATCCACAAGTCTGTCTACTGACTGGGTATTTGTCAAAAGTGAGGCTAAGACATCAGGCAGTCTAGCTTCTAGTTCAGTCTTAGTTGAGGAGTTGATGCATCGCTGCAGTGATTTATAAGGTTGTTGTTCCACTAAACACGGCAACGAAACTGTAAACTTAATAAGTGAGTGATCAGAGACCACTGATGTAAGAGGCATGATGTCAATATTCGTGACAGCAATACCACATGCGAGAACCAGATCCAGGGTATTTCCACTAATGTGCGTCGAATCCCGAATGCATTGCCGAAATCCTAATGCATCCACAATTTCCATAAATGATTTGCAGAGGGGATCAGAAGGCTTATTTATATGAACATTAAAGTCACCAATGATCAGAATGTTATCTGCACTAGTTGACAAGTTAGAGATGAATGCACCAAATTCATCTAAGAATTCAGAATATGGGCCAGGAGGCCTGTATACAGTGACAAAGTAATACAGCTGATTTTTATTCTTCTGACCTTGGCAATGCGTAATATCCTGAGCGTAGTGGAGAATCAGATGCTCAAACGAGTTATATTTGTGACCCCCAACAGCTAATAAGCTAAACCTAGATTTATAAATAAGAGCTACACCCCCGCTTTGCTTCGCATCACGAGGGACATGACTAAATGTATATGCTGGTGGGCAGGCTTCATTTAAGGGGAGGACAGCTGTAAGTTTAAGCCAGGTTTCACATAACCCAATCATATCTAAGTGATGATCAATAGTTAAATCATTAATCAACAATGATTTTGAGGACAGTGATCTTCTGTTAATGAGACCCAGTCTAAGGACCTCATTGGGGTTGACAGTTGAACTGTTTGGGTTTAGGGGTGGTTCCGGAGTAGCATATATAAGATGCCTAGAAGTAGGTTTAGGTTTTAGATATTCCACGCGCGTTGTAGGTAGCAGACACAAAATCTTTGCTATTACTGGAACAACCACTGAGCCATCCTCAATTTCAACATGATCCAATATAGTAATGGGTATTAAGTTTGCAAAGCATATACCTCTATGATTTGTATGGACACGTCTACGGGAGCAGGCCACAGTCTCAACTTGTTGAATTTCCCTCCCTGGCAGATAAACTGCACTATCACCATAGTGGATTTTCTGCACTAATTTCCCCACTAAGCTAATGGATTCCACACCCACATTTGTCATAAGCCTTGCAGGGTCTCTAATCACCTGCTCCGTGGCCTGCTGTAAATTCTTAATGTCACCCTCCCTTTAGAGCTCTTTCTATGTTCGCAGACAAGATGGCGGCGCCTTCCCCAGTAGGGTGGAGGGCGTCCGGCATCAGCAGACCACAGCAGCCCCAGAACGAAGGCCAGTTATCAATAAAGCTAAAGCCTTGCTGTTGACATAACTGCGTCAGCCACCTATTTAATGATGTCAGTGTTGTGAAAAGTGTAATGACATGGACCCACAACAGGGGGCGTAAATGAACGGTCAATGGAAATAAGAAGTAACACTTTTAATGTTGTGAAATGTGCACAACGGATACAGATACAATTCAATACTACGGTCGATTATGAAGTTGGTGTCGTGTGGACAGGCTCGAGGATAGGAGACGCCTGTCCAGAGAAGAGTCGGGACCCACACGATTTCCACCGCCAACGGATCTGGAACACACCGGAGCCGCCAAGTCCCGAGTCACCAGGTGGCCACCGTCTCCAGCTGTCAGATCGGGTACTGCTGGAAGGAAGCAGAAACAGTCAAGAGTGGGTGTGTGAGCACACACCCAGTAAACAGTCAGCAGAGTTCTTCTGAAGAAGGGAGAAAACACCACCTCCCACTCTCACAATTATCCACAGTTCTTGCAGATCCCAATTTACACTTAACCGCTGAGGAGCGGGAACGCCAACTCCTCCCGACTTCTACAACCTCAGCTCCAGCTGCAACTGTAATGGATTACGTCTGCAAACTCAGGATAGATAATTAAACAACTCTCCAAGCCTAGATGTAAAGGACGTTACAACTACGCTTAGCTGCAAGCTTAATGTGTGCAAACTGCACAAGTCGGCTGAGTCGTTTTACCTGAATACTTCAGACGATTTCTCGGCAGGGGTGTGGTGTCTTCTCCAGGCTTTTATGGATGGCATGATGAGGTGATGAGTGACAGCTGTCAGAGGTCCTGAAGCTCTTGGCGGCGAACTGCGCCCTCTGGTGCCTGAAGCCTCTCTACAGGCAGGGCGCCCTCTGGTGTTGGCCAGCAGTACCTCCTCTTCGGGCGGCCCACACAACAGTCAGCCTGCTAAAGGCCTCATCAGTACCCCGGGAGGGGAGGGGACCAGAGACTATAAACTCTTTTTCTTGAAAATGTCTCATCTACAGACAATATGGAATAGTTATATCAGTGAGAACCACAAAACATTCAAGACATATAGTGCTTAAGAAATTGCATAATTACAGAGTAAGATATGTAGTTGCATTTTATTTTCTTTTTTTTTTTCAAATCTGAAAACAGTTGAAAAATAGTTTCTGTTTGACTGTATTGAGACTTTCTATTATTCAATTGGTTATGTGTAAATTTGTTAAATATTTTCTCCTCCAAAAATATCAGTACCACTAAAATGAAGGTTGGTCGAATAGTAGGTTTTGGAAAACTTCTGGTACAACTATTTAGTATTGAAATATTTCATCTGCTACTTTTTCATCATCTGCCACTTCTTCAAGTAATGTTATTTGAGTCCATGCTTTAACTTAGCATGCCACTAATGTAAATCCACATAATGTTTCATAATTTGCATTTGTATGTTTATTGAAATTTTGGCAGAAATATGAATTATGAATATAAATGGTCAGGTGAATATTCAGTCGTTATGTGCATTGAGCATGTCAGGTGACTTTCACATGCTGGTATGTGCATAAAGTGTTTTATCTTGTGTTTATGAAAATTAAGTTTTTTATTATTATTATTTTGTAAGTTTGAACCACAAAAATAGCAAAAATATATTCAAGAATATTTCTTTCTACAAATCTGAAACTCCAGCCAACTGCAAAGGAAAAAAAAAAACTGCTGAAACTTGTATACCTCACTGAACAGAGAATCGTGCATGGACGTTGGACATATACTTGGCCCCATAAATGTGACTCCTTTTTGGCCCTTCACTTGGAAAAAAAAAAATAATAATTAAAAAAATTCTTATTTATACAAATCATTTGTTGAACAAATTACCCCTTGTAAGAGAAACAATACTCACTACTTTCAGTATTTGATAAATGCTACAGTCACATTATGGATTGACAGCTCTGCATTTATTCATTCATCTATTGAAATGGGTCAGGCTGAAAGCTTGTTGTGCCAGCTATTGCATGTTGCCAATGCGGAGCTAATTATACCCACATATGTGACACTACAACTGCACAGTTAAAATCTTTAATAAAATCATTAACTGGATAGAAGCCTGAGCCAGTGAGCACATATTTGCATAATATATTATCCACTCACAAACAAGCTTAACAGGCTCATTTTTGAGCTAGCAACATGTTATTCAGGCTACTCAGTGCCATAACACAACTGACTGAAAATTGCACTGATGTGTTTTTAGAGCAATTAATACCAGAAAATAATTTTAGAACATGAAACAGTATATCTAATTATCACAGCCAACATTATACATTAGCATGGATAGCGCTACAGTGAGCAGACTGCTTTAGCTAGCTAATGTAAGTTGATGTTCTTATGAAGGGAGTGTGTTTGTGTGACCCAATATTATCTTCAAACTGTCTTAATGTTGTTGACATGATGAGCAAAGCTCTTCAGCATCTCACCATGTCATTTAGGTCCTTCAGATTTTTTTGAGTAAATGTTTTGTTGGAGCATGAGCCTGGCTAAAACCCTTCAGCTTCTCACGGGGCTTTATGATAGAATGATTAAAAAAGAAAATAAGATTATATAATCAAACCTTCACTGTGCATTGTGATAGAATCACTACATTCCACTACCATTCCAAGATAGCTACCGCATTTCCTGCACCTCAGCAACCACTGCGGTGTCTATTCCTCTTTATAATGTATATGTTCATCTACCGTTGGCCTTGTGCTAGAATTACTACGATGACTGGTCGAAGATGGTGGCCGCGTTTTTTTGTGCCTCAGCAACCAATGCGGCGTTTACTCCTCTTCGTAATGTCTATTTGTCTACTGTCGGCCTTGTGCTAGAATTACTACAATGACTGGTCCAAGATGGCGGCTGCATTTCTTGTGCCTCAGCAACCAATGCGGCATCTACTCCTCTTTGTGATGTCTATGTTCGTCTACCATGGACCTTGTGCTAGAATTACTACGATGACTGGTCCAAGATGGTGGCTGCATTTCTTGTGCCTCAGCAACCATTGTGGTGTCTACTCCTCTTTATAATGTCTCTGTTCGTCTACCGTCGGCCTTGTGATAGAATTAGGATGATGACTGGTCCAAGATGGTGGCCGCATTTCTTGTGCCTCAGCAACCATTGTGGTGTCTACTCCTTTTTATAATGTCTTTGTTCGTCTACCGTCGGCCTTGTGATAGAATTACGATGATGACTGGTCCAAGATGGCGGCCGCATTTCTTGCACCTCAGCAACCAATGTGGCGTCAACCCGTCTTTGTAATGTCTGTGTTTGTCTACCATCAGTTTGTGGCTTTTACAGCTTTTTACAACGGTTTGTGGCTTTTTCCCCACTGGGTTGATTTTTTTATGCCATTTCTGGTTTGTGCCTCCATCTACCACAGAGCAAGCCTCACGCGTGGCGCTCCGCTCGTATAATTATACAGTTTTTAGGTCACATTATACTTCAGCAGGACTGAATTTTGCAATGTGAGAAGTCAGATTGTTAGCTGCCTAGTTCATGCCATTATCTGTCTTGCTTGTCAGTCTGTGGCACATGAAGGAAAGGCATGTAATAGCACAATGTTTCTCTAAATGGAAGCCAAGCAGACTGCAGGGGATAGAATGCTGATGTAACAGGCACAAGAACACAGACATAGACGCAGTCAAATGTCAAATATACCTATATATACTCAACAAAAATATAAACGCAACACTTTTGGTTTTGCTCCCATTTTGTATGAGATGAACTCAAAGATCTAAAACTTTTTCCACATACACAATATCACCATTTCCCTCAAATATTGTTCATAAACCAGTCTAAATCTGTGATAGTGAGCACTTCTCCTTTGCTGAGATAATCCATCCCACCTCACAGGTGTGCCATATCAAGATGCTGATTAGACACCATGATTAGTGCACAGGTGTGCCTTAGTCTGCCCACAATAAAAGGCCACTCTGAAAGGTGCAGTTTTGTTTTACTGGGGGGGATACCAGTCAGTATCTGGTGTGAACACCATTTGCCTCATGCAGTGCAACACATCTCCTTCGCATCATCTGTGAAGAGAACACCTCTCCAACGTGCCAAACGCCAGCGAATGTGAGCATTTGCCCACTCAAGTCGGTTACGATGACGAACTGGAGTCAGGTCGAGACCCCGATGAGGACGACGAGCATGCAGATGAGCTTCCCTGAGACGTTTCTGACAGTTTGTGCAGAAATTCTTTGGTTATGCAAACCGATTGTTTCAGCAGCTGTCCGAGTGGCTGGTCTCAGACGATCTTGGAGGTGAACATGCTGGATGTGGAGGTCCTGGGCTGGTGTGGTTACACGTGGTCTGCGGTTGTGAGGCTGGTTGGATGTACTGACAAATTCTCTGAAACGACTTTGGAGACGGCTTATGGTAGAGACATGAACATTCAATACACAAGCAACAGCTCTGGTTGACATTCCTGCTGTCAGCATGCCAACTGCACGCTCCCTCAAATCTTGCGACATCTGTGGCATTGTGCTGTGTGATAAAACTGCACCTTTCAGAGTGGCCTTTTATTGTGGGCAGTCTAAGGCAGTGATTCTCAACCGGGGTGCCGCGGCACCCTAGGGTGCCGTGATCGATCGTCAGGGGTGCCGTGGGCAATTATCAATTATCACCATTATCGGGTGTATGTGCTGTAATAGTGTGGCAGATGGTGTAATGCTCTTTTATTTCAGTAGATGGCAGCAAAGCGCGCAGTAGCGCTGAGCCGTGTGCCGACAAGGAGGCGTGATCGCCATTTTAATTCCGGGCAAGTTAGTGATTTGCGTGCATAGAAGTTCACTTAGTCTCGTCAAGAAACAGGTGGAATATGCCGAAAAGCTGCGCATGTTGGCAAAGTCACAAACGGAGGAACAAGGGAGACAATATTTCCTTCCATAAGTAAGTGGTTTTAGTTATTGTTGTCACTTTGTCTGTGATATTTGGATGATAAACAGCTGTATGTCTCCTGCCGTACCTGTGTCGCCCGATGACACGGATCATTAATTTCACTTATGTCTAGTTGATATTTTCCACTGCTAGACCAATGTTTAGTTCAAATTCTTGTCGTTAGTGACTAAAAATTGTTTGCACCTTAAAATAATGAGATTAATGACCCGCGCTGTGCTGCCACACACACAGAGATGTGCACACACACACCGCTGAGTTCATGAATGAAACTCGGTCAATAAAGGACAATTATGTAAAAATATAATATATATAAATATATTGTAATGGTTTTAGGAGCCGCGCTGCGTTGAACAGCAGCAGCTCAGCCGAGCAGCGCAGCTTATCAGCGCAGATCCGTGTAACTTTCAACACTAATATTTGTGAATGTGTGTGTGTCAGAGTAAGTTTAATACTTTCCTGACATAATTTAATGTAATTTAATTTTACTGGCTCGATATCCAGGACAAAATGGCATTTTAACACGTATTTTGCGAGCATTTTTCTGAGTGTGTTCAGTCGCGAATCTCCATTGAAAATGCATTAACATCCGGGTACTTCAATATTTTGCCCGGTTAGGAGACGTCATGTCGCTGTCCATGAGGGGACGTTTTCGTTTAGTGTGCAGCATTGGGATTGCGCTCTCTAGTTCTTATATACAGCTCCATGACTATAGTATACAATGTTACGTTATATCTGTACCGCACATGTTGCTAACGCACCGTGTAGAGACAGTCGAGTTAGTGGTGCGTGACACGTGACACATGACAGTGGTGTGCCGCAGGATTTTATAAATATAAAAAGGGTGCCGCGGCTCAAAAAAGGTTGAAAATCACTGGTCTAAGGCACAACTGTGCACTAATCATGGTGTCTAATCAGCATCTTGGTATGGCACAAATGTGAGGTGGGATGGATTATCTCAGCAAAGGAGAAGTGCTCACTATCACAGATTTAGACTGGTTTGTGAACAATATTTGAGAGAAATGGTGATATTGTGTATGTGGAAAAAGTTTTAGATCTTTGAGTTCATCTCATACAAAATGGGAGCAAAACCAAAAGTGTTGCCTTTATATTTTTGTTGAGTGTATATATATATATATATATATATATATATATATATATATATATATATATATATATATATATATATATATATATAGGTGGGGGCATGGGAGAAGGTAATTAGGGGACTCCTCTGGTGAAATCTGCTGAAAGATATATCAATCAATCAATCAATCAATTTTTTTATATAGCGCCAAATCACAACAAACAGTTGCCCCAAGGCGCTTTATATTGTAAGGCAAGGCCATACAATAATTATGTAAAACCCCAACGGTCAAAATGACCCCCTGTGAGCAAGCACTTGGCTACAGTGGGAAGGAAAAACTCCCTTTTAACAGGAAGAAACCTCCAGCAGAACCAGGCTCAGGGAGGGGCAGTCTTCTGCTGGGACTGGTTGGGGCTGAGGGAGAGAACCAGGAAAAAGACATGCTGTGGAGGGGAGCAGAGATCGATCACTAATGATTAAATGCAGAGTGGTGCATACAGAGCAAAAAGAGAAAGAAACAGTGCATCATGGGAACCCCCCAGCAGTCTACGTCTATAGCAGCATAACTAAGGGATGGTTCAGGGTCACCTGATCCAGCCCTAACTATAAGCTTTAGCAAAAAGGAAAGTTTTAAGCCTAATCTTAAAAGTAGAGAGGGTGTCTGTCTCCCTGATCTGAATTGGGAGCTGGTTCCACAGGAGAGGAGCCTGAAAGCTGAAGGCTCTGCCTCCCATTCTACTCTTACAAACCCTAGGAACTACAAGTAAGCCTGCAGTCTGAGAGCGAAGCGCTCTATTGGGGTGATATGGTACTACGAGGTCCCTAAGATAAGATGGGACCTGATTATTCAAAACCTTATAAGTAAGAAGAAGAATTTTAAATTCTATTCTAGAAATAACAGGAAGCCAATGAAGAGAGGCCAATATGGGTGAGATATGCTCTCTCCTTCTAGTCCCCATCAGTACTCTAGCTGCAGCATTTTGAATTAACTGAAGGCTTTTTAGGGAACTTTTAGGACAACCTGATAATAATGAATTACAATAGTCCAGCCTAGAGGAAATAAATGCATGAATTAGTTTTTCAGCATCACTCTGAGACAAGACCTTTCTGATTTTAGAGATATTGCGTAAATGCAAAAAAGCAGTCCTACATATTTGTTTAATATGCGCTTTGAATGACATATCCTGATCAAAAATGACTCCAAGATTTCTCACAGTATTACTAGAGGTCAGGGTAATGCCATCCAGAGTAAGGATCTGGTTAGACACCATGTTTCTAAGATTTGTGGGGCCAAGTACAATAACTTCAGTTTTATCTGAGTTTAAAAGCAGGAAATTAGAGGTCATCCATGTCTTTATGTCTGTAAGACAATCCTGCAGTTTAGCTAATTGGTGTGTGTCCTCTGGCTTCATGGATAGATAAAGCTGGGTATCATCTGCGTAACAATGAAAATTTAAGCAATACCGTCTAATAATACTGCCTAAGGGAAGCATATATAAAGTGAATAAAATTGGTCCTAGCACAGAACCTTGTGGAACTCCATAATTAACTTTAGTCTGTGAAGAATATTCCCCATTTACATGAACAAATTGTAATCTATTAGACAAATATGATTCAAACCACCGCAGCGCAGTGCCTTTAATACCTATGGCATGCTCTAATCTCTGTAATAAAATTTTATGGTCAACAGTATCAAAAGCAGCACTGAGGTCTAACAGAACAAGCACAGAGATGAGTCCACTGTCCGAGGCCATAAGAAGATCATTTGTAACCTTCACTAATGCTGTTTCTGTACTATGATGAATTCTAAAACCTGACTGAAACTCTTCAAATAGACCATTCCTCTGCAGATGATCAGTTAGCTGTTTTACAACTACCCTTTCAAGAATTTTTGAGAGAAAAGGAAGGTTGGAGATTGGCCTATAATTAGCTAAGATAGCTGGGTCAAGTGATGGCTTTTTAAGTAATGGTTTAATTACTGCCACCTTAAAAGCCTGTGGTACATAGCCAACTAACAAAGATAGATTGATCATATTTAAGATCGAAGCATTAAATAATGGTAGGGCTTCCTTGAGCAGCCTGGTAGGAATGGGGTCTAATAAACATGTTGATGGTTTGGATGAAGTAACTAATGAAAATAACTCAGACAGAACAATCGGAGAGAAAGAGTCTAACCAAATACCGGCATCACTGAAAGCAGCCAAAGATAACGATACGTCTTTGGGATGGTTATGAGTAATTTTTTCTCTAATAGTTAAAATTTTGTTAGCAAAGAAAGTCATGAAGTCATTACTAGTTAAAGTTAATGGAATACTCAGCTCAATAGAGCTCTGACTCTTTGTCAGCCTGGCTACAGTGCTGAAAAGAAACCTGGGGTTGTTCTTATTTTCTTCAATTAGTGATGAGTAGAAAGATGTCCTAGCTTTACGGAGGGCTTTTTTATAGAGCAACAGACTCTTCTTCCAGGCTAAGTGAAGATCTTCTAAATTAGTGAGACGCCATTTCCTCTCCAACTTACGGGTTATCTGCTTTAAGCTACGAGTTTGTGAGTTATACCACGGAGTCAGACACTTCTGATTTAAAGCTCTCTTTTTCAGAGGAGCTACAGCATCCAAAGTTGTCTTCAATGAGGATGTAAAACTATTGACGAGATACTCTATCTCCCTTACAGAGTTTAGGTAGCTACTCTGCACTGTGTTGTTATATGGCATTAGAGAACATAAAGAAGGAATCATATCCTTAAACCTAGTTACAGCGCTTTCTGAAAGACTTCTAGTGTAATGAAACTTATTCCCTACTGCTGGGTAGTCCATCAGAGTAAATGTAAATGTTATTAAGAAATGATCAGACAGAAGGGAGTTTTCAGGGAATACTGTTAAGTCTTCTATTTCCATACCATAAGTCAGAACAAGATCTAAGATATGATTAAAGTGGTGGGTGGACTCATTTACTTTTTGAGCAAAGCCAATAGAGTCTAAAAATAGATTAAATGCAGTGTTGAGGCTGTCATTCTCAGCATCTCTGTGGATGTTAAAATCGCCCACTATAATTATCTTATCTGAGCTAAGCACTAAGTCAGACAAAAGGTCTGAAAATTCACAGAGAAACTCACAGTAACGACCAGGTGGACGATAGATAATAACAAATAAAACTGGTTTTTGGGACTTCCAATTTGGATGGACAAGACTAAGAGACAAGCTTTCAAATGAATTAAAGCTCTGTCTGGGTTTTTGATTAATTAATAAGCTGGAATGGAAGATTGCTGCTAATCCTCCGCCCCGGCCCGTGCTACGAGCATTCTGACAGTTAGTGTGACTCTGGGGTGTTGACTCATTTAAACTAACATATTCATCCTGCTGTAACCAGGTTTCTGTTAGGCAGAATAAATCAATATGTTGATCAATTATTATATCATTTACCAACAGGGACTTAGAAGAGAGAGACCTAATGTGTAATAGACCACATTTAACTGTTTTAGTCTGTGGTGCAGTTGAAGGTGCTATATTATTTTTTCTTTTTGAATTTTTATGCTTAAATAGATTTTTGCTGGTTATTGGTAGTCTGGGAGCAGGCACCGTCTCCACGGGGATGGGGTAATGAGGGGATGGCAGGGGGAGAGAAGCTGCAGAGAGGTGTGTAAGACTACAACTCTGCTTCCTGGTCCCAACCCTGGATAGTCACGGTTTGGAGGATTTAAGAAAATTGGCCAGATTTCTAGAAATGAGAGCTGCTCCATCCAAAGTGGGATGGATGCCGTCTCTCCTAACAAGACCAGGTTTTCCCCAGAAGCTTTGCCAATTATCTATGAAGCCCACCTCATTTTTTGGACACCACTCAGACAGCCAGCAATTCAAGGAGAACATGCGGCTAAACATGTCACTCCCGGTCCGATTGGGGAGGGGCCCAGAGAAAACTACAGAGTCCGACATTGTTTTTGCAAAGTTACACACCGATTTAATGTTAATTTTAGTGACCTCCGATTGGCGTAACCGGGTGTCATTACTGCCGACGTGAATTACAATCTTACCAAATTTACGCTTAGCCTTAGCCAGCAGTTTCAAATTTCCTTCAATGTCGCCTGCTCTGGCCCCCGGAAGACAATTGACTATGGTTGCTGGTGTCGCTAACTTCACATTTCTCAAAACAGAGTCGCCAATAACCAGAGTTTGATCCTCGGCGGGTGTGTCGCCGAGTGGGGAAAAACGGTTAGAAATGTGAACGGGTTGGCGGTGTACACGGGGCTTCTGTTTAGGGCTACGCTTCCTCCTCACAGTCACCCAGTCGGCCTGCTTTCCCGGCTGCTCGGGATCTGCCAGGGGGGAACTAACGGCGGCTAAGCTACCTTGGTCCGCACCGACTACAGGGTCCTGGCTAGCTGTAGAATTTTCCACGGTGCGGAGCCGAGTCTCCAATTCGCCCAGCCTGGCCTCCAAAGCTACGAATAAGCTACACTTATTACAAGTACCGTTACTGCTAAAGGAGGCCGAGGAATAACTAAACATTTCACACCCAGAGCAGAAAAGTGCGGGAGAGACAGGAGAAGCCGCTATGCTAAATCGGCTAAGAGCTAGTAGCTACGCTAAGCTAGCGGATTCCTAAAAACACGCAAAGTGAATAATGTGTAAATAATTTAGAGGTGATTCAGCAGAAGGAGTGCTTTAGTTAAGGCACGTAAAGATTACACTGGGAAACAAATCGTAATCTAGATAACTAGATCAATCTAACTGCGCAGATTAAACAGCTAACAGATACAGAAAAACACCGCTGTGCTCCGGAACAGGAAGTGATACAATACCGTCATACAATATATGACTCATAATTAATGATATTGAGCACTTTGTTATCCAAGGCCAGTGGAAACCTGTATAACTGGAAGTATTATTGTTGTCTTGTATCACTATCCTGTTTTCATCTCTGCCTTCTTTGCTGTCACTCAGGGTGAGGCAGGGTCCCCTGGCCAGAGAGGACCTCCAGGAGAGAGAGGAAGACCAGGGCTCCCTGGTGGTGGAGGCTACCACTCCAAAGACGCACAGCCGATGATTGGACCAGTTGGCCCCAGAGGGGAGAGGGGAAGCCCAGGCTCAGCGGGACCCCCTGGTCCCCCAGGAACTCCAGGTTCACCAGGAAATGATGTGAGATAAAGCACCACTACACAAGCATCACTGACTTTTACTTTCTTCCTTGAAAATCTTTTCTAAATCATGACAACAGAACTAGTGATGACACACGCTCAGTAGCCAACGGCGCTCACTAGCTCCATTGTTCTTGTACATAATGTATTTTTAAATTTTTTTTGCCATAGTTGAGCTTTTGGTTTTCTCTTTTTTCCTCTATCCTAGGCAGTAGTCAATTATGATGAAATCAAGAACTTCATCCGCCAGCAGGTCATTAAAATCTTTGATGGTGAGAACATGTTCTTGATGTCATAATGTTACTTTTCATAATGCCCTATTTTTGCTATCTCTTGAGATATGTTTTGTTCAGTTTCCCCTTTGGGATACTGCTGCTTTCACTGTGGAATTATTGTGTTGAATCTACAGAGAGAATGGCCTACTACATGTCTCGCATGCAGATGCCAGTAGAGATGGTAGCATCACCAGGTCGGCCCGGACCTCCAGGGAAAGATGGAACACCAGGTAATCCTGGGGCACCAGGTTCACCTGGTATCCCAGGACATATGGGCCGACAAGGCCGGACAGGAGCCCCGGGACCACCCGGTGAGAGAAACCATTATACCACAGCAGAACATTTCAGATTACAAAAACAAAGTAAATTTGAAAGTGAATTGTTCTGAAACTGTTACATGAAAAACTGTATTTAAAAAAATGTAAATTATTTGATGTTAGGACCACGGGGGCCACAAGGAGAGAAAGGAGAAAAGGGTATTGGAGAGATGGGAGATGTAGGACCTCCGGGAGCACCAGGTAATTTAACACTGTCGTTGATGGGCATCACGGTGGCTTAGTGGTTAGCACTGTTGCCTGACAGCAAGAAGGTCCTGAGATGGGCTCCCATCTGGTCCTTTCTGTGTGAAGTTTGCATGTTCTCCATATGTTCACCTGGGTTCTCTCCAGGTGGTTCAGCTTCCTCCTAATTTCAGAAAATGAATGAATGAATATCATGGAGAGATTTGATTTTATAATTATAAGAAATATTGTATTTAGAAGCTTGATTTGTTTTTTGTTGTTGTTTTTGTTTGTTCGTTTTAAGCAATAAACTTGTAAAAGTCAAAGTGAGGTAAAGATTGTGCAGGCGCTATAAATTAGAATTTATGGAGAAATACATTTTATTTGATTTATGTAATTTGATTGCTTGATGGTAGGATATCCTGTTGTTGATGAGTCCTAAATGAAGAAATCTCATATAGCTCGCATTAGATTAGATTAGATAGACTTTATTGATCCCTTGGGAAGACACCCTCAGGAAAACTGAGGTTCTTGTTCAAAAAGTGTTCACAATATATATTTTTATCTTCCTGAGAAGAAATGGGCAAAGCATATAATGGTAATTGGACTTTACTCAATACATTGTCTTTTTGTTCTCCATTCTGTCTTTCTTGCCTTGCTCTGAATTAGGTAAAATGACAGATGAGGCTAGTTTATACATTTTTTTAATCAAGTTCCCATGCTCACAAAGTCTGAAAATGAGTATGATGTGAACACTAAGCTAGAATACAGTCACGATGGCTGTTGTTTGCGCCTTTGAGCCAGTTGCTGCAGCCACAAGTGACCCACCTGTTCAAGAAATTTCCAGATGACTGTCTTCTTGTATGATAGCCAATGATAATCTAGTGGATTCACCATAATAGGTAGCTAGGTGGCTAAACTTCATGAAAAGAAGTTTGAGGGTGGGTGCTAAAGGGGTAAAATGATGCATATGACAATTTCTGTACTTCCGGGGACAGAAACATGGCACTTTCTCTGAGTTTTTGGGCAAATTACATGCAAACAAAGTGAAAATGCAAAGGAAAAAGTGACAATACGGTGGAAAGTGGACATGTGTTGTGGTTTGTTTATGACCCGGAGCTTAAACGTGTTGAGGTGGTTGTATAGGCGAGAGAACGTAGCTCCTCTGGTTAACTGTGTAGGCTACCACTTACCGACAAGACCGCTCCCATTTGTCTTGTCTTCCCTTCTCTGCTGGGAACTGAAAAACTGCACTTTTTGCAGCTTCTTCGGTGATTGCAACCGAAAATGAGGATCATCTAGTCTCAAGCCCAACTCTTTAACCACTAGACCATCACCTCCCCTGTGTATATATTGCACAACGGGAACAGCTGTTCCCATAACTTGTCAAATCCCACAACATCACGCAGGGTTCAAATAAGATGGCACTGCCCTATTGCAAAGATTGCTATTTCCCCAAAACTGGGCGATGGCCAACTGCTGTGCATGTAACATTGACAGTAAAAGAAATGAATCCTACTTCTTGTGTGAGGTCCCCTACTTATTAACGTTACTTGAAACACATTATCATTGTTAAAGTATTAGGATTGTGTTTTAAATGCTTTTAACAATGTTGTCTAACTTCTCCCCCCCTACCCTTCCACCAGGTGTCCCAGGCCCTCCAGGCTATAGTAAGATGGGGCCCCCAGGTCCTGTTGGTCAACAGGGTGTTCCTGGAATTCCTGGCCCTCCTGGACAGGCTGGTCCAAAAGGAAACGATGGTCGGTGTAATCCTGGAGACTGTATGAGCCACCAAGTCGAGTATAGCCCCAAGGGTCCACCTATGAAGGGCCCCTGGTAGAGATCTATGTATGAGGGAGAGGGGACTGAAGCAAAGAGACTACAGAGAACATGCAGCCAGAAGCCATGATCCAAAGTTATGTTTGACCACAAGATGAAATAAAGGAGCTCCCTTTGTTGTTGAATTGCACAGATTTCCCCACACAATTTCCACCCGAACATGGAGAAAAAGAAAACCCACTATTTTTTCCTAAGGGCCACGTTGGAACTTAAGCCTATAAAGACACAAGCAGCAGATTTTTTGAATCACTTTATTTCCCTCTTCCTGCTTATTCATTGCCATATTTGTTTTTTTGTTTTTCTTAATTTGGTCTTACCTTCTTTTTTTTTTTGGTTTTTAGTTTATACTCAGCTATCAGTGCTCACTTTTTAGTCCTTCTGTAGGCTTTCAGTCAACATAAGGTATTTTGTTGTCCTTGAGTCATTCTGACCACTTCTACTTTTTTACTTTTTACTTCTACATTCTACATTTTGTTTTAAACTTTATTCAGAAAAAAATGCCCACAATTTTTATGGCATTCAGCTATCTGTCTCCAAGAAAAATACATTTTTGAGCCATTGCTTGTTGTTGTTTGTTTTACGCATTGGTACGTGAGTAGTAATACCTACTTTTAATTTGTGTCATCAAAGAAAATCCCTCAAAATTTATTTTGATTCTGCACAAATGGGACAATTCATATCCCTTTAATGGATTGACTGTTTTGTACATATTTATATTTATATATAATGGCTTTTTATACTTTTTTTGTTTATAAAGCATTTGATTAAAATCAAAAGGCGTAATTATGGGACTTTTTTGTCATCATGGTTATACATAACACAAATATACTAAAGTGATTTTTGTTAAAAGTTAATAAGCTTTTAAAATTGAAGAATATTGAATGATCAGTAAAAGACAACTTATTTATGGACGAAATTTGAATTTTATGTTAGAAAGCATTTGGGTTTTTGTGATTTATGTTGCTCAAGTTAATTTTGTATAAATTACAGATGCAGCCATATCTCATTAATTTTTTCTAACCTAGACATTCACCTGCATCATCATTCACTTCTTACCTAAATAAGAACAAAAAATTTAGGCTATTAGCTACAAATACTGTAATATTACAAACCAAGCAAGGATACCTCATAATCTCATGGCAACAAAGAAATTTTGAACAAATCTTAGGTACATTGCACATTGTATTTGAGTTAACAATTACATATTTTATAACAATTTATAATAATTGTATTTATAAAGCACTTTTAAGGAGTTTCAACAGACCTAAATTCAACAAGACATGAAATTATAACCGTTTAAAAAAATCATTTTCTTCTGAAATGTATAACATTTATCAACTACACTGTCATAGCTGAACCTACGTTGAAGAACGGCAAATTTATAACTACAAGCTGCACTCACACTCTTCTAAACAAGCATCCCCACACCATGAGGAATGTGAACCCTAAACCAAATTGTAATTGTTACGTTGTGTAAACTGCTGTTCAAGTAGTGCCACTATTTTCCATCGATTTGCTCAACTTTTGTATGTGTTTTCTTTTTGTCTTGCTGTCATTGTTTTCTAACCCATGAAGTGCCTGTGTTTTTTGATATATAAATGTTTGAGAGGGTTAAAAAGATACATTTTGAAAGCAGAATTTTATGAGTGTGATTCTTTTGTTTTGCATGATAGCTGTGCTTTCATATAGTCACGGCGATGTGTTCGACTTGGTTGAGCTTTAATGTTGACAGAGGCTGTGAGTACCTGCAGATTTTGAAAAATGAGTTTATTTACATTCAGTAATAGGTAAAGATTTGAAATAGGAGGAATGAAATGGCAGGGAGATGAAGATGAGAATCCTTATGAAAAAGAACATTGGGTTTTACAAAAGGTTCTTCTTTATTGGTTTGGGCTGATCCAGAAATAAAACCCTCTTTACAAATGACTTATGTATATAAAGAACAATAAATAGCTTTTTTTTTTGGATGAAAATAAATCAGTCATTAAATCGGTGATACCCTCTGTAAATCTGACAGTGGTAAAGGAAGCACATTCTAACTACAACTGATTGTCTTTGAGAAAAGTCATCAACTCTGCGGGAACTTTTATTCATTCATTAACACAGGATTTGTATTGGTGCATATCATAACCCATTCCTTTTCCGCTACATAATAATCAACACACAATTTACAAAGATTTACAGCACTGCATTGTGGGAGATGGGATATGGTGTTGCTAGGCAACAAGAGGAGATAAAGCTAGTTGTTACTTTCTAAAATGAGACTTTGGGTAGGGCCAGAGTAGGGGGGTGGTGGCGGCGTTGGGGGGTAATGTACACATAGGTTAGCAAAGTCTTCCAAAAGTACAGTATTGAGGTGAAGATGCAATCATTTATTGGTCCTTTTTTTCCACGTACGATTCAAGAGAAGCAAAAGGGGGTTAGCTTCAAACACATAAAAACAAAGTCTTACATATGTTGTGTATCACTTGATAAAAATGAAGCATGATTCATCCTGCTTTGTTTTCAGGTCCTCTCAGTGATACAGCGGAGACGAGTGAACGTGCATGAATCTGTTCATCGCCAAACGCTGGGAACTGGGGATGGGATATTTGGATGGGCTGACATCATCCGAAATGCTGGAGAATTCAGAAGGATGTGGGTGGCTGGGAGCTGTAGTTGTCATGGTGATGCAGGAGATTAAGATCAGAGTTACGTCCCATCAGTCGAAACTTCAGCTTGTCAGTTTTAGGAGGGGGTTGTATCCGAGCACCACACTGATATCCCCCACTCCTCATTCTTGATGTTGTCCAACTGAGAAGAGTGGACCCGCCTCCTCGCTGTCTCTCCCTCTCTTTCGCTGTCTCCCAGGTGTTATGAACGGCTGATGGAGAGGACCGTTTCTAAAAATTGGGTCCTTTGATGGTGCCTGCCTCCTGTAGCCTCGGGGAGGTGTATGCAGATGCAGCTAGACACGTTGCAGCTTCACAGTACCCTAGTAGACCTGGTAAACCCGCCTTACCGGGACGACCAGCCTCTCCAGCTACTCCTTGAGGCCCTGGCTCACCGTGTCTACCATTCCGAGCCACAGCATCAACACCAGGAGGACCTGCAGAGGGTGAGGATTTATGGGCAAATTTTGAAGAAAGTGGTTCTCTGATTTTTAATCCTGTATGTATGCATAGTATACATATAGTGGAATAGAAACTTTTCTGGACCGTAGGGGCTTTTACTTTATTTTTTATTTTTTAATGAAATCAAATGTGTCTCTCAAGAATGGCTCAACCATGAAGTGTAACAAAGTTTGCACCATGATCAGTCCCTCCAATTACAGCCCAAAAAGTCCATAGTTTCCCCATAGTTGCCATGGGTGTCTTGGTGGCTTCCCTCACTAGTCTCCTTGCATGGGCACTTTTTGAGAACAGTCTACTCTAGATAATTATTATTTCTTATTATTCAGAACCATGCTGTTTGTATATATTTATGATCAAAATAAATGATGTCTAAGACTTGCAAACGTACATGTATCCATCCCATGACTTGAAAATTATAATTGGCTGTAAAACTGATGATTTAGTTGTGATATGATAAAGAGTGTCCAAACTTACATGTTCTGTTATTTTGGCTCAGTTTATAGAATATTGCAAAGTTTTGTTTTCAATGTGAATTCAAAGGGCACAATTTAGAAATTTTATGAGAAAACAGCCTAATTTGTATTTTAATTTGATGTCGTAAGAAAATTTAAATCTCTTAAACTTTTACATGCCACTGTATATATTAATTCTATTATTTTTCCCTTCCTTATCTGAAGCTTTGGAAGAGAATTATAAGTAGTTTATACAACACAGACACATTTGATGTGTTATATCAAGTACTGAAAAACATGTACTTTGGAAGCCCCGTACCACCAAGTGCAATAATACACTATCTTGTGCTATAGTATGGTTAGTGTTTCCACTCCAAGATTCTACTATGTTTCCTGGTGCCAAGATGTAGCACGACTCCAGTGGCTTTAGAAACTGTAAAGGCGAACAGCTGCAGAACTGTCTCAGAATGTCGGTTAAGCCTACATGCAGTAAAAACCAGCATTTAACCTTGAAGAATCCTGTTTTTTGCACATCTGTGGTAGTCCTGAGTTTTTACCTTGTATTCCTGGGGGACCAGGTTGTCCTGGGTGGGCTTTACCAGGATCTCCTCTCTCTCCCTTTGCACCTCTCTTACCTGAAGCAGAAAATGGGTTAAGATCGAGACTTTTAAAGTGACTACAGAGAACTCACCACTGTTTTTGGTGTCAGAAAGCAGGTGTTGGGACGGCTGTTCTGGAGAGCACCTAAACTGCATGTTTTCCATGTCTCTTTAGTCCAATAATAATACCAATATAATATATAAAATACAATACAGAAACACACAATAATCCCTAACTAAAGAGCTAATACAGAAAAAAAAAACATTCAACTTATCCTCTGGTGCAACTTATTTGCCGGAAAACACGGTACTAAAAGTCTAGATTATTTCAAATATGTATTTCTATGTAAGGTGTAAATACCTGTATGCTATATTTTGTATCTCTACCTTTAAGTCCTGTGTTTCCAATCTGCCCGGGGCCTCCGATGATGCCAGGGATGCCACGGGTACCAGGTAGGCCATGCTGCCCTTGTGGGCCAGGTGGTCCCGGAGGTCCAGGAGGTCCAGGAGGTCCCATAACACCTGCGCCACCAAGCACAGCCCTCTTGGCACTCACCGCCACGGCTGCTAACCTCTCTGTAAAAGAGGACATTGCATCATCATTTTTCCACAGAGAGAGAAATTTTGATTAAATTACCTTTGATGATGGGCAATTGATTGCTCAGGAGATTAAAATAGTTTCAGGGAATGAGCTATTCTAGTCTCCTTTATGGTCTTCAAAGGGTGAATATTTGGGTCTTGATTCTCACCCTGTAACATCTTCAACACCACTTCAATAATGTGTTGGTCAGATGCGTCACGTCCCTGGAGAAGAGAAGAACAGTTTGATTTTCGCAAAGTGATGCAATCAGTGTTGCGTTCTTCTCTATACTGCAAGTGTAACTGGACTCACTGGTATTCCAAGAATGCCTGGCATGCCGGGTACACCTCGCTCCCCATTGATTCCCCTAGGACCAGGCAGTCCAGGTGGTCCTTGGTCTCCAGGTTTACCAGGATCGCCAGTGGGGCCATTGTACCCAGGCTCACCCCTCACCCCTTGCTGTGAAAACATACAGTGGTTAATGACAGGAATCTAAATAAATAATAAAAATGTAAAGATGGGAAGCTATGACTGAAGTTGAAAAATGAACAAAGGAAGGAATCTCAAATATTTCTGGTAATCTTGCGCAACAGTAATTTGAGTTCAGACAAGAACCAGACTCACCTGTCCTTTGGGCCCAGGTTCTCCAGACAAACCCTGTCACAGCAAAGAAAGATTTTGTCATTTTCACATTCATCAATACAATCTAAACTTTCCACATGAGGAAGACTTGTAGGGCAATAATTCAAAAGTGGATACCAGTACTATGAAATTATAAAAAAAAAAATAAAATACAAAAACTTCTGAGAGCCAATCATCATTGCTTCACCGTCATGTAAAAAGCTCATTTGCTACCTTGAATAATAAGTAGATTTGTATGCAAATTTCAACACAAACTTGCTTTCTTATTAACTTTAGTGTGGTTTGACATTTTCAACATTCACTTATCTGCTGTAATACCTTTAAACCAGCCATTCTCAAAGAGTGGTCTGTGGTCCATCAGTGACCCCTATTGGTATATTGGTAAAATATCACATTTTAAATTAATATATTCTAACTTAAAACATATTTCCTAAACTGCTTAAAGATTACCTCAACGTCTAATAGATAGTAATATACTGTACTGTTAGAGTGTTAGGCAGACATATTGTTTTGGGATATTTGGGGAGTTAGGTGAGATTTTTAATAGGTTAAGTGGTCCTTGGTTTGTTTGATGTTTGAAAAACACTGCTTTAAACCCAATAGCTAAATTAGCTATTGTAGATTCCTAAGTATTTTCAGCTATTTACAACAACAATTATAAGTAATATAGGTTGGAGAGAAATTTTACCTTTTCCCCTGTTTCACCAGCCAGTCCTTCAACACCAGGATCACCCTATAGCATCAAGCACAGAAAACATTAAACAGTACTGTCATTATGCAGATGAAACACAACTTTATACATAAGGTCAATTTATCAAGATTCATGCCAGACCAGCACATTTAGTACTCACAAAGTCTCCCTTTGGCCCGACTTTTCCTTGGAATCCCTGTAACAACACATTCCTTGTGTTAACATAGAGGGCTCTGATTATGAAATTCTCAAATGAGAAGATCTAATGCAAATTAACAAACACATCACAATCAAACTGGTTGACTTGTGTCTCAAAAAGAACAATGAAAATGCTGTAATTTAGTTTGGATTTTTGTCCCTCTTACTTATAAGCAAACACTGCCCCCAATGGGAAAGTGGAAATACATAATGAAAAATATACATTATTGAGGGAGATGTACCATTTGAAGCACAAAGCATGTTCACACACAAACCTTATCTCCCTTAGTGCCACTAAGACCCTGGGGACCTGGAATCCCCATGGGACCTCTCTCTCCTTTCCCTCCCTGTCATGATAAGACAAAAGTAATATCAGTAAATAACCTTGACAAATCATCTGGAATAATTCTGGTAAAAATCATCTTACAGGTTTGCCTACTATACCCTCTTCCCCAACTGGTCCCTGTTGGCCTCTGTCACCCTGCAGAAATTGTGTGAGGTGAGTCGGTGTGCTTTGTGACATCTGTTGTTTGTGCATCTATGGAATTATAGAGTGAGTATTCTTTAACTTTACCTTGGGCCCAGGAACTCCTTCCATTCCAACTTCACCGGGAAGACCAGGCTCACCCTAAAAAAGCAAGATAGGGCTACAATCAAATTCAGAATAATTCATCCCAGGGGTATAATTAGGGTGGTACAGAAGGTGCCACATTACCCCACCAACCACATTTACATCATAAAGATTAATGCAGTAATGATTAACAAGCAACAGTGTGATTTGCAACAAGGCTAAGGCCTACTTTACATGCATCTGCCTGAAGAAGCCCAGATGTGACCATCTGTGCTAACATTGTCATTTAAACTAAGCATAATTGCAAACTGGTGGCACAATGGCTTGGTGGTTGCCACCGTTGCTTCACAGCAAGAAGGTCATGGGATTGCTTTCCACCTGGTCCTTTTTGTGTGGAGTTTGCATGTGCTTCCTGTGTTCATGTGGATTTCCTCTTTCTTCCTCCCACTGCCAAAGTTTATGTGGATTGGCGATTGTAACTTGACCGTAGTTGTGATTGTGTTTGTCTATATGTAGTCCTACGACAGACTGGCTTCCTGTCCAGGATGTACTCTGCTTCATGTCCTATGACTGCTGGGATAGGCTCCTGCCACCACTGGTTTCCCCTTCATTGGAGTAAGTGGGTGTATAAAATGGATAGATAGAAATGGATAACTGCAAAATGTGACTTGAAAGGGTACAATTTAGAAAGTTAAGTTATTGTAAAGTTATTGCTGTGGCTTGGTCAGTGGTAAGGAGAACTGATTCAAGGGCTTTCTTCAGACTGCCAGTTCAAATCAAATTTATTGCATGGCTGATTCAAATATGATCTCACTGATTTACACAGTCCACATTATACATAGCAAGTGATGAGATCTGATTTGTGCATCCCTGTAGAAATCCTTATTATCGCTGATTCACATTGGTTGCTACAGAAATGACAGTAGCCATCGGGGCAAGTGGGCAGAGTGAGTCATAGTGTGTGGTGAGTCTTTTCTTTTTGGGGGGGGGGGGGGGGGGCTTCAGCTGTCAATGTAACCTTTCGGTTAATGTGATTTACAGGTTACTGCCCATTCTCTGTCTCTCTCTCTCGATCTCTCTCCTTTCTCCGCCCCGACCCTTTCTCTCAACAGTATGACAACTGTCACTTGACAGAACATCCCTTAAACACACATCATGTTTTGTTTTCTTTTTTGGAGCAAACAGTGATAGATTTCATTGGAGCTGGTTGAAACTGGTAGAACTACACTCTAAGCCCCTTCTGCCGGCCAGTGCTGTGAATGGGTTCACTTAGCTGCGCAAATACAACAAAGGTGTTGAGACGCAACAAAATTTATTCACTGAACACTAATTTCGAAGCTGGAAAGGGTCCAGGCTGGAGCTACGGCATTTATTTCTGCTATCTCTGGCATTCCTCCGGTCAGTTGGCAGCACAAATGGATTGCTAATTGAATAATTGCTCAGTTTTGCCTGGCTCAGCAAGATACCTCAAAGCTCCTTCACACTAGCGACATGAAGCCATGCACCCTCCACTCACTCAAAGGCACATTTGTGCACACTCTAACCAGAGGTGCAACACACACTTAAACCACATTTATCTCAAAGAGTATCCCAAACCATCAACCATATGTTTGTTTATTTTTTGAGGTTCATGCACTAAAATCCCTATGTTGCAGTGAAAAGAAAAAAAAGACACCAATTAAACAATACCCTGCTTACATATGTCTCAGTTTGTTACCTGAGGACCAGGTGCACCAGGTGTTCCCACATGACCTCTAGGACCAGGCCCCCCCTAGTGATGAAAGAAATGTAACAATACAGTTATTCATTAAAAAAAAAATTGACAAGTGTTAAATCAAAGTTACTAAAGGCACTGAATGCCAATTTAACTTGAAGTAATATGAGTTGATTAAAGCCTTACCATCGCCCCAGGTCCACCTTTTGATCCTGGACTACCAGGCAACCCCTGCAGTCACAAATCACAAGAAGACACAAAACAGAGTACTGCAAAGAGTTCTATCAATGTGTGTGTTCCAAGTGAACTTTGAATCATAGCCTGAAAATCGTCTTCTTGGTCATTTATGTGACTATTAGTATGCAAGTGCTGGTGTTGGGGGTGGTAACGCTACGGCCTAATAGTAGATTAAACATGGCCATGTGGCAGTGTCAACCATTGCTATACACTCTGCAGTAATTGTGTATGTTGTGTGTATTGGTGTGTGGCGGTGAAGCATAACGCAAGCTGTTATAGTGCTGGAGTTTGCAGCACACACAGCAAACTGTGCATCTCATGCTCCATTACATCTTCGTCAGAGTGGCACATGCGCGTATACACACACACAAACACCAAAAAACCTGCGCACCCACTGGTCTGATTGTGATAAATTGCTCACTGTGGGAGGGAGAATTCTATTCCGGGGAGGTTTAAATTCTCAAACAGCTTGGGTCAAAGCTTCACTGTTAGCCTGGATGACTGCCCAGAAAACACAGAAAACTTACAGGTTGTTTCATGCTGGTTTGCCTCCGTTGTAGCTTTGTTGAATTGTGGAGAAGAACACAACTGCTCCCCGCATCCCCTTACAAGTTCTGTGCAACAATAACTGTTTATTGTTGAACAATCCTCACAAACAATCAAGGATCACTCACCGCTGCTCCCTGAGGACCGGGAGGACCAGGCATCCCAGCCTGCCCCGGGCTGCCCTGCAGGCAGAGAAGACAGAAGAAGAGTGAATTGTAATCTTTCACCGAAATTGAAGTTCCTCATCATCCTCGCAGCTTGCAGTCTTTACCTTGATTCCCGGAATGCCAGGTGTACCGTCTTTTCCGTCTATGCCTGGCAGACCCTGGAGAAACAGGCGGATGAGTCATCTGACAGTGTCTGATCACGGCAGTACCTCCAGTAAGATGCACACAGAGGTACAAATTTACTCACATTCTCCCCCTTTTTGCCAACTGCACCCTGTGGACCTTGAATACCTCCACTGCCCTGCAGAAAACAACCAAATGAGCACCAGGATTGCATCGCTTTTCAAATTCTGACACCACTTTTCATGTTTATCCGCACTGAAAATAAATGCGGAGGGAAAATACAGTAGTTGGAAGGAGCTGCCTACTTTGTCCCCCTTGTCTCCTGGCTCTCCAGGTGGTCCCTGAGGCCCCTCTTCACCCTGTAATCATCACAAAAATTGTCTTGTCGGGTTTCTATTAGCAGCAGAATGTTTGTGTGTATCTTGTATGTATGTGTGAGCGTTCTCACTGGGGGTCCGGGAATCCCTACTGGGCCGATGATGCCCTTGTAACCACGAGGCCCCTACAGTAAAACAACAATAACAGCAAAAATCCTGTCATTCACTTTCAGGGACAATTATAAATCTTGGTATTGATTGTGTTAAAGGGGTAATTAATGCTTCACTTGCTTCACTAAAGGGAGCGTCAGTAGATCCAGCCACTCTTGGTTTGGCACTAAGCCGGGGCGCTAACTTGGCTAACACAGATAATGTTAACAGTAAGATGGATGGCTACAGCGGATCATTAACTACAGATGGCGGCACCATGGACCCAAACAACCCCAACTCATTAAAGGAGGGGAGAGATTTGTGTTAGCATCATTTCCATATGTCCCTATTGCTGGTAAAGGATGATGTTTGTGTAATGAGGACAGGCCTCACTGGCCTCTCTAATCTAAGATGAGAACTCATTTGTACCAAAAATAAAGAGGTCATAAAAGTTACATGTGAACGCAACAATAAAAGTGCAAGAAACAGTGGTACTCACTGTCTCTCCTTTTGGGCCCATCATTCCTGGGTAACCCCTCAGACCCACTGGACCCTTGGAGACAATGCAAAGGCTTAAACTAAGACTGAGCCTTGACCATAACCATATGTACGTAAAGTACTAAAAATACTACAACATTATTTCAACTCAAAATGGTACAATTCCAAAACATCTCAATAGTCACCTCTGTTTGTAATGCTGCAAAGTCACAAACTGCAAAATTCTCAACTTACCAGAGGTCCTGGGATGCCTTGTTCCCCAGAAGCCCCTATTTCTCCCTTAGGGCCCTGATGGAGAAAAGGACAGTAGTTGGAACAGTTGGAAGGTTTGAACATATCACACCTATTTTGCCATCTTTACACTGGCTTCCTGTCTCTGTGAGAGCAGATTTTAAGGTTTTGTTATTGACTTATAAAAGTTGTTCATGGACTGGCGCCATCTTATGTGGCCGATCGGGTGAAACCCTACGTGCCGGCCCGAGTTTTGCGGTTGCAGGATGCGGGGACTACTGTGTTCCCAGGGTGAAGAAGAAGTCAGCGGGTCAAAGAGCTTTTTCTTATCGCGCACCCACTCTGTGGAACGGTTTTCATGCGACTGTGAGGCAGTCTGAGTCCGTGGACATTTTTAAGTCAAGACTTAAAACCTATTTTTATTCTCTTTCCTATGAATAGCTTTTATTTTTTTTTTATGTTTTATTATTTTTTTTAATTGTGTTTTAAAATATGTATTTGATTTTTTTTTTATTTTTACTTATTTATTTTTATATTTATATTGAACTGTTCTGTGTGAGGTGCCTTGAGGCAGCTTTTGTTGTGATTTGGCGCTTTATAAGCTGATTAAATTGAAATTGAATTGGATGACATTCTATGCATTTAGCAGCAACAGTACACTGAAGACATTTTGATGAAGATCTTATTTGTACGTCTCTTCAGAATTTAATGTGACCAAGATGAATCAGTTTTTACAGTTGCTGATCTTTGATGTATACTGAACAAAATGCCCACCTACTTGTACTATCGTATCTACACATTGTATCAACACATTGACATGGAGGGCACACAGTTTACCGCTATGTTGTCCATCTAATAAGCATGACATTTCCTCTTCCTCTTTGATTTGGATGTAACCAGTCACACTGCTAGATATTTTGGACAAGACAATGTTATACTAGTATTAAATATAGACCCTCCTATCTTAATATATTATAAAACATTTTGGTAACTTCATAATTCATTGGTTCTGTTTTCTACCAGGATATTTCAAAAAGTTCTTGGCCTCACCTGAAAACTAGAGGTGTAACTCATTTCAAAATATGACCTCCTTCTGCAAAAGGATAGCGAAGCTTGAATATTGCTAGGCCTAGTGCATTGACGTTAAGGGCAATTATGTTGAAAAATAATGAAAGAACAATCTTACGCCTGAGATGTTTTCTCTAATGAGGATGAGAACTTTTTAAATCCCCTTATATATAGATAAGAACAAGAGTTGTATTTAGATCCTGAGGCATATTGGTTCCCATTGGTGGGGACATCCAGTCCATGCAAGCACATCAAAGGCTACTTATCCCACAAAGGCTGGTACATTTACAAATGGTAGACTGGGTTAGCTGTGTAGATTTTGATTAATTCACTTAGTTTAGATTCACTTTCCAGTTTGTTTATATTCAGTTACCTTTTTCAGTTGGCTTTTCAATTAGCCTACAAGGTACTACGTCCATATAATATGGCTTTTTTGGGGGGTGGGGGTGGATATGTTGATGCATATGTTGTCTGCTACAAAAATAAATAAATATATTAATAAATAAATAAATGTTGAACCTGCAACTTTTTTCAGAGTGCTGTGCCTTTTGTTTTTTTTTTTGTTTGTTTGTTTGTTTGCTTTTTTTTTTTTTTCTGCGTAAGCGTTATGAATTCGAAATTGCTCAACTTTTGAGAAAGATGCTGGTATTACCAATGCAGTGCCTTTAACATGCAAACATGGGCGTCCATCCATGCTACTGGTCAAAGTATTTCCAACTCTAACCTGATGTGTTTGAAGTTACTGGTCATAAGACCAACTAAGGACCTGGTAGCAAACCTTTAAGGTGGTCAACATCAGTTGGTCATGGAAGCTGAACCATCTGGACCCATGTTTATATATTTTTTGGTGTAAGACAGCATGAATAAACATATTTGTGAGCATGATGGTCCAACATTCAACCTTCACCAGCAGGAGAAATATCTTTTCATGTAAAACCAAGAATGCACATCAGGTACGTACAACCTCAAGTCATGTCAATGTCTTTTTTAAGCAGAGCTCAAGTAAATCTATATTTTAGAGTTGCACCGTAGTGTGAAACTGAGTCTCTAAAGGTTTTCTAAAATCCTGTGCTGCCTGAGAGGATCCATAACTCTGAGCGTGCACTGGTTTGAGTGATTTAGTACTGCCAGAAGGCTCCTTGTGTGGGAAGATCAGAGGCTAATTCTTAGGGCTTGGCTAGCTTCTCCCTCAGAGCCCACTGTGTGCTCATTAGCTCTGCTCAATACGGCAAGGCAAAATGGCTTTGAGAATTCTGACTCTCCCAACCCTTCTCTTCGTGTACCTGGCTCTTCACTGCTCCTTCATCCGGCTCACTGCATGCTGACTGCAGGAACAGAGTCAGCCTTGACTAATCGCGACCAGATTAGTGCCAGTCATGTGCCTCCGGGGGGGCTTCATTAGAGGTAATTCTTTCTTCTGCTGGTCTTCTATGACCATGGCGATGTGCCACACAGTAAGTGCATGAATGTGTTTGTGGAGGGGCACCAGTCTGGGGTGAAGTACTGGCACTCTACTACTTACCGTTTTCCCAATGCTGCCAGGGTCTCCAAGAATTCCTGTGCGCCCTTTGTGTCCCTAGGGGGCAACAGTGAGTCAGTAGACATGATATATTTGCTATCTAACCTGATTATCGATGCTGGGATACTCACTTTCACTCCCTGCAATCCCTGGGGGCCCTTTGGTCCTGCTGGACAGTTAATAGGACACTGTTGTTGGGGAAAATATAAGGATTATCAAAAGTGCAGCGCTGTCAGCAGTCGCACAAGAAAGGAGATGCACAGAAATGCTACCTGGAAGTCTGCACTGCCTTCTTCTCCACCAATGAACTTCCCTGGAGGGCCCTAGGTAGACAGGAAAAGAGAGAAATATATTTAAAATAAAATATATATTAAAAGGTATGAATGAATATGATACGATTGGAATGGATGTAAATTTACAGCACATGACAGGGTTTGTCTCAGTGTGAACTAAGTTGTGTACATGAACAACAAGTCAGAATCAGTAATCTGCAGCTCATACAAAGCGCCTGGTAGTAATGGCATTTACACATATCAAAATTATTATGTGGGATCAGTCTGGCTTCACACTCAATATGTCAATGTTGCTCTACACGTACAACTGTCTTAAGTCAGTCAGTTCTGGGATCATGCACTGGTGCCAAGCATCTCCACATCCACTAACCTATGGAACCACCCTGGGTCCTGAATTGCAGCTACTAGTCCATCCCATACCTCTCAAAACTAGTCTTCAATCTCCAATAGACAGATGGAATGTGGCCATTTCCTTGCTTTTCTCCAGCCAATAAGGTCCTCAGCAATGAAGTATCTGTGTGCTTTGTAGGTGTTAATGGTGCCAGGAGAGACATGTCACTTGGCCAAAATGTTACAGCTGACATTCCCTCACAATGCAAGTGATACTCATCTTAGTCTCTCTATTTAATGGTTCATTTGACAAAAAAATCATTCCTGTGATACCTGAGCATCCTCTAAAGACACCGTAAAGACTTGGACCTTCATTCTCCAACAAAGTTATCAACATTGCCAAACACTTCTATCCAAGGATGTTATGCCTGGAGCCTGACTTATATGTATTTCTGGGGCCTGAGACTGAGATTAAGAGGAAAAAAAAATAAGATTCTGATATAGCTGGCAATGTTGTAATGATTCCAAACATTTCATTCTCATACCCTGATGACAAACAAATGTAATTGAAGCTTGGTGTTTTACAGTATAAACATGAACTTTACAACCCTATCTCATACCATAACCAACAACAGATTAATGTACATCACACTACTGTTACACTGCCTTCACTTGGATGGTAGCATCATTCAGCAAATGCCTCAGATACACTTCTTGTCCAGCCTAGCTGGTACCATAGAGACTTGTCACTGTAAAATTCCCACTCTGAATGAAAATGAATGGTAGCTGATTCCTTTGCTTCTTTTGCTTGTGACCAAGGAGTGATGGGGGTCCCAGCATGCTTACTAGCATTGTAAACTATGTCATCAGAGTGCTGTGTATTTCCACATTGTTTATTTGGCAAAATAAAAGTTTTCATAAAATAACACCAATACTGATACTGATACTCATTAAAGGCTCATATTGGACAATATGAGTGGCCAACCAAAATATTGGTTGAGCAATAGTTATGACTCCATAAGGTCTTCTCAAGTGCCTCTCAATGTCAGAGGCTGAAGATCGACAGACATGAATGTAACTGCGGTGATAAATGAATCTCTGTAGAAAATTGACACTTTCACAGCATACAGACACAATTCTGACAGTTGACACCAGGAAGTGACTGAAAGCTTGGGTCTTAGTCTTGATCCAGGACAATTGCAATCTGAGACATTCCGATTGCTTATTCAGCCTCTCGAGTTGCAATCTATTTTTTTTTTTAATCAGTCACCATGTGCAAGCAAGCACACATTACCACTCACTATTCACACAATGTTGAGGAAAAAGTACCTTTGAATAGATATCATGCAACCAAAGGACCAGATGACTTATTGATATGCTCCACTTAAAACACCAGCACCAGCTGAGAGCAGAACTTTATCCTATAAGCTGGTAAAGTTTCTTTTTCAAGAACATCTACAGGAATGTAGATGTCCACTCACACACTCCGCAAGACCAGACTTAAGGTCATGAGCGCATTAACATTGGAGAATGTTAGAATTTGACAACTGTACACACACATAGAAAGTTAGATCTACCCTCCATAGCTGACCAAGCAATCTTGACCTTTCTCCTGTCATCGTTCCTTCTCTTTGTTTATAGATTGTGATGAAACAAAAGCATTTTGACAGTGGCTGATGCATTCCTGCTACTGTCAGATGAGATAGCCCACTGATCTAATGGTGGATTATTTACCCTAGGACAACACTAAAGCTAAAGCTGTCCTAGGGTTTTTAAGAGTAGAATGGGAGGCAGAGCCTTCAGCTTTCAGACTCCTCTCCTGTGGAATCAGCTCCCAGTTCGGATCAGGGAGACAGACACCCTCTCTACTTTTAAGATTAGGCTTAAAACTTTCCTTTTTGCTAACGCTTATAGTTTGTAGTTAGGGCTTATAGTTAGGGCTGGATCAGGTGACCCTGAACCATCCCTTAGTTATGCTGCTATAGACTTAGACTGCTGGGGGGTTCCCATGATGCACTGAGTGTTTCTTTCTCTTTTTGCTCTGTATGCACCACTCTGCATTTAATCATTAGTGATTGATCTCTGCTCCCTTCCACAGCATGTCTTTTTCCTGATTCTCTCCCCTCAGCCCCAACCAGTCCCAGCAGAAGACTGCCCCTCCCTGAGCCTGGTTCTGCTGGAGGTTTCTTTCTGTTAAAAGGGAGTTTTTCTTTTCCACTGTCGCCAAGTGCTTGCTCACAGGGGGTCGTTTTGACTGTTGGGGTTTTTCTGTAATTATTGTATGGCTTTTGCCTTACAATATAAAGTGCCTTGGGACAACTGTTTGTTGTGATTTGGCGCTATATAAAAAAATTGATTTGATTTGACTTGATTTAAACAAATATGCTCCTCTGGACTGGGAACATCACTCTCAATGAAGGCGCCCTCCTTCTTGGAACCACTAAGAAAACACGCAAGTCTGCATGCACCGCTGGAAAAGAGACTTAAGATCTACAGCTCAGAAGTGTTTGTGGCATTTCACCATTCATTGCCAGATGCCTGGCTGTGCAACATGGTCATTTAATGATATAATAATCACAGTGGGTACTGCTCAACAGAGCTTACTGTCATGTGAGATATGATCATTAAATACGGTAAGTACACTGTAATCCCATTTGGCATATGTTCTGCCTGCAGACACATTTTATTTAAGCATCGCTTATTCAATTGCTCATTACATATATATGAATGCAGTTGCATGCTACTTACTGTATGAGGTCATGTTAACTGCGGCCAGTGCTAACAACGTTTGTCGCCATTAGAGTCAAACTTAATAGCCATCAGTTGCTAACAACAAATCATTAGCATGGAAGTCTCTGTTAACATCTACTGTGGTTAGCATGACCACATCTGCTGAAATTAACCATGGCCAATATTCTATTTAACACAGTCAGCTAGTAGTTAAATGTGCCATGTCAAATTAACAGTGATCTGTTATGAAAAACAAAGGCATATACATGAGATCCAAAAATAATAAAGAAAATACTGGATGATGTACACCCCTTGGACACTTTATTAGGTACACTTTGCTAGTACTAGGTACCCCCTTTTGCCTTCATAACTGCCTTAATTCTTCATGGCATAGATTCAACAATGTGTTGAAAACAGTCCTCAGAGATGTTGGTCCATATTGACATGATTGTGTCATGTAGTTGTCCATTCAACCAGTCTGTCCTTTCAAATCTGACATCAATAAGGCATTTTTGTCCACACAACTGCCCCTCACTGGATATCTTCTCTTTTTCGGACCGTTCTCTGTAAATCCTAGCGATGGTTGAGTGTGAAGATCCCAGTAGATCAGCAGTTTCTGAAATACTCAGACCACCTGTCTGTCACCAACAACCATGCTACTGCAAGTCCCTTAAATCCCCTTTCGTCCCCAATCTGATGCTCGATTTGAACTTCAGCAAGTTATCTTCACATTGTTTTGTTGTCTAAATGCATTGAGTTGCTGCCATGTGATTGGCTGATTAGCTATTTCTGTTAACAAGCAACTGAACTGGTGTACCTAATAAATTGTATGCGTACACTCATATCTGTAACATGGTTTCTGGAGACCAACTTTGCTTCTGTATGACAAATCTTGAGCATTTGCCACCTATTCACCCTTACTTGATTACAAGCATACAACTAGGGTTGGGATAACTATCCATAGTCTAGCTACTACCTGACGTGTCTTGTCCACCAACTAAATATTTTTAATTCCGCTAGTCGCATAAATCAGATTTTCCTGCAAAGCTTTCAAAAACAGACTCAGGGTAGCCTTACTATATATTTTTCCCCCTGTGGCAATAACTCAAGCTGAACCCAAAACAGGCTAAAATCCACTTGAAGTGTGCCAGCACTCCCTTTACTGAGCAATTATGAATAGATTGCTTACATCTAGAAGTACAACAAACATTGTTTCTATGTAATTAATTGCGATAATGCCTTGTTTTCAACCTGTAATTCAATTTTTATTATATTTTAATGAAAGTCAAATTTCACTGCTGAGTTGTGACCATATCAATTTAATGTCAAGATTAGTCATTGCCAAGTCAACGACTAAAGGTATCCGACCTGTGGGATAATGACATTTTCATTAGTTCAACCCTAGAGCCTTCCAAAACCTTAACAATGGGTTTGAAACCAAGTTTACCTTTTCCCTGTTGGAAGAGCCTACTCTAAATTTGGCACATATGTTCAAACTGATCAGTGCCAAAGCCTTCCATTGGTTTCCCAATCGGAACACAATATATGTTGGTAATGTTTTTCAGCACAGTTTACAGTAAATTATTCCAGTTCATGTCTCATTTGGCAATACTTCCAAGGCTTTTTTCCTCTATCAATGTGATGATTTCTCCCACAACAATAAAAAAACCCAACAGATATTTAAGACATTTCAGATCTAAGGCAGCACTTACTGGCTTGCCAGCAGGCCCAGGAAGTCCTGGAGGTCCTGGAGGTCCTATGATACCCTACAGCAAACAAAACAAAACTGAGCAGTCTGGTGAGGGAACAAACATTATTGCAGGATAACAACTATTTTAAAGTACAGTCTTTGAACTACCTTTGGCCCAGTTTGTCCAATTTCACCAGGAAGACCAATTGGCCCTGCAATACCCTGTAGAGAAAACAAAGACAGAACATCACTGGACACTCTGCAACAAGCCATAAAAATATCCCCACACCTCAAAGTGAAGACGTTATGTCATAAAGATGAATACATTATACCAGACAATCTACTTACAGCCAGTCCAGGAAGACCAGGTCCCTGTGTGGGCAGAAGGGAAATGAGGTTACAAAACTGTGTAACAAGTGGACTCATTCTGTAAAGTATCAATTATTGCCTACAAAAGCCTATTAATAACCACAGCAGTAATTCAGGAATTCTGGTGCACTGCGTCAGAGTAAACAGTGCCTGAGAAGAACAAAGGCTCACGTCTCAATCAGTCCGTGTTTGCTGGTGCTTTTCTTGAAATTAATTATAACCACTAATTAGTAAGAAGCCTTGGTGGAGGCAGAACAGCACTTCCAGTGTGTGTGTTTGTGTGTGAGACAGCTGAATGTACAACCAGACAGGACTTTAGTGATTAACAAAGGACTAAATGAAGGCTGTTGCATTCAACCATGATTTTGGACTTAATGTTTAAAAAAATTGGATGATATGTGAAAAATGTACATACAGCACCACCAAGTGCTAAGAATGTGTGGTACATCTATAGATATGTTTGCCTTTGAGATATATACGTATATATATATATATATATATATATATATATATATATATATATGTGCAAGTGTGTATGTAAACATTTGCACAGTAATGTGCAAATGTTTTAGGCACATTTTATGCATCATAAAAGTACTAAAATTATACAAACCTGATAAATACTAATAACTATATCAAATGTGTGATAATTTCAACTTTAATAATATCAATTAGGTTTTAGGTATCTAAGTCACACCAGAGCACAAATCGCGAGACCTCAAAAACTATTTTATTTACTACTTTACTATTTTAGTTTTCACAGTACTATACATATACAGTGAGGCAAATCAATATTTGATCCACTGTCGATGGATTTGCAAGTTTTCCCACCTACAATGAATGGAGAAGTCTGTAATTTTTATTGTTTACAGACCTTTTTATTATTATATTATATATATTATAATTATAATAATATATTATATTATTATAAAGATATAATATAATATATTACATCATATCCATTATATTATAGATTTTATTTATATATATATATATATATATATATATATATATATATATATTCATTCATCTTCTACCACTTAGTCCAATTAAGGGTCGCGGGGGGCTGGAACCTATCCCAGCAGCCATCGAGCGTGAGGCAGGGTACACCCAGGACAGGATGCCAGTCTGTCCTGGGTGTAACAGTGCTAACCACTAATCCACCGTGCTACCATATATATATATATATATATATATATATATATATATATATATATATATATATATATATATATATATATATATATATATATGAAAACTGGAAAAAACAAAATGGAAACCGAATGTAAAAGGTGAAGATATTAATTATTAACATTTTTTGCTACAGATATGTGCATATTGCTCTTATATACAAATACTGTATTCAATTGTAACCAATGCATAATTAAGATCAACATTTAGATACATTTAAATTATAAAAGCTGTATAATGATCCAGTTATATTCTGTTTATTAGGTAGAAAATAACTTCAGAAGGTAGGCCTTTAGTATTTCATACGAAAGTTGTGGTAGGTGCACTCAGTCCGGAACATAAATCGAATGACAAAAATGGGATTTAAATTAATTGATTTAACTGGTCTTGTTCTGGGAGAGAATCATTGCATATTATGTGTAAAAAAACAAAGAAACAAAAACACCCAGTTTGGTGCATAAGTTTTAACTTGTCTTGAGATTTATGGCATCAACAAGGGGTCAGAATTATACATACACCATTTAGATTATTAATTCAGTGGTATTGAGCTTTTCCGAATGACTTTTAACATGACAAGCCCTCTTCATTTTCGAGATTATGACAGACGACAGCTGGTAGCCTGTCTGTGCCAAAATCCAAAGGGTTTATTTGGCAGCAGCCATTATCTTGATCAAAGTACTCTAGGGCAGTCCAAGGAAGCCAGTGCAGATCCAAAAAAGAAGATTTCCGATTGGTTCATGTCTGAAATGTCTTCTGGAGGGATAATGGTTCATGCTTTTGTTTCTTCTTTAACCTTGTCGTGTTTGGGTCAAACCTATCTGATTTACAGTTTAAACACTCATAAATATTGTGTTTTACATCTGACTGTCTCAAGGCCTCAGGATATCCTCCACTTTGTGCACATGATCACCACTTTTATTGAATTTTGAGTGGTTTAGTCAACTTCGTTGCACCTGTGGTGTTCCCAGGCAAAAATGACCACCATAGGAAATGAATGAGTATCCAGATTGTATTCATCCATCACGTGAGAAAACATCCACACACACACACACACACACACACACACACACACACACACACACACACACACACACACACACACACACACACACACACACACACACACACACACACACACACACACACACACACATGCGCTTATCTGCCGATAGTCCCACATGAACCATCTTCCTGAAGAAACCCATCACTTTCCTGTGCTTTTGTGCCTACCCCCCCATGTGAACCACACCTTCCAGACCACTCGATGTATCATATCTTCACACAGATCACCAAAATATAGCTTTATGTTGCAGGCGACTGACAAGGCAGTTTTCTGTCAAAGAGGCTCTGGACCAGAGTTTAGAACAAGATGAAGAGGGAACTGAAGTTGAACCAGAGATAGAGGGAGATGTCTCAGAAGTGGAAGACAACACTGATTTTGATCCAGACTTTGAGGAGACTGTCCAGTCTACAGATGGAGAAGAAGAGGCACCTGAAGAACAGGCACCCAAGGAGACATTTCAGTCCATGAGTGGAAAGTGGAGACTTGCTCTGGTCTTCATCCCCCCAGAGCAAGAGTGGAAAACATCATAAAGATGATGCCAGGGCCTACATGGTATGCAACATCTCATGTGGGTGACATCCATTCCAGCTTCAAACTCTATTTACCAGAGTCCACCGAGGGAATTAAATTGGAGATGACAAGCCTGGAGGGGAGTCTTGTGTTTGGGGACACATGGACAGAATTAGACCTGGTAGACCTGCAAGCCTACACAGGTTTATTGATTCTAGCAGGAATGTATCACTCAAACAATGAGTCACACAAGTGTCAAATGCCACTCGTGCAAGAATTTGCATGCACTCAAGCACAAGCACGCACACACACACACACACACACTCAAAAAACTGAGTCATTTGTTTGAATGATACACTAAATAAAACTGACTCATTGGATTGGATTCCAGCTAATAAAAATATATGTAGTCCCAACTCAATTAAATTCTTGCATGGATGTGTTTTATTTGAGTTGTGGCTACATATATTTATTAGATGGAAATCCTACACATAACTGAATTGAATACATTCAATCAGCCATTTTTTGAGTGCACAAGGGCGCGTGCACACACACACACATACTCAAAAAACTGATGCATTAGATGACTGCAATTCAATTAGAAACAGGATTTCCATTTAATAAATATGTGTAGCCCCAACTCAAATAAAACGAATCCATGCAAGATAATTTAATATAATTTAGTTGGTGCTATATTTATTTTTATTAGATGGAAATCCTTCCCATACTTGAGTTGAGTTCATCCATTGAGTCATTTGATTGATACACTCAAAAAAAACTGACTCATTGGATTGGATTCCAGCTAATAAAGATATGTAGTCCCAACTCAATTAAATTACATTATCTTGCATGGATGTGTTTTATTTGAGTTGGGGCTACATATATTTATTAGATGGAAATCCTACACATAACTGAATTGAATACATCCAATGAGCCATTTTTTGAGGTGCATAAGTGCACACACACACACACACACACACAGGATTTCATATTGAGGAATTTGGCCTTTGGTTTTCCATTTCTTTTTCAATTACAGGTTCATTTTAGAATATATTTTCAGTGCCTATTTGTATTTTCACTGCAGTTATTCATGAAAATTCAGTAAGGTATATCTTCTATAGTACAACCCCAATTTCAATGAAGTTGGGACATTGTGTAAAATGTAAATAAAACAAAATACAATGATTTGCAAATCCTCTTCGACCTATATTCAATTGAATACACCACAAAGACAAGATATTTAATGTTCAAACCGATAAACTTTATTGTTTTTGTGCAAATATTTGCTCATTTTGAAATGGATGCCTGCAACACATTTCAAAAAAGTTGGGACGGGGCAACAAAAGACTGGGAAAGCTGATCAGTGCTCAAAGAACACCTAACTGGAAACAGGTGTGTCATGATTGGGTATAAAAGGAGCATCCCCAAAAAGCTCAGCCATTCACAAGCAAATGTAGGGTGAGGATCACCACTTTGTGAACAACTGCATGAAAAAATAGTCCAACAGTTTAAGAACAATGTTTCTCAACATTCAATTGCAATTGCAAGGAATTTAGGAATTCCATCTTCTACAGTCAATAATATAATCATAAGATTCAGACAATCTGGAGAACTTTCTACACATAAGCGGCAAGGCCGAAAGCCAACATTGAATACTCGTGACCTTCAATACCTCAGGCAGGACTGCATTAAACCCGACATCATTGTATAAAGGATCTTACCGCGTGGGCTCAGGAACACTTCAGAAAACCATTGTCAGTTAACAAAGTTCATCGCTACATCTACAAGTGCAAGTTAAAACTCTACCATGCAAAGCAAAAGCCATACATCAGCAAGATCCAGAAATGCCGCTGCCTTCTCTGGGCCCAAGCTCATTTGAAATGGACAGACGCAAAGTGGAAAAGTGTGCTGTGGTCAGATGAGTCCATGTTTCAAATTGTTTTTGGAAATCATGGACGTCGTGTCCTCCGGCCAAAAGAGAAAAAAAAAGACCATCTAGATTGTTACCAGTGCAAAGTTCAAAAGCCAGCATCTATGATGGTATGGGGGTGTGTTACACATCTGTGATGGCACCAACAATTCTGAAAGGTAGATCCAGGTTTTAGAGCAACACATGCTGCCATCCAAGCAACGTCTTTTTCAGGGACATCCCTGCTTATTTCAGCAAGACAATGCCAAGCCACATTCTGCACGTTACAACAGCGTGGCTTCGTAGTGAAAGAGTGCAGGTACTAGACTGGCCTGCCTGCAGTCCAGCCCTGTCACCCATTGAAAATGTGGCACATTATGAAGCGCAAAATATGACAACGGAGACCCCGGACTGTTGAACAACTGAAGTTGTACATCAAGCAAGAATGGGAAAGAATTCCACCTACAAAGCTTCAACAATTAGTGTCCTCAGTTCCCTGCTTATTGAGTGTTGTTAGAAGGAAAGGTGATGTAACACAGTGGTAAACATACCGCTGTCCCAGCTTTTTTGAAACGTGTTGCAGGCATCCATTTCAAAATGAGCAAATATTTGCACAAAAACAATAAAGTTTATCAGTTTGAACTTTAAGTATCTTATCTTTGTGGTGTATTCAACTGAATATAGGTTGAAGAGGATTTGCGAATCATTGTGTTCTGTTTTTATTTACATTTTACACAACATCCCAACTTCATTGGAACTGCGGTTGTACATTCCAAATCTAAGGTGGAACTTTACTTGTGTGTACTAAGGTACACCTAAATATCTTTAAAAAAGGAGCAGAGACACTTAGGTGCCTGGTCTTGAGACCCAGGGATGTGAAGAAGGAGAAGCGTTCTCTCCTAGATATTTGAGCTATTCAACAGTGACACAGAGTGTAAGCCCAGATGCTTGACGGAGGATTTTCATTTCCACCACTTGTATCTGTGGCCTTACACAAAGCGCATATCCATAGGTGAGAATGAGACCACAAATTGACTGGTAAATCATGGGTCTAGACTTCTGGCTCAAATCTTTCTTCACTGTGATGATCCAGTACAGCATCTGCAAAACAGCTGATGCAGCCTCAATCAGTCCATTGATCTTATGCTCCAATTTACCCCAACTCGTGAACAAGACCCCAAAATACTTAAATTCCTCTACTTGGGGCAATACCTCTTCCCTGATATAGAGGGGACAATATGCCCTTTTCTGAAAGAGGACCATGGTCACAGATTTGGAGGTGCTGATCCTCATCCTCATCGTTTCACACTCAAACCTGCGCAGGGCATCAGGAAGGTGACTGTTTGATGAAGCCAACAGAACCACATCATCTGCAAAAAGGAGTGATGCAATTCTGAGGTCACTAAACTGGACAACCTACAGTCCCTGACTGTATCTTGAAATCCTGCCCTCAATCATCATGAACAGGATTGGTGACAAGGGGGAGCCCTGGTAGAGTCTAACGCCCACTGGGAACGGGTCTGATATGATACTGAAAATACACACAGCTCCGACTTTGGTTGTATAGAGGTTAAATTGCATATTGCTGTTGTTGTTGTTGTTGTTGTTGGCAGTTTCCTCGCTTGCAAGGATAGTGGGAAGGCCTTTTTTTTTTTTTTTTTTTAGTTTATTTTCTACAAGCCCTCTGGTGGCTGAAAAGTCTGATGCGGGATGCACAAGACCTGTTACACTTGGGCAAATGAACACTTGAGTAGGCTGGGCTTGTGCTGCTGCCCGCTCTTTCTGTCTTTGACGCTTCTGGCGTGAGGCCTCACTTCTTTCTGCCTCAAACTTCAGGCTGGCGGATTTGATCCTGGAACGCCAGCTGAGTCTATCTGTAGCTAGATGCTGCCATGACTGATGCGGAATGCCTGCAAGGGAGAGCTGTTTCTTCAGCTGGTCCTTATAGCACTTTTTGGGGCCCCCTTGGTTTTGTCTCTCTTCCTTGAGCTCGCCAAAGAGAATTAATTTTGGCATGCGTGCATATTGTAATAGTTGTGATATCCCACACTCCCTTAGCAGTCTTACACGACACTGTAGAGCTAGAATTCCAAAGGTAAAAAAGAAGTTAGCAGGCCAAAGCTTTCTTACGTCATGCTTGTTTTTTTTTTTTTGTTTTTTTTTTTACCTATTGAGATATAACACTCCAGTTTGTTTACTCCTTCAAGTCTAGACAGAAGACACATCTGTTCGTTTGAAATTAGTCAGTCTATAATTTTTTTGGATAGGGACTTTTCTGCTTCTGCAAACAACCACAATGGAGTGTAAATAAAATAATCAACATGTGCTTGTAGTGTATATTTTTGGCTTTAATTCAAGGTGTTCAACAAAAAATATGATAAAAAGCCATCAGAAATGGACATTTGTAAATAACATGACAGCATGGTGGCTTAGTGGTCTCATAGCAAAAAAGGTCATGGGATCGATTCCCACTTGTGGCATTTATGTGTGGAGTTTGCAGGTTCTCTCCATGTCGGTTCCATCCAGGTGCTCCAGCTTCCTCCCACATCCAAGGATATGCAGGTTAGGTGGATTGGAAACTTTAAAATTTGCCCATAGGTGTGTGTGAACCAGAGTGAATGTGTTTGTCTGTATTTGGCACTGCGACAGACTGGTGTCCTGACCAGGGTGTACCCCACCTCACGCCCTATGACCTGGGATAGGCTCTAGGCCCCTCCATGACCCTTAATTGGTGTAAGTGGATGAACAATAGTGGGTGAGTGTTTATATATAACATCCCTCCATTTTCATAGCCAAAAGTAATTGGACAAAGTAAATATAAGTAAATATTATTGTTAACATACCACTTCAGACAAGTCGGAGGATAGATACTTGCACACTCGCAGGTCACTGATTTATGTTTTTGACTTAATTTACCTTAATCATTGAGCCATACAAAAAGTGTGATATTCTATGTTACATCTGTCAAGAGTAAGCAGTTCTCAGAATGCAGGACACAAACCACCTCAGCTGGCTCCTTTCAATGCAAAGGAGCAGTGGCTCTACTCCAAGCTCTCCAAGGATGACCAAGCTTCTCACCCTATCTCTAAAGGAGACACCAGCCACCTTCCTGAGGAAGCCCATTTTGGCCGCTTGTACTTGCAATCTAGTTCTTTTGGTCATGACCCAACCCTCATGACCATAGGTGAGAGTATGAATGAAGACTGACCAGTAGATTGAGAGCTTCACCTTTTGATTCAGCTCCCTTTTCATCACAACAGTACAGTATATCCAGTCCCGCCCCTGCTGCACTGATTCTCCAGCCAATCTCACTCTCCATTGTCCCCTCACTCGTGAACAAGACCCCGGGATACTTGAACTCCTTAACTTGGGGCAAGACCGCAGTAGGCAATCCATTGCTTTCATGCTGAGAACCATGGCTTCAGATTTAGAGGTGCTGATCCTCATCCCAGCTGCTTCACACTTGGCTGTGAACCATTCCAGGGAGTACTGGAGGTCACAGGCCAATGAAACCAAAAGGACCACATCATCTGCAAAAAACGGTGATGAGACCTTGAGCCCACCAAACTGGAAACCCTCCTCCCCCTGACTATGCCTCGATATCCTGTCCATGAATATCACAAACAAGATTGATAACAAGGCGCAGCCCTGGTGGAGGCCAACCCCCACTGGAAACAAGTCTGACTTACTGCCGAGCACCCAAACACAGCTCTCGCTTTGTGAGTACAGAGGTTGGATGGCCCTGAGAAGGAACCCCCTCACGCCATACTCTTGCAGAACCTCCCACAGGATCTCCCGGGGTACCCAATCATAGGCCTTTTCCAAGTCCACAAAAACATGTAGACTGGATAGGCATAATCCAAGGCACCCCTGACAATCCTTATGAGAGTAAAGAGCTGGTCAGTTGGTCCACAATCATGACGGAACCTCCATTGTTCCTCTTCAATCAGAGTTTCGACAATCGGCCGAACCCTCCTTTCCAGCACCCTGGAGTAGACTTTATCAGGGAGGGTGAATAGTGTGACTGCCCCTGTAATTGGCACACACTCTCTGGTCCCCCTTTTTAAATATGGGGACCACCACCCCAATTTGCCACTCCAGACCTCAATGCAATATTGAAGAGTCTTATCGTCTTTTTTTATGTTATAAGCAATTTCCACAATAAGGAATTAATGGATTTCCAGACGTTATCTTCCAAAACAAGGGCATCTTATGTGGAAAACAGTTTTCAGCTGTGATGATGAAGCCACACAACAGGTCAGATTTAAAAACTTTATATTTACTCTGTGTGTTGCTTTGTAAGGTTCTAGCTTCTACTGCAACACTGATTAGCTCTTTACACTGGTTACGCACATGCTCCATGCCTTCTTCTTGTTTTTTTTTTTGTGAAAGCATTACAGTGGCACATACAGGCCTGGCATATGTACTATATGTGCGTTTTCAGCCAGTTTCAGCCGTTGCGTGTGGACACAGATATTTCTTGAAACTATCATGTATAGAACATTTTTTTAAAAACAATTTACGTTTCCATGTGGGGTGACTTTATGTCATGTTTTCCTTGTCAAAAGCCATTTTGTGACAGGTGTGACTTGTACACCAGTGTCATTTTTACACCAGAAAGTATGGCTCTCTCTGCACCACTTTGATCACCTGCCAGAGCATAATCAAGTTGGTGTCCTCTGTCTTGTGGCTGCCGTACTGCCTCCTACTGTTTCCTGATAAAAGAGAGTCCCAAAACACCACTACACATACAGTACACACAGATGTTTGAGTCGACAGATGATGCAGACTGTGTACTCTGGATGCTGATCAATATTTCAGTGTGATGTATTTTTTGACACTTCATTTTGAATACTAGTTGTATAAAGCACTGACATACTTTGTGATTTACTGCAATATAAATAATTTGTACTGAATTAATTTAGCTGCTGTTCAATGATAAAGTGCTTACGTACAGGAGGACCAGGCTCACCACTTGGCCCAGGCTGCCCCTGCGGAAACAGAAAATCAATATGTGATCATCAGGGGTTAAAAAAAATATATAATAATAATTTCATATATATGTGTGTGTGTATACCCCATTGTCCTATTACAGGGCCTGGGGCTCTTCATGCAAAATTCTGTGAGAAAAGGGGGTGGGCTGGTGCATGAGCATAGCCAATATCATTTACACTGGAATGTCAATTTAAAAAAAAAACAAGTCTAATTTCATCATAAATAACAAAGCTAACACAAATAACTGACCTGATTGTGTCCACTTTTTTGTCATTTTTTTCATTCATTAAATGTATTCCATGTAATCAAATTTAATTTCAGGTGGACATTTCATTAACTTTCTTCAAAAAGGGGCTTGACAGAAGGGGGTGGGGGTGCCCTCCAACAGGAAATACAGTGTGTGTGTGTTTGTATGTGTGTCAGTGTGCATATATATATATATATATATATATATATATATATATATATATATATATATATATATATATATATATATATATATATATATATATATATATATATATATATATATATTAGTGTTGAGTCTCAAGTCTCTATTTCTTTCACTTATCATTAAAGAATTCATTGCCATCTGGTGGTGAGATATCAGATTGCATTATGCCAATGCTCATGATTTTGTTTCCTTTCACTTTTTTGTTTCATTGGCATACTTTTGCCTTCTGTTGTGATAATATGTATGATTTTCCATTTCACAAAAATGAGGGTTCTCAATCTTGTCAGAGTGCACTGGCAACTAGAATGAGTGTATACGGGCTCAACTACTGATCGATTCCTCATCTTTTTCCTACAGTGTTCTAACCATGCTGCAAAATGTAAAAGATAGAGTTAAGTATGTCCATTTTGGGTTCCCGTATTAACATGGTGCATTCATTTCTGCAGGTAATTAATTAGAATTAATTACCTGTAATTTCATTTGCATATACACTCATGAAAAGATGGGTATGAATATTACTGTATATTCCATTTATGCTGTTAAACACAACTAACTCATACACACTGCTTCTTTAATGTTTTTATTGCTTTTGAAAGAAAATCTTGAAAACAAGTCTTTCGTCTCATGTAAAGTTGCATAGGACATGAGCTATAGACATTTGTTGTCCAAATGAATGTCTTGAATATACTGACCCCCACCAAAGTCTTACTTCAAAAATCTACCAAACCGAGCATCATAATGTTAAAGACTGAAAAGAGATTTTCAGTTTGAGGTTTAAACAAATACTTGCCTTTGGACCAAGTCTCCCAATGGGACCTCGATCACCCTTAGCACCAATCAAACCCTGAATACAAACACAAAGAGATTAGACAAATGTCAAAATACTGCAGGAAAATGTGGGCAAAAGTTACCACTGTGCTTGCTCGGTTAAGTAGACACTTGATTAATGTTGACACTGTCGTAATTAGGCACAAAACCTCAGATTAAGATTCCTCAATGGATTAGAGGTTAAACCTCTCAGGAATGTTGGGTGCACTTTGGATAGCATGTGATTACAAGCTCCTTCTTCCAGACTGAATCACAAACTAGTGGTGCAGTTTAGCTAAAGTTTCCATAAAAAAATTGTTCATTTTGTGATAAGAGCATGGAATTTGGCACACATACCCTAAATGAACTAATGTTTATTTTTACATATGGAGCTCTCCTGGAGCTGACGTCCAATGAGCTACAGGGGTCAATAAAGAATTACATAGGGGTCAAAATTTAAAAATGCACCAATCGTGTTTGAAAATTGGCCACTTTTGCCATGATCTGCCCCATATCTTGCTTCTTATTTTGGTTTGGTCTGTCATCTGTGTCCATGTCCCCAGTCTTCAATCATCTGTCTTTGATATTCTACATTGAGGTCACTGGTTTTCTTTTCTGTTTATCATGCATTTTCTGTTGTAGTCATGATTCAAGTTCCATTATAGTTTGTGTCCAGCCTTTGTTTTTTTTTTCCATTGTGTATTCAATTGTTGAATCACTTGTTTGTGTTGTTTTTATCACATGTTGAATGATCTGTTTATTTTAGTTTTGTAACTTTGGAGTTCCATTGTAGTTTAATCTGAGCCTTTTCTTTTGTTGTTGATCTCCTTTCAGTCCTTACATTTGTTTTCTGGTTAATTCTTTGTTCTTTCAAGGTAGGTCTTTATTTTATTTCTTATTTATTAGAACTTGGGTTTTGTTCATGAGTGGTTTTGGCATTTTGTTTAGATCACGGTGGTTTTAGGTTCACCTTTGAGTTGGGCCCTGTTCACTTTGCTTTTGTCTTACTGCACTCTCTTGCCTGGTGTTCAGGGTTTGGTGTGGGTGTGTCCTCCTGTCCCTGCTGTTTGCCACTCCCCCCTTCCAGAATGTTCTCCACACCTGTATCTAGTTTCCCTAATTTCCACCTGTGTATTTAAACCTTGCTTGCCTTATGTTCTCTGCCAGTTCGTTGTGGTTGTCACCCTATGTTTCAGCCCTCGTCCCATCCAGAGTAACTGTGCTCTTGTTTTGTTTTTGATCCAACCAGCTGTATATGACCTTGCCTCATTTTTGTGACTTTGCATTCGCCTCAGCTCTGATTGCATTGTCTCTCCATGCCACTGAACCCTGCCTGTTTTTGACCACGCCATTGCCTTGCCCCTGCCTGTACCTCTGCTTTGCTGACTGTCCACCCATGTATTGAACCTGAGCCTGTTTTCAAGATAAAGCCTTTTTCTTACTCCAATGCTTGTGTCTGTGAGTCCCGCAATTGTGTCCAGTCACTCTGTGCCTGTAAGCCTAACACAAGTTTGACTGAAGATGAATTGCAGCTGGTCACTCTGTCTCTTATAGCTAATGTGATCAAGGGGTGATGGGGTCCCAGCCATGCTTGAGGGTCCTCAGCTGGATAAACTACATAATGACACCATTTCCAACAGCCAAAGCATTTTTCTGCATTGCTTTTCGGTAGAATAAAGGTTTTCACATCTGCAAAAATAATAGCAATACCAAAATATTTCTGAAAGGCTCATGGCCAACCAATGTATTAGTCTACTCTTTATTTAGTTAGCTCACTTCAGCAAAACATCATTAGAAATGGAAAAATAAATCACATTTCTTGTCAATTTTCTTTAAAAAAATACATTTTTGAAAGCATTTTTTCATATCAAATTGTTTGAGCCCAACAATCCCTGGGCTATTTCTAGAAAGATGGGAACAAATGTTACATGATCTCCATATTTCAGTCCTCTGTCCTTACTCTCTTTCACTCTGGCTTACAGTTACGTTACTCACATCAATGCCATTCTCTCCTGGTACTCCATCAGGACCAGGCTCACCTGGTTCTCCCTTTTGTCCCTGAAGCAAAGCACAGACATGTCAAATTATAAATAAATAAATAAATATATATATATCTTGATTTGGAAGAATAGAATGAATACAGTAGTTTGACTTACTGGTGGACCAGGGGATCCAGGCGCTCCTTTTTCTCCCTGAAAAGACCCAGAGTGATGATGTTAATCTGAATGCAACTCACGAGTAACAATAATTTGTCTTGTCCATTACTAGTTTCTGAACATCACCACTAATGTTCTTTTCCTTTTTTCCAAAAAACATGATTTTCACAACAAAAGATACACATCTTTATCAGATTTATCAAGATGTTTGTATCAGATCGCTATCTTGCAAGTTGTGTCAGTAATGTCCAAAATATAATACTGAGTAATGTAGCCTCCTTGTACAGTGCATCCGTAAAGTATTCACAGCATTTCACATTTTCCACACTTTATGTTACAGCCTTCCAAAATGGAAGAATATTTTTTCCTCACAATTCTACACGATACCCCATAACGACAATGTGTATTTTTTTTTTAGATTTATGCAAATTGATAAAACAAACAAACAAATTAAGAAATCACATGTACATAAGTATTCACAGCCATTGCCATGAAGCTTGAGCTCATGTGTATCCTCTTTCCGATGATAATCCTTGAGATGTTTCTGCAGCTTAATTGGAGTCCACCTGGGGTAAATTCAGTTGATTGGACATGATTTGGAAAGACACACATCTGTCTACATATAAGGTTCCACAGTTGACGGTACATGTCAGCACAAACAAAGCATGAAGTCAAAGGAATTGTTTGTAGGCCTCTGAGAGAGGATTGTCTTGAGGCTGAAATCTGGGGAAGGGTACATAAATATTTCTGCTGCTCTGAAGGTCCCAATGAGCACAGTGGCCTCCATCATCTGTAAATGGAAGATGTTTAGATCCACCAGGACTCTTCTTAGAGCTGTCCCCCTGTCTAAACTGAGTAATTGGGGGAGAAGGGCCTTAGTCAGAGAGGTGACCAATAACTTGATGGTCACTCTGTCAAAGCTCCAACACTCCTCTGTGGAGAGAGAGGAGCCTTCCAGAAGGACAACCATCTCTGCAGCAATCCAAAATCAGGCCTGTCTGGTAGAGTGGCCAGATGGAGTCACTCTTTAGTAAAAGGCACATAGCAGCCCACCTGGAATTTGCCAAAAGGCACTTGAAGGACTCTCAGACCATGAGAAACAAAATTTTCTGGTCTGATGAGACAAAGATTGAACTCTTTGGTGTGAATGCCAGGTGTCATGTTTGGAGGAAACCAGGCACCATCCCTACAGTGAAACATGGTGGTGGCAGTATCATGCTGTGGGGATGTTTCTCATCAGCAGGAACTGGGAGATGAGTCAGGATTGAGGGAAAGATGAATGCAGCAATGTACAGAGACATCCCAGATGAAAACCTGCTCCACAGTGCTATTGACCTCAGACTGGGGTGATGGCAAATCTTTCAGCAGGACAGTGACCCTAAGCACACAGCCAATATATCAAAGGAGTAGCTTCAGGACAACTCTGTGAATGTACTTGATTGGCCCAGCCAGAGCCCAGACCTGAATCTGATTGAACATCTCTGGAGAGATCTGAAAATGGCTGTTCCCTGATGCTCCCCATCCAACCTATTGGAGCTTGAGAAGTGCTGCAAAGAGGAATGAGCAAAACTACCCAAAAATAGGTCATATTCAAGACATGAGATTGCAATTGCTGCCAAAGGTGCATCAACAAAGTATTGAGCAAAGGGTGTGAATATTTATGCACGTGTGATTTGTTGTTGTTGTGTTGTCATTATGGGGTGTTGTGAGTAGAATTTTGAGGGGAAAAAATGAATGTACTCCATTGTGAATTTCTCCACTGTGAGATCAGTAAAGTCTCATCTTATTTTGGAATAAGGCTGTAACATAAAATGTGAAAAAAGTGAAGCACTATGAATACTTTCTGGAAGAACCGTAACATACAATATAATTAGGGCTTTGAACCAGAATTTTTTCCCTTATGGTTTGTTCCAAACAGAAATGCTATTTTAATGTTTCTAGTTTTGGGTTTCACCCTAAATTTGGTGTTCCTGAACCGGTTAAAACAACAAAATAAATTGTTCCCAAACCAGTTAATAATGTTCCATGTCATCCATATGGCTCAGACTGTTTCAAATATTAAAACCACTCACACACTGAATAAATATTAAGTCTTAATCTGACTTGTTACATTGTTTCAGTGTGATTCATCATCACAGCCTGACGATGAGACACTCTTGTTTTGGAAGACAGTGTCTTGGAAATACTTTAATTCCTTATCGTAGAAGTTACTGAAGAAACATAATTTTTAAAGAGGTCCCTCATCACAGCACTCCATTCAGGCATACATCGTCTCTAAAGTCATTTTCATAAAAAAATAAAAACAAAACAAAAAATAATAATGCCAATAACCTCAGTGTGTTTAAAGAAGTCCCTTGATGTTTGTCTGCTCCGGTGCATTTCTCAACCACAGGTCGCGGCACTTTATACCGCCAACAACAACCAAAATAATTGAACGACAGGAAATGAACCTCATCGGGTCATTATAAATGGAAACCTTTTCAAGAATGAAACAAGTTAGGGTATTAACCAGTTACCATTATTTTAAAATAAAATTCTGTTTCAGAACCTAAAAAATACAAAGTTTTTGTTTTTGTTCCATGAACCAATTCAAAGCCTTGAATATAAAAATATATATATTTATAACCAGTGGCAGATCTGCAACTTTTTCCATGTCAGGGTCCATGCAAGGTCCACATTTTACACACTGGGACCAAATATTTAACCACTTAACAGGCATGCTACTTCCTGCTGTTGCTATCTTTAGACCCGGTCACACAGCACTAATGAAGGACAATGAAGCCCAAACAAGAAATGTGGACTTTTGTTGACTTTCTGAGGCATCATTTCACAATCATTCAGTTGCATTCCTGCAGCTGGCACGTCGTCAGAATTTTTAAACTGACGAAAAATTTGAACGAATACTGACAACAACCTCAATTCGTCCGTATTTAGTTTTGCTTTTGTTCGGTTCCTTATGGTTTGCTTAGTTTTCAAAACATTAGCATTTCGTGTGACTTTCGACCAACTTCATTCAACCTCCCAAGTCCGATGTATTGAACGAAGGTTGACGATATCTGAACGAATCAATAACTAAAGCTTTGATGAGCTGAACCAAACATCATTGTATAGCTAATGAATCATCCATCTTTTGGAAAAAAAAGACAATATTTTCATACAGGAACAATAGCGTTAAGAATATTTTATCAACTACTTACGCACATCTGTTTGATTGTGACTGGCTGGGCGTGTGCCTGTGTGTAAGTGAGAATGTGAAGACAAATAAAACTTGTTGTTGTGAAGACAAACAAAGTCTCTCACCTGTTGTCAAGACAAAAAAAAAAAAAAAATCCCGCACCTGCAAGTACTGTGGACATGAGGACAAGGCTGGATGCACTCTGTTTTATACCGCTTTCTTTCACGTTATCATGAATGTTTCGTTTAAAGTGTCAAGGTCGATGTTCGCATCATTTTTTTTTGTTAGTTTCCATTTTATTTCGTTGCTTTTTTGCTCTTGATTCCATTTTCCATGATGGGAAAGTTGCAGGATCTTTTGTCCATATTTTTTCGATGATTTGTTACTTTTTGTTACTTTTGTTATTTGTTACTTTTTTATCCTTCCTCCAGGTATTGCCATGTTACCGGGTCCTTAACTTTTTAGCTCAGGTGAAGACAGGCACCCCATCCAGCAGGTGGCAGACACGTCTATGGGATATTATATATGTATAGTCTTTTTTTAAATCGATCTGGTGTGTCAAAATTCACTAGAGTTTAATTGGTTTATCGTTGCTAAATGCCCCTTTTTAAATACTGAAAATACTGCACAGATCGTTAATTTCCGTTGTCATAATTGTGGCAGGACACCAGTTTTGCACAAACTATTCAGAGATCTGTAGGGAATTCTCATGCCTCATCACACATAGCTTAAAAAGCCCACTGATGATTTAACAAGTGATTAGGGGAAGAACAGCCTTTAGTTTTTCCACACTTATGATGTCACAAAAATTCCAACTGATCCATAATGCACTGGTTATGAGAGGGGATTTCTGCAGCCTGATGCAGATCAATTCCAACTGAAAGCACACACAAGACAGCCATGAAATTGCAAATGAAATCCATTAACATCTAAAGGATGTTGATTCTCCTGCAGACCATCAGGCTCCTTTTCCTTTTCAATATCTCAAACGTATCATGTTACTATGACACAAACCCAGACCTACTCTGCTGGGAACAGACAGAGCTCCTTTATGCCAGTGTGTTTTCATTGACTCTGCCCCCTACTGGTAAGACTGCTGCTCTGTGCTGCAGCACTGACTTCGTATTTCTGTTGCACAATGACAGTCTTTGTGGGAAAATCTGTCTGGTAAACCTGTGTGGACACTCACATCTATGCCGTCTGACCCAGGGGTACCTGAAGGGCCCGGCGGACCTGGAGGGCCCTGAGGTCCAGGCGGACCCCTCTGAAACACAGATAGAAGATATATTTGTCAGACAACACTGCATGGACACAATATATTCTATTATACTGACAATATTAATATGTGTATATGTCATGATCCAGAAAGTTTTACTGTGTAGGTATAAATAAAATTAAAAATAATTAATAATAATAATAACAACAATAAACAAAATATATCACAAAATATAAAGCAGATTAAAATACTAATAATATTAATAATAATTTTCTAAATTCTATCTGCAAATTATCATTTGCAAAGTGCCAAAAACTATGAAACCAAGTCCAAATAAATAAATACATATATTAATAAATACATTTAAGCATTTAAATAAATTAACAAATAAATTTTGGATTTGAATATTAAATTTGAACTAGTAGAAACAGCAACAAAAAAATGCAAGTAAATCTAGATCATGATGGTGGGAAAATAAAAGGATAAATAAGAGCAATGCAAGAGGAGGAGGTTATCAACCTGCCCCTCCCACCTTCATTAGTGGAGCAATAAATCTTTTTTTATAAGATAAAGCAAAATGCATGAAGTTGAACAGGAACATTAGTGAGGTGTTACCAGCTCAGTGTCCAGTATCTAGGTCTTTTTGAACAGGACCTTTCACGCTGACTTGTCAAAATTTGTGTGTTTGCGCAAGTTGCATGAGTTGGCACAGCTGATGGTTTTGTTTTCCGATGAAAAGGTGAAGGATCTTCAGTGCTCAAAAACATAAAATCATGTAATTGAAAGTGATGCAATTCGACCAGGGCAGCACAGCGACGCCATGTCGACAACTATCAAGCGACAAGTATGATTCCATGGGTTTGCAAAAACTGTCTAGTTCACCAACAATAGCTGAACTCGATCCCATAAAAATATAGCTATTTTCCTACATATGAGAGTGGGGCCAGAAATTTGAGCTTGACTTCTGAGCTTTATTGCATATGGATCCTAACCAAAATCAAATCACTTCTTCCTGTCCATAGGCCCACAGGACGTGCCAAGTTTGATTAAAATCACATCATACATGATTCAGATATCTTGCTATAATATACAAACAAGCATAGTTACATATGGAGACGAAGGAGATCACAAAAATGCACACCTGTGAAGGTTATCATACATGTTGCAGATTTTAAACCTTTTCATGGAAGAGCACTTTAACTCCAATACCTGTTGGCGCTTTCCAGGGACTCTTCCTTCCCACTAAACCCTAGAATACAAAGCTAAGAAACATGCTGATCAGAACCTGTCCACTCACCACTTGGGCCAGCACCAGACAGAGCGTCTGCAGCACCACCAGGGTTTTCAGCAAGGCCGAAAGAGCAGCCATGGTCCCCGTCACCTATCCCCCACTCTTCTCAGATCAAATCCTGTTGTCCTCTCGCTGCTCAGCTGCAGGCCGACACGGCGCCAGACTGGTGAAGCAAAGCTGTCCGGAAAGAGGTGGGGGCATTGGGTGGTGGCAGGGTGGAGGGGGGAGTGTGTAGTCCTGAAAACATTTACTCAGCAGGAGTGTGTCGAGACGCATGGAGAGATGAGGTGCAGCGAGAGATGGAGAGAGAGTGTGGTATAATCCTGCCCCAGAGAGCACAAAAGCCCCTTTTTGAGATTGAGACACAGTATTTTAAAAACAGTCCGATTCCATCATAGGACAGGAGCAAAGTTTGTGAACATCAGCTGGTGATGTGTTATTTATGTCTAAGCATATCTCAAAAACTAAACTTCTAAAGTTGTACAGCCTCTGGGTTTTTTTTTTAATCTATAAGTCATAAAAATAATTTTCTTTGGCACCACTATAATTTTATACGTTAGTATTTAAATAAGGGATATATATTATATTGCCAATATGGTCAGAATTGACACCGTCCGGAAACAATTTTGAATTTCAACCCCTGATGGGTTGAAATTCAATCGATCAGATACTACAACCTACATTTTGTAGGAACATCATAGATCATGTGGGAGCTACCCCTGAGCTGCATGAGGATGCTTGGAAGGACATCTTGACTGCCAGTCAGAGTAAAGACAGGCAGCATGAGGTCAGCTGTGCTGGTCGCTCCAACAAAATAAACTAAGATGGTGGAAAACACTTTGAAATACCTTATTTCTGTATAACTCTATTATGTTGTCATATATTTTGTAAAAGTTGGTGAGAAATAAACACTTGCAAATCTAAAAATCACTAAGGGCCCTTGGGCAAGGTCCATAATCCCCAAGTTGCTCCTGGTGTGTAGTGAGCGCCTTGCAAGGCAGCAGCATCACATCGGGGTGAATGTGAGGCACTGATGTGTAAAGTGCTTTGAGAGTCTGATGCAGATGGAAAAGTGCTATATAAATGCAGTCCATTTACCATTTTTGTTAGTGTATGTGCTCCATTGCCTCAGGAACAACCATCAAGAAAGTGGGTCAGGTCACAGCTAATCTCAAAATCTCACTGATGCACACAAACATTTCCTCCTGCAGTTTGTCAGCACAATGACATTAGAAGGAAGATATTTTCCATATAATTCCCCTCCAGATATATATATATATATATATATATATATATATATATATATATATATATATATATATATATATATATATATATACACGAGGGCTGTCATTAAAGTATAGGTCCTTTTTATTTTTTTCAAAAACTATATGGATTTCATTCATATGTTTTTACGTCAGACATGCTTGAACCCTTGTGCGCACGCGTGAGTTTTTCCACGCCTGTCGGTGACGTCATTCGCCTGTGAGCACTCCTTGTGGGAGGAGTCCTCCAGCCCCTCGTCGGAATTCCTTTGTCTGAGAAGTTGCTGAGAGACTGGCGCTTTGTTTGATCAAAATTTTTTCTAAACCTGTGAGGCACATCGAAGTGGACACGGTTCGAAAAATTAAGCTGGTTTTCGGTGAAAATTTTAACGGCTGATGAGAAATTTTGAGGTGATACTGTCGCTTTAAGGACTTCCCACGTTGTGAGACGTCGCGCAGCGCTCTCAGGCGCCGTCGTCAGCCTGTTTCAAGCTGAAAACCTCCACATTTCAGGCTCTATTGATCCAGGACGTCGTGAGAGAACAGAAGTTTCAGAATAAGTCAGTTTCAGCATTTTATCCGGATATTCCACTGTTAAAGGAGATTTTTTTAATGAAAGACGTGCGGACAGGTCCGCGCGTCGGGACGCAGCTGGCACGGTGCGGCGGCACAGGAAAAACACCTCCGTGTTGATAACCATTTGTAAAATCCAGGCGGCTTTTGATGGCTTTCAGTGGAGTGAGTATATGAGAAATTGTTTAACAGCTGGACATGTTCCACCTTGTCCTTAAGGCTTCCAACGGAGGTGTTTTTCCTGTGGCGGAGCGTCGCAGCGGCTGCGAGCCGACGCCAGTCTCTCAGCAACTTCTCAGACAAAGGAATTCCGACGAGGGGCTGGACGACTCCTCCCACAAGGAGTGCTCACAGGCGAATGACGTCACCGACAGGCGTAGAAAAACTCACGCATGCGCACGAGGGTTCAAGCATGTCTGATGTAAAAACATGAATGAAATCCATATAGTTTTTGAAAAAAATAAAAAGGACCTATACTTTATTGACAGACCTCGTATATATATATATATATATATATATATATATATATATATGTTCTCTTCATTAAAATGAGCTGTAACTTTGCAACCCATTACAAAAAACAAACTGACATTATAATGCTTGGATTTTGGTAGAAATTTTGTAAAATTTGAAAGGGCGTACCACGTTATTAGAAAGAAAAGACCTGAGTAAAAGGTTTGTTCATTAAATTCAGTTTATTTTCACAAAGGTTTCATCTGAATCAAATGAACCAATCGTGTAACAGTTATTTTTTTCTTAAAATGTATTCTGTTCACAACTTTAAGAGACATTAGAAGACATTTTTTGTTCAGTCAGGTGTTTGGGTAGCCAAGCAGGTTTTCTTTACCATTTATATCTACTAAACACAACCAAGTCTCACGTTTTCTTACATATTCCTTTCAAGAAATGACTCACATTTTTGTGATGCGGTTTATTGTACTTCACTATTTCGACCCTAACCCTAACCATAACCCCCCATGCTTCCCCCTCCACCGCACATCACCAGAAATTTTGTGACACCATCGCAACTTAATTTCATCATACCATTACAAAAATGTGACTCATTTCGTCATGGTACGGCAAACTAATAGATTAAATCATTTTTCATGATGCCATCACAAACTGGCGTGAGATCGGGCTGACTTCACAGCACTTACAATGCAGCCTCAGTGTACGATGGCCTACACAAAAATGTATGGTAGCCATCCCATGGTCGTAGCTGGTCGTAGCCAGGTAGGGGTCAGTGAGAAGTTACAGAAGGGTCAAAACTGAAACAAAATGCTTCAATCATAGTCATATTTGTCTGATCATAAAGATTTCAAAAATGTATAGTTTTGGCTATCTCTGACTGAATGTGATGAAGTTATGGGGTAAAAACAACAAAAATGGTGACAAAGGCCAAATGTTTGTTCAGGGTTCAAAAGTCAACGTTGCTCCAATTTTGGTAAAAAAAACAAACAAACAAACAAAACAAAACAAACAAACAAACAAAAAAAAACAAGTGATCTAAATTATTAGTTAGGTTAATGGGATTTTAAAAAAGAATAGTCTGTACCATCTGTTATGCTTAGTTATCAAGTTATAGGCAACATATGTCATAGAATCCAGTCGCATCAACCATGTCTCAGCTTTCGTTTGGAGACCAAGCATTCAACAGTCATAATATTCTATTAATCGCATTAGCTCAACCAATTTTTTAATTGCTTTTTACCAATTTTAGATACCTGTAGAAATTGAATTTGACCTTTGTCACCATTTTTGCTGTTTTTACCCATAACAATCAGTGACAGCTCAAACTAAACATTTTTGATAAAGTGTTAGGAAGGGTTAATCACATTTGCAAGAAATCCTTTTCTTTCTTTAAATTAGATTAGGACAGAATGAATTAGGGTGACTGAGGCATATGTAGCAGAAGTTAAAAAAATCCATTGTATGCTCAAATAACAACATAACATTAGCAAATTATTTTGTATTCATCAAGATGTTATTCATACAGCAATGCTAGGTGTTTTCTTTTAATAATATACCTTTGTATGGTTTAATCAACCCTACATCATTCTCAGAAGTTGGCTCCACTTTGTTTACATCTAATGTGCACAGTTCTTTTGCAAGTCATTTTTGTCATTATTGTGTTTCTTAACATAGTGAGCAATGTGACAACTCAAATTAAAAGAAAGCAACACAAATAACACAATTACAAAAAAAAAACAACATGCTGCTAGTTTGTCTTATAAGCTAGCAAAGAACTATGCAGCTAACACTGCTTCTTTTTGTTTTTTTTCTTTCAAACTTTACTGAACAATGAACAACAAAGACAGAGTGGGTAAACTGCCTTTGTAGAAATTTAAAAAATGTCACCAAAAATAAATGTTGTAAGTAATCATAAAATACAATAATGTTTTATGAGCTACACCTTCACATTAGCGAGAAAAGAGGGCAACAGGCACTTGATGGGCATTCCTGTGGCGTAGCCAGCACATGGTTACTTGCCATTAATGTGCACAATGTTTAATGAGAGGTTAGAAAGGATGGAAAAAGCAAAGTTCATTTTATTTGTTTGAGTCAAACATATTTTGTGGTGATGTTCCTGTATTGCTAGTTAGCATGTTAACATCATAAGATGTCTCGTAAATAATTTCAGAGGCATTATCGAGTTACAAAAACAGTGCTTTTAGATTTACAGGTGTTTATTTCTTGCTAACTTTTACAAAACATATGAGGACAAAATGCCAAACATATTAGATTTATCCAGAAATACAGCTGTTTTGGAGTGTCTTCCGGCATCTTGGATTATTTTGTTCCAGTGAGTAACCAGCTAACGTCACGCTGATGCGTCGCGTTGCTCAGTGTTTGCATAAAATAGACTTCTCATTGATTTTGACCCCAGCTGGCTGGCAGCACAGGGACCGTTGTCTCTTGTAAAATGTCTGCCATGATTAAGCTATTGTGGACCGTAGGAACAAGATTGAGAAAAGTTAATTTAGAGCTGTACTAAGTGTCCTGTTGCTATAAGTGATTTCTCTTCTATAGCTATGGTCAAACTCAAATAGAACACTCACAGGATTGATTATTAACCGTGCTTATGACTAAGCTTGTAAATGTGAACTTGTCTTTATGCCAGCTCTCTGAAAGGGACTTTTGCCAACAAAAAGATCATCAGGAAGCTCCCACAGTGTTGTTAAATCCTCAAAGTTGCTGCTAAAAGGGTATTTATTTCCCAAAGTTACACGGCTTATTCCCTTTTTTCTTTTTCTTTTTTCTCTTCTTCTGCCCCCTTTTGGTTTGAGCGCCTGAACTGGATACACGTCTCTGTACTGACATCTAGTGGTCATTTTTCTGAGCGCAGAATAAAAAGCAGATTTTCAAGGCTGAACAAACAACTCAAACGTGACTCTTACTGTCCAGAGACTATATTACATGTCAAACATACAGCTCCTCGTCTATCCACTAGATGACAGCATATACCTGTCGGCTGATTTCAGCATTGCAGAGCGAGGCGGTTGCCATAGTGACCTGTGCTGCATCAGAGACAATGAAGGCAGCACTGAGGATGCTGGGAGGGGATCCACTTATTCCTAAATGAAGATTTATTACACACGCCAGGGGATTTCAACACATTCCTCATAAAAAAAAAACAATAAAAGTGCATAAACGCAACTCAGCAATGTCCTCCGCTGTCTTTGTTTTTTTTTTTTGCATACAAAAAAGTGTTTCTCACACTCAAACTCACAATTAAAGCAGCATTCCACACATTGGCCGATGGCACTGAATATTAATTACTAAGTTGTTTTGTAATGATAAATTCTCTAAGATGCAAATTAGTCATGGACTCAAAATAATTAAAATTAAATGTGATGAAATCCAGTGTTTCTCAGAGCTGTTTATTAATGTTCCATCTGTTTATCTAAATTAGACCTACACCATGCTGAGCTGCTGGTTTGCACTTTAAGGTCAAATTGAGAGGAATGTAGTGACAAGCACACACAACAACAACAACAATAATAATAATAATAATAATAATATTTTTCATAGAATGCAACATGTACCATGCAGAAATATGCAGTGGATGCATAGAATACAAATGCAACTTACAAATTTAATACAAAACAAAAATAAATCTCAACGCATTCATTTAATTTATACAGTCAGGTTGATAAGCATTTGGACAGTAGTACAATTTTCATAATTTTGCATCTGTATCCACCATAATTGTGTTGAAATGTAGACTGTTAGCTTTAATTACATTAGATTCCTTGGGGTGCCTCGTGTTGTGATTTGGTGCCAGGGGTGCTGAAAAGGGGAGAATAAGGAGAAGGATTCTAGGGGCCCATGATTGACAGGGGCCCAGAGAGGCCCCTAATACAATTATAATACTGACAAAATAATGTCAGGGTGGCCCAGTAAGATTTCTTTGCATGGGGCCCAAAATCCCTGGCGGTGCCCCTGTTTGGCGCTATATAAATAACTCAAATTAACAGAAAATGTTGCAATAACACAAAGGAATGGTCCCTCAATTTTCAGAACCCATACGTCATTGGTGAAAATAAATATATGGATTAGGATTAATAGAAATCATCGCTTTAACAGGCAGTTTTCTTGAAACATATAATGGGATGGATACATAAACATTTCCAAGTCAGTGAGTGTATATTTTGCTGTTTGTATTAAGAAATACACACAGCATGATTCTGTATGGTATGTCTGGAGTAGGCAGTTTTCAAAACTGAATGTGCAAGAAGAAGACTATGAGGGAAGCCATCAAGACACGTATAACTATGAAAGAATTACAGGCTTCTATGGCTGTGATTGGAGAAACTGTATAAATTGCAGCATTTGCATCACAACTTCATGATAGTGGTACAGAGAAGGATTTTATTTAAAAAAAATGTTAAAAACTCAACTCTATTTTGGTACATGGGAGACTCAACACTTGATACGTGTTTCAATGTATTGAAATGCTTTGCTGCAATGGTGACTAGTGATACAACAGACAAAAGTAGGCCCATCTGCAGCTTCATCAAAACTACAGAAGCCGTAACTCCTTGAGTCGTCATAAGTGTCTTGGTAGCTCCCTTCACGAGTCTTCACATCAACCCTCAGATTTTGAGACATGCCCAGCTGTAAAAGTGATTTTGTATGAATAACTTTATATTTAGTTTGCTCAATTACTTATAGACGCTGAAAATGGAGGGATTATGTACAAATGGCTGTAATTCCTGATTGGACAATGCAATATTTTTGTCAAACCTCCTGAATTAAAACTAATAGTCTAAACTACAAGCACATCCTGATAGTCTCACTTCAACAGTTTCAAGTACAGCCCTCACTGCAGGTGTTCCTGTTATTTTCATCCATCGCTTTGCTTCCTTTTGTGCACCCAACAAATCTGCATTTTTGCAGACATTGTTAATGGCTTTATATTTCATTATGCTCTAGTGAACTGTGAAGTGTTTGCCTCAGTGCCACTTCTCTGGAAAAGTATATTTCTAAAGTGACAATGTCAGCAGACTGCTGCAAATCCAAATGACAAAACAGCATTTTCTTGTAATACGTGTGACTCATTCCTCCTTCCAGTGCTTGGAAGTTGCAACATTCAGGAAGAGCTTAGCTGAGATGACATTAACTCTTTGACACACAAGAATTAATGGATTTTAAAAAGTGTATCAAATTTCATCAGATAGTTACACGGAAGCCCGCTGTCATTTCAAAGTGTTTTGTCCTGTTTGTCCGATTGCACAGTTAGTGGATTTCTCCCAACGTGGAGAAGGTTTATTGCCATAGGCAGCCCTAGAGTGGGCTTGATGATGCTGCACATCTTCATAAGAATTTCACAAGAAGTTCTGCCCTGACTTCACCAGAAAATTAAGGTTTCCTGTTCAAAAATCCTATTTTCAGCATCAGTTTCTCACCACAATTCTTAAACTCATCGTGTTGTGTAATTTCACCATGTTCCTTTTGCTTTGAATACAAGCGTTATTGAAAATACATTAAAATATAGAATTAACAAACCTACGAATTGACATCAGTTATCATGAGAAATATTATGTTGGGAAACCGAAGCAGGTATACAGTAACCCGCCAATTTATTAGTCTGAAGGCTAAAGTGTGTCCCACTTTAAACAACTTTGACCTTTTTCGGACCATCCTTTGTAAACCCTAGAAATAGCTGTGCATGAAAATCCCCATTTAAATCCCCTTTCTTCTCCATTCTGATGCACGGTTTTAACTTCAGCAAGTCATCTTTACCACTTGCAGATGCCTCCAGCTGAGAGACAAGTGCAAGCTCAGAGTCTCTGAGTTCTTGCCAATGGCATTTGTCAGGGATGTGTTCTGGCACCTACTCTGTTTGATGTTTGCATTGACACAGTGTTGGGTAAAATCCTGGAGTCCAGCAACTTAGGTACCTTTTTTATCAGTGAGGAAAGGTTCATGGACCTGAACATATACACAATGCTAAGATATCTGTGGAACCAATGGATGCCATGATTTCAGCACTTGAGATGCTTAGTGATGAGTCAGATTGTCTGGGGTTGCAATTGTAGAATTAAAACTAAGATCCAGGGTTCACTTCTTGGATTCAGACATCAGAAGTGTATCTGCTTGCGATGAAGGTGTCAAACTTGTTGTAGACATGGACCATGTCTACCTCTGCAGTTGTCAACCAGGACCCAGGGTGGTTCAGCAGTGTGGTGGATGTGGCAACATGCACTACCAGCACATGTTCTAAGACATGATCTGAACTAGTACCGCTCTCCTATGCTGTATTCCTCTACACTAAAATGCACAAAGTGCTTGGGAGCGCTGTCATACACAATGGCAGAGCAGGCAGTGACATGAAGAAATGACTCAACAAGGCCAGAAATGTTTTCAGAATGATGAACAATGTATGGAAGTCATCCCAATACAGTGCTAAGACAAAACTAAGACTGTACCAGAGCTGCTGGTACGTAATGCTGGAGGATGACCGAGAGTGACCTGAACAAGTTGTCCACCTTCCACGCCAAGACCTCAGAAGAATACTACAGATCTGAGACTATCTCCAACCAAGAACTTCTCACCCGCTGCAACCAGGACAGCATGGGAACCATCATTTTGCGAAGGCGATAGAGATGGATTGGACACGTCATATGACAGGAACAGGACAACATCACCTGCATAGCCCTTCACTGGACACCAGAGGGAAGCGAAGTGAGGAACTGAAGACCTTCCATCACATCTGGGGAACCATTCAGAAGTTGGCTCAGGACAGGCAGCAGTGGCGCTCCTTTGTTGTTGCCCTACATGCCAAAGATGCATATGGCAGTAAGTAAGTAAAATGCACAATATTAAGATGTCAGGCAAAACTACAAAAAAAAGCATAAGCAAAAGATCCTGAAATATCTTGACTAAGAAGCATTTGGTTGCATGAAAAAGTGCTGAGATCTAAAATCCAGCTGTGTAGGGCTTGTCATGGGTGAAAGCATTAAAACAAAATCAACATCCAGTCTTTCCTCAGTATGAATGGTTCCAAAGCTTATTCAAACTTAGAAAACAGACACGTACACATAAATCTTTGGCATTATGTCTGTTTTTTAACCATTTAGTGTAATGTGACTTGTTGCACGAGTGCATACCACATTCACTGTAACTCACTGAGAGATCACCTGGCACCACAGACCGACTAAATAAAAACCTCAACCACAAATCCTGACCTCAAATGACCGACCACTTGTCCTCCGTTTGACTGCACACAACCTGCACAAATGCACAAAACAGAGAAAACACACACATGCTCATGCATTAAACCAGCACCCGACATGAAGTATTGTGACTGACCAGAGAGGTTCTGTTTCAGCTCTGGCGTTCCACCCTCTGCTCTCATTTTTCCTGAGAAAGACACGCCAAGTCCGTTCCTTGGCTAAAAAGACACCCGAGACGAGGGGACAGTGAACATCATTGTCACGGTCTGGTGCAAAGGCATTAATTCATACAAACACAGTGTATGATGGGTAACAATACCATACTTGGGATGACCAGAGTGCACAGTCAGTATTACATACGGTGGAACACCAATCACATCCCGACTAACCTTTAAATGGGTAAAGTGGAGCACTGATGATACTCTGCCTGACCTGAGTGGGACAAAGTTAATAAACTAACCTTTTTGTTCATATGTTGTATTAACCCTCTGGGGCCGACGCCGTCGTATACGATGGCTAAGACCAAGCTTTACTAAATTATAAATAACTTTTAATGATATGAGATAGAAACTTACTTTCTAATGAGCCAAAGTGGGCCAAAGTGTGAATGAAAGCTGCTTTAGGAGCAGAACAGTCCAAAACACAGCAGAAGTAGACGTTTGTGATGTAACCTTTGTATAATAGCAGACAGAAATTGCTTTGAGATGAAGACAAACAAAACACATAAACCATTTTGTATATTGTTCAAAATGTGCATTTGTGTTTATTGTTGAACCTTTTTGTTGTACAGTCTTTCACACAAGACCTCAAATTACCTTTATAAAGTGTCAAAACAGTTGTTTTATAGTTTGCTGTGTGTTTAAATAAATGTGTGTGGAAAATTATTTTCCGCTTTATTTTTCCTTTCTTATTTCTGATTGTAAACCTTATTACACTTATAAAACACAACAAAAGCACTATATTATGAAAGCACAGGTTGTCCTGAAAAAAAGAGACATAAAACTTGATTTTGAGATGCAGGGAGAGCTGTTAACAGCAATAATAAAACATTTATGCCAGGCGAGTGAGCTGTCCAAAAAATGCCCTCGGACCCCAGAGGGTTAAAGAATGTTTTTGGGGATGGTTTTCATAAGTTTCCTTGGATGCGAGTGTTAAAAATTATGGGCATATTATTTCCTAAGGAAGTGCAGATTGACTGAAGCAAAAGTCATCAAGCTACCAACAGTTGCAATAGCTGTGCAAATCAGTGCTAGTCTTGAATCAGTTAGTATTTATTAAAGCATCATTTTTGGAATTGAGCAATGTTTTTCATAACAGTTTACTTGGGTGTGGTATTAAAAAAAAATCCAAATGGACAAAAGGTCTTCAAGCTACCAACAGCTGCAAAAGTTGCTAACCGGCGCTAACATTGCTATCATACATATGTATAATTAATTACCACAAAATTTAATTTGATGAAAATACTGAAGCACATACTTCTAAGATGATACACTTAGGCAACTAACTACACAGCAAGCCATATAATTAGAGATATTTGTAATAAAATGTTCATCAAGGAAAAACACTATCTACCACAACAACTAGCAGGTACAGCTAACAAAGCTGTGATAGCAGGGCTCTGGTGCTGCATTCAAAGTCCTTGGAAAGTCTGCGATTTTGACTTCTAGCTCAGGCAAAAATGTCTTGAATGCTCCATCTGGTTGGAAATTACTTGTGGAAACCCGTGAGGAAATTGAGCGACCTGAGGTTTATTTTTTTTTATTTTGTTTTTTTTTTTTCATTTATATAGTGCCAAATCACAACAGAGTTGCCTCAAGGCGCTTCATACAAGTAAGGTCTAACCTTACTAACCCTCAGAGCAACAGTGGTAAGGAAAAACTCCCTCTGAGGAAGATACCTCAAACAGACCAGACTCAAAGGGGTGACCCTCTGCTTGGGCCATGCTTCAGACACAAATTACAGAAAAATTCACAAAACAAATATACAGGAAAAGCTGTTGGTGCACAGGACAGGAGGGTCGCCAGCACAAATACCACACCCATCTCTGGATGGAGCCGCACCTTAAACAGAGAATCGAGCATCAGAAAGACAAGAAATACAGTATAATTTGTCAGCATTAAACAACAAGAAAAACAGGAAATACTAAAGTGATTGCCAGCTATTAGCCCTGAGCTTCACTAAAAGACCCAGAATTTAGGTAAAGTTGAGGCCACGCCATGCTCCAATTACTAACAAAATGAATTAAAATAGTGAAAAGCACTAGAACTATACTATGCCAGTATGCTAGCCATACGAAAGGGAAAATAAGTGCGTCTTATGTCTGGACTTGAAAGTCTCTACATAACCTGACTGTTTTATTTTGACGCAAGGAGATCTTTCCAGAGAACAGGGGTATGAAAAGCTCTGTGACCCACAGACTTCTTATTCACCCTAGGGACACAAAGTAGTCCCGCACCCTGAGAACGCAAACCCGGGCCGGTACGTAAGGTTTAATTAGATCAGCTAGGTAGGGAGGTGCCAGTCCGTGAACAATTTTATAGACTAGTAGCAGAACCTTAAAATCTGATCTCACTGAGACAGGAAGCCAGTGAAGGGATGCCAAAATAGGTGTAATGTGGTCAAACTTTCTGCTTTGTGTCAAAAGCCTGGCAGCAGCATTTTGAACTAATTGGAGACCCCTAATGCTGGACTGCGGTAAACCAGAAAATAAAACATTGCGTAGGATCAAAAATTACTCCAAAGTTCCTCACTTTGACCGTGTGATGTATGACACATGAGCCTAGGCTAAGCTTTAAGTGGTCAAATTGATGCGATGTCTTCATTCAGTCTTATCAGAGTTTAAAAGTAGGAAGGTATCTGAGTTGACATCACAGCCATGGCAGCTGTGTTTGCAACTAGCAAGACAATAATACTAATGTTGAAAATGCATGTTTAAAATGAATTTTTAACAAGATTGCCACTGTATGTAATATATTCACATTCTATGTACAATTAGTTCAGTTTCCATCAGCACACATCAACAAAAACATCACTGATGATTCCATTTAGCCCAGAAGATAATGTCAGCTTAGCTACTGTGTTAGGCTATTTAGCTGATCTATATTTGTCTCCAAGGTAATCTCATGCATGCACGTCTTCCTGCACGTTTTCCAGAAGTAGGATTTTTTTTTCTGACCATCTGAGAGTTTTCAACACAGCATGAGTCCCAGGAAAAAAAACAGCACAAACTGATGATGTCATACACAAGCAAGATGTGAAAGTAAACAAAAAATTGTGTTAAAACTCATTGTTTTTTGCTTTTATCATGTGTTGGGGTCACAATTTTATTATTTATTTATTTATTTAGGCTGGGTGTTTAAGCAACTTTCATAGGGGTGGGCTGATTATCACTGCTGCTCATCTTTGCGGTTATACATCAGTTTCTAAACATGTAACAAAGTACTTTATGGCATCAACAGATGAGAGTCATACACAAGAAAAATATAGCTGAACAAACAACAGCTCCCCCTCACCCAAAAAGGAATAAATAAAAAAATCTTGGAAATTACAGCAATTCTTAATTAGTTTTAAATTTAAATTTTAAATCAGTTTGACCTTTCTATGTCACCCAAGGTCAAAGGACACATTACAACAGCAATGTTGATGTGCAACTTCATAATAATATTTCATACTAACATTACGGATCTTTATGCAATTCCTTGAAAATTCAGTGCTAATTCACTTTGACCTTTTGATGTCAACTGAGGTCAAAGGTCAAGTCACAAAGAGAATGTTGATGTGCGACTTCATAAGTGTCTCATGGTAACGATAGTGGAACGTTACACATATCCTTGATAAAAACAATTTGAAATCAATTTGACCTGTTAGTGTCCTCCAAGGTCAAAGGTCAAGTGACATGGAAATGTTGATGTGCAACTTCAAATTAGTGTTTCATAGTCACCATAGTTAATTTTATGCAATTCCTTGAAAAAACATTTGACCTTTCAAGCTCACCTAAGGTCAAAGGTGATAATATGAATACTAATTACAGTACATGCATGCAGTACCTTCACTGCTTACCAAGAGGCTGCTTTTCACACTTTGAAGAATCAGCCATGTAAGGGAATCGTAGTGAATACCCACCGCCCAGCTTTTGGTGACAGAATGCAGAAAGGAAATTATTTGCATGTTGGAAATATTTTACACCAAAATGAAGACAACATAAACAGTCCAACAGTGGTCGCCCTCATTAGTGTCCTCTCACGAGAGGCCACCCCTCATACAGCCACATTTCCACTGCAACAACTGTCTTTCTATTGATTTCACCTCTCAAGAGAGGCCACCCCTTAAACATGGCCAGCAGCCCTCTCAAAAGGATGAAAATCCCCTCAGCGGTGGCCATACCGTGGAAAATCCAAACTGGGTCACGTCAAAACTCTCCTATGAACGTGAGCTTGCAAGATCACTCCAGTAAACAAAAGAACAAAGAAAAATGGCTCCTTTTGGCAAAACTTCTGCATGTCAGAAAAGAAAAGCTTTAATGTTCGAAAAAAAAGGTGAAAGTTTGCATAAGAAACAATAATGTTCCCAAAAGTTAGCTGTTGATATCAGTTTTCTAAAATGCAGGCCAACAACATTCATACAAACACTGAAGATGCACTACAAGACGAAACTCTTGCCTCTTGTCCTATTGGTAATGGATGACGTTTAAAAGACTGGCAAGTTAAACATTTTATGTGCTTAACTGTTTTGTGGACTGATCTTGTTTTGATTTTACATTTTTGCAACTTTAAAAGATACAATTCTTGTGCTACAATTTTGAACTTTGAGCGGAAGACATGGTTTGACTCTGACTGTCGTCAATAAATCTGTGTTGTTTTCCCCCAAACTTCATGATCGTAGCAATATGAAAATTCAGTAAGGTATGTAAGGCTTCTATAATACATTCCAATTCTAAGGTAGAACTCTACTAGTGTATACTAAGGTATATCTAAATATCTCAAAAAAGAAGAATAGAGTAGAGTAGAGCCACTTAGGTGCCTGGTCTTGAGAACCAGGGATGGCAGGTTGAAAAGCTTTTTTATCCCATTGGAACTCTCCCTACCACCTAAGCGGACCCCCCTTCACCCCACATTTTGTACCCTCTGTCACGAAATGAATTTGTGCCCCTGTTATGAAAAACAACTGATTTTCTTACCCCCATCACAAACCTATACTTTAATGTACTTTTCGTAACCCAGTTCCACAAACTGCAGTGAGACTGGGTTGGTACTGGGATATGTACCACAAGAAAAATTATCTGGTATTATTCTTTGGTGCAGGTGTGAGAACGAATGGATAACAGGGGCATTCATTAACAATCAGGCAGAGTTTGAGGTCGCCCTGAAGCCGGCAGAGTGTGAAGCCTGTCTCTGAACCATGCAATTTTTTTTTTTTTCAGTCATGGCAGGGGAGTCTGACACACTGAAGACATGCAGGCAGAGGATATTAATGTGTCTGTGTGAAACATTTCCTTTTTTCCCCCTCTGTGCGTGGAAATCGCTGCAGTTTTGTTTGACGTCTAAAGTGCTTGGGAAATCGTGCAAATGAAGACATTTTGTAGTCTAATTTGGTTGTCCATCAAGAAGACGAACTTGGTGTGTGTGGTGTGCATGCACGTGGGACGTGTAAAAATAACAAAATGACCTTTGCCTTTGTTTAACTGTAACGTGAATTGAATGCTTGCGCTCCCTTGTGCCGTTGTGCACTTTTCCCTGCAAACCGACTTTAAAGGCTCATCGCTTAAAGTGAATTTACAAAACACGCTGTCAGTTTGGGAAACGTTCAGCCTGCAACCCGACCCAAACCTGATGTCGGGATGACATCCTCGCTGTACAGTGAGAACTGACCAAAAGTAGCAGACTGACAATACTACAGAGATTTTAAAAAATGACGGTGCTTAGCAGCGGTTGACCCCGGTCTGCGCGAGGAGAGGTGTTTCTAAGCAACAGAACAGCGCAGCAGTGAGCCATGCCAGAGACTCTGCTCCAACCGTACAAAAGAAAAGGAGGGGCATCAAACATTGTCTCATGGTGCAGATTATTTTTGTTTTAATATGTTTGAATTGGCAAGCACACACATGTAATTTAGGTTTTGACATGACTATGGTAGCTGCAAATTATGGTTGCATCCTCCGTGAGCTTTCCTTGCCTCGGGTGATGAAATTCTGCATGCAGTGAACAGACCAGTGGAATATGTGGCCTGCAGAGGTGGTCTGGTTGACGTTGTGACCTTCACTGTAATTGGAATTTCTAAAACTAAAACACTGAAGCTGGATAAATTCATATTAGTACAATACTGTGGATGCATTGCAGATGCCAGCTTGAAAATTCGTAAGTGATAAGATTATTACAACCCCAATTGCAATGAAGTTCGGTCATTGTGTAAAATGTAAGTAAAAACAATACAGTGATTTTCAAATCATCTTAAACCTATATTCAATTGATTACACTACAAAGACTAGATATTTAATGTTCAAACTGATAAACTTTATTATTTTTGTGCAAATCTTTTCTCATTTTGAAATGGATGCCTGCAACACGTTTCAAAAAAGCTGGGACAGTGGTATGTTTACCACGGTGTTACATCATTTTTCCTTCTAACAACACTCAATAAGCTTTTCCTTAATGTCACAAGGAAATGCTACAGTATTTAGCCGGGCTGTCAATGTGTATCAATGTCCTAAGTCAAGTGAATTTTGGGAGCGGGCTTTACCAAGAGAACTCTGACCCCAGAAGAACTCAGCCCTGGTTAGATTAGGGTTGGTTTCCAGTAGAGTTAAGGTTAGGGTTAGGGTCCAGTATCTTGTATCCCACAATGCAACTGCCTTGGGTCCTCCATGGCAAACACTCAGGCAGGCTACCAGTTTATCCCTACCTCTCAAAAGTAACCACCTATCTTCTGCAGCCAGGTGAGGCAAGGATATTCCCTTGGCCTATGTCAGCAAGTGTCGTCCTTAAGACTCACACCTATGCACTCGATCATACCTCGATAAATGTCATTCCAGTGGTACCAAAGTGTCCTTCCGAAGAGACTGAGTACCAAAAAAATCCAGCTGTCGCCGTAGGTCACTGGTTAGCCATGCATTAAAGTGGATAGGACCAGGACCCTAAAGACTTGGTTCTTCTTTCTCCTGCAAAGATAAGCAGCATTGCCAAACCCCTCCATCAAGCAACCCCATAACTCCATAAACTCTTTACAGATATCTCTGTGTCCAAGGCTGAGGACCAAGAGACATGAGTCTAATTGCTATAATAAGTGAATGTCTCTTCAAGTTCAACACTTTCACCGCATACTATGCACTTCTGATATCACAAAGTCCCTAAAATCTTGGATGTTAGACTTTGGGTAATTGCAAACACAGACACTCACTCAGCTGCTCAGATGCTGGAATCATGTGATCCATTTATTCTACAAAGATCACAGTATTGTCCTCAAAGTCACCTTTCCTCGTACACAAAAGCAATTTTGAGTCAATGATTTTTAGAACCCTGCAAATACCCACTCCATACAGCAATGACCAGTGTAGGGCTAGAAACATCCCTGATGAACACAAGTTTCACTCGGAAAAACTCAGTCTCTGTTAGCATCTCTTTTGATTATTTAAATTTTTACTCCTTTATTTTTTTATTTTAGTTATGCTTTTTAATTTTATTTTTTTAATTCATTTTAAATTGTTTTTGAATTGTTTTGTGTGACGTGCCTTGGGGTGACGCTCTTGTGAGTTGACGCTTTACAAATTGAATAAACTGAAATTCTCTGTCTGTAGTCTCTAAAGCACTCATTTGAGTATAGGCTTGCTATGATGTCCAGTAATTTCTTGGTGTGTGCAACAGAGACTGGTTTTTTTGTTTCATCCAAGGAATGAAAAATTAGCTTAAAAAAAGAGACAAAATAATGATAAAACACAAAAATATGTATGGCTTGGATCACATTTTTTGCACTGGTTGTCTTCCACCAAGACAGATCAACAGCAGGAATTGCTTCACCTCAGGGAGCTGTGGTGGATGCTGGTCCCACAGACAATCCATTCTTTGAAGAATGCTTTTCATTTGAGTCCCCAGTAGCAATGTGCCAGGTTTCATTGCACGTGGCTCTTAAATGTCGTAACAGGTGATGCACTGATTCGAGTAATTTATGATTCACCAAAAAACACAAATAAAATGCACTTGCACTATAGAATGTATACTGTAGATCTGTCACTGGATGTGGACTGCGCCAGCTGTGCTTCACATAAGGGGTTTCGCTTTCCATGTCATAAAATGCTTGTAAAATGGTCATAGTGAGTTTTTTAAGAGATGACGTAACATGTGAATTTCTCCACTGTGAGATCAATAAAGTCTTATCTTATCTTAAATGTTGATGAAACTGCCCATGAAGAAAACCATAAAACATAGAAAAAAGAAAATCATGGCTTCACACAGCTTACAGAAACATCTACATATTCCCGTAGAAAAGTCAACTCAAGTGAGTGGGCGTCCAATAGCAGCACAATATCAAAAGTGTTGCTGAAGTGTTATTTTTATTTCATTTTATTTTGAGTCATCTGTTGTATTTTATAAAAATCAAATGCGAAGGAGCCAAATTCAGGGCAAGTCACCAAGCTCAACTCCTGACAGCATAAATAAGGCACACGTACACCCACACACACAGGCATGCTCCCACACTGCTCTGAAAAATGACTAAAATACTGTTTTGTGTGTCTGATGAAATCACAGGTGTCTTGAAACACTGATGGATTTGGAATTATATATCACAACAGACCTATATCAGAAATGCAAAATGGTGTCCAATGCGGTTTCACGCAGCTCCAAAACCAGCCAGCCAAAAGCAGTGGGCTCTCTGAATCTGGGATGATCCACGCAACTGACACAGAGTGATACACTGATATTTAGAATACAGAAAGAGAAGCAAAAATATGACCAAACATGACACGAGAAAGATTTCTATTCATATATCTGATGTCAAAACTGAGGGTCCCTTCACACATAGTACAAATTTGGTTGATTTGCGAATAAGGTGCACATGAAACAGGGATGTATGCAAAACGTGTAGAATCGTAGCTGCTTCTAATGCCTCGTACACCTGTTGCTACAAGCATTTGCACACACCAGCGGCTGAAAGACAGAGTGTGCGCTGTGTGAGCCCATCAAACCCTCTCGCGGCAGGTGTTGGACAAATTCCAGCTGACACACACAAACATCTAACACCGCTCGCATGACACTTAGAAAAAGTGTGGCCATTCGCACTATTATCATGAAAACAGTCTGCAGACGATCACTGTCGAGGTGGATGTGAAATTTGTCTAAGTGCCCCATGACTGTGAAGTTGCCGAGTGCACATGTAGCGTGCCAGTGTTGGCTCCCCCCACAACACATGTACGTGTGTTTTGTGCCCCATCCCGCCCCACAGGTGAGGCATCGCTCATCTAATCACAGAGTGACATCTTCGTCGGCACGCTGACAGGACAGAGGTCGTGGCTGGCTGCCCACAGTTGTTGAGACATCTCCAGTCATGGACATCACAGCTGCAGCACATGTCCCATTTTGATGGACACGTGTGTGCGTGTGTGGAAATACATAAAAACATATGCAATTTTTGCGATGGGAGGAGAAACAAACAGCATGACAAATTCGCCACTTTAAGTCATGTATCAGCAGAAATAAGCCGTAGCAAATGCCGTTTGGTCAGTTATCACAAAGCTTTTTTTGTCTTTTTACATCTCTGTTGATTTTAGCCATTTCACTCTCCTGTTAAAAGACAGTGATGGTAGCACAGTGGTAAAGTTTCCACCTGGTAATGAAAGTGTGCGGGCTTGAAACCTGTGGAATATCTTTCTTTTTATTTAACCGTGGGCTTCTGTATTGCGTCCCCTTTTAGGTATGATTCATATCAACCCAGTGATATTCACTAATTATACAGCTTTTATTTTATTTTCCTCCACATCAGCGGCGTGATGTGGTGCACCTCATCCCATGGAACACAGTGCGAGCAGCTGCAGCAGCTCACACTGTGTTCCTGCCCAAAAGACACCGTCACGTTCATGAATATTGCACCGACATCATACACATGCCCTTCAGTGCGATGTTCGTGGTATGCTCATACGAGCTCTACCGAGAGTCGGCCTGAGTTGTACATATTGCACTATGTGTGAAGGAGCCCTGAGTTGTGCATAGGGGTGACAGGGTGAAAAAAGGCATTGTCTAGCTGATCCTCTAAAAATGTTATTCCATGTGTTGGTAACAGTTAAGTACAGAAAATATAATGTAGGTGAAGTGAGTCAATCTTTCCCAATCAGCTTGTGTAAGCAATAACACAAACACAATAACTGCTACTTTTAAAACTCACCATATTTTTAAAAAGCAGATAACAAGACAACAATTAATTTTGATGCATGAGATCAAGCGAAAAAGCATTTTTATTTGCTAATGTAATATTCCATAAATGTGGGTGCCACCTGCACTGGGACCAAATATTTAACCACTTAACAGGCATGCTACTTCCTGCTGTTGCTATCTTTAGACCCGGTCACACAGCACTAATGAAGGACAATGAAGCCCAAACAAGAATGTGGACTTTTGTTGACTTTCTGAGGCATCATTTCACAATCATTCAGTTGCATTCCTGCAGCTGGCACGTCGTCAGAATTTTTAAACTGACGAAAAATTTGAACGAATACTGACAACAACCTCAATTCGTCCGTATTTAGTTTTGCTTTTGTTCGGTTCCTTATGGTTTGCTTAGTTTTCAAAACATTAGCATTTCGTGTGACTTTCGACCAACTTCATTCAACCTCCCAAGTCCGATGTATTGAACGAAGGTTGACGATATCTGAACGAATCAATAACTAAAGCTTTGATGAGCTGAACCACAACATCATGTATAGCTAATGAATCTCCATCTTTTGGAAAAAAAAGACAATATTTTCATACAGGAACAATAGCGTTAAGAATATTTTATCAACTACTTACGCACATCTGTTTGATTGTGACTGGCTGGGCGTGTGCCTGTGTGTAAGTGAGAATGTGAAGACAAATAAAACTTGTTGTTGTGAAGACAAACAAAGTCTCTCACCTGTTGTCAAGACAAAAAAAAAAAAAAATCCCGCACCTGCAAGTACTGTGGACATGAGGACAAGGCTGGATGCACTCTGTTTTATACCGCTTTCTTTCACGTTATCATGAATGTTTCGTTTAAAGTGTCAAGGTCGATGTTCGCATCATTTTTTTTTTGTTAGTTTCCATTTTATTTCGTTGCTTTTTTGCTCTTGATTCCATTTTCCATGATGGGAAAGTTGCAGGATCTTTTGTCCATATTTTTCGATGATTTGTTACTTTTTGTTACTTTTGTTATTTGTTACTTTTTTATCCTTCCTCCAGGTATTGCCATGTTACCGGGTCCTTAACTTTTTAGCTCAGGTGAAGACAGGCACCCCATCCAGCAGGTGGCAGACACGTCTATGGGATATTATATATGTATAGTCTTTTTTTAAATCGATCTGGTGTGTCAAAATTCACTAGAGTTTAATTGGTTTATCGTTGCTAAATGCCCCTTTTTAAATACTGAAAATACTGCACAGATCGTTAATTTCCGTTGTCATAATTGTGGCAGGACACCAGTTTTGCACAAACTATTCAGAGATCTGTAGGGAATTCTCATGCCTCATCACACATAGCTTAAAAAGCCCACTGATGATTTAACAAGTGATTAGGGGAAGAACAGCCTTTAGTTTTTCCACACTTATGATGTCACAAAAATTCCAACTGATCCATAATGCACTGGTTATGAGAGGGGATTTCTGCAGCCTGATGCAGATCAATTCCAACTGAAAGCACACACAAGACAGCCATGAAATTGCAAATGAAATCCATTTAACATCTAAAGGATGTTGATTCTCCTGCAGACCATCAGGCTCCTTTTCCTTTTCAATATCTCAAACGTATCATGTTACTATGACACAAACCCAGACCTACTCTGCTGGGAACAGACAGAGCTCCTTTATGCCAGTGTGTTTTCATTGACTCTGCCCCCTACTGGTAAGACTGCTGCTCTGTGCTGCAGCACTGACTTCGTATTTCTGTTGCACAATGACAGTCTTTGTGGGAAAATCTGTCTGGTAAACCTGTGTGGACACTCACATCTATGCCGTCTGACCCAGGGGTACCTGAAGGGGCCCGGCGGACCTGGAGGGCCCTGAGGTCCAGGCGGACCCCTCTGAAACACAGATAGAAGATATATTTGTCAGACAACACTGCATGGACACAATATTTCTATTATACTGACAATATTAATATGTGTATATGTCATGATCCAGAAAGTTTTACTGTGTAGGTATAAATAAAATTAAAAATAATTAATAATAATAATAACAACAATAAACAAAATATATCACAAAATATAAAGCAGATTAAAATACTAATATATTAATAATAATTTTCTAAATTCTATCTGCAAATTATCATTTGCAAAGTGCCAAAAACTATGAAACCAAGTCCAAATAAATAAATACATATATTAATAATACATTTAAGCATTTAAATAAATTAACAAATAAATTTTGGATTTGAATATTAAATTTGAACTAGTAGAAACAGCAACAAAAAAATGCAAGTAAATCTAGATCATGATGGTGGGAAAATAAAAGGATAAATAAGAGCAATGCAAGAGGAGGAGGTTATCAACCTGCCCCTCCCACCTTCATTAGTGGAGCAATAAATCTTTTTTTATAAGATAAAGCAAAATGCATGAAGTTGAACAGGAACATTAGTGAGGTGTTACCAGCTCAGTGTCCAGTATCTAGGTCTTTTTGAACAGGACCTTTCACGCTGACTTGTCAAAATTTGTGTGTTTGCGCAAGTTGCATGAGTTGGCACAGCTGATGGTTTTGTTTTCCGATGAAAAGGTGAAGGATCTTCAGTGCTCAAAAACATAAAATCATGTAATTGAAAGTGATGCAATTCGACCAGGGCAGCACAGCGACGCCATGTCGACAACTATCAAGCGACAAGTATGATTCCATGGGTTTGCAAAAACTGTCTAGTTCACCAACAATAGCTGAACTCGATCCCATAAAAATATAGCTATTTTCCTACATATGAGTGGGGCCAGAAATTTGAGCTTGACTTCTGAGCTTTATTGCATATGGATCCTAACCAAATCAAATCACTTCTTCCTGTCCATAGGCCCACAGGACGTGCCAAGTTTGATTAAAATCACATCATACATGATTCAGATATCTTGCTATAATATACAAACAAGCATAGTTACATATGGAGACGAAGGAGATCACAAAAATGCACACCTGTGAAGGTTATCATACATGTTGCAGATTTTAAACCTTTTCATGGAAGAGCACTTTAACTCCAATACCTGTTGGCGCTTTCCAGGGACTCTTCCTTCCCACTAAACCCTAGAATACAAAGCTAAGAAACATGCTGATCAGAACCTGTCCACTCACCACTTGGGCCAGCACCAGACAGAGCGTCTGCAGCACCACCAGGGTTTTCAGCAAGGCCGAAAGAGCAGCCATGGTCCCCGTCACCTATCCCCCACTCTTCTCAGATCAAATCCTGTTGTCCTCTCACTGCTCAGCTGCAGGCCGACACGGCGCCAGACTGGTGAAGCAAAGCTGTCCGGAAAGAGGTGGGGGCATTGGGTGGTGGCAGGGTGGAGGGGGAGTGTGTAGTCCTGAAAACATTTACTCAGCAGGAGTGTGTCGAGACGCATGGAGAGATGAGGTGCAGCGAGAGATGGAGAGAGAGTGTGGTATAATCCTGCCCCAGAGAGCACAAAAGCCCCTTTTTGAGATTGAGACACAGTATTTAAAAACAGTCCGATTCCATCATAGGACAGGAGCAAAGTTTGTGAACATCAGCTGGTGATGTGTTATTTATGTCTAAGCATATCTCAAAAACTAAACTTCTAAAGTTGTACAGCCTCTGGGTTTTTTTTTAATCTATAAGTCATAAAAATAATTTTCTTTGGCACCACTATAATTTTATACGTTAGTATTTAAATAAGGGATATATTATATTGCCAATATGGTCAGAATTGACACCGTCCGGAAACAATTTTGAATTTCAACCCCTGATGGGTTGAAATTCAATCGATCAGATACTACAACCTACATTTTGTAGGAACATCATAGATCATGTGGGAGCTACCCCTGAGCTGCATGAGGATGCTTGGAAGGACATCTTGACTGCCAGTCAGAGTAAAGACAGGCAGCATGAGGTCAGCTGTGCTGGTCGCTCCAACAAAATAAACTAAGATGGTGGAAAACACTTTGAAATACCTTATTTCTGTATAACTCTATTATGTTGTCATATATTTTGTAAAAGTTGGTGAGAAATAAACACTTGCAAATCTAAAAATCACTAAGGGCCCTTGGGCAAGGTCCATAATCCCCAAGTTGCTCCTGGTGGTAGTGAGCGCCTTGCAAGGCAGCAGCATCACATCGGGGTGAATGTGGCACTGAGGGGTATAAGTTCTTGAGAGTCTGATGCAGATGGAAAATGCTATATAAAATGCAGTCCATTTACCATTTTTTGTTAGTGTATGTGCTCCATTGCCTCAGGAACAACCATCAAGAAAGTGGGGTCAGGTCACAGCTAATCTCAGAAATCTCACTGATGCACACACAACATTTCCTCCTGCAGTTTGTCAGCACAATGACATTAGAAGGAAGATATTTTCCATATATTCCCCTCCAATATATATATATATATAGAATATATATAGATATATATATATATTATATATAATACACGAGGGCTGTCATTAAAGTATAGGTCCTTTTTATTTTTTTCAAAAACTATATGGATTTCATTCATATGTTTTTACGTCAGACATGCTTGAACCCTTGTGCGCACGCGTGAGTTTTTCCACGCCTGTCGGTGACGTCATTCGCCTGTGAGCACTCCTTGTGGAGGAGTCCTCCAGCCCCTCGTCGGAATTCCTTTGTCTGAGAAGTTGCTGAGAGACTGGCGCTTTGTTTGATCAAAATTTTTTCTAACCTGTGAGGCACATCGAAGTGGACCACGGTTCGAAAAATTAAGCTGGTTTTCGGTGAAAATTTTAAACGGCTGATGAGAAATTTTGAGGTGATACTGTCGCTTTAAGGACCTTCCCACGTTGTTGAGACGTCCGAGCCGGCTCTCAGGCGCCGTCGTCATCCGGTTGTCACAAGCTGAAAACCCTCACATGTTCAGGCTCTATTGATCCAGGAACTTCCGTGAGAAGAGGACAGAAGTGTCAGAATAAGTCAGTTGTCACAGGCATTTATCCCTGATATTCCACTGTTAAAAGGAGATTTTTTTAATGAAAGACGTTGCGTACAGGCCGCGGCGTCGGTACGGCAGCTGGCACGGTGCGGCGGCAACAGGAAAGAAAACACCTCGCGTGTTGATAACGCATTGTAAAATCCCGGCGGCTTTGATGGCTTTCAGTGGAGTGAGTAATGGGAGAATTGTTAAACAGCAGTGGACATGGTTCCACCTTGTCCTTAAGGCTTTCCAACGGAGGTGTGTTGTCCTAGTGGCGGAGCGTCGCAGCGTCTGGCGAGCCGACGCAAGTCTGCTCAGCAACTTCTCAGACACAGGAATTCTGACGAGGGGCTGGAACGACTCCTCCCACAAGAGTGCTCACAGGCGAATGACGTCACCGACAGGCGTAGAAAAACTCACGCATGCGCACGAGGGTTCAAGCATGTCTGATGTAAAAACATGAATGAAATCCATATAGTTTTTGAAAAAAATAAAAAGGACCTATACTTTATTGACAGACCTCGTATATATATATATATATAATATATATATATATATATATTATATATATATGTTCTCTTCATTAAATGAGCTGTAACTTTGCAACCCATTACAAAAAACAAACTGACATTATAATGCTTGGATTTTGGTAGAAATTTTGTAAAATTTGAAAGGGCGTACCACGTTATTAGAAAGAAAAGACCTGAGTAAAAGGTTTGTTCATTAAATTCAGTTTATTTTCACAAAGGTTTCATCTGAATCAAATGAACCAATCGTGTAACAGTTATTTTTTTCTTAAAATGTATTCTGTTCACAACTTTAAGAGACATTAGAAGACATTTTTTGTTCAGTCAGGTGTTTGGGTAGCCAAGCAGGTTTTCTTTACCATTTATATCTACTAAACACAACCAAGTCTCACGTTTTCTTACATATTCCTTTCAAGAAATGACTCACATTTTTGTGATGCGGTTTATTGTACTTCACTATTTCGACCCTAACCCTAACCATAACCCCCCATGCTTCCCCCTCCACCGCACATCACCAGAAATTTTGTGACACCATCGCAACTTAATTCATCATACCATTACAAAAATGTGACTCATTCGTCATGGTACGGCAAACTAATAGATTAAATCATTTTTCATGATGCCATCACAAACTGGCGTGAGATCGGGCTGACTTCACAGCACTTACAATGCAGCCTCAGTGTACGATGGCCTACACAAAAATGTATGGTAGCCATCCCATGGTCGTAGCTGGTCGTAGCCAGGTAGGGGTCAGTGAGAAGTTACAGAAGGGTCAAAACTGAAACAAAATGCTTCAATCATAGTCATATTTGTCTGATCATAAAGATTTCAAAAATGTATAGTTTTGGCTATCTCTGACTGAATGTGATGAAGTTATGGGGTAAAAACAACAAAAATGGTGACAAAGGCCAAATGTTTGTTCAGGGTTCAAAAGTCAACGTTGCTCCAATTTTGGTAAAAAAAACAAACAAACAAACAAAACAAAACAAACAAACAAACAAAAAAAAACAAGTGATCTAAATTATTAGTTAGGTTAATGGGATTTTAAAAAAGAATAGTCTGTACCATCTGTTATGCTTAGTTATCAAGTTATAGGCAACATATGTCATAGAATCCAGTCGCATCAACCATGTCTCAGCTTTCGTTTGGAGACCAAGCATTCAACAGTCATAATATTCTATTAATCGCATTAGCTCAACCAATTTTTTAATTGCTTTTTACCAATTTTAGATACCTGTAGAAATTGAATTTGACCTTTGTCACCATTTTTGCTGTTTTTACCCCATAACAATCAGTGACAGCTCAAACTAAACATTTTTGATAAAGTGTTAGGAAGGGTTAATCACATTTGCAAGAAATCCTTTTCTTTCTTTAAATTAGATTAGGACAGAATGAATTAGGGTGACTGAGGCATATGTAGCAGAAGTTAAAAAATCCATTGTATGCTCAAAATAACAACATAACATTAGCAAATTATTTTGTATTCATCAAGATGTTATTCATACAGCAATGCTAGGTGTTTTCTTTTAATAATATACCTTTGTATGGTTTAATCAACCCTACATCATTCTCAGAAGTTGGCTCCACTTTGTTTACATCTAATGTGCACAGTTCTTTTGCAAGTCATTTTTGTCATTATTGTGTTTCTTAACATAGTGAGCAATGTGACAACTCAAATTAAAAGAAAGCAACACAAATAACACAATTACAAAAAAAAAACAACATGCTGCTAGTTTGTCTTATAAGCTAGCAAAGAACTATGCAGCTAACACTGCTTCTTTTTGTTTTTTTTCTTTCAAACTTTACTGAACAATGAACAACAAAGACAGAGTGGGTAAACTGCCTTTGTAGAAATTTAAAAAATGTCACCAAAAATAAATGTTGTAAGTAATCATAAATACAATAATGTTTTATGAGCTACACCTTCACATTAGCGAGAAAAGAGGGCAACAGGCACTTGATGGGCATTCCTGTGGCGTAGCCAGCACATGGTTACTTGCCATTAATGTGCACAATGTTTAATGAGAGGTTAGAAAGGATGGAAAAAGCAAAGTTCATTTTATTTGTTTGAGTCAAACATATTTTGTGGTGATGTTCCTGTATTGCTAGTTAGCATGTTAACATCATAAGATGTCTCGTAAATAATTTCAGAGGCATTATCAAGTTACAAAAACAGTGCTTTTAGATTTACAGGTGTTTATTTCTTGCTAACTTTTACAAAACATATGAGGACAAAATGCCAAACATATTAGATTTATCCAGAAATACAGCTGTTTTGGAGTGTCTTCCGGCATCTTGGATTATTTTGTTCCAGTGAGTAACCAGCTAACGTCACGCTGATGCGTCGCGTTGCTCAGTGTTTGCATAAAATAGACTTCTCATTGATTTTGACCCCAGCTGGCTGGCAGCACAGGGACCGTTGTCTCTTGTAAAATGTCTGCCATGATTAAGCTATTGTGACCGTAGGAACAAGATTGAGAAAAGTTAATTTAGAGCTGTACTAAGTGTCCTGTTGCTATAAGTGATTTCTCTTCTATAGCTATGGTCAAACTCAAATAGAACACTCACAGGATTGATTATTAACCGTGCTTATGACTAAGCTTGTAAAATGTGAACTTGTCCTTTATGCCAGCTCTCTGAAAGGGACTTTTGCCAACAAAAATATCATCAGGAAGCTCCCACAGTGTTGTTAAATCCTCAAAGTTGCTGCTAAAAGGGTATTTATTTCCCAAAGTTACACGGCTTATTCCCTTTTTTCTTTTTCTTTTTTCTCTTCTTCTGCCCCCTTTTGGTTTGAGCGCCTGAACTGGATACACGTCTCTGTACTGACATCTAGTGGTCATTTTTCTGAGCGCAGAATAAAAAGCAGATTTTCAAGGCTGAACAAACAACTCAAACGTGACTCTTACTGTCCAGAGACTATATTACATGTCAAACATACAGCTCCTCGTCTATCCACTAGATGACAGCATATACCTGTCGGCTGATTTCAGCATTGCAGAGCGAGGCGGTTGCCATAGTGACCTGTGCTGCATCAGAGACAATGAAGGCAGCACTGAGGATGCTGGGAGGGGATCCACTTATTCCTAAATGAAGATTTATTACACACGCCAGGGGATTTCAACACATTCCTCATAAAAAAAAAACAATAAAAGTGCATAAACGCAACTCAGCAATGTCCTCCGCTGTCTTTGTTTTTTTTTTTGCATACAAAAAAGTGTTTCTCACACTCAAACTCACAATTAAAGCAGCATTCCACACATTGGCCGATGGCACTGAATATTAATTACTAAGTTGTTTTGTAATGATAAATTCTCTAAGATGCAAATTAGTCATGGACTCAAAATAATTAAAATTAAATGTGATGAAATCCAGTGTTTCTCAGAGCTGTTTATTAATGTTCCATCTGTTTATCTAAATTAGACCTACACCATGCTGAGCTGCTGGTTTGCACTTTAAGGTCAAATTGAGAGGAATGTAGTGACAAGCACACACAACAACAACAACAATAATAATAATAATAATAATAATATTTTTCATAGAATGCAACATGTACCATGCAGAAATATGCAGTGGATGCATAGAATACAAATGCAACTTACAAATTTAATACAAAACAAAAATAAATCTCAACGCATTCATTTTAATTTATACAGTCAGGTTGATAAGCATTTGGACAGTAGTACAATTTTCATAATTTTGCATCTGTATACCACCATAATTGTGTCGAAATGTAGACTGTTAGCTTTAATTACATTAGATTCCTTGGGGTGCCTCGTGTTGTGATTTGGTGCCAGGGGTGCTGAAAAGGGGAGAATAAGGAGAAGGATTCTAGGGGCCCATGATTGACAGGGGCCCAGAGAGGCCCCTAATACAATTATAATACTGACAAAATAATGTCAGGGGTGGCCCAGTAAGATTTCTTTGCATGGGGCCCAAAATCCCTGGCGGTGCCCCTGTTTGGCGCTATATAAATAACTCAAATTAACAGAAAATGTTGCAATAACCACAAAGGAATGGTCCCTCAATTTTCAGAACCCATACGTCATTGGTGAAAATAAATATATGGATTAGGATTAATAGAAATCATCGCTTTAACAGGCAGTTTTCTTGAAACATATAATGGGATGGATACATAAACATTTCCAAGTCAGTGAGTGTATATTTTGCTGTTTGTATTAAGAAATACACACAGCATGATTCTGTATGGTATGTCTGGAGTAGGCAGTTTTCAAAAACTGAATGTGCAAGAAGAAGACTAGTGAGGGAAGCCATCAAGACACGTATAACTATGAAAGAATTACAGGCTTCTATGGCTGTGATTGGAGAAACTGTATAAATTGCAGCATTTGCATCACAACTTCATGATAGTGGTACAGAGAAGGATTTTATTTAAAAAAAAATGTTAAAAACTCAACTCTATTTTGGTACATGGGAGACTCAACACTTGATACGTGTTTCAATGTATTGAAATGCTTTGCTGCAATGGTGACTAGTGATACAACAGACAAAAGTAGGCCCATCTGCAGCTTCATCAAAACTACAGAAGCCTGTAACTCCTTGAGTCGTCATAAGTGTCTTGGTAGCTCCCTTCACGAGTCTTCACATCAACCCTCAGATTTTGAGACATGCCCAGCTGTAAAAGTGATTTTGTATGAATAACTTTATATTTAGTTTGCTCAATTACTTATAGACGCTGAAAATGGAGGGATTATGTACAAATGGCTGTAATTCCTGATTGGACAATGCAATATTTTTGTCAAACCTCCTGAATTAAAACTAATAGTCTAAACTACAAGCACATCCTGATAGTCTCACTTCAACAGTTTCAAGTACAGCCCTCACTGCAGGTGTTCCTGTTATTTCATCCATCGCTTTGCTTCCTTTTGTGCACCCAACAAATCTGCATTTTTGCAGACATTGTTAATGGCTTTATATTTCATTATGCTCTAGTGAACTGTGAAGTGTTTGCCTCAGTGCCACTTCTCTGGAAAAGTATATTTCTAAAGTGACAATGTCAGCAGACTGCTGCAAATCCAAATGACAAAACAGCATTTTCTTGTAATACGTGTGACTCATTCCTCCTTCCAGTGCTTGGAAGTTGCAACATTCAGGAAGAGCTTAGCTGAGATGACATTAACTCTTTGACACACAAGAATTAATGGATTTTAAAAAGTGTATCAAATTCATCAGATAGTTACACGGAAGCCCGCTGTCATTTCAAAGTGTTTTGTCCTGTTTGTCCGATTGCACAGTTAGTGGATTTCTCCCAACGTGGAGAAGGTTTATTGCCATAGGCAGCCCTAGAGTGGGGCTTGATGTTGCTGCACATCTTCATAAGAATTTCACAAGAAGTTCTGCCCTGACTTCACCAGAAAATTAAGGTTTCCTGTTCAAAAATCCTATTTTCAGCATCAGTTTCTCACCACAATTCTTAAACTCATCGTGTTGTGTAATTTCACCATGTTCCTTTTGCTTTGAATACAAGCGTTATTGAAAATACATTAAAATATAGAATTAACAAACCTACGAATTGACCATCAGTTATCATGAGAAATATTATGTTGGGAAACCGAAGCAGGTATACAGTAACCCGCCAATTTATTAGTCTGAAGGCTAAAGTGTGTCCCACTTTAAACAACTTTGACCTTTTTCGGACCATCCTTTGTAAACCCTAGAAATAGCTGTGCATGAAAATCTCCACTTAAATCCCCTTTCTTCTCCATTCTGATGCACGGTTTTAACTTCAGCAAGTCATCTTTACCACTTGCAGATGCCTCCAGCTGAGAGACAAGTGCAAGCTCAGAGTCTCTGAGTTCTTGCCAATGGCATTTGTCAGGGATGTGTTCTGGCACCTACTCTGTTTGATGTTTGCATTGACACAGTGTTGGGTAAAATCCTGGAGTCCAGCAACTTAGGTACCTTTTTTATCAGTGAGGAAAGGTTCATGGACCTGAACATCATACACAATGCTAAGATATCTGTGGAACCAATGGATGCCATGATTTCAGCACTTGAGATGCTTAGTGATGAGTCAGATTGTCTGGGGTTGCAATTGTAGAATTAAAAACTAAGATCCAGGGTTCACTTCTTGGATTCAGACATCAGAAGTGTATCTGCTTGCGATGAAGGTGTCAAACTTGTTGTAGACATGGACCATGTCTACCTCTGCAGTTGTCAACCAGGACCCAGGGTGGTTCAGCAGTGTGGTGGATGTGGCAACATGCACTACCAGCACATGTTCTAAGACATGATCTGAACTAGTACCGCTCTCCTATGCTGTATTCCTCTACACTAAAATGCACAAAGTGCTTGGGAGCGCTGTCATACACAATGGCAGAGCAGGCAGTGACATGAAGAAATGACTCAACAAGGCCAGAAATGTTTTCAGAATGATGAACAATGTATGGAAGTCATCCCAATACAGTGCTAAGACAAAACTAAGACTGTACCAGAGCTGCTGGTACGTAATGCTGGAGGATGACCGAGAGTGACCTGAACAAGTTGTCCACCTTCCACGCCAAGAACCTCAGAAGAATACTACAGATCTGAGACTATCTCCAACCAAGAACTTCTCACCCGCTGCAACCAGGACAGCATGGGAACCATCATTTTGCGAAGGCGATAGAGATGGATTGGACACGTCATATGACAGGAACAGGACAACATCACCTGCATAGCCCTTCACTGGACACCAGAGGGGAAGCGGAAGTGAGGAACTGAAGACCTTCCATCACATCTGGGGAACCATTCAGAAGTTGGCTCAGGACAGGCAGCAGTGGCGCTCCTTTGTTGTTGCCCTACATGCCAAAGATGCATATGGCAGTAAGTAAGTAAAATGCACAATATTAAGATGTCAGGCAAAACTACAAAAAAAGCATAAGCAAAAGATCCTGAAATATCTTGACTAAGAAGCATTTGGTTGCATGAAAAAGTGCTGAGATCTAAAATCCAGCTGTGTAGGGCTTGTCATGGGTGAAAGCATTAAAAACAAAATCAACATCCAGTCTTTCTCAGTATGAATGGTTCCAAAGCTTATTCAAACTTAGAAAACAGACACGTACACATAAATCTTTGGCATTATGTCTGTTTTTTAACCATTTAGTGTAATGTGACTTGTTGCACGAGTGCATACCACATTCACTGTAACTCACTGAGAGATCACCTGGCACCACAGACCGACTAAATAAAACCTCAACCACAAATCTGACCTCAAATGACCGACCACTTGTCCTCCGTTTGACTGCACACAACCTGCACAAATGCACAAAACAGAGAAAACACACACATGCTCATGCATTAAACCAGCACCCGACATGAAGTATTGTGACTGACCAGAGAGGTTCTGTTTCAGCTCTGGCGTTCCACCCTCTGCTCTCATTTTTCCTGAGAAAGACACGCCAAGTCCGTTCCTTGGCTAAAAGACACCCGAGACGAGGGGGACAGTGAACATCATTGTCACGGTCTGGTGCAAAGGCATTAATTCATACAAACACAGTGTATGATGGGTAACAATACCATACTTGGGATGACCAGAGTGCACAGTCAGTATTACATACGGTGGAACACCAATCACATCCCGACTAACCTTTAAATGGGTAAAGTGGAGCACTGATGATACTCTGCCTGACCTGAGTGGGACAAAGTTAATAAACTAACCTTTTTGTTCATATGTTGTATTAACCCTCTGGGGCCGACGCCGTCGTATACGATGGCTAAGACCAAGCTTTACTAAATTATAAATAACTTTTAATGATATGAGATAGAAACTTACTTTCTAATGAGCCAAAGTGGGCCAAAGTGTGAATGAAAGCTGCTTTAGGAGCAGAACAGTCCAAAACACAGCAGAAGTAGACGTTTGTGATGTAACCTTTGTATAATAGCAGACAGAAATTGCTTTGAGATGAAGACAAACAAAACACATAAACCATTTTGTATATATTGTTCAAAATGTGCATTTGTGTTTATTGTTTGAACCTTTTTGTTGTACAGTCTTTCACACAAGACCTCAAATTACCTTTATAAAGTGTCAAAACAGTTGTTTATTATAGTTTGCTGTGTGTTTTAAATAAATGTGTGTGGAAAATTATTTTCCGCTTTATTTTTCCTTTCTTATTTCTGATTGTAAACCTTATTACACTTATAAAACACAACAAAAGCACATATATTATGAAAGCACAGGTTGTCCTGAAAAAAAGAGACATAAAACTTGATTTTGAGATGCAGGGAGAGCTGTTAACAGCAATAATAAAACATTTATGCCAGGCGAGTGAGCTGTCCAAAAAATGCCCTCGGACCCCAGAGGGTTAAAGAATGTTTTTGGGGATGGTTTTCATAAGTTTCCTTGGATGCGAGTGTTAAAAATTATGGGCATATTATTTCCTAAGGAAGTGCAGATTGACTGAAGCAAAAGTCATCAAGCTACCAACAGTTGCAATAGCTGTGCAAATCAGTGCTAGTCTTGAATCAGTTATTTTATTAAAGCATCATTTTTGGAATTGAGCAATGTTTTTCATAACAGTTTACTTGGGTGTGGTATTAAAAAAAAATCCAAATGGACAAAAGGTCTTCAAGCTACCAACAGCTGCAAAAGTTGCTAACCGGCGCTAACATTGCTATCATACATATGTATAATTAATTACCACAAAATTTAATTTGATGAAAATACTGGAGCACATACTTCTAAGATGATACACTTAGGCAACTAACTACACAGCAAGCCATATAATTAGAGATATTTGTAATAAAATGTTCATCAAGGAAAAACACTATCTACCACAACAACTAGCAGGTACAGCTAACAAAGCTGTGATAGCAGGGCTCTGGTGCTGCATTCAAAGTCCTTGGAAAGTCTGCGATTTTGACTTCTAGCTCAGGCAAAAATGTCTTGAATGCTCCATCTGGTTGGAAATTACTTGTGGAAACCCGTGAGGAAATTGAGCGACCTGAGGTTTATTTTTTTTTATTTATTTATTTTTTTTTCATTTATATAGTGCCAAATCACAACAGAGTTGCCTCAAGGCGCTTCATACAAGTAAGGTCTAACCTTACTAACCCTCAGAGCAACAGTGGTAAGGAAAAACTCCCTCTGAGGAAGATACCTCAAACAGACCAGACTCAAAGGGGTGACCCTCTGCTTGGGCCATGCTTCAGACACAAATTACAGAAAAATTCACAAAACAAATATACAGGAAAAGCTGTTGGTGCACAGGACAGGAGGGTCGCCAGCACAAATACCACACCCATCTCTGGATGGAGCCGCACCTTAAACAGAGAATCGAGCATCAGAAAGACAAGAAATACAGTATAATTTGTCAGCATTAAACAACAAGAAAAACAGGAAATACTAAAGTGATTGCCAGCTATTAGCCCTGAGCTTCACTAAAAGACCCAGAATTTAGGTAAAGTTGAGGCCACGCCATGCTCCAATTACTAACAAAATGAATTAAAATAGTGAAAAGCACTAGAACTATACTATGCCAGTATGCTAGCCATACGAAAGGGAAAATAAGTGCGTCTTATGTCTGGACTTGAAAGTCTCTACATAACCTGACTGTTTTATTTTGACGCAAGGAGATCTTTCCAGAGAACAGGGGTATGAAAAGCTCTGTGACCCACAGACTTCTTATTCACCCTAGGGACACAAAGTAGTCCCGCACCCTGAGAACGCAAACCCGGGCCGGTACGTAAGGTTTAATTAGATCAGCTAGGTAGGGAGGTGCCAGTCCGTGAACAATTTTATAGACTAGTAGCAGAACCTTAAAATCTGATCTCACTGGGACAGGAAGCCAGTGAAGGGATGCCAAAATAGGTGTAATGTGGTCAAACTTTCTGCTTTGTGTCAAAAGCCTGGCAGCAGCATTTTGAACTAATTGGAGACCCCTAATGCTGGACTGCGGTAAACCAGAAAATAAAACATTACGTAGGATCAAAAATTACTCCAAAGTTCCTCACTTTGACCGTGTGATGTATGACACATGAGCCTAGGCTAAGCTTTAAGTGGTCAAATTGATGCTGATGTCTTCATTTCAGTCTTATCAGAGTTTAAAAGTAGGAAGGTATCTGAGTTGACATCACAGCCATGGCAGCTGTGTTTGCAACTAGCAAGACAATAATACTAATGTTGAAAATGCATGTTTAAAATGAATTTTTAACAAGATATTGCCACTGTATGTAATATATTCACATTCTATGTACAATTAGTTCAGTTTCCATCAGCACACATCAACAAAAACATCACTGATGATTCCATTTAGCCCAGAAGATAATGTCAGCTTAGCTCTACTGTGTTAGGCTATTTAGCTGATCTATATTTGTCTCCAAGGTAATCTCATGCATGCACGTCTTCCTGCACGTTTTCCAGAAGTAGGATTTTTTTTTCTGACCATCTGAGAGTTTTCAACACAGCATGAGTCCCAGGAAAAAAAACAGCACAAACTGATGATGTCATACACAAGCAAGATGTGAAAGTAAACAATAAAATTGTGTTAAAACTCATTGTTTTTTGCTTTTATCATGTGTTGGGGTCACAATTTTATTTATTTATTTATTTTATTTAGGCTGGGTGTTTAAGCAACTTTCATAGGGGTGGGCTGATTATCACTGCTGCTCATCTTTGCGGTTATACATCAGTTTCTAAACATGTAACAAAGTACTTTATGGCATCAACAGATGAGAGTCATACACAAGAAAAATATAGCTGAACAAACAACAGCTCCCCCTCACCCAAAAAGGAATAAATAAAAAAATCTTGGAAATTACAGCAATTCTTAATTAGTTTTAAATTTAAATTTTAAATCAGTTTGACCTTTCTATGTCACCCAAGGTCAAAGGACACATTACAACAGCAATGTTGATGTGCAACTTCATAATAATATTTCATACTAACATTACGGATCTTTATGCAATTCCTTGAAAATTCAGTGCTAATTCACTTTGACCTTTTGATGTCAACTGAGGTCAAAGGTCAAGTCACAAAGAGAATGTTGATGTGCGACTTCATAAGTGTCTCATGGTAATGATAGTGGAACGTTACACATATCCTTGATAAAAACAATTTGAAATCAATTTGACCTGTTAGTGTCCTCCAAGGTCAAAGGTCAAGTGACATGGAAATGTTGATGTGCAACTTCAAATTAGTGTTTCATAGTCACCATAGTTAATTTTTATGCAATTCCTTGAAAAAACATTTTGACCTTTCAAGCTCACCTAAGGTCAAAGGTGATAATATGAATACTAATTACAGTACATGCATGCAGTACCTTCACTGCTTACCAAGAGGCTGCTTTTCACACTTTGAAGAATCAGCCATGTAAGGGAATCGTAGTTGAATACCCACCGCCCAGCTTTTGGTGACAGAATGCAGAAAGGAAATTATTTTGCATGTTGGAAATATTTTACACCAAAATGAAGACAACATAAACAGTCCAACAGTGGTCGCCCTCATTAGTGTCAACTCTCACGAGAGGCCACCCCTCATATACAGCCACATTTCCACTGCAACAACTGTCTTTCTATTGATTTCACCTCTCAAGAGAGGCCACCCCTTAAACATGGCCAGCAGCCCTCTCAAAAGGATGAAAATCCCCTCAGCGGTGGCCATACCGTGGAAAATCCAAACTGGGTCACGTCAAAACTCTCCTATGAACGTGAGCTTGCAAGATCACTCCAGTAAACAAAAGAACAAAGAAAAATGGCTCCTTTTGGCAAAACTTCTGCATGTCAGAAAAGAAAAGCTTTAATGTTCGAAAAAAAAGGTGAAAGTTTGCATAAGAAACAATAATGTTCCCAAAAGTTAGCTGTTGATATCAGTTTTGCTAAAATGCAGGCCAACAACATTCATACAAACACTGAAGATGCACTACAAGACGAAACTCTTGCCTCTTGTCCTATTGGTAATGGATGACGTTTAAAAGACTGGCAAGTTAAACATTTTATGTGCTTAACTGTTTTGTGGACTGATCTTGTTTTGATTTTACATTTTTGCAACTTTAAAAGATACAATTCTTGTGCTACAATGTTTTGAACTTTGAGCGGAAGACATGGTTTGACTCTGACTGTCGTCAATAAATCTGTGTTGTTTTCCCCCAAACTTCATGATCGTAGCAATATGAAAATTCAGTAAGGTATGTAAGGCTTCTATAATACATTCCAATTCTAAGGTAGAACTCTACTAGTGTATACTAAGGTATATCTAAATATCTCAAAAAAGAAGAATAGAGTAGAGTAGAGCCACTTAGGTGCCTGGTCTTGAGAACCAGGGATGGCAGGTTGAAAAGCTTTTTTATCCCATTGGAACTCTCCCTACCCACCTAAGCGGACCCCCCCTTCACCCCACATTTTGTACCCTCTGTCACGAAATGAATTTGTGCCCCTGTTATGAAAAACAACTGATTTTCTTACCCCCATCACAAACCTATACTTTAATGTACTTTTCGTAACCCAGTTCCACAAACTGCAGTGAGACTGGGTTGGTACTGGGATATGTACCACAAGAAAAATTATCCTGGTATTATTCTTTGGTGCAGGTGTGAGAACTGAATGGATAACAGGGGCATTCATTAACAATCAGGCAGAGTTTGAGGTCGCCCCTGAAGCCGGCAGAGTGTGAAGCCTGTCTCTGAACCATGCAATTTTTTTTTTTTTTCAGTCATGGCAGGGGGAGTCTGACACACTGAAGACATGCAGGCAGAGGATATTAATGTGTCTGTGTGAAACATTTCCTTTTTTTCCCCCTCTGTGCGTGGAAATCGCTGCAGTTTTGTTTGACGTCTAAAGTGCTTGGGAAATCGTGCAAATGAAGACATTTTGTAGTCTAATTTGGTTGTCCATCAAGAAGACGAACTTGGTGTGTGTGTGTGTGCATGCACGTGGGACGTGTAAAAATAACAAAATGACCTTTGCCTTTGTTTAACTGTAACGTGAATTGAATGCTTGCGCTCCCTTGTGCCGTTGTGCACTTTTCCCTGCAAACCGACTTTAAAGGCTCATCGCTTAAAGTGAATTTACAAAACACGCTGTCAGTTTGGGAAACGTTCAGCCTGCAACCCGACCCAAACCTGATGTCGGGATGACATCCTCGCTGTACAGTGAGAACTGACCAAAAGTAGCAGACTGACAATACTACAGAGATTTTAAAAAATGACGGTGCTTAGCAGCGGTTGACCCCGGTCTGCGCGAGGAGAGGTGTTTCTAAGCAACAGAACAGCGCAGCAGTGAGCCATGCCAGAGACTCTGCTCCAACCGTACAAAAGAAAAGGAGGGGCATCAAACATTGTCTCATGGTGCAGATTATTTTTGTTTTAATATGTTTGAATTGGCAAGCACACACATGTAATTTAGGTTTTGACATGACTATGGTAGCTGCAAATTATGGTTGCATCCTCCGTGAGCTTTCCTTGCCTCGGGTGATGAAATTCTGCATGCAGTGAACAGACCAGTGGAATATGTTGGCCTGCAGAGGTGGTCTGGTTGACGTTGTGACCTTCACTGTAATTGGAATTTCTAAAACTAAAACACTGAAGCTGGATAAATTCATATTAGTACAATACTGTGGATGCATTGCAGATGCCAGCTTGAAAATTCGTAAGTGATAAGATTATTACAACCCCAATTGCAATGAAGTTCGGTCATTGTGTAAAATGTAAGTAAAAACAATACAGTGATTTTCAAATCATCTTAAACCTATATTCAATTGATTACACTACAAAGACTAGATATTTAATGTTCAAACTGATAAACTTTATTATTTTTGTGCAAATCTTTTCTCATTTTGAAATGGATGCCTGCAACACGTTTCAAAAAAGCTGGGACAGTGGTATGTTTACCACGGTGTTACATCATTTTTCCTTCTAACAACACTCAATAAGCTTTTCCTTAATGTCACAAGGAAATGCTACAGTATTTAGCCGGGCTGTCAATGTGTATCAATGTCCTAAGTCAAGTGAATTTTGGGAGCGGGCTTTACCAAGAGAACTCTGACCCCAGAAGAACTCAGCCCTGGTTAGATTAGGGTTGGTTTCCAGTAGAGTTAAGGTTAGGGTTAGGGTCCAGTTATCTTGTATCCCACAATGCAACTGCCTTGGGTCCTCCATGGCAAACACTCAGGCAGGCTACCAGTTTATCCCTACCTCTCAAAAGTAACCACCTATCTTCTGCAGCCAGGTGAGGCAAGGATATTCCCTTGGCCTATGTCAGCAAGTGTCGTCCTTAAGACTCAGACACCTATGCACTCGATCATACCTCGATAAATGTCATTCCAGTGGTACCAAAGTGTCCTTCCGAAGAGACTGAGTACCAAAAAAATCCAGCTGTCGCCGTAGGTCACTGGTTAGCCATGCATTAAAGTGGATAGGACCAGGACCCTAAAGACTTGGTTCTTCTTTCTCCTGCAAAGATAAGCAGCATTGCCAAACACCTCCATCAAGCAACCCCATAACTCCATAAACTCTTTACAGATATCTCTGTGTCCAAGGCTGAGGACCAAGAGACATGAGTCTAATTGCTATAATAAGTGAATGTCTCTTCAAGTTCAACACTTTCACCGCATACTATGCACTTCTGATATCACAAAGTCCCTAAAATCTTGGATGTTAGACTTTGGGTAATTGCAAACACAGACACTCACTCAGCTGCTCAGATGCTGGAATCATGTGATCCATTTATTCTACAAAGATCACAGTATTGTCCTCAAAGTCACCTTTCCTCGTACACAAAAGCACAATTTTGAGTCAATGATTTTTAGAACCCTGCAAATACCCACTCCATACAAGCAATGACCAGTGTAGGGGCTAGAACACATCCCTGATGAACACAAGTTTCACTCGGAAAAACTCAGTCTCTGTTAGCATCTCTTTTGATTATTTAAATTTTTACTCCTTTATTTTTTTTATCTTTTAGTTATGCTTTTTAATTTTATTTTTTTTAATTCATTTTAAATTGTTTTTGAATTGTTTTGTGTGACGTGCCTTGGGGTGACGCTCTTGTGAGTTGACGCTTTACAAATTGAATAAACTGAAATTCTCTGTCTGTAGTCTCTAAAGCACTCATTTGAGTATAGGCTTGCTATGATGTCCAGTAATTTCTTGGTGTGTGCAACAGAGACTGGTATTTTTTGTTTCATCCAAGGAATGAAAAATTAGCTTAAAAAAAGAGACAAAACTAATGATAAAACACAAAAATATGTATGGCTTGGATCACATTTTTTGCACTGGTTGTCTTCCACCAAGACAGATCAACAGCAGGAATTGCTTCACCTCAGGGAGCTGTGGTGGATGCTGGTCCCACAGACAATCCATTTCTTTGAAGAATGCTTTTCATTTGAGTCCCCAGTAGCAATGTGCCAGGTTTCATTGCACGTGGCTCTTAAATGTCGTAACAGGTGATGCACTGATTCGAGTAATTTATGATTCACCAAAAAACACAAATAAAATGCACTTGCACTATAGAATGTATACTGTAGATCTGTCACTACTGGATGTGGACTGCGCCAGCTGTGCTTCACATAAGGGGTTTCGCTTTCCATGTCATAAAATGCTTGTAAAATGGTCATAGTGAGTTTTTTAAGAGATGACGTAACATGTGAATTTCTCCACTGTGAGATCAATAAAGTCTTATCTTATCTTAAATGTTGATGAAACTGCCCATGAAGAAAACCATAAAACATAGAAAAAAGAAAATCATGGCTTCACACAGCTTACAGAAACATCTACATATTCCCGTAGAAAAGTCAACTCAAGTGAGTGGGCGTCCAATAGCAGCACAATATCAAAAGTGTTGCTGAAGTGTTATTTTTATTTCATTTTATTTTGAGTCATCTCGTTGTATTTTATAAAAATCAAATGCGAAGGAGCCAAATTCAGGGCAAGTCACCAAGCTCAACTCCTGACAGCATAAATAAGGCACACGTACACCCACACACACAGGCATGCTCCCACACTGCTCTGAAAAATGACTAAAATACTGTTTTGTGTGTCTGATGAAATCACAGGTGTCTTGAAACACTGATGGATTTGGAATTATATATCACAACAGACCTATATCAGAAATGCAAAATGGTGTCCAATGCGGTTTCACGCAGCTCCAAAACCAGCCAGCCAAAAGCAGTGGGCTCTCTGAATCTGGGATGATCCACGCAACTGACACAGAGTGATACACTGATATTTAGAATACAGAAAGAGAAGCAAAAATATGACCAAACATGACACGAGAAAGATTTCTATTCATATATCTGATGTCAAAACTGAGGGTCCCTTCACACATAGTACAAATTTGGTTGATTTGCGAATAAGGTGCACATGAAACAGGGATGTATGCAAAACGTGTAGAATCGTAGCTGCTTCTAATGCCTCGTACACCTGTTGCTACAAGCATTTGCACACACCAGCGGCTGAAAGACAGAGTGTGCGCTGTGTGAGCCCATCAAACCCTCTCGCGGCAGGTGTTGGACAAATTCCAGCTGACACACACAAACATCTAACACCGCTCGCATGACACTTAGAAAAAGTGTGGCCATTCGCACTATTATCATGAAAACAGTCTGCAGACGATCACTGTCGAGGTGGATGTGAAATTTGTCTAAGTGCCCCATGACTGTGAAGTTGCCGAGTGCACATGTAGCGTGCCAGTGTTGGCTCCCCCCACAACACATGTACGTGTGTTTTGTGCCCCATCCCGCCCCACAGGTGAGGCATCGCTCATCTAATCACAGAGTGACATCTTCGTCGGCACGCTGACAGGACAGAGGTCGTGGCTGGCTGCCCACAGTTGTTGAGACATCTCCAGTCATGGACATCACAGCTGCAGCACATGTCCCATTTTTGATGGACACGTGTGTGCGTGTGTGGAAATACATAAAAACATATGCAATTTTTGCGATGGGAGGAGAAACAAACAGCATGACAAATTCGCCACTTTAAGTCATGTATCAGCAGAAATAAGCCGTAGCAAATGCCGTTTGGTCAGTTATCACAAAGCTTTTTTTGTCTTTTTACATACATTTATCTGCTTGTTGATTTTAGCCATTTCACTCTCCTGTTAAAAGACAGTGATGGTAGCACAGTGGTAAAGTTTCCACCTGGTAATGAAAGTGTGCGGGCTTGAAACCTGTGGAATATCTTTCTTTTTATTTAACCGTGGGCTTCTGTATTGCGTCCCCTTTTAGGTATGATTCATATCAACCCAGTGATATTCACTAATTATACAGCTGATTTTATTTTATTTTCCTCCACATCAGCGGCGTGATGTGGTGCACCTCATCCCATGGAACACAGTGCGAGCAGCTGCAGCAGCTCACACTGTGTTCCTGCCCAAAAGACACCGTCACGTTCATGAATATTGCACCGACATCATACACACCTGCCCTTCAGTGCGATGTTTCGTGGTATGCTCATACGAGCTCTACCGACGTGAGTCGGCCTGAGTTGTACATATTTGCACTATGTGTGAAGGAGCCCTGAGTTGTGCATAGGGGTGACAGGGTGAAAAAAAGGCATTGTCTAGCTGATCCTCTAAAAATGTTATTCCATGTGTTGGTAACAGTTAAGTACAGAAAATATAATGTAGGTGAAGTGAGTCAATCTTTCCCAATCAGCTTGTGTAAGCAATAACACAAACACAATAACTGCTACTTTTAAAACTCACCATATTTTTAAAAAGCAGATAACAAGACAACAATTAATTTTGATGCATGAGATCAAGCGAAAAAGCATTTTTATTTTGCTAATGTAATATTCCATAAATGTGGGTGCCACCTGCTGGACGGTCAGTGGAAGCTGGATGGATTATGGATGCTACAGGTAGATTTGGTTGAATTTACACATAGTTTCTCTGGCATATGTCAAGTGCTTGGTGGTTCACTCCATCAACTAACAACTCACTAAGTTTCCAGCTGTGGGAAGAAACACGATGTACAATGTGGAGGGAAATATGGGACAAATTATACAAAAGAATGGGCTTTAATCAAATAATGGATAGAATGTGTGACAGGGGATGATACTAAAACATTTTGTTGGTGCTGCAAAAAAAAAAAAGTGATCGTAAAATCAACTACAACTACTACTACTAAAGTGCTCAATAGCCTGTTACTCCCTATATGTCAAAGTATATGTGTGCCAAGTTTGGCTCAGTTCTGAGGTGCTGTTTGGACAAGAGAGGGACACACACACACACACACACATACAGTTGTCCCTTAGTATATATACTCAACAAAAATATAAACGCAACACTTTTGGTTTTGCTCCCATTTTGTATGAGATGAACTCAAAGATCTAAAACTTTTTCCACATACACAATATCACCATTTCCCTCAAATATTGTTCACAAACCAGTCTAAATCTGTGATAGTGAGCACTTCTCCTTTGCTGAGATAATCCATCCCACCTCACAGGTGTGCCATATCAAGATGCTGATTAGACACCATGATTAGTGCACAGGTGTGCCTTAGACTGCCCACAATAAAAGGCCACTCTGAAAGGTGCAGTTTTATCACACAGCACAATGCCACAGATGTCGCAAGATTTGAGGGAGCGTGCAATTGGCATGCTGACAGCAGGAATGTCAACCAGAGCTGTTGCTTGTGTATTGAATGTTCATTTCTCTACCATAAGCCGTCTCCAAAGGCGTTCCAGAGAATTTGGTAGTACATCCAACCAGCCTCACAACTGCAGACCACGTGTAACCACACCAGCCCAGGACCTCCACATCCAGCATGTTCACCTCCAAGATCGTCTGAGACCAGCCACTCGGACAGCTGCTGAAACAATCGGTTTGCATAACCAAAGAATTTCTGCACAAACTGTCAGAAACCGTCTCAGGGAAGCTCATCTGCATGCTCGTCGTCCTCATCGGGGTCTCGACCTGACTCCAGTTCGTCGTCGCAACTTCGCACAGCCATTGAAGAGGAGTGGACCAACATTCCACAGGCCACAATTGACAACCTGATGAACTCTATGCGAAGGAGATGTGTTGCACTGCATGAGGCCAATGGTGGTCACACCAGATACTGAGTGGTATCCCCCCCCCCTAATAAAACCAAGCTGCACCTTTCAGAGTGGCCTTTTATTGTGGGCAGTCTAAGGCACACCTGTGCACTAATCATGGTGTCTAATCAGCATCTTGATATGGCACACCTGTGAGGTGGGATGGATTATCTCAGCAAAGGAGAAGTGCTCACTATCACAGATTTAGACTGGTTTGTGAACAATATTTGAGGGAAATGGTGATATTGTGTATGTGGAAAAAGTTTTAGATCTTTGAGTTCATCTCATACAAAATGGGAGCAAAACCAAAAGTGTTGTGTTTATATTTTTGTTGAGTATACATAATCTATATTATTCTAACAACTTCATCAAGGCATAATGAACTATACCCTACTACACAGACACTTCACTGACTGCCAGAAATTTCGCCATTAGAGATAAATAGTATTTTGGCCTGTGTTTGTTTTAGCAGGAAATGTGTTGCTTCATGCATTTTTCACACTCAGCCACTCTTGCCATTATCCTTTTCCCATCATGTATTGCTCATCTTTAACCCGTCCTATTTCCCCTTCCAAGCTCCTGTGAGCAGTACAGATCCCATTGGATTGTGCATAATTAGTGATTTCTTGGACTGTCAAAATTCTGTTCTCTTATTCATTCGATGTTTATAGTTGGTGGTGTCACTTTGCCTTTCTGCTCAGTCTTCAAAATTTAAGTCACGTTTGCCAAAAAGCCATCAAGTCTGCGTCAGGTCTGAATAAAAACAGAAGGTTTTGGTTTTGTCATCTGGATCAGCGGCAGCTACTCTGGCACATTTGTTCTGATAAATTAGAAATGAAAATAAAGTAGTGGTGACAAATGGGCCATATTTAGAAAGCACTCAAAAACCAAACATTGTCACCACACACGCTGACACACTCAGCTACCAGATGCTCCGTGACCGTGTTAATATCGTGCAGCGTGACGGTTTTGAACGTTGACGAGGGTTTATATAAATGCTTTCCTCGAGTGCAGCAACATGTGATATCAGGCGGGATGTGGAAGCCAAATTGGCATAACTGATGCGAACGCAGAATGTACCTCCCACGACAGCTGCTGCACTGAAACGCCTTACTGGTAAAAATCCCACTTAGACAAGCTGGTGGTACGATAACGACGAAACACACACGGTGCACGGTTGGTAATTATTGCTTGGTTGTGGTTTGTTTGATGAAAATATCATGTTTGGGGCAAATGGTGGAATATTTATGATGATTTGAACCACTAGAGTGTGTTTGAGAACACTGATGGGTATGAACACAGCAAACCAGCAAGAACATCATTTGCTGCATCTTCTGTTTCCTAAAGCCTTCTTCTCCCACTGATTGCACAAATCCTGTCTTCAATCTATGACTGTGTATCCTCTTATGCCCCTTTTCCACTTTGTGGCTCCTTCTCCTTTTCACTCTGGTGAACTCCTTCTTCATCCATGATCCTTACTTGTCTTCATTTGCATTATCTTGGGACACTCTCTTTTCTTTCTTCTACTTAGCATCATCCATTCCTTTATCTTCCACTCTTTCATTCTGTCATTCCTCCCTCATTTCTTGATAACAGGCAACCATCATGCCTCTCATATTATGCTTTTCTCAATGGCATTTTGAACTCATATCAGTGGTGATTGTAGTCCTCTGACGCGGATGATCTGGAATGATTTAATTATAATTCTGAATTGTAACTTCCCTGCATAAATAGCAGGATGGCCTGATAGGCACCTTCATGTCCTGTACTTATTTTGTTCCCATGTCTTTGATAGAGGTGGGCGGATCGATCCTAATATCGATAATATCGATACCAATGCTGGTATTGATATTGAACGATCCCCGCGTAAAAAGATTGATACTCAAGCTTTTTTCTCTCCCGCACACATTGACTCATCAAAGTCTACTCTCTGTCTGTAAGAGCAGCGCTGGGCTGTGTCACACAACACGGAGCAGCGCACCCTTGTATTGTGGTTTGTCAACCCTCTACCTCAGGAGATTTTGTTTTAAATTGTGTTGAGTGATATTTTTTTAAACAAAAATGTTGATTGTGATAATAAAGTATTTTGTTGTCACGTACAATGTTTGGTGAAATTCTGTCCTAGGTCTTTTGGATCCTTTGGCTCTATGAAGCTTAGATATGAAAAAAATATTGGTATCGGTATCGATATCGGCAATACTGGGCCTGTATTTACTTATCAGATCAATACCAAAATTCCTGGTATCGCTCACCTCTAGTCTTTGAATAGCATGGACCAGAATCATCTTCTGCATCACCAGTCTGTCACAGAACTAACACAACGAGAAAGCCAACTATTCATGCAAATGTAATTTATTGACTAACAGGAGACTGAGCAGTATATCTCGCTAAGTTATGGAGAAACATCTACTGCATTTGCCGTACTAGTCGTGTACTTGGCACACCCTCTGTGGATCCTATGATGGAGACAGAAACAAGCTTGGAATTGAAATAGACATGCTGAAGAAACAAGTGTGCTGGGCAGTTTGGTGCATTCAAGACAATACTGAAGTCAGAAAAGTTTTGATTTCAGCAACGCATGCATTCAATTAATGATGTTTGAAAAAACATAAATGCACGCAGTAACATATTAGTGTTCTTGTTCATGTTGGTAACTGTAACAGTCAACATGGAGGGTGTCATGATTGTAGTTGTTTTGACATCAAGTCAGATAAATCAGAGCACTGAATTTCCACAAACATTACAAAAACAAAAATCAAACCTGCCCTTGTCTTAATACATTTTTTCCCCGCGTTGGAACTTGTAATTTTCTACTTGCTGACATATTATCAACAGATTATCTATCTACAGTGCATCCGGAAAGTATTCAGTGTTTCACTTTGTCCACATTTAATTAAATTAATTTTTTTTCACTCAAAATTCTACTCACAACACCCCATAATGACCACATGAAAAAGTTTTTTTTTTGAAAATTTATTCAACATAAAACAACTAAGAGATCACATGTACATAGGTATTCACACCTTTTGCTCAATTCTTTGGACATGATTTGATTGAGACTTGAGGCTGCGATTGCTGCCAAAGGTGCATCAACAATCAACTGAGTTTATTCCAATGTGGACTCCAGTTAAGCTGTAGAAATATCTCACAGATGATCAGTAGAAACAAGATGCACCTGAGGTCAGTTTTGGGCTGCATGGTAAAGGATTTCTTTTTTTTTTTTTCATTTTTATTTTATAAATTAGCAAAAAAAAAAAAAGTACAAAACTTTTTTGCATTGTCATTATGAGGTATTGTTTGCAGACCTTTGAGGAAAAAAAAAAAGAATTTCATCCATTTTGGAATAAGGCTTTAACATTATACAAATCATGAATGTTTATGAGTTCAATGGTACGAATATTTCATAAGGTGAAACCTGGAACAAACCATTCAACTCAGCTTCTCGTTGTTGAATTGTCTGTTCCAGCTTTCACCAAAAAAAAAAAAAAAAAAGGTTCCATTGAACTAATAAACATTCATTACACTATGTAAAAAAATTTTATTTTTGTTTTGTCCCTGGGTACACAGTGTGTTTTCCTAACATGTTATGCCTTAAATAAATAGAAAATAGCTGTTATTCCACAGAAACTTTGCTTCTGTGATCAGCACAATATTTTGAAATTTGTCTGTTTTCAAGAATATTATCGATTCGCCTTCACTACTACTGAGTAGTCTTCTAGAATATTCTTTAACTGCTAGAATTGTCCAGAATTTTCTAGAAGTTTTCAGAATTATCTAGAAATTTCAAGAAACTTTTAGAACTTTCTAGAACATAAAAATAAATAAATAAATAAATAAATCAAATAAATCAAAGTTTGTGTTGAATGTAATAATTTTTCCATAGACTTTAGACATAAGCAGTTGAAATATAACACTTAGAAGCCAGGAACAAAAATTGTGTTACATAGTGTTATTTGTACAATGTTAAAGCCTTATTCCTAAATGGATGAAATGTAAAGAAGAAAAAGAATATAAAAACATTCATGATTTGTTTTAAATAATGGCTAAACTAGATCCTTGTCATTTGATATTTTATTCATTTATAAACAATAGAAAAGGGACTTATATTTTGGTTTTGCACTGCTGCTAAAGTCCAACACGAACTTTAAATAGGAGTCCAAATTGTGACATGCAGCTCTTTATGCCTCCAGACAGCTTACAGCGGAGTGGAATTTATGTGTATGTGTGTTAGAAGAAATCATCGTCCGTCAGTAACACAAACGCCGCCATGTTTGTTTTAAAGCTAAGCACTGTCCCTCCAAACAGCTCTTCATGCCTCCAGATGCCTTACAGCGCAGTAGATTTGTTTTGTGTATGTGTGTGTGTGTGTGTGTGTGTGTGTGTGTGTGTGTGTGTGTGTGTGTGTGTGTGTGTGTGTGTGTGCATGTGTGTGTGTGTGCACAGAGTGCAATGGTACCAAATGTATTGAACCAACTTTGCACACTAAATGGAACCAATATGCACTCTAAATGCAATGCAACACAAATGGGACGAATAATCCATGTCACGAGACATATAAAGCACCAATCAAATGACAAGGATCCACTCAGCTGTTATATAAAACAAAATGTGGAACAAGTGAAGCACTGTGAATACTCTCTCTCTCTCTCTCTCTCTCTCTCTCTCTCTCTCTCTCTCTCTCTCTCTCTCTATATATATATATATATATATATATACGAGGTCTCTTAGATAATAAACCGACCCTTTTATTTTTTTTTTTAACTATATGGATTTGAATGACATGCGATTACACCAATCATGCTTGAACCCTCGTGCGCATGCGTGAGTTTTGACGTCATTTCCCTGTGGGCAGGCCTTGAGAGAGATGTGGTCCCGCCCTCTCGGCTGAATTCCTTTGTTTCACACGCTGTTCGAGACGGCGCGCGTTGCTTTATCAAATTTTTTTCTGGACCTGTGAGGAATATCCGAGTGGACACTATTCGAGAAATTAAGATGGTTTTCTGTGAAAAGTTTAACGGCTGATGAGAGATTATGGGGTGTTTCTGTCGGTGTAAGGACTTCCCACGGAACGGGACGTCCTGCAGCGCTTCCAGGCGCTGTCGTCGGCCTGTTTCGAGCTTAAAACATCCTAATTTAAGGCTTAATTCACCCAGGACATCGTGAGAGAACAGAGAAGATTCAGAAGAGGCCGGCATGAGGAATTTATGCGGACATTCCACTGTTTAAGGACATTTTTTTAATGAAAGACGTGCGCGCAAATTCGCTGAGTCGTTTCCGTGACGACTCGGCAAATCTGTGTGCGCCGCGACAGGAAAAACACCTCCGTGTTGAAAACCATTTGTAGAATTCAGGCGGCTTTTAATGGCTTTCAACAAGTGAGTAACTGAGAAATTGTTTAACAGCTTGGGCATGTTCCAACTTGCCCGTTAAGATTTCCAACGGAGGTGTTTTTCCTGCCGCGACCCCCCGCGGTCGGGTCCAGCCCGACATGCGACTCTGCCCGCACGTTCTTTCATTACAAAATGACCGTTAACAATGGAATGTCCGAATAAACTCCTCATGCCGACTTCTTCTGAAAGTTCTCTGTTCTCTGACGACTTACTGCGTCAACAGAGCCTGAAATGTGGAAGTTTTCAACTTGAAACGGCGAGACGCTGCCGCCTCGAAGCGCAGATCGCCGTCAGGCGCCGTGGGCCGTCCTTAAAGCGACACTACCAGACCAAAATCTCTCATCAGCCGTTAAAATTTTTACCGAAAACCAGCTGAATTTATTGAATGGTGTCCACTCAGTTGTGCCTTACAGTTTTGAAAAAAATTTTATCAAACAAAGCAACAGTCTCTGAGCCATTCCTAAACAATGAAAAAAATCGACGAGCGGGTGGACGACTCCTCACTCAAAGACTGCCCACAGGCGAATGACGTAACCGACAGGCGTGAAAAAACTCTTGCATGCCCACGAGGGTTCAAGCATGTCTGATGTAATCACACATGATTCAAATCCATATGGTTTTTGAAAAAATAATAAGGTCGGATACTTTTCTAATAGACCTCGTATATGTGTGTGTGTGTGTGTGTATAATGCAGTTATGAGCTCTTGCAAATAAATAATAGTCAATTAATCCTTATGAGCTGCAAGATTCTACAGCATTTAACAGAAGGGCAGGTACCATTTCACACCATGAATCATGTAAAATCAACTAGAATTATTTGATGATTTTTTTTTATGTCTACTTACATACACAAAATATTTTGACATCATCCTGACTCTTGAATTAAATTGAGAGGGTGTGCTGAAAATTTTTGTCCATGCAAAGGTTGTTTTTTTTTTTTATTTTGAGACAATGCACTGCAAAAAAAGACAGCTAGTCCAATCTTTCAGGCACACAAACAGACACGCAATGACACTTTGAGTAGTTTCCAGTACTGGAGGGAACTCAGGCCCTCCCTTATCACCATGAATCTGTCTCAATGACTTCTCTCACTTTACGGCTGCTCTTGCTCCTTCATTTTATCTGCTGATTTTGTCGCCCTCCGGGTCATATCCGTATGTCTCCCTCTTTCTTTAATTTTCTCACTTTACAAGCACTTATTTCCATGCTTTGCTCCCATTTTGCCCTTTTCCACTCATCTCTTCCCTTTTCACACAGTCTCACTCCTTAGTCGTACTCATTCATTCATGCATGTCCCTCAAGTGCCCCCTCCATCCTTCTCTCCCTTGATGAATTTGCTGCATGACGAAGCAAGCTCAGTGTGACGGATGGCTTTATGGGAACTGATGAAGCTTTAAAACCATAATTCACAGGAACAAAATTTTTCCAAAGATTTCAGTGGCATTTACTCGAGATCAACCTGAACATGTGCACTTTTGACTGCACAATCATCAAAGTTTATGCCCGAGTGTGCATTGTGTTGTTTTGACACACAATGGCATCATGCTTTGCCATAATCTTTTTTTTTTTTTTTCTTTTGAGTGAGTTTTGTCAAATTTTGGGGAACTGTCCATTTGAAAAATGATCTGCTGTGAAGTGTTACATCATCTCAGAAAGGCAAAGTTCATGACACTGTACTTCCCACCATGCCTCATTACATACAGAAATGGTCATGTGATATGTTTTCTTGGTCATCTTGTGCAGATGTATTGTTTTCTGAGATCACAGGGCATGAATGCATCATAACAGAAGATTTTGGAAAAAGCAAATACAATATCCTATAGTAGAATTTTCTATTTTTTCTATTTTGTACAGTAAAGAAGCTCAATTAGTTAATCTATTAATTAATGGATGGATGGATGGATGGATGGATGGATGGATGGATGGATGGATGGATGGATGGATGGATGGATGGATAGATGGACATAACTTGAATTACACCATTCAGATTGTCATCTGTCATTCCTCTTACGTCAGGAGCATTGTTTCGATGGCAGACGCAGTCAAATACACAAAAAAGTTTTTCAGTGCTCAAAAAATATTCAGAAACAACTCATTGTTTGAAAAGCAAAATAAATAAAAATAAAATAAACCCATTGCCTCAAAAACTAGAGCACCTAGCCTAACTTCCTCCAAAACGAGTTTCCAATTCCACAAAATTTTACCTTGGAAAACATTTTCAAGCTCAAAGTCCTGTTAAAAGTGGCTTTTAATAAGCTAAATTACATGTGATCAAATGTCAGGAGTATGTATTTAGTTCATGCATTTGAGTCAAAGTTTTTTGTGTGGTTTTGTCAGGTTTTTTTTTTTTCTTCAATTATTTTGGTTTCTGAATTCTTTTTCCGCTAATTTTCACAGAACATTGGCTATCTCTGCTATGCACAATTTGTCATTGCTTTTTGCACTTGGTTTCCAACTGATAACTGGAAGACAGACAATCAGGCATAAAACTGGAACCTCCATCCAATCAACTGAGATGTAATGGAAAACAACAAATGGGCTTTTCAATATTAAATTCAAATGCCCACAAAATTCACAATTGGGATCAGATCCAGATCAAACATCAAACAGGCATTTGTAACAGTCTGCACATCACTTTCAAATATAAGAGTGATTGGGGCATGTTTGATTAACATATAATGTAAAATATTCATTTAATGGAGGTTTTAATGTTAAATGTAAATGGCCACAAAATCTGTAATCTGATCAGATCCGGATCAAACTTTGTCAGTCGATAAAGGATATGCTCTCACATAACACTCCAATATGAATGAAATTTTATCTTTTTTGACAGAGCTATGAATTTTTTAAAAATGCATTCAGTTTTCAAGGTAGGGATTTTTCCAAGATTTTTTCCTGGCTTTGCCCTTTGACCTATGACCTTGAAAATTGTATCAGTTCTTGCTTATCATGATATGAATTTTCAGGAAAAAATCACAATGATATAAGAATAATTGTAGGATAACCTTGTTGGTGAAGGTAATTATTCACTGATTACAAAAATGCTGAAAAGACTAAAACAAACTCAGGTAGTGGTTGTTATATATATATATATATATATATATATATAGTCATTTAAATTTGTAATTTCGTCAAAATATGTAATTGCCTTTAATGTTATCAGGACGCCCCTTTGTGGAGCTGGGTCCACGTTTTGTACTATGATCAAGTTGAAATGACAGTGAAAGTGTGTGTTTAGGTGTGTGTTCATGGTGTTTAGGTGTATAGTATTTGTTCATTGGGGGTTCGGTATGGACGAGTGGGTGTGCGTGTTTGGGGGTGGATTCGTCGGGCCAATAGTGGGCTGGTCCAGAGGATAATGCCAGGGCCGAAATTTGTTCCCAGTCCGACCCTGTATATATATATATATATATATATATATATATATATATATATATATATATATAAAAATTTTTGAAACACTGAAGGTACGATGGCGTTTTAGGGCCACATAGATTTTTTTTTTTAAGACTTCGAGGATAAAGTCGTAATATTACGAGAATAAAGTCATAATTTTAAGAGTTTGAGAATAAAGTTGTAATATTACGAGAATAAAGTTGTAATATTACGAGAATAAAGTTGTAATATTACGAGAATAAAGTTGTAATTTTACGAGAAAAAAGTTGTAATATTATGAGAATAAATTTGTAATTTTACGACAATAAAGTCATAATATTATGAGAATAAAGTCAATATAATATTTTGACGTTTTATTGTAATGTTACGACTTTTTTCATAAAATTGACTTTTTTCTCGTAATATTACAAATTTAATTTCATAATATTATGACTTTTTTTCTCGTAATATTACGACTTTATTCTCGAAGTCCAAAAAAAAAAGACATTCAATGTGGCCCTACAATTCTGTCATATGTACGGAAGCACTGAATGAACCAAACAGTTTGAAAAATGATTCACTGATTCGACACTGTGGGCAGTGGGAGATGCATTATTTCTAAATAGAAAAGTACATCATCCATTAACTTCATAAAATGATTATTTGCTTCAACACACTCTGAATGATGCAAATTGTTTTAATCAGTGATTTGTAGTGTTGAAAGATCTGAAAAAAATAAAAGATACGATATTTAATGACATTAAACTTTTGAAACACTGTGATTGAACCAGTTGCATCCTAAAAAGACACTATTTTCAAATGTTAGTGACACTACTGAGAGGACAACTAGTGAGCAGTGTTGAATCATTGGTTTAGACAAAAAAAGCAAATGCTTCAGAATTTTGCTGTTTCCAAAGAATAAAAACACAAAACTGAATGAATAAATCATCTTTGTTTTGCAACATTTGAAAAACTTACAACAGTGAATTAAATGCTTGCTTCAGAAATTTTTGAAATGTGTTGAATCAGTTGAAACATTGAATGAACCAGACATTTTCATTAAAAAAAACAAAAAAACAAAAAACTATTTCCTTGTGCTCAAAACATTAATATGGTGACATCAAGTACACAGTGACCACCTGCCACCCCCCCCCCCCCAAAAAAAAAATACTTTGTGGTTACACCCCTGTCTGTACACATTTACATGAAACAACCACAAACACATCGTTATCTTTGAAATTTCCACTCATACGTTCAAATCACAAATTGTCTTTTCACCTCCACCAGTGGACTCCAGGAGCCCAAAATCAATCTGCATAGGCATGTGCTCAAAAACACACAACAACACACACATGCACTCTATACCTCCTGGGGTGCAGAAGTGGAATAATGCATCCAGGTGCAGATATCAGGGAAAGGAAACTGACTCATTGAGGAGTGAGGTCATGCAGCATGTGTTGAATAAAACCTCCAAAGCCAAATACTGGCTACATCGATTGTAAAGGTACCTTTCCATAATATTCAGTGGCACCAAATGCACACAGACTGAAGCCTGTATGTAACTGCATTAACAGAGGAAGGTAGCAACAGTGGGGCTGTTGTGCAGCAGTGTGGGCATCATGATGCTCAACATGACAAAAGGGCTCTGACGTGCAGAAAAGCAGCTGTTTCCAATATGTTCTCCATCCATAAAATGCTTTGCATTAGCTCAGCTCACTGCACACCAATGGAGGTGCCTCCTAATCGTCCACACACACACACACACACACACACACACACACACACACACACACACACACACACACACACACACACACACACACACACACACTCTACGGTACCAAATCACACGTGAAGCACATTACAGATTTATTTTTGAATCATGGTCGGAGCCACTGAAAGCTTTTTTTTTTTTTTTTTTCTTCGCCAGGAGGAGGAACATAATAGAAACAGACGTGTTCAAGATGCAAAGGTGGTTCAAAGTGGGAGATTTTCTTTGATGACTTACAGATTTGCTAACAGTTGTTGCTGCTGTTTTTGTGAAATCTTTCATTGTTAATTAAAAAAAAGTATTGGGCAGGAAGCAGCAGTGGTTTAAAAAAAAAGTTACTGTTCATCTGCCCATTTTATTTTATTTATTTTTTAATTAATCAAGCTCAGGTTTAGGCTTAATTCATGGTTCTCGCCGTGTTTTACAAGACACAACTTGCGATGAATAACGGTCTCCGGGCTGTAAAACAGGAAGCTTTTACATAGCAGACTGTGTGTGTCACGGATGGGGTTGCAGTTTTGATGGTGAAAATAAAAAAAAAGGGAGAGCTGCAGGAAACAGAGAGAAGTCAGTGTGTTATTTATTCAGGAGAAGAGGATCAGATGGGGGGAGATGGATGAAGAAGGCCAATGAGAGCCAGACACAGATCTGGACCTAAACCTGCTTTATCTAATGCTCCTTGAGGCTGCAGAATTGTGTACAACTACACAAAACTGTTGCAAAGAGTGGTCACAAACTGAGTGCAACATTCTCACAACTCTCTATATATGTGTAATTTTATCTTTGGATGTTGCATTAATCTCAACGATGGGGGTTAGGCAGGCAGACAAAAGCTAAGAAAAGGTATGGACCATCTTAGGGGTGTCTTAAATTGCATTACAAGATTCTTCCACACATGAATAGATTGTAATGTTTACAATTACAGTTACTAAACTGTTGTTTTTGCATTTGGTTTTTTTTTAGGGGGGGGGGTAGATCCCCCCAGCACCCACTATACCCGCTCATTCAGTAACACCCATCCCCCATTGGAAGTAGACTCTACATATAGCAGCGGTGGCCGATGACAAGGTGGCTAAGGTACGCAGCTAACTGTATGATCTGTCATTTAAGAAGTTTTATTACATTTAGTGTTGTAAACATGTGAACACTTACCGATGGAGGGACAATCTCTATTATACTGGACACTTCTCATAGTATTTTTAGATGTTTGCCGGCAACAAGAAGTGGTTTTCTCTGTTTCTGATTGTCCTGTGCCTTTACACTCACTCACCCATTTGTCGGCGACGGTCTTTGCATTCTAAATCAATAATGCACTGAGTAAGTTTGTTCTGTACCAAATGAAAAGACAACCCTAAAACATTTTAAAAATAAATCAATAAGGAAAAAATAGAGCCCAAGTTGTAAAATATCAGAGTTCCACTTCAAGGAGAAGCCTGAGCAAACACCCTGGGTAACAATCAATGACATAGTTAATTAATTTTGGATAATCTCAATAACTCTATTGAAAATATCTCTTGAGAGGTATATTTCAGGAAAATCTTTGCAGTTGTGTTTCCATCTCCGGTGTTTCCATCTCACAGAGGAGGATGGTTTAGATTGCTGTGTGGAGTGATGGGTACCACAGGCTGGATACACACCAGCAGAATAACAAAATCTCTACAGATGGGTTCAGCATACAGAAAGTTTCAGAAAGTTTAGAACTATTCTCCACAATAAAGTAGTTCATCTGACATCTTTCTTCTTTTTTTCAAACACATTGTTTGATGACATTAAACCACGTTTAGCAATTTTCCAGACAGACGGGGTTAGGTGACAAGTGTTACAGACGAGGAAGAAACTCAGTTTCTATACGCAGACCCAAGGGAGGGGAGACTAAATGCCACCTTCACATCTAGCAGGCGGATTGATTCGGGGCCTTTGGGGAGCAACGGGAAATACCTCAGCCTGACAGGAGACACAAAACCAAACAATCAGCGGCCCCTTGAGAGAGGGTTCAACTGCAGTATACTTTGAATTACGAGCCCCAGGCATTTGGTTTGTTTTATATAACAGAAAATCTTTCGACATTTGAAATGCATATTTTAAGACACAAAGCACTTAACCTAATGGATGAACACTGGCAAATTTCTAATGCAAAATTTAAAAAAAGGGCATGTCTGATGTAAAATTTAATACTCTGAAATGAACTTAATTAATATACTTAATTATGTGATGTGCATTATAGTCTGTAAGGTACATTCATTCATTTATTTTCTATACAGACTCCAAACAAGGGTCAAGGCAGGGGGGTTGGGGCATTTCCCAGCAATCATAGGACATGAGGTGGGGTACATCCTAGAGAGGACTCCAGTCTAACACAGGGCCACATATACACAGGCAAACACATTCACACTTGCACGCACTCGTCGGACAATTTAAATTTTCCATTTCACTTAACCTACACATCTTTGGAAGTGGGAGGAAGGACCTAGGAGAACAAGCAAACTCCACACAGAAGGGACCAGGTGGGAAGTGATGCCACGACCTCAGTTACATCAATGTCTCAAGAAATATCATCCGCTACATGCAATTTTTCTAATATACCAGTTTATGTCAACCTTTTACCAATCAATTCTCTTGTTTGTTTACTGCAGATGTCATGCAAGATAAATACTGAAATTTTAGGTAATTACAGTAGGAATGTAGACATGGGTTCCTTCCATCTTATGTTGAATTGGGGAAGCATTTGATTGACTTGGCTGCTTTGTGACACAAACCAACCAACAAACAATCGGATGTGACCGAAAACATAACCTCCTTGGTGGAGGTAAAAAGTTTTTGCATTGAATTTGTTGAGACATTCACTTGTCTTGGTCATGATACTCTCTGTCATATTTTCCTTTGAGATCAACAGAGACCTGGGAAAAGCTTTTGGGATCATAAAGTGCATTGGAGCTTGGAATCCCAGAACCTACTTATGTGATGTGGGAAACTTTTTTTGAGGTTTCATGGCAACTTTTGGGTTTGGGTTCGAACTAACAAGCACTAACAGGCACCCAGGTACTGCCAAGGTGTAAGATTATGTAGACATATGATTGTTTCAGCTATTGCAGTATATGTGCTGCACAGCCAATGCTATAAGTATCTTTGATGACCATCAAAATCAGACCTAAGTGAGATGAAAGACAATTTTAGTCCTCCTCACTGAACATTGATCTTGATGGACCAGGAAGGAAAGAGTCAACAAAGCATGGAAATACGGTGGACATTTAATTTGAAGGGCCCATAGAAATTGGACAGCACCTGCCCCATCCCTGTCTTTATAATGAATTATTTGTCATGGTAACTGTTGCTTAGCAATAGTTCAGTCATTATTTCGATAACCGGACATATACATCCACCCATATACAAACATTGATGGATTTGATAAAAGCTATCAATAGCATCAAAGATGGAACTGAGTCAGGTTGAAGTCAAATTTAATCCTCATCATTGAACTTTTATCTAGTTAATTTTTTTAGGTAGATATTATTAACTAACTAGAAGCACTCAGAGAGTGCAAACCTCCGCCAAGGCCATGGGATTACTGACGCCATAACATCTACATGCCGTGGAATCATTGAACCTATAAAAGTGTAACAATGATGTTTGCTCAGTAGTAAAAAAAGTTTCATCTGCTGTGACTGGATAGCATGTATCCTTAGCGCTTGGCATCACAGTTTATTGCAACTTGCACCTTTCCCAGAAGCTACTGTCATCTGAGCACTGATATTAATATTGCACGTGCTTATAGACAAAAACAAATAAGAGACAAAATTCAATTTATTATTCAACTAAACTGCAAATATATCAATTTTTTAGCATTTATGAAACACTTCTCTAAACAAGGCCATAGGGTCACTGACCCTAAATAGATTCCCTCCTTGGCACAGTGATCTATTTCTTTTTGTCTCTTTCTCTAAACTTGTATATAATAATCATTAGATTATTAATCTATAAACAAAAATAAATTTAAGAAATATTACAATTTGAAAACAAATGCACCCGAACGTGATGACAGCTGCAACTGCTTAATGCTAACTTTTAACATTGAAAATGCCATAGACATGCTAACATGTTAGCATCGGGATCTGGATCATGATCCGGATCACCACTAAAATTTAATCACTTGTTCCTCTTGTCATTTCCAACCTCCTTGGTGGAGGTAACAATAAGAAATATTACAATTTGAAAACAAATGCACCCGAACGTGATGACAGCTGCAACTGCTTAATGCTAACTTTTAACATTGAAAATGCCATAGACATGCTAACACATTAGCATCGGGATCTGGATCGTGATCCGGATCAACACTAAAATTTAATCACTTGTTCCTCTTGTCATTTCCAACCACTCCACAAAATTTCATCAAAATCCATTCAAAACTTTTTGAGTTAACCTGCTGACAGACAGACAGACAAACAAACAAACAAACCCGACCGAAAACAAAACCTCCTTGGCGGAGGTAATTATTGCTAAGTATTTCAGCATTGTGCCCAAGGAAGCAAAGAAGTGTGGAAGGAAGTGTGACTTTTAATTTGGAAGGCCTTTTAACTATTTCAACATTGGGCCTTCCCCTTCTGCTATCACATACACTCACTTACACAAGTATTTCAACACTGGTCCATCCATCACTGAGGTCCATACGTATTTGGACATGTAAACATGTATACACACACATACAACTGGCATTTATACATAAGATCTTTTCAAAGTGGGATAGCTGACTGTAGGAGCAGAAATTTGTTTTAAGGAAGAATGTGGGACAGTGCTCAATTCCTCTCAGCACACCACAATGTCCACTTTTCACTATTGTTTGGACACACTTGCATACGTGAATGGTGAGTTAAATATCAAATATTTACTCTCAAGTTGTGACTCAACATTGGAAACATTTGGGTGAAATGCCAGATTTGCAGACACTCAATAGATCTGAGGCAAATTTGATTTTTGGAGCCACTTCTATACGAACACAAGCTTCTATGAGATCTCCAACATGCCATGTTTGGATTTGGATTTACACTTAGTTTATTTTGGCTTGGTTCTTTGCCAGAAAGATGTAATCCCACTTCAGTCTGTCTTCATATGAAAAAGTGAGTGCAATAAAAAGTCAGTGGACCCATTTTATTTTTTGGATAGAGGCCACAAGGGGAACAGCAGTGTCACTGAGTTTGCAAGATATCAGCAAATGCAGCAGCAATGCACTTAACTTCATTTCACCTCATCTCATATGTGCACTTTTTTGACATGTAAAAATAGCAGCATGTACGTTTCCTCGTGCATAATTTCAGAAATGCATTTTCCCCTTGCAAAATTCTTGCATGCATTCACTTAAAAATTTCCAGAATTTCACAATAACAGGGCAATGGAAAATACATCATGTGATTATTAACCATGGTTGGAAGTCACACTAGTCAACATATTGTACAAGACAAACTGATCTCAAACCAGTGTTGCCCTACATTAGTTTATGTTTGGAGTATAATGTCCCTTATTATTCCACATCCTCAGTGTGGGATGTCATGCATCAATGAACCAGCAGCTGTGCTTATTAAACCAGCACTGTTATGTCTGCTCCTGGGTTAAAATTTCCAAATAAAAATCAAGCAACTGTGCTGTGTTATGACAAGACAGAAGGCAGTGGGAATGTGAGTGCACAGCACATGAATGACCAGGAATGACATCAGTTCATCAGTTGATGCATATCAAGATTAACTTTATTTATCCCGAAGGAAATTATTTTGCCAGAGTACCGAAACAGTAAACAACAATACACAATTACAGAAAGTGCTATTAGTTAAATAGGAAAGAAAAAAAAAGCCAACTAGAATACAAGTACCAAAACCAAGTGTAGAACAGTGACTAAAATGATAAAATAAAATCTAATAAGTACAATGTTTTTATGCACAAGTTGTTTGATAATTTCAATTTAATTTCAATTTCTTTTTATTTATATAGCGCCAAATCACAATTGCCTCAAGGCACTTCACACATGTAAGGTCGAACCTTACCAACCCACCAACAGTGATAAGGAAAAACTCCCTCTGAGGAAGAAACCTCAAGCAGACCAGGCTCAAAGGGGTGACCCGCTGCTTGGGCCTTGCTACAGACAAAAAATTATAAAAGAATTCACAAAATGAACATACAGTAAATGTTGCCAGTGCACAGGATGGTTTCTGAAACAGATACCACATGCATCTCTGGATAGAGCCGCACCTCAAACAGAGAGAAAAGAAAAAAAAAAAGAAGCAGAATCAAGCATCAGAAAGACAAATACAGTATAATTTGTCAGCATTAAGCAACAACAAAAACAAAAGAAATACTAAGGCAATCACCGGCCACAAGCCCTAAGCTTCACCAAAAGACCCAGAACCTAGATAAAGTTGAGGCTGCGGCCTGCTCCATTTACTAATAAAATGAATTAAAAGAGTAAAAAGCATAGAAGCGTACTATGCCAGTATGCTAGCCATACAAAAGGGAAAATAAGTGCGTCTTAAGTCTGGACTTGAAAGTCTTTACAGAATCTGACTGTTTTATTGACGCAGGGAGATCATTCCACAGAACAGGGGCACAATAACAGAAACATACACATAAATTGAATAACTCTTTTCATTATGTATTCATTCTGTAGAAGGGGGAGGAATGATACAGTCCGATTGCCACAGGCAGGAAAGAGCTCCTGTGGTGTTCTGTGGTGCACCTCTGTAGTCTTAGTCTACGACCAAAGGTGCTCTGATAGGACGTCAGTGTGGGATACAGGGGGTGGGAGGTCTTCAGCATCCTCCTCTCTGACACTTCCAGCTCAACCCCCAGGACAGAGCCAGCTCTACTGATGAGCTTGTTGAGTCTGTTCATGTCAGCTGCCTTCAGCCTACCACTCCAGCACACTATGTGAGGGCTCATTGTGTGAGTCTTAATCCTTATTATTTGCCAATGGAGATTTCCCACCCTACCGTCCTCATTGTTTAGATCCTACCGGCAGCTGATGCGTTACGGGCCAGTGATGTCATCACCTCCACAACGGCGAGGCTACAGAAACTGCACCCAGGTGATTTCATTGCTATCTCTGGGGATTTTATCCTTGTTACCCTTTCAACATCCCTTCCCACTTTCAAGCAGTTTGTTGATTATAACACAAAAGACAATAGACCTGCTGTATGCTAATGTCAGTTTCAATTTTCAAGTTATTTTCATTTATATAGCACACAGGCAACTGTTGTGAAAGTGTCGTGACACGGACCCACAACAGGGGGCGGTAATGAACGGACAATGGATAAGCCAAAAAGTAACAATTCAATGTTGTGAATCGCACAACGAAGTACAGACAATAACAATATGGTGGAATGTCAATTATACACAAGGTGGCATGTGGGCAGGCTCGAAGACAGAAGACGTCTGGTGAGAGAAGAGCCGGATCCCACACAGCTTCCACCACCAACGGATCTGAAGAACACCAGAGCCGCCAAGCCCTGCGCCCCAGGTGGCCACTGTCTTCAGCAGTCAGACCCGGTACTGCTGGCAGAGAACAGAAACAGTATTGATGAGTGCGAGTTCGCACACTCAGTAATCCCACAGTCTGTGTTTAGTTAGGAGGGAGCACCTCCACCTCCAATCACACACTCGTGCAGCTCCTGTCTAACCACTTATCTGGTTGGAGTGTGAAGCGAAGCCGTCGCTGATCACACCAAACGCCAATCCCACAGATAAGGCAGACACCACAGGAAAACGGCTGCAAAAGAGTTCAGACTATTATTCAGTGTTAAGTCAGCAGAGAAGTTACCTGAATGGTAGCTGATTTCTCGGCGAGGAGGTGGAGTTGCAGTCCGGCCTTTGTAGTGGTGGTGATGGGTGACAGCTGGTGTTGATAGGTGACAGCTGTCACTTCCAGCGGCTCCGACGCCCTCTCGTGCTTGGAGCCCGCACTCCAAGCAGGGCGCCATCTGGTGGTGGTGGGCCAGCAGTACCTCCTCTTCAGCGGCCCACACAACAGCAACAGTGGTAAGGAAAAACTCCCTCTGAGGAAGAAACCTCAAGCAGACGGGACTCAAAGGGGTGACCATCTGCTTGGGCCATGCTACCGACACAAATTACAAAACAATTCACAAAACGAATAGGAAATGTTGCCGGTGCACAAGACAGGAGGGTTTCAGAAACAGGCACCAGAAAGATAACAAATACAATATAATTTATCAGCATTAAGCAACAAGAAAAACAGAAGAAATACTAAGATGATCGCTGGCCACTCACTCTAAGCTTCACTAAAAGACGCAGACTTTAGATAAAGTTGAGGCCACGGACTGCTCCGTTTCCTAATTAAGGGAGCATACAGTGCCACCCTCCAAAGCGAACCATAATCTGGTATATTTAGAGCCACTTTACATCCCTGCAGTCTGGCAGCAACCTGTACTCACCAGAGTGGTACAGAGGTGGCCACAGGAGTCAGTAGACAGTCTTTGTGGATGTTTTGAGGTGGCTGACTGGGGTGCGCTAGTGATGCGCAGGGGGAGGACATGTGTCCAGGATTCCACTGCTTATTGTTCACATAGACAGTGACATGGCCACATACTGGGTTTGAAAGCTGCTGGCTCATTCTGTTGTCTGCACTGCAGGGCAGTGATGCCGGTAACGCGTTACTTACTAACGCGTTACTCTAATCCGACCACTTTTTATAGTAACGAGTAATCTAACGCGTTAATCTTTCCAAATCAGTAATCAGATTAAAGTTACTTCTCCATGTCACTGTGCATTACTATTATTTTCATTGTGGGTCGATAGCAGCATTAAACTTGGTCTGTGGGCAGGAGGTCAGGGTTCGACTGAACTGCCCACTTTAAGTGAGCTGTGAGCTTTTCATCCACGGTTTTTTGCAGCTGCTCGACTCGTCCTCACCTCTTAAAGCGCGGTGATCAGCACACCTGCACTGAGCTTTACAAAGACATTTTTATACTTTTTCCCCTCCTTTATTTAGAATTCTGAGCTGAGCCGCTCCGTATCGTCTCGTTAAAAACAGCTGATACTCTGCGACGCGTCAACAACTAACACTATTTTCCACTCAAATGCACCTAAACTCTCTTTCTGAGGACCACATGATGTGAAAACGCAATAAAACTTTCTTACCTGTAAATCTGGTCCTGTTTTCTGCATAAATAAATGTTATCCATTCTTTGTGCTCAAACGCCAAAGCAGGGGCGAATCCAGATGGAATGGGGGCGTGGGGCAAGGATGTGCCCCCCCACAACACCCCTAGATTAAAGGTCCAGTTTTGAAGCCGTTTTTACTACAACTACTAATATTGCTTAAAATAATAATAATTTCGACAAGTAAAATGTTTAGAGAGTTAGAATTTAATAGTTACATTTCTAAACAATGTAGGTTAGAAATTGTTACTGTTACAGCGCTGTCAACAGTTAAATATGAGGTCAAGAAAGAGGTCTTTATTTTACTTTTTATAAAATAAGTATTTATTTTCATTGAAGTCAAGAAAGGGTGACTATAAAGTGAGTTGTTGTCGGCAGCTGGGAAAAGTAACTAAAAAAGTAACTAGTAATCTAACTTAGTTACTTTTACAATTGAGTAATCAGTAAAGTAACTAAGTTACTTTTTCAAGGAGTAATCAGTAATCAGATTACTTTTTCAAAGTAACTGTGGCAACACTGCTGCAGGGGCAGCCTGGAATGTTCATCATGCACGGACAATAAGGGCTTACAGTGCATGAAACGTGCTTCACACAATGAGCATTGTTTTGCAGTACACTCGTGTTGGTAAAAAAGAGAGAAACTTGAAAACAAACTGCACACACTTTTAAGTTTATTCCATTTTGAGACATTGTCACATATGGCATTGTTATTATTTTGTTTGTGCCTCTGAGTTAGTGCCTTTGTTTGTGCACGTAATAAATAATGTACACTTGAATATTGGGGTGCTTGTTATTTTCATTTTGTCAAGCTACAATCTAAGAAATTAAAATACAATGCAGATTGTGTTATTTGTGAAATGAGTGCAGCAGTTAGTGGGTGTGTGTGCAGTTCAAAGACCCACCAGTTGCTGACCATTTCAGATTTCCTCTGGAAATATACTATAATGCTATGAAAGCCATATTAACAGACGCTACAGTTGTTAACAAGAGGATATGCACAATAAACATATAGCGCTGCGTTCATGCCGCTTGTAATCAGCAGTGATCTGGTAATTGTGTGGCACACAACTGTAGACTGCACATCAATCAGGGTGAAAAATTGGCAGTGGGAGATGGGCCTTAGTCACGCTAACCCCCTCATTTGTTAATGCCAGGAAGAGTTCTGCCTTTCAAAATAAAATAAAAAAAACATTTTTGATGTGTAACTTCATGTGGTACTTCCACTGCTTTGAAGATGAAATGCATTTGTCTCAACTTTTGAAAACCTGAGGCATATTCACTGCAAAGTACATTTAATGAACAGATAAATCAGTCATTCAAAAACAGTTGGCTTTATCCCCCTGGTGGTCTGTCAGTGTTCTGCAGGTGGGCCATGAGAGGGCATTAAAAATGACTAAAGAAAAATGTCTTTAATTTAGAATTCTGCAATGAAGTTTTAAGTTAGTCAGAAATATCCATGGTTATTTTAAAAATATAATCATAAGGAATCAAATAAAACCGTGGGATTAAAATTGCATTATGTATTGATTTGAACACGTGTAACATTAATGACGGATGATGAATAGATAGCCAGCCTTCATTTTAGGCTAATGTCTCTATCAAAATTGGAATTAAAGGTTTAGACAGGCCACAGCCTTATAACACCATTACACAATAAATGTCTTACAGCATATAATGAGGTTAAACTGATTAAATTGTGGGGAACTTTAATGCACCATATCCATACAAAAGCAACTTTGTTTGATATATATATATATATATATATATATATATATATATATATATAGTTTCTACACCTGCTTACTCCAATTTGGGGTTAAGGGTTAAGGTGGAGGGGCTGGAGCTTATCCCCAAAGTCATAGCTCTTGAGGCTGGTTACACTCTGGAAAGGATGTCAGTCTGTTATGAGGCCACAAATAGACCGACAAACACAAATCAAAACCCTCACGCACACCTACGGACAAATTAAAGTTTCAAATCCACCTAACCTGCATGTTGTTGGATGTGGAAGGAAGCCTGAGCACCTGAAGGGAACCCACACAAACACAGGAACAACATACAAACTCCACACACAAAAGGCCACAAGTGGGAATTGATCCCACAACCTTCTTGCTGGAAGTTACAGTGGCAAAAACTATTGTGCATCAACTCAGAATCTGTGCAGTTGGCTGCCTGGATATTTATTATTATACGAGGTCTGTTAGAAAAGTAAGGGACCTTTTTATATTTTGCAAAAACTAGTTGGATTTGAATCATGTGTGATTGCATCAGCCAAGCTTGAACCTTCGTGCGCATGCGTGAGTTTTTTCACGCCTGTCGGTTGCGTCATTCGCCTGTGAGCACGCCTTGTGGGAGGAGTGGTCCAGCCCCCTCGTTGGATTTTCATTGTCAGGAAATTGGCTGATCAACTGCCGCTTTGCTTCATCAAAATTTTTTCAGAAAGTGTGAGAGACAGCCAGCACCGCCGTTCGGCATAAGCAGACTACGCAGCTTGCGTGGGGCACCAACCATGTTGCACTAGTTTGCAGGGCCTCCAATTGACTGAAAAATGTGTTGAAATTATTACATTATTACCAGTGATGCCGGTAATCTAACCACTTTTTTTTGTAACAAGTAATCTAACGCGTTAATCTTTCCAAATGAGTAATCAGATTAAAGTTACAAAGTTAAAGTTACAAAAAACTCCTGTAACAGTGGAATGTGCCGTTCATTTCCAAAGTAAACGCTTTGTTGATCCGGACGTCGTCTGACTACCAGAGAAATGGCAGAAGAGTTTGACATCAGTACTTTTTCGGCATGAAAAGACGTGCGGAGGGATTCGCGCGTCGGGACGGAGGCGCAGGGCACAGAACAAAAAGCAACGCCGTGATGAAGCCTCACAGGACATGTGGCATATCCAGCTCGTCCACAATTTCTCGGATAGTCACACAACTGAAAAGCCACCGAAAGCCATCTGAATCTTCTGAATGGTGCAAGAGCTGGGCATGTTAGGGCTTGTCCTGTGAGACCAACACGGAGGTGCTTTCGTCCCGCGCCATGAGCGGCTCCGTGGCGAATTTCTCCGCTCCTCTTTCCATTACAAAAACTCCTGTAACAGTGGAATGTGTCGAAAAAGTGCTATGTCCAGCTGTCTTGCCATTTCTCTGGTAGTCAGACGACGTCCCGGATCAACAAAGCGTTCACTTTCGAAATGATCTGGTCGTTTGAGCCTGTCGATCGCCACTCGGTGCACGGCGCGCGATCCGCCGCTGTGGGCCGTCTTTAATCCAGTTGTAATTGTCCTTAATCTCTGTGATCCCCATAAGATCTTCACCGAAACCCATCTGAATTTTCTGAATGGTTTCCACTTGGCTGTCTCTCACACTTTCTGAAAAAATTTTGGTGAAGCAAAGCGGCAGTCGATCAGCCAATTTCCTGACAATGAAAATCCGACGAGGGGGCTGGACCACTCCTCCCACAAGGCATGCTCACAGGTGAATGACGCAACCGACAGGCGTGAAAAAACTCACGCATGCGCACGAAGATTCAAGCTTGGCTGATGCAATCACACGTGATTCAAATCCATATAGTTTTTGCAAAAAATAAAAAGGTCCGTTACTTTTTTAACAGACCTCGCATTTATTTATTTATTTATTTTAACTGTGCAGTGTAACAAAACACATAAAATGACTTAAATGCATGACAAGAAAATGTTGAAAGTCTCTTTGGGAGTATTGATCACAGGAAACAATCAGCCACTGTGTCAGCTGTGTGACAGGACAACTTCCTCTGCTTTCATCCTCTGAGTTATATTTTGTTATCTGGGTCGGTGATACTTGATCACTGCCATGGCAGAATATCGAAAAGAAACCAGATATACTGAAAGCCTGTGGTTTTTAGAATTCAGCTGTGACTGTGTCCATTCAGACTGAGATTAAGTGCACAACCATGCTGTAGTGCAGATTGAAGCTTTTATTGTGCAGTGTGAGATATGGCATTTATGATGCATTGGAAAAGAACAGTGGTGTCAAAGATGGGAGAAAGGGAAAGTGTTGTAGAGGCAACACAGAGGACGGGACTGTGCCAAAAAAAAAAAAAAAAAAGACAAAGAAAATTGATAGAGGAAAGTTTCCAGTTCCCACTCTCTGTGGTGGGCAGAGTATATTTTTGTAGCTTCCGCTACAAAACAGGAGTCAGAGGAAGGGAGAAAGTCAGAGAGTGAGTCTGGCTGTGTGTGTGTGAATTTGTAAATTAGGCGCGCCACTCCACTTTAAGAGCTTTGGCACTTCAGCCAACATCCTGAAGCGGGCTGCTCTCCACCTCACCCCTCCTCTTGTCTCCTCCTGACCGGCGCACGGACTCTAGAAGCTTAAAGAGAAGGCAGAGAGGAACTTTGCACAAGTGAGGTACCTCCTGGGAAACAAGCCCACGGTTGGTTTCCTGGACTACGCTGGTCTAGGGGAATAGTGGCGCGACAATAGAAGGCAACCCTTTTTTTCCTGTGTGTATGCTTCTGGATGCACATATTGCAACAGAGTTGCAGCAATGACAAACCCGGGTCAAAGGAGAAATTAGAGGCAGAACCAGCAGGGGTTGGACTGCAAAGGCTGGAATCAGCGTGTTGAAGATTTTACCAACAGACGGCAAAAGAAAGAAGAACTCCACTGCCTCATTTGAGGATTTTGCCCCTGTCATGGGCCACCTTCTGACCCTGACTCTCCCTTACCTGGCCTACCTGCTGGCCACTGCGATCAGCTTAGAGCGTCGCCAGCACCACGTTCAGCACGGTCCCTGTAGCTACACCTTTATCCTCCCTGAGGTCGAACACTGCCGGTCCCTGAAGGACTTCCAGGTCACCAACACCCTCCAGAGGGACTCTCCGCTCCAGGATGAAATTGATGTGAGCCAACCTAAGCAGGGTAAGGCCCAAAATGAGAGGCCTTCCTGGCAGGAAAAGAAACTGGAGAGCCTAGAGAGTGCCATGGAGAATAACACCCTGTGGTTGCAGAAGGTACAGTCTGGTGTTTGAAATGGCTGAGTGATGGCTTTTTGTATGTCTTCATCTCATGGTTGCATTCTTTTGCTAATTATCACTGTTTGCCTGTTTTGATGTGCAAATATTAAAATGTGTCAACAATGAGTAAACCTCTTTTTAAGCAAATTGTGCACCAAAATTGGCATTGATTGTGCAGAAAATTTAACATATTGGGCTAATAGTTAGACCTGGGTTCAATTGATCGTTGCACCACCTTAATGTGTCATTTGACTAGACACTTAATTTGCATTGTCCTGGTAGTCCACCCTGTGATAAATGGGTACCAGCCTTGAATTAGCACTTGGACCAATGGACTTCCGGGCCTATATAGGACGTACTACTTATTTGACATAAAATGAGTCCAAAAAGTGTTCTGTCTGGGATTAAGAATAATGTGGAATGAAAGCTACTTAACATTTTATTCCAGAGAAAATCAAAATTCAGAAAAAAAAAAATCTTTACATTTTCTTTGCTACAACTAGATAGGCATTGCTGCACATAAACACAGAAACAGTCAAAATGGTAACAACTGAAACATTCAGACTTGATATATAACAAAACAAAAACATAACAAAATTAAAACTGACATATATTGCAGATGCCATGGTCAGGGATAGTGGCAAGGCAGTCAAGCCTTGTTTCCATTGTGGAAGGTTCCTGCTTCCAGGCCACTCCTGCCCATTCTCAAAGTAATGTGGATAAACGGGCATAAGATTGGAGCCAAATCAACATTCAGATCCACCTCAGATCTGCTCTGGTGACCCTGATTGAAAAAAGGGAGAAGCTGAAGGGATTTATGATAGAGCAAATGGAATAGGAGTTGAGTTACCAACTTAAAGGCATTCAAGGTGTGTCCACTTCAGGCTGTCTGTCTTTCGACAAGACATTTCACCTACATTTTCCCAGTCTACCAAGCTCCAAGTAGTTATTGACCTCAGGTAGTGAGTAACCTGCAATGGACTAGCCTCCCCTCCAAGGGGACACATCATATAACCCAATCCGGAATTATATGTCGGCCCTGTTGGACTGGAAACAGTTTACTTCCTTCCAGCTTTAAATTTTGAAAGCAGAACTGCCAACATGCTACTGCATTTATATTTTGCTTCCAGGTTCAAGAAGATGTCTTTAGCAATACGTTCTCTCAGTGGAGGTATAGTTTCTGTGAGTCCCTTAGACTTGTGTATGTTTTTAAAGACATATTTGTCAAATACATGTACAGAGATTGGCCTGTTTATTAATTCAGCTGTGTACTCTCAAAGGATTTACTACCTTTGATATATAGTATGATGCAATCAAATGGTTTGGTGGGTGAGTGTGGAGTGGGTGGCAATCATTTTATGAGCTAGATGACAAATCCTTTTTTTTGTTGGCTTGCCATCCTCCGTTTCTGAGGTTCAGTTTTTTTTTTTTTTTTTACCCACCTCTGCTTTTCATTCATTCATTCATTCATTTTCAACTAGTTATCTGGGTCCAATTCATGGCGGCAGAAGAAGAAGCAACTCATTCCACACTTTCCTACCCTTGGCCAAGTCCCGTAACTCTTCCCGAGGTATCCCAAGGCATAGCTAAGACAACTGGGAAATATAATCTCTCCAGCATGTCCTAGGTCTTCCCCAGGGCCTCCTCTCTTTTGGAAGACCTGGAAGACCTCTCAGGGAGACAACCAGGTGATGGTCTAGTGGTTAAGCTGTTGGGCTTGAGACGAGAAGATCCTTGGTTCAAATCCCAGCCTGACCGGAAAATTACAAAGGGCCCTTGGGCAATGTCCTTAATCCCCTAGTTTCTCCCAGTGTGTAGTGAGCGCCTTGTGTAGCAGCACCCTGACATTGGGGTGAATGTGAGGCATTATTGTAAAGCGCTTTGAGAGTCTGATGCAGATGGAAAAGTGCTATATAAATGCAGTTCATTTACCATTTAGGATAGGAGCTGAAATCAACTGGTAAACTGAGAGCCTCACTTTGTGTACCTCAGCTTTTCATACATCAGACATAATAAACTCGTGCAACTCATCACTTGATCACATCCACACTACTATCACCCTGCCTTCATTATTGATATCTAATTTCTGAGGTGGGATTTCCTGGATGATGGCTGGATACATATCTTGGCTCGGTGACCATATGTGGTGTATGTGTTTTCCTGTATTTAAGGCCAGCGGGATCACACAAACTCCCCGTTGCATGAGAGAGGTGAAAGACACGATGAAACAAGTCTGCTAATGTCACACAGTGCCAAATATGTCTCACACAGCTAAGCCTTCCAAACTGAGTATCCCCACCCCCCACTGGTGAAAAACACAAACTTCACTTTTCATAATCCACATATAAGCCTCAGTCTGAAATATGAACACTGCACATTTCCTCAGTGGGACTGAGAAATAATTATCTGTGGACAACATATTTTTGAACATCAGGGCTTTTGGTGTTTGCAGTTCGATCCTGGATTATGATGGTCTGATGGGATTAAATGAAATAAAGTGATTCCAAGCATTTTCAATAATGTTTTCATTGCAAAGGCCATCAGAGTACAAAATAGTGAAAAAGGGAACTTTATTTTATCGCACATTTTTTTAAAGATTCCATCACTTGTTCTTCCTATTTTTTTTTACACAACCCACCAAAACTCTGAACTGTATCTTCAGTTCCATCATTCTTTGCTTACTGCTCCTTGAAGAACTCTATTCTGTTTGTCGCTCGTTGCAAATTCCTGTTCCCCTGAGCCACTTGCTCTGTTCAACAGGACTACTTGCAACTCAGACAATTCACTCTGTCTGCTCCTTGGATGACTCCATTCCATCCATCGTTAATCAGAATAATTAATTGTCTCTATAAATAACTGTGATTTTTGTTACTTGGGAATTTATTCTATTGTTTATTGTGTCTTCAAGCTTCCCTCAACAGTTTATTCCATTTCTCATTAATTGGGATTACCTGCTCAATATATATATATATATATATATATATATATATATATATATATATATATATATATATATATATATATATATATATATATATATATATATATATGCCCTTCGTTGAGATTTCTTCTTCAGAAGAACAATTTATTTGGACCATCCTAAATTGTGACTTCCTACTTCTCATAGTTGTAAAATCTGGTCTTCTTTCATTGCCACTTCCTGGTCCTCTGAGGAGCTCTGATCAGTCTTTTTATCTTTCATCTGGACAACTGATCCTTCCAGCAACTAATTTTCATTCATTCATTGCCTCTTTCTGCCTCATATCAGTTTATTCTGTCAATCATTTCTTGCAACAACCTGCATCATGGTATTCAACTATTACAATTACTTGTTCTCCACAATGTCTTATTGTTCTCATAATTTTTGTGACATTCTGTTTTTACAAAACTGTTCATTCCATTCATAGCTCATTGCATCTTCCTGCTGCCCAGACCCATTAATTCCATTAACCATGCATTGTAATGTCCTACTTCTCAAAACAATTCATTACATTCCTCACAAATTGCCTACATCTTGGAACAGTTTATTGCATTCATCATATATTGCAACTTCCTACTTCTTGGAATTTACATTCATCATATGTTGCAAATTCCTATTTCTCGGAATGGTTCATTCCATTATTCATTCATTGCAGTGACATGTTTCAAAATAATCTATGCCCGTCACTATTTATTGTCAGTTACTATGTCTCAGAACAATTCATTCCATTAATTATAAAGAATTTGCATCTTCCTACTCTGACCAATTCATTCAATTAGTTGTTCACTGCAATTCCCTCTTCTGAGAAGCAGTTCATTAATTTTGTGTTCGAGCTCTTGGTTCATTTTTTTTTCACTCTTTCCTTTGTACATAAAAAGCCTCCGTTATTCACTATGTTAGTAAGTGAACATGGGATCCAGAGGGTGTTTAATTACACAAACTTGTGTTTCATAGTAGCAGAAGGCAAATGCATATTTGATAAAAAAGATGAAATTATTTTGGTCACTTGAAAGATTGCAAAGAGCAGGTACCTCAGTGGGATAAGGAGAATGAGTAGTCTGTTGACCTGGGTTTGATTCCTGGTTATGCCACCACCTGTCTGTGCCTTGAGACATTTTCTTGGTTTCACTCCTTTCTGTTTCGGTCCATCTCCTCCATTTTTATCCAGACTCCTCTGCTCCTTGGGGATGATGTATGTGTATCTTCCCACACCTTGACTTGTCTGCTGTCAGATCTCAAACTATCTGTCTATCTAGCTTACCCTCTCTTGACACACACTCAGAAACGTACAGGAAAAAAAACACACACACACACACACACACTCAAATCCCCTGTGCAAAGTCTGTCTGATGCTCAGTCTGTGAACCGGAGACCAAGTTCCGTGTGGAGCAGGGGTGGGCATCGAGGGCCGGGACACTGCAGGTTTTCCATGCAACCATTCACCTCAGCAGGTGGGTTGCTGATGAGCTTCTCCTCTGAACATAAACACCTGGTTGTCAATGAAATCACCTGCTGAGACACCTGATCATTAATGAAATCACCTGCTGAGGTGACTGGTTGCACGGAAAACCTGCAGTGTCTCGGCCCTTTATGGCACATGATTGGCCACCCCTGGTGTGGAGCGTCTCACAAGGCTGCACTACACATGCACGTCAGACAGATAAAATATAAATGAGAGAACATGTGCACATTTTCATTGAGGTTTACAATATGTCATGCATGCATCCAGTGAAGCTGGCAACTACTAACCGGTTAATCCCCCGGTTTGAAATTAATCACCTATCTGCTACAACCAGGTGAAGTTGGGGCACTCCCTTGACCTTATTATAATTGCTGGGGTCATCAAAACAGAGGCACTTGTGCTGGATCATGTCCAGAGAAAGGCACCACACGGACAAAAACTCGTACCTGACCATTTCTGACAATGCAAGTGATACTCATGCAAATCTACATATAAGTACAAAATACATTTGGTGTCACCTTATGTAACTGGTTAACTTCCAAGTCTCACCATCAGAAATCAAAGATTCAAACTACTGTAAAAAGTCACTGTTCCTGTTAAAGGTGTTAATATTTGGAATATTTGCTCTGATACATTAAATCATTTGGTAACTTGATTGGCTTATGAATTAGGTTTATCGATTTTGTTTCGTTTTTGGGTTTGTGCATGGTGCACTGCTGTTTGCTGTTTGTGTTTTGAAATTTTAGTTTGATGATTAATTTATATTTTGTTTTTGTTATAACGGGTATATGTGCAGGTGTGGTCACATGGTTTGTGCAGTTGGTTTCAAATCCCACCCCTGCCACATTCCCTCCATGTAATGTGGAGTTGCATCAGGAAGGGCAAAACTGAAAACTTATTCCAATTCAACATGCAGATCCACCTTGACTCTGCTGTGGTGACCCCGGGTGCAAACATGGGAGCAGCCAAAGGGTCTTACTTACTATCATGGGTACAGTATATGCATATTTTCTTTTTTATACATATGCATATATTTTTTTTATTTTTTTTGGTAAAGGGGTGGGCATTTATAAGCTTTTGCTTCTGCCTACACCCTGTCGGGCACATGGGTACATTGTTAAATTGTTTTCTTTGCTATTTTGAACCTGTTTGTGCCAAATAAATAAATTATTTGTGCCAAATAAATAAATTAATTAATTCATACAGTAAGACAGAAAGCACCAGGACCCTCAACCTTCATGCTCCTGCAAAGGTCTTTGCATCACCAAACACCTTTACACAAGAACTTCATGAATATAAGTCTCTAAGCTGTTCCCAGGTATGTCTTTATCTAAAAGTGTGCATGGACTGCAGAGGAAAAAATTACAAATAATGTCATTGTCTACATACCTAAGGACCAAATAGTGTCTGCATTCATTTATACACTGATGAAGTAGCTAATGTTATCAGTTCTGCTAGTAGCTAATCAATGCTTGGCACTACAAAATCAATATGATATCAAGGCATCTCGTGTTGAGTAAAATGCTGAAACAGTCAGCCAGCCCTTCTACAGTGAACTTTCTGTTTTATTTCAAGGTCTTAATTAAAAAAAAAAAAAAAATGCATTAACCATTAAGAAATTACCAGCATTTATGTACATGCAGTACATAGTTTTCTTTGTGAATTTCCCTCCATACAAAGAACAATAGAATTAAACAATCGCAATGTGCTTGTAGGATCGATTTTCAGTTTTAATTCAAGGCGTTTAACATGATGTTGCACTAACAATTCAGAATTACTGCTGTGTTTATACAAGGTACTTCAGTTTCAGAGGCTACAAGTACTTAGACAAACTAAATGTAACTATCTATGCAAATTATCACCTTATTGCCAGTTTTATTTCAGTGTTGGTAAGTCACTGACTTTATTTCCATGGTCCTCTGTGTTAAATCTGACTGGAATAATTTATGTTCTTTTTTGCCCATGAAATAAAAAAAAAAGACTAGTGGGTGAACCCAGACACATGCAGGATCTATGAAGGCGTTACAGACTTCTGTTGATGTCAGTGGAGAAATTGACATAGCTGTATATGTCCCACATCCTATCTCAGTGGTGGAAGAACATGAACACCTTTACTCTGTGGACTTCTTGGAATGGGAACTTTGCAAAATCATTTGCAAGAAAGAAGAAACTACTGCAAAATCATCCTTCAAATAAAATCTGAAGTGGACACAAGCCTCAAACTTTCAACACCCTGCCCGGACAAAGCATGATGCATAAAAGATCACAGTGCTGCTGAGGTTTCCACATAAACACTGCATGACCCGAGAGGACCTCTTCTGAATATACGTGAGGGAATACTGACCTTTCACCCTGAATGGGAAGGCCTTTTCAGCACCTCGTGGAGCTCATTACAGCGATTTGCATACACTAGGGAAGAACTTCAGTTCGTGATGACGAGCTTGAGACCTGCGTGAGTGGGCATGTGTGTATGTGCACATACGTATTTCAATGAAACATTGCAGTGTTTCATTTGAAGCTTCCACTGGGATGGTCCGACCCTCACTGTGAGCTTTCTGCACAAGCCCCATGAAAGAACTAATTCAGCAAGTTTCACAAAAGAATCTCTAAGTGGATGAGCATTACGGGACAGTATTAATGTTTCGGATTCCTTCTCATATTTTGAAGAAGAAAGCAGTGTTGGGTTTTGATTTTCTCGAACCCTAATGCAACCCCCGTTGACTCCCTTTCACATTTTGCTACCCTGATGTGTTGGCACGGTGGATGTGAGCATGTTTTTGTAAGTGCTTTTACAAGCCTGACAGGATTATGCTAATGCTGAAATATTGCATAGAGATCAAGGTAGCTAGGCTACCCTTAGTGACCTAATTCCTTTGCCTAGTAATGTTTCATTAAGCCAACGTTGCAGCACATTGCCCACGATGCTCACATTATCCAGTTGCCTTTTATTTTCGTTCACTTCACTGTCTTGAACACTCTGATTTCACCATCGCGTTTTACTCACATTTTAAACCCAAATGGGATTGTACCAGCGCTGCTGCCGCAACCCATCAATCACGTCATCAGATATGAAACATATTGACATTGCCCCTATCTAACAATCCTTAGGTGGCGCAGTCGCTCATTTGTCTGAACAGTAAGCAGATATATTTCCCCTGTCATACATCAGCTGTTTCTTCTATGCACAAACCTCACACTGAACCCAAAACTGGTACAAAAAGTGTTGGTTGTGGCACTTTTGAAGGTTTTGGGAGCATTTACATAGGCCATATAAGGTTACAATAACATAACTAGGGTTGCCACCTTTCAGAAATGAAAATAAAGGACACTCACTGCGGCTCCTCAAAGCCACTACCACCACCCAAGGAGTGATATATTTAATTTTGAAAAAAAAGCATTTAGTCATACCTGCTTTATTAACATTAAGCTGTTCATGATAAACTGTGCAGTCACTGAAGTGTGCAATAATAAACATAAATATTAAGGAAAATCTCTTTAATCACTTTAATCTTTTTTCACTTTAATCTTTAAAGTGAGGACATTTTACTTTAAGAGGAAATAAAAAAATAAAAATACTTGTTTGCCTTGTACTCATTGCCACTAAAGCTGTCAAGCCAGGGGTTCGACTCTTCCCACTCACATCTGTACATTTGCAAATGTTTTTGCTTCTTTGGATGTGGTGGAGTTTCAGGTATAGACATACCAGGCAACAAGGCAACCCGTGACAGGACCAGAAAGGTGGGCATATGGAGATGCAGACTTGAAAGTCTGAGGTCTATCCGCTGTACCTGTAGCAAGAACCCAATGCGAGGTACAGAGATGACACTGACAGCCCTTAATATTTCCTGTGTTTCATTTTGTTCATTATTCAGTTTTAATGAGTGTGTGGGATATTTATGAAAATACAGAACAATTTACATCCTTTATTGATAAAGGTAAGAGTACCAGCTTCATTACTAAAGTCAGGAGATCCAGTACCATTACTAAAGTCAAGAGTTTTAGCTCTATTACTAAAGTTAAGAATTCCAGCTTCATTACAAAAGTCAGGAGTTCCAGCTTCATTACAAAAGTCAGGAGTTCCAGTTCCATTACTAAAGTCAAGGGTTTCAGCTCCATTGCTAAAGTGAAGACTTTCAGCTGCATTACCAAAGCCAGTACGTCCAGTTCCATTTCAAAGTCAACAGTTTCAGCTGCAACAGAAAGGTCAAGAGATCCAGCTCCATTACTAAGGTCAAGATACAATACGGGACACAACAATTAATTGTCAAATAAAGGACAATTCTGTATTTTAAGGGATGGGTGGCAACCTTAAATGTAACACATTTTGCTAATGACTGTCTTAAAGAAAATGCTAAGCACAGCTGATGTCACCCATGTTGACTAGTGTCAACAGCCATTAGAGTCATCTGATATTGGGAAACATTTTGGTTGTATTGTCTTAATGTTCTGGCCAAGGTACCAATTTCCATACACTCTAATGGAACATGATCAATGCTAAAGTGTCTCCATGATATGTTTAGGAAGTATTTAGATCTCAGTAACCATGGAGGCTGGAGAGCACATGTTAATCAGGGAAATCCAACTTTTTATTTGATCCAATCAATCTCCCTGCCCCCACAAATGAACAGAAATTCAGATAGCACCACAGCACAAAAAGCTAATGCATTTACCATTAATACGATACGATATGATACGATACACTTTATTGTCCCCTCAGGGAAATTTGTCTTGGACTCATGCTAGGTGCCTTACAAAAAAAGAGAAAACAAACAATACAGATAAAAACACAACCACATCCATAACAAATTAACATGACAGGAGTCAGGAGAAACACCATAAATATTGCATAATTCCAATTTTAAACATTATTGTTTAACAATTTAATAGACATGGGGACGAATGAATTTTTAAATCTATTCAGCCTACTCCGAGGAACTCTGTACCTTCTCCCAGAAGGAAGGAGAGTGTACTCTGCGTGAAGAACATGAACTGAATCCATCAGTATCCTCTGAGCTGCTTTCAAAACAGACTCTTCATAGAGTGAACTGAGGGACTGATATTGTTTCTTTCCGATTATCTTCATTGCATCATCAATTTTTCTGTTAAGTTTCGTTTTAAATTGTACAGAAAGATTGCCGTACCAGGCAGTCATGCCATACCTAACTAGGCTCTCTAACACTGCCTGGTAAAACAACAACATAATTTTCTGATTGACTCCATACAAACGAAGTCTACGAAGGAAATAAAGTCTTTGATGGAATCGGGAGCACAAACTGTCCACATGTGCAGTCCAGCTGAAGGTATTGTCTATGTGCAGCCCCAAGTACTTGTATGAGTTGACCTGGTCAATGGGAATACCATGTATGACCACAGGAGTATGGTCCCCAACAGTCCTTGGATCCAGAATCATTTCCTTGGTTTTATTGACATTTAAAACCAAGTGGTTGTCATCACACCACTGCACAAAGTGTTTCACTTCAGGGAAGTACTTTGTTGGACTTGAGTCTTTGTGCAGTAGGCTCAAAATAGCTGTATCATCAGAAAATTTAAAAACAAAGTTATTGCAATAGTTATTTGTACAGTTATTAGTATAAAGAGTGAAGAGAACAGGAGAACTGACACAGCCTTGTGATACACCTGTATTTGATGATTTGAGTACCGAAAGAGCTTGATTAACTCTAACTTGTTGTAATCTATTAGTTAAAAAGGAATGATACCATCTGATTAAAAGTGGGTTAACATTCATTTCCTTTAACTTGGACAACAACAGGTATGGCTGTAATGTATTAAAGGCTGAGCTGAAATCAACCAATAAAATCCGTACATAAGCAGTAGGATCTTCCAAGTGCTTAAGTGAAAAGTGGGTTAAGCTGTTAATGGCATCGTCAGTGCCTCTACTCTGCCTATAAGCAAATTGGAATGGATCAAGTACAGGGTTAACAACCGTCTTAAGGAAAAATAGCATAATCTTTTCAAAGCACTTGCTTACAACAGATGTTAAAGCTATTGGCCTATAGTCATTATTTCCAAGTGAGCACGATTTTTTGGCAATTGGAACAATAATGGATCTTTTCCAGAGGGTTGGTACAGTATGAAGGTCTACGGACTGCTGGAAGACAGGACACCAAGCAAGGGCCAGTTCTTCTGCACATGCTTTTATAAGCATTGCAGAGATGCCGTCTGGGCCGGTGGATTTTTTTGTAGACACCTTCTTAAAGATTGATTAAACTCTCCATGAGTCGATTGCAATCCTAGTATTTTGATCAACAGGAAGATTTTCCAGAATATTCTTACAATCATCAGAAAAATCTTGTGTTTCAAACCTCAGAAAAAAATCATTTAACTCATTTGATTTTCCTTGATCATTTGTTGCAAGTGTCTTTTTAGCTGGATTCGTATTTGTCATTATCTTGATGTTATCCCACAGCCTTTTAATGTCTGATTCGCTAAAGTTCTTCTCAATAGTTTCCCTGTGTAATATCCTGGCCTTTTTCAGCAATGTATTAAGTTCTCTTTGTACCACTTTCACACTCATTCTATCTTTGTTCTTAAATGCTATTTTTTTCCTATTAATACACTCTTTCACCTGTTTAGTTATATATGGCTTATTATTTGGGTACACTGTAACTTCTTTCTTACTCATAACACTGTCTACACAAAATTTAATGTAATCTGTTATTGCTTCAGTGGCTTCATTTATTTCCATTTCATGAAATATTTCCCAATTAGTGCAGAGAAAGGATCCTTTAAGTATCTCCATATTGTCTTTGTCCCATAAAATCACTGTCTTTGTTTGTGGCTTACTTCTTTTAAGAGCAGTCTTATAAAGCGGGATCAACTGGACAATATTATGATCCGAATTTGAAAGTGGAGGCTTTGATTTGGCAGTGTAAGCATTTTTCACACTGCCATAGCATTTATCCAACACTTTGTTTCCACGCGTTTCGCATTTTACATATTGTTGAAAACCAGGAAGAGATAATTCTAATTTACAGTGATTAAAATCACCCAAGACAAACACTGGGGCCACCGGTGTACGTTGCAACTGTTTATGAATGCATTCAGCTATAAGGCTTGCTGTTCTTACTGCATTCCCACTAGGTGGAACATAAACAACACAAATGATTATATTCCCAAACTCCCTCGGGAGATAGAAAGGCCTCAGTGACAGACACAATAATTCTACATCCGATGTACACGTAGTCTCCCTCACGGTATAGTGCCTGCACCAGCTGTCATTCACAAGCAGGCAAACCCCGCCCCCTCTGCTCTTTCCTGACAACTCGGATCTGTCCCCTCGGATAAGAGAGAATCCCTCAAGTTCAACAAGAGAGTCAGGAATATCTTGATGAAGCCAGGTCTCAGAAAAGACCAACATACCAGCTTCCCGGTATTCCCAGCAAACTTTGGCGTCTATACGGAGCTCCTCGATCTTGTTTTTTAATGATCTTACGTTGCCAAACAATATGCCAGGTAATGGAGGTCTGGTTCCTCTCCGCCGGAGACGCTGATGTATTCCCCCTCGTCTGCCTCTCTTTCGCTGTCTGCCAGTTATCGGTTGTACTTTCACAACATCAAGGAAATCCGCTGGTGCTGTTATTTCCCGGCGACGGAGGGCCAGCAATGCGTCTTTGGAATACCGCAGCGGTAACGGATCCATGACTTCGCCGTGGAGCATTGTTTGGCATACCGCCAGCCCCAGCCAAAAAACGACGGACAACAAAAGTTTGTATGCAAAATTCATGATAATGCTTCTTCAAGCGTTCCTGACATCCCGCACACTCGCGTGCTAATAAAACAAAAACATGTTAAAAGACATAAAATAAGTTAAAAAGGCATAAAAAAAGGCATCCAAACCAGCATGAGCCCGGGTCGCCAGCCGTGCAGCACCACTGGAAGTTATTATTATTAATTGGATCAATTGGTTTAGTGTTGGCTTAATCACTTTGGTAGATGAATTAGTAGATATTCATTAAAGCATGGCTGTGTTCCTATACTGTATTTGGAAAAAAAAAAAAAAAACAAAACAAAAAAAAAAGTACCTGTGTTGCTACCTGTAACACATAAGTCGGAGGCAAAGACCCTTGTGCAGAGAACCACTTTGATGTAAAAGGCAAACAGTTTTTCTTTGCAGCCCGCACAGTGAAGCAGTTCTGTGTACACAGAAAAAAAGCACTCCATTCACTATAGTCATCTGGGTGGAAACAGAGAGCTTGGCTAACCGTGGGAGAAAGCAACGATTCCAGCAAAATGAAGGCAGTCCAAAAAGCAACAGTGTCTATGAGGGAGTCAGAAATCAAGTCAAAGCACAGTTAGCAATCAAACCAGCTGGCATATCCAAGAGTCGGCAGGCAATGCTTGACAAACATTCAGTAAACACAGGAAGGCTGTATGGGTCAGCAACTGGAATCAAACACAGAGGAATGACATGAGAGAGAGAGAGAGTAAGCATAGGCACGAGACAATCTGGCACTGGAGTGAAGGGCTGTGATGGTTAAATAGTGTGTGACGTAATTTATCAGGAAATGAGTGTGCACATGAAACTAGAATCTTGAGTGCACATCAGACAGGAAATAAATTAAAGAAAATACACAAAGAGCAATTACCAAACAAACAGCATTAAAGGAAACAATAATGGTGAAGAGGTTTCACTACAAACAAGGTAAAGGTAAATATGTCAGAGTAAAACACATTAAAACAGTTTGAGATATATCTCAAACAGTTTAAAAACTGTTTGAGATATACTCATTTGGAATATCCCAGTCAAATTTGGTGAAAATCCAATCAATGTAATAAAAGTTATCATTGGCAAAACAAAGTGTGACTGATGCACTGAGCTACAGCAGGTAAAATAAGTACTGAAAATGTCACCATTTTTGTCAGTAAATATATTTCTAAAGGTACTATTGACATGAAGTTTTCACCAGCTGTCGGTAACAACCAAGATAATCAATAAATACAAAGAAACCAAAACAAATAAGTATAGAAATTAAGTTATGTGTAATAAAATGGAATGACACAGGGAAAAATATTGAACATGCTTCTGGAAATTTATTGAATACTTCAAGATGCCTCCTGCATGGAGAAACTAGTGTCATGCATTGCTGAGGTGTGATTTTTGGCTAATTTTTTCCACACAAACAGTATTCAAATCTTTAAGGTTCCGTAGACCTCTTCTATGAACTCTGATGTTTAGTTCTTTCCATAGATTTTTCTATTGTTTCGACATCAAGTGATTGGATGGGCCATTCTAGCACCTTTATTTTCATTCTCTGAAACCACTTGAGAGTTTCCTTGGCTGTGTGTTTGGGATCATTGTTTTGCTGAAATGTCCACCCTCATTTCATCTTCATCATACTGGTAGATGGCAACAGAATTTCATCAAGAAAGTCTCAGTACATTTCCCATTCATCCTTCCTTAAATTATACGACATTTGCCAGTGCCAGATGCTGACAAACAGCCCCACACTGATATTCCTACCTCCAAACTTCATTGTTGGTACTATGTGTTTTGGGGGTGGTGTACAGTGCAATTTATGGTGTGTATTATGGTATCCAAAGAGTTACATTTTGGTCTAATTTGACAAGACTATATTCTTTTACTTACTTACTTACTTATTACTTACTTATATTCTCCCAGTATTTCACAGGCTTGTCTAAATGTTCAGCAGTAAACTTTAACCAAGCTTCAACATGCTTTTTCTTCAACAATGGAATCTGATGTGGTGAGCATGCATACAGGTCATGGAGGTTGAGTGCATTGTTTTCTTTGAAACAGTTATACCTGCTAATTCTATTCCTTTCTGAACCTCTCCACAAATGGTCCTTGGCTCTTGGGCAACTCTTCTGATAATTCTAATTACTCATCTGCCAGAAATCTTGTGAGGAGTACTTGGCCATGGCCAGTTTATGGTGAAATGATTTCCACTTTCAGATTATGACCCCAACAGTGATCACTGGATCATTCAGAAGTTGAGAAATCCTTCTGTAACCAATGGCATCAGTTTGTTTGCAGCAGTAAGGTTGTGAAGATCTTGAGAGAGCTCTTTGCTTTTACCCATCATGAGCTGTTGTTGTGTGACACCTTGGCAATGACAGAACTTTTTATAGACCATCAGTTGGGATTCAAACATCTGATATTAATTTGCACTGACAAGGGACAGGATTGCTTTCTAATTTCTAATAGATTTCAGCTGGTGTCTTGGCTTTCTATGTCTTTTTGCACCTCCCATTCTTCAGGTGTTCACTTCTTTTTCCTGTCATTTCCTGTGTCACATTTTAACACAATTTATGAACAATGATGGTTTGATTTCTTTGTATGTGTGGATAACTTGGGTTGTTACCCACATCTGGTGAAAATTTCACGTCAATAGCACCTTTAGAAATATATTTACTGAGGAAAATGGTGACATGTTCAATACTTATTTTTCTTGCTTTAACAACGCACAGACAAGTGCACATATATTTCCTCCTTCTGGCTTTGTGGCCGGTGATGGATAATAAATTATTTGACCAACATATCAAATGATAGAGCTCCCATAATTTGCACAGAACTGATTCTACTTGGCCCTCCTACATATAGAAAGAGAAAACTGTGCACCATCCCAAATGTGATTCATCTTGCTGCATTGTGCAACATAGGACACAGTTGCAGTTAATATAAATGTCAGAAAGACTCAAGCCCCATGGATTGAGCTGTGCTGCTTAAGTGTAGAACAAAAATGCTGTGGACAGGAAGCTGGTAGTGGCTACATAAGGCTGATTTACATTGCATGGATCTTATTGGCTTCATTCCTTTTGATAATCCCTTCATAATCTTCATTATTGGGGGAATTTTGTTTCCTGTCTTAGCTATCATAAAGTAAAAAAAAAAAAAAAAATCATGATGGTCTCACAGAGTGAGACAAAGAGGGACAGTTGGAATGTAAAAGTCATCTGGAATGGTGTAGGTGATCAAGAGGGAGAAACAGAACCATGTCATGTCTATTTTCCAACTGGAATAAGTATTTTTATCCTCTAAAAGCAACACAAAAAGCTTTTTTGTTGTCACCATATATTGTCATAATTCCATCCTACTACAAAATAGCCATTTGCAATGACAATAATAACTGTTGCCTCATTCGAAAATGATTTGATTTTGCAAATCGGCACTAATAAACCCAGTACTTTTCAATGCAAAGTCGATTTTCCTGTCATGTGGTTTGATGAGTAATCTCTGATCCTTTTTCCACAGAAATTCTTCCAATATTCAAGTTGTTTAGTTCAAAATAGTCTCCTTGTTTAGGTTTTTGCAAGCACAGGCTATTGCCTATGACACACAGTTTCATAGCTCATGGTAGGAAGAGCGGAATTCATCTTTGAGATGTTTGCTCAAATACACCACATTAATAAGAAAATCTGTCTGCTGAAATAAGATTGATGCTGTCCTATTTTTACTCCTGCTATAATACCGCATGATGGGTTTTTGCCAGACCATCTTACTCCGGGATTGTGAGTGATTACAGCGTCTAGCTGACTTTCTCCAAAGTATGGCTATCATTTTGCTCTATTGTTGATCAAACCATATCAAATTCCACAGAAATATGACCACAATGCAACATTTTGTGGAACTTAGGATAGGTGGATGCATGGCTGGACCAGGGGTGGTGCAAATTTTGGATGGTAGAAATGGTTAACCAAACTGATGAGCATAACTTAAACTGCTTGGTTATGGTAACTGTTTAACTGTAAAATATGCTACAGTGTAGCAGTGTCCAGTGCAAATACTCCAAAACTGGAACTCCAAAACATTACAGGCAGCACAGTGGCTTTGTGGTTAGCACTGTTGCCTCACAGCAAGAAGGTCATGGGTTGGATTCCCAACTGGAAATCCAGTCATTTTCGTAAAACATTATGGGAAGCACAGTGGATTAGTGGTTAGCACTGTTTCTTCACAGCAAGAAGGTCATGAGTTTGATTCCCAATTGTGGCCTTTCTGTGTGGAGTTTGCATATGTTCTCTCTGCATGTTTATGTGGATTTGCTTGGGTTTCCTCCCACAATTTAAAGACATGCAGGTTAGTTGGATTGGAAACTTTATAATTGTCCAGGTCTCCCTTGCAAAAGCGGTCTCGATCTCAATGGGACTAACCTGGTTAAATAAAGGTTAAATAAAATTAAACATTCATTTCTGATGGCTGGCTGAATGGCTGGATAGATGATATGGAGACATTGCATGTATCCTAACGTGAGAATACTATGGTGTAGTTACCTTGGCTGAGCCACTATGCTGTCAATGAACATAGTTTGTTGGCTTCTTTAAAAGATGAACCAACATTTTACGCACTCACAGTCTGGAGGTCAGATGCCAAAAATAACTATACAGATGGATAGGCCTTGGGTCAGGGAAGAATTAATATAATCTTGAGTTGGAGCTGACATTAGTTCAAATTATTTTCATTTATCAGTTTCTTTTCTTTCAATCACTTCCCATGCATCTCAAGAACTGGCTTGATGACGTCATAAAAATGTATAGATGCTTCACAAATAGATCCAGCTTAGATGGCTGAATATATTCATCTAAGGAGACATCTATCAACTGGCAGAGGGTGGACATTCGTGCTCTTCATGGGTGGTGCAGGCTCATTACCCTGTGTGATGGCAAAGTGGTGACAATAGGATATTGTTTTCACTGTGTGTGTGTGTGTGTTTAACTCAAAAATGGCTGATAAGATCTCCTTCAAACATGGCACCAAAATTACTTCAATATATATATAGAGGTAATTAGCTTTTGGAGATGTTTGGTCAAAAGTCAAGAGAAACAGTCTTAAAAACTTTTATATCTCAACAACCAAGAAACCTAGATGGATGACCTAATAACCCAATCTCACGCCATTTCATGACAGCATCACGAAAAGTAAATGAATCTACTGGATCATGAAACCGTCATGAAAAGTGCCACATTTTTGTGACAGGAGCATAAATTCATTTTGTGATGGGAGCAAGAAATGTGGGGTGCAGTTTATCTGTATCTGGAGTACCAGATTAGACTTCAGAACTTCCTTGTTTCTTCATGGCAAACATTCAACAAGGTGTTTGAAATATTCTTCAGAGATATTGGTCCATATTGACATGATAGCATCACACAGTTTTCCATTCAACCAGTCTGCCCATTCTCCTCTGACATCAACCAGGCATTTTTGTCCAGACAAGTGCTGCTCATGGGATATCTTATCTTTTTTGGACCATTCTCTGTAAAGTTTAGAAATGGTTGTGCATAACAATCCCTATAGATTAGCAGCTGAACATCTGAAAGACCAGTCCATCTAGCACCAACATAGATGCCAAGTTGAAAGTCCCTTAAATCTCCTTCCTTCCACATTTATGATGCTTGGTTTGAACTTCAGTAACTTGTCTTCACCACGTCTAGACGCCTAAATGGGTTAAGTTACTGCCATGTGATTGGCTGATTAGCTATTTGTGTTAACATGCAATTGAACAGGTGTACCTAATAAAGTGACTGGTGAGTGTATATTTACTTATATATTTATATTGTGGCTTGTGATCACACAGGGTATGCATCAGAACTTCTGATGCCTTTCATTCTCGATGCAGTTAACCGCCCAGTGAACACATCTCATATTCTGGACAATATCATCTGCATTGTGTTGTCTTCTTTACAGCTGGAGAACTTTATCCAAGAAAATGTGCGTTCTGGGATGGAAGAAATAAAGAGGACTGCTGTACACACCCAGACGGCTGCCATGTTGGAGATGGGAACCAACCTCCTGAGTCAATCAGCAGAGCAGACGCGCAAACTGACAGACGTCGAGACACAGGTGAGTCCAACAGAAAGGATCCGACTGAACACAAGTAAAGGCATTTATAGCCAATCCAAATCGACAACCCTCCAATCACACCCATGGCTTGAAGCATCTGATGCTACATGTGGACACTTGATAATGAGGTAATTATCTGCAAATCAAACAAAACTCGCTGAGGAGCCATGCCCAAAGGTGGACACAACTGTTTTTACCAGCTGGCATTTAGTTCTACAAGCTCTGATTGACACACTGAGTTGTGCAAGGTGCCTGTCAGCAAGCCAATTAAAATTTAAATTAAAACATAAAGCATATGTGTCTTCAAATGTGCCACAGAGCTGCTTTTACAGATTGGACTGTTTTGGTCCAGATGCTTTTTTCCTGCTTTTATTTTTTTTTCAATCCCTGATCATAGTTTACACTGCAGTTTATAATATATTTTTGTAATTCATGGTATTTCTGAAATACTAGGGGAGCTACGACCACTACCTTTGCACCCCCCCCAGGACTAAACCAAACCAACTTTTTTAGGTTCCTTAGATGACCCCAAAACACAATAAGGATGTTCTCAAAAACAAAAGCTGGCCTCAAGCCAGTTATCCAAGATGGCCACCAAAATAGGGTTTGTGCGCAGTATTATTTTCCATGCAAAGTGCAGTAATATGTACTTGTATGGGGTGGGTATTTGGTTGAAGCCTTATGTGTTTGATGTAAACTGGGATATACAATGAAAAAATTGGAGATTGGCATAATATTTATTTAGAGGATGTGACAGTGACCATAAAAAGTCGGTCACGGTCGCCAGCCTCCAAAACAAATGCAACCACTGGTGACCTTGAAACGGAGGTCAAGGTCAAGGCCTTCAAACCCATGCGAAGTACTCCTCCAAGGCATGTACCCACCAAGTATGAAGTTTCGATGAGCAAAAGGTGCCGAGCTACGTTGTGGCAAAGGATTTGACAGTTGTGACCATTGGTGACCTTGAAAAGTAGGTCAAGGTCACTAGCCTTCAAACCCATGCGAAGTACTCCTCCAAAGCATGTACCCACCAAGTATGAAGTTTCGATGAGCAATAGGTGCCGAGCTACGTTGCGGGGAAGGATTTGACAGTTGACCATTGGTGACCTTGAAAAGCAGGTCAAGGTCACTGGCCTTCGAACCCATGAGAAGTACTCCTTCAAGGCATGTACCTACCAAATATTAAGTTTCTGCGACCAATAGGTGCCAAGCTACGTTGGGGCGAAGGATTTGACAGTTGTGACCACTGGTGACCTTCAAAAGTAAGTCAAGGTCACTGACCCTCGAACCCATGCAAAGTACTCCTCCAAGGCATGTACCCACAAAATATGAAGTTTCTGTGAGTAATAGGTGCCGAGTTACGTTGCAGTGAATAAATTGCAGCCGTCCGGCTGACTGGCCGGACAGAGGGACAAACTGATGGAAGGATGGAGGGACGGACAAGCCGGATGCTATATGCCCTGCCTCGCGGTGCATAAAAATCGAAACTTAATGGAAACTTGTATTAATTGCAGTGCAATGAGAAAAAGTATTTCTCGTAGGCTCCAAAGGCTGCGTGAATGTTCAAATTTCCCCAATAGCAGGGTATGTGTGTGTGTGTGTGTGTGTGTGTTTGTGTATGTGTGTGTGTGTGTGTGTGAGAGAGAGAGAGAGATAGAGACTGTGCACAAGATAACTCAAATATAGCTGGGCAGATTTCCTTCACACGTGATGAGATCATTGCTTGGATAGATGGCTAGAGGTGATTAGAGTTTGGGCTAAGTTGATCAACGGTCAAGGTCCAAAATATCTCAACAACCAAGAAGCCTAGATGGATGATCTAAAGCATATATTAATTGCAAAAAAGTTTTTGATTGATCACTATAAATGATTCTAATATGAAGTCACACAGCCTGAGTGTAACAAATAAAGGTGCTGTAGTGCAAATCTTTAATGATTTGTGTTCTTACCAATCAACAGGTGTTGAACCAGACGAGTCGCCTCGAGATCCAGCTGCTTGAATATTCTCTCTTCACTAACCGTCTGGAGAAACATATTCTCCTGCAGACTCAGGAGATCTCACGTCTCAGTGATCAAAACAGGTATGCATCATTTCAAACTGGGTTGCCCAATTAATCGCATTAAGATCATGATGTCAGCCTGTGCAACTATACCGTGTGCCGTTCTGGAGTCTGTGTGCACCCCACCATTAAAATACAGACACTTCTAAAATGGATTTTACAGCCTTTAACATGTGAAAGACAAAGAATAACCTCCTTTTTGTTGTTGTTGTTCTGCTTCGCTCTGTGCACACGTGTGCATCAAGGTCTGCTGATCCTGTTTCTCGTGGGTGTACATCAGTAGCAAGGTAGAATTTAAGTGTCAAGGAAATGTGATGTGTTGTGTCAACCATAGATTTTTGTGCTGAAACATCTGCACTCATTAAGCACTAATGAGGAAGAAAAGAAAGACTAGAGTTCAATAGGGAATTTTCATCTAGCAGATGCTCAATGCTCTTTGAAATTAGGCCATTCAACCTGAGGCTTGTACCCAATTACAGTTGAGTGGACTGAGACAATGCGGATTAAGTGTCTTGTCCAAAGACACACACAGGTAACATGAGCGGGATTCAAACGCAGGCCAGCATACAGTATTGACCAGTAAGGCAGCTTATCCACTGAGCTACCTGCTTGATTCATTTCAAATCCATTGCAGTGATGTAGTGAGACAAAATTACAAAAAAAAGTACTACTGTCCTAATAGTTATGTACCTGACTGTATCTGGTCTATGCAAATTAATAGTTAATGGATTGTTTGAATACACATATACACATTGTAGTGTGCGAATAACTTTGAGAACTTCAAAATATAACGCAATGCTAAAATACCCTTGGCTGTATGAGCATTGCATTCTTTATCATTTGCAGTTGTTTCATTATTAAGATCCCATTGTCGTATGTACAATTTGTACTTGTTCAAATCACATCATCATTTGTTCATGTTGTGCAAATCAAGGAATAGTTGTAGAGCACCCTCTGTGCATTTGCTGTTATTAATGACACAATTGTAACGCCATAGGGAGTTAGCGAAAGTTAGCGTGCAAGCTAATGTCTGCTAACTCCCTATGGAGTTACATTTGTGTCACTCCACAGGGAGTTAGCGAAAGTTAGCATGCAAGCTAACATCTGCAAAATGTCTTGTAAATGGCTCCAGAGATGTTATCAGGTTACAAAAACAGCATTTTGAGTTTTAGAAATGTTTATTTCTCCCTAGCTTTGATATAATATACCAGAAATCAATCAATCAATCAATTTTTTTTTATATAGCGCCAAATCACAACAAACAGTTGCCCCAAGGCGCTTTATATTGTAAGGCAAGGTCATACAATAATTCTGTAAAACCCCAACGGTCAAAACGACCCCCTGTGAGCAAGCACTTGGCTACAGTGGGAAGGAAAAACTCCCTTTTAACAGGAAGAAACCTCCAGCAGAACCAGGCTCAGGGAGGGGCAGTCTTCTGCTGGGACTGGTTGGGGCTGAGGGAGAGAACCAGGAAAAAGACATGCTGTGGAGGGGAGCAGAGATCGATCACTAATGACTAAATGCAGAGTGGTGCATACAGAGCAAAAAGAGAAAGAAACAGTGCATCATGGGAACCCCCCAGCAGTCTAAGTCTATAGCAGCATAACTAAGGGATGGTTCAGGGTCACCTGATCCAGCCCTAACTATAAGCTTTAGCAAAAAGGAAAGTTTTAAGCCTAATCTTAAAAGTAGAGAGGGTGTCTGTCTCCCTGATCTGAATTGGGAGCTGGTTCCACAGGAGAGGAGCCTGACATTTTAACTTCGTTAGCCATCTTTGAATTTGTCCAAGGTCTGTGTCCCAAGATTGTTCCCTGTGAATTTCTGTAATAGGACCTATGCAGAGCACAGACAAGGATGGATGGATGGATGGATGGACGGATGGACCGACAGACGAAAAGCCTTTGCAATACCTGATGGCCAGATTTGATGGCCTTGGGTAAAAATGGCAGTACCTTGGGGTTTATTTATACTCGAAGCGATTTTAATGCTGCACATGTACATGGACATCCAGAAAAATGCATATTTTGCACAGCTGGAAAGCAGGAGCATGTTGCATGAACCCAAAGTGTCAGAGCAATGATTGACACCCAGAGGTATCTCATTTCTTATCATCCTAACCATCTGTTCCAAGTGAAAGTGAAAATGCACCAACACCACCTGTTACACATCTGACTCTTGTTGGCCCTACGTTGCCCTGAGGCCCTCGTCCTTCATGTTGATGACACGGCGCTGACATGTAAATAAATGAATCCGTCTTCACGAAAGCAAACACTGTGACGGGAAGTGTGAAATCACAAAGGTCAAACTGATTTTGCAGCCAGGAGGCTGTTGAGTGAGAGGGAAATGAGGACTCTTGTGGTTATGAGGGACGAGTCCCACTGATCCAACAGGACATGGAGCCAGTTTTGTCATTCGGCCAACTGGAATGAAGAAAGAGACATGTTTGTTTTCGTAGGCATAACATGCAAAATACTACTGGCAGGGAACACGGCACACCCCAGAGACTCTGAGGATATGAAAAAAGCAATATATATTATGATAACAATAAATAGCCGGGTTCATAAGCGTAACCGTTTAACTGTATGGGATGCAATGTGATCCAAAAAGTCATATTTATACCATCAAAACCCCTGAACTGTTTAAACATCACTACTCTCCGTGCTTACACCGCTTCTCAAACCACAAAGGAGAACAATTTGTTAGCTCGCTATGCCAATTTTATTGAATGTTCTCTCACAAAGTGACTGTGAAATGGATGTGATTGTAAAAATAATTTGGATTGTCTTAGTGTTCCTTCCAGGGTGCACAGTGAAATGTTGCAGAAAGTGAGAGTTTGAGGCATTTAGCCAGCACATGCACAGAACTGAAATTTAGCACATTGAGTCAGAGCAATTGGATTGTTTCGATGAGACACTGCAAATAAAGCTGGTGAAATCAGCCTGTTGGATTTATGGCGTTTGATTAAATTGAAGCCAATGCGGATGTGGCAAATCTTGCAGTTCCCCATGTAAACCTCCATGTTATCATATTCAAATTTAAACCACAAATAAACAAGTCTACAGTCTGGTATTAAGAAAAAACAAATAAAAACTTTTGGCGTCTATAGTTTCAGCATACACAACAACTGTACAGGACTGCATTTTTTTTTTTATCTAACTCATCAGTTTAATCAATTTTATGCCATAAAGTCATGAATAATTAGGGATATGGCCACTTTGAATAACAGCTGTATGCTGGATTCAGGGCCCCGCTAGCAGTGGCAGTTAGCGAGGCCATGACTCAGCATTCTCTCAGCATTTAATCACAATTATCAGACATAATAAGTCTTGCTGTTTGGTTAATTGTACAAACACAAACAAAACATTTGGTGCTCCACTGTTTACATTATGTGAAATTTTAATGTTATTTAATTCTTATGTTAGCACTGTTAGCTCTAAATCAAGAGCAAATTAGTCCATAGTTTGCTGATATTACATCCATTGATGGGGCAACGGTTACAGATGCAATCTGTATGCTGGTCATACATTTAATACTCAAGCTACCCGTGTTGAAAACCACCACCCTAAACACACACAAAAAATATCAATCAAGCCCCCAAACCAAAGTTAGCCTGTTAGTTAATCTTTGCCTTGTCTTTTTTTACTTTTTCCGAGGACCTCAATGGAAATAGGTTTTATGCATTACTGTGTTAGCCTCGACAATTTTATATGCTGTATTGTTTTTAAATACAGTAAAAATTGCATATAATGGATTCAGCTGGACCAGCGAAATTTGTCTGTTATAATTGAAATCTGTTATATGTACAAAATGGACAAAATCTGTATACGTATATAACTGACAACATCTGTTATATGTATGTAACAATTTGTTATAGCCATGAGGTGTCAAACGATCTACGGGGAATCCCCACCTCCAATCAGCTATAGTTTCAACTTGTTTGACAATTGCAAGATGCATTCAGGATTCAAACTGGTTTTGCACAGGTTCCACAGTTTTACCTATTTTTGAGCCTGTAAGGGGTTCAGCAGAGTTAGGCACTTCCAAGATGGCGACATTCGTAGCTGCTCTACTTGAGTTTCAAAACCTTAATTCAGAAAACCTATTGGTTTTGTCACAGAGGGTTTATACTGTATACAGTGTAAGTGTGTGTGTTTTCCTTTGGAATTTCAACCGATACAGGAAAAGACAGAAAAATAAACAGTGAACTAGGTGTATCACATTCATGTCATTTCTCCAGCCAAAATCCACCTGATTAACACACCATATATTAGATCCAGAAACACAATTTAACATAATATGGGTTTTTAGTATTTTTTCGATTTATTATATAAAAGCAGTTCTCACAATAATACATCAATACTGGGATGGATGAGTTTTCACCTTTTGTGTTTGACAGTTTTCTGGAAGAGAGGCTTGTGGCGTTGGAGGCGCGCTACAGTAGGAGAGCTGCTGGGTCTGCAGAATGAGAAGCAGCAGCTTCAGGAGGTTCTGGAGAGACAGAGTCACCGGGTCAGTCAACTCCAGGGTGAACTCGGCAGCTCATCACAGAACAGCACCTTAATACAGAGACAGCAAGAGGTGCTTTCAGATACGGTGCAGCAGCTAGTGGCTATGGTCAACCACTGTAAAGGTAAGAGGGCTATTCCAGAGAATGCATCCCTCCCTTAAGGGAGGTGATAGTCTAGTGGTTAAGCGTTGGGCTTGACAGCAGAGGATCCTCGGTTCAAATCCTAGCCTGACTGGAAAATCACTTGGGCAAGGTCCTTAATCCCCTAGTTGTGTGTAGTGGGTGCCTTGCACGGCAGCAGCATGACATCAGGGTGAATATGAGGCACTGATGTGTAAAGCACTTTTAGCATCTGATGCAGATGGAAAAGCGCTATATAAATGCAGTCCATTTACCATTTCTTCCTGCGTAATCCACAACGGCAAATCAGGGTATGTTTTTAAGCATCATAGTAACTCTTTGATCCATCTTTGTCAATCTACAACAAACATGGTATATATGGTAGTTATGGCCCTCACCGGCACCAGATTTGAAATCACAATTCAGATTTTGGACTGTTTAAGAATTTCATCCTGTTTCTCAAAATCGGTGACAGCATGTGGTAACGTCTGGATATTTGCAGTCTTAACGGCTTCAATCATCTTTACAGGGTATGCGTAGTGATTACGGCTTGAATCTTGCTTGATTGTGCTCTATTGGGGTTAAAAGTTATTGTTATTTTGTTAAAGTTGAACAGCTCGATCATGTCTGGCAGAGGGAGCAAATCCTGACTTTTTTTTCAGACGGGTGGGCAGGTTTGCACTTTATAAGCCAGCTGGTTAGTGGGAAAGATGGATTAAACCATTTTATCTCATTTTTGCACTTTTTGGATGATGGGAAATCATAGTAGAACGATGCACCTGTGGAGTAGCCCTGTAAGGGACATGGATTTATTGTCTCTGTAGCAAAAATAAATCATGAAGTCAACCAGGCAATAAATCAGTTTAGTCAAAACCTAAAAGTAAAATCTCATTGCTGTGCCCAAAATGATTTACATTTATGTTTGAATTACATTTCGTGAGCACCATGCAGCCGTCCTCTGTCCCGTTGAACATTTGCTACCACTGTACTTTGAAGGATCTTGGGCTCAAACAAACCTATCTTGGCACATCAGCTGTCCAGTCACCACAGGAGCAGTGACTTGATTTGTAGCACTTTTTCCCCCCATTTTGTGATGTTACAGTCTCATTCCAAAATGGAGTAAAATCATTATTTCCCTCAAAATTCTACTCACTACACCCCATATTAGCAACAAGAGAAAAGGTTTTTTTTTTTCTTTTGCTAGTTTATTAAAAACAAAATAAAACAAAACAAACAAAAAAAAGAAATCACATGTACATAAGTATTCACAGCCTTTGCTCAGTACTTTGTTGATGCACCTTTGGCAGCAGTTAGAGCCTCAAGTCTTCTTGAATATGATGTGACAAGCTTGGTGCACCTATATTTGGGCAGTTATGCCCATTCCACTTTGTAGCACCTCACAAGCTCCATGAGGTTGGATGGGAGCGTCGGTGCACAGCCATTTTCAGTTCTATCCATAGATGATCAATCAGTTTCAGGTCTGGGTTCTGGCTGGGCCACTCAAGGACATTCACAGAGTTGTCCCGAAGCTACTCCTTTGATATCTTGGCTGTGTGCTTAGGGTTATTGTCTTGATGAAAGATGAACCGTCACCCCAGTATGAGGTCAAGAGTGCTCTGGAGCAGGTTTTTATCTAGGATGTCTCTGTACATTGCTGCATTCATCTTTCCCTCAATACTGACTAGTCTTCCAGTTCTTTCCACTGAAAAACATTCCCACAGCATGATGCTGCCACCATCTGTAGGGATGGTGCCTGCTTTCCACCAAACATGACCCACCATGTGCCTTTTACTAAGGAGTGGCTTCGGTCTGGCCACTCTACCATACAGGCCTGATTGGTGGATTGCTGCAGAGATGGTTGTCCTTCTAGAAGGTTCCCCTACCTCCACAGAGGAATACCGGAATTTTGACAGAGTGAACACTGGGTTGCTCAGTTTAGATAGGCAACCAGCTCTAGGAAGAGTCCTGGTGGATCCAAACTCATTTGTGGTTGATGGAGGCCACTGTGCTCATTGGGACCTTCAAAGCAGCAGAAAGTTCTATACCCTTCCCCAGATTGTTGCAACGGCCAACAAATCCTGTCTTGGTGGTCTATAGACAATTCCTTTTGACTTTATGCTTGGTTTGTGCTCTGACATACACTGTCAACTGTGGGACCTTATATGTAGACAGGTGTGTGCCTTTCCAAATCATGTCCAATCAACTGAATTTGCCCCAGGTGGATGCCAATTAAGCTGTAGAAACATTTCAAGGATGATCAGTGGAAACAGGATGCACCTGAGCTCAATTTTAAGATTCATGGCAAAGGCTGTGAATACTTATGTACATTTTCATTTTAATTAATTTGCAAAAATCAAAAATAAATAAATAAATTCCCATTCCCATTGTGGGGTATTGTGTGAGTGCAAAGTCGTATTTTGGCTCACAGAGGCTATAAAACATGAACTAGGTCCTCAACATGTTGACATGACCTGCAACTCCTTGGTACCACATGACCTTACTACTCCACGAGGTCATCCGGTAATTTAATTAATTTAATTTAATTTAATTATCTTATAATGCACCAAATCACAGCAAAAGCTGTCTCAAGGCACCTCACATGAAACAATTCAACATAAAATTTAAATAAATAATTAAAAATGAATAAATATTCAAATACATAATTAAAAACAGAAGTAAAATCCGGTACAGAATTTTCCCAAAGCTGGGTGGGTGATTTGCCTGTTCAAGGGTTCTTGTTTCAAACATTTGATTGAATCCATATTTTCAATCAAAATTTTTAATTATTTTTCAATATTTGTAATTTTTTTTTTTTTTTTTACCATTTGTCAAAAATATGGTTTGTTGAAGAGACCCAAAAAAAAAAAAAAAAATCTCAATACAGTACTTTTCCAGAGTATATGGACTTAGGAAGTCACTGGACAAAGATGTTTAGCAATGCCAAAATCCTTACACGGGATGCAGGGGACCTTAGGAATAATTAATAATTAATTAAATCCCAACTGTGATGTTGCCTAAAACAAAAAAAACAAAAACAAAAAAAAAAACCTTTTACACTCAACAAAAATATAAACGCAACACTTTTGGTTTTGCTCCCATTTTGTATGAGATGAACTCAAAGATCTAAAACTTTTTCCACATACACAATATCACCATTTCCCTCAAATATGTTCACAAACCAGTCTAAATCTGTGATAGTGAGCACTTCTCCTTTGCTGAGATAATCCATCCCACCTCACAGGTGTGCCATATCAAGATGCTGATTAGACACCATGATTAGTGCACAGGTATGCCTTAGACTGCCCACAATAAAAGGCCACTCTGAAAAGTGCAGTTTTATCACACAGCACAATGCCACAGATGTCGCAAGATTTGAGGGAGCGTGCAATTGGCATGCTGACAGCAGGAATGTCAACCAGCAGGACAGCAGGAATGTCAACCAGAGCTGTTGAATGTTCATTTCTCTACCATAAGCCATCTCCAAAAGCGTTTCAGAGAATTTGGCAGTACATCCAACCAGCCTCACAACCGGAGACCACTTGTAACCACACCAGCCCAGGACCTCCACATCCAGCATGTTCACCTCCAAGATCGTCTGAGACCAGCCACTCGGACAGCTGCTGAAACAATCGGTTTGCATTACCAAAGAATTTCTGCACAAACTGTCAGAAACCATCTCAGGGAAGCTCATCTGCATGCTCGTCGTCCTCATCGGGGTCTCGACCTGACTCCAGTTCATCGTCGTAACCGACTTGAGTGGGCAAATGCTCACATTCGCTGGCATTGGCACGTTGGAGAGGTGTTCTCTTCACGGATGAATCCCAGTTCACACTGTCCAGGGCAGATGGCAGACAGCGTGTGTGGCGTCATGTGGGTGAGCGGTTTTCTGATGTCAATGTTGTGGATCGAGTGGCCCATGGTGGCAGTGGGGTTATGGTATGGGCAGGCATCTGTTATGGATGAAGAACACAGGTGCATTTTATTGATGGCATTTTGAATGCACAGAGATACCGTGACAAGATCCTGAGGCCCATTGTTGTGCCATACTTCCAAGAACATCACCTCATGTTGCAGCAGGATAATGCACGGCCCCATGTTGCAAGGATCTGTACACAATTCTTGGAAGCTGAAAATGTCCAGTTCTTGCATGGCCGGCATACTCACCAGACATGTCACCCATTGAGCATGTTTGGGATGCTCTGGACCGGCGTATACGACAGCGTGTACCAGTTCCTGCCAATATCCAGCAACTTCACACAGCCATTGAAGAGGAGTGGACCAACATTCCACAGGCCACAATTGACAACCTGATCAACTCTATGTGAAGGAGATGTGTTGCACTGCATGAGGCAAATGGTGGTCACACCAGATACTGACTGGTATCCCCCCCAATAAAACAAAACTGCACCTTTCAGAGTGGCCTTTTATTGTGGGCAGTCTAAGGCATACCTGTGCACTAATCATGGTGTCTAATCAGCATCTTGATATGGCACACCTGTGAGGTGGGATGGATTATCTCAGCAAAGGAGAAGTGCTCACTATCACAGATTTAGACTGGTTTGTGAACAATAGTTGAGGAAAATGGTGATATTGTGTATGTGGAAAAAGTTTTAGATCTTTGAGTTCATCTCATACAAAATGGGAGCAAAACCAAAAGTGTTGCATTTATATTTTTGTTGAGTAGTTCAAACTGCAAATCCCTAATATATACTAAATTGTGTCCAAAATTGCTTTCACATGTAAAACCCTCTTGGTAATCCCATATCTTCATGATTTTGCAGAAATCTCCAACACGCCCAAAGAAGAGCCCCTTACTTTCAGAGATTGTGCTGAGATCCTGCGATCAGGAGTGACAGAGAGCGGAATATACAGCATACGTCTTCCCAACTCCTCCCAGACTGCCAAGGTACTGAGGCTTTAAAGGTCATTGCCTTTTCACGCTAAATATCACATAACTGACTGCAACGTGTAACAAAATTTCACCAGTGTTTCTTGCCGTATCTAAAAGTACCGTAATTTTTCCTCAGTATTATTTACTTTATACCAACTTCCACTTGGAACATCACACACTAAATATTGACATTTTGAGGGCTTACCAGTTTTTATGGAGCTCAGTAAACTCGGGAAGGTCAAAGCCGTCAGTTTTATTGGAAGGTGTGCTGGGATTTTGGTACAGGGGTTGATAAAAAATGCCATGCTGGGAAGACAGCAGTCAAGTAAAAAGTAACAAGAGTGTTATACCCGATGGGCGTCACGGCGAGTGAGCGTGTGTAGCTGAAAGTTAATTTGGTAATAGCTGAGGAGGGTACCTTACTTCCGCTGACTCAGATCATCTCGCCCTCGCAACCTCAACCAGTCAACCGGTCTCTCTCTTGGCAGGCTACATTTTCTGTGAATCCCAATTTGCCTTCCGGTCTGACCATCAGACCTCATTTCACCAAAAAAAAAAAAAAAAAAAAAAACAGCAGTCAAATAGTTTATTGTTATTATTCAATACTTTCACATAGTTTGCCGTTTGGCACCGTCCCCTCTCCCTCCTCTTTTTTCCCCGTCTTCCTTCCTGGCGGGGCAGCCAGGTGTTTGGCATTGATGCCATGTGTTTCCTGCTAACTGGGGCCAATGTAGTTTCAAAGATGAAAGTTTGATCCCTCCCCCCCCCCCTTCCCCGCCCCTCCTCAAAACCACCCACATTAAACAAAAAAGAAAGAATCATTGTAGCTTTCAATCTATGCCATCTAATTTCAAAGTGTCTGGCAGGCAGGGTGGCTGCATAAAATCAGACCGTATACCATTTTCAATGCATCATGGGAATTTTTTTTTTATTAAGTGTGCAGAAAACATCTCTGCTGGATGCACATAGATCTACCTCTGAGTCAGCCTAATCACTAATTCATTACAAATGTTGCAAATTAACAATGTTTACAACCCACACAAGATAGGCACTCAAAAAGGGCCAAACCTCACTAATGCCAATAGTCTGATCTCCTGTGGTGATTATGTGATCTTCTACAATATATCTTATAAATTTAATGCAACACATGTCCAGTTATTTAAATTATTGCAAAAACTAGAAGCACTCAGAGAGCGCAAACCTCCACCAAGGCCATAGGGTCACGGACGTCACATGTAATACCCTTTGGCAAAGAGACTTATTCCACATCGTTTCCTGCATCTACCGTCATGTTTCAGATTCTGTGGTTAAACCCTTAGCTCTTCAGCAAATGTATTTATAAAGAGAAACTGCATGAATTACACTTTTTTTATTTTATAATAACAAGTTTATTCAATGAGGAGAAACAAATGCTAAATTATTGTTGTTGTATTGTTGTGTTAATTTGTTCAGCTTTTGTGACCCATCTTCATGAAGTTAGATGCACAAATGTTGAGACTGGCCCTATCCTTCAATGATAAAGAATCCTTAAAAAAAATTGCTGGATCCGCATCGTGTTCCGGATCATTACCAAAATTCAATGACTTCTAAGTTAGGCCAAGATACACCCCTGGTAAAAATTTCATTGAAATCCGTTGAGGATTTTTTGAGTAATCCTGCTAAACAACCAACCAACCAACCAACAAACGCACGCGACCGAAAACATAACCTCCTTGGCGGAGGTAATAATGGTTCTAAAACTTGTTAGTAACCAGTAGATGGTGTACAGGGGAGCAACCATCAATTCCTCCTCTTTGTTTCTTCATTCTTTCAGATGTTCTGCAAAATACATATGAAAAGCAGAGAAAGTGTATCTATTTTGGGCTACTGTATTAACACGGCAGTGCAACATGATGGCCTCCATGAAAGGGACCAGCTCCTATAGCGATGTGAAGAACTTAATCTAAGATGATGAAAACTATTTTTTGTAGCCAGTAAACCAGTATTGATCAGTATGTCTGGTATTTATATTTGTATATTTCTATTATATTTTTAAATTTGTAAACTGTGTTTTGTTTTGTTTTTTTAACTTTCACTTTGAATACTCTGTGTGCTTCTTACCCTGTGTGCTGCTATAAAATGCTTCTGGAACCTCAATTTCCCTGAGGGAGTCTTCCCAAGGGATCAATAACATTCTAAAAAATCTAATCTAATATAATCTAAAAACTCCTACATTGTACATACTGAAGCTTTAAAAGTGTACATACTGTCTTTCATAATATGCATTTTATAAATAGTTACAATGCATACTGCTGGTGATATATAAAATTAATTAAGGTATTTATTGTGCACTACATCTGCCACGCCATTAACACTTAACTGAAATAAACCGGTTTTGAAAATGGATGGACAGAGGTCCATGTAGTATTCCTGAGAAATGAATGAAGTCTAAAACAAATACCCTTTTTACTGAAATATAAGTCACATTTTTACTAGCTTGTGGGGTCCTCTAATTTATACTTCGGTGTGACTTATATACAATAAATAAATAAATACAAATCACACGTGTTGTTAATAATAATTATTATGATGGCTATTTATTTGTGATTTTCCCAAGGAATCAAAGCACTAAACAAAATAAACTCTAATAATTAAAGAATAAAGGACACTAATAAAACTAACTAAGCAACAATGAAAAAAACAAAACAAAACAATAAAATAAATATATAATAATTTTTTTTTTTAACCGGTAAGACTACTCCGGAAAATACTTAAAATGAATAAAAATAAGAAACCCTATCCTGGAATGTTAAAGAAAGACAAAAGAAGAAGATGAAAAAAAAAATCCATTTTGCACTGTTCCACTCCACAATTGTATTTTATTTTAAATATTCTACCTTGGCCCTTGGGGGTTAGTAAGGTTAGACCATACTTTTGTGAAGCACCTAGAGGCAACTCTGTTGTGATTTGGTGTTATATAAATGAAAATAAATAGAAAATGGAAATTGGCCCATGCTCTACCCCTCCATTAAATTTTATGGAAGTTGGTCTGGAGGTTTTTGCATAATCCTCCTGACAGCCAGACAGACAACCAAACTGAGAAATAGTAATGAAAGCATAATTTTGTTGGCAGACAATTAAGTTTATTGCAAGAATTTGATTATATATATATATATATATAAAATATCAGTTATCAAGTTGTTCACCAATGAATATGGATTTATACACCCTATATATATAATATCAGTTATCAAGTTGTTCACTAATGAATATGGATTTATACACCCTGAAGAAAACCATACACCTGAGGCACCCTGAGGCCGAAGGGTGTATGTATAAAGCCATATTCATTGGTAAAACAACTTGATAATGATTTTATCATATACCTATAAGTGATAAATGCATGCAGAACACAATGCGCATGCTCTCCCTTCACTCACTGCCTCCGGGAGTATGGATATGGGACCCGCAAAGAATCCAAGTCATGGCCACGGAGCTCTGCGGCTGCAGTTACTGAGACCGTGCAGTGGGTGCTGTGGCATCAAAACAGTGAGCGTAGTCTCTGGACCTGGTGCTGGAGTTGGATGCAGCTCAGCCCAGCAGAGACAGGGGCGGTGTGAGTGGCCGCTGCGGCGCTTACCGAGCCTGCAGACTCAGTAAGCACATTGGAGGCAGTGAGAGCAATCGCGGTGATGCCCGACCAAGTGCCGCGACCAGCCCGCCTGATAAGGACGCAGAACACAATGCGCTGTTAAAAAAAAAAAAAAAAAAAAAAAAAAAAAAAAGAAGGAAGCATGCAAAATTGCACTAAAAAAATCTGCGAAACTGCGAGGGCCGCGAAAGGGAGTTACGTTCTAAAAATAACCCGCGATAGGCAAAATCAGCGAAGTAGTCAGCGTTATTTTTTTACAATTATTATAGATGGGTTTCTCAAACAAGCATTAAGATTTTCTCACTTTTCTCTCCTGTGTAAACATTCAAAGTTCAAATAGAACCTTTTCCTATAAATAATTACAACTAACGATTTTAATTTTAACGATCAACCTACAAGGTTGGACACATAAGAAATATTAACAGTGAGTCACCAGTATTTCACAGTTCCTCTGACCATGCCTCTTCGTCGTGGCGCCGCTCTGCTGTCCGGATTGGCCGATACTCGGGTGGTATGAAAAATATTACCCGGTGTATTGCTATTTATTCTTTAGTGTTTTATCCAATCATATTGGCATATCATTTATAGGTATATGATATGATATATGTATATATCACACCCATCAACATGATTCAAAGTTAAATACCTCACAAACTGCTGGGGCTGTGTTGTTATTTAAAAAATCATAACGCCAAATAAAGTGTACTTTGTTTTTAAAGTTTATGATAAAACCTTTGCCCCAGATGACTCACTACTGACTAATAAGAGAATCTGCAGTATTCAATACAGTTCTGCTGGTATGACTCAGAATAGTGGCCATATATTGGATATTACTTCAATTGAGAATTCTATTTCAAGGCTTTGGTTTTATACTCAGCGTGTTGCTTTTAAGGCCAGAACGCTGGCATAATGTGGGATAATCAGTGAATATTGCTGTGGCTGCTGTGTTTTCTGATGTTAGCGCCTCTCGAGTATGATTTCTCTTTCCTGTTTTGTAGAAGTGCTCTGTTGGTTTTATAACAAAAAAATAGAATGTTGATGTATGACAAATTACGTATTTTGACGTATGACAAATAGAAATACATGTTCACATATCAGCAGTCACACACTGCACAACAATTCAGATGGGGTAAAGTCAGCTATTTGGAAGCCAACAGACAAATTATTAGAAAGTAACAAATGTCACATGATAGTAATTTTAGTCAACATTGCACAGTCTGATGATGCATCCACCCTTTAGCTTTGATATTCAAATGCAGTTAAAACATTATATGGGAGTCAAAGAGGCATCTTTCTGCCTAGATCCAACATCCTTCTGCTTACACAGCAGACTGCTAAACTTTGATCATGAGTACTCATCTTTGATCCTGATCAGTAATCTCTGATCTTGAAATGCTGATCTAATTGCAATGCCTAAACCCTCACTTTGGTCATTTCATGGGGGCTATGTTGTCATTGCTGTCTCCACGTCAGCTTGTTTGTCTGTTTGCAGAATATCTCTCCTTTGATCCAATAATTGCTGTAAACATCATCAGAATTAAGGATCAACTCAAGACACAATGCTGAAATGATGATCACTGTAAACAAGATCACAGTTGTAGCACAAAGGCAGGATTTAGAGCAAAGATTCAAAATTAGCTATCAAAGTAGTAGTAGTAGTAATAGTAGTCAGTCCTGTATGTTGAGGCCCATTAGCATAGAAGTTATGCGTAAAATGTCACTATGATTGTGGATTTTATGGTAAAAGCACCAAATTGTCCACACACTTGTATAATGAAAAAGATATTGTGCCAAGCTCAATTAAAAATATATTTAAAAAAATAAATAAATAAATAAATAAGCAATGTACTTGGTACAGGCAGGTAAGAAAACATTGAAATTACACTTCATTTTGACTGTATGGCATGTAGTTAGAAAGAGAGCATTTTGAAGGTATTCCCAAATGGCATCTTGTATTTTACCATTTATTATCCAAAATACACATTGTATGACATCTACATTATCATTAATATTATTTCAAAAATGTCTGTACAATCATTTCACATATTTGCCCCATTGCATCGTTGGTCTTATTACCAGGTTTCTGTAGTTTGAAGCAGAGGAGAGACGGCCACTACCCTGGATGGGATGCCAATCTGACATCCTTTTAAAGCTGGGTGGCAACAATGTAGATTGTTTGTCCATACAGACAGGGTGATGTAGGAATTAACCCAGCTCGAGATAGCAATAGCCTTCATTGAGGTACCTATTGTAAAAAGCAAAAGGGGGGGGGGGGGCGTCTGTGGGGGTTATGGTTAGGTGAAGGGGTAGGGTTGGAAATAGCAAAACAAAAGAAAACAAATGTCATCGAAATGCCACTCATTTTGTGATGGGATCATGAAAATAAATGTAAGACTGTGCTGGAGATCTCACCAACAAACAAATGGCGATGAAAACAAGCTCCTTGACGGTGGTGCAAATAACCCTAGCAACACAAAATGCATTTAATCTCACCACTCACAGGAGAAATCGACATATTCATTTAATCACGATGCCCAAGAGAAGCTGGAATGTGTCCAGTTAACACCGAGAGCTTGTAAAAGGATCCCCTTGACAAGTATATATTTCAAATGCTGTCACCAGATGAATAAGTGCATTTTATTCCTATCTACAAATGGCAAAAGTGAAGCCAAGTAAGAAAGGAAACAACACAGGGAACCAAAAATGCTGGCGCCTCTTCTTCAGGACTCACTCATGAGAATTAGAGGAGAGGAAGTTGATATGTTAATTTTTTTTTTTTTCTCCTAACCACCTGGGTCATATCATTGCACGGCACCTAGAAATGTTCACTTCCCCCTCCGTGTTCCTGAAGCTTCCAAGGCAACCTTGAAATAACAACAAAATGATGTGTTTTATTTCTTCAGGTCATTTCTAGCCATGACTCCCATCACTCTCCCCGCATTGACTGCAGTGCCGCCGAGGGGTGTGATAGCTTGAAATTAATCCCAGTTTACTGACACATATGGTCAAATTTGATTGAGATTAGCATCGATAGTGTTGTCATTTGCCTTCATTTCTGCAGGTTTTCTGTGATATGAAGACCAGAGGCGGGGGGTGGACGGTGCTGCAGCATCGGAGAAACGGGTCTGTAGACTTCCATCGTGGGTGGAGGGACTACAAAGCGGTGGGTGATGCAGGATGCAACCTTTGTGCATTTTCCTGAACAGATCAGTATTGTGAGACCACACGGGGGGTTCCACTAGCTATCCGTGGGCGGTCCGTGCACAGACAGCCGTGGGATACCAGCAAGCCTGTGATCCCAGGTGACCCACGGTTGTTGTATTTGGCCTCCTTGATGTTCTCTACCACCCCTTGTGTTATTGCACCTGCTCTCACTCGTTCTCCCAGTGTTACTCCCACACGCCCATGTGCATGCAAAACACATATACACATGTCAATTCAATTAGAATTATTTGTACAGCGCCATCACAACACAAGTCACCCAAAGGCACTTCACAAGGGTAAGGTGTAACCTTACCCACCCATAAGCAAGAATATTAGTAAGAGCAGTAAGGAAAAACTCTGACAGGTAATTTTGATTATAGGTAGAAACCTCAGGTAGACCAGCCTCAGACAGGTGACCATCTGCTCTGGCCATACTAACAATAACACAATTATAATTAAGAAAGCACAGCCCCCCCCCCAAAAAAGTCAAACATGCAAAGACAGAGATGGTTCAGCTAAGCAAGCAAATACAGTCCCAATAATAATAGAGTCCCATTGTCCAAACAATCAAGTGGTACAGATCATGCTCACATGAAGTGCAACACATCTGGGATCATCATAGTCAATTGACAGATCTGTTCCAGAGAACATTTCCCAAAGCATAGTCAGTTGTATTAGATGAAACAGCAAAGTAAAATATCGTCTTCCACCACAGGATTTCTGAAGGCATCCAGGGGGAAGTCAGTGTGACACATTTTGCTTGGTTGGTTGAACAAAATAATCCAAGATGGCAGAATATGTTCTGAGACAGCTGTCTTTCTGGATGAATCTAGTATTAATTTGGATATATCTAGTACAAATCCAAAAATCCTGTTTTTGAACAAGATAATACCGCTGAGGTGATTTATACGACATCTTACGGAGATGTTAGCGTGTTCAGTAGCATTACAAGAATGTCACCGAATGCCACCATTGTACTGAAACAATCAATCACACTTTGGTTTCATCAAGCAAGCAAGCATGGAGGAAAAGCTCACAGTGACCGTATCTGGTTTCTATCATTAACATTGTGCACCTCAAGTAGTCACGAGGTGGCCATTGCCCTGGGACGCCCCAACGAAACACACCAATTGCTTCTTGCCCTCATTTGTAGTGAATCTGACAGTAGAATAAATGGATGTGCATTGTTTTATGAGTGATAGTGGATATGGTTTGTATGTTGTGCAGTGTAAGTGGTAATATTAAGAACACAATTTTATTGTGTATCTTCAGAGGAAATTTTAATTGCCCTAACTGTTCGCCAAGAGCAGAATTTTATATATTACGACAAGATTGTGTTAGCTGCCATGGCTAACTACTACAGAGGGAACTGGCAGCAATGCTATCCACCATAGCTAACTACTACAGAGGGCACTAGCAGCAATGTTAGCCACCAGGGCTAACTACTAAGGGCCTGAGTAGCAATGTTAGCCACCAGGGCTAACTACTAAGGGCCTGAGTAGCAATGTTAGCCACCAGGGCTAACTACTAAGGGCCTGAGTAGCAATGTTAGCCACCAGGCTAACTACTACAGAGGGCACTGGCAGCAATGCTAACAAAAAATATTGAGCCCTTCAGTGGTTGAAAATACTACTTCCATCAGTCTCCACAATATTATAAGTGATAAACATTTTTTGTGATGATTTTATGTTGGCTACATCTTTAATTAATGTGTTTTTCAGACACCGGATGACTCACATTAGCTGGCTGAAAAGCTGGATATTATGACACTTTAAAAAAAAAGAAGTTGTGACTGGACCCAATACAGTTTTCATACACAAGGGACTATGAAGTTCTTCCAGGCCTCTTGTTGAGCACACTTTTGTTTTGCTTGGATTTTTATTTAAATAATGTCTTTGAGAATCGCATCACACAGTTTTCTCAAAGGAATCAATAGTTTGTGAATAGCGTGTGTGTGTGTGTGTGTGTGTGTGTGGTGTGTGTGTGTATGTGGTTGGGGGGCGGGGTGAAACATCCTGTTGAGTCTTCCTGACTGTATTAAATTATCAAGTAAAAGCCAGATTGGGATTTTAGATTGAAGAGTGAAAACAAAAAAAAAATGTTTCTCACCTGCTCCAGCAAATCAGTTGTCACAGCTTGAACTTGGAATAAAATGCATAACACACTGCAAACACAAAGGAAAAGATAATAAGAGCTTCAAAAAGACCCCACTAAAACCAAAGCAATATTTTCACAAGCGAATGATAAATATTTGGCTCCATTTTGGACGCTGGAGGGCGAGCGGCACTGTGGATGGCAGATAACCTATGTGCTGAAGGTCTCTGGTGACCTTGTTCATGCTCCCAGTCCAGCATTCTCCCAGTTTGTGCCCATATGTTGCTCCCTGTTGGTGAAATGATAAATGATTCTTGCTATATAATATTCAATATCACTTAAATGCAAGAACAAACTCTTGACAACTAATAATGCATGGATAATATCTAATATAAAGTATTCATAAGGAGCCAAACTAATTCTTAATTCTATTCATACGTAGTGCAACCATAGGGGTTATGGTTAGGGTTATGGGTAGGGTTAAGGTTAGGTTTAGGGTTAGAGATAGATTTTAAATAAAGTTTAAAATTTATGATATGTATGGTGACTTCATACTTTGACCCATTATCAAGTGTGAGACACTGTGGCCTACATGCATGGTATGGGGTCAGTCTTTAACCTAGTTGCCGGTATTAGCCACAGTTATTTGAAAATTTACTTTATTAGTTGCTTTTTTAGTTACTTATGCAGCTTTATGCACTTACTTTATTAGAAGCTGCCAACAACTTGTAACTAATAAGTTATGTAACTAATAAGGTAACTAGTAATCTAACTTAGTTACTCTTAAGATTGAGTAATCAGCAAAGTACTTAATAATTACTTTTCTGAGTACTCAGTCTTAAAAATAAATAAGTTAGATTACTAGTTACTTATTATTTACATTCAGCAGCTGCCGACAAGTTGTCCACAGCTGCTAATGGAGTAACTGTATAAAGTAACTGTAACATGTAACTTTAAAAAAGTAACTAATAAAGTAACTTTTCAAAGTTACTGTGGCAACAGGTGCTCGGATCCCAATCATTGTATTTATTTATTTATTTTTTGTGCTTATAGATAATTACGAGAGGTGGGCGATACCGGGAATTTGGTATTGATCTGATACCAAGTAAATACAGGCCCAGTATCGCCAAATCGATACCGATACTTTTTCATATTTAAGCTTCATAGATCCAAAGGATCCAAAAGATCTAGGATAGAATTTCACCAAACATTGCATGTGACAACAAAATACTTTATTATCACAATCACATTTTTGTTTAAAAATATCACTCAACACAACTTAAAACAAAATCTCCTGATGTAGAGGGCTGACAAACCACAATACAAGGGTGCACTGCTCCATACTGTGTGACACAGTGCAGCGCTGCTCTTACAGACAGAGAGTAGACTTTGATGAATCTGCGTGCGGGAGAGAAAAAAAAGCTTGAGTATCAATATTTTTACACAAGGATCGTTCAATATCAATACCAGCGTTGGTATCAATATTGTCAATATTAGGATCGATCCGCCCACCTCTAATAATTACAAATATTTTGCATCCACATGGAGTGTTTAAAATCATTACTTGATAAGATAATTTTGGCTGTATATATGGATAGAAAACTAGTAAAGTAGGGTAACATAATCATGTGACCTAGATTAACCAATCAGAAGTGATACATTCAAATAGATTTTATATTCTATTTATATTCTGTCTAATCAAAATCTACAGATGTAGTACTCGATTATCTACTTTTCTGCCTTGAAAATACAAATAGTAAGGAGACTTAACATTATAGCGGCAGTGATTGACAGTTAGCATATGCATGCTCAAATTAATTTGACCTTTTCACACTGCGAGTTCACCTCTCACATTCCCTCGTGTCTGTCAAATATGACATTTTGTTCTTGAAAGCCCTTAGTGGGATTCATTAACCAAAGTTGCATTTTGCCTGTCTCTCTCAAGACAACATTATTATTAATTCCCTGGTGCGACAACATTGATTCCCACTGTGAAACAGCTCTGTCAGAGCCATTATTCCCACAGAACACTCACTGGAGCCCATTTACTTTCATTAACACTGCAGATTCCTTCATTTTAACTTTTAATCTGGCCTCCAAACTCACACTACTCATGTGTGAGTTTGTGTACTTTTATTTGTGTACTTTTATATTCTTGGAATATTTTGGAAAATATGTTATTCCTAATTTCTTTCACAATTTATTCCACATACATAGATCAGTCAGTCTGCATTTTCAATCCCAAATCAGAAAAAAAGATGGGAAAAGAAAAAGAAACAAATAAACACACACACAAATTTTTTTTTTTTTTTTTTTTTTTTTTGTACATTTTTGGTAATGTTCATTGCCAAATCAGGAAAAAATGGAATAACATGGAAAATGCAAAAAAAAAGAAAGAAAAATGGTGATCATTACATTTACATCAACTTCTGTTTCATTTGAAATAGTATGAACCCATCTTCCATATTTTCTTTGATGAAATTCATTGTTCTTAATATCCATGTATTCTTCCATTTAAGACCTGCAACACATTGCAAGGAATAATTTGCCCCATCTGTCATGCTTAGTTATCATGTTACGGGGCAATATGTCATACGTCATAGAATCCAATGGACGTCAACCTTGTTTGACATTTACATTGGAGGCCAAGCATTCAGCACAGTCGAAACGCTTCCATTTATCAATCCTATTAGCTCAGCCAATAATTTGCATAACTTTTTACCAAAACTGGAGCAACTTTAACTTTGGACCCCTATACAAACTGAAACTGACCTTTGTCAGCATTTTTGCTGTTTTTACCCCATAACTCCAGAACATTCAGTTATAGATAGTCCAAACTATACCTTTTTGGAATTGATATGAGCAGACAAATAATGTGGTGTAGTATTCAACATGATTGGTGCATTTTTAAATTTTGACTTCTGTGTAATTCTTTATTGACCCCTGTAGGTCTTTAGAGGTCAGCTCCAGGATGTCTCCATATCTGAAAAGAAACAGCAGTTAATTTAGAATAGGTGTGCCAAATTCTATGCTTTTATCACAGAATGCACAATTGTTTTGCTATGCCACCCCACTAACTTGGAATTTGGCTGACACCTGCGGCAAGAGGGATTGAATGGGCTCTCACAGGGCACTCTCTGTCTTTCAGCCACTGGTGTGTGCGAATAGTTGTAGTGACAGGTGGACAAGGCATTGGATGCAGCACCGATTTTTCATGAATGGCATGCAATTCCTCCTTGTGCACTACTCTGCTTCAATCGTGTCATGTGTGAAAGGGACCCTTAGATTTGTTTTCCTGTTTTAGAATCTTTCTCTACTCCAGGCCAACATGAGTATGTGAATGGGGATGCAACAGTCAAATGTGCTGTTTCCAGTCTCTCCAGTCACATAATTCTTTGAGAGTTGTCATGCGTGATTTGGTGGCTTCCCTCACTAGTCTGTTTCCAGCATGGTCGCTTGCTTTTTGAAAAGTGCCTACTTGCCACAGATTTACCATACAGTATCATACTATTTTTATGTCTTAATAATTTATGTAAATGAAGTCAGAGATACATTAATTGACTTGGTGTTCATGTATGAATTTATGATTCAATCCATATGTTTAGAATAAATTGCCCACGTCCCAACTTTTATTAGAATGTGTTGCAAGCCTTAAATTAAGAATTAGTGTATAGTAGCAAACGGAAAGAAGCTGATCACATGAACTATGAAATATCTTGAGTTTATGTTTGCAATGAAATAGATGTCAAAGTAAATGTCAGAATCCCTATGGTGTGTGTGTGTGTGTGTTTATTTGTTTCTTTTTCTTTTCCCATCTTTTTTTCTGATTTGGGATTGAAAATGCAGACTGACTGATCATATGTATGTGGAATAAATTGTGAAAGAAATTAGGAATAGTCTTCATGACAATAGTGAAGGAGATCATGTTGATGTTTACCAAAAAGAAAAAAAATGCAGTGGATCACATTTATATAGACAACCTACATTTTTAGATTTTGCAAGTCTGGGCAGTGCAGGATTTCCAGGTAAATTAAAGTGTCATTTGTGCATCTGCTTGCATTGGGAGTGGAATATTCACTTCATAAACTCAGTGGACTATCTGATGTCATCACTATGATAAATGTGGCTTCCTAAATTGAGGTCCATTTTCATATTAACTTCAAAATACTTGGCAGATTAGGCGTTGAGTCATCCCTCTTGTTAGATTTTTTTTTGTTTTCATCCCATTGTTTTGCTCTCTTTGTGTCCATTCCAGGGCTTTGGGGAGCTGTCTGGGGAGCACTGGTTGGGGAATGATATCATCCATACACTGACCAGCTCCCGGGAATACAGTCTGCACATCCAGCTAAAAGACAGAGACGGCAGCGAAGCCTTTTCACACTATGACCGCTTCTACATAGACGGAGAAGAGAACAACTACAGGTAACCCTCCAACATAAAATACTCACATTCTGAATACCAGTAGGAGGAAAGGCTTGTGGGCTAACCATGATATTTTACAGGATAAGACCACTTGCAGGCTATTTTTACCTGAGGCCATCAAATATGGCCACTGGGTTTTGCAAAGGCATGTCATCCATCTGTCCGTCTGTCCGTGTTCAACATAAGTCCAGTCCCACTACTGCCAGACTCTTGAAATTCACAGAGAACATTCTTGGTAGACGGACCTTGGACAAGTTCAAAGATGGCTAACCTTGATGTATTTTAAGAGGTTCAAAAGAAACATTCTGTTTCAATCTGATTTGTTTTCTTTTTGAGTGACGCGGGTGACGGCCAATCAGAGTAGAGCTGCACTGTGACGTCAGTCGCCGGGCTCTTCAAATCTGCTTTATTTCGTGTGTTTATATACATGTTTCTCATATATTATGTAAAAGCTAGCGAGAAATAAACACTTCTAAAACTGAAAAGGCTGTTTTCAGAAACTAATAACACCTCTGAACTTATTTACAAGACATTTTGCCAAGGAAAGCAAGGTGATGTCACTTCCTGGTGTAGCTACTTGCTAACAGCTTTATATAGCTGGTATATTATGTAAACGCCAATGAGAAATAAACAGTTCTACAACTGTAAATGCTGGAGTCATTTACAAGACATTTTGAGGATGTTAGTTTGCACGCTAACTTCTGCTAACTCAAAGCTAACTTCCTATGGAGTTAAATTTGTCTCATTAATAACTGCAAATGCACAGAGGGTGATCTATAAATATTCCTTGATTTACACAACATGAACAAATGATGATTTGATTTGAACATGTACAAATTGTAGGTAAAACAACAGGATCTTAATAATTAATGAAACAACTTAAAATTAAAAAGAACACAATGCTCATACGACTGAGGGTATTTTAGCGTTGCGTTATATTTTTAAGATAGTGCCTTTTGAAGCTGATAGGTTTTCCACTAGCGCTGCAGTACTTTGATTCTCATGGTGTTGAAGCCATCATCTCAATGGTCAAATGTTTTTGACAGCTTGTATGACATCATAATTACTCTATATATGGTACTGTGCAAATGTTTTAGACATCCCAGGCTTCCATCCATCCATCTATTTTCTTCCGCTTTATCTGGAGTCGGGTCGCGGGGGCAGCAGCTCAAGCAAAGCCGCCCAGACCTCCCGATCCACACACCTCCCCCAGCTCCTCCGGGGATCATTAATGAAATCACCTGCTGAGGTGACTGGTTGCACGGAAAACCTGCAGTGTCTCGGCCCTTTATGGCACATGATTGGCCACCCCTGGTGTGGAGCGTCTCACAAGGCTGCACTACACATGCACGTCAGACAGATAAAATATAAATGAGAGAACATGTGCACATTTTCATTGAGGTTTACAATATGTCATGCATGCATCCAGTGAAGCTGGCAACTACTAACCGGTTAATCCCCCGGTTTGAAATTAATCACCTATCTGCTACAACCAGGTGAAGTTGGGGCACTCCCTTGACCTTATTATAATTGCTGGGGTCATCAAAACAGAGGCACTTGTGCTGGATCATGTCCAGAGAAAGGCACCACACGGACAAAAACTCGTACCTGACCATTTCTGACAATGCAAGTGATACTCATGCAAATCTACATATAAGTACAAAATACATTTGGTGTCACCTTATGTAACTGGTTAACTTCCAAGTCTCACCATCAGAAATCAAAGATTCAAACTACTGTAAAAGTCACTGTTCCTGTTAAAGGTGTTAATATTTGGAATATTTGCTCTGATACATTAAATCATTTGGTAACTTGATTGGCTTATGAATTAGGTTTATCGATTTTGTTTCGTTTTTGGGTTTGTGCATGGTGCACTGCTGTTTGCTGTTTGTGTTTTGAAATTTTAGTTTGATGATTAATTTATATTTTGTTTTTGTTATAACGGGTATATGTGCAGGTGTGGTCACATGGTTTGTGCAGTTGGTTTCAAATCCCACCCCTGCCACATTCCCTCCATGTAATGTGGAGTTGCATCAGGAAGGGCAAAACTGAAAACTTATTCCAATTCAACATGCAGATCCACCTTGACTCTGCTGTGGTGACCCCGGGTGCAAACATGGGAGCAGCCAAAGGGTCTTACTTACTATCATGGGTACAGTATATGCATATTTTCTTTTTTATACATATGCATATATTTTTTTTTTTTTTTGGTAAAGGGGTGGGCATTTATAAGCTTTTGCTTCTGCCTACACCCTGTCGGGCACATGGGTACATTGTTAAATTGTTTTCTTTGCTATTTTGAACCTGTTTGTGCCAAATAAATAAATTATTTGTGCCAAATAAATAAATTAATTAATTCATACAGTAAGACAGAAAGCACCAGGACCCTCAACCTTCATGCTCCTGCAAAGGTCTTTGCATCACCAAACACCTTTACACAAGAACTTCATGAATATAAGTCTCTAAGCTGTTCCCAGGTATGTCTTTATCTAAAAGTGTGCATGGACTGCAGAGGAAAAAATTACAAATAATGTCATTGTCTACATACCTAAGGACCAAATAGTGTCTGCATTCATTTATACACTGATGAAGTAGCTAATGTTATCAGTTCTGCTAGTAGCTAATCAATGCTTGGCACTACAAAATCAATATGATATCAAGGCATCTCGTGTTGAGTAAAATGCTGAAACAGTCAGCCAGCCCTTCTACAGTGAACTTTCTGTTTTATTTCAAGGTCTTAATTAAAAAAAAAAAAAAAATGCATTAACCATTAAGAAATTACCAGCATTTATGTACATGCAGTACATAGTTTTCTTTGTGAATTTCCCTCCATACAAAGAACAATAGAATTAAACAATCGCAATGTGCTTGTAGGATCGATTTTCAGTTTTAATTCAAGGCGTTTAACATGATGTTGCACTAACAATTCAGAATTACTGCTGTGTTTATACAAGGTACTTCAGTTTCAGAGGCTACAAGTACTTAGACAAACTAAATGTAACTATCTATGCAAATTATCACCTTATTGCCAGTTTTATTTCAGTGTTGGTAAGTCACTGACTTTTTTCCATGGTCCTCTGTGTTAAATCTGACTGGAATAATTTATGTTCTTTTTTGCCCATGAAATAAAAAAAAAAGACTAGTGGGTGAACCCAGACACATGCAGGATCTATGAAGGCGTTACAGACTTCTGTTGATGTCAGTGGAGAAATTGACATAGCTGTATATGTCCCACATCCTATCTCAGTGGTGGAAGAACATGAACACCTTTACTCTGTGGACTTCTTGGAATGGGAACTTTGCAAAATCATTTGCAAGAAAGAAGAAACTACTGCAAAATCATCCTTCAATAAAATCTGAAGTGGACACAAGCCTCAAACTTTCAACACCCTGCCCGGACAAAGCATGATGCATAAAAGATCACAGTGCTGCTGAGGTTTCCACATAAACACTGCATGACCCGAGAGGACCTCTTCTGAATATACGTGAGGGAATACTGACCTTTCACCCTGAATGGGAAGGCCTTTTCAGCACCTCGTGGAGCTCATTACAGCGATTTGCATACACTAGGGAAGAACTTCAGTTCGTGATGACGAGCTTGAGACCTGCGTGAGTGGGCATGTGTGTATGTGCACATACGTATTTCAATGAAACATTGCAGTGTTTCATTTGAAGCTTCCACTGGGATGGTCCGACCCTCACTGTGAGCTTTCTGCACAAGCCCCATGAAAGAACTAATTCAGCAAGTTTCACAAAAGAATCTCTAAGTGGATGAGCATTACGGGACAGTATTAATGTTTCGGATTCCTTCTCATATTTTGAAGAAGAAAGCAGTGTTGGGTTTTGATTTTCTCGAACCCTAATGCAACCCCCGTTGACTCCCTTTCACATTTTGCTACCCTGATGTGTTGGCACGGTGGATGTGAGCATGTTTTTGTAAGTGCTTTTACAAGCCTGACAGGATTATGCTAATGCTGAAATATTGCATAGAGATCAAGGTAGCTAGGCTACCCTTAGTGACCTAATTCCTTTGCCTAGTAATGTTTCATTAAGCCAACGTTGCAGCACATTGCCCACGATGCTCACATTATCCAGTTGCCTTTTATTTTCGTTCACTTCACTGTCTTGAACACTCTGATTTCACCATCGCGTTTTACTCACATTTTAAACCCAAATGGGATTGTACCAGCACTGCTGCCGCAACCCATCAATCACGTCATCAGATATGAAACATATTGACATTGCCCCTATCTAACAATCCTTAGGTGGCGCAGTCGCTCATTTGTCTGAACAGTAAGCAGATATATTTCCCCTGTCATACATCAGCTGTTTCTTCTATGCACAAACCTCACACTGAACCCAAAACTGGTACAAAAAGTGTTGGTTGTGGCACTTTTGAAGGTTTTGGGAGCATTTACATAGGCCATATAAGGTTACAATAACATAACTAGGGTTGCCACCTTTCAGAAATGAAAATAAAGGACACTCACTGCGGCTCCTCAAAGCCACTACCACCACCCAAGGAGTGATATATTTAATTTTGAAAAAAAAGCATTTAGTCATACCTGTTTATTAACATTAAGCTGTTCATGATAAACTGTGCAGTCACTGAAGTGTGCAATAATAAACATAAATATTAAGGAAAATCTCTTTAATCACTTTAATCTTTTTTCACTTTAATCTTTAAAGTGAGGACATTTTACTTTAAGAGGAAATACAAAAATAAAAACTTGTTTGCCTTGTACTCATTGCCACTAAAGCTGTCAAGCCAGGGGTTCGACTCTTCCCACTCACATCTGTACATTTGCAAATGTTTTTGCTTCTTTGGATGTGGTGGAGTTTCAGGTATAGACATACCAGGCAACAAGGCAACCCGTGACAGGACCAGAAAGGTGGGCATATGGAGATGCAGACTTGAAAGTCTGAGGTCTATCCGCTGTACCTGTAGCAAGAACCCAATGCGAGGTACAGAGATGACACTGACAGCCCTTAATATTTCCTGTGTTTCATTTTGTTCATTATTCAGTTTTAATGAGTGTGTGGGATATTTATGAAAATACAGAACAATTTACATCCTTTATTGATAAAGGTAAGAGTACCAGCTTCATTACTAAAGTCAGGAGATCCAGTACCATTACTAAAGTCAAGAGTTTTAGCTCTATTACTAAAGTTAAGAATTCCAGCTTCATTACAAAAGTCAGGAGTTCCAGCTTCATTACAAAAGTCAGGAGTTCCAGTTCCATTACTAAAGTCAAGGGTTTCAGCTCCATTGCTAAAGTGAAGACTTTCAGCTGCATTACCAAAGCCAGTACGTCCAGTTCCATTTCAAAGTCAACAGTTTCAGCTGCAACAGAAAGGTCAAGAGATCCAGCTCCATTACTAAGGTCAAGATACAATACGGGACACAACAATTAATTGTCAAATAAAGGACAATTCTGTATTTTAAGGGATGGGTGGCAACCTTAAATGTAACACATTTTGCTAATGACTGTCTTAAAGAAAATGCTAAGCACAGCTGATGTCACCCATGTTGACTAGTGTCAACAGCCATTAGAGTCATCTGATATTGGGAAACATTTGGTTGTATTGTCTTAATGTTCTGGCCAAGGTACCAATTTCCATACACTCTAATGGAACATGATCAATGCTAAAGTGTCTCCATGATATGTTTAGGAAGTATTTAGATCTCAGTAACCATGGAGGCTGGAGAGCACATGTTAATCAGGGAAATCCAACTTTTTATTTGATCCAATCAATCTCCCTGCCCCCACAAATGAACAAAAATTCAGATAGCACCACAGCACAAAAAGCTAATGCATTTACCATTAATACGATACGATATATACGATACACTTTATTGTCCCCTCAGGGAAATTTGTCTTGGACTCATGCTAGGTGCCTTACAAAAAAGAGAAAACAAACAATACAGATAAAAACACAACCACATCCATAACAAATTAACATGACAGGAGTCAGGAGAAACACCATAAATATTGCATAATTCCAATTTTAAACATTATTGTTTAACAATTTAATAGACATGGGGACGAATGAATTTTTAAATCTATTCAGTCTACTCCGAGGAACTCTGTACCTTCTCCCAGAAGGAAGGAGAGTGTACTCTGCGTGAAGAACATGAACTGAATCCATCAGTATCCTCTGAGCTGCTTTCAAAACAGACTCTTCATAGAGTGAACTGAGGGACTGATATTGTTTCTTTCCGATTATCTTCATTGCATCATCAATTTTCTGTTAAGTTTCGTTTTAAATTGTACAGAAAGATTGCCGTACCAGGCAGTCATGCCATACCTAACTAGGCTCTCTAACACTGCCTGGTAAAACAACAACATAATTTTCTGATTGACTCCATACAAACGAAGTCTACGAAGGAAATAAAGTCTTTGATGGAATCGGGAGCACAAACTGTCCACATGTGCAGTCCAGCTGAAGGTATTGTCTATGTGCAGCCCCAAGTACTTGTATGAGTTGACCTGGTCAATGGGAATACCATGTATGACCACAGGAGTATGGTCCCCAACAGTCCTTGGATCCAGAATCATTTCCTTGGTTTTATTGACATTTAAAACCAAGTGGTTGTCATCACACCACTGCACAAAGTGTTTCACTTCAGGAAGTACTTTGTTGGACTTGAATCTTTGTGCAGTAGGCTCAAAATAGCTGTATCATCAGAAAATTTAAAAACAAAGTTATTGCAGTAGTTATTTGTACAGTTATTAGTATAAAGAGTGAAGAGAACAGGAGAACTGACACAGCCTTGTGGTACACCTGTATTTGATGATTTGAGTACCGAAAGAGCTTGATTAACTCTAACTTGTTGTAATCTATTAGTTAAAAAGGAATGATACCATCTGATTAAAAGTGGGTTAACATTCATTTCCTTTAACTTGGACAACAACAGGTATGGCTGTAATGTATTAAAGGCTGAGCTGAAATCAACCAATAAAATCCGTGCATAAGCAGTAGGATCTTCCAAGTGCTTAAGTGAAAAGTGGGTTAAGCTGTTAATGGCATCGTCAGTGCCTCTACTCTGCCTATAAGCAAATTGGAATGGATCAAGTACAGGGTTAACAACCGTCTTAAGGAAAAATAGCATAATCTTTTCAAAGCACTTGCTTACAACAGATGTTAAAGCTATTGGCCTATAGTCATTATTTCCAAGTGAGCACGATTTTTTGGCGATTGGAACAATAATGGATCTTTTCCAGAGGGTTGGTACAGTATGAAGGTCTACGGACTGCTGGAAGACAGGACACCAAGCAAGGGCCAGTTCTTCTGCACATGCTTTTATAAGCATTGCAGAGATGCCGTCTGGGCCGGTGGATTTTTTTGTAGACACCTTCTTAAAGATTGATTGAACTCTCCATGAGTCGATTGTCCTAGTATTTTGATCAACAGGAAGATTTTCCAGAATATTCTTACAATCATCAGAAAAATCTTGTGTTTCAAACCTCAGAAAAAAATCATTTAACTCATTTGCTTTTCCTTGATCATTTGTTGCAAGTGTCTTTTTAGCTGGATTCGTATTTGTATTATCTTGATGTTATCCCACAGCCTTTTAATGTCTGATTCGCTAAAGTTCTTCTCAATAGTTTCCCTGTGTAATATCCTGGCCTTTTTCAGCAATGTATTAAGTTCTCTTTGTACCACTTTCACACTCATTCTATTTGTTCTTAAATGCTATTTTTTTCCTATTAATACACTCTTTCACCTGTTTAGTTATATACGGCTTATTATTTGGGTACACTGTAACTTCTTTCTTACTCATAACACTGTCTACACAAAATTTAATGTAATCTGTTATTGCTTCAGTGGCTTCATTTATTTCCATTTCATGAAATATTTCCCAATTAGTGCAGAGAAAGGATCCTTTAAGTATCTCCATATTGTCTTTGTCCCATAAAATCACTGTCTTTGTTTGTGGCTTACTTCTTTTAAGAGCAGTCTTATAAAGCGGGATCAACTGGACAATATTATGATCCGAATTTGAAAGTGGAGGCTTTGATTTGGCAGTGTAAGCATTTTTCACACTGCCATAGCATTTATCCAACACTTTGTTTCCACGCGTTTCGCATTTTACATATTGTTGAAAACCAGGAAGAGATAATTCTAATTTACAATGATTAAAATCACCCAAGACAAACACTGGGGCCACCGGTGTACGTTGCAACTGTTTATGAATGCATTCAGCTATAAGGCTTGCTGTTCTTACTGCATTCCCACTAGGTGGAACATAAACAACACAAATGATTATATTCCCAAACTCCCTCGGGAGATAGAAAGGCCTCAGTGACAGACACAATAATTCTACATCCGATGTACACGTAGTCTCCCTCACGGTATAGTGCCTGCACCAGCTGTCATTCACAAACAGGCAAACCCCGCCCCCTCTGCTCTTTCCTGACAACTCGGATCTGTCCCCTCGGATAAGAGAGAATCCCTCAAGTTCAACAAGAGAGTCAGGAATATCTTGATGAAGCCAGGTCTCAGAAAAGACCAACATACCAGCTTCCCGGTATTCCCAGCAAACTTTGGCGTCTATACGGAGCTCCTCGATCTTGTTTTTTAATGATCTTACGTTGCCAAACAATATGCCAGGTAATGGAGGTCTGGTTCCTCTCCGCCGGAGACGCTGACGTATTCCCCCTCTGCCTCTCTTTCGCTGTCTGCCAGTTATCGGTTGTACTTTCACAACATCAAGGAAATCCGCTGGTGCTGTTATTTCCCGGCGACGGAGGGCCAGCAATGCGTCTTTGGAATACCGCAGCGGTAACGGATCCATGACTTCGCCGTGGAGCATTGTTTGGCATACCGCCACCCCAGCCAAAAAACGACGGACAACAAAAGTTTGTATGCAAAATTCATGATAGTGCTTCTTCAAGCGTTCCTGACATCCCGCACACTCGCGTGCTAATAAAACAAAACATGTTAAAAGACATAAAATAAGTTAAAAAGGCATAAAAAAAGGCATCCAAACCAGCATGAGCCCGGGTCGCCAGCCGTGCAGCACCACTGGAAGTTATTATTATTAATTGGATCAATTGGTTTAGTGTTGGCTTAATCACTTTGGTAGATGAATTAGTAGATATTCATTAAAGCATGGCTGTGTTCCTATACTGTATTTGGAAAAAAAAAACAAAACAAAACAAAAAAAAAAGTACCTGTGTTGCTACCTGTAACACATAAGTCGGAGGCAAAGACCCTTGTGCAGAGAACCACTTTGATGTAAAAGGCAAACAGTTTTTCTTTGCAGCCCGCACAGTGAAGCAGTTCTGTGTACACAGAAAAAAAGCACTCCATTCACTATAGTCATCTGGGTGGAAACAGAGAGCTTGGCTAACCGTGGGAGAAGCAACGATTCCAGCAAAATGAAGGCAGTCCAAAAAGCAACAGTGTCTATGAGGGAGTCAGAAATCAAGTCAAAGCACAGTTAGCAATCAAACCAGCTGGCATATCCAAGAGTCGGCAGGCAATGCTTGACAAACATTCAGTAAACACAGGAAGGCTGTATGGGTCAGCAACTGGAATCAAACACAGAGGAATGACATGAGAGAGAGAGAGTAAGCATAGGCACGAGACAATCTGGCACTGGAGTGAAGGGCTGTGATGGTTAAATAGTGTGTGACGTAATTTATCAGGAAATGAGTGTGCACATGAAACTAGAATCTTGAGTGCACATCAACAGGAAATAAATTAAAGAAAATACACAAAGAGCAATTACCAAACAAACAGCATTAAAGGAAACAATAATGGTGAAGAGGTTTCACTACAAACAAGGTAAAGGTAAATATGTCAGAGTAAAACACATTAAAACAGTTTGAGATATATCAAACAGTTTAAAAACTGTTTGAGATATACTCATTTGGAATATCCCAGTCAAATTTGGTGAAAATCCAATCAATGTAATAAAAGTTATCATTGGCAAAACAAAGTGTGACTGATGCACTGAGCTACAGCAGGTAAAATAAGTACTGAAAATGTCACCATTTTTGTCAGTAAATATATTTCTAAAGGTACTATTGACATGAAGTTTTCACCAGCTGTCGGTAACAACCAAGATAATCAATAAATACAAAGAAACCAAAACAAATAAGTATAGAAATTAAGTTATGTGTAATAAAATGGAATGACACAGGGAAAATATTGAACATGCTTCTGGAAATTTATTGAATACTTCAAGATGCCTCCTGCATGGAGAAACTAGTGTCATGCATTGCTGAGGTGTGATTTTTGGCTAATTTTTTCCACACAAACAGTATTCAAATCTTTAAGGTTCCGTAGACCTCTTCTATGAACTCTGATGTTTAGTTCTTTCCATAGATTTTTCTATTGTTTCGACATCAAGTGATTGGATGGGCCATTCTAGCACCTTTATTTTCATTCTCTGAAACCACTTGAGAGTTTCCTTGGCTGTGTGTTTGGGATCATTGTTTGCTGAAATGTCCACCCTCATTTCATCTTCATCATACTGGTAGATGGCAACAGAATTTCATCAAGAAAGTCTCAGTACATTTCCCATTCATCCTTCCTTAAATTATACGACATTTGCCAGTGCCAGATGCTGACAAACAGCCCCACACTGATATTCCTACCTCCAAACTTCATTGTTGGTACTATGTGTTTTGGGGGTGGTGTACAGTGCAATTTATGGTGTGTATTATGGTATCCAAAGAGTTACATTTTGGTCTAATTTGACAAGACTATATTCTTTTACTTACTTACTTACTTATTACTTACTTATATTCTCCCAGTATTTCACAGGCTTGTCTAAATGTTCAGCAGTAAACTTTAACCAAGCTTCAACATGCTTTTCTTCAACAATGGAATCTGATGTGGTGAGCATGCATACAGGTCATGGAGGTTGAGTGCATTGTTTTCTTTGAAACAGTTATACCTCTAATTCTATTCCTTTCTGAACCTCTCCACAAATGGTCCTTGGCTCTTGGGCAACTCTTCTGATAATTCTAATTACTCATCTGCCAGAAATCTTGTGAGGAGTACTTGGCCATGGCCAGTTTATGGTGAAATGATTTCCACTTTCAGATTATGACCCCAACAGTGATCACTGGATCATTCAGAAGTTGAGAAATCCTTCTGTAACCAATGGCATCAGTTTGTTTGCAGCAGTAAGGTTGTGAAGATCTTGAGAGAGCTCTTTGCTTTTACCCATCATGAGCTGTTGTTGTGTGACACCTTGGCAATGACAGAACTTTTTATAGACCATCAGTTGGGATTCAAACATCTGATATTAATTTGCACTGACAAGGGACAGGATTGCTTTCTAATTTCTAATAGATTTCAGCTGGTGTCTTGGCTTTCTATGTCTTTTTGCACCTCCCATTCTTCAGGTGTTCACTTCTTTTTCCTGTCATTTCCTGTGTCACATTTTAACACAATTTATGAACAATGATGGTTTGATTTCTTTGTATGTGTGGATAACTTGGGTTGTTACCCACATCTGGTGAAAATTTCACGTCAATAGCACCTTTAGAAATATATTTACTGAGGAAAATGGTGACATGTTCAATACTTATTTTTCTTGCTTTAACAACGCACAGACAAGTGCACATATATTTCCTCCTTCTGGCTTTGTGGCCGGTGATGGATAATAAATTATTTGACCAACATATCAAATGATAGAGCTCCCATAATTTGCACAGAACTGATTCTACTTGGCCCTCCTACATATAGAAAGAGAAAACTGTGCACCATCCCAAATGTGATTCATCTTGCTGCATTGTGCAACATAGGACACAGTTGCAGTTAATATAAATGTCAGAAAGACTCAAGCCCCATGGATTGAGCTGTGCTGCTTAAGTGTAGAACAAAAATGCTGTGGACAGGAAGCTGGTAGTGGCTACATAAGGCTGATTTACATTGCATGGATCTTATTGGCTTCATTCCTTTTGATAATCCCTTCATAATCTTCATTATTGGGGGAATTTTGTTTCCTGTCTTAGCTATCATAAAGTAAAAAAAAAAAAAAAAATCATGATTGTCTCACAGAGTGAGACAAAGAGGGACAGTTGGAATGTAAAAGTCATCTGGAATGGTGTAGGTGATCAAGAGGGAGAAACAGAACCATGTCATGTCTATTTTCCAACTGGAATAAGTATTTTTTTATCCTCTAAAAGCAACACAAAAAGCTTTTTTGTTGTCACCATATATTGTCATAATTCCATCCTACTACAAAATAGCCATTTGCAATGACAATAATAACTGTTGCCTCATTCGAAAATGATTTGATTTTGCAAATCGGCACTAATAAACCCAGTACTTTTCAATGCAAAGTCGATTTTCCTGTCATGTGGTTTGATGAGTAATCTCTGATCCTTTTTCCACAGAAATTCTTCCAATATTCAAGTTGTTTAGTTCAAAATAGTCTCCTTGTTTAGGTTTTTGCAAGCACAGGCTATTGCCTATGACACACAGTTTCATAGCTCATGGTAGGAAGAGCGGAATTCATCTTTGAGATGTTTGCTCAAATACACCACATTAATAAGAAAATCTGTCTGCTGAAATAAGATTGATGCTGTCCTATTTTTACTCCTGCTATAATACCGCATGATGGGTTTTTGCCAGACCATCTTACTCCGGGATTGTGAGTGATTACAGCGTCTAGCTGACTTTCTCCAAAGTATGGCTATCATTTTGCTCTATTGTTGATCAAACCATATCAAATTCCACAGAAATATGACCACAATGCAACATTTTGTGGAACTTAGGATAGGTGGATGCATGGCTGGACCAGGGGTGGTGCAAATTTTGGATGGTAGAAATGGTTAACCAAACTGATGAGCATAACTTAAACTGCTTGGTTATGGTAACTGTTTAACTGTAAAATATGCTACAGTGTAGCAGTGTCCAGTGCAAATACTCCAAAACTGGAACTCCAAAACATTACAGGCAGCACAGTGGCTTTGTGGTTAGCACTGTTCCTCACAGCAAGAAGGTCATGGGTTGGATTCCAACTGGAAATCCAGTCATTTTCGTAAAACATTGGGAAGCACAGTGGATTAGTGGTTAGCACTGTTTCTCACAGCAAGAAGGTCATGAGTTTGATTCCAATTGTGGCCTTTCTGTGTGGAGTTGCATATGTTCTCTCTGCATGTTTATGTGGATTTGCTTGGGTTTCCTCCCACAATTTAAAGACATGCAGGTTAGTTGGATTGGAAACTTTATAATTGTCCAGGTCTCCCTTGCAAAAGCGGTCTCGATCTCAATGGGACTAACCTGGTTAAATAAAGGTTAAATAAAATTAAACATTCATTTCTGATGGCTGGCTGAATGGCTGGATAGATGATATGGAGACATTGCATGTATCCTAACGTGAGAATACTATGGTGTAGTTACCTTGGCTGAGCCACTATGCTGTCAATGAACATAGTTTGTTGGCTTCTTTAAAAGATGAACCAACATTTTACGCACTCACAGTCTGGAGGTCAGATGCCAAAAATAACTATACAGATGGATAGGCCTTGGGTCAGGGAAGAATTAATATATCTTGAGTTGGAGCTGACATTAGTTCAAATTATTTTCATTTATCAGTTTCTTTTCTTTCAATCACTTCCCATGCATCTCAAGAACTGGCTTTGACGTCATAAAAATGTATAGATGCTTCACAAATAGATCCAGCTTAGATGGCTGATATATTCATCTAAGGAGACATCTATCAACTGGCAGAGGGTGGACATTCGTGCTCTTCATGGGTGGTGCAGGCTCATTACCCTGTGTGATGGCAAAGTGGTGACAATAGGATATTGTTTTCACTGTGTGTGTGTGTGTGTTTAACTCAAAAATGGCTGATAAGATCTCCTTCAAACATGGCACCAAAATTACTTCAATATATATATAGAGGTAATTAGCTTTTGGAGATGTTTGGTCAAAAGTCAAGAGAAACAGTCTTAAAAACTTTTATATCTCAACAACCAAGAAACCTAGATGGATGACCTAATAACCCAATCTCACGCCATTTCATGACAGCATCACGAAAAGTAAATGAATCTACTGGATCATGAAACCGTCATGAAAAGTGCCACATTTTTGTGACAGGAGCATAAATTCATTTTGTGATGGGAGCAAGAAATGTGGGGTGCAGTTTATCTGTATCTGGAGTACCAGATTAGACTTCAGAACTTCCTTGTTTCTTCATGGCAAACATTCAACAAGGTGTTTGAAATATTCTTCAGAGATATTGGTCCATATTGACATGATAGCATCACACAGTTTTCCATTCAACCAGTCTGCCCATTCTCCTCTGACATCAACCAGGCATTTTTGTCCAGACAAGTGCTGCTCATGGGATATCTTATCTTTTTGGACCATTCTCTGTAAAGTTTAGAAATGGTTGTGCATAACAATCCCTATAGATTAGCAGCTGAACATCTGAAAGACCAGTCCATCTAGCACCAACATAGATGCCAAGTTGAAAGTCCCTTAAATCTCCTTCCTTCCACATTTATGATGCTTGGTTTGAACTTCAGTAACTTGTCTTCACCACGTCTAGACGCCTAAATGGTTAAGTTACTGCCATGTGATTGGCTGATTAGCTATTTGTGTTAACATGCAATTGAACAGGTGTACCTAATAAAGTGACTGGTGAGTGTATATTTACTTTATATTTATATTGTGGCTTGTGATCACACAGGGTATGCATCAGAACTTCTGATGCCTTTCATTCTCGATGCAGTTAACCGCCCAGTGAACACATCTCATATTCTGGACAATATCATCTGCATTGTGTTGTCTTCTTTACAGCTGGAGAACTTTATCCAAGAAAATGTGCGTTCTGGGATGGAAGAAATAAAGAGGACTGCTGTACACACCCAGACGGCTGCCATGTTGGAGATGGGAACCAACCTCCTGAGTCAATCAGCAGAGCAGACGCGCAAACTGACAGACGTCGAGACACAGGTGAGTCCAACAGAAAGGATCCGACTGAACACAAGTAAAGGCATTTATAGCCAATCCAAATCGACAACCCTCCAATCACACCCATGGCTTGAAGCATCTGATGCTACATGTGGACACTTGATAATGAGGTAATTATCTGCAAATCAAACAAAACTCGCTGAGGAGCCATGCCCAAAGGTGGACACAACTGTTTTTACCAGCTGGCATTTAGTTCTACAAGCTCTGATTGACACACTGAGTTGTGCAAGGTGCCTGTCAGCAAGCCAATTAAAATTTAAATTAAAACATAAAGCATATGTGTCTTCAAATGTGCCACAGAGCTGCTTTTACAGATTGGACTGTTTTGGTCCAGATGCTTTTTTCCTGCTTTTATTTTTTTTTCAATCCCTGATCATAGTTTACACTGCAGTTTATAATATATTTTTGTAATTCATGGTATTTCTGAAATACTAGGGGAGCTACGACCACTACCTTTGCACCCCCCCCAGGGACTAAACCAACCACTTTTTAGGTTCCTTAGATGACCCCAAAAAACAATAAGGATGTTCTCAAAAACAAAAGCTGGCCTCAAGCCAGTTTATCCAAGATGGCCACCAAAATAGGGTTTGTGCGCAGTATTAGTTTCCAGCAAAGGTGCAGTAATATGTACTTGTATGGGGTTGGGTATTTTGGTTGGAAGCCTTATGTGTTATGGTAAACTGGGATAATATCAATGAAAAATTGGAGATTGGCATAATATTTATTTAGAGGATGTGACAGTGACCAGAAAAACGTCGGTCACGGTCGCCAGCCTCCAAAACAAATGCAACCACATGGTGACCTTGAAACGGGGTCAAGGTCAAGGCCTTCAAACCCAGCGAAGTACTCCTCCAAGGCATGTACCCACCAAGTATGAAGTTTCGATGAGCAAAAGGTGCCGAGCTACGTTGTGGCAAAGGATTTGACAGTTGTGACCATTGGTGCACCTTGAAAAGTAGGTCAAGGTCACTAGCCTTCAACCCAGGCGAAGTACTCCTCCAAAGCATGTACCCACCAAGTATGAAGTTTCGATGAGCAATAGGTGCCGAGCTACGTTGCGGGGAAGGATTTGACAGTTGACCATTGGTGACCTTGAAAAGCAGGTCAAGGTCACTGGCCTTCGAACCCATGAGAAGTACTCCTTCAAGGCATGTACCTACCAAATATTAAGTTTCTGCGACCAATAGGTGCCAAGCTACGTTGGGGCGAAGGATTTGACAGTTGTGACCACTGGTGACCTTCAAAAGTAACTCAAGGTCACTGACCCTCGAACCCCATGCAAAGTACTCCTCCAAGGCATGTACCCACAAAATATGAAGTTTCTGTGAGTAATAGGTGCCGAGTTACGTTGCAGTGAATAAATTGCAGCCGTCCGGCTGACTGGCCGGACAGAGGGACAAACTGATGGAAGGATGGAGGGACGGACAAGCCGGATGCTATATGCCCTGCCTCGCGGTGCATAAAAATCGAACTTAATGGAAACTTGTATTAATTGCAGTGCAATGAGAAAAAGTATTTCTCGTAGGCTCCAAAGGCTGCGTGAATGTTCAAATTTCCCCAATAGCAGGGTATGTGTGTGTGTGTGTGTGTGTGTGTGTTTGTGTATGTGTGGTGTGTGTGGTGAGAGAGAGAGAGAGATAGAGACTGTGCACAAGATAACTCAATATAGCTGGGCAGATTTCCTTCACACGTGATGAGATCATTGCTTGGATAGATGGCTAGAGGTGATTAGAGTTTGGGCTAAGTTGATCAACGGTCAAGGTCCAAAATATCTCAACAACCAAGAAGCCTAGATGGATGATCTAAAGCATATATTAATTGCAAAAAAGTTTTTGATTGATCACTATAAATGATTCTAATATGAAGTCACACAGCCTGAGTGTAACAAATAAAGGTGCTGTAGTGCAAATCTTTATGATTTGTGTTCTTACCAATCAACAGGTGTTGAACCAGACGAGTCGCCTCGAGATCCAGCTGCTTGAATATTCTCTCTTCACTAACCGTCTGGAGAAACATATTCTCCTGCAGACTCAGGAGATCTCACGTCTCAGTGATCAAAACAGGTATGCATCATTTCAAACTGGGTGCCCAATTAATCGCATTAAGATCATGATGTCAGCCTGTGCAACTATACCGTGTGCCGTTCTGGAGTCTGTGTGCACCCCACCATTAAAATACAGACCTTCTAAAATGGATTTTACAGCCTTTAACATGTGAAAGACAAGAATACCTCCTTTTGTGTGTTGTTGTTCTGCTTCGCCTCTGTGCACACGTGTGCATCAAGGTCTGCTGATCCTGTTTCTCGTGGGTGTACATCAGTAGCAAGGTAGAATTTAAGTGTCAAGGAAATGTGATGTGTTGTGTCAACCATAGATTTTTGTGCTGAAACATCTGCACTCATTAAGCATAATGAGGAAGAAAAGAAAGACTAGAGTTCAATAGGGAATTTCATCTAGCAGATGCTCAATGCTCTTTGAAATTAGGCCATTCAACCTGAGGCTTGTACCCATTACAGTTGAGTGGCCTGAGACAATGCGGATTAAGTGTCTTGTCCAAAGACACACACAGGTAACATGAGCGGGATTCAAACGCAGGCCAGCATACAGTATTGACCAGTAAGGCAGCTTATCCACTGAGCTACCTGCTTGATTCATTTCAACTCCATTGCAGTGATGTAGTGAGACAAAATTACAAAAAAAAGTACTACTGTCCTAATAGTTATGTACCTGACTGTATCTGGTCTATGCAAATTAAATGTTAATGGATTGTTTGAATACACATATACACATTGTAGTGTGCGAATAACTTTGAGAACTTCAAAATATAACGCATGCTAAAATACCCTTGGCTGTATGAGCATTGCATCTTTATCATTGCAGTTGTTTCATTATTAAGATCCCATTGTCGTATGTACAATTTGTACTTGTTCAAATCACATCATCATTTGTTCATGTTGTGCAAATCAAGGAATAGTTGTAGAGCACCCTCTGTGCATTTGCTGTTATTAATGACACAATTGTAACGCCATAGGGAGTTAGCGAAAGTTAGCGTGCAAGCTAATGTCTGCTAACTCCCTATGGAGTTACATTTGTGTCACTCCACAGGGAGTTAGCGAAAGTTAGCATGCAGCTAACATCTGCAAAATGTCTTGTAAATGGCTCCAGAGATGTTATCAGGTTACAAAAACAGCATTTTGAGTTTTAGAAATGTTTATTTCTCCCTAGCTTTGATATAATATACCAGAAATCAATCAATCAATCAATTTTTTTTATATAGCGCCAAATCACAACAAACAGTTGCCCCAAGGCGCTTTATATTGTAAGGCAAGGTCATACAATAATTCTGTAAAACCCCAACGGTCAAAACGACCCCCCTGTGAGCAAGCACTTGGCTACAGTGGGAAGGAAAACTCCCTTTTAACAGGAAGAAACCTCCAGCAGAACCAGGCTCAGGGAGGGGCAGTCTTCTGCTGGACTGGTTGGGGCTGAGGGAGAGAACCAGGAAAAAGACATGCTGTGGAGGGGAGCAGAGATCGATCACTAATGACTAAATGCAGAGTGGTGCATACAGAGCAAAAAAGAGAAAGAAACAGTGCATCATGGGAACCCCCCAGCAGTCTACGTCTATAGCAGCATAACTAAGGGATGGTTCAGGGTCACCTGATCCAGCCCTAACTATAAGCTTTAGCAAAAAGGAAGTTTAAGCCTAATCTTAAAAGTAGAGAGGGTGTCTGTCTCCCTGATCTGAAATTGGGAGCTGGTTCCACAGGAGAGGAGCCTGACATTTAACTTCGTTAGCCATCTTTGAATTTGTCCAAGGTCTGTGTCCCAAGATTGTTCCCTGTGAATTTCTGTAATAGGACCTATGCAGAGCACAGACAAGGATGGATGGATGGATGGATGGACGGATGGACCGACAGACGAAAAGCCTTTGCAATACCTGATGGCCAGATTTGATGGCCTTGGGTAAAAATGGCAGTACCTTGGGGTTTATTTATACTCGAAGCGATTTTAATGCTGCACATGTACATGGACATCCAGAAAAATGCATATTTTGCACAGCTGGAAAGCAGGAGCATGTTGCATGAACCCAAAGTGTCAGAGCAATGATTGACACCCGAGGTATCTCATTTCTTATCATCCTAACCATCTGTTCCAAGTGAAAGTGAAAATGCACCAACACCACCTGTTACACATCTGACTCTTGTTGGCCCTACGTTGCCCTGAGGCCCTCGTCCTTCATGTTGATGACACGGCGCTGACATGTAAATAAATGAATCCGTCTTCACGAAAGCAAACACTGTGACGGGAAGTGTGAAATCACAAAGGTCAAACTGATTTTGCAGCCAGGAGGCTGTTGAGTGAGAGGGAAATGAGGACTCTTGTGGTTATGAGGACGAGTCCCACTGATCCAACAGGACATGGAGCCAGTTTTGTCATTCGGCAACTGGAATGAAGAAAGAGACATGTTGTTTTCGTAGGCATAACATGCAAAATACTACTGGCAGGGAACACGGCACACCCCAGAGACTCTGAGGATATGAAAAAAGCAATATATATTATGATAACAATAAATAGCCGGGTTCATAAGCGTAACCGTTTAACTGTATGGGATGCAATGTGATCCAAAAAGTCATATTTATACCATCAAAACCCCTGAACTGTTTAAACATCACTACTCTCCGTGCTTACACCGCTTCTCAAACCACAAAGGAGAACAATTTGTTAGCTCGCTATGCCAATTTTATTGAATGTTCTCTCACAAAGTGACTGTGAAATGGATGTGATTGTAAAAATAATTTGGATTGTCTTAGTGTTCCTTCCAGGGTGCACAGTGAAATGTTGCAGAAAGTGAGAGTTTGAGGCATTTAGCCAGCACATGCACAGAACTGAAATTTAGCACATTGAGTCAGAGCAATTGGATTGTTTCGATGAGACACTGCAAATAAAGCTGGTGAAATCAGCCTGTTGGATTTATGGCGTTTGATTAAATTGAAGCCAATGCGGATGTGGCAAATCTTGCAGTTCCCCATGTAAACCTCCATGTTATCATATTCAAATTTAAACCACAAATAAACAAGTCTACAGTCTGGTATTAAGAAAAAACAAATAAAAACTTTTGGCGTCTATAGTTTCAGCATACACAACAACTGTACAGGACTGCATTTTTTTTTTATCTAACCATCAGTTTAATCAATTTTATGCCATAAAGTCATGAATAATTAGGGATATGGCCACTTGAATAACAGCTGTATGCTGGATTCAGGGCCCCGCTAGCAGTGGCAGTTAGCGAGGCCAGGACTCAGCATTCTCTCAGCATTTAATCACAATTATCAGACATAATAAGTCTTGCTGTTTGGTTAATTGTACAAACACAAACAAAACATTTGGTGCTCCACTGTTTACATTATGTGAAATTTTAATGTTATTTAATTCTTATGTTAGCACTGTTAGCTCTAAATCAAGAGCAAATTAGTCCATAGTTTGCTGATATTACATCCATTGATGGGGCAACGGTTACAGATGCAATCTGTATGCTGGTCATACATTTAATACTCAAGCTACCCGTGTTGAAAACCACCACCCTAAACACACACAAAAAATATCAATCAAGCCCCCAAACCAAGTTAGCCTGTTAGTTAATCTTTGCCTTGTCTTTTTTACTTTTTCCGAGGACCTCAATGGAAATAGGTTTTATGCATTACTGTGTTAGCCTCGACAATTTTATATGCTGTATTGTTTTTAAATACAGTAAAAATTGCATATAATGGATTCAGCTGGACCAGCGAAATTTGTCTGTTATAATTGAAATCTGTTATATGTACAAAATGGACAAAATCTGTATACGTATATAACTGACAACATCTGTTATATGTATGTAACAATTTGTTATAGCCATGAGGTGTCGAACGATCTACGGGGAATCCCCACCTCCAATCAGCTATAGTTTCAACTTGTTTGACAATTGCAAGATGCATTCAGGATTCAAACTGGTTTTGCACAGGTTCCACAGTTTTACCTATTTTTTGAGCCTGTAAGGGGTTCAGCAGAGTTAGGCACTTCCAAGATGGCGACATTCGTAGCTGCTCTACTTGAGTTTCAAAACCTTAATTCAGAAAACCTATTGGTTTTGTCACAGAGGGTTTATACTGTATACAGTGTAAGTGTGTGTGTTTTCCTTTGGAATTTCAACCGATACAGGAAAAGACAGAAAAATAAACAGTGAACTAGGTGTATCACATTCATGTCATTTCTCCAGCCAAAATCCACCTGATTAACACACCATATATTAGATCCAGAAACACAATTTAACATAATATGGGTTTTTAGTATTTTTTCGATTTATTATATAAAAGCAGTTCTCACAATAATACATCAATACTGGGATGGATGAGTTTTCACCTTTTGTGTTTGACAGTTTTCTGGAAGAGAGGCTTGTGGCGTTGGAGGCGCGCTACAGTAGAGAGCTGCGGGGTCTGCAGAATGAGAAGCAGCAGCTTCAGGAGGTTCTGGAGAGACAGAGTCACCGGGTCAGTCAACTCCAGGGTGAACTCGGCAGCTCATCACAGAACAGCACCTTAATACAGAGACAGCAAGAGGTGCTTTCAGATACGGTGCAGCAGCTAGTGGCTATGGTCAACCACTGTAAAGGTAAGAGGGCTATTCCAGAGAATGCATCCCTCCCTTAGGGGAGGTGATGGTCTAGTGGTTAAAGCGTTGGGCTTGACACCAGAGGATCCTCGGTTCAAATCCCAGCCTGACTGGAAAATCACTAAGGGCCCTTGGGCAAGGTCCTTAATGCCCTAGTTGTGTGTAGTGGGTGCCTTGCACGGCAGCAGCATGACATCAGGGTGAATATGAGGCACTGATGTGTAAAGCACTTTTAGCATCTGATGCAGATGGAAAAGCGCTATATAAATGCAGTCCATTTACCATTTCTTCCTGCGTAATCCACAACGGCAAATCAGGGTATGTTTTTAAGCATCATAGTAACTCTTTGATCCATCTTTGTCAATCTACAACAAACATGGTATATATGGTAGTTATGGCCCTCACCGGCACCAGATTTGAAATCACAATTCAGATTTTGGACTGTTTAAGAATTTCATCCTGTTTCTCAAAATCGGTGACAGCATGTGGTAACGTCTGGATATTTGCAGTCTTAACGGCTTCAATCATCTTTACAGGGTATGCGTAGTGATTACGGCTTGAATCTTGCTTGATTGTGCTCTATTGGGGTTAAAAGTTATTGTTATTTTGTTAAAGTTGAACAGCTCGATCATGTCTGGCAGAGGGAGCAAATCCTGACTTTTTTTCAGACGGGTGGGCAGGTTTGCACTTTATAAGCCAGCTGGTTAGTGGGAAAGATGGATTAAACCATTTTATCTCATTTTTGCACTTTTTGGATGATGGGAAATCATAGTAGAACGATGCACCTGTGGAGTAGCCCTGTAAGGGACATGGATTTATTGTCTCTGTAGCAAAAATAAATCATGAAGTCAACCAGGCAATAAATCAGTTTAGTCAAAACCTAAAAGTAAAATCTCATTGCTGTGCCCAAATGATTTACATTTATGTTTGAATTACATTTCGTGAGCACCATGCAGCCGTCCTCTGTCCCGTTGAACATTTGCTACCACTGTACTTTGAAGGATCTTGGGCTCAAACAAACCTATCTTGGCACATCAGCTGTCCAGTCACCACAGGAGCAGTGACTTGATTTGTAGCACTTTTTCACCTCCATTTTGTGATGTTACAGTCTCATTCCAAAATGGAGTAAAATCATTATTTCCCTCAAATTCTACTCACACACACCCTATTAGCAACATAGAAAAGGTTTTTTTTTTTCTTTTGCTAGTTTTAATAAAACAAAATAAAACAACAAACAAAAAAAGAATCACATGTACTAAGTATTCACAGCCTTTGCTCAGTACTTTGTTGATGCACCTTGGCAGCAGTTAGAGCCTCAAGTCTTCTTGAATATGAGTGACAAGCTTGGTGCACTATATTTGGGCAGTTATCCCATTCACTTTGTAGCACCTCACAAGCTCCCATGAGGTTGATGGGAGCGTCGGTGCACAGCCATTTTCAGTTCTAGTCCATAGATGATCAATCAGTTTCAGGTCTGGGTTCTGGCTGGTCCACTCAGGACATCACAGAGTGTCCCGAAGCTACTCCTTTGATATCTTGGGCTGTGTGCTTAGGGTTATTGTCTTGATGAAGATGAACCGTCACCCCAGGAGAGGTCAAGAGGTCTCTGGAGCAGGTTTTTATCTAGGATGTCTCTGTACATTGCTGCATTCATCTTTCCCTCCATACTGACTAGTCTTCCAGTTCTTTCCACTGAAAAACATTCCAAGCATGATGCTGCCACCATCTGTAGGGATGGTGCCTGCTTTCCACCAAACATGACCCACCATGTGCCTTTTACTAAGGAGTGGCTTCGGTCTGGCCACTCTACCATACAGGCCTGATTGGTGGATTGCTGCAGAGATGGTTGTCCTTCTAGAAGGTTCCCCTACCTCCACAGAGGAATACCGGAATTTTGACAGAGTGAACACTGGGTTGCTCAGTTTAGACAGGCAACCAGCTCTAGGAAGAGTCCTGGTGGATCCAAACTCCATTTGTGGTGGATGGAGGCCACTGTGCTCATTGGGAACCTTCAAAGCAGCAGAAATGTTTCTATACCCTTCCCCAATTGTGCAACGGCAAAATCCTGTCTTGGTGGTCTATAGACAATTCCTTTTGGACTTTATGCTTGGTTTGTGCTCTGACATACACTGTCAACTGTGGGACCTTATATGTAGACAGGTGTGTGCCTTTCCAAATCATGTCCAATCACTGAATTTGCCCCAGGTGGGACGCCAATTAAGCTGTAGAAACATTTCAAGGATGATCAGTGGAAACAGGATGCACCTGAGCTCAATTTAAGATTCCATGGCAAAGGCTGTGAATACTTATGTACATTTTCATTTTAATTAATTTGCAAAATCAAAAATAATAAATAAATTCCCATTCCCATTGTGGGGTATTGTGTGAGTGCAAAGTCGTATTTGGGCTCACAGAGGCTATAAAACATGAACTAGGTCTCAACATGTTGACATGACCTGCAACTCCTTGGTACCACATGACCTTACTACTCCACGAGGTCATCCGGTAATTAATTAATTTAATTTAATTAATTATCTTATAATGCACCAAATCACAGCAAAGCTGTCTCAAGGCACCCTCACATGAAACAATTCAACATAAAATTTAAATAAATAATTAAAATGAATAAATATTCAATAACATAATTAAAAACAGAAGTAAAATCCGGTAACAGAATTTCCCAAAGCTGGGTGGGTGATTGCCTGTTCAAGGGTTCTTGTTTCAAACATTTGATTGAATCCATATTTTCAATCAAAATTTTTAATTATTTTCAATATTTGTAATTTTTTTTTTTTTTTTACCATTTGTCAAAAATATGGTTGTTGAAGAGACCCAAAAAAAAAAAAAAAAATCTCAATACAGTACTTTTCCAGAGTATATGGACTTAGGAAGTCACTGGACAAAGATGTTTAGCAATGCCAAAATCCTTACACGGGATGCAGGGGACCTTAGGAATAATTAATAATTAATTAAATCCCAACTGTGATGTTGCCTAAAACAAAAAAAACAAAAACAAAAAAAAAAACCTTTTACACTCAACAAAAATATAAACGCAACACTTTTGGTTTTGCTCCCATTTTGTATGAGATGAACTCAAAGATCTAAAACTTTTTCCACATACACAATATCACCATTTCCCTCAAATATTGTTCACAAACCAGTCTAAATCTGTGATAGTGAGCACTTCTCCTTTGCTGAGATAATCCATCCCACCTCACAGGTGTGCCATATCAAGATGCTGATTAGACACCATGATTAGTGCACAGGTATGCCTTAGACTGCCCACAATAAAAGGCCACTCTGAAAAGTGCAGTTTTATCACACAGCACAATGCCACAGATGTCGCAAGATTTGAGGGAGCGTGCAATTGGCATGCTGACAGCAGGAATGTCAACCAGCAGGACAGCAGGAATGTCAACCAGAGCTGTTGAATGTTCATTTCTCTACCATAAGCCATCTCCAAAAGCGTTTCAGAGAATTTGGCAGTACATCCAACCAGCCTCACAACCGGAGACCACTTGTAACCACACCAGCCCAGGACCTCCACATCCAGCATGTTCACCTCCAAGATCGTCTGAGACCAGCCACTCGGACAGCTGCTGAAACAATCGGTTTGCATAACCAAAGAATTTCTGCACAAACTGTCAGAAACCATCTCAGGGAAGCTCATCTGCATGCTCGTCGTCCTCATCGGGGTCTCGACCTGACTCCAGTTCATCGTCGTAACCGACTTGAGTGGGCAAATGCTCACATTCGCTGGCATTTGGCACGTTGGAGAGGTGTTCTCTTCACGGATGAATCCCAGTTCACACTGTCCAGGGCAGATGGCAGACAGCGTGTGTGGCGTCATGTGGGTGAGCGGTTTTCTGATGTCAATGTTGTGGATCGAGTGGCCCATGGTGGCAGTGGGGTTATGGTATGGGCAGGCATCTGTTATGGATGAAGAACACAGGTGCATTTTATTGATGGCATTTTGAATGCACAGAGATACCGTGACAAGATCCTGAGGCCCATTGTTGTGCCATACTTCCAAGAACATCACCTCATGTTGCAGCAGGATAATGCACGGCCCCATGTTGCAAGGATCTGTACACAATTCTTGGAAGCTGAAAATGTCCCAGTTCTTGCATGGCCGGCATACTCACCAGACATGTCACCCATTGAGCATGTTTGGGATGCTCTGGACCGGCGTATACGACAGCGTGTACCAGTTCCTGCCAATATCCAGCAACTTCACACAGGCCATTGAAGAGGAGTGGACCAACATTCCACAGGCCACAATTGACAACCTGATCAACTCTATGTGAAGGAGATGTGTTGCACTGCATGAGGCAAATGGTGGTCACACCAGATACTGACTGGTATCCCCCCCAATAAAAACAAACTGCACCTTTCAGAGTGGCCTTTTATTGTGGGCAGTCTAAGGCACACCTGTGCACTAATCATGGTGTCTAATCAGCATCTTGATATGGCACACCTGTGAGGTGGGATGGATTATCTCAGCAAAGGAGAAGTGCTCACTATCACAGATTTAGACTGGTTTGTGAACAATAGTTGAGGAAAATGGTGATATTGTGTATGTGGAAAAAGTTTTAGATCTTTGAGTTCATCTCATACAAAATGGGAGCAAAACCAAAAGTGTTGCATTTATATTTTTGTTGAGTAGTTCAAACTGCAAATCCCTAATATATACTAAATTGTGTCCAAAATCGCTTTCACATGTAAAACCCTCTTGGTAATCCCATATCTTCATGATTTTGCAGAAATCTCCAACACGCCCAAAGAAGAGCCCCTTACTTTCAGAGATTGTGCTGAGATCCTGCGATCAGGAGTGACAGAGAGCGGAATATACAGCATACGTCTTCCCAACTCCTCCCAGACTGCCAAGGTACTGAGGCTTTAAAGGTCATTGCCTTTTCACGCTAAATATCACATAACTGACTGCAACGTGTAACAAAATTTCACCAGTGTTTCTTGCCGTATCTAAAAGTACCGTAATTTTCCTCAGTATTTATTTACTTTATACCAACTTCCACTTGGAACATCACACACTAAATATTGACATTTTGAGGGCTTACCAGTTTTTATGGAGCTCAGTAAACTCGGGAAGGTCAAAGCCGTCAGTTTTATTGGAAGGTGTGCTGGGATTTTGGTACAGGGGTTGATAAAAATGCCATGCTGGGAAGACAGCAGTCAAGTAAAAAGTAACAAGAGTGTTATACCCGATGGGCGTCACGGCGAGTGAGCGTGTGTAGCTGAAAGTTAATTTTGGTAATAGCTGAGGAGGGTACCTTACTTCCGCTGACTCAGATCATCTCGCCCTCGCAACCTCAACCAGTCAACCGGTCTCTCTCTTGGCAGGCTACATTTTCTGTGAATCCCAATTTGCCTTCCGGTCTGACCATCAGACCTCATTTCACCAAAAAAAAAAAAAAAAAAAAAACAGCAGTCAAATAGTTTATTGTTATTATTCAATACTTTCACATAGTTTGCCGTTTGGCACCGTCCCCTCTCCCTCCTCTTTTTTCCCCGTCTTCCTTCCTGGCGGGGCAGCCAGGTGTTTGGCATTGATGCCATGTGTTTCCTGCTAACTGGGGCCAATGTAGTTTCAAAGATGAAAGTTTGATCCCTCCCCCCCCCTTCCCCGCCCCTCCTCAAAACCACCCACATTAAACAAAAAAGAAAGAATCATTGTAGCTTTCAATCTATGCCATCTAATTTCAAAGTGTCTGGCAGGCAGGGTGGCTGCATAAAATCAGACCGTATACCATTTCAATGCATCATGGGAATTTTTTTTTATTAAGTGTGCAGAAAACATCTCTGCTGGATGCACATAGATCTACCTCTGAGTCAGCCTAATCACTAATTCATTACAAATGTTGCAAATTAACAATGTTTACAACCCACACAAGATAGGCACTCAAAAAGGGCCAAACCTCACTAATGCCAATAGTCTGATCTCCTGTGGTGATTATGTGATCTTCTACAATATATCTTATAAATTTAATGCAACACATGTCCAGTTATTTAAATTATTGCAAAAACTAGAAGCACTCAGAGAGCGCAAACCTCCACCAAGGCCATAGGGTCACGGACGTCACATGTAATACCCTTTGGCAAAGAGACTTATTCCACATCGTTTCCTGCATCTACCGTCATGTTTCAGATTCTGTGGTTAAACCCCTTAGCTCTTCAGCAAATGTATTTATAAAGAGAAACTGCATGAATTACACTTTTTTTATTTTATAATAACAAGTTTATTCAATGAGGAGAAACAAATGCTAAATTATTGTTGTTGTATTGTTGTGTTAATTTGTTCAGCTTTTGTGACCCATCTTCATGAAGTTAGATGCACAAATGTTGAGACTGGCCCTATCCTTCAATGATAAAGAATCCTTAAAAAAAATTGCTGGATCCGCATCGTGTTCCGGATCATTACCAAAATTCAATGACTTCTAAGTTAGGCCAAGATACACCCCTGGTAAAAATTTCATTGAAATCCGTTGAGGATTTTTTGAGTAATCCTGCTAAACAACCAACCAACCAACCAACAAACGCACGCGACCGAAAACATAACCTCCTTGGCGGAGGTAATAATGGTTCTAAAACTTGTTAGTAACCAGTAGATGGTGTACAGGGGAGCAACCATCAATTCCTCCTCTTTGTTTCTTCATTCTTTCAGATGTTCTGCAAAATACATATGAAAAGCAGAGAAGTGTATCTATTTTGGGCTACTGTATTAACACGGCAGTGCAACATGATGGCCTCCATGAAAGGGACCAGCTCCTATAGCGATTGTGAAGAACTTAATCTAAGATGATGAAAACTATTTTTTGTAGCCAGTAAACCAGTATTGATCAGTATGTCTGGTATTTATATTTGTATATTTCTATTTATATTTTTAAATTTGTAAACTGTGTTTTGTTTTGTTTTTTTAACTTTCACTTTGAATACTCTGTGTGCTTCTTACCCTGTGTGCTGCTATAAAATGCTTCTGGAACCTCAATTTCCCTGAGGGAGTCTTCCCAAGGGATCAATAACATTCTAAAAAATCTAATCTAATATAATCTAAAAACTCCTACATTGTACATACTGAAGCTTTAAAAGTGTACATACTGTCTTTCATAATATGCATTTTATAAATATTTACAATGCATACTGCTGGTGATATTATAAAATTAATTAAGGTATTTATTGTGCACTACATCTGCCACGCCATTAACACTTAACTGAAATAAACCGGTTTTGAAAATGGATGGACAGAGGTCCATGTAGTATTCCTGAGAAATGAATGAAGTCTAAAACAAATACCCTTTTTTACTGAAATATAAGTCACATTTTTTACTAGCTTGTGGGGTCCTCTAATTTATACTTCGGTGTGACTTATATACAATAAATAAATAAATACAAATCACACGTGTTGTTAATAATAATTATTATGATGGCTATTTATTTGTGATTTTCCCAAGGAATCAAAGCACTAAACAAAATAAACTCTAATAATTAAAGAATAAAGGACACTAATAAACTAACTAAGCAACAATGAAAAAAACAAAACAAAACAATAAAATAAATATATAATAATTTTTTTTTTTTAACCGGTAAGACTACTCCGGAAAATACTTAAATGAATAAAAATAAGAAACCCTATCCTGGAATGTTAAAGAAAGACAAAAGAAGAAGATGAAAAAAAAAATCCATTTTGCACTGTTCCACTCCACAATTGTATTTTATTTTAAATATTCTACCTTGGCCCTTGGGGGTTAGTAAGGTTAGACCATACTTTTGTGAAGCACCTAGAGGCAACTCTGTTGTGATTTGGTGTTATATAAATGAAAATAAATAGAAAATGGAAATTGGCCCATGCTCTACCCCTCCATTAAATTTTATGGAAGTTGGTCTGGAGGTTTTTGCATAATCCTCCTGACAGCCAGACAGACAACCAAACTGAGAAATAGTAATGAAAGCATAATTTTGTTGGCAGACAATTAAGTTTATTGCAAGAATTTGATTATATATATATATATATATATATAAAATATCAGTTATCAAGTTGTTCACCAATGAATATGGATTTATACACCCTATATATATAATATCAGTTATCAAGTTGTTCACTAATGAATATGGATTTATACACCCTGAAGAAAACCATACACCTGAGGCACCCTGAGGCACCCTGAGGCCGAAGGGTGTATGTATAAAGCCATATTCATTGGTAAAACAACTTGATAATGATTTTATCATATACCTATAAGTGATAAATGCATGCAGAACACAATGCGCATGCTCTCCCTTCACTCACTGCCTCCGGGAGTATGGATATGGGACCCGCAAAGAATCCAAGTCATGGCCACGGAGCTCTGCGGCTGCAGTTACTGAGACCGTGCAGTGGGTGCTGTGGCATCAAAACAGTGAGCGTAGTCTCTGGACCTGGTGCTGGAGTTGGATGCAGCTCAGCCCAGCAGAGACAGGGGCGGTGTGAGTGGCCGCTGCGGCGCTTACCGAGCCTGCAGACTCAGTAAGCACATTGGAGGCAGTGAGAGCAATCGCGGTGATGCCGACCAGTGCCGCGACCAGCCCGCCTGATAAGGACGCAGAACACAATGCGCTGTTAAAAAAAAAAAAAAAAAAAAAAAAAAAAGAAGAAGCATGCAAAATTGCACTAAAAAAATCTGCGAAACTGCGAGGCCGCGAAAGGGAGTTACGTTCTAAAAATAACCCGCGATAGGCAAAATCAGCGAAGTAGTCAGCGTTATTTTTTTACAATTATTATAGATGGGTTTCTCAAACAAGCATTAAGATTTTCTCACTTTTCTCTCCTGTGTAAACATTCAAAGTTCAAATAGAACCTTTTCCTATAAATAATTACAACTAACGATTTTAATTTTAACGATCAACCTACAAGGTTGGACACATAAGAAATTATTAACAGTGAGTCACCAGTATTTCACAGTTCCTCTGACCATGCCTCTTCGTCGTGGCGCCGCTCTGCTGTCCGGATTGGCCGATTACTCGGGTGGTATGAAAAATATTACCCGGTGTATTGCTATTTATTCTTTAGTGTTTTATCCAATCATATTGGCATATCATTTATAGGTATATGATATGATATATGTATATATCACACCCATCAACATGATTCAAAGTTAAATACCTCACAAACTGCTGGGGCTGTGTTGTTATTTAAAAAATCATAACGCCAAATAAAGTGTACTTTGTTTTTAAAGTTTATGATAAAACCTTTGCCCCAGATGACTCACTACTGACTAATAAGAGAATCTGCAGTATTCAATACAGTTCTGCTGGTATGACTCAGAATAGTGGCCATATATTGGATATTACTTCAATTGAGAATTCTATTTCAAGGCTTTGGTTTTATACTCAGCGTGTTGCTTTTAAGGCCAGAACGCTGGCATAATGTGGGATAATCAGTGAATATTGCTGTGGCTGCTGTGTTTTCTGATGTTAGCGCCTCTCGAGTATGATTTCTCTTTCCTGTTTTGTAGAAGTGCTCTGTTGGTTTTATAACAAAAAAATAGAATGTTGATGTATGACAAATTACGTATTTTGACGTATGACAAATAGAAATACATGTTCACATATCAGCAGTCACACACTGCACAACAATTCAGATGGGGTAAAGTCAGCTATTTGGAAGCCAAACAGACAAATTATTAGAAAGTAACAAATGTCACATGATAGTAATTTTAGTCAACATTGCACAGTCTGATGATGCATCCACCCTTTAGCTTTGATATTCAAATGCAGTTAAAACATTATATGGGGAGTCAAAGAGGCATCTTTCTGCCTAGATCCAACATCCTTCTGCTTACACAGCAGACTGCTAAACTTTGATCATGAGTACTCATCTTTGATCCTGATCAGTAATCTCTGATCTTGAATGCTGATCTAATTGCAATGCCTAAACCCTCACTTTGGTCATTCATGGGGGCTATGTTGTCATTGCTGTCTCCACGTCAGCTTGTTTGTCTGTTTGCAGAATATCTCTCCTTTGATCCAATAATTGCTGTAAACATCATCAGAATTAAGGATCAACTCAAGACACAATGCTGAAATGATGATCACTGTAAACAAGATCACAGTTGTAGCACAAAGGCAGGATTTAGAGCAAAGATTCAAAATTAGCTATCAAAGTAGTAGTAGTAGTAATAGTAGTCAGTCCTGTATGTTGAGGCCCATTAGCATAGAAGTTATGCGTAAAATGTCACTATGATTGTGGATTTTATGGTAAAAGCACCAAATTGTCCACACACTTGTATAATGAAAAAGATATTGTGCCAAGCTCAATTAAAAATATATTTAAAAAAATAAATAAATAAATAAATAAGCAATGTACTTGGTACAGGCAGGTAAGAAAACATTGAAATTACACTTCATTTTGACTGTATGGCATGTAGTTAGAAAGAGAGCATTTTGAAGGTATTCCCAAATGGCATCTTGTATTTTACCATTTATTATCCAAAATACACATTGTATGACATCTACATTATCATTAATATTATTTCAAAAAATGTCTGTACAATCATTTCACATATTTGCCCCATTGCATCGTTGGTCTTATTACCAGGTTCTGTAGTTTGAAGCAGAGGAGAGACGGCCACTACCCCTGGATGGGATGCCAATCTGACATCCTTTTAAAGCTGGGTGGCAACAATGTAGATTGTTTGTCCATACAGACAGGGTGATGTAGGAATTAACCCAGCTCGAGATAGCAATAGCCTTCATTGAGGTACCTATTGTAAAAAGCAAAAGGGGGGGGGGGGGGCGTCTGTGGGGGTTATGGTTAGGTGAAGGGGTAGGGTTGGAAATAGCAAAACAAAGAAAACAAATGTCATCGAAATGCCACTCATTTTGTGATGGGATCATGAAAAATAAATGTAAGACTGTGCTGGAGATCTCACCAACAAACAAATGGCGATGAAAACAAGCTCCTTGACGGTGGTGCAAATAACCCTAGCAACACAAAATGCATTTAATCTCACCACTCACAGGAGAAATCGACATATTCATTTAATCACGATGCCCAAGAGAAGCTGGAATGTGTCCAGTTAAACACCGAGAGCTTGTAAAAGGATCCCCTTGACAAGTATATATTTCAAATGCTGTCACCAGATGAATAAGTGCATTTTATTCCTATCTACAAATGGCAAAAGTGAAGCCAAGTAAGAAAGGAAACAACACAGGGAACCAAAATGCTGGCGCCTCTTCTTCAGGACTCACTCATGAGAATTAGAGGAGAGGAAGTTGATATGTTAATTTTTTTTTTTTTCTCCTAACCACCTGGGTCATATCATTGCACGGCACCTAGAAATGTTCACTTCCCCCTCCGTGTTCCTGAAGCTTCCAAGGCAACCTTGAAATAACAACAAATGATGTGTTTTATTTCTTCAGGTCATTTCTAGCCATGACTCCCATCACTCTCCCCGCATTGACTGCAGTGCCGCCGAGGGGTGTGATAGCTTGAAATTAATCCCAGTTTACTGACACATATGGTCAAATTTGATTGAGATTAGCATCGATAGTGTTGTCATTTGCCTTCATTTCTGCAGGTTTTCTGTGATATGAAGACCAGAGGCGGGGGGTGGACGGTGCTGCAGCATCGGAGAAACGGGTCTGTAGACTTCCATCGTGGGTGGAGGGACTACAAAGCGGTGGGTGATGCAGGATGCAACCTTTGTGCATTTTCCTGAACAGATCAGTATTGTGAGACCACACGGGGGGTTCCACTAGCTATCCGTGGGCGGTCGTGCACAGACAGCCGTGGGATACCAGCAAGCCTGTGATCCCAGGTGACCCACGGTTGTTGTATTTGGCCTCCTTGATGTTCTCTACCACCCCTTGTGTTATTGCACCTGCTCTCACTCGTTCTCCCAGTGTTACTCCCACACGCCCATGTGCATGCAAACACATATACACATGTCAATTCAATTAGAATTATTTGTACAGCGCCAATCACAACACAAGTCACCCAAAGGCACTTCACAAGGGTAAGGTGTAACCTTACCCACCCATAAGCAAGAATATTAGTAAGAGCAGTAAGGAAAAACTCTGACAGGTAATTTTGATTATAGGTAGAAACCTCAGGTAGACCAGCCTCAGACAGGTGACCATCTGCTCTGGCCATACTAACAATAACACAATTATAATTAAGAAAGCACAGCCCCCCCCCAAAAAAGTCAAACATGCAAAGACAGAGATGGTTCAGCTAAGCAAGCAAATACAGTCCCAATAATAATAGAGTCCCAATTGTCCAAACAATCAAGTGGTACAGATCATGCTCACATGAAGTGCAACACATCTGGGATCATCATAGTCAATTGACAGATCTGTTCCAGAGAACATTTCCCAAAGCATAGTCAGTTGTATTAGATGAAACAGCAAAGTAAAATATCGTCTTCCACCACAGGATTTCTGAAGGCATCCAGGGGGAAGTCAGTGTGACACATTTTGCTTGGTTGGTTGAACAAAATAATCCAAGATGGCAGAATATGTTCTGAGACAGCTGTCTTTCTGGATGAATCTAGTATTAATTTGGATATATCTAGTACAAATCCAAAAATCCTGTTTTTGGAACAAGATAATACCGCTGAGGTGATTTATACGACATCTTACGGAGATGTTAGCGTGTTCAGTAGCATTACAAGAATGTCACCGAATGCCACCATTGTACTGAAACAATCAATCACACTTTGGTTTCATCAAGCAAGCAAGCATGGAGGAAAAGCTCACAGTGACCGTATCTGGTTTCTATCATTAAACATTGTGCACCTCAAGTAGTCACGAGGTGGCCATTGCCCTGGGACGCCCAACGAAACACACCAATTGCTTCTTGCCCTCATTTGTAGTGAATCTGACAGTAGAATAAATGGATGTGCATTGTTTTATGAGTGATAGTGGATATGGTTTGTATGTTGTGCAGTGTAAGTGGTAATATTAAGAACACAATTTTAATTGTGTATCTTCAGAGGAAATTTTAATTGCCCTAACTGTTCGCCAAGAGCAAGAATTTTATATATTACGACAAGATTGTGTTAGCTGCCATGGCTAACTACTACAGAGGGAACTGGCAGCAATGCTATCCACCATAGCTAACTACTACAGAGGGCACTAGCAGCAATGTTAGCCACCAGGGCTAACTACTAAGGGCCTGAGTAGCAATGTTAGCCACCAGGGCTAACTACTAAGGGCCTGAGTAGCAATGTTAGCCACCAGGGCTAACTACTAAGGGCCTGAGTAGCAATGTTAGCCACCAGGGCTAACTACTACAGAGGGCACTGGCAGCAATGCTAACAAAAAATATTGAGCCCTTCAGTGGTTGAAAATACTACTTCCATCAGTCTCCACAATATTATAAGTGATAAACATTTTTTGTGATGATTTTATGTTTGGCTACAATCTTTAATTAATGTGTTTTTCAGACACCGGATGACTCACATTAGCTGGCTGAAAAGCTGGATATTATGACAACTTTAAAAAAAAAGAAGTTGTGACTGGACCCAATACAGTTTTTCATACACAAGGGACTATGAAGTTCTTCCAGGCCTCTTGTTGAGCACACTTTTGTTTTGCTTGGATTTTTATTTAAATAATGTCTTTGAGAATCGCATCACACAGTTTTCTCAAAGGAATCAATAGTTTGTGAAATAGCGTGTGTGTGTGTGTGTGTGTGTGTGTGTGTGTGTGTGTGTATGTGGTTGGGGGGCGGGGTGAAACATCCTGTTGAGTCTTCCTGACTGTATTAAATTATCAAGTAAAAGCCAGATTGGGATTTTAGATTGAAGAGTGAAAACAAAAAAAAAATGTTTCTCACCTGCTCCAGCAAATCAGTTGTCACAGCTTGAACTTGGAATAAAATGCATAACACACTGCAAACACAAAGGAAAAGATAATAAGAGCTTCAAAAAGACCCCACTAAAACCAAAGCAATATTTTCACAAGCGAATGATAAATATTTGGCTCCATTTTGGACGCTGGAGGCGAGCGGCACTGTGGATGGCAGATAACCTATGTGCTGAAGGTCTCTGGTGACCTTGTTCATGCTCCCAGTCCAGCATTCTCCCAGTTTGTGCCCATATGTTGCTCCCTGTTGGTGAAATGATAAATGATTCTTGCTATATAATATTCAATATCACTTAAATGCAAGAACAAACTCTTGACAACTAATAATGCATGGATAATATCTAATATAAAGTATTCATAAGGAGCCAAACTAATTCTTAATTCTATTCATACGTAGTGCAACCATAGGGGTTATGGTTAGGGTTATGGGGTATGGTTAAGGTTAGGTTTAGGGTTAGAGATAGATTTTAAATAAAGTTTAAAATTTATGATATGTATGGTGACTTCATACTTTGACCCATTATCAAGTGTGAGACACTGTGGCCTACATGCATGGTATGGGGTCAGTCTTTAACCTAGTTGCCGGTATTGCCACAGTTATTTTGAAAATTTACTTTATTAGTTGCTTTTTTAGTTACTTTATGCAGCTTTATGCACTTACTTTATTAGAAGCTGCCAACAACTTGTAACTAATAAGTTATGTAACTAATAAGGTAACTAGTAATCTAACTTAGTTACTCTTAAGATTGAGTAATCAGCAAAGTACTTAATAATTACTTTTCTGAGTACTCAGTCTTAAAATAAATAAGTTAGATTACTAGTTACTTTATTATTTACATTCAGCAGCTGCCGACAAGTTGTCCACAGCTGCTAATGGAGTAACTGTATAAAGTAACTGTAACATGTAACTTTAAAAAAGTAACTAATAAAGTAACTTTTCAAAGTTACTGTGGCAACACTGCTAGTGGCAGGTGCTCGGATCCCAATCATTGTATTTTATTTATTTATTTTTTGTGCTTATAGATAATTACTAGAGGTGGGCGATACCGGGAATTTTGGTATTGATCTGATACCAAGTAAATACAGGCCCAGTATCGCCAAAATCGATACCGATACTTTTTCATATTTAAGCTTCATAGATCCAAAGGATCCAAAAGATCTAGGATAGAATTTCACCAAACATTGCATGTGACAACAAAATACTTTATTATCACAATCAACATTTTTGTTTAAAAAATATCACTCAACACAACTTAAAACAAAATCTCCTGATGTAGAGGGCTGACAAACCACAATACAAGGGTGCACTGCTCCATACTGTGTGACACAGTGCAGCGCTGCTCTTACAGACAGAGAGTAGACTTTGATGAATCTGCGTGCGGGAGAGAAAAAAAAAGCTTGAGTATCAATATTTTTACACAAGGATCGTTCAATATCAATACCAGCGTTGGTATCAATATTGTCAATATTAGGATCGATCCGCCCACCTCTAATAATTACAAATATTTTGCATCCACATGGAGTGTTTAAAATCATTACTTGATAAGATAATTTTGGCTGTATATATGGATAGAAAACTAGTAAAGTAGGGTAACATAATCATGTGACCTAGATTAACCAATCAGAAGTGATACATTCAAATAGAATTTTATATTCTATTTTATATTCTGTCTAATCAAAATCTACAGATGTAGTACTCGATTATCTACTTTTCTGCCTTGAAAATACAAATAGTAAGGAGACTTAACATTATAGCGGCAGTGATTGACAGTTAGCATATGCATGCTCAAATTAATTTGACCTTTTCACACTGCGAGTTCACCTCTCACATTCCCTCGTGTCTGTCAAATGTGACATTTTGTTCTCGAAAGCCCTTAGTGGGATTCATTAACCAAAGTTGCATTTTGCCTGTCTCTCTCAAGACAACATTATTATTAATTCCCTGGTGCGACAACATTGATTCCCACTGTGAAACAGCTCTGTCAGAGCCATTATTCCCACAGAACACTCACTGGAGCCCATTTACTTTCATTAACACTGCAGATTCCTTCATTTTAACTTTTAATCTGGCCTCCAAACTCACACTACTCATGTGTGAGTTTGTGTACTTTTATTTGTGTACTTTTATATTCTTGGAATATTTTGGAAAATATGTTATTCCTAATTTCTTTCACAATTTATTCCACATACATATGATCAGTCAGTCTGCATTTTCAATCCCAAATCAGAAAAAAAGATGGGAAAAGAAAAAGAAACAAATAAACACACACACAAATTTATTTATTTATTTATTTATTTTTTTTGTACAGTTTTGGTAATGTTCATTGCCAAATCAGGAAAAAATGGAATAACATGGAAAATGCAAAAAAGAAAGAAAGAAAGAAAATGGTGATCATTACATTTACATCAACTTCTGTTTCATTTGAAATAGTATGAACCCATCTTCCATATTTTCTTTGATGAAATTCATTGTTCTTAATATCCATGTATTCTTCCATTTAAGACCTGCAACACATTGCAAGGAATAATTTGCCCCATCTGTCATGCTTAGTTATCATGTTACGGGGCAATATGTCATACGTCATAGAATCCAATGGACGTCAACCTTGTTTGACATTTACATTGGAGGCCAAGCATTCAGCACAGTCGAAACGCTTCCATTTATCAATCCTATTAGCTCAGCCAATAATTTGCATAACTTTTTACCAAAACTGGAGCAACTTTAACTTTGGACCCCTATACAAACTGAAACTGACCTTTGTCAGCATTTTTGCTGTTTTTACCCCATAACTCCAGAACATTCAGTTATAGATAGTCCAAACTATACCTTTTTGGAATTGATATGAGCAGACAAATAATGTGGTGTAGTATTCAACATGATTGGTGCATTTTTAAATTTTGACTTCTGTGTAATTCTTTATTGACCCCTGTAGGTCTTTAGAGGTCAGCTCCAGGATGTCTCCATATCTGAAAAGAAACAGCAGTTAATTTAGAATAGGTGTGCCAAATTCTATGCTTTTATCACAGAATGCACAATTGTTTTGCTATGCCACCCCACTAACTTGGAATTTGGCTGACACCTGCGGCAAGAGGGATTGAATGGGCTCTCACAGGGCACTCTCTGTCTTTCAGCCACTGGTGTGTGCGAATAGTTGTAGTGACAGGTGGACAAGGCATTGGACGCAGCACCGATTTTTCATGAATGGCATGCAATTCCTCCTTTGTGCACTACTCTGCTTCAATCGTGTCATGTGTGAAAGGGACCCTTAGATTTGTTTTCCTGTTTTAGAATCTTTCTCTACTCCAGGCCAACATGAGTATGTGAATGGGGATGCAACAGTCAAATGTGCTGTTTCCAGTCTCTCCAGTCACATAATTCTTTGAGAGTTGTCATGCGTGATTTGGTGGCTTCCCTCACTAGTCTGTTTCCAGCATGGTCGCTTGCTTTTTGAAAAGTGCCTACTTGCCACAGATTTACCATACAGTATCATACTATTTTTATGTCTTAATAATTTATGTAAATGAAGTCAGAGATACATTAATTGACTTGGTGTTCATGTATGAATTTATGATTCAATCCATATGTTTAGAATAAATTGCCCACGTCCCAACTTTTATTAGAATGTGTTGCAAGCCTTAAATTAAGAATTAGTGTATAGTAGCAAACGGAAAGAAGCTGATCACATGAACTATGAAATATCTTGAGTTTATGTTTGCAATGAAATAGATGTCAAAGTAAATGTCAGAATCCCTATGGTGTGTGTGTGTGTGTGTGTGTGTGTTTATTTGTTTCTTTTTCTTTTCCCATCTTTTTTTCTGATTTGGGATTGAAAATGCAGACTGACTGATCATATGTATGTGGAATAAATTGTGAAAGAAATTAGGAATAGTCTTCATGACAATAGTGAAGGAGATCATGTTGATGTTTACCAAAAAGAAAAAAAATGCAGTGGATCACATTTATATAGACAACCTACATTTTTAGATTTTGCAAGTCTGGGCAGTGCAGGATTTCCAGGTAAATTAAAGTGTCATTTGTGCATCTGCTTGCATTGGGAGTGGAATATTCACTTCATAAACTCAGTGGACTATCTGATGTCATCACTATGATAAATGTGGCTTCCTAAATTGAGGTCCATTTTCATATTAACTTCAAAAATACTTGGCAGATTAGGCGTTGAGTCATCCCTCTTGTTAGATTTTTTTTTGTTTTCATCCCATTGTTTTGCTCTCTTTGTGTCCATTCCAGGGCTTTGGGGAGCTGTCTGGGGAGCACTGGTTGGGGAATGATATCATCCATACACTGACCAGCTCCCGGGAATACAGTCTGCACATCCAGCTAAAAGACAGAGACGGCAGCGAAGCCTTTTCACACTATGACCGCTTCTACATAGACGGAGAAGAGAACAACTACAGGTAACCCTCCAACATAAAATACTCACATTCTGAATACCAGTAGGAGGAAAGGCTTGTGGGCTAACCATGATATTTTACAGGATAAGACCACTTGCAGGCTATTTTTACCTGAGGCCATCAAATATGGCCACTGGGTTTTGCAAAGGCATGTCATCCATCTGTCCGTCTGTCCGTGTTCAACATAAGTCCAGTCCCACTACTGCCAGACTCTTGAAATTCACAGAGAACATTCTTGGTAGACGGACCTTGGACAAGTTCAAAGATGGCTAACCTTGATGTATTTTAAGAGGTTCAAAAGAAACATTCTGTTTCAATCTGATTTGTTTTCTTTTTGAGTGACGCGGGTGACGGCCAATCAGAGTAGAGCTGCACTGTGACGTCAGTCGCCGGGCTCTTCAAATCTGCTTTATTTCGTGTGTTTATATACATGTTTCTCATATATTATGTAAAAGCTAGCGAGAAATAAACACTTCTAAAACTGAAAAGGCTGTTTTCAGAAACTAATAACACCTCTGAACTTATTTACAAGACATTTTGCCAAGGAAAGCAAGGTGATGTCACTTCCTGGTGTAGCTACTTGCTAACAGCTTTATATAGCTGGTATATTATGTAAACGCCAATGAGAAATAAACAGTTCTACAACTGTAAATGCTGGAGTCATTTACAAGACATTTTGAGGATGTTAGTTTGCACGCTAACTTCTGCTAACTCAAAGCTAACTTCCTATGGAGTTAAATTTGTCTCATTAATAACTGCAAATGCACAGAGGGTGATCTATAAATATTCCTTGATTTACACAACATGAACAAATGATGATTTGATTTGAACATGTACAAATTGTAGGTAAAACAACAGGATCTTAATAATTAATGAAACAACTTAAAATTAAAAAGAACACAATGCTCATACGACTGAGGGTATTTTAGCGTTGCGTTATATTTTTAAGATAGTGCCTTTTGAAGCTGATAGGTTTTCCACTAGCGCTGCAGTACTTTGATTCTCATGGTGTTGAAGCCATCATCTCAATGGTCAAATGTTTTTGACAGCTTGTATGACATCATAATTACTCTAATATATATGGTACTGTGCAAATGTTTTAGACATCCCAGGCTTCCATCCATCCATCTATTTTCTTCCGCTTTATCTGGAGTCGGGTCGCGGGGGCAGCAGCTCAAGCAAAGCCGCCCAGACCTCCCGATCCACACACACCTCCCCCAGCTCCTCCGGGGGAACCCCAAGGTGTTCCCAAGCCAGCCGAGAGATGTAGTCCCTCCAGCATGTCCTGGATCTTCCCCGGGGCCTCCTCCCAATGGGACATGCCTGGAACACCTCTTCAGCGAGGCATCCAGGGGGCATCCGGAAAAGATGCCCGAGCCACCACAATTGACTCCTTTCGACGTGGAGGAGCAGCGGCTCGACTCCGAGCTCCTCCCGAGTGACCGAGCTCCTCACCCTATCTCTAAGGGAGCGCCCAGCCACCCTGCGGAGGAAACTCATCTCGGCCGCTTGTACTCGCGATCTCGTTCTTTCGGTCATGAGCCAAATCTCATGACCATAGGTGAGGATCGGAACATAGATCGATCGGTAAATCGAGAGCTTTGCCCCCCTACTCAGCTCTCTCTTCACCACGACGGTCCGATACAGCGACCGCATCACTGCAGATGCTGCACCGATCCGTCTATCGATCTCACGCTCCATCCGTCCCTCACTTGTGAACAAGACCCCGAGATACTTAAACTCCTCCACTTGAGGCAAGGACACTCCACCGACCTGAAGAGGGCAAAGCACCTTTTTCCGATCGAGAACCATGGGCTCGGATTTGGAAGTGCTGATTTTCATCCTGGACACTTCACACTCAGCTGCAAACCGCCCCAGTGCATGCTGAAGGTCCTGATTTGACGAAGCCAACAGAACCACATCATCCGCAAACAGTAGAGACGAGATTCTATGGTTCCCAAACCAGATCCCCAATACACCCTGGCTGCGACTAGAAATTCTGTCCATAAAAATAATGAACAGAACCGGTGACAATGGGTAGCCCTGGCAGAGGCCAACGTGCACTGGAAACAGGTTTGACTTACTACCGGCAATGCAAACCAAGCTCCTGCTGTGGTCGTACAGGGACCGGATAGCACTTAGCAAAGGACCCCGGACCCCGTATTCCCAGAGCACCCCCCACAGGGTGCCCTGAGGGACACAATCGAATGCCTTCTCCAGATCCACAAAACACATGTGGACTGGTTGAGCGAACTCCCATGAACCCTCAAGCACTCAATGGAGTGTGTAGAGCTGGTCCAGTGTGCCGCGACCAGGACGAAAACCACACTGCTCCTCCTGAATCCGAGGTTCGACCATCGGTCGAATTCTCCTCTCCAGTACTCTGGAATAGACCTTACTGGGGAGGCTGAGGCTTCTATTATAATTATTAATTAATTAATTATATGCTCCTCCCACATCCCTTCTTTAATGGCATATCAACACAAAATCAATTCCAAAAAAGTGAATATGTGAGCTATATTTTATTCCATAATAATAACAATAAAAGTCTCTTTGGCTTCTCCTTTGTTTTTCACTTGGGGTAGCCACAACAAATCTGAGGTGGGTTTGTATGTTGAATTGGCACAAGTGACTCTTCATTGGAGTAGGCAGGTATGGATGGATGGATAATAATAATAATAATAATAATAATAATAATAATAATAATAATAATAATAATAATAATAATAATGACTTATTTATAAGTGTACTGGGCAGTAAGGATACCACACAAATACAGTTACAAATGATCACACAATATTAAAATGATTGTAAAGCACAATTTCTGTTAAGTCATATTTAAGGTCCTGTGACATACTCTAGTGCAACTTATATCCTGCAAAATCACACATAAATTTTCATACTGGTTATCATTAAAGTTAAAATTCATCACACATTTCTCAAATTTAGGAATAACTATCAATTTTTCAGAAATTTTTTATGCATTACTGATGCAAAAAAATGTGTCTGCATTTCATGCATTAAACATGCCCAAAACATTTGACGGTATATATATATATATATCACACACACATGGAGCACAAGCACCAATACAACCTGGATGGGACTTACTATACTTCCAACATTTTTGATCTGGCATTACATCTTACACCAAACTACTAAACATAGTTATGATGTATTCCCAAAAACACGACTTACTATCTCAAATATTTAATCATCGCATTACTAGAAGTGTTTGGTAATTAGTACTTCATAACACATAATATGACAAAAGCCTGCACTAAAACACTGCCATCTCATTTACAGTGTCAGAATGTGACATGAAAAGCGTTGTAATGAGTGCTCAATTTCAGTAAGTGTATGATGAAGAGTCTTCTTTTGTGAAAGGCATAATTGCAATGGAAAAACAACCCTTCAATCTGTGCTCTCCCTCTGGCTGCAAAACCTATAATACCACGAGGGAATTAAAAAAAAAGCAATATCAGCAGCTCGGATTCCTTTCATTGAGTGTTAAATTTGGAGAATCATTCGAATCGTTTTGAAGAACACTATTCACATTGCGGTCATTGGAGGACAAACAACCACCTTTGACTGACTACACTTTTCATCTTCTTCTCTATCACCGTGGTTACTGCTGTCCGTAAAAATCCCAGAGGTGAACCGCATTCACCGGCGTATATCAGGAGCACTTGGCATGACCTGCTCCCACCTGGAGCTGACAATTCAAGCAAAGCTTCCCTGGAACCCCGCTATCACTAACAAGATTACACATGGCAGTGTTGAATCACTTCTTAGTGCCAAAATATAAAAGAATAGACTAGAAACCAAAAGTAATCTCTTTTAGATTTCTTCTAAATTGACTTGGAATGCTTGAAAGTTTAGAAAATACGCACCGAAAGGTAAAAGCGTCATAATCGTGTGTGGGTGTATGCATTCCCCGAACACTAATAAGAGATTGTTCCACATAATGAGCGCAACCAAGCTGAAGCTTTTACAATTCCACTGTTGCTACTCTTCATGAGTTGACGTACCTCAGTGAGTATAATCACTTCTGTTGTTTTCAACCTCTGACAACATGTCTGCTTAAATTGTTGAATATGCAATACCTTTAGTACCTTTACACAACAAAGACGCTGACTCTGTCTGTGGGTTTTTGTTGAAATTCCCAAGTCAGAACTGCGGAGCAGCATGGCTAATGCTTCGCCATGCTCGCCTGTTCCCCAGAGCAACACGGAGGGCTTCACCTGAAAGGCTGTAACATTATTCAATCATTAATCATCAGTATGACAGACCACTTTCCCATTGAGGTCGCCTTTACTTTGAATGTAACAGTATATTTGTCATTAAAATATACAATAACAATAAAAGAAGACAGGAACGTTCACAGGGATTAACCTGTGGTCTGCAGTACTGACGGAATAGTTGAACTAATACATCTGGAAGTCATGGATAAGGCAAATATTTTTCGATAGGTTTGAAGTTTTTTTTTTTTGTTTTTTTTGTCTGTGGATGCCACAGGCAAAGTGAATGGTCCAGTCTTTCCTATTCCAGTAGGACATCCTGTAGCCTGTGGTTCCATTCCTGTCCAATATGATGCTTTTTCAGGTTTGTCTTAGCCCCACTGATGCTTCTTGAAAAGGACAAGTCCTCTAGTAAAGTATCCAGAAGGGCTAGAAGTTTACTCTGAAATTCTTCTTGCATTTCAAGTCACTCATCCAATTGACTTTTTTTAGTTGAAGACTAAGAAGACTAAGCTATCTTAGGTAATTATAGGCCAATCTCCAACCTTCCTTTTCTCTCAAAAATTCTTGAAAGGGTAGTTGTAAAACAGCTAACTGATCATCTGCAGAGGAATGGTCTATTTGAAGAGTTTCAGTCAGGGTTTAGAATTCATCATAGTACAGAAACAGCATTAGTGAAGGTTACAAATGATCTTCTTATGGCCTCAGACAGTGGACTCATCTCTGTGCTTGTTCTGTTAGACCTCAGTGCTGCTTTTGATACTGTTGACCATAAAATTTTATTACAGAGATTAGAGCATGCCATAGGTATTAAAGGCACTGTGCTGCAGTGGTTTGAATCATATTTATCTAATAAATTACAATTTGTTCATGTAAATGGGGAATCTTCTTCACAGACTAAGGTTAATTATGGAGTTCCACAAGGTTCTGTGCTAGGACCAATTTTATTCACTTTATACATGCTTCCCTTAGGCAGTATTATTAGACAGCATTGGTTAAATTTTCATTGTTACGCAGATGATACTCAGCTTTATCTATCCATGAAGCCAGAGGACACACACCAATTAGCTAAACTGCAGGATTGTCTTACAGACATAAAGACATGGATGACCTCTAATTTCCTGCTTTTAAACTCAGATAAAACTGAAGTTATTGTACTTGGCCCCACAAATCTTAGAAACATGGTGTCTAACCAGATCCTTACTCTGGATGGCATTACCCTGACCTCTAGTAATACTGTGAGAAATCTTGGAGTCATTTTTGATCAGGATATGTCATTCAATGCGCATATTAAACAAATATGTAGGACTGCTTTTTTGCATTTGCGCAATATCTCTAAAATTAGAAAGGTCTTGTCTCAGAGTGATGCTGAAAAAACAATTCATGCATTTATTTCCTCTAGGCTGGACTATTGTAATTCATTATTATCAGGTTGTCCTAAAAGTTCCCTGAAAAGCCTTCAGTTAATTCAAAATGCTGCAGCTAGAGTACTGACAGGGACTAGAAGGAGAGAGCATATCTCACCCATATTGGCCTCTCTTCATTGGCTTCCTGTTAATTCTAGAATAGAATTTAAAATTCTTCTTCTTACTTATAAGGTTTTGAATAATCAGGTCCCATCTTATCTTAGGGACCTCATAGTACCATATCACCCCAATAGAGCACTTCGCTCTCAGACTGCAGGCTTACTTGTAGTTCCTAGGGTTTGTAAGAGTAGAATGGGAGGCAGAGCCTTCAGCTTTCAGGCTCCTCTCCTCTGGAACCAGCTCCCAATTCGGATCAGGTAGACAGACACCCTCTCTACTTTTAAGATTAGGCTTAAAACTTTCCTTTTTGCTAAAGCTTATAGTTAGGGCTGGATCAATCAATCAATCAATCAATTTTTTTATATAGCGCCAAATCACAACAAACAGTTGCCCCAAGGCGCTTTATATTGTAAGGCAAGGCCATACAATAATTATGTAAAACCCCAACGGTCAAAACGACCCCCTGTGAGCAAGCACTTGGCTACAGTGGGAAGGAAAAACTCCCTTTTAACAGGAAGAAACCTCCAGCAGGTGACCCTGAACCATCCCTTAGTTATGCTGCTATAGACTTAGACTGCTGGGGGGTTCCCATGATGCACTGAGTGTTTCTTTCTCTTTTTGCTCTGTATGCACCACTCTGCATTTAGTCATTAGTGATTGATCTCTGTTCCCCTCCACAGAATGTCTTTTTCCTGGTTCTCTCCCTCAGCCCCAACCAGTCCCAGCAGAAGACTGCCCCTCCCTGAGCCTGGTTCTGCTGGAGGTTTATTCCTGTTAAAAGGGAGTTTTTCCTTCCCACTGTCGCCAAGTGCTTGCTCACAGGGGGTCGTTTTGACAGTTGGGGTTTTTTTGTAATTATTGTATGGCTTTGCCTTGCAATATGAAGTGCCTTGGGGCAACTGTTTGTTGTGATTTGGCACTATATAAATGAAATTGATTTGATTTGATTTGATTTGACTAAGAAGACTAAGAAGACATGTACCTGCTGTAAACATCTAGACAGCTTCTTTATGTGGCAAATCCAAAGTATTGTATGTGACCCATCCAAAAGGAATGAGTCACAGAGAGTATGACATGGGTTAAGAAGGGGTCAGGGGGTGAGGGGTCCTCCGCTAACTTGACAGAATGACTGAACAGAGGTCAAACAGGCAGGATGTGTGGATAACTTCCCTCACCACATTCTTCAGTCACACACACAAAGTTGGCAAGGTTGTAGAAATAGTGTATCATTGTGATATAACAGAATGAAATAATTAACTCCATTCAGACTATTTCAGGTGTTTTACAACAAATATATTGATGTTAGGGAACAGTGTGATTCAAAAGTGGCAAAAGGTATTTCAAAAAAGACCATTTAATAATAATCCATTTTCTAAACCCAGTTATTCCAGTTACGAGTCATGAGGGCAGGGATGGGGCCTATCCCAGTGGTCACTGGGTGAGAGGCAGGGTACACCCTGTGCAGGCTGTCGGTCTCTTGCAGGATTGACACATATAGACAGGCAAACCCGTTCACACTCTGACTCAAACCTCCATGTCTTTGGAATTGGGAGAAAGCCAGAGGACCTGGAGGGATCCCAAGCAAACATGGGGACAACACACAAACTCCACACACAATGGATCATGTTAACCCAAAATTAACTTTGTACATGAAACTGAGTATCTTAAAATTTGTTTATTCTGACCAGATATTTGATTTTGATTCCACTGATCCTGATAACAAGGTCAAATATTTAGACAAATATACAAAATTGCCTTTTAAAACCAAATAGGAAATGAAAGGGATCAGAGGGCTGATTCATACCCTGCACACTCTACATATCACAATATACTGTAAATACACAAGGACATATACGTATGTCTGTAAAGCTGTTTTTACTTCATCATATGACTTCTGTGTGACATTGTTATGAAGTTATTCACACAGATTAATCCCAGATATTTTGCTGATCAATATATACTTTAGACCATCCTTCTGGGCTTTTTGGTTGTTGAGATATTCAAAAAGGTATTTTTTTTTTTTTTTTTTTTGGACCACATTCTTCCTTTGCCTTAATGTTTGACTTCTGCCCAAAGTACTCCAAAATCTAATCACATGTAGATATCTGCCTAAATTTAAAAGTAGTCCAGCAATCGTTGAGTTATATTGTCCAGTCTCACACACACACACACACACACACACACACACACACACACACACACACACACACACACACACACACACAACACAATACCATGATATCACCACTTTTGGTGATGTGTAGGATAATAATAAATTGTTATAGTAAAATATGGCAAACTTTCTGCTGTGATTATTCCTAAATGCCAAAAAGTCAACATTTATTTACATATTATAATGTACATATGGCAATCCATAGTCCAGCCACAACCATTTCCTGTTAATAGACCAAGAACATCTTAAAAAAGAAAAAAATCATGACTTGGTGGAAATACCAGCTAAAAGTGACTTACAGTACATTGTATCTCTGAAACAGCACCATGTCCAACGACAAATATAAACCTCCTCTGCCTTCCTATATTGGCTCTTTCTTGCCTTTTATTTCAGTCACATCGTGAAATTCAAGAAGGCAATCTCATAAAAATGAATTCACATAATGTGTGTGTGTGTATATATATATATATATATATATATATATATATATATATATATATATATATATATATATATATATATATATATAATATATATATATACAGTGAGGGAAATAAGTATTTAAACACCCTGCGATTTTGCAAGATCTCCCACTTAGAAATCATGGAGGGGTCTGAAATTTTCATCTTAGCTGCATGTCCACTGTGAGAGACATAATCTAAAAAAAAAAAAAAAACGGAAATCATAATGCATGAATTTTTAATAATTTATTTGTATGTTACTGCTGCAAATAAGTATTTGAACACCTACCAACCAGCAAGAATTCTGTCTCACACAAACCTGTTAACTTTTCTTTAAGAAGCCCTCTTATTCTTCACTCTTTACCTGTATTAATTGCACCTGTTTGAACTTGTTACCTGTATAAAAGACACCTGTTCACACACTCAATCACTCACACTCCAATCTGTCCACCATAGCCAAGACCAAAGAGCTGTCCAAGGACACCAGGGACAAAACTGTAGACCTGCACAAGGCTGGGATGGACTACAGGACAACAGGCAAGCAACTTGGTAGAAGACAACAACTGTTATTATTATTTATTAGAAAGTGGAAGAAACACAAGATGACTATCAATCTCCCTCTGTCTGGGATTCCATGCAAGAACTCACTTTGTGGGGTAAGGATGATTCTGAGAAAGCCCAGAACTACACAGGAGGACCTGGTCAATGACCTGAAGATAGCTGGGACCAGTCACAAAGATTACATTAGTAACACATGATGCTGTCATGGTTTAAAATCCTGCAGGGCAGCAAGGTCCCCCTGCTCAAGCCAGCACATGTCCAGGTCCGTTTGAAGTTCACCAGTGACCATCTGCATGATCCAGAGGAGGCATGGGAGAAGGTCATGTGGTCAGATGAGACCAGAATAGAGCTTTTTGGAATCAACTCCACTTACCATGTTTAGAGGATGAGAACAACCCCAAGAAAACCATCCCAACCGTGAAGCATGGGGATGGAAACATCATACTCTGGGGGTGCTCTTCTGCAAAGGGGACAGGATGACTGCACAGTATTGAGGATGGATGGGGTCATGTATTGCGAGATTTTAGCAAACAACCTCCTTCCCTCAGTAAGAGCATTGAAGATGGGTCATGGCTGGGTCTTCCAGCATGACAATGACCCCAAACACACAGCCAGGGCAACTAAGGAGGGGCTCCGTAAGAAGCATTTCAAGGTCCTGGAGTGGCCTGACCAGTCTCCAGACCTGAATTCAATAGAAAATCTTAGGAGGGAGCTGAAATGCCAAACCTGAAAGATATGGATGAGCGGACCAAAATCCCTGCTGTAGTGTGTGCAAACCTGGTGAAAATCTACAGGAAATGTTTGACCTCTGTAATTGCAAACAAATATTAACATTGATTTTCACAGGTGTTCAAATACTTAATTGCAGCAGTAACATACAAATAAATTATTAAAAAATCATTCATTGTGATTTCCAGATTTTTTTTATTTTTATTTTTTTTTATTTTTTTTTTAGATTATGTCTCTTACAGTGGACATGCAGCTAAGATGAAAATTTCAGACCCCTCCATGATTTCTAAGTGGGAGAACTTGCAAAATCGCAGGGTGTTCAAATACTTATTTTCCTCACTGTGTGTGTATGTATCTACATACACTGTGTGTATGTAGATGTAATTTATTTACTTTTCTCTTTCATACTTTTCTCAATCTAGCCTTCATGTTGAGGGCTTCAGTGGCACAGCCGGACGGACCACTAGCCTCACCCACCTCGGCACTGAGTTCAGCACCAAGGACAGAGACAACGACCGCTGCACCTGCAAGTGTGCACAGATCGCCTCTGGAGGTATTGCGCTTCCCACCATTTCCTCTAATGATGTCTTGTTGATCCTTATAATGCAGCTTGTTAAAACATCACATGCTGAATTTCATTTCCCCTCTGCACCCGCATAAAAGAACATCTGACTTCCAGCTGCACATCTGAGTGTAACTTTTCACGAGCATAAGTTGAATTGATTCTTTTTCTCAAACCCCCTTGCATAATTGCTTCCTAGGTTGGTGGTTTGAGGCTTGCGGCCCATCCAACCTAAATGGAGTGTACTATCCTGGCTCATCCAATGTGATCCATTACAATGGCATTAAATGGTACTACTGGAAGGGTCCAAATCTGATGGCTACCATGACAACCATGATGGTGCGTCCAGCAAACTTTTGATGACATGATGTTTTCATGTTGTCATAAAACAAATGGAATGGAATGTTCTTCAATATAATGAACAATAGTGAGGAATGTTTACACCTTGGAGGACATGCACATTTAAGGACACTGTATTGAATGATTTTTTTTTTCAGAATTTCTTTGTGTATATATTGTATGTAGACTGAGCAAATTAATATTTTAGTGCTTAAAATCTACTTAAAATGTTGCCTAATATGTAATTTAATAATGATTATCGGTGGTGTGTGCTTTGCTGGTCATAACTCAAGAACACAAATACTAAAATCTAAATATGCAGTTACTCCAAAATACATCAATTAACAAATTAACACTTAGAAATATTTAAGAAAATACTTATTTTTATATCAAATTTATTTTGACACACATTTGCTGTAACTGATGCAGTGATGCTTTTTTTTTTTTCCAGAAACAGATAGATTGTTGAATGTGAGTCCTTATGTGACACTATCTATGCTGGATGTTGTCAAGTCAACAGGGCATATTTGTCTAATGGCAGGCAAAGAAAAAGCTAAACACAATGAGAATTAGCATATGCAGTGCACACACTGGAGATGACACGAACCAATGTTGACACCAATGGTTTACATCAATAATGGACATTGTAACATCTGATGATGCTAACCACAGCTGAAGTTATCCACAGTTGATGCTAAAGATAGCTAAAATCATCGACCATTGCCTTTAAGAACGTTGTGCACTTAAAAATTGGTTGTTGCAATTTAGACAGCTGAACCAAGAGGTTTTCTGGCGAGGAAACTGATTAGTGCACAAAACAGCAAGTAGAAAATTTATGGAAGCATCCACCAAAAACTCACTTAGATGATAGAGTTGAGTCGCTCCTACATCTCCAACCACTTGATCTCACCAAGCACAGAAAGGCTCCACTCATTGATAATACTGTGAACAGCCCCATCTGAATAGTTTCAAACATCCATTGCAGACAGGAAAACAAAAACAACAGTTTAAAATCTGGCACAAACCAGAGATTTCCAAGTTTGTATTTTTCCATTAGTTTTTAGTTTTTGAATATTACATCCCAGTTTGGGTGATAATGAAGAATCTAAGTGCTACTATGCATCCTTGTGTAGTTCTGCACATTGTTGACATAAAAAATGTAAAGCTGTATCTTAAAATTGCTCCATGTAAATAGCAAAAAATTTAGCTAACAGCTAATTTGTGAAGCTAACTTTTCCCTAAGCAGATTAGCTTTTCAGCTAACTTTGAAACTCATTAGCCGACTAATTAGCTTCCACTAAATTTAGTTCAGCTAACCTCAAGTCAGCTAACATTTTCTTTTATACTTTCTTTTCTATAGTTTAACTGTCATAATTATTTGTACACCCTAAAATCATACGTTTGTTAATGTTGGAGCTGAAACACTCATCCAGTAAGCTAAATCGACACACTGCGCAAAGACAAGCATCACCTTAAAAAGAGGGAGGACCAGGAAATGAAGCCAGAGAAACTGCATTAATTAAATGATTAAAATATTTTTCCATGTACATTTTTTTTATATTTCTTACTCATTTTAAACTTTCTGCACTGTAAATAAACTGCATGGTGAATGTAAATGCGTGCTTAATTTCATGTGTTCACTTCTTTATGTACATCTTGATTGTTGTCTCATCTTAGCGTGCTAAACCTCCATGTTTAAGCTACAACATAGATAAAATTTCAGCTCTTTTGGGTTGTTTTTCAGGACTTTCAACAAAAAAATTTAAATTCATAGAATAAAAATGGCAGTTATCAATAGCATCAGCTAAATGTTTTTGCGGTTTGTCACTTTGGCATTATCATAGATAACTTTTCAATTCAAATCTAAAGTTTATGTTAGCTCTGCCCAACACAGGAAATGATCAATGACACTTGTACATTATTTGTACGCTGCTTTATTTGCCGCTCCTTCCTGTTTCATCCCAAATAGTAAATTGGGGTGCGTTTTGAAACATCACAGCAACTTCTTGATCCATCTTTGTCAATCTTGAACAAACGTGGTATATGTAGTAGTTACGGCCATCAGAGGCAGGGGTTCTGAAAATAGGGGTGACATTTTCAAACTGTTCATCCCAGTACATCAAATCATCACCCACATGTGGGAATGTCTGGGTGTTTGTAGAATTCAGTCATGTTTGAACATCTTTAAATGTTGAGTACAGCTTGTAAAACCTGTTTGACCATGCTCCATTGGGGTAAAAATTTTAAATGGAAGCAGTGTTAGTTGGGGTTTGGGGCAAGCTCCTTACTTTTGTTTATGGGCGGATTGCCAGGTCTGCACTTTATAAGCCAGCCAGTTGCTAGGTCTGCACTTTATAAGCCTGTAACCTGGAATTAGCTGTTTCATTTGATTTTTGCACTTTTTTGGGGTCATTGCCAATCGTCGTAGAATGGCGCCCTGTCGAAAAGCAGTATAAGATGGGGTCCTTAGTATCAAGCAGCTACTGTTGTGTAACCATATGAGGTGAGTGCTTTTTTTTGGTTTTGTTTTGTTTTTTGTTTAAAGGAGGGCAGTCAGGATACAGGAGAAGTTGACCCAATGTGAACTAGGCCCGAGGCAAACCCTTCCTCTAAAGTTGAACCCAACATAAAGGTGCCCAGACACTTGCACAAATTTGATTCACGCACCTGCAAGCACTCTGCCATGAAGGAGAGTAAACTCGTCGCAAACCGTTTTAAACTGTTAGAAAGTGTGCACGGCTTCCTGCAATTGAGCAATGGAAGTTTTGAAATGTTCAAAATCTCTGTCACGCATTAATTACGTGAACTTCATGTGAACATTGCACAAACAATTAAAAAACACTGCGTGTGAGTGCGAGTGATTGCATCAGCGCACCGCATTACAGCACAGCACATCTGAATCATTATAACGAGATGTTACCTTTACAGCTGTTTATAAGAAGGAATGAACATGCAACTGTTTTACCAAGCCATTACAGTATAAACATTACAAATTATTACCTTTTGAGATGGTTCCAAATGCATTCTCCACCTCATGAAGTGCAGGAAAGAGAGAGAGAGAGAGAGAAAAAAAGCTCCAGCTGAAACGATCCTCTGATTCTGGAAGCGATTAGAGGTATTTTCAACAGCCAGAGACAAAATGATCCACTAAAAAAATAACTGTTTTATATATGCAGCATCCAGCACACAAAGCACGGCATCCAGCTGGGAACACAGCGGGTGGCATCGTCACAAAGAAATGTGCGAGAGTGTGGGAAAGTCATACAAGTGTCAGGATATCCTAACCCTAACCTGGGGCGAGTTTTCCGGGGTCTGAGTTCTCTTGTTACCGGTAGTCATTATTCAAACATGCCATATAAAATTAACAAAATCTGGTATAAAACACAATTGTACTCCACATTCGAAAGTCAACTAATTTCTGGAAATTCTTCATGACTGGCAGTGTGTCAAAGTTCCATTTATTCACCCTCACAATGAAAGAAGCTAACAGTGTGTTGAAATTGCAATGGAAATGAGTAAATAAACTGTTCTTCTACTTTTGTTGTGTTTATTTTTAAAGATGTCACCTTTTGTTCCAGCATCACTGTCAGAGTAGGAATCATCAGTACGTTCGAACCTGTCAATCCACCCACATTACATAAAAAACTTATAGCAATTTCGAGACTACTGCTTTAAATAAAATACCGTGAACACCTGCAACAATAACAAGTTTGGCCTTTACTTAATCTTCCAAAGAGCATTTCAGAAAGAAAAATCTCAAATTGTTTTGAGTCACAAATTTCTTGAAACTTTATTTGTGAGAGATCGGCCTCATAAATTAACATCATGAATGACATCTGCAAGATCGAATTCCCCTTTGTTGAAACAATAGAATCAGATATGTTGGTTTTCCATGTGACACATGCTGGACTCATGAAATCAAATGGAGATGGTTTTTGCACCATTGATCTAATGAGTCCAGTAACAGCCATCCCCGCAGTACCCATTAGAGAGTGAGTGGCTTTCGACTCGGCTAACGGTGACCTGTGCATCGCCGAAGCGTGCCGCGTAAGCCGTCTCTTGCTAAACAGGAACACAAAGGTTGAAAATTGGATGCAGCATCTCTTAATTGCTCTGCTACTCCAGTGGAAGACAGATTTAAAAGTGTCACCTCCTTTCTCCTAACGTGGCTGTGATTTATTGCCACGTGACTGCTACAAAATTAATGCTGCTGCAGAAATGAGACAATCACCTATCGGCACGCCTCACTCATTCAAGTCATCCGCGGGCAGACGACGAGAGCACTGTCATTTCCCTAAAATGAGACACGAACAAAGAAATTATTGATTTGGGGTGGAATGTGTATGTATGATAGCACAGAAGCTGCAAAGGACTTACTCAAGTTCAACCTCCTCCGTGGATTTGATTTAACGCTGCATTAGGAAACATGCTGGAGATGCTCATGACCATAAAACTACTCAAAAGAATAACGGCACCGCGACTGCGCCTGAACGGATCTTGTGTGAGTTTAAATATATGGTGCAATCAGAGTGGAAACTGCAAGGAAACTGCACATATCATCACAACTGGATTCAGTGCCAGTGAAGCCGCTGATATACAACATAATGTACTGTACTATCACAAAAGCACACAGGCAGGGACACTTGTACACACATGTGCCGCTGCTATGCTGTGACCCCATTGCTAAACAAGTTTATTGCGACCTCCATTGGCTCGACAGGCGATAGATCACAGTGGGGAAGGCTGGGGGTGAATCCATCAAAGCGACTTTAATAAAGACCACCTGATTTGGCCCGCTGGCTCAACAGATGAAGTGGTTGTGTTCAGGTCCAGTGAAGCACACCGAAGTCTGGATTCCAGATTTTCATATACCCTGTTTATTACAGTATGTGAGTTATTTGCAGGCGGGGAAGAGTACAGACAGGCTTGGAATTATGCTACATCAATAAAGTTTTTACCAAGAGCTGTCAGAAATGTCATTTCACCAAAAATACACAATGTATAGTTTGTACTCATATAGTTTAAAGGGGCTATACTGTTCAAAACTTTCTTTTAACAACCTTTCTGGTTATATATGGTTTGGAATGCCAACTTTAAAATCATGAAAGATCCACAATTCCACAGGTGTAGATGAAGAAACTCCCCTGGTACAGTAGATGCAAAGTTTTAGGGTAGAAACTGCTGGATTTAGACTTCTGTGACATATGTAACAGAAGTATGCATCTTTGCTCCAGTGTGCTTTAAGACATACCCCCTGAGGTCTGCTTTCGTAGGCTGTAAAACTAATGGACAAACCCTCACTGACCTCACCCATATGTATTCTGAAGTGAGGATGGTCCTAGATTTTGCCGTCTTCGCTGTGCATGACTCTACTTTGTAAATGGGTTTGGACTGTGGGCAAGACAGCTAAAGTGCCAACAGGTCCACTAATCTGAGCAATACCAAGCTAGCCAAGGCTGAACAGCTGGGCAATCTGGGTTTTGCAGTACAATTGGGATAGTTCTAGATTTCGCCATCTTCGCTGTGCGTGACTCGACTCCCCCCGGCAATCTACAAATGGGTAATTGGCTGGAGCATGGCCAAGACAGATAAAGCGCCAACATGTCCACTGATTGATTAATGCAATTTTGTAACAATGCAAGGTTGCTTAATGGGTGGCTTGGGTGTGGATAATTACAACATATAGTACAGGGGTGCCCATGTTCGGTCCTCGAGATCTACCTTCCTGACACTCTTAGTTGTCTCCCTGTTCCAACACACCTGAATCCAATGAAAGTCTCGTTAGCAGGCTTTTAATGAGCCTTTCATAGGATTCAGGTGTGTTGTAGCAGGGAGACAACTAAGAGTGTCAAGAAGGTAGATCTCGAGGACCGAACTTGGGCACCCCTGATATAGTATATAGACTCAATATGTGTGGCACAATCAGTGCAGCTGATGTTGCTCGCTTGAGGGTGTACATTGATTTTGAATGCAGTGTCTCTCTCTAGGAAATTCAGAAAGCTAAAGAAAAGTGGGAATAGAAAAGAATAGAATAGTCTTTATTGTCATTGTACAATTGTCATTGTAATTTTATACAAACAATAAAACTTGTCCTCTGCAGTTAACCCATCCTAGTTACATTTAGATAAATGGTAAATGGACTGCATTTATATAGTGCTTTTCCATCTACATCAGACGCTCAAAGCGCTTTACAATTATGCCTCACATTCACCCCGATGTCAGGGTGCTGCCATACAAGGCGCTCACTATACACCGGGCCCTTAGTGATTTTCCAGTCAGGCGGGGATTTGAACCCAGGATCTTCTGGTCTCAAGCCCAACACCTTAACCACTAGACCATCACCTCCCCTAGATGGAATCCAAACACTAGGAGCAGTGGGCAGATTATCTTTGGAGTCTCCTTTGATGGCCGTGAAGCCCAAAGTTGGAAACACAACATGTTCCACAGTTCAGGCATGGAATACCCTTCCCTGGATGGAGAGGCCTGAGGTCCAAATGTGCGTGATGGCAGTGGCAGTCCTGCCACTTGCAGAAGTTTTCAGATGACTCTGCCATTGTGGGCTGCATTGGACATGCTAGCTCCGAAAAATGATGCCCACCTCTTCCACCATTTGGAAGATTCAGATGGCTTTCGGTGGCGTTTCAATCGTGTGACTATCCCAGAAAATGTGGAAGAGGTGGCATGGCATGAATTTCGCTGCAACTCTTTTCATGGCCAAATCTTCTGTCACAGTGGAAAAAGTGTTGATGTCCACATCTTCCACAATTTCTCGGATAGTCACACGACGGTCCCACATCACCACAGCGTTCACTTTGGAAATGATCTGGTCATTTCAGCATGTTGATGGCCGACCGGAGCGCGGCTCGCTCTCCACCGTTGTGCAGCCATCTTTAAACCGGTTGTACCGCTCCTTAATCTGTGTGATGCCCATAGGATCGTCACTGAAAGCCGTCTGAATAATCCAAATGGTTTCCACCTGGCTGTTGCTCAGTTTCTGGCAAAATTTGATGCAGTCGCGCTGCTCCAGTGGTTCAAGGTTGGCTCATGCAAGCACACGTGATTCAAATCCATCAGGTTTTTGAAAAAAATAAAAAGGTCAGATACTTTTCTAACAGACCTCGTACAGGAGCAGCGTTCAGATGAGATGCTGCCATCTTGTGATTGAATGTGATAATGCATAATATATTTAACATAAGTCACTTCATGATGTAAATTGCATTACCAGCCAAACAAGTTAAAAAAATGTGACTTTTATAGTCCAGAAAATGCAATATATGAACTTAAAAGTACTTCCGTTCAAGAGTGAATGCCTGTATCTCTGATGACCTACTGTGTATATTAAGTGATGTGAGCAGATTGTAACCTCAGCAGGTTTTGCTCCAACATTACCTTAAACCTTAGCACTGGATTTATCATTTGACCTAGCTGATAGATGAAGAACGAAGAGGGAGAGAGAAAAAAAAAAAGTGTAATAGGGACGAGCCAACTGGTCATAACTCCTCATCTCTCTCTCTCTATCTCTCTCTCTTACTCTCTCCACTGTTGCTATGATTCATAAGTAGTACGATGGGCAAAATCCAGGTGTGGCGGTTTTTGGCAGCGACGGAGGCAGGGAAGCCATGCGCTTTACTGTGTCAGCATGCGGCCCGTTTAACAGCGGCCATCAAAAAAAGCAATATCATCCCTATATCAGCCTGTCCTCTACGATACATCACCTCCTGTGTCTCTGGAGGTTTTCGTTATAGAAGGAGAAAAGTCAAAACAGCAGGAGGAGATTGAAAAGCTGACAATGGCAAAAATGCTTCTTTTGGCCACTTGGGGGCACTGGTGCCACAGAGAATTGCTTCAGCCTTTTTTTTCTTCTGCACTTGCTCATGGATTGTCATGAGATGAGAATCAAGTTTCTCCAGCACAGGTCTGCATTATATAACTGCACATTCATTAACGTATCTCATGCCATGTGCTCCGTCCTGAGCAGATGGTGAACTGAAGGCTATGGGGGACATTTGTAAGGAGGCAGGACTACCTGAGTGAAAAATCACATTAGAACCTTTGAACATCAGCAGCAACTTTGGATGAGTACTCGCACACTTGCAGAACAAGTGTTAACGGTTGTTAAAATAAAAAATAAAAAAAAAGCTGCAACAAAACCCTGACCTGCTGCAACTCTTATCGGTTTGATAATTAAGAACACAGTTGAATAACTTTGCTTGTGTTGCTTTGCATTAAAATATGCAGAGTAGCTCGTACTGAGGTTGGAATCCAATTATCAGAAAGAAATGGCTCCTGTGGGCAACATTCCTGTTGCCGTTTCAGCCTCCGGGCTGCGGCTCTCTGTTGGCTTCGTCCTCAGAAAAACTCTTGCTTCATACCTCCCCTTTTATGCAAACAGCTTGCCTCCCCAGATGGAGCGATGTGTAAATAAGACATAAGGCAGACAGGCACAGTTGAGGGGCTCAGTTACTGTTCAGCAAAATGTTCCAATGAGAAACATGTGAGACCGAAGTTGCTTTGAATGCGGTGTGATTGCTGCAGATGTACGAGATTCAGTGTTTTGCAAACAGCTGTCATGACTGGGTTTGCACGCATCACAGAGTTTACCAAGCTCGGCACAATGCATTTATTAAACTCTGGCTTAGTGCAACATAGTTTGACAGATTTGACAGCCCAGTTGTGCTACTGGTGTAAAGCGGTGCGCAGCGCAGCTCAGATATCACTGCCACAATAGTTTTCAGTGGCAGCCCCTCTCTGGATCTCCACATTATTGTGGTGCAGGGGTTTGTGTGCTCCAGTGATTCTGAGAGTTGTGTTCTCTGGACCGTTAGCTCCTGGTAGGACCACCCTTGGGAAAATTGGTCCCAGTTGAGGAGACAGACAAAAGGTGATCCAATTGACCCCTTATGACAGACAGACCTAAGGATGGAGTCACCTCATCCTGGTGTCAGGCCATGGGTGGGTGGGGGGCTGTGAGCATTTGGTCTACAATCACAAGACTCGGTTGGGCTCAGCCCAAAACGCAACACAGCAGGGAGTCTACAAAGGGTCTGGTTCACTGCTTTACAGATAGTGGACAGGGACAAATGCCCACATGGGCTGAATATTTACCAGCTAGCTTGGAAACACCTCAGGATTCCCTGGAAAGAGTTACAGTACTAGGCCAAGGATAGGGAGGTGTGGGATGAGCTGCTTGGTCTGCTGCCACCACAAAACAACGCCGACCAGAATATGTGTCAGAAAATGAATGAATGAATTAATGAATTAATAAGAACCCCATGAACTCAATTTATTACGTTTACTTTGACTTCTGTTGTATTGCAGACAGTCTGAATCCAAGATACTTCACTATTTGGTTGGTCTCTGTGAAGGCTCTCAGTTGTCCAGGTGGTTTCAATAGTAGAGAAGCTTGACTCTTTGACTGGACTGGGTTGCTTGATTCGAGGACGTTTTGCTTCAAATCGCAGAAGCTTCCTCAGCTAAAATTCTTGCTCTGGTAGTCTGACTTCTGTCTTGACTCTTGTAGAGAAGAATAACAGAAGCCACAAAAGCTGGAGTTTTAAACCTAACCAGACCCCTCCTACTGAGAGGCAGACTGCTATAGGCTAGTGACTAAACAATTGCTCTAATTAGCACCTATTGTGCTCTAGTTAGCACCCTCCTAATGACAGGGTAGCTATCCCTCCTAACGATGGGACTGATGCCTCTCCTGACGACTCTCCTGATGACGTGAATGACTCATTACCATGAACAAAAGACTGAAACTGCTTTGACCTGAGTACCCCATTGTAAAGGCTATACCTGCACCGCAGAGAGGGCACCGGTGGACATCAGTCTGCAGTTCTTCTCCACCTTAAAGACACTAACCACACGTTTGAGGACAAGGAAGTTAAAATCTTTGCCAGAGAAAGGAAATGGTTTGAGAGAGGAGTGAAGGAGGCATTGTATGTGAAACAGTTAAAATCCAGCCTTAACTGGGGAGGGGGTCTGAGACATGCTTTGTCTCCTGTTTACAATGCTGACTTGCAAGCTGACTTGAGACTTGACTTGAGACTTGTGATGTGGGACTTGAGACTTGCCCATTCATGACTTGAGAATGACTTGACAGTGACCTTGTCCAACCTCTGCCTGTTGGGATCCACTAATTCATCCAACAATAGTGATAATGAACTGATATATTCAGTGACATGAAGGATGGTGTTAGACATATAATGCCAAAAGATGGTCTGGTTATGGTGTGCAGAAAAATGCTTTCAGAAACTTCTAAAAGTCTCACATGGTAAGTTTATAACAGGATATGAGGTATTATCCAACACAGCAACAGCTCTTCATGGCAACAATGGAAGTCCTAGAGCTACATGACCATCAATTTGACACATCACTGTCAACCATATCCTCAGATAACTGATAACTCAGTGCAGCTGCAGAATTAAGCTTGTTTTCACAAGGGAAAGCAAAAATCCTCACCGGTGACATGGCCAAAAGTGAAGAAGGAATTATGCAAAGTTATTCTTGTTAGGCCTTCAGTGAACCATGAGATCTCAATATGACAGTGAAAGTGAACAACAGGAATTAACACTGACATAATGTCTTCGTGGTAAAAAAAAAAAAAAAAAAAACATTGATTGCACTTGTTTCATTATATTTAATCTACACTACAACAAAAAAAGAAAACATCACTTAATTATGAATGCATATACATCAGTTGATCATAATAGAAAACTGCCTAAATAACATAATTTCTTAAGTTTTTTAATTGAGAAATATAAGATGATGTTATCTGGACACATTCTGATCATGTGCAATCACGTGCATTTTTAAATAACATCAATCCAACAGTTTTTTTTTTTTTTCTTTTTTGGTTAATGTAAAGGTATTGTGCACTGCTGCATGAATAAAAAAAAGCAAAACAAGGCTGAGTATGGTGGGATTTAATAGAAATTTGAAAGTTGGTGAAGCAGAGAAATACACAGTTGTTTTGTCCGTGTTATGTAAATAACAATTCTCAATTAAAATCATCATATTATATAAATTACTATATTAATTACTAAGAGTTCTTGGGTAAAGCCCCGTTTACACATAGACGGTTTTGTCGGCAGGTAGTACGTAGACCGAAGTTCGCGGTAGTTCTGGCTGTTTTCGCGGTGGAAAGGGGCGGAGCATTTCGCCTGCATTTTGACCGCCATACTAGCCGTAAATGCGTGGATAAAACACCGCTAAATCCGCCGAATAAAGCGACGTTTTGACGCCGTAGCATCCGGCACACTTCAGGCAACGGGGGTTAATACCCACTCTATCCTTTACAATCGCAGGTTAAGACGCGTGTGAGAACGGCGGTGTTCTGCTGCCGCTGATAATGCCCTGTGTACCGCTGGATTTATCCAGGCAAATCCTGCGTTACTCCAGGAACTTTTGCATATAGGCACCGCCCCCAGAGTATAATAGGCTGAAGCAGCAGGAATACATGCCTCTGTCACTGCAGGGGGAGGGAGATCATCAGCCTTTTCTTCTCCTTCTTTTTCCCCTCCTCAACGTGTTGCTCGGTCTCCACCACAGTGCTACCCTCTGCTTCTGAACCAGACCTCTTGGTAAGTCCTTGCCGCTGCCAATTTTCTTTTAGGAGGCATACTGGAGCTTCTCTGCAAAAATATCTGGAGCTGGCCGTGAGTGATAGGCTTGCACGCAGCGCGCTAGCATTTTTATATTGACTGCTGCCTATCGGCCATTTGGAACGGCGTTAACCGGGAGGTGCCGTTTAGAACGGCGTACTGTCCGCTAGCGCCGTTTTGTCTGCCTCTGTCGCCGGTTAAAATGCCCTTGAGGACGCTGATGTGGGCTCTATCGCCGTTTTACATGCCGTTGATTAGGGATACAACGCCGGCCGCCAATTACGGTGGTGTAAACTGCGGCAGTACAGGAAGGGGCAGGATGAAATGCGATTAAAAAGTATCAAACACCGTTGTTCGCGTTGTCTCCGTCGTCATGCGAATTCTCTGGGAGCGCTCCCGGAATTATTCGACATGTTGAATAATTTTTTCCCGGTAAAGCCGGAACTAAGCCACGCCCCCAGTGCCGGCGTTAACAACGGCGTGTGATCCTTAAGACAGCCAAAAACTCTTCCGGCACGCTTCCGGGAGCTCTTACTGTCTATGTGTAAATGGGGCTTAAGGTCCTTAACCCCCAGGTTGCTCCTGATGTGCAGATGAGTGCATTGCATGACAGCACCCTAACATTGATGTTTATGAATTTGATGTATCACTGTGAAGCACTTGAGCATGAAAGTGGTGAACAGTGCATCCAGAAAGATTTCACAGCACTTCATTTTTTCCATATTTTGTTATGTTACAGGCTTATGCCAAAATTGAGAAAATTAATTTTCCCCTCAAAATTCTACTCACAACACCCCATAATGACAACATGAAAAAAAGCTTTTTGTTAAATTTTTCAAATTAAAAATTAAAAACTAAGAAATCACATGTACATAAGTGTTCACACCCTTTGCTCAGTACTTTGTTGATGCACCTTTGGCAGCAATTACAGCCTCACGTCTTCTAGAATATGATGGCACAAGCTTGGCACACCTATCTTTTGAGCAGTTTTCCCCATTCCTCTTTTCAGCACCTCTCAAGCACCATCAGGTTGGATGGGGGTGTTGATGCACAGCCATTGTCACATCTCTCCAGAGATGTTCAATCAGACTCAGGTCTGGGTTCCAGCTGGGCCACTCAAGGATATACACACAGTTGTCCTGAAGCCACTCCTTTGACATCTTGGCTGTGTGAGTGACCATAGGCTTCTTGGTCACATCCCTGACTGAGGCCCTTCTCCCCTGATCACTCAGTTTGGATGCGTGGCCAGCTCTAGGAAGGGTCCTGATGGATCTGATCTTCTTCCATTTACTGATGATGGAGGCCACTGTGCTCCTTGGGACCTTCAAAGCAACATAAATGTTTCTGTACCCTTCCCCAGATTTGTGCCTCCAGATAATCCTGTCTTGGATGTCTACAGACAGTTCCTTTGACTTCAAGCTTGGTTTGTGCCTTTCCAAATCACGTCCAAAAAAAAACAAAAAAAAAAAAAACATTTATCCCAGGTGGACTCCAGTTAAGCTGTTAAAAAGATTTCAAGGATGATCAGTGGAAACAATGCACCTGAGCTCAGTGTTGAGCTTCATGGGGTAAGTCTGTGAAAACTTATGTACTTGTTGTTATGTCTTTTTTTTTTTTTTATAAATTTGCATACATAAAAAAATCACATTGTCATTATGGGGTGTAGAATTTTGAGGAACAAAAATAATTTTATGCATTTTGGAAAAAGGCTGTAACATAAAAAAATGTGGAAAAAGCGAAGTGATGCCAGATCTACTGTATCTGTTTTATATCAACCATGTGGTTGCATCAACATTTTTTTTTTAATCTACATGTGAACTTTCAACATTTTTAGTTTGATCTGTGTTTTGTTTACATACTGTGTGCTGTTATAGCCATTGGGAGAGATGGAGTGGTTTGTGCTTATTGACAATCAAACACTCTTTCATGAATACGCTTCAAAATGTTGTTTTCCTTCTGGTGACCTCCTTTTGGTGGAAGTTAGTTGTTTAACATGATGAAGTACTTCAGGCACATGCATGCTAATACACTCTGACATAGGTTTTGTTGCCTTCTCCAATATGGCCGACCAGTGGCTTCAATTTTTAGACACAGCCCCACCAGGTCAGTGGAGATGCTACACTGCATTGCTGAAAGAAGGAGTCCAAGTACCAATTTAGACAAAACTTCTCAAAGGTGTAGGGATTGGGGCTTCTTCTTTAGTCAGCCATACGTTGAACGTTGAAATGGAAAGAAATGGTCAATTATTGATCAAAGCCGTGACCAAGCTTGAAGAAATGTCATGTCAACCAACCACTTGCCGAAACAAAACAGTACTAAACCACAAGATGATCTAGAAGTGTAGCTACAGATCATAAAGGATCTTTAAGAGGGATTAATACTGTATGCAAACGGAAACTGGTCATGATTGACCAACAAGCTCCCAGGCACTGCACCTCTGGGTATTGACTTTTTGACTTCTGAGATAAAACTAGTTTCTCAAACACTAATGGATGCCAACAAATGGGTTTATTTCTGCCTCTGTCTGTTCACTAACTGGTCATGCCAGTCAGACCAGGCTTCTGCCCTCATAAGGCCAAATGCCAAGAGCTCCGCTATTACTGCAATAATTGGCTTGAATTGGCCATTAATACTCAGCTTGGGTCAGAATCCAAAACATACATCACTACACAGATGTGAATGTGATCAAACAACATCCCAGTCCTGGTTTTAATACTTCACTTACTAAAATGTAGATTTTTTAAAATGCATTTATGCATATGAAGTAATTTATATATAGTGAGTATGGGTATGCACTTTAATAATCAATTTCTATACCATGTAATTTCTTTGTAAAGGTGTGTTTTACTTTGTTGATACACTGTTGTTGTTTTGAATCATGACACGCCTCACAATAAGGTGTCATGTTAAATTATCACCAATTACAACAATCAGCGTTGTTAGTGTGACAACAGGCACTTTTATTTCAAACTGTCAGTCATAATTTAATAATATTCATTGGGTGCTTTAAAGGCTCTGGTCTTCTTAGTTTATTTTACAATGGTCCTATTTTGAGAACATTTCCTCTGTCAGACATTCATGTGTTATTTATGGATTATTTATGTGTTCATAGTGTGCACATTTTAAGACATACTGTAAGTCTTGAATATTTTGTCCCTCTTCCATGAAAATACAGATAGACCTTGCTGGGTACGTCAATAAAATTGTTCTCACAACATGTAAAACCTGTCAGTGAGACCCCATTACCAGCATGCTAGCAGAATTTATTTATTTATTATGAAAATGGATATGCTAAATCAGGGAAACTGGGAAAAGTTTAAGTTATCAAACTGAGAAAACTATGGAATATTGTCACTGTCCCCTGTGTGGTCAGAGGGGTTCTGGTCTGACTCCCCGGTTGTAAATAACAAAAATGGTGCCACCACTCATTAGAAAAAATAAATAAAAAATGCAAACCAACATGAAATGCTGTCACTCAAAGCACTGAAACGTAAGTTAATGTTTAGATTATTTTATTTTATTTTTTAGCAAATCCCATGATGAATTACACCCACATTGCATGCCATCAATATTCCCATTCCACACGTATTTATTTCACGTTAACTGCTAGGCCATGTTACCGTGGGACCGGTGTCACAGACCAAACGGTCCACCCGTAAAAATTGGTCCGCCCTGCCTCCACTGCACATGCCTCATTTCTGACTCAGCAGTGTCTCTTCAGCCAAAGCGATCAAATGAATTAATGGGATTATTAACCATCAGATGACAAGGTAAAACCTCTTAAATCATTCTAAAGTCAGCTTTAAGCAGGAAGGAGTGTTGTGTGTTGGGGGGGCGTGGCTGGCTGTGTTGGTGTTCTTTTCTTTTCTTTGCTCTCCAGGTGGCATGAGGGCTGATTTGTCTGTGGAGAAAGTGCTGGCTGAAGAGTCCTCACCCTTATTAGCGTCATGTGGAACACCTGTGGCAGGGGCTCACGTGCGGCCTTGAAGACTTGCAGCTGAAGCAGATAATTGGATGGCGTTCTGCATATAAGTCATGTGTGATTTGAGCAGAACTGCCGGGAACTCGACCTTGTGATGTTCGTTTGTGAGACACTGAGGACCGCGCCTGGGTTTGACATATCGAGCCCGTGAAGCAGGGAAGGGTGAGGACACATGCTGTCAGCACACGCTAAAGGTAATTAAGTGATTAAGTGTTGATAGTATCTTGGTGTTTTGTTACACAGTAAACTGAGATTTTGAAGAGAATTGTGCAGCTTGCTTCTCACTGCGGTGGCGTGCAGGATAAGTGATCCTCCACCTGTTGTGAGAGGCTGCTCATTTGCATAAAGTTAAAAAGAAACATTGACCTGAGTGTGTTGCTGATAGCGTGTGTTATGCGAAAGATAGAGTTGTATCTGCTGACTCACCTCACCTTCTCTTTGCTCCACAGAGAATCGGTTCGTTGTGTCCACCTGGGGGGTGTTTGGCAGTGGTAGTGAGTCCAGGAGCGCCGGGCTTTAATCTTTGCGGGCGCTGGTGAACGTGCCACTTATCACTCCACCAGAGGGACGCTTTTATGTTTTACATTTGTAAGCACAGGTGAAAAATAAATTGTTTCTGTTGGGAACCGCCTTCTGGTTATTTTTACCGCTGGGTTCTGTCAGACGCAGGTCCGCTCCTCAACCCGCGTCGACGCATAACAAGGAGGTGGTTTTAAGCAGGAATAAGGCGATATTCAGTGACGCTTTAAAATGACGGATGCGCAGTGAACGCATCAGCTAGCAGCTCATGTATCCACGGCACTCTGATCACTTCCTCTGTCTTTTATGATGAAATAATGCTGAATTTATGTGGAAATGATTGTTGTACAAAAGCTTCAGATATCTGTCGCTGAGATAGATGATGACTGGAGTGCAATTTTAAGCAGAAACGAGGTGATAATCCGTGAACCGCAGCTAATGACGCATGTGCAGTGAAGGCAGGGCAGACCACTTTTTAGGGGGGGACCGTTCCGTCGGTGACACCGGAACTCGTCCGCGTGGAGTTTGTGGGACCCTGAAGTAGAGAACAGTCTTTTCAGAATCTAAGACTGCTGAACGTTCCATTTTGCAACTCCTTAGTTCACCTGCACTAACTACTGGTTTGCTGTTCATTGTAGTGTTGTCTGTTACTAGTCGTATTTCTCATGTTTATCCCATAGTTTTCTCCTATCGATGTGTCCTCCAAATTACTGTTCTCCAGTAATTTAGCTTTATTTCCTGGGCACTCGTTTTCAGTTTCACATACATGCTCACTTCGAAGTTAATTGCATTATACACTATATAACTAAAATCCTTCAATCCAGTGTCAGATTGTCTTGTGGGTAAAACAGGTTTCTCATGTTCTATCTCCAGTCTTTTGATCTCCAGTTGACGACCTTCATTGACTTCCTGTTTTTATCTATTGGGCATCCTGTGTGCTTTGTTTGATTCCCGATTACTAACCTATGGCTAATGAAATTCGGTCCTCCTTTTTCTGTTACCCTCACAGACATTGTTTCCTTTTGAACTGATTATCTGTGTACCAGATATCGCATGTAGTAACAATGATGACATTGCAACACCATGTGCATTGCACATGCATGTTGAAGTTCATAGGCATATGCACAAAATACTGTGCTTGAATACCTTGAACATTTTCATGCCACGGTATTAAGGAGCATCTTTTGGTGCATGTGTGTGCTTTTATTTCCTTCCCCCTCCTTTTTTAAATCATTGTCTCTGTCAGCACACTGTTCAAATTCACCCATTCTCTTTCTCCGGCACCCAAATACACACACGCTGAGAACATGAATCACGCTAGACACTTGCGACTTTTCATCAAGCTTGGTCGCGGCTTTGATCAATAATTGATCAAGGGAATCGTCTAACTGCTCAAAGACTACGAGGAGGTTGTGGAAGCATCCATTTCTTTCCATTTCAACTTTCAACACACGGCCGACTAAAGAAGAAACCCTCATCTAGCGGAGCATCACAACCACATATAATTCACAGCAGATGCTCCCTCCACCGTGCACGTTTCATTACCTGAAGCTCTAAGACCTGCCAAGTCATACACGTCTAACCACAGGCTACAGGCCGTGATAACGCGTTACCTTCTGAGATCTTAAATGTCTCGATGGCTGAGAACTAAATGCCACAGCCTGTGGGTTCTATGGTTTTCTGATAGGCAATTTTGCTTTGCAAAATCTGTCTAGGCTCAATGACTTGGCATGCCACTTGACAGCAAGACTTTCTTTCCTATGAAACGAACATGGCAGGTTGTCTTAAACACTTTTCATTTTTCCGTGACATGTGCATGGACGTGGAAGTGATGCACACACGAGATGACAAAAATGAAAATCCTTACCTTTTGATTTTTTTGCTCTTCTAGCCACCCAACTTTTATGTCATCGTAGCTGATGTTAATATTGTCCAAGGTTTTAACCACTAAATCAGACACGGTATGTTCTCTGTTCCTTATATTTCCTTTTGATTAACATTTTCTGTACTAAATTATGGCAAAGTGCTTCCTATGAAAAATGTGAGTGCATAAGTGGTAAGTTATGCTCTTCCTTTCAGCAAGGAGGTTATATTTTCACCAATGTTCTTACGTAAGTATGTGGGTCGTAAAAAAAATATTCATAAATGTATGGACTGAGCTGTTGAACCATGTTGAGATGTGGGATATTAGTCAAGAAATAAGGGTGGATATAAACAAGATATAATAACATACATATATACATACAAATAATAAATTTATAATATTGTAATGTTTACAAAGGTGCAGTTTTGTATAGATATTGATCTGGACACATTTGTCCATGATAAATTTAGGGATGTTCTTTGGGTTTTTGAGACTCTTGAGGCTTTTTGTTTTGTACCACTGGGGGCAGCATCACATAAAGTAGCTAACAGAGCAGCATAGAGAGAGCCCAGAAGAGAAAACTAACTGTTGTTTGCATGAAGTTCCCATTTTGAACATGTGGGAGCACTTAAAAACTGCATACAGAACATAAAGTTCAACCAGGTGCATTTAACCATTTTGCTGCCGACCACTATCGGACATGTTGATTTTGTTTTGACCTTGTTCTTGTTAATTATATTACAAGGTAATTGCACCAACATTTGAACTTTTATGAATGTTTGAAAATACAGAAGCAGCAGTCAAATGAGATAAATTAAACTGATTAACAACATGGGAAGCATGCCGGTGTACTGGTTAGCACTGTTGACTCACAGCAAGATGGTGGGACCACTTCCCAACTGGGCCTTTCTGTGTAGGGTTTGCATGTTCTAATCAGATTTTAAGGTCCTGGTGCTGGCCTATAAAATTGTTCACGGACTGGCACCACCCTATTTAGCTGATCTACACTCAACAAAAATATAAACGCAACACTTTTGGTTTTGCTCCCATTTTGTATGAGATGAACTCAAAGATCTAAAACTTTTTCCACATACACAATATCACCATTTCCCTCAAATATTGTTCACAAACCAGTCTAAATCTGTGATAGTGAGCACTTCTCCTTTGCTGAGATAATCCATCCCACCTCACAGGTGTGCCATATCAAGATGCTGATTAGACACCATGATTAGTGCACAGGTGTGCCTTAGACTGCCCACAATAAAAGGCCACTCTGAAAGGTGCAGTTTTATCACACAGCACAATGCCTCAGATGTCGCAAGATTTGAGGGAGCGTGCAATTGGCATGCTGACAGCAGGAATGTCAACCAGAGCTGTTGCTCGTGTATTGAATGTTCATTTCTCTACCATAAGCCGTCTCCAAAGGCATTTCAGAGAATTTGGCAGTACATCCAACCAGCCTCACAACCGCAGACCACGTGTAACCGCACCAGCCCAGGACCTCCACATCCAGCATGTTCACCTCCAAGATCGTCTGAGACCAGCCACTCGGACAGCTGCTGAAACAATCAGTTTGCAAAACCAAAGAATGTCTGCACAAACTGTCAGAAACCATCTCAGGGAAGCTCATCTGCATGCTCGTTGTCCTCGTAGGGGTCTCGACCTGACTCCAGTTCGTCGTCGTAACCGACTTGAGTGGGCAAATGCTCACATTCGCTGGTGTTTGACATGTTGGAGAGGTGTTCTCTTCACGGATGAATCCCGGTTCACACTGTTCAGGGCAGATGGCAGACAGTGTGTGTGGTGTCGTGTGGGTGAGCAGTTTTCTGATGTCATTGTTGTGGATCGAGTGGCCCATGGTGGCGGTGGGGTTATGGTATGGGCAGGCATCTGTTATGGACGAAGAACACAGGTGTATTTTATTGATGGTATTTTGAATGCACAGAGATACCGTGACGAGATCCTGAGGCCCATTGTTGTGCCATACATCCAAGAACATCACCTCATGTTGCAGCAGGATAATGCACGGCCCCATGTTGCAAGGATCTGTACACAATTCTTGGAAGCTGAAAATGTCCCAGTTCTTGCATGGCCGGCATACTCACCGGACATGTCACCCATTGAGCATGTTTGGGATGCTCTGGACTGGCGTATATGACAGCGTGTACCAGTTCCTGCCAATATCCAGCAACTTCGCACAGCCATTGAAGAGGAGTGGACCAACATTCCACAGACCACAATTGACAACCTGATCAACTCTATGCGAAGGAGATGTGTTGCACTGCATGAGGCAAATGGTGGTCACACCAGATACTGACTGGTATCCCCCCCCATAAAACAAAACTGCACCTTTCAGAGTGGCCTTTTATTGTGGACAGTCTAAGGCACACCTGTGCACTAATCATGGTGTCTAATCAGCATCTTGATATGGCACACCTGTGAGGTGGGATGGATTATCTCAGCAAAGGAGAAGTGCTCACTATCACAGATTTAGACTGGTTTGTGAACAATATTTGAGGGAAATGGTGATATTGTGTATGTGGAAAAAGTTTTAGATCTTTGAGTTCATCTCACACAAAATGGGACCAAAACCAAAAGTGTTGCATTTATATTTTTGTTGAGTGTATTTAGACCCTATGTACCGGCCCGGGCTTTGCGTTCACAGGACGCAGGATTACTTGGTGTCCCTAAGGTGAATAAAAAGACTGCGGGTAATAGAACCTTCCCTTATCGTGCCCCTTTTCTGTGGAATAATCTCCCTGCGTCAGACTCTGTGGAGACTTTCAAATCCAGATTGAAGACACATTTGTTTTCTCTTTTATATGATTACCATATTGTCTTAATATGCTTTTTATTTATTTATTTTACTTTTTTACTCTTTTATTGTGCTTTTAATCTTTTAATTATGCTCTTTGATTTGTTGGTCCATTTTTTTTGTTTTTTGAGTTGTTTTCTGTGAAGCTACTTGAGGCGATGCTGGCGTTATTTGGCGCTCTATAATTTGAATAAATTAAATTCTAATCGTGTTTGCATGTGTTATGCAGATTAGGTGAATCTGAAACTTTAACTTGACTGTGGATGGGTTTGCCTGCCAGTAACTGGCCCTATGTTAGACTGGTGTCCTTTTCAGGGTGTACCCCACCTAGGCTCTAGTCCCCCCTGCGACCTTAACTGGTGTAAGTTTGTATAGAAAATGAATGAATGATTTATAGCTTTTATATCAAACCCTTGTCCAGTTTGAGAGTTATTTTAGAGAGGACAATCTACAACGGAGTGCCATCAGCTCTTGGAGGCCCAGGAACGAGCGCATGGTTACTTTTGGTAACTCTCTCCCTAATGATTTAAATAAATTTTACTGTTGCTTGGACACCTTGGAAAGGGAAGAGTGGACTTCTTGGTGAGTTATGAGGAAAGTGGTCTCTCGATTCTACAGGAGGATGTAAGGAGGGCCCTGTCCAGGACAAAGGTCAGGAAGGCGCCTGGGCCGGATGGCATTCCTCCCCATGTTTTGAAGCTGTGCTCAGAGCAACTTGCACCTGTTTTAACTGACCTCTCTAATATGTCTCTGAGGTGCTGTACTGTTCCACTCAGTTTTAAAAGGTCAGTTGTCATTCCAGTGCCTAAGAACTCACCTGTCACTTGTTTAAATGACTATAGGCCAGTTGCGCTTACATCAGTGTTGATGAAAACCTTTGAATGTCTTGTGCTGGAGTACATTAAAGCCCAGATCCCTGTGTTTGTTGATCCACTCCAGTTCGCATATAGACAGAACAGAAGCATGGAGGATGCTATTTCATTTGCCTTGAACTCAGTGTATAAACACCTGGAGAAGGAAAAATCCCAGGCTAGAATGCTTTTTATTGACTATAGCTCTGCTTTTAATTCTCTTGTTCCTGAAAGACTCATCCAGAAACTGATATTTTTGGGTTTGAATGATACCATTTGCAAATGGATTTTTAATTTTTTTAACTGGAAGACCACAAAAAGTCAAGATCAATGGCTTTGTCTCTGATGAACTTATTGTTAATATTTTGGCTCTTGCTTGCCTCTACTGGTGGTTGGCTCTCACTGCGGTATTGTATCACTTCCTGTTCTGGAGCACAGCGGTGTTTTGCTGTATCTGTTAGCTGTTTAATCTGCGCAGTTAGATTGATCTAATTAATGTAATGTAATCTTCACGTGCCTTAACTAAAGCACTCCCTCTGCTGAATCACCTCTAAATTATTTACACATTATTCACTTTGTGTGTTTTTAGGAATCTGCTAGCTTAGCGCAGCTACTAGCTCTTAGCCGGTTTAGCATGGCGGCTTCTCCTGTCTCTCCCGCACTTTTCTGCTCTGGGTGTGAAATGTTTAGTTATTCCTCTGCCTCCTTTAGCAGTAATGGTACTTGTAATAAGTGTAGCTTATTCGTAGCTTTGGAGGCCAGGCTGGGCGAATTGGAGACTCGGCTCCGCACCGTGGAAAATTCTACAGCTAGCCAGGCCCCTGTAGTCGGTGCGGACCAAGGTAGCTTAGCCGCCGTTACTTTCCCTCTGGCAGATCCCGAGCAGCCGGGAAAGCAGGCCGACTGGGTGACTGTGAGGAGGAAGCGTAGCCCTAAACAGAAGCCCCGTGTACACCGCCAACCCGTTCACATTTCTAACCGTTTTTCCCCACTCAGCGACACACCCGCCGAGGATCAAACTCTGGTTATTGGCGACTCTGTTTTGAGAAATGTGAAGTTAGCGACACCAGCAACCATAGTCAATTGTCTTCCGGGGGCCAGAGCAGGCGACAATGAAGGAAATTTGAAACTGCTGGCTAAGGCTAAGCGTAAATTTGGTAAGATTGTAATTCACGTCGGCAGTAATGACACCCAGTTACGCCAATCGGAGGTCACTAAAATTAACATTGAATTGGTGTGTAACTTTGCAAAAACAATGTCGGACTCTGTAGTTTTCTCTGGGCCCCTCCCCAATCGGACCGGGAGTGACATGTTTAGCCGCATGTTCTCCTTGAATTGCTGGCTGTCTGAGTGGTGTCCAAAAAATGAGGTGGGCTTCATAGATAATTGGCAAAGCTTCTGGGGAAAACCTGGTCTTGTTAGGAGAGATGGCATCCATCCCACTTTGGATGGAGCAGCTCTCATTTCTAGAAATCTGGCCAATTTTCTTAAATCCTCCAAACCGTGACTATCCAGGGTTGGGACCAGGAAGCAGAGTTGTAGTCTTACACACCTCTCTGCAGCTTCTCTCCCCCTGCCATCCCCTCACTACCCCATCCCCGTAGAGACGGTGCCTCCTCCCAGACCACCAATAACCAGCAAAAATCTATTTAAGCATAAAAATTCAAAAAGAAAAAATAATATAGCACCTTCAACTGCACCACAGACTAAAACAGTTAAATGTGGTCTATTAAACATTAGGTCTCTCTCTTCTAAGTCCCTGTTAGTAAATGATATAATAATTGATCAACATATTGATTTATTCTGCCTTACAGAAACCTGGTTACAGCAGGATGAATATGTTAGTTTAAATGAGTCAACACCCCCGAGTCACACTAACTGCCAGAACGCTCGTAGCACGGGCCGAGGCGGAGGATTAGCAGCAATCTTCCATTCCAGTTTATTATTTAATCAAAAACCCAGACAGAGCTTTAATTCATTTGAAAGCTTGACTCTTAGTCTTGTCCATCCAAATTGGAAGTCCCAAAAACCAGTTTTATTTGTTATTATCTATCCTCCACCTGGTTGTTACTGTGAGTTTCTCTGTGAATTTTCAGACCTTTTGTCTGACTTAGTGCTTAGCTCAGATAAGATAATTATAGTGGGCGATTTTAACATCCACACAGATGCTGAGAATGACAGCCTCAACACTGCATTTAATCTATTATTAGACTCAATTGGCTTTGCTCAAAATGTAAATGAGTCCACCCACCACTTTAATCATATCTTAGATCTTGTTCTGTCTTATGGTATGGAAATTGAAGACTTAACAGTATTCCCTGAAAACTCCCTTCTGTCTGATCATTTCTTAATAACATTTACATTTACTCTGATGAACTACCCAGCAGTGGGGAATTAGTTTCATTACACTAGAAGTCTTTCAGAAAGCGCTGTAACTAGGTTTAAGGATATGATTCCCCTTTATGTTCTCTAATGCCATATACCAACACAGTGCAGAGTAGCTACCTAAACTCTGTAAGTGAGATAGAGTATCTCATCAGTAGTTTTACATCCTCATTGAAGACAACTTTGGATGCTGTAGCTCCTCTGAAAAAGAGAGCTTTAAGTCAGAAGTGCCTGACTCCGTGGTATAACTCACAAACTCGCAGCTTAAAGCAGATAACCCATAAGTTGGAGAGGAAATGGCGTCTCACTAATTTAGAAGATCTTCACTTAGCCTGGAAAAAGAGTCTGTTGCTCTATAAAAAAAAGCCCTCCGTAAAGCTAGGACATCTTACTACTCATCACTAATTGAAGAAATTAAGAACAACCCCAGGTTTCTTTTCAGCACTGTAGCCAGGCTGACAAAGAGTCAGAGCTCTATTGAGCCGAGTATTCCTTTAACTTTAACTAGTAATGACTTCATGACTTTCTTTGCTAATAAAATTTTAACTATTAGAGAAAAAATTACTCATAACCATCCCAAAGACATATCGTTATCTTTGGCTGCTTTCAGTGATGCCGATATTTGGTTAGACTCTTTCTCTCAGATTGTTCTTTCTGAGTTATTTTCATTAGTTACTTCATCCAAACCATCAACATGTCTATTAGACCCCATTCCTACCAGGCTGCTCAAGGAAGCCCTACCATTATTTAATGCTTCAATCTTAAATATGATCAATCTACCTTTATAGTTGGCTATGTACCACAGGCTTTTAAGGTGGCAGTAATTAAACCATTACTTAAAAAGCCATCACTTGACCCAGCTATCTTAGCTAATTATAGGCCAATCTCCAACCTTCCTTTTCTCTCAAAAATTCGTGAAAGGGTAGTTCTAAAACAGCTAACTGATCATCTGCAGAGGAATGGTCTATTTGAAGAGTTTCAGTCAGGTTTTAGAATTCATCATAATACAGAAACAGCATTAGTAAGTAAGTCCCTTCAGCTGCTCCCTTGTTTGCACTTGGGGTCGCCACAGCAAATCCAGCATTGGTGAAGGTTACAAATGATCTTCTTATGGCCTCAGACAGTGGACTCATCTCTGTGCTTGTTCTGTTAGACCTCAGTGCTGCTTTTGATACTGTTGACCATAAAATTTTATTACAGAGATTAGAGTATGCCATAGGTATTAAAGGCACTGCACTGCGGTGGTTTGAATGATATTTATCTAATAGATTACAATTTGTTCATGTAAATGGGGAATCGTCTTCACAGACTAAGGTTAATTATGGAGTTCCACAAGGTTCTGTGCTAGGACCAATTTTATTCACTTTATACATGCTTCCCTTAGGCAGTATTATTAGACGGCATTGCTTAAATTTTCATTGTTACGCAGATGATACCCAGCTTTATCTATCCATGAAGCCAGAGGACACACACCAATTAGCTAAACTGCAGGATTGTCTTACAAACATAAAGACACGGATGACCTCTAATTTCCTGCTTTTAAACTCAGATAAAACTGAAGTTATTGTACTTGGCCCCACAAATCGTAGAAACATGGTGTCTAACCAGATCCTTACTCTGGATGGCATTACCCTGACCTCTAGTAATACTGTGAGAAATCTTGGAGTCATTTTTGATCAGGATATGTCATTCAAAGCGGATATTAAACAAATATGTAGGACTGCTTTTTTGCATTTACGCAATATCTCTAAAATTAGAAAGGTCTTGTCTCAGAGTGATGCTGAAAAACTAATTCATGCATTTATTTCCTCTAGGCTGGACTATTGTAATTCATTATTTTCAGGTTGTCCTAAAAGTTCCCTGAAAAGCCTTCAGTTAATTCAAAATGCTGCAGCTAGAGTACTAACAGGGACTAGAAGGAGAGAGCATATCTCACCCATATTGGCCTCTCTTCATTGGCTTCCTGTTAATTCTAGAATAGAATTTAAAATTATTCTTCTTACTTATAAGGTTTTGAATAATCAGGTCCCATCTTATCTTAGGGACCTCATAGTACCATATCACCCCAATAGAGCGCTTCGCTCTCAGACTGCAGGCTTACTTGTAGTTCCTAGGGTTTGTAAGAGTAGAATGGGAGGCAGAGCCTTCAGCTTTCAGGCTCCTCTCCTGTGGAACCAGCTCCCAATTTGGATCAGGGAGACAGACACCCTCTCTACTTTTAAGATTAGGCTTAAAACTTTCCTTTTTGCTAAAGCTTATAGTTAGGGCTGGATCAGGTGACCCTGAACCATCCCTTAGTTATGCTGCTATAGACTTAGACTGCTGGGGGGTTCCCATGATGCACTGAGTGTTTCTTTCTCTTTTTGCTCTGTATGCACCACTCTGCATTTAATCATTAGTGATTGATCTCTGCTCCCCTCCACAGCATGTCTTTTTTCTGGTTCTCTCCCTCAGCCCCAACCAGTCCCAGCAGAAGACTGCCCCTCCCTGAGCCTGGTTCTGCTGGAGGTTTCTTCCTGTTAAAAGGGAGTTTTTCCTTCCCACTGTTGCCAAGTTCTTGCTCACAGGGGGTCGTTTTGACCGTTGGGGTTTTTACGTAATTATTGTATGGCCTTGCCTTACAATATAAAGCGCCTTGGGGCAACTGTTTGTTGTGATTTGGCGCTATATAAATAAAATTGATTGAATTGATTGATTGAATATTGGCTTGCCACAAGGTTGTATTTTAAGACCACTGTTGTACACTTTGTACACTTATGACTGTGTTGCTTCCTTTCCTAAGAATTTGATGATTAAGTATGCAGATGACAGAGCTATTATTGGTTTGATCTCATCTCAGGATGACTCTTTGTATAGATCTGAAGTGCAAAAGGTGGTTTCCTGGAGTGAGGAAAACAATTTGAAGTTAAATACTGCAAAAACGTTTGAGTTGTTGACTTCAGTAAAAACAGATCTCATGTTCTCATTATATTAAATGGTGCTGAGATCCAAACAGTTAAAAACTGTACATTTCTTGGAATGTTTTTATCTGATGACTTGAGCTGAAATTATAACACCAGTGAAACTGTTAAAAAGTCTCAACAGCGGCTTTTTTTCTGCGTAAGCTGAAATAATTCACTCAAGAATATTCTGTTAAATTTCTGTCATAGCTGCACTGAAAGTCTTCTTACAAATGCTATAACTGCATGGTTTGGAAATGCCACTGCTAAAGAAAGAAAGGCTTTGAATAAAGTGGTTGGTTCAGCCAGTAGAACTATTGGTGTGGAACTGTCTGTCCTGGAGGACATTTACAAAAAAAGGCTTCAGTCCCAGTCTTAGGCCATTACTAAAGCCCCCCTGCATCCCACCAGGGACCTGTTTGAGCTTATTCTCTTGGGTAGGCGCTATCGGTCTATTAAATGTGGGACATCACGTTACAGTAAAAGCTTCTTCCCACAAGCTGTGGCAATGATCAATACTCTGTTCTAAATGTATCTTAAATTTATTTTGTGGCTTTGTCGTTTTTATGGCGTTTTATGTCTTTTATGTCTTTTTACTGTTTTGTGTATGTCTTGCTAGTGCACTTTGAGCTCCTTGCACTTTTTTCCCAATGTGGTTTTAATACTGCAAATGGCAAATAAAAATACAACTTGAAACTTACATTTAGATCAGTCCAGTGGTCCAGATATTGCTGTAGTCATATCTATTACTATTAAACTGATTTTGATTCCAATTGTAGCATTTGTCAGAACAACCCCTAAAAGGCAAAAACACCAAAATTCTTCACTGAGGTATAAAAGGTCACAGGTTATGCAAATGTTGTTGTATTTCAGAAAAAAAAAAGCCCAATAGCAATGTCTAAAGTATTTTTAGTGTAAAACAATGTTAAAATGTTGAAACAGAGGTATGCTATAATTGCCCAGTTTCATACTTATTAAATAGTTGTCCTTATGATGAAACATAGGCCTATGACTCCCACAATTATGTGTAACATACATCACAATTCATGGTATGAAATTTATTATCATCTTTTTCATCACAGAAGAGATATAAATAATTAACAAAGAAAATCAACAAGTACAAATCAACATACGAGGTCTGTCAATAAAGTAACGGTCCTTTTTACTTTTCATGTCCAGCTCTTCACAATTTCTCTGATACTTACTGGACTGGTAAGCATTGAAAGCCGAGATAGGCATGTCCAAACTTGTCCTCTGGCACTCCGAAACGGAGGTGTTCCTTTGTCTCGGTTCCAAAGCGAATCAGTCTTTATGCACGAAGCCTCCGCACAGCTTTCCATGACAAAATCTCTTGTTAAAAGTGAAATCTGCCGGAAAATGGCTGATGTCCAGCTCTTGTGATACCCAGAGAAAGAGCACACGACGGTCTCGTATCCACAGAGCCATCCGTTTAGAAATGGTCCGGTGGCTTGTGCCGCGTCGTCGCAGCTCGAAGCGCGGCGCGCCGAGCGTCCTTAAAGGGGTCCTTAAAGCTGTAGTAACAGTCCTTATTCTCTGTGAAGCCCGTAAAATTTTTACAGAAAGCCAGATAAATTTTTCGAATGGTTTCCAGGTGCCTGTCTCTAACAGCTTCTGAAAAAATTCTGATGGAAAAAAAGTCCTTTTCATTCCGCCATTTCCAGACAATGAAAATCCGACTATGGGGCGGGACCACTCCTTCCCAAGGAGTGCTCACAGGCGAATGACGTCACCGACAGGCGTGGAAAAACTCACGCATGCGCACGAGGGTTCAAGCATGTCTGACATAAAAACATATGAATGAAATCCATATAGTTTTTGAAAAAAATAAAAAGGACCGTTACTTTATTGACAGCCCTCGTATAAAAGAGGTTTATTGATGTGTGTCAAGTAAACGTGTTAGAGATGAATTATCTCTCATTTATTAAAGACAAAAGTATCTCTATGAATAATTACATGTTAATAATAACATATTTTGCTCTCTTTTAGTAACACAAATAATATATATTTTATATATACAGTATGACACGTTTTGGATTTCATATATTACAATATAATATAAATCCTCATCATCCCCATGGTTATAACAAAGAATAACATTCTAATGGCAATATGGAAAAAAAATAAAGTAGATTGTTAGCAGTCTATTTCATACCTAGTTAAACTATCATTTGAAGTCTTAATTTTCTGAATATAAAAAATAAATTGCAAATTGCTAGATTCTCAACATCACAAAAATATATGAAACTACAAACCAGACAATTATGGAGTACCTCTTTTTGTTTCATTAAAAGAGGTACTATATTAAAATACTTCAACATTTTAATGTTGTTTTACATTAAAAAATACTTTAGACATTGTTGTTGTGCCATTTTATCTGAAATACAAGAATATTTGCATAACCTGTAACCTTTTATACCTCAGTGAAGAGTTTTGTCGTTTTTGCCTTACGAAAAATGGCATTTATAGGGTACGTCTTTTTGTTGTGTGAAAACAGGTACTGAGGACTGAAATTTTCAATGTTAACATTTTATTTTATTAATGGGACACTCTAAGGCTTCAGAAAAATATAGGTTTGTAGAGTTGTGGGGGGGATTGCACGTAAACCCATGTTGGCCCACGGACTATGTCTGTCTGTTAGCAGGATTACATCAAAACAACTGCACGGATTTTGACAAAATTTTCACCACATATGGATATTAGGCCATGGAAGAACCCATTAAATTTTGGAGGTAATCCAGATGGAGATTCTGGATCATGTTTCAATTCATACAGGCTTTGAAGGATTACTGCTTGAAGAATTATGTCAAACTACAGCAGGTATTTTGATGAAATTTTCAAAGCAGATAGATATTAGGGTATGAAGACTACACTGAATTTTGGAGGTGATCTGGATCCAGACTTCACTTTATATAGGCTTTGAAGGATTACGTCAAAACTACTTCATGGATTCTCACAAAATTTTCACCACTGATACGTATTAAGCCATGGAAGACCCATCAAAGTTTGGAGGTGATCCGGATCCGGATTGTGGATCAATATTTCACTTTATATAGGCTTTGAAGGATTATGTCAAAACTACTTCATAGATTCTCACCAAATATGCACCACAGATAGATATTAGGGCATGGAAAACTCCACCAAATTTTGGAAGTGACCCCAATCCAGGATCAAGATTTCTTTTTATATAGACTTTGAAGGATTACTTCAAAACTACTCCACGGATTCTGACCAAATTTTCAGTACAGATAGATATTAGGGCATTGAAAACTCCACCAAATTTTGGAAGTGACCCCGATCCAGGATCAACATTTCTTTTTATATAGGCTTTGAAGGATTACTTCAAAACTACTTCACGGATTCTGACCAAATTTTCAGCACAGATACATATTAGGGCATGGAAAACTCCACCGAATTTTGGAGGTGATCTGGATTGGCAGACATTACAAATCTTTGGTTGCTCTTGGTTTTTATTTTTTGGGGGGTGGGGGTTACCCACCCAACCAACCCTTGCATTTAAGATTTTTGCTGCTGTCTCATACTCAACCTCACAGACACAAGAATAAAAATAAGGATGGCTCAAGAGAAGAAAAAATTAAAAACAATGAAAAAAGAACACCGAGCACCCTCGCCTCGTGGCTGTTTATCTTCAGGCTGCTTGTGTTTGAGCAAGTGCGAATGCACGTCTGCATGGTTTTATATATTTATTTATTTATTTATTCATGCAGTTGTGGCTTGGTGGGGGGGGGTTGCACACTTTCATGTTTACTCCATCCACTTGAACCGGTACCAGGTGTGCTATCACACATGGGCAAGACACACGTACTTGTCAGCAAGGGAGGGAGAAAGAAAAACATGGAAAGAGATGGGCTGAGAGCCGGAGCGGGTAAGTGAATAAAAAATTCATACAGCTGCGAGTCCCTAAAGCCCCTCTGTCTTTGCCAGGAGTCCTCAGCTTTCAAACTGCAGGCAGGGACGGTGGGACTGTGCAAGACGCACTCATAAGAAGCGATGGGAAGAACAGGGCCAGAGGAGGTGTTGTCTTGGAATCAGGAGTAAGCCGATTGAGAAGCAACAGCACAACAACAACAACAACATCCCTTAATAGCAGCAGGGTGTTCATGACAGCATCCTAACAGGGTGCTGGATCCTTTTCACCACTGTGGCGCGTTTCCCTTCTCTAAGCAAAGAGTGAGAACAGATTGCGTGTGCTTGCACCGTTTTACCGTCGGCTTTCACAATGCCTACACTGAAATAGTGTAAAAATGGGATTTGATGCAAATTAGTTTAAATAAGAGGCTCACGGCTCTGAAAAATGCACATGCGGGAGTGCAACAAAAAACGGAAGATAGGGATCTTTGTAATTATAAAGACAACATCTCGACTTTTACCAGTGACACAGCCTTGAGCTTAAAAAAAGGCAAAAAAAAGAAAAATATGAAAACAAACAAAAAAATGAACGAGGTTGAATTGGTCTCTTCTTTACAGACCACTGCAAGCGTTACCATAGCCATGCAGCATCCTTGGGATTCCAGGGCACAGGGAGTTAAAGGAGGGAGAACTTTTAGAGCTCTACCTCGCTCCGTGTTTAAAAGTGGGTCAACAAGCACACACACATACTGGCTCATACTCTCATGCACACATTTCCAAATCTACTGTACTCCTACTTGTCTGTGTGCTGGGATCAAGCACTTTCATGAGTTGCAGTCTGTTTTTTTCTCCGAGGGCATATGAGCATGACGGCCAAGAAGTAAAGATAAACATAAAGTGTTTGAACAGCTGGAGATGTGCATTGACAGTAAATCCAGTCATATTTATTTTAGAGCATTTAATTTCATTGCACTATATATATCTAGGATGAATTATACACAGATATCATTCGGAACTCATATGATAAATAAAAATGTTGTTATTTGTGATGTATTTTTACACTATGTTGCTTACACTGGATTTCATTCCCCTTCTCTCCAGTGCATACCTGTACCTCTCCAGGATCACCTTAACTGCTCCTTAAGCTTACTGATCCTCATCACAATGTCATCAAATAGCATTATAGTCTAAGGGGATGCTTGCTTTACCTTGACCGACAATCTTCTCATTACCTTTGCAAGCAAAAAAGGGCTCAGAGCTAATCCTTGATGCAAACTTTAAATGCATCCATCATTCCTACACCAGACCTCACCACTATCACCCTGAACTCCTACACATCCCGCCCTAAATTCGCAAACTTCCCAGTGCCCCGTTATTAGCTTAATATAACTCCTCAAACACACAATGCAGCCCATTTTCTATTCTGTGCTTTTTCTTCTGCAGCTTTGCACAACACCATAATTTTTAAAGCCAAGTACTTCAAGCTAAAGTATCTTTCAAATTTCATAAAACTGATCAAATTTAATCTCCAGCGAACACCAAACATTATAATATAGGATTATTTTTGTAACATGTTACAAAATTACAGCTCATTTTAATGAATAGGACATATTTATATGCGGGAAAATATACCATAGTGAATACTGTCTTATCCTTCATCACCATCATGCAACCTAACTACAGGAGGAAGCACTTTTGCACATGTGTGAGGTTTTGAGATCATCTGTGAAGCATCTTAATTTAACATCCATATCATTTCTTGTAAATCACTTCCAAATCTGCCATATTTTGGTCATAGAATCTGATTCTTTGAATTTCTCCCCCTCAGGGTTGTAAATTCTAAATTGCTTCCAGTAGGCATGGATTTTTTATCATATTTACAATATCACTACCTTATCTAAATGCTAAGAAATAAAAATATAGTATTACTAACGAAAATGATTTGTATGACTTATATATATATATATATATTTATATATATATATATATATATATGGCATGAAAGAACTCCAGCCATGTTTACACACTTTTAACCTTTATTTCACCATGTTTGTCCCATTGAGATCAGAAGATCTCTTTTTCAGTGAAGACCTGACCACAAATTCCACTTTCAATCAATCAATCAATCAATTTTTTTTATATAGCGCCAAATCACAACAAACAGTTGCCCCAAGGCGCTTTATATTGTAAGGCAAGGCCATACAATAATTATGTAAAACCCCAACGGTCAAAACGACCCCCTGTGAGCAAGCACTTGGCAACAGTGGGAAGGAAAAACTCCCTTTTAACAGGAAGAAACCTCCAGCAGAACCAGGCTCAGGGAGGGGCAGTCTTCTGCTGGGACTGGTTGGGGCTGAGGGAGAGAACCAGGAAAAAGACATGCTGTGGAGGGGAGCAGAGATCGATCACTAATGATTAAATGCAGAGTGGTGCATACAGAGCAAAAAGAGAAAGAAACAGTGCATCATGGGAACCCCCCAGCAGTCTACGTCTATAGCAGCATAACTAAGGGATGGTTCAGGGTCACCTGATCCAGCCCTAACTATAAGCTTTAGCAAAAAGGAAAGTTTTAAGCCTAATCTTAAAAGTAGAGAGGGTGTCTGTCTCCCTGATCTGAATTGGGAGGTGGTTCCACAGCAGAGGAGCCTGAAAGCTGAAGGCTCTGCCTCCCATTCTACTCTTACAAACCCTAGGAACTACAAGTAAGCCTGCAGTCTCAGAGCGAAGCGCTCTATTGGGGTGATATGGTACTACGAGGTCCCTAAGATAAGATGGGACCTGATTATTCAAAACCTTATAAGTAAGAAGAAGAATTTTAAATTCTTTTCTAGAATTAACAGGAAGCCAATGAAGAGAGGCCAATATGGGTGAGATATGCTCTCTCCTTCTAGTCCCTGTCAGTACTCTAGCTGCAGCATTTTGAATTAACTGAAGGCTTTTTAGGGAACTTTTAGGACAACCTGATAATAATGAATTACAATAGTCCAGCCTAGAGGAAATAAATGCATGAAGTAGAAGATGATATCTCGGCAATGTGGTGGAGGTGTCTTCCTGCTTTTATTCCAGATGTGAGTAGATGATTAGTGACAGCTGTCATGGATGATGAGTGACAGCTGTCACCACGGCTTGTTCCTGGAGGCGGCAGCGCCCTCTCGTGCCTGAAGCCCGCACTTCAGGCAGGGCGTCCTCTGGTGGTGGGCCAGCAGTACCTCCTCTTCTGGCGGCCCACACAACAGGTACTTCATCTCTTTTCAGCTTTAGTGTTAATCTTAAAGAAACATTGTTTTTCCTCACTCTGATACAACTGCTACAGATTCTAAACTAAAATTTAAAAAAAATCTACTCATATTGTGTAAAACAGTAAACACTGATTCATCATGATGAATACCATATAAAATAATCTATATGCTGTAAAAAAAAAAAAAAAAGGAGCCACATGACATTTGGCTCTAATGCAGTTTCAAGGATCTTCTACAACAAGCTTCTAGTTGTGCATAAATGAAATCCATCAGGTCTAAATCTAGCATTGATACTGTATCTCTCAACACTGGGTCTTGACTCCAGCAGTTTGTTCCATTACCATTCCAGTGGGTTTATCTAGAATATGTTTTTTCCAGCTCATTATGCCCACTTTCGCCTCCCATAAGGTCATTACTCCCAATCACTGTGTTCATTTTCACACATGCCAAACCATTATTCCACACTTGGCATGTCTTTTTACCCTTCTGTAATGCTCTCTCATCCACAAACAGTCTTCCTTTACTTTGTCTTTCAGGTTTTGTTACAGTGAGATTGCATGAAAGCATTCAATATTATGAGGATATCATGAAATCATACCAAGTGGAGAAAATACCCTAAAATATAGGCTTATGGACTTTACATTTGTTATGTGGCGATGCATTATAATGCTCTTCAAAGCTGTGTGCTGGGTTTTTTGAAGCAGCTTGCAGGTGTGGAAAGGAATTTACACAATATGCATTACTCTCAAAAGATTTTCAGTATCAACACTCAGTGCCTGTAGAGATTACAGCAGTGTTGAGAATGCATTCAAACCCCTGTTAAAGTGACCTTTGGCACTGCAGAATGATGTCACTTAAGAAGTAAACTTTGCAAAACACACACAGATAACAAGAAAACTATCATCACCCATGCAAAGCACTGGTCAAAGCTTGGTACCACATTTTGTTAACACAGATGTCCAAATTAATGGGTGCAACATATGTCTACATGCATGCAAGCGAAAACATTTCACAATAATGAGCATCTGGATGCACATAAATGTAAACTTTATTGAATCATATATTAATTGATACAATCTACTGAATGTGCATTCTAAACAATCATATTCATGAACAAATTAAAACTAATAGTACCTCCATAGATGTTTGTTAATAATAATAATAATAATAATAATAATAATAAAGAGCTGCAGACACCCACTTGGGTTTGGTTTTGTTGCATCAAGACATTATCATTCTGTTCACAAATGGACTGCCTTATATAATACTTTTCCATCTGAATCAGAATTTCAAAGCGTTTACAATGTTGCCTCACATTCACACACTGATGTCAGGGTGCTGCCATGCAAGGCCATCACTACACGCCGGAAGAAACTTCAGGATGAAGTTCCTTGCCGAAGGGCCTTTAGTGATTTTTCAGACTGGCTGTGGTTTGGATGTGGCTGGAAGCTCAGTTCAAATTACTGAAATAAAAATGATCCTCAGGAAATGAATTATTTACAGTGCATCTGGAAAGTAATGAGAGCGCTCACTTTTCCCGCATTTTGTTATGTTACAGCCTTATTCCAAATTGAGTAAATTTTTGTTTTCTGTCAAAATTCTACTCACAACTCCCCCTAATGAGAATGTGAAAAAAAAAAGTTTTTAGAAATTTTAGCAAATTTATTAAAATAATAACAATAATAATAATATTACTACTACTACTACTAACAATAATAATAATAATAATAAACAAATCAATCACATGCACATAAGAATTCACACTCTTTGCTCAATACTTTGTTGATGCACCTTTGGCAGTAATTACAGCTTCATGTCTAAATAATAAATAATAATAAAATATGATGCACAAACGTGGCACAACTATCTTTGGACAGTTTGTCCATTCCTCACTGCAGCACCTCTCAAGCTCCATCAGGTTGGATGGGGAGCGTCGGTGCACAGCCATTTTCAGATCTTGTCAGAGATGTTCAATCAGATTCAGGTCTGGGCTCTGGCTGGGCCACTCAAGGACATTCACGGAGTTGTCCTGAAGCTAATCGTTTGATATCTTGACTGTGTGCTTAGGGTCATTGTCCTGCGGAAAGATGAACTGTCACCCCAGTCTGAGGTCAAGAGCGCTCTGGAGCAGGTTTTCATCCAGGACTTCTCTGAACATTGCTGCATTCATATTTTCCTCAGAGCTGACTAGTCTCTCAGTTGCAGCTCTGACAGAGTGACCATCGGATTCTTGCCCATGATCGCTCCCACGATGGCTTAGTTTAGACAAGTAGCCAGCTCTAGGAAGAGTCCCAGTGGATTCGAACATCTTCCATTTACACATGATGGAGGCTACCGCGCTGATTTGGACTTTCAAAGCAGCAGAAATGTTTCTGTACCCTTCCCCAGATTTGTGTCTTGAGACAATCCTGTCTCAGAGGTCTACATGCAATTCCTTTAACTTTATGCTTGGTTTGTGCTCTGACATGCATTGTCAACTGTGGGACTTCATATGTAGACAGTTTTGTGCCTTTCAAAATCATGTCCAATCAATTGAATTTACCACAAGTGGACTCCAAATAAGGTGTAGAAACATCTGAAGGATGATCAGTGGAGACAGGATGCACCTGAGCTCAGTATTGAGCTTCATGGGAAATGCTGTGAATTCTTATGTACATGTGGTTTCTTAGTTTTTTTTTATTATTATTATTAATAAATTTGCAAAAAAAAAAAAAAAAACTTTTTTCACATTGTCATTATGGGGTATTGTGTGTAGGAATTTTTCAGAACATGATTTTCATCCATTTTGGAATTAGGCTGTAACAAAAAATGTGGAAAAAGTGAAGTGCTATAAATATTTTCCAGATGCACTGTATATGTAAATGGTATCTTACGCCCTGTGATATACTGGCATCCTGTTCAGGGTGTCCTCTGCCTCTTGCTCTATGACTCCTGGGACAGCTCCAGCCCCCTCATAATCCTTAATTGGAGTAATCAGGTATAGAAAATGAATGAATGAATGATTGAGCATTGGCTAAACTTATCACTTAAAATTATATGTCAACACATGGTTGCTGCGTATCATTACAAAGGTTTAAAGAAAGACATTTCTTTTAAAACTGCAATTAGTGCAATTTATAACATAAACATTAATTTGCTGCTGTGGTTACCAGGAGAAACATTTCTGAATAATAAAAATGCTTGATCATGGACTGTTAATAAAAATTTTTTTTTCACCTTCAACCAAGTAAAATTCCCTTGGTAGATTCTTTACTTAAAATGTAACTATGGTAAAACAGCTCTGACATAGTCGCTGGGGTGCAAAGATGCTAATGAGAAAACCGAAGGGAAAAGGATCAGAAGACACAACTGGAGAAAGGACACGCTGAAGGAACATGATCAATGACTGTGATTTGGAAGTCTGTTAGATGTGCTACGGCTCTGGTGAAGAGAATTCATCTTCCTTCTCTGCATCTTTGACAAAGTGGTGAAGAATCAAAGTAACAGACGTATAATGTAACGGGACGAAGAGATCAAACAATGTGTTTTCCACCATTTTTAATCTCACTCTCATACATACAAAGGGAGACAGCTGATGCAGATACTTGGCAGCTTTGTGTTCACACATAGTGCAGCAGCTAAGAGAATATTTAGAGGAAAATCATGCAAATGGTGATACAAGCACCAAAGCTGGCAAAAATACCCCTTAGACATTACTCTTTTGAGAAAAAAAAAACAATTGGCCACTTGAATTTTCAATAGGTGGCCAGGTAGGGGTCAATTGAAGAATTACACGGGTCAAAATTAAAAATGCTCAAATCATTTTGAAAACTACACCATATTATTTGTCTGATTGTAAAGTTTCCAAAAAGGCATAGTTTGGGCTATCTGTGACTGAATGATCAGGAGGTATGGGGTAAAAACAGCAACAATTATGACAAAAGTCAGTTTCAGTTTGTACAGGGGTCAAAAGTTAAAGTTGCTCCAATTTTGTAAAAAAAAAAAAAAAAAAATGATACAAATAATTAGTTCAATTAACAGGGTATTAAAAAGTTATTGTTTGGACCATGTATCATGCTTAGTTATGTTACGGGGTAACATATGTCACATGTCATAGAATCCAGTGGACATTGACCATGTTTGACCTTTACATAGGAGACCAAACATTCAACACAATCAAAACTATTCCATTTATTAATTCTATTAGCTCAACCAATAATTTGCAACACTTTTTACCAAAATTGAAGGAACTTTAACTTTTGACCCAGGTACAAACTGAAACTGACCTTTGTCACCATTCTTGCTGTTTTTACCCCATAACTCCTGAACATTCAGTCATAGATAGTCCAAACTATACCTTTTTGGAATCTGTACGATCAGACAAATACTGTGTTGTATTTTTCAAAATGATTTGAGCATTTTTAATTTTGACCATTTGCACGATTGTTTCAGTTATCTGCTGCACTAACAAGACCACATCACTTAAAGCGAATGGCCTTGCAGTGGTTGGAGAGAAAAACTGTAATGGAAAAAAAGGCTGAATGAAAGTTCATGTTGAACTTACCAGAGTGTGTATGTGTGTGTCTGTGTGTGTTTGTGTAAGAAAGTGAGATAGAAAAGAGATGTGGAGGATAAAAGCAGCACAAGATGAAAATATGTAAAAATAAAATGGAGAAGACTGAGCAGGCAGTACAGCAGTGGCTTCATCGTGGTCCCCAGATGCTACAGAACTTTTTGTGGTTTTGCATCTTTCACAGTCCGCAACCAGTGGCTGCTTGTGGTGAAAGGGAGCAGCACTGTGCAACATTCATGAGACTCAGTGACCACTCCAATGTGAATCAACACAAAGTGCATAAATTAAAAGCTATTAAAAGCACTGATAGAGCACGCTCTGGAGCAGGTTTTCATCCAGGATGTCTCTGGACATTGCTGCATTTATTTTCCCTCAATCCTGACTAGTTTTCCTGTTCCTGTAGCTGAGAAACATCTCCACAGCATGATGTTGCCACCACCATGCTTCACTGTAAGGATGATGCCTGGTTGTGTCCAAACATGATGCCCGAAATTCACATCTCATCAGACCACAGACTTTTGTTTCTCATGGTCTGAGAGTCCTTCAGGTGTCTTTTGGCAAACTCCAGTGGGGCTGCCATGTGCCTTTTACTAAAGGAGTGGCTTCTGTTTGCCCACTCTACGTTAAAAACTAGATTGGTGGATTGCTACAGATGGTTGTCCTTCTGGAAGGTTCTCCTCTCTCCACAGAGGAATGCTGGATCTCTGAGAGAGTGACCAATGGGTTCTTGGTCACCTCAGTGACAAAGGTCCTTCTCCTCTGATCACTCAGTTTAGACAGGTGTCCAGCTTCTGTAAAAGTCCTGGTGGATCTAAACTTGTTCCATTTATGGATGATGTGTTCATTAGGACCTTCAACAGAGCAGAAATGTTTCTGTACCCTTCCTCAGATTTGTGCCTCCAGATAATCCCACCTCGGAGATCTGCAGACAATTCCTCTGAATTCATGCTTGGTTTGTGCTCTGACATGCACTGTCAACTGTGGGACCTTATATGTAGACAGGTGTGTGACTTTCTAAATCATGTCCAATCAACTGAGTTTACCACAGGTGGACTCCTGTTTAGCTGCAGAAACATCCCAAGGATGATCAGTGTTAAAAGAATGCACCTGAGCTCAATTTTGAGTTCCAGGGCAAAGGCTGTGGATGTACATGTGATTTCTTAGTTATTTAAAATTTTAATACATTTGCAAAGATCTCAAAATGTCTTTCATTGGTCATTATGGGGTATTGTTTGTAGACATTTGAGGAAATAAAACATGACTTTCATCCATTTTGGAATAAGGCTGTAACATAACAAAATGTGGATAAAAAAATTACGTGCTATGAATACTTTCTGGATGCACTGTATTTGAAATGGCACAAACAAATTAAAATGAGTAAAATCCCAAGGGGCTGAATACTTTTTCAAGGCACTGTATTGGGTAAGCATTCTGTCAAAGGTGTATGTTAACTAATATCGACAACTGTTTATGCAAAAACCCTTCTTGGCAGTGTTTGAACAGGATCTTTAACAGTGTAAGTTCTCGATTGCACAATCCGTCAAATAAGCTGGCATGATATTAGCGTTGCCTCAGCATTAAAATCTTTATGGATCAGGCTATAGCTCAGATCATAAGCCATATTGTTTTCTTCCAAAACTTTCACCTGTGTGAAGGTGTCAATCTTCCACGACCCTCTATCAGGAGAATATTGGCTGTAATTCTACAGGGTGATGGTAACCTGTTTTCCCCTCTTCTCCTTGGTGCCAACTTTGTCTTCCCTTTCTGCTTTCTTTCTCCCATTTATATTTCCTGCAGACTGGTGAAATTAGCCCAGTTTCTCTTGTTTTGCTAAGGTCATACAGGAGGAACACTTGTGGGATTCAGCCTTCAGGAAAAATGAAAAAAAAATCTTAATTTCTTTTATAACTTTTAACGTCCCTTCTTCCTACCTTTTTAGCCAAGGTCAACATTTCTGTTTATACTTTTCTGATCTCGTCTCTCAACCTAAATTGTCATGTAAAAAATTGACAACATGGGCATCCTGGGAAGGTCAATCACTGCTTTTATGCTGCTTCATATACCTGTGCTCCCTACTGTTTCTGAAATGACAAAGCAGGGGGAATCTGAGTAAAACATTATCTGTCTCTCACTCAAGAAGAATTTCAATCAAAGTGAACTCGATACAGTGAAATTCTCAAGACACATGAGCTCGGAGAGTGACTCATCCTATTGCAATCTGTTCAATCAAATGATGCCCACAGTGGATGACAACAATGATGCATTTTCAAGATCACCACAAATGTGATGATCTGGTGGTTAAGGTGTTGGGCTTGAGTCCAGAAGATCATGGGCTCAAATCCCCGCCTGACTGGAAAATCACTAAGGGCCCTTGGGCAAGGCCTTTAATCCCCTATTGCTCCCGGTGTGTAGTGAGCGCCTTGTATGGCAGCACCCTGACATCGGGGTGAATGTGAGGCATGATTGTAAAGCGCTTTGAGCGTCTGATGCAGATGGAAAAGTGCTATATAAATGCAGTCCATTTACCATTACCATTACAAATGGTTATTCAGGCTTGGAAGTGTTACTTTAAAAATATATTTTCATGAAATTATGAATGACTTGTTTGATCCAAAACCTAGCCTAAGGATTATAATAGTAATGTGACATGCTGATGTCCATTACATTTAGACCACATTAGCAGAAGAAGCTAGCATGTTGCCCATGGGGATCCATGGGCTCTAGATTAGGTAGTGTTTATAAAAAAGATAGCTGACATTTTTCAAGGGTGGGAATAAATTATGCAATGTTTCTATAATGAGTTGGAATCATGTGTGAGGCCAGAATGTTTTTAGAACCTTAGACGTCAACAATTTTTAGAAGAAGAACTCAAACCTTTTATTTCCTGTTAGTTATGTAAATTTTAATGTTAATTTACTCTCTTAATGTATTCATAAATTGTTAGGTTCTTGTTATCATATATACACCATTATCATTGGCATCATTATTATTTTTGTCAGTATTATTATAATTATTGTTATTATTGCTATTTTATTATTACTTCTAATTTGATTTTTAAATGGACCTCAATGGAAATAAGTGTTTTCGCTTTCTTGGGTTGTCCATGTATTTACAATTATATTATGTACCGACACAAAGATGATTTACCACCCCCTGCTGGAATGGCATTTGAGTCCAGAATGTAGTTAGCATCATTAGCTAATATCTATAGCTCTCCAAAATATCAGCCCTATCAATGTTCCGTTTTGGCGGCATTCATCCTTGACCCCAAAATACATTAGCATACCAAACAGCAAATCAGCTGTTAGCTGTCCTCAGTTTCTCTGTGATCGAAGTTACACATGCATGCAAGCACACCTTTTTTCCTTTTCCGCATTCTGCCACAAGCAGGTGCAAACAGACAGTGGTTGAAGACATCAAATCCAATACACGTATTACATGTATTTTTGGAGACCACATGGCTTGTCTCCTGACCCTGAAGGATTCAGAAGTGATACAAGTTATCTGGGAGACCACCTAGGAAGACTGGGTGCTGCGTGTGTTTCTCCATGAACAACTCGGTTTACGTCAGGAAGGACATTGGTGTAAAACTGGTGACAAATCCCAATGTAGATCTGTATGGGATCCACTGTGGCAACCATGAAAAACTGGGGGCAGCTGAAAGGCAACAAAATTATGTAATGCCTGAGCAGTCAGCTCTGTGGGAGAAGGAGTTGGGCTACCGATATGTAGAGGGTATGTAGTGTTTGATTCCCGACTATGTTAGATGTCCTTGTTGTTGGACAAGACACTCTAACTATATTGTCCCAGTCCATCGCCCTCAAAACGGATACCATCTTTGGCTGGAGAAGTAACCTGACATCCCTTCTAGGGTGAGTCATGGACTCTGATCTGCTTCATGTTACAGACTTTGGGGATACGTATTGGCACCAGTGAGCCTCAAGGCCAATCAAGAAATTATCTTCTCTTATTACTTAACCCTGCTACTCTACAAGCCAGCAATATCTCAAGACTAGTTATGGTGTACATCCCTCTTTTACCCTAATTTTAAGTCATGATTCAGATCAGGGGTGCAGCACATGTTTTTTTTTTTTTTGTCCATCTTCACTCATCAGATAAAATCAGGTCTTCAATCTCTAACCTACATGACTTGGAATGATCGTAAACAATCAATTCCAGTAGTGAGTTCCTATTGAGTTTTAATCAAGATTTTTTATGTTCTTCTGTCTTTTCTTGCAGTTGCCCAGCCTGCAGATTTCACAGGTCAAGGAGCCATTCAGAAAGCTTTAATTAGGTTTTTCAAGTTAATGAGTTCACAGGCATCATACAAATTGTTCTGTCAAACCCTGACTTTGAGCCAGATCTTGGCAGCTAGAATTGTTTGGGTGTGAGCCGAGCAGAGTAAAGAACTTTTAATCATGTTCAATTTCATTACCTCCCAAATGAGTATGTTTATTTCTTCTCTGTCTTCTTGCCACTAATTCCTACTTAAAGCTTTCCCCATGTCTGTGATGGACACTACGTATTATCCTGTTTGATGTCAATTCCATCATTATTCCACTGAAACCTTGATGGATCTGTCCGTAGCGCATTTGGAGGGGAAATTGCAACAAGATGCCATGGGTGATGGACAGAAGGCAGTGAAAAGAGTTGGTAATTTGGGACTTGGAGTACATTTGAGCACCAAATGCCCCCATGAAGACAACGAGGCAGCCCAGACAAAAATATGAGCTTTGGTTTAAAGGTGAAATATGGCAGGCTGACCCCATTCCCTTTCCACAGATCTAATTCAGCGTAGCCAAAATGAGGATGGGTATTGCCTAAACCGCTAAGTTGCCGGATGTGAAGTGTGTTCTTAGAACCGAAATTGACTTTCAATAGCGTGGGCTGTAAATGAAGAGGAGATTTATGTGGCTGTGGGTGGGGAATGAGTATAACAAGGTGGCAGCTGCAGACACTTTGCACTGTGTCACGCGTGCAAAGAAGTCATTAGGGATTTTGGCCCATTTGAAGCAGTGATCAAATAAGACTGTGGGATCCTAATGCAGCTATAATGGTCAATATGAGCATCCCGTGTCATCTTCCTTTTCACTATGCATGACTGAGGCTTATAATCTTGTTTATGCAAACCTTTGCTTTGGCCCCTGACTGTATTAGGCAGCAAAAATAAGACATTCAAACTTGCATTGGAAAGCCGTGCAACTGTGAAGTGTGCTGTGTGTGTATATATATATATATATATATATATATATATATATATATATATATATATATATATATATATATATATATATATATATATATATATATATATATATATATTATATATATTATTTTTTTTCCCAGCACAGGGGATTTCTTTTAAAAAGAAAAAAAAAGATTTTCATTGTAAAGTGTCAGGCCTTGCTTATCTCTTGCTGTCTCTTTGTCCTCATTTCTCCATCTCTCTTTTTCTCACTAGCTTCTGATATGCGACTGATAGAGCTTGTAGCACAGCCATTTGCTGTCAGGTCCCAGTTAATGGACTCAACATGGTTGACGGATAAACCCGCTGAAAATAAGTTGTCAGAGAGCTACGGGCCCTTCATCAACCTCCTCGACTTGTGTGTGGCACCGCCTTGACCCCTCCCAATGTCGGATCAGTAGGGTATTTTGTCTCCAGCATGCTGAAATTGCATTTCAAGTTTTTATTTATTAATGGATACTTTTTTGTTGGTGGTGTTGTTCTTGCTGCTTGCTCAGACATAAAGAATTGGGCTGCAGAGTCAAGTGTTCATAAAGAATGTCATGCAGATGGTACAACCTGGAGCAACATTTAAAATATAACGCAATGCTAAAATACCCTCGGCCGCATGAGCCTTGTATTTTTTATAATTTGCAGTTGTTTAATTAATTATTAAGATCCTGTTGTCTTACATACAGTTTGTACATGTTCAATAAAGCCCCTCGATTAATCAGTCAATCAAAAACAACATTTACTTTTTAACACCGTCTGCAGGAGGGTTTGCGTGTGTGCGTACATGAGCTTTTGACAAAAGCAGAAGTTATGCAAATGAAGGAATGTTTGTAGATCACCCACTCTGCATTTAATCCGCCCTTTTCAGGTTTCAAATCCAGCAAAACCTCGGAGAGGTCACCACTCTGTGAGATCTCAGACGCTCTGATCACGCTGCACTTTAACCGCTGCACACGGACAACACCATTAGCATCGCAACATAAAACTATTTTTATATTGTACCTAAAACTCACATGAATATATTCTCTGGGTTTTTAGACGTTGTCATTGCATTTATTTTATGTAAACATGCGAGAATCACAGGCTGTCTCTCCGTTATTTTCAATGGGAGTTGCTGTGAGCTACGCTCGCTTCCTGATCATGTTGTTCTGGGGGAAAATGAAGTTTGCTCTTTAACGTCTTGATTATTGTTCTTTACAGCACTGTTTATCCTCTTTGTTCCAGACTAATATATATAATATGTCTGAAATTCAGTTTCCGTTTATTAAATTCCACGCAGATTAAACGTAGCAGACACGGATTATTCATTATAATTGTTTTAGCAAGTTTTCAGGGTATCATGCAGCAGTCTCTTATTAACATGACAAAAAGCATAAAAAATTAAATTTTTGTAGTATAATATTCATTTACAATTGTCATCATGTGGATTCTCTATGTTGTTTTGACTGCAGCGACTCTCTGGCAAGCAAGGGATTATGAGATAATGACAACCCTGGATGAGACAAGTTTAACTCCACAGGAAGTTAGTTTTGAGTTAGCGGACATTAGCGTGCATGCTAATACCACAAAATGTGTAATCAGGTTCCAAAAATATTGTTTTCATTTTTAGAAGTGTTTATTTCTCGCTACCTTTTACATAATACGAGGTGTATTAGATAAGAAACCGACACTTTTATTTATTTTTTTTAACTATATGGATTTGAATGACTTGCGATTACACCAATCATGCTTGAACCCTCGTGCGCATGCGTGAGTTTTTTCACGCGTGTCGGTGACGTCATTTCCCTGTGGGCAGGCTTTGAGTGAGATGTGGTCCCGCCCTCTCGGCTGAATTCCTTTGTTTCACACACTGCTCGAGACGACGCGCGTTGCTTTATCAAAATTTTTTCTGGACCTGTGAGGAATATCCGAGTGGACACTATTCGAGAAATTTAGCTGGTTTTCGGTGAAAAGTTTAACGGCTGATGAGAGATTATGGGGTGTTTCTGTCGCTGAAAGGGCTTCCCACGGAGCGGGAAAACATCCTAATTTAAGGCTTAATTCACCCAGGACGTCGTGAGAGAACAGAGAAGATTCAGAAGAGGCCGGCATGAGGACTTTATGCGGACATTCCACTGTTTAAGGACGTTAAGGTTTCCAACGGAGGTGTTTTTCCTGTCGCGACCCCCCGCGGTTGGGTCCGGCCCGACATGCGACTCTGCCCGCACGTTCTTTCATTACAAAATGTCTGTTAACAATGGAATGTCCGAATAAACTCCTCACGTCGACTTCTTCTGAAAGTTCTCTGTTCTCTGACGACTTACTGGGTCAACAGAGCCTGAAATGTGGAAGTTTTCAACTTGAAACGGCGAGACGCTGCCGCCTTGAAGCGCAGATCGCCGTCAGGCACTGTGGGCCATCCTTAAAGCGACACTACCAGACCAAAATCTCTCATCAGCCGTTAAAATTTTTTACCGAAAACCAGCTGAATTTATCGAATGGTGTCCACTCAGTTGTGCCTTACAGTTTTGAAAAAAATTTTGATCAAACAAAGCAGCAGTCTCTGAGCCATTCCTAAACAATGAAAAATTGATGAGAGGGTGGGCCACTCCTCACTCAAAGACTGCCCACAGGCGAATGACGTAACTGACAGGCGTGAAAAAACTCTTGCATGCCCACGAGGGTTCAAGCATGTCTGATGTAATCACACGTGATTCAAATCCATATGGTTTTTGAAAAAAAAAATAAGGTTGGATACTTTTCTAACAGACCTCATATATGACAAAGAGGACATAATTACACATAAACGAAACAGAGTTTGCAGCTAGCTACCAGCCTGTGATGTCGCCATGCTAATGTCCGCGAAATAAGTTCAGAGGTGTTATTAGGTTAAAAAAAAGACGTTTTCAGTTTTAGAAGTGTTTATTTCTCGCTATTTTTACATAATATATGACAAAGAGGACATAATTACACATAAACGAAACAGAGTTTGCAGCTAGCTACCAGCCTGTGATGTCGCCATGCTAATGTCTGCGAAATAAGTTCAGAGGTGTTATTAGGTTAAAAAAAAGACGTTTTCAGTTTTAGAAGTGTTTATTTCTCGCTATTTTTACATAACATATGAGAAATGTATATAAACACACAAAACAAAGCGCTTTTGGAGAAAGCAACTCTAATTTGATTGCCTGTGACGCCCACCACTCAAACACAAAGCAGAACAGATTCAAACAGAATGTTACCCTCTTAAAATATATCAAGGTTAGCCATCTTTGAACTTGTCCAAAGACAGTGTCCCAAGAATGTTCCCTGTGAATTTGAAGACTGTGGCAGTAATAGCACTAGACTTATGCTGTACACAGACAGACAGATGAACAGACGCCAGGTCTTTGCAATACCCGAAGGCCATATGTTGGCCTCAGGTAAAAATACAGTAAATACACAAACTGGTGATAAAGTAACTTATGAGGATGAAATTTTAGCAGCAAAATGAATGACAACAGAATTACACAAGAGTTCTTGTTTCACTAAATCTTTTTCAAAAGCTTGTGTGAAATTAATAGGTGGAGACAGATTGTCTGTGCAAGGTTGAGCAATTTGTTGGCATTCAGTGTTTTGCTCAAGGACACTTTGGCACTCCGTCTCAATCTGGGACTAAATGCACAAAACCCCAGAGGAGAACTTGCTCTTCCGACTAGTTCACGGATGGGAAAATTGTCCTGATTTTTTATCAGTCACTGACTCAGGTCAAGCTCTAGTTGATTTATTTATTTATTTATTTTTTTTGGTGTTGTCCTTACTATGATCCATTGGCGGGTGGGTTCACTCATTCTTTATTATTCTTTATTGCTTGGAAACTTATGAAGGACATTTCCTTGGAAACGTATGGGACCATTAAAGGATAAGAAGTATGCAGGGCATCTGTCTTTTGCATGGTTTCTGCTACACTCAACAATCAAGAGAGTATCATAAGAAAGGCCTATCACAGGATTCCCACTGTCGCTTAATCAATTATTGTAGTACATATTGTTGTTTGGACACAAGAAAGACTTGTGTTGCTACACTGAGAAGTTTCTGTCCACCATGGATGTTATGTTTTCATCCATCTCTACTTGAAGGACTGTCACCAGGAGAATTCAAGAAGTCATAAGCCAGTTTAAAATTGGTGGATATATACTGAGGACAACTTTACATTACTGTGCAGAAGCAGTTCCAGGACCATTGATCATCATCAGGGTTGGAGAATAGGCAAAGGAAGTACAGCTTAAATTTTGGTGTGATTCTAGATCATGGATTTTTATTATTATTATTATTTGTAATTTCTGTGGAAAAGCATTGACCTGAGAAGTGACAAACTACTTCAGTAGCCATGTAATGTGAATTACAACACAACAATTTCAATATGTTCCTTAGTATGATCCAGCACACAGGTGTGTCAATGCTGGCAACACCAGCCACTTGACAAGGTCAAGGGAACACCAGTGTATCACATGGCTCTTACTCTGCCTTGTTTGTTGTCAATATGGATTTCGTTATTCATGGTGGTTCATGCATCAACATACAACACCAGCACAAGCTGATCAACCAGACCAGAACTGATCTCCTTGGACCTCATTTGAAAAGGACAATAACAACACAAGCAAAAAAACAAAACAAAACAAAATACGTACTCACAGGGTTGAAATGCAGATTCACTTCAATTCAACTTATTTATATGGCGCCAAATCATAACATAAGTCACCCCAAGGCACTTCACAAGGGTAATGTCTATCCTTATCCCTTAAACAAACACTTTGGCAGCAGTAGTAAGGAAAAAAAACCCCTCAGGCATCTTTAGGTTGTGTGGTCGCAGATACAAGTGGTGGAAATGAGATACCTCTGTTGAGTATCTGAGCTTACCCTACTGGGCAGGGTGAGAAGTTTGACAATCCGGGAAAGATTTGGAGTAGACCCACTGCTTGTTGGCATTGAATGGAGCCAGTTCATGTGGTTCAGGTATCTGGTAAGGATGCCCCCTGGTCTTCTTCCTAGGGAGGTCTTCCAAGCATGTCCAACTGGGACGAGGCCCAGGACATGCTATAGAAGTTATATTTCCCAGTTGGTGTGGGAATGCCTCTGGATCCCGTGGGAAGAGTTATGGGACATGGCCAAGGATAGGGAAATGTGGAGGAGCTGCTTAGTCTGCTATGATCCAGACCCGGATAAGTAGCAGAAAATGATTATGATGATACTTGTTTAATTAAAAAGAATCATCAAGGAAGTCAGACTCAGCGGGGTGATCAGCTCTTTGGTCATACTATCAATAACTACCCCTACCCAACCAAACTTCATTTGTAGACTAACATGCCCACATTAGCATAGCTGGTTTTGCTAATTAGCAGATGTTGGTGCTTGGCATAAAAATGACAGCTACACTGGATGGAAACTAGCAATGGCACCTTCCATCCATCCATCCATTTTCTTCCGCTTTATCTGGAGTCGGGTCGCGGGGGCAGCAGCTCAAGCAAAGCCGCCCAGACCTCCCGATCCACACACACCTCCTCCAGCTCCTCCGGGGGAACCCCAAGGCGTTCCCAAGCCAGCCGAGAGATGTAGTCCTTCCAGTGTGTCCTGGGTCTTCCCCGGGGCCTCCTCCCAGTGGGACGTGCCCGGAACACCTCTCCAGCGAGGCGTCCAGGGGGCATCTGGAAAAGATGCCCGAGCCACCTCAACTGACTCCTTTCGACGTGGAGGAGAAGCGGCTCGACTCCGAGCTCCTCCCGAGTGACCCAACTGTCAGGCCGCTCATGAGAACAGTTCTTTGTTAAATTCCCAAGACAAATTGTGGTCTATGGGAATACAGTGAAAAAGAAGAAACAATAGTAATTAGCTTGAGAACTGTGGCAACTTGATGCAATACCTTCAAGGCTTTACTTATTTCATGCATTAAAGGATCTCATGTCCCATGAAGAAATTTTAATCAATACTGGAAGAGAGTGAAATAATTTTCTCAAAAGAAAATTCTCTAGGCAGATTTATTATGTAAGATTATAGTTTGTAAAGCTATCCCAGTGAGACAGAACTAACAATTCTGTGGATAGTGTTTGTAAGCAGATCTAATTATGAAAAACAACAACAACAAAAAACACTTCAGAATAGGTTTTTTTTTTTTTCAACCTTCAAGGAAACGGGGGGTCACATATGATCCCAGCCTAATAATTATATGAACTGTTGTGATATTTTTAGTAATAATAATAATGAAAAACCCGTCAGACAATGAATGTCATTCTACTTGTTGGACAGCTTTTGTTGTTGTTGTTGTTGTTAATTTATTTTCTTTAAAGGAATGATCCCATTGGTGTGGTTAGGGTAATGGGAAGTTATGCATCATATCTATATGTGATGTTATATTTTTAATGACAAAAATGTGTCCTACCATGGATTTGTCAATCTACTTCTGCGTTTGAATTTCCTTTTATGATGTAACACATAATCATTGCAACCATTTTGCATTGCACTTGCCTGCTACTAATCTTCAATCCAGAATGTTATGTTTGAGGATTTAACTTTAGTATTTTTAAATTTGAGAATTGTGCATCTGTTTTGGCAAACACTTATTTGATGAATGAGAATCATGCAGAAAACCCAGGTCAAACAACCTGGAAATCCACCAAGTGTAACAATTTGACAGACAACCCCAAAGTTGAGAACAAAAACAGAGTGTTGTAACAAGCTGCTTTACTGAACATTTGGCTGACTTCTTGAGAAAACAGTCCATATATGTACCACAATATTGTCCAGGCAGCAACAGGTCAGGCAGTTGACGGTCAATCATGCGAAAGTCTGGTACATTGGAAAACAGTCTGTCATGCAACTGTACCCTTGAGGGAGCAATAGAAAAACCATCCAAAGAGACAAGCAGAGTGTGGATACATAATAACAAAACATACCAGCCAAACAAACCAGGAAGTAGCAGTCTCAGGAAGCCAAATGGCAACACTAATGCAAACACTTGGAAAAAAAAAAAAAAACGTGAGAGAGTTGGCATGAATCTAGTCAATCTGGCAAGCGATTGACAAACTGTGAACAGTTCAAAAATCTGGGAAATTAATCCCAACATCAAAATCAGAAATCTAGTGAAAATGAAATGCAGCCACAGAGAATGAACTCAGAGACAATTCCAGAATAAAAATGTAAAAGAAAATAAGCACAGTACTAAAATAAAATAGAGAAAACACTAGCAAGTACAGAAACACAGAGGACAGAAACATGACAATAACAATCTGAACCATGACACAAAGTCCCCAACCCTGCCAACAGTACCTTGGAGCACCACTAGGGTCCACTGTAGATCCATCTTTGCAGCAGACAGAACATGGAGCCTGGGAAAAATTATATTGGGGGGTGGGTTTCGGGTATCATGTGGGGAAGTAAAAGGAGCTCAATGTATTAGATTAGCATCCCCACTGGTTTTGTATACCAACAGCTGTGCTCTATAACCCACTTGACAAGATTAAAAGTCCAAACATAAAAACAAATAGACTATCTGCATCCTGGCTGGTGGAGCCTCAGTCACCAAGCCCAGGAAGCTTTCTTTCCTCTTTCTTATTCTGCACCTCTTCATCTGCAGATGAGAAGGGGAGGGGTGTTGGAATATAATTTAGGGCTGCTTATAGGATCAGAAAATGTAACCCACTTCAGCATTGCAGTGACTAAAATATGCAAAATTCTAATAATATTTCAGGAGACATGTCACTTCATAAGTCTGAAATAATATTTTGTGCACATATGGGTGACTCAGGATTTTAGATGCACTGTGGTATGAGGGTGGCAAACTTGTTCTGTTTACTTATAACTTATATAGCAATGATTTTGAATGTTAGACTCACTTATGTACCGAGCCTTCGGGCCAACTTGCACTAGATCAAACTTGCATAACCATTTGCTTTAAATTGTCAGCTTCTTGAATCAAGTACATCTGATTGAAATGTCTTTACAGATGTGCATGTTAATTGAGCAAAACCTCCAAAAATGCCACAATGTACAATACAACATACACAGTACCGTATTTTCCGGACTATAAGTCGCACTTTTTTACATGTTTTGGCCGGGGGTGCGACCTATACTCCGGTGCGACTTATAAATGAAAAATATACCGGTAGGATCTCAATTAATTTACTGTAACAAAACAATTTTACGTGACAGAGTCGATCTATGTTTTAAAATGGCCACCGGAAAAGGAAATGCAATGCATCATGGGCACTGTAGTATGACGGCCATCCTATAGTTCACGCTGGTCGCGATAACCAATCAGAGAACAGAACTTTGGATGCGTATTCCTCACCTCACCCACAGCGTGTGAAGCTGACGAACACGGTGCTTGCTGTTATTCCGGCATGGCGAACAGAACAGCTTCAACCCTTGGATATCAATGTAAGCAGAGTGTTTAAGTTGACGCTGAGAGCTGCGTGGGAGCATTGGGTGAGCGACGGCGGAGGATTAGCGTGTGCACTTGGAAGGAGCTGGCGTCGATGATTGTGAAAAGCGTTTGAAGCAGACGAACATGGTGTTTATTCCGGGACGGCTAACAAGACAACTTCAACCCTTGGATATCAGTGTGAGCAGAGTTGACGCTGAGAGCTGCATGGGAGCACTGAGCGACGGCGGAGGATTAGCGTCTCCACTTGGAAGGAGCTGTATCGACACCGCTGGGAGGTCATGAGCTGCGCAGGTAGGCGCTGCATGGTTCGGCTCGCAATGTGGTCCGCAAAATACAAACATATCCGTAGGTAAAATGCAGCTCACGAGAGGGCACTTGAGGCTTGTGTGACTGTTCCTGCGACTTCTGACTACCATAGAAAAATAAAAATTTTAACGTTACTGATAACATAACAAGACAACGGAGAAGGCCCGAAAAAATGCCACCAAAAAGAAAATCATACTCTGCAGATTAGAAGTTGCGACTGGTGAAATATGCATCCGAAAACGGTAGCCGTCACAATATTATCATGTGAACTTTTCATGTTAACATACCTGTATGTCCATGGGACTTATAGTCCAGTGGACCTTATTTATGGTTTATTTTTCTTTATAATGGATAAAGTGGCTGGTGCGACTTATACTCCGGTGCGACTTATAGTCCGGAAAATACGGTAATTGTTGTGGCACAAAATATTTTGATTTTGCAGAGTGGCTCCATCAATATTGCAATTTTTTTCAGTTATGAAAGAAAGTACTCCTTGTAACTTTCACAATGTGATTGATTTACTGCTTTGTATATATGATGGCCATTTCTGTGAATCCTGTGACTGTGTAGTGCATATGTTCTACTATAGTCATTCATGTTCAAAGCCAAACCCAGCATCTCCATATTGTACAGGCATTCTGAAACTGATCAAGAAACAGTGGAGGAAGAAACTCTGGAAACCATTAAAGTTCAGTGGCAGTCACTCAAATTGGCTCATTATTTGTTTTTCTATTACTCTCCGTCAGGCAAACCAACTGTCAATCCCCCCACAAACACAAAACAGATTTCTTACTGTGCACTTGCTGATAATCTGCACACCCAAAATCTGGTCATTCCCTTCACTGGCCAATCATCAAGCTACATGTAGGTAGGTAGCTCAGTGCCAGTGTGTAGACTTGGGATTAATCCCCGATCCAGCTACTAAACTGTTGGACATTATGGACGATGCCAGTCACCCTCTGCCTATTGTCATCAGCAACCAGCGGAGCCTCTTCAGCCACAGACTGCTCCCAAGTGCAGGACCAACAGACTGAAAAACTCCTTTGTCTCTCAGGCCATCAGAGGAGGAGTAACAGCAAGACAGGAGACGGGAAGGAGAGGAACATTAGTGGCCTTCTATTTAATTTATGTAATCTAATCTCTAATCTATCTATGGCCTTGGAAAAGACACCTCATCTGCCTTGTCCCACTCCACCCATCTAAATGGATACTGATATTGGCTGGAGAAGTAACCTGAGTCAGACACTCTTGTCTGCTTCATGCTATGAAACCTGCTTTTCAAACCCCAAAACAGGAAATGAAAGCTTTTTCAGTGCAGTTGCTGGATAACCTGTACCCCCACAAACTGGTCATTGTCTTCAAAGACAATTCATCAATCCAAATATTGTGCCACTTCACAGTCAACATGCAGGTTTTTTCAGAAATTGCCTGGTATGCTGCGGGGCAAGCATTCTGTCAAATATAACAGCCTTGTCAATACATGTTGACTGCAATGTATCTTCACGGTTTGCATGTTCTTGATGCAAATTGGACAGTGTTGACCAAATGTAAGATAAAGTGCAACTGTCATGCTCCCTGGTGGTGTGGGACAGTCGCAACACCATATCTGCCCTTGAATGACATCATTTCCTTGCTGCTACTTCCACAAAGCAGAGGATGCCACACAGAATGATTTAGTCCAGACTGTGAGTGGAGAGATGGGAATTTCCACTCATTGCTCATGCCGGTGTGTGCTCCACCAGTCACAGCCAGTACAAACAGCACATATGATTATTGTTCCCAGCTCCAATCAATTTTCTTCCCACTCCAATGAAATCACCTGCTGCTCATTCCAAAAAAGTAAACAATCTGTATTGCATTTTAGTTTTAGCTTAAACTGAAGCCTGGCATCAAAATAACTGAGCAGTCAAATCTGCATTCAAGCAGAAATTATTCATTTTAAGATGCACTCTACGTCAGTCATGCTTCAGATGTATGGTGTCAATGGGTCTGGTTCTACTCTGGTATGCAAAGCAGAGTGACAGACAACAGTGATGCTCCAGGTTATTTTATTTAATATGCCACTCCGCTCCACTCACACAGCCTCATTCAGTGTTGTATGTGGAACCAACAGATTGTGTTAATCTAGGGGGACAATTTAAGTTTGTGAATATGAAAACTGACAATTTGTACATCCACCAAGGACATAATAAAATCATTGGCATTTATTTGTTTCTCTGTCTGTCTGTTTGCAGGATTACGTCAAAACTCCTGCACGGATTTTCATGTAATTTTGACCACAGATAGATATTAGGCCATGGAAGACTGCATAAAATTTCTGACGTAATCTGGATATGGATTCTGGATCAAGTTTAACTTTATATAGGCTTTGAAGGATTACTTTTAGCAGGATTACATCAAAACCACTGCACTGATTTTGATGAAATTTTCACCACAGATACATATTAGGTGATGGAAGACTGCATTAAATTTTGGAAGTGATCTGAATCTGGATGTTGTGTGGGCCGCTGAAGAGGAGGTACTGCTGGCCTCCACCAGAAGGCGCCCTGCCTGAAGTACGGGCTTCAGGCACGAGAGGGTGCTGCCGCCTCTTCAGGACAGTCAGACGTGGCAGCTGTCAATCATCATCTCCAACAGCTGTCATTCATCAACCACTCCATAAAGCCGGATGACATCTCCACCTCGCTGCCGAGATATCTTCAAGCCAAGAAGGTAAAACTCTCAGCCGTGTCTGTGCTGAACACACTTATCATTGTCTTTTGATACTTTGCAGGAGTACCTGTTATCTTCAGTCAGCTGGGAGCTGGGTTTTGGACATAGAAGAGTGACGGACTTCACTTCTCTTTCCAAACCAGAGAAGTACCGGGCGGTCTCTGCACGTTTCTGTGTTTTTGTGTCGGAGGTGGAGATTCTCCCACAAAAGGAGAAATCTAACTGTTCTGACTGTGTTACTGGGTGTGCACACACCAACCCTTGATTGTTTCTGCTTCCTGCCAGCAGTACCAGATCCGACAGCCGGAGACGGTGACCACCTGGGGACTCTGGACTTGGCGGCTCCAGTAATCTCCGGGTTCGGTGGCGGTGGAAATCGTGTGGGTTCTGGCTCCTCTCTGGACGGACGTCTTTTATCCTTGAGCCTGCCCACACGTCACCTTTGTAGATTGACTACATACAAATTCTGTAATTGTCTGTATTTCGTTGTGCACATTCACAACAGTAAAGTGTTCTATTTTCGGCTCATTCATTGTCTATTCATTTACGCCCCCTGTTGTGGGTCCGTGTCACTACACTTTCCCAACACTGGATCCAGATTCTGGATTAAATTTCACTTTATATAGGCTTTTAAGGATTACTTTTAGCAGGATTACATCAAACCTACTGCACGGATTTTGACAAAATTTTTACCACAGATACTACATATTAGGTGATTAAATTTTGGAGGTGATCCAGATCTGGATCTGGATTCTGGATCAAGCTTCACTTTATACAGGCTTTGAAGGATTACGTCAAAACTCCTTCAAGGATTCTCACCAAATTTGCACCACATATACTGTAGATATTAGGGCTTGGAATATTGTCTGAAATTTGTCTCACCAGATTTTCACCACAGACAGATATTAGGGCATGGAAGACTCCACTGAATTTTGGAGGTGATCCGGATCCGGATTGGCGGACATCAGAAATCCCTGATTGCGCTTGTTTTCCTTTGCACAGATGAGGATTTGTAAGAAACAGTACATATGGTAAATCAGCTGCATGACTGATGCAGACAATCAAAGGGCTTTACAATAATGCTTCATTTTTATGCATACACACACACACAGAGACACGCAAGCATCTGTGTCAGGAACCTGCCATCCAGTGCACTCAGTCTCACACTATAAGCAACTTGGAGATAAAGGATGTCACTCAAGGGCAACTTATTGATTTTTCCAGTCTTTTTCAACTCCATGTGAGGATCTTCTGATCATAATCCCACAGTTAAATAGGCTAAAAATATTTAAAAATCATGCCTGGTATGGTTTGACGTTGACAGGCCAATTACACTGCTGCGAAACCATCCAACTACAACATCTTAAAAACTGTCTCAACACTGTGGGTTGCTGTTTCAAATGCAGGCAAAAACTCAAACCATCCCCCTCCTGGCTGGCACCTTTCACATCACAGTTTCAAGGTTGCTCAAAAAAGCATGCAACAGTTTTTGTGTTTAAGCACCAACAAAAAGTACATAGAACAGGTAGCTCAAAGGGATAAACAGTCAGCTATTGATATCTAGACCTGGACAAGATGCTTCTTACACACTGCTCAAATCTACCCAGATGTAAATTGGTCCCAGCCTTGGCTTGGGATGCAACATCTGTTGAACTGGCATCCCATCCAGAGGCAGTTACAGACTGTCATCCGCTTCATGCAATGGTCTAAGCATGGGCCCCAAGACCTAATTTCTCTTCTTTACCCCCAACAGTTGGAAGTTTGATTGAAATACAAGGGAGTGCTTGCTGGCACAAATAAATCTCTGAACATTACTATGAATTTCTTGAAAGCAGAGAAGACGTGGATTAGAACAAACATGGTATTTTTCCCCATATTCCAATATCAGCTAGTGATATGCCAAAATGTTTGCAGTGCAGTCATCCTATAAGTGTAGCATTTCCATGCCGGCCCAACCTTGTCCATCCACCTATCTTGTGCACTTGGATAGACACAATATCTAACAGCTCTCTGCTTGACTTGTGGGTGCTGGTGCATGTTGAGCTCTATCCTGTTTGCAGAGTGAAGCAGACAGAAATAAAAAGCAAGAGGAAGGAAAAATGACTGATGACAGCTGCACAATAGTCAGCAGTGCATCTTTCACTACACAACCCCACAGGCAGTCCTCCTCCATGCAAACTCGCCAGTTCTTTGTGTTTTTGTATAGTTTGTTTGTTCTGACTTGCTAATGGGACAACTGATTGACTGGCAGCCTGATCCAGTTTGAGAAGCACGGGGTACTGGGTTTATATTGTTCTGACAGCAAAGGGGAAAGGTCAACACACTCATAAATGGCACACACACTTGGTTCCTCACATCATTTCTGCCAAATTTCAACTTTTGTCTCTCCACGGCAGTGTTTGGCCACACCTATCTCAGTGTATTTCCTTCCTCAAGTTCAACACACTTGTGGAATTGTTTCCCAGTGATTGACCAGTATGTGAAAGAAAAAAAATGTGGCCAATGTTTTACAACTTGCAATATCAAGAGTAATACCTTGCAACTAAAGTTGGGAAAGAGTTTAAATAATGCATTGCATATGTAAGGGATAAAATACTATAGGGGTCTAATCTCTGCAGTGTTGACTGCCAAGATGGGAAATGCATGGTAAGTACACTGGAAGAATAGAAATGCTAAACATATCGGGGAAAAAGGCACATTTTCCTTTTTAATGCTAATCCTAATTAATATACCATATTTTCACTTTTGTTCTACTATTGTGGATAACAAACTACCTGCATTATCTAACTCCAGTTGGGACCTGGGTACTGACATGCAGTGGACGACACTGGTCCAGCCGCTAATGACCCTTCTTGTCCTTCATTGAATTGTCTTTTCCAAATATGAGGTAGCAGACAGCTTTTCCCATTTCCTTCAAAAGGCCATCTGTCCTCGGATGGAAGACACCAGCAATTACTCCTCTGGAGTGCAGAACCAAACTTTGGAGCTATTTTTGAGCTGTGTGAATCATTATTTTTGTGACTGGAGTGTCAGTCCATTCACCAACTTGTCAAGAAGGACTTCTCCATTCGGCTGGATGACCACCTATGGTCCCACGTGCTGTTAAATATCATGGGTGAGATATCTGAGATGCCTGAGGACCGAAACAAATAGGTGACACCAAGGGGATACCCATGTGTTTCCTGGCTATGGCAAAACAGTGCATCTGGAAAGTATTCACAGTGCTTCACTTTTTCCACAGACTTCAGACCTCAAAATTCTACACACACTAGCCCATAATGATTGGGAAAAAAAAATAAATAATAATATATATATATATATATATATATGTGAAATTTCTTTTGCCAAATTTATTATAAATAAGAACAAAGAAATCACATGTACATAAACATTCACAGCCTCTGCCATGAAGCTCATAACATAAGCTCATAATTGAACAAAGGTGCATCCTGTTTCCACTGATCAACCTTGAGATTATTCTACAGCTTAATTAGAGTTCACCTGGAATAAATTCAGTTGATTGGACATGATTTGGAAAAGCACACATCTGTCTACGTATAAGGTGCCACAGTTGACATTGCATGTCAGAGCACAAACCAAGCATGAAGGCAAAGGAATTGCCTGCAGACCTCTGAGAGAGGATTGTATCAAGGAACAAATCTGGGGAATGGTACAGCTACTGTTGCTTCTGTTTTGAAGGGCTGTGGCCTCCATCATCTGTAAATGAAAGAAGTTTGGATCCACCTAGTCTCTTCCTAGAGCTGGCCACCCATCTAAAATGAGTGACTGGAGAGAAGAGCCTTAGTCAAGGAGGTGACCAAGGATGTGACAGTCACTCTGTTAGACGTCCAGTATTCCTCTGTGGAGAGAGGAGAACCTTCCAGAATGAAACCATTTCTGCAGCAATCCACCAATCAAGCCTGTACGGTAGAGTGACCAGACAGAAGCCACTCCTCAGTATAAGGCACATGTCAGCCTGTCTGGAGTTTGCCGAGAGACACCCGAAGGACTCTCAGAGTATGCGAAACAACATTTTCTGGTCTAATGAGACAAAGACTGAACTCTGACTTAAATGCCAGGTGTCATGATTGGAGGAAACCAGGCACCATCCCTACAGTGTAGCATGGTGGTGGCAGCATCATGCTGTGGGGATGGTTTTCAGCAGGAGGAACTGGGAGACTAGTCAGGATTGAGGGAAAGATGAATGCACCAATGTACAGAGACATCCTGGATGAAAACCTTCTCCAGACTGCTCTTGACCTCAGTCTGGGGTGACGGTTAATCTTTCAGCAAGACAATGACCCTATGCACATAGCCAAGATATCAAAGGAGTGGCTTCAGGACAACTCTGTGAATGTCCTTGAGTGGCCCAGCCAGAGCCCAGACCTGAATCCGTTTGAACATGTCTAGTCAGATCTGAAATTAGCTGTGCACCGACGCTCCCCATCCAACCTGATGGAGCTTGAGATGTGTTGCAAAGACGAATGGGCAAAACTGCCCAAACATAGGTGCATCAACAAAGTATTGAGCAAAGGGTGTGAATACTTTTGTACTCGTGATTTTCTTTTTTATTTTTAATAAATTTAAACATTTTTGGTATGTTTTCATTTTGGGCTATTGTGAATAGAATTTTGAGGGAAAAGGATGGAATGGAATCAGGCTGTTGCATAACAAAATGTGAAAAAAGTGAAGCGCTGTGAATACTTTCCAGGTGCATGGAAGGTAGATGCTTTCAGTAGATTGAAGATTATGACGCAATGGTGCTCCAGCTATATGGCTGCCAGTCAGGACCCACTGCAGTTAATCTCAATTCAATTAATTTATCCAGTGCCAAATTATAACATGATTCACCTCATATTGGTGTACAGAAGTTTAGCCCAGGCTTGACAAAGAAAGTTCCAAGAGGGAAGGGCATCAACAATGCATCAGTACCAGCCCATGTTCCCAGAACTGATCTGACCAAGCAGTTGACACCTTTTTTCAAATATAATCTATTGTCCAGAACAAGGAAAATAAACCAATGTAGTTATATGGTGACAAAGACAACGAATCATATAAAACCACAAAATAACAATCCACTGCTTTTCATATATCATATCCATTATTCATTGCAACTTCTTGCGTGTAGGAGAAGTTCAGTCCGTTTCCTGTTAAGACTTCCTGCTCTTTGTTGACTTCAGCATTCTCACCTATTTCCATGAAGAATTTCCAGAGCATATCATATCAGTGAATGTATACAGTTAGTAAACAGTTATTTTGATTCTTCAGTCATGAACATTGGATCATTGTGTGGTTAGAAGAACAGGAGATCATGCATTTTCTGATTCCTTGTCAGAAAATCACTCACTTCTGCCACCTACTAAATCCATCATTTACATCACAGTTCATCAGGTATTCATCAGGTGAACCATATACTACTATATTTCTTCAGTACTATATTTATTAACTATTATTATGTAGTTGGTGCATCTTGGAATAAATTATTTCTGCTTGAATGTGGATTAGCTGTTCAGTTATTTTTATGCCAGACTGCAGTTTGGCGTACAACTGACAGGGGGAGGCAGTGATTATTGCACAATGATCTTCAGTGAGTGTGTGTGTGTGGGAGGAGGAGGTGGGGGGCATGCTGAGCGTTACTGTTTGCTGACCACAAGCATCCCCTAATCTCCTCTGCACCATGGCATCCAGGGCATCAATTCCATGAAAAGCATGCCTTGATCTTCAATGGAAGCCAGTTTTGAGCTGTAAACAGATACATTTTTGCTTGTGTAATAGCATGGTAATAACAACCCCGTGAGTTAGCCCATAGAGCGTATAGATTTCTGTAGTGTGCATGGCCACGTGCCACATCTGTATTCAGGTGTCATCAGTACTGAGGTCCCTAAGATAAGATGGGACCTGATTATTCAAAACCTTATAAGAAGAAGAATTTTAAATTCTATTCTCGAATTAACATGGAGCCAATGAAGAGAAGCCAGTATGGGTGAAATATGCTCTCTCCTTCTAGTCCCTGTCAGTACTCTAGCTGCAGCATTTTGAATTAACTGAAGGCTTTTCAGGGAACTTTTAGGACAACCTGATAATAATGAATTACAATAGTCCAGCCTAGAAGAAATGCATGAATTAGCTTTTCAGCATCACTCTGAGACAAGACCTTTCTAATTTTAGAGATATTGCGCAAATGCAAAAAAGCAGTCCTACATATTTGCTTAATATGCGCATTGAAGGACATATCCTGATCAAAAATGACTCCAAGATTTCTCACAGTATTACTAGAGGTCAGGGTAATGCCATCCAGAGTAAGGATCTGGTTAGACACCATGTTTCTAAGATTTGTGGGGCCAAGTACAATAACTTCAGTTTTATCTGAATTTAAAAGCAGGAAATTAGAGGTCATCCATGTCTTTATGCCTGAAAGACATTCCTGCAGTTTACCTAATTGGTGTGTGTCCTCTGGTTTCATGGATAGATAAAGCTGGGTATCATCTGCGTAACAATGATTATTTAAGCAATGCTTTCTAATAATACTGCCTAAGCGAAGCATGTATAAAGTGAATAAAATCAGTCCTAGCACAGAAACTTGTGGAACTCCATAATTAACCTTAGTCCGTGAAGAAGACTCCCCATTTACATGAACCAATTGTAATCTATTAGATAAATATGATTCAAACCACTGCAGCGTAGTGCCTTTAATACGTATGGCATGCTCTAATCTCTGTAATAAAATTTTATGGTCAACAGTATCAAAAGCTGCACTGAGGTCTAACAGGATGAGCACAGAGATGAGTCCACTGTCTGAGGTCATAAGGAGATCATTTGTAACCTTCACTAATGCTGTTTCTGTACTATGATGAATTCTGAAACCTGACTGAAACTCTTCAAATAGACCATTCCTCTGCAGATGATCAGTTAGCTGTTTTACAACTACCCTTTCAAGAATTTTTGAGAAAAAAGGAAGGTTAGAGATTGGCCTATAATTAGCTAAGATAGCTGGGTCAAGCTAGCTGGGTCAAGTGATGGCTTTTTAAGTAATGGTTTAATTACTGCCACCTTAAAAGCCTATGGTACATAGCCAACTAATAAAGATAGATTGATCATATTTAAGATTGAAGCATTAATTAATGGTAGGGCTTCCTTGAGCAGCCTGGTAGGAATGGGGTCTAATAGACATGCTGATGGTTTGAAGGAAGTGACTAATGAAAGTAACTCAGACAGAACAATCGGAGAGAAAGAGTCTATCCAAATACCAGCATTACTGAAAGCAGCCGAACATAAAGATATGTCTTTGGGATGGTTATGAATAATTTTTTCTCTTATAGTTAAAATTTTATTTGCAAAGAAAGTCATGAAGTCATTACTAGTTACAGTTAAAGGAATACTCGGCTCAACAGAGCTCTGACTCTTTGTCAGCCTGGCTACAGTGCTGAAAAGAAACCTGGGGTTGTTCTTATTTTCTTCAATTAGGGATGAATAGTAAGATGTCCGAGCTTTACGGAGGGCTTTTTTTATAGAGCAACAGACTCTTTTTCCAGGCTAAATGAAGATCTTCTAAATTAGTGAGACGCCATTTCCTCTCCAGTTTACGGGTTATCTGCTTTAAGCTGCAAGTTTGTGGGTTATACCACGGAGTCAGGGACTTCTGATTTAAGGCTCTCTTTTTCAGAGGAGCTACAGCATCCAAAGTTGTGCTCAATGAGGATGTAAAGCTATTGACGAGATAATCTATCTCACTTACAGAGTTTAGGTAGCTACTCTGCAATGTGTTGGTATATGGCATTGAAGAACATAACAAAGAAGGAATCATATACTTAAACCTAGTTACAGGGCTTTCAGAAAGACTTCTATTGTAATGAAACTTATTCCCCACTGCTGGGTAGTCCATTAAAGTAAATGTAAATGTTATTAAGAAATGATCAGATAAAAAGGGGTTTTCAGGGAATACTGTTAAGTCTTCAATTTCTATGCCATATGTCAGAACAAGATCTAAAGTGTGGTTAAAGTGGTGGGTGGGCTCAGTTACATTTTGAGCGAAGCCAACTGAGTCCAATAATAGCTTAAATGCAGTGTTGAGGCTGTCATTCTCAGCATCTATGTGGATGTTAAAATCACCCACTATAATTATCTTATCTGAGCTAAGCACTAAGTCAGACAAAAGGTCTGAAAAATCACAAAGAAACTCACAGTAATGACCAGGTGGACGATAGATAATAACAAATAAAACTGTTTTTTGAGACTTCCAATTTAGATGGACAAGACTAAAAGTCAAGCTTTCAAATGAATTAAAGCTCTGTCTGGGTCTTTGATTAATTAATAAGCTGGAGTGGAAGATTGCTGATAATCCTCCTCCTCGACCTCGACTTTGAGCATTCTGACAGTTAGTTTTACTCGGGGTTGTTGACTCATTTAAACTAACATATTCATCCTGCTGTAACCAGGTTTCTGTAAGGCAGAATAAATCAATATGTTGACCAATTACTATATAATTTAATAACAGGGACTTAGAAGAGAAAGACCTAATATTTAATAAACCACATTTAACTGTTGTAGTATGTGGTGCAGTTGAAGGTGCTGTATTATTTTTTCTTTTTGAATTTTTATGGTTAAATAGATTTTTACTGGTTACTGGTGGTCTGGGAGCAGGCACCGTCTCTACGGGGATGGGGTATTGGTGGGATGGCAGGGGGAGAGAAGCTGCAGAGAGGTGTGTAAGACTACAACTCTGCTTCCTGGTCTCAACCCTGGATAGTCACGATTTGGAGGGTTTAATAAAACTGGCCAGATTTCTAGAGATGAGAGCTGCTCCATCCAAAGTGGGATGGATGCCGTCTCTCCTAACAAGACCAGGTTTTCCCCAGAAGCATTGCAAATTATCTATGAAGCCCACCTCATTTTTTGGACACCACTCAGACAGCCAGCAATTCAAGAACATGCGGCTAAACATGTCACTCCCGGTCCGATTGGGGAGGGGCCCAGAGAAAACTACAGAGTCTGACATTGTTTTTGCAAAGTTACACACCGATTCAATATTAATTTTAGTGACCTCCAATTGGTGTAACCGGGTGTCATTACTGCCGACGTGAATTACAATCTTACCAAATTTACGCTGAGCTTTAGCCAGCAGTTTCAAATTTCCTTCAATATCGCCTGCTCTGGCCTCCGGAAGACATTTGACTATGGTTGCTGGTGTCGCTAACTTCACATTTCTCAAAACAGAGTCGCCAATAACCAGAGTTTGTTCCTCGGTGGGTGTGTCGCCGAGTGGGAAAAATGGTTAGAAATGTGAATGGGTTGATGGTGTACAGGGGGCTTCTCTTTAGAACTACTCTTCTTCCTCATAGTCACCCAGCCGGCCTGCTTTCCTGGCTGTTCGGGATATGCTGTGGAACAGCTAATGGCAGCAAAGCTACCTTGGTCCGCACCAACTACAGGGGCCTGGCTAGCTGTAGGATTTTCCAAGGTGCGGAGCTGTGTCTCCAATTCGCCCAGCCTGGCCTCCAAAGCTATGAACAAGCTACACTTATTACAAGTACCATTACTGCTAAAGGAGGCCGAGGAATAACTAAACATTTCACACCCAGCACAGAAAAGTGCGGGAGAGACAGGAGAAGCCGCCATGCTAAACTGGCTAAGAGCTAATAGCTGCGCTAAGCTATCGGATTCCTAAAAACACACAAAGTGAATAATGTGAAAATAATTTAGAGGTGATTCAGCAGAGAGAGTGCTTTAGTTAAGGCACGTGAAGATTACACTGTGAAATAAATTATCTAGTTATCTAGATCAATCTAAGTACGCAGATTAAACAGCTAACAGATACAGCAAAACACCGCTGTGCTCCGGAACAGGAAGTGATACAATACCGCAGTGAGAGCCAACCACCAGATCAGCTGATCGGCAGATCAGCAAATAACTGTCTGAAATTAATTTTGACTGGGCAGCACGATGGGTTAGTGGTTAGCACTGTTGTCTCACAGCGAGAAGGTCATGGATTCCCACCTGTGGCCTTTCTGTATGGAGTTTGTGTGTTCTTCCCGTGCTTGTGTGGGTTTTCTCCAGGTTCTCTGGCTTCCTCCCACATCCCAGGACATGCAGGTTAGGTGGATTGGAAATTTTAAATTCTCTGTAGGTGTGCATGCGGGTGTGAATATGTTTGTTTGTCTATATGTGGCCCTGTGATAGACTGACGTCCTGTCCGGGGTGTGCCCTGCCTCACGCTCTATGACTGCTGGGATAGGCTCCAGCCCCCTGCGACCCTTAATTGGATTAAACGGTTCAAGATGAGTGTGTGTGTGAGAAATTTGACTGCAACTGTACATTATGCTTGATTTCCACATTTTTCAATTGTACCTGAAATCGGCAATAGGGTACTAGCTTTAGATAGCTATAGGTCATCAAGATTGACATCTTCAAGTTGTCTGGGAAATTCTGAGCTGGGAACTTGAAGACTGGTGGGCCTATCTTACTAGGGAGGGGTGTTATTTCAAAAATTTTTGAAATCTATAAATTTTTGCATGGAATATGGAAATATACATGGAATAAACCATAACACTATCATTTTTGGGCCATTTGGTTCCAAAAACCCATATGGATGGAGCCATTGAAGATATCGGGCTGAAAAATTGCCAAAAACATCAAGGAAAATGTCATATCTTGAGAACCGCTGCACCTAGAGACTTGAAATTTGGCTCCAAATGTTCCTTGACCCCAAGTTTATATTCAACTTCTATAGTAACAATACGCCTGTCTGGTGTTTTTTAAGAGTAACTGACAAAAAAAAAACCTAATTTCAGTACATATGTTACGATCAATTGTAACAAAAAAAAAAAAAAAAAAAATCTATGTAGTTTTTATTTCATGAATATAGGTTGAGTATAATCATCACATGTAAAGAATGACATGGCTACAATGAACTAATTATAAGCAACAGAGTGGTTTTCTACGTCAACAGCACATATACGACACACGCGTTACTTGAAATTTTCAAACGCTCTGTCCATATGATTTTTGGAACCAAATGACCCAGAAATTATACTGTTATGGTTTATTCCATGTACATTTCCATATTTCATGCAAAAATTTATATATTTCAAATTTTTTTGAAATAACACCCCTCCCTAATCTTACTGTAAAAAGAGGAAAAGCAGTTGCTATATCATAGTACCAAAGTACTTCTTGAAATGTTATTCACAGATAGCAAATCCCAAATGCAGAGTATCATAATTTTTTTCTCATACCAGAATGGACAACATGACTGACACTTGTCTCTGTCAGTTGTGTCACACCAGTTTTAGATGCCATTAAACATGAGGCATACAACAACTAAAAAAATGTGAAGAAATTGCCAGTGTATAGTCTGGATGTGGCAGATAGAGGGCAACCTTTAGAAGATGGTCATAACCAGACCTGTTATGACCAATACCATGTTAGGATGAGCCGTGATACTTTTTTAAAAATGATTGTTGCAAAAAAAAATGAAATAAAATAATACAAAAGAAACAAAGAACATAAAGTAGCAGATAGTAAACCTAAAACACGTTTATGGCTATACAACTCCAAATCTGAAAATGTTGGGACAGAATATAAGATAGAAAGTTATACACATGAAAATCTCTATTACTTTTTAATGTAATTGCTTAACAAAATAAACAAAATGCCCTTTAAAAATATGATTACTTTCACAATCAGTTGACAAATGTACAAAAATAGTAGGATTTTTTATAACTAGTTTTGGGCATATTACATGAGTGAACAACATTAAAATAATGTTGTTTTAATTAATATATTTTGCAGTATGTTACTTACTTGAATTGTAATTTTTGGTAAATTTTGACATACAAATGAAAAGGGAATATATATATATATATATATATATATATATAAAATACACCTCCCGCAACCCAATCCTGGATAAGCGGTTGAAGATGTATCACCATCAGATCAGTAAAAAAATAAATAAATAAAATAAAAAATACATATATCACATATTAGGATAATGAAAATCCTATTGTATTACATTTTAGCCAAAGGACACGTGTTAAGGATATTTTAACGACTGTCATGATGAATGTCAAATGGAATTTCTTGGGTTTTTACAGCCAATATTGCATTCTTATCTACAGAAAATTCAACCATCTTGAAAAAAATGGTGGCCATGTTCTGTTTTTAGTCCAGTAAGAGGGTTGATATGCTGTGTTTTTCCTGAAATGACTACAAATGCATGTTTTTAAAATATATGCTCCCCTTTCCTGAGCTACAGTCTGCTTAATGCTTTTGTACAGTATTGTGTTTAAAATAATGAAACTGACCCAAGAGTCGATAAAATACAAATAAGAGAAACTGTCCTGCAACGTAGAAATCAATCCGACAATTTGCAACAGCCAGTAAATCTCAAACAGATCAAGACTTTCAACTCTTAATCATTCAAAATACACCAGTAAACAGAACAACTGGCAAAAAGCATAGCCTGCTTCCAGAAAGTGCCCAAGAACCAATCAAGCATCATTAGTAAAGTGGCATAGTAAAGTGGCAAGAAGAGAAAAAGGGAGAAATTAGACAGAGAATAAAGCTCATTGTATTCTGCCAATCCTTAATTATCTCTCTCGGTTTATTTACTCTCCATCCATCCTCTTAAAGCTGCAGGGCCTTTAACGCCCTTAATCAACCTCTCCCCCCACCAGGGCCTGTAGCTCCTCCACTCGCCTATGTAATTGACTCTTCACGTTTGAGAGGCAATAAAAGTTTATGATTATTAAACATAACATGAAGCGTGCTGTCTTTTGTACCATGCTATTAGCGGAGGGAAGGCAAGTTGCGAACCCATAATTAATTGCTTACTCCGAGGATGCCTAATTACCAATTGTTGGTGTTATTAGCTGATTAGCAGGTGGATCTGTGAGCGCCAAAAGGCTGTCAGTTGACAGAGGACAGGGCATCCGTCGGTATACGGAGGTGCTGACATAATTAGTCTTTATTTTTGAAGCGCGCCATTTGCACAGTATGATGGTGAGCACAAAGTGACAGTGATGCTGTTGGAATCCCTCAGCTCCTTGCTCATTTAATTGCAGTGTTCTGGACAAAAAAAAAAGTCAACTCAAGGATAACTGTCTGCTTGTTTAAACTCCGCTGACATGGCGTGCATTTTAGATCCTTCTGCAAGCTGCACAATATGTGAAATGCAAGATGTAGCAATTGACATTCAGTCAAGTGTTTCCCTAGAGCTTCAGACCTTCCAGATGTTCTATATTCAACACAGGTGACATTGTGGGTCAGATCATATAATAACTGACAGTTGGTGCTTTCTTCTCCTCTGTATAATTGGGTATATTTTTAGTGTTTGTTTTAAAATTGATATGGGAGGCAGGGGCATGATCCATCCGTTGGTGGCAACCTTGGTGGCTACAGTGACAAATTTAGACAAAGATTGTTCTCTTCCACCAAATTACATCAGACCAATGGGCCATGAAAAACGTGCGTCTGTGTCCCTGGGAAGTGAAATCCAAACTGCTGAGAGAATTAACGTCACTAGTCAGTAACTCTATAAAATAGTTTTTCTTTCCAAGTTGGCAAAATTGTCATCGTAAGAATGTGCAGAAACCCACAATGCACTGATTATGTTGATTATGTTGTTATTAGGAGTCCTGACTCTGTGCTCAGTTTTGACTGACCCTGTTTCTCTGTAGTCCTCAGCGTTCCTGCCTCCATCAGCTCCATGTGCGGTCACCTGGTTCTGGTTCCCTGCCATCACCATCATTCTGGTCCAGTCAATGTCTCCTGCTTGCAGTGTCTCTTTGCACATTTCCATCTCCTGTAAAATCCATCTGTACAATAACTTATTATCCTGTTTTGCACCACAGCTCCCAGCATATGTGAGTCCTATTTCAGTTCTATTGACTCAATCCGAACAGGAGTTGCTGGCCAAATCATGGACCCAGCAGGAGCAGATCAACTCCATAAGCCCTCAGCTTGCAGGGGACGCTTTTGGGTCATCAGAAATAGTGGTGGTCACAGCTAACCAAAAAGTTAGCTTTGATAACCATTAATCCGCTAACTGAAAAGTTAACTTCTATAAAGATAAACCGATAAATCCCACAAAATTTAGTGGAAGTTACAGACAAAAGCTAAACCGATAACTTTCAGTACTGACTTCAGTACATGGTAGCTACTGACACAACAACGAATCAGTGCTTCTGTTTCAGATCTGCCTTCTCTCAGCAAAAGAGACCTGGTGATCAGTGAGAAAAGAGAGAGGGAAAAAAAGATCATTTCTCTTCAAACAATACAGACCTGCTGATCATTTCACTGGAGTCTTGCACAGGCAGACAGTTTTGACTTATGGTTATAATTTTAAACAAACTAATTCCGGACAAGTTATTGAAATTAACATCACGTTTTAACAACCGTTGCACTGGCATCGTGCATGCCTGCTGTTTCGCTGTGAGTCACCCTGAGTTGTATCTTATTCACACTATGTGTAAAGGGGCCCTTAGCTGAACAATTAAAAGATGAGAGGGCTGTGTGGGATGAATCCAAGTCACTAGACCAATTGATTGATCTAACCATTAAAATTGATAAGCGGTTGATGGAGAGACGGCGGGAGAAAAGCCAAAGGGCTGAAAACATGACCTTCCCTCAGACCCCTCCATGACTCAGTCCCACTCCTTATTCCTCAGGCTCCACTGGCAGTGCACTCCCCAGGACTAGATTGCCCCCTGTCGACAAACCAATGCTGCTCTACAGGGCCAAATTATCCCCAGAGGAGAAACAGTGTTGGATCAGGGTGGGGACTGAATTTATTTTAGTGTCAAGGGTCACATACTACGTGATTGTCTGGTTAGGCCAAATCCAACGCTTGCCCATAAGTCCCAGGCAATGGGCGAGCCAAATTAAGATCATGGGTGTTGATTCAGTGTGTACCCAAATCCTGGACCCTGTACTTAATCAGCACCAGTCCGTTTCAGTTCCTGCGCTCACTGGTTCTGGGGCAGATGGTAATTTCCTTGACACCAGGGTGATCACCGAGGCACACATACTTGTAGTTAAGCTCAGCACTACCATAGCAATACACACTCTTGATGGTGCTAAACTTCCGGTTATCATCCACCGAACAGAACCTGTCATGTTAGTAGTTTCAGGGAATCACTGGTGGAGTGGAGGCATTGGCTGGAAGCTACTGCAGTTCTGTTTATAGTGTGGACCTATTACAAAAACTTCACTTAGATCCAGTCAGCAAAAAGGCCAGGTGGTCACTATTCTTTGGAAGGTTCAATTTCACCATTGCATACCATCTAGACACCAAAAATGTTAAACCGGATGCTCTCTCTCGTCAGTTCACCCCCACAGATCAACCATCGCAACCTGACTGGATTCTGCCCACTAATCTGGTAGTGGGCAGCCTCACCTGGGACAATGAGAGAGTCGTCCGAGAGTTTCCAAGCCAGCATCGTCATCCCAGAGATGGACATCCCTGACAACTTCTGGCCAGAGGAAATAATCTAGAAACCAATATGCAAATCAGACTGCTTACCTCTGCCAATTTTTACTTTGCTACTTTTACTTTACTTTTGATGAACCAAGAGTAGTCTGTGTTTGCGTACAATTGTATGGAAAAGCTTGGCTAACCTGAGCCAAAATACATTATTTTGGATGCTGATGAATCTGATCTGGTGTTCACCAGATTTTAAAGAGTTTGTCCTGAATTTACACCATTTTAATATCAAGAGTTAAATATGACAGGTTTTACTTTTACAAGGTACTTGACTGGGCACATAAACATGACCTTCCCTTGTGTGAAATCTCCACAGTTGTACTGCCTATTAGCTTTAGAAAGAAAAAAAAATTATTTTATATATACATATATATATATATATATATATATATATATATATATATATATATATATATATATATATATATATATATATATATATATTATAGCACAATGAAAAATATTTTTCACAACATCAGTAGAATTAAGCAAAGGCAAGAAAAAACATTTTAAATATGAGAAATGTATGTACATAAGAAAAAATATATAACATTAGCATTAATATGCACTATTGCACATACATAAAGGATTATTGTCATAAACCAGTTCACAATAATTTAAACAATGTGGGAAACAGAACAAAAAATCTGGTGCCTGACGTGTGTATATTGGTCCCACCCACTCTGGTCAGAGTGGGACCAATGTACACTGACAGTGTTAATTAATTAATTTAACACTGGTGATTTTACCCTACATTTCATTCCCTCCAAAAATGATACAGACGATAAGGAAAAAGTTATGTTGCCTGCTGTCTTGTTTTTCATCCTTTGTAACACAGCTTAGAACTCCAATGTCACGAAAAGACACTTAATGCTTCTCAAAATATATTGGCTAAAACTGCTTACTCATATTTTATATTGTATATGTTAAAATGTATGAAAATAAATACAAAAACACAATCAGGGACTGAAAAACACTTTTGTCACAAAAAAAATCATGGGAATTTAATTAAGTCCTTTAATAGAAAATTGAAATTGCATTGTGCAGTTTTCTTTTAAATCATGTAGGGATTAGAACCTGATATTTTCTCCTTAAAAAAAAAAAAAGATTGATGCCATAAACCAACACAATGTGCACGAGTGTCCAAAGTACTGTCAGATGTCATCATTATCTATATATTATTTGTGAAAAACTGAAATGATGAAACTTATTAAACAATGTGGATGATCACATCTAAAATATGCCTTCTTCGTTTTGATCATACTGACAATTCCAACAAATTTTATGGAGATCAATTCAACTTGGCAAATGCACAAGTAGCCAAATACAGACAAATGCATGCTCTCTTTGATGGAAGTAACAAAAGTATGTTTCAGTTGTTCTGTTAAAAAGATTTCATTTACTTCATAAATTTTGTTAAACTTTATCATGTACAAGCCTTTGGAATATTCGTTGCCTGAATGGGAACTTGAATTCAACATTTTATTTTTTTTCCAGACATTCAGGTCATAAAATACTCCAAAATATATTTAAATTAATAAATTCTTCCACCTATGATAATTTCTTTCTAATTCTACTGATGCATGCAGGAGGCAGAGAGGAAAAACGGCATAAAGACTTTATCGATCGGGGAAAGAAAGCAATAACAGAGAGGATGGAGACAGAAAATAAGTTAAAATATTTTGTTTCCCTTCTCTGAACAGGTCACCATTCCAGAGGAGATTATATCCCATGGAGCATGATCCATGAGAGGGTGAGTCAAGTATTAAGAAAACATGTTTTACTTTATTGTAAGGGGAAATACGAACTGGTGTCTGCAACTCTTAGTTAGGTTTATAGAATGACACAGTCAGTAGAGAAGAATCATCCTTTTGTGTGCATTTTGTTTCCGCCATATACAACCCCTGGCAAAAATTATGGAATCACCGGCCTCAGAGGATGTTCATTCAGTTGTTTAATTTTGTAGAAAAAAAGCAGATCACAGACATGACACAAAACTAAAGTCATTTCAAATGGCAACTTTCTGGCTTTAAGAAACACTATAAGAAATCAAGAAAAAAAGATTGTGGCAGTCAGTAACGGTTACTTTTTTAGACCAAGCAGAGGAAAAAAATATGGAATCACTCAATTCTGAGGAAAAAATTATGGAATCACCCTGTAAATTTTCATCCCCCAAATTAACACCTGCATCAAATCAGATCTGCTCATTGACATTGACCCTATGCCATGACATTGACCCTATGCCATGACATTGACCCTATGTGTCTTTTTGCAAGGAATGTTTTTGCAGTTTTTGCTCTATGGCAAGATGCATTATCATCTTGAAAAATGATTTCATCATCCCCAAACATCCTTTCAATTGTCCAAAATATCAACATAAACTTGTGCTTTTATTGATGATGTAATGACAGCCATCTCCCCAGTGCCTTTACCTGACATGCAGCTCCATATCATCAATGACTGTGGAAATTTCACAATTGCTTTTCCTTAGCCCATTGTAACCTTGTTTTTTTCTGTTTAGGTGTTAATGATGCCTTTCGTTTAGCTTTTCTGTATGTAAATCCCATTTCCTTTAGGCGGTTTCTTACAGTTCGGTCACAGACGTTGACTCCAGTTTCCTCCCATTCGTTCCTCATTTGTTTTGTTGTACATTTTTAGATTTTTGAGACATATTGCTTTAAGTTTTCTGTCTTGATGCTTTGATGTCTTCCTTGGTCTACCAGTATGTTTGCCTTTAACAACCTTCCCATGTTGTTTGTATTTGGTCCAGAGTTTAGACACAGCTGACTGTGAACAACCAACATCTTTTGCAACATTGCGTGATGATTTACTCTCTTTTAAGAGTTTGATAATCCTCTCCTTTGTTTCAATTGACATCTCTCATGTTGGAGCCATGATTGATGTCAGTCCACTTGGTGCAACAGCTCTCCAAGGTGTGTTCACTCCTTTTTAGATGCAGACTAACGAGCAGATCTGATATGATGCAGGTGTTAGTTTTGGGGATGAAAATTTACAGGGTGATTCCATAATTTTTTCCTCAGAATTGCGTGATTCCATATTTTTTTCCTCTGCTTGGTCTAAAAAAGTAACCGTTACTGACTGCCACAATCTTTTTTTCTTGATTTCTTATAGTGTTTCTTAAAGCCAGAAAGTTGCCATTTGAAATGACTTTAGTTTTGTGTCATGTCTGTGATCTGCTTTTTTTCTACAAAATTAAACAACTGAATGAACATCCTCCGAGGCCGGTGATTCCATAATTTTTGCCAGGGGTTGTAAATTCATGGAAAAAAATAAGAGGAGGAGTTACTTTTTTTGGGGGGGGGGCATCGGAATCCAAATGAAACTTCCATTTCCCCCAATCATTTTAATGCTTTTGATTTGGCACTGTCAAAACTGTGTTTGATCAATGTTTACCACAATTCAGAGCATATTTTGATCATGTATGTCAAGAAGAGATGGAGCTGAAGGAGAAAGCAAATAGCTAAAGGTTGTTTGAGTTTTATTTATTATTTTTATATTATTTTATATTTTATATTTTTATTATTTTTTCAGGCAGCTAGAATCTTGCCAGCTGCTTAATTACCATAATTACAGTTAAGCCAAGGCATTTAAATGTATATAGTACTGTATGTCATTTACATTGTACTTGCATAAGAAAAATTACAAGAGTGGGGTAGTGCCACAGAACATGGCAGCAAAGAAGCTTGGGGTTGCAATGAACATGGCTTACTTTGAACATATTTTTGTCTCCTTGTTTTTCTCCAGGTGTTCGATGTATTCAAAAAATGTAATGATGTCAGGAGAAAAAGAGGAATAAGGGTCTTTTTTCATTGTACATTCAAACAATGACACTTGCCCTCTGTATGCACATCTCCAAAATAAATACAAACAATCCAACCACTAGGAGAAGGTAGTCATAGTCTAGCACCCTGGGACCAACTCCAGATCTAAACATGCTGCACAGAGTAGAGAAAAGAGGTTGACACTAATGTGCATGTTTTAATGGCAGAAGGAATCCTGAGTGTTTGGAGGAAATCCACACAGACATGGGGAGAACATACAATGTCTACACAAAAGGAACTGGGCATCGATAGAATTGAACCAAAGATCATCTTGCTATGATGTCCGCTTAAGTTGTAATTCAAAAATTCCCATAAATATATACATAAATACATGATGATAGACTCGTTTTTGCTTAGTTTTAAAATATGTGAATATGGATCAAGCCTTTTTGAACATTCCGCTCATATCTGTGTCAGGATTCTGAAATCTTATAGATACAGTTGAAATGGAGAACTATTTCTGGAAATTGTGGTGGTCGTGTTGCCAAAGTTCAAGTAACACACAACAATAAGCAAAAGGCCAGAAAGAAAACCATTAGGGCCCCTTCACACGTAGCACAAAGTTGGGTGAAAGAAGCAGAAACTGGCCGAAAAACGGTGATAAAAACCGAATTGGCGAACCGCAAATAATTCCACTTGCAGTTGGGAGGGACACACGGTCAGACAAGCGTCAATGATCCCGTGGAAACGGTTTCATGCACATGCACACATGCGTGCATAAAACTGTTGTTTTCTTGTATTATAGGTTGGTGCCCCATGCAGGCCAATAAATATTAGTAATTAAATGTCTTACATATTCTGGTGTTCTGTGCAAGGCAAATTTTAACTGTTAATATTAATAATGACTATTAATACTTAAATCATGACATATTTAATTGGTGCCCCCATGTAAAGCAAAAATCTTAAATCTTAATATTTAAATTCACTACATATTATTATGGTCAGCCCTGTGAGGCCATATTAAAAATTTCCAATGTGCTACACATCATAACATAAGGACATACATTTCTATGGTAACATTTATTTTTCCCATGAAACATGCAGTTAAAAATCAGGTGTTCTGTTCTTGCATACTAATTTCAGAGTGGTGAAGAGAGGCAGAGAACAAAAAGATGATCAATGCAACTCTGTTTTGCCATATGTTATATGGGGGGGTGTTTCACATGCAAGATCAGGAAATTTCAACTTGCATTTGTTCAGCATCCTTTGAAGGTTATAGCATTTTAGAAATATAAATAGAATTCAAATTAGTAGATTTGGTCACACACTCTACTGTAATTAATAAATGTAAGCAGCTTGAAAGGTTTAATGATGATTAAGGCTTCCTTAGCATCCCCCCCAAAAAAGAAACAATTATGACGATAACAAAGCTTGCCCGCAGGCACCGTTTACAACTTCAAATTGGGGTTGTTAGTGATCAGTGTGCTAAATATTGTCTGCTTCTTGACAAAGACACAAGGGCATTCAGGTTAAATAAGAATCAGTAGGTAGGCATAGAGAACTAATAATACTTCGTATTAGTTTGAAACATTTTTTTAACACTCCAGTGGCCATAAACCAACAGACCAGGACTACCTGTGGGGCAGGCAAGCCAAAAACTGAAGGGCCATGTCTCTTCTTAACAACAGAGTGCAGTCTTGTTCAATTACTGTTAACTTGCAATCAATAAGATGACCTACAACACATGAGTGCAAGTTGGCTGCCTTCTCTGATGCCTCCATCTTGGAGAAAAAGAAAATCTTCTTCCACTATAGATTTTTCGCTTGTCCTTAGGGTGACCAATTACATCAATAACACCCAACAACAGCACCAGCTGAAGAAAATAAGGTGAAGTCACACCACTGTGAGTTCAGTCCTCTATTTTCTTGATGTTCAGCCAGGCAGGTTGTACAACGTATATTTTCTTTTGACTTCTTTTTCCTTTCACAGCCTTCCTGCAATTTTGTAGCCGTCAGAGGTTGGCAGTGCAGTGGTTTTACTGTTCTCCCTCACTACACATCATGAAGGGATGGAATCACTGCCTAAAGTTGGCAGCTGGTGAGACACATCCTGTATGTTAATGGCGGCACAGAGGGGACACTCTAACCCAGAGTGCCCCCTCAAATCAGAGAATCAGAAGCCCAGAATCAGAGGCTTTGGCATGGGCTGCCAAAACCTCTGTGCCAGTCTGAATGAGGAGTTTGTTGAAAGCGGCTGGAGGGCTCTGCAAACTTACTTTGCTTTGTTGTTTAGTACACAACAAAGTCTCCAAAAAACAACATTTCGGGGGTATGTTGATGCATCTGGATGGAATGGTCAGGAGTTGCTGGCATGTGGTTTGATACACGCATTTATGAGGTACTTGTGATTGGACAGATGAGAAAAAATTATTGCTGTAAAGCTTATATTACTAGTTTTATCTTATCATCAAATGCATAATGATAATATGCAGTTTTGTGCTTTTTAATATCCACAGGTCCATTTCAGAATTTCCTATATTGGCTTGTTGGTGCTGGTGTTTATCTCCTGATACATTGGAGTGCATTGGAGTCTAAGAGTCCCTCTGGACAGCCAGTCCAAGATAGGACTTTTCCCAGTCAGGGCTGGTGTCCATTTACAGCTGAGTAGACTGTGGCAATATCGATGAAATATCTTGTCCAAGAACAAAAACAGGTAACGTGACCTTGAATCAAAGCCAGGTTCGCATATCGGGAGACCAAGTCCTTCCCCACTGAGTTACCTGCTCTGCTAAGACAACGCAGAGCTGAGTTTTCTCTCTCTCTTTCTTTCTCTCTCTAACATTTCATGGGCGCTTGTTAACAGTTCAATCAGAAAAACTTGCAATGCCTGCTTCAGTGTTATGGCCCTTTCCCAATCTGACGATAGGCCTGGTGTTTGCCGATCAAGAGTGAAAAGTTGCCTACCATTCTTACAGAGGTCTGCTAGACGCCACAGGAGATAGGTCAACATCAATTGGGCAACGCTAAAGTTCATTGTGGTCCCAGAAAACTTTTCAACATGCTTAAAATCCTCAACGTTCATGCCAAAATGTAAGCAAGAATTGAGCTCCACTACCATTACATCACCTCTGCTAGTACACCATTACTGTTCCATTCCCATCTGCTGGCCTCCACTTCCCAACATCAGAGTGCACCCCCTCATCAGGATCCCTTGGGCATTTAGAACTATGTAAAAAATATGAAGAAATGTGAAGGAATATGCAGAACCGCTCTCGATGATGATGCATCAATAGCAAGTGGTGCATCCATAGAGTTACATTGAGTTCATGTAGGCTCCAAGGAGTGTGTGACAAATACTAACCATCTGACACAGGCAGTTAAATTATGTCTCATGTGAGGCAGTGGAGTGTTCCCCGCTGTGGAGCTCCACCAGTATTATGGTGCCCTCTGCTGGGCTACATTAACCTGAGTTGGAGACAGGAAACGTGGACCCTTGGAAGATGCCTTTGCCAGCCTTTCAGAGAGATTTTTGTGAATCTGCTACATTTGTCAGCATCAGACAATTAACATCACAGTGTGAATGGGCCCTTACTTTGTAAAGGAAAATAACATGCTTGTTTAGAGAAATTATGTTGCAATATGATGTCATGCACATACATGGCTGAAGTAATTTTCAAATGATTACCATTTATTGTTATTGCATGGACATGTCAGTAGAACGCATAGCTGAGTGGAAAAAGAGATGGCCTGGGAAAGTGACGACCTTGGTTTGAATCCCACTTATGCTACTTGCCTGTGTCCTTGGTGACAGTCTCAGCTGGGGAGGAAACCTGAATCCAACTGGCGCCCTTCCAGAGTAAAACATAGACACTCACCCACTTGATGCTACTGAACCTGGAGATAATGACAAGCACCAACAGGCCTCAAGGCCTATATAGGACTTACTTTATTAGCACTGGAAGATCCGTCTGGCAACAGATTTGACATCAAATCAAATCAAATCAATTTTATTTATATAGTGCCAAATCACAACAAACAGATGCCCCAAGGCGCTTTATAGTGTAAGGCAAAAGCCATATAATAATTACAGAAAAACCCCAATGGTCAAAACGACCCCCTGTGAGCAAGCACTTGGCGACAGTGGGAAGGAAAAACTCCCTTTTAACAGGAAGAAACCTCCAGCAGAACCAGGCTCAGGGAGGTGCATTCTTCTGCTGGGACTGGTTGGGGCTGAGGGAGAGAACCAGGAAAAAGACATGCTGTGGAGGGGAGCAGAGATCAATCACTAATGATTAAATGCAGAGTGGTGCATACAGAGTAAAAAGAGAAAGAAACACTCAGTGCATAACGGGAACCCCCAGCAGTCTAAGTCTATAGCAGCATAACTAAGGGATGGTTCAGGGTCACCTGATCCAGCCCTAACTATAAGCTTTAGCAAAAAGGAAAGTTTTAAGCCTAATCTTAAAAGTAGAGAGGGTGTCTGCCTCCCTGATCCAAATTGGGAGCTGGTTCCAGAGGAGAGGAGTTTGAAAGCTGAAGGCTCTGCCTCCCATTCTACTCTTAAAAACCCTAGGAACTACAAGTAAGCCTGCAGTCTGAGAGCGAAGCGCTCTGTTGGGGTGATATGGTACTATGAGGTCCCTAAGATAAGATGGGACCTGATTATTCAAAACCTTATAAGTAAGAAGAATAATTTTAAATTCTACTCTAGAATTAACAGGAAGCCAATGAAGAGAGGTCAATATGGGTGAAAAATGCTCTCTCCTTCTAGTCCCCGTCAGTACTCTAGCTGCAGCATTTTGAATTAACTGAAGGCTTTTCAGGGAACTTTTAGGACAACCTGATAATAATGAATTACAATAGTCCAGCCTAGAGGAAATAAATGCATGAATTAGTTTTTCAGCATCACTCTGAGACAAGACCTTTCTAATTTTAGAGATATTGCGCAAATGCAAAAAAGCAGTCCTACATATTTGCTTAATATGCGCATTGAAGGACATATCCTGATCAAAAATGACTCCAAGATTTCTCACAGTATTACTAGAGGTCAGGGTAATGCCATCCAGAGTAAGGATAGACACCATGTTTCTAAGATTTGTGGGGCTGAGTAAAATAACTTCAGTTTAATCTGAATTTAAAAGCAGGAAATTAGAGGCCATCCGTGTCTTTATGTCTGTAAGACATTCCTGCAGTTTAACTAATTGGTGTGTTTTCTCTGGCTTCATGGATAGATAAAGCTGGGTATCATCTGCGTAACAATGAAAATTTAAGCAATGCTTTCTAATAATACTGCCTAAGCGAAGCATGTATAAAGTGAATAAAATGGTCCTAGCTCAGAACCTTGTGGAACTCTATAATTAACCTTAGTCTGTGAAGAAGACTCCCCATTTACATGAACAAATTGTAATTTATTAGATAAATATGATTCAAACCACCACAGTGCAGTGCCTTTAATACCTACGGCATGCTCTAATCTCTGTAATAAAATTTTATGGTCAACAGTATCAAAAGCAGCACTGAGGTCTAACAGGACAAGCACAGAGATGAGTCCACTGTCTGAGACCATAAGAAGATCATTTGTATCCTTCAATAATGCTGTTTCTGAACTATGATGAATTCTAAAACCTCACTGAAACTCTTCAAATAGACCATTCCTCTGCAGATGATCAGTTAGCTATTTTACAACTACCCTTTCAAGAATTTTTGAGAGAAAAGGAAGGTTGGAGATTGGCCTATAATTAGCTAAGATAGCTGGGTCAAGTGATGGCTTTTTAAGTAATGGTTTAATTACTGCCACATTAAAAGCATGTGGTACATAGCCAACTAATAAAAATAGATTGATCATATTTAAGATCGAAGCATTAATTAATGGTAGGGCTTCCTTGAGCAGACTGGTAGGAATGGGTTCTAATAGACATGTTGATGGTTTGGAGGAAGTAACTAATGAAAATAACTCAGACAGAACAATCGGAGAGAAAGAGTCTAACCAAATACCAACATTACTGAAAGCAGCCAAATATAACGATATGTCTTTGGGATGGTTATGAGTAATTTTTTCTCTAATAGTTAAAAGTTTTATTAGCAAAGAAAGTCATGAAGTCATTACTAGTTAACGTTAAAGGAATACTTGGCTCAATAGAGCTCTGACTCTTTGTCAGCCTGGCTACAGTTCTGAAAAGAAACCTGGGGTTGTTCTTATTTTCTTCAATTAGTGACAAGTAGTAAGATGTCCTAGCTTTACGGAGGGCTTTTTTATAGAACAACAGACTCTTTTTCCAGGCTAAGTGAAGATCTAAATTAGTGAGACGCCATTTCCTCTCCAACTTACGGGTTATCTGCTTTAAGCTGCGAGTTTGTGAGTTATACCACGGAGTCAGGCACTTCTGATTTAAAGCTCTCTTTTTCAGAGGAGCTACAGCATCCAAAGTTGTCTTCAATGAGGATGTAAAACTATTGACGAGATACTCTATCTCACTTACAGAGTTTAGGTAGCTACTCTGCACTGTGTTGGTATATGGCATTAGAGAACATAAAGAAGGAATCATATCCTTAAACCTAGTTACAGCGCTTTCCGAAAGACTTCTACTGTAATGAAACTTATTCCCCACTGCTGGGCAGTCCATTAAAGTAAATGTAAATGTTATTAAGAAATGATCAGACAGAAGGGGGTTTTCAGGGAATACTGTTAGTTCTTCAATTTCCATACCATAAGTCAGAACAAGATCTAAAGTATGGTTGAAGTGGTGGGTGGACTCATTTACATTTTGAGCGAAGCCAATTGAGTCTAATAATAGATTAAATGCAGTGTTGAGGCTGTCATTCTCAGCATCTGTGTGGATGTTAAAATTGCCCACTATAATTATCTTATCTGAGCTAAGCACTAAGTCAGACAACAGGTCTGAAAATTCACAGAGAAATTCACAGTAACGACCAGGTGGACGATAGATAACAAATAAAACTGGTTTTTGGGACTTCCAATTTGGATGGACAAGACTAAGAGTCAAGCTTTCAAATGAATTAAAAATCTGTCTGGATTTTTGATTAATTAATAAGCTGGAGTGGAAGATTGCTGCTAATCCTCCCCCTCAGCCTATGCTACGAGCATTCTGACAGTTAGTGTGACTCGGAGGTGTTGACTCATTTAAACTAACATATTCATCCTGCTGTAACCAGGTTTCTGTAAGGCAGAATAAATCACTATGTTGATCAATTATTATATCATTTACTAACAGGGACTTAGAAGAGAGAGACCTAATGTTTAATAAACCACATTTAACTGTTTTAGTCTGTGGTGCAGTTGAAGGTGATATATTATTTTTTCTTTTTGAATTTTTATGCTTAAATAGATTTTTACTGGTTGTTGGTGGTCTGGGAGCAGGCACCGTCTCTTTGGGGATGGGGTACTGGGGGGATGGCAGGGGGAGAGAAGCTGCAGAGAGGTGTGTAAGACTACAACTCTGCTTCCTGGTCCCAACCCTGGATAGTCACGGTTTGGTGGGTTTAATGAAATTGGCCAGATTTCTAGAAATGAGAGCTGCTCCATCCAAAGTGGGATGGATGCCATCTCTCCTAACAAGACCAGGTTTTCCCCAGAAGCTTTGCTAATTATCTATGAAGCCCACCTCATTTTTTGGACACCACTCAGACAGCCAGCAATTCAAGGAGAACATGCGGCTAAACATGTCACTCCCGGTCCGATTGGGGAGAGGCCCAGAGAAAACTACAGAGTCCGACATTGTTTTTGCAAAGTTACACACCGATTCAATGTTAATTTTAGTGATCTCCGATTGGCGTAACCGGGTATCATTACTGCTGACGTGAATTACAATCTTACCAAATTTACGCTTAGCCTTAGCCAGCAGTTTCAAATTTCCTTCAATGTCGCCTGCTTTGGCCACCGGAAGACATTTGACTATGGTTGCTGGTGTCGCTAACTTCACATTTCTCAAAACAGAGTCGCCAATAACCAGAGTTTGTTCCTCGGCGGGTGTGTCGCAGAGTGGGGAAAATCGGTTAGAGATGTGAATGGGTTGGTGGTGTACAGGGGTCTTCTGTTTAGGACTATGCTTCCTCATCACAGTCACCCAGCCGGCCTGCTTTCCCGGCTGCACAATGACTGATCGTTATCCTCCAGCTCACTAGGACATGATGCTTAATTTGTATGATAAACAGCTAGATGGTAATCAAAGCACTTCTCTTGTGATTCCCTGCCATCCCATCACATTTAGGAGAGATGAGATGGAAAGGAAGCAAAATTGAAGAGGTGTTTATCCCTCTAAATTTTGGCTTACCTTTCCTTTCATCTCACCATTACTCTGGCTCAATTGAAGAGAAGGTCAGATGGAATTCTACTGCAAAACATGCTTTCTAATCTACTTCACATTATGCAGTACATCCAGAATGTATTCACAGCACTTCACACTTTCAACATTTTATTATGTTACAGCCTTATTCCAAAATGGAGCAAATGCATGTTGTGTTCTTAAAATTCTACTCACAACATCCCATAATGACAACATAAAAATGTTTTTTTTTTACTTTTTTTTTTTTTACAAATTTATTTAAAGTAAATAACTAAGAAATTAAATGTAGATAAGTATTCACACCCTTTGCTCAGTACTTTGTTGATGCACCTTTGGCAGCAAATACAGGACAGCAACTCTCAAGTCCCATCAAGTTGGATGGGAAATGTCAGTCATTTTCAGAACTCTCCAGAGATGTTCTATCATATTCAGGACTGGGCCTCAAGGATATCACTCAAGGACATCAGTTTTCCTGAAGCAACTGATAAGTCTCCCAGTTCCTGCTGATGAAAAAACATCCACATGATGCTGCCACCACCATGTACCATGTGGTCCCTGGATTCCTTCAAACATTGGAATCCAGGCCAAAGAGTTCAATATTTGTCTCATCAGGCCAGAACATTTTGTGTCTCATGGCCTGGCAGTCCTTCATGTGCCTTTCGGCAAACTCCAGGTAGGCTGCCACGTGCCTTTTACTAAAGAGTGTCTGGCAACTCTACCATACAGGCCTGATTGATGGATTGCTGCAAAGATGGTTGTCTTTCTGGAATGTTCTCTTCTCTCCACAGAGGAATGCTGGAGCTCTGAAAGAGTGACCATTGGGTTCTTGGTCACCTCAGTGTGGAAATATAATCTTTCCACCTAGTCCTGGGTCTTTCCTGGGGTATCTTCCCAGATGGACGTGCCTGGAACTCCTCCCTCGGGAGGCGCCCATTGGCCAACCTTACCAGATGCCCGAACCATCTCAGCTGGCTCCTTTCAACGCAAAGCTCCCCGTGAACGGCCAAGCTTCTCACTCTATCTCTAAGGAAGACACTGGCCACTGGGCCTCCTAAGGAAGCCCATTTTGGCTGCGTGTACCCGCGATCTAGTTCTTTCGGTCATGACCCATTCCACATGACCATAGGTAAGAGTGGGAATTTAACACGGTCACTATTAATTTAACACTGGTGATTTTTGCAAATTTACTGGGTAAATGAACAGTGGGCATGGGTGGCCTTGAAGTGAGAACCTTCTGCTCTGGAAGCAAGCACACTAATAACTTGGCCACCAGCCCTGCCTAATTTTTCTTATCTATATTGTAAAGAATAAGAAATAATAAGAAATAATAATAAATAACAAATATTTTTTGGAAAATTCTTTTGCTTTTAGTTAGCTGTGGTTGCTATTTCATTAAAAAACATAGTAACAATTTGTAAATATATTTACCTAAAATACTGTATTTTTATTTTTTTATTTTTTAATTACAGCAGTTTTATACCATAAAATCTGCAACTTGTTCTGGAAAGGTAGTTTGTTATTTTTACTATTTTTAATTTTATTTATTTGATCAAAATTTGTATGGCAACACAACTGGTATTTTGTTTTCCTAAAAATAACAGCACATTGTACACTGAGTTAGATGCTTTGCACAAAGGGGTTGGACTTATCCTCTTCATGAGCCATGGATGTATTTGTGACTCATCTTAATATCATTCACTCAGTGCTATCAACTGTAATTCCCATTAAACTCAAGTACACCCAGCACACAGCATTGTGGTCTTAAGTGGTAACACGTAACAGGTTTCTAAACAAGGAAAAGGATCTGTGTGGAATCTGCTGGCCAAAGAGCCTTATCATTAGAAGTTGATATGGCACTTGGAATAACAAGGTTGTGACGATTGCATCTTTTAACATCCTTTACATCCACTAGGTGTGAAGATTGTCTGGGTATGGCTCTCTACATGCCTTTGAGGTGGACCTCACTTTATAAAAAAAAATCATCAATCAAGCAACCTATGAAACCAGGCTCTTGCAGTTTTTTTTAAAGGTAAGTTAATAACTGTTTAGTTTGTCTTGAACTGGAAAGTACTGTTGTATCATTTGGGAGAAATTGAGTCATTGTTTTCTCCTACGTTTGGAGTGTGTGATTAGTGATGTAAAACAAAACATGGATTATTTCACATATCAAAGCTGCATTATCAACCATCTGCTAAAGCTGAGTGCCTGTCTGTCCAGCTACCTCAGCTGCATGCTTGAAGTATTGTAAAAATATGGTACATACAGTCACATCTTCATGTTTATGGACAATTACACAAATCTTTAGCTTCATTAGACAAGATTCTTTAGGTAAGAGCAGTCACCTATTGCAGATGATGGGCCCTATTTTGCATAGAGACTGCATAAAAATCATGAAATCAGGTCCAACTATTTACACTATTAGCCAGCATTTGGACATAATTGCAAATCTCACTATTACCTGCAATTTATGCTTTTGTAAATACCTAGCTGTTTCTTTTAAAATCTCAAAATTGTCTTCTGTTGAATAGTGTGACAGATGTTTTTAAGTTTCATGTGGTTGAGGAGAATCAGAAGGCAATGCTACACAGAGAATGGTATGTACTGCCTACTGCATAGTGTACCTGATTGCCCACTTTAACCTACTTTCACACAAATTTTCCACCAATCACATCAGACTTTTTGTTTTCTTTTTGGATCAAGATATACCCTAACATCGCAATTTTTTTTAAGAACACAATAATGCTACATTTCTGTGTAGGCTCTCAGTTGTCCAGGTGGTTTCCATAGTAGAGAAGCTTGAATCTTCGACTGGACTTTGAATGGACAAAGTGCAGAAGTCCCAGAGAACAAAGAGACCAGATAGACAGGAGACGGGGACAAGAAGAAGAGGAGTGTCTCTCCCTTATTTAGCAGGAGTAGGGGAAAAACTACAGATGATCTTCAGACAGCACAAAATCCCAGTTTACTTTAAACCGGTTAACACCTTGAGACAGAAATTAGTTCACTCTAAGGACAGGATTCCTAGTTACAAACAGAGCAATGTAGTGTATTCTATCAAATGTCAGGAAAACTGTAACGAACACTACATAGGTGAGACTAAGCAACCTTTACACAAAAGGCTATACCAGCACTGCAGAGAGGGCGCTAGTGGACCTCAGTCTGCAGTTCATCTCCACCTTAAAGACACTAACCACACGTTTGAGGACAAGGAGGTTAAAATCTTAGCCAGAGAGTAGAAATGGTTTGAGAGAAGGGTCAAGGAGGCATTGTATGTGAAACAGTTAAAACCCAGCCTTGAGCGGGGACGTGGTCTGAGACACGCTTTGTCCCCTGTTTACAATGGGGTACTCAGGTCAAAGCAGTTTCAGTCTTTTGTTAATGGTAATGAGTCATTCACGTTATCAGGAGAGTCATCAAGGGAGCCATCAGGAGAGGGTCCATCCCATCATTAGGAGGGACAGCTACCCTGTCATTAGGAGGGTGCTAATTAGAGCACAGTAGGTGCTAATTAGAGCTATTGTTTAGTCACTAGCCTATAGCAGTCTGCCTCTCGGTAGGAGGGGTCTGGTTAGGTTTAAAACTCCAGCTTTTGTGGTTTCTGTTTATTCTTCTCTACAAGAGTCAAGACAGAAGTCAGACTACCAGAGCAAGAATTTTAGCTGAGGAAGATTCTGCGATTTGAAGCGAAACGTCCTCGCGTCAAGCAACCCAGTCCAGTCGAAGATTCAAGCTTCTCTACTACAATAATGCTATGTTTCCCACCCATTGCACCCAATTTTTGACAATTAAAATGGACCTCACATAAAAAAATGATACTCATGATTATCAGATTTTTTTTTTTTTTTTTTGCCAAAAACCAAGCCAGTCTTGTGTCAAATATCGGCATTCAGATACTAGCTTTAATTAAGGGATGAACATGTTCAGGAGATGGACATGTCAGCATTTCTAAGTTAATGAATGGGTGTTTCTTTAACTACTGGCACTACTGGCCTTGTAAATGTAATTTCCACTACACCATTGCCTTACAATATAAAGCGCCTTGGGGCAACTGTTTGTTGTGATTTGGCGCTATATACATGTGCTCTGATGTCACTGTTTATCTCCATAGAAACTACCCAAACAATCTTTCATACAAACTGTTTAAAGGGACATTACAGTGTTGTGGTGGAAATTACGGCAATAGTGTGGGCCAACTACATTTTGTTTAATAAAATCACAACAGTTGTATGACATTGAATACCCCAATTATGTTTTGATTATTTTACTGATATTTTATTCAGAAATATTTTAAAACATTAGAAAAAACGTTTCTTTACCATTAATTTTTATCATTGAAGATCAAAAGCACAAAACGGCAATATTTGCATATAATGATGCTGAAAAAAGGTGAAAAAGTCATCATAGACTACTAGAACAAATTTCTTAACACACTTTCATTGTAAAGATAACTATAAAAGTGTGAAATTTCCCCTTTTTTTCTGTTTTACATACAATATGATCAAAGGACATAATAAGTGCCCGTAGTCTAAGAATCACCCGAATATGTGTTGGAGTTAAATATTGCACTGCATAAGTACAACACCTTTTTGGTGTGCAGCAAAATTGCTTTCTGCTAGTACCTGGCTGCTCCTATTTTTAGATTATGCCACATAATAGCAAGGAAATTGACATAATTGTGTATAAATATGTTTGTTTTGATAGTTCTGAGTATACTGAGTGGTTTAGTAGTTTTGTTCTTGATTAAAATCCAAAAAAATAACCCAAATCCAGATCATCTGAAAATTGTCCTATGTCAAAATAGTGTGTGTGTGTGTTTGTGTGTGTGTATTGCACTGTAAAAAAATGCCGTGAAATTTACATAAAAACAATGTAAAATCACTACAGAAAAGTATTAGTAAACCCAAAAACACATTTTTTGTTTAAATCACAGTGGACTTTTGTAAACTATTAAACAGAATGTTTTTGTTAGATGTACCTCAACATGTGATTCTAATCAAATGTATATTTGTTGAAACTACAACTATTTTTAACAAAAACTGAGAAATACTGTAATACTCATTATAAAACAATTGTGGTAAATTGACATGCAAACATTGTAAAACCTATAGTTTTAGTCAGTTGTTTTTAAAAATACAAGAATTATATGTAAGTCACTTTACAAGTTTATGCTGTAGCCTAACTTTAACATGATTGATGAAACGATGCAGATTTAACTGTTTTTTTTGAATGTGAGTCAGCCGTGGTTCATTCACTGTAAATCCATTTACATATTATATCTGTAAAGTTATCTACTGTGCTGCTGTATTTTTTTTTTTTACAGGAATTCCCTGGTAACCACAGCCGTCAGCGTTTTCCTGTAAAAACAAGTTTTTTGTTTTTTACAGTGTGTGTATGTGTGTGTGTGTGTGGGGGGGGGGGTTATATATGCAAAAAAAAAATGATTACATGTTAATTATCATTAAAAATCTGTTCATCAGCAATTATTCTGACTTTCCCATTGCCCCCAACCTGCTCTGTTGTTCACAAAAGTGCGACTGCTTGATGCCAGTTGTTGAAATAATGAGGATCTTTCTTCCTGCATGTTTGCTTTGATGCATGAAAGCTGTGAGACTTACCAACTGGCAGCAGCAGCTGAAATGTAGAGGTTTTATTTCCAAGAAATGATTGGAGAAGAGAGGAAGGAAATTCACCCCTAGAGAAAGTGGTAAGAGACTCTAAACCTGTCCTCCATGCAGGGAACAAGATGAAGAAACAGATCTGAAAGTGCAAATGACCAGATACACATGGGTGTGTGATTGGCAGGCCGCTGCCATGCGGAAACACATCTAAAGGGCTGCATAACCCCCGCTGGCATCGAGGCAGGGGGACTCCCTCTGGGAGAGTGATTGGAGAGGTTAAGGCGAGATCAAGCTCAGTGCCACACTCAAAACTATTACTGGAGCTCAAATCATACAAGCGGTCCTCTTCTGTTAGGAAACAGTGAGTGAAACCATGACCCCTGCCTGAGCCCTTCATATCTTACGCTGGCTCAGTTTAAGAGAAACCAGAACACAAATGGGAGTCTCATCATGAACAAGCTTACCTACATTTGTGAAGCGGATGAGAGAATGTTATTTCAAACACAGTAGTTACTTTTTCTTGTTCAAAATGTCTGGACAAAAACCTGCAAATGTGCATGACTTCATGTGTTGTGAATAAAGCCAGCTGTACACTACATGCTGACTCCATGTGCTACTTCTGTTTCATATTCAAGTACAAGTGCATTGCAGAAGAACCACAGAACAGCAGTGTTACGTTGTGAACCTCTATCCACACTGTGCAGCGAGGGAGGTTGACCAATCAGATGTAGAGGTGACAGGTGATGCCGACCACTAGAGTAAGACTGAAATAAGTAATGAGGGCCTGCACTGAGCACTTCATTACTTTGTGCACTGTGCAAAGGTGAGCATGTACAGACCATGCAAAATTGAATACTGCTGAGTGACAGGCATTTGTGTGTTTATGTGGATAATATCAAAGAAAGAAAATAAAATAATTTACCTCCATTTTTACCTCCGCCTTTCGGTCGAGTTTGTTTGTTTGTCTGTCTGTCTGTCTGTTTGTCAGCAAGTTAACTCAAATGTTTTGAACAGATTTTGATGAAATTTTGTGGAGTGGTTGGAAATGACAAGAGGAACAAGTAATTAAATTTTAGTGGTGATCCGGATCACGATCCAGATCCAGGAATTTTTTAAAGGATTCTTCACCATTGCGGGATAGGGGGAATTTTGACATTGTAGTTTCTAACTCCACAAAAACAAGGCAGAAAGGCTTGAAAAAAATTAGGGTGTAACATAGTCAAATGTTCTATCAAACAACAAAGTTTGGTGATGATCGGATCCGGATTCCGGATCTGGTGATCCAGAATATGCAAAAATATAGGGAAAATAGAAAATGTGTCAGTGTGAGGTGACAAATGAAGCTAGAGATGCACAACTAACACCAAACTGTAGCAGATTCTGTACTGATTCAGTAAGGTGTCATCAGATTTGATGTAGCTTCAAATGTTATGGAGCTAGATCCAGAAGAAAACCGCCATTACCGAAAAATCGTTTTTATACAATAACGTTTTAACTAATAAAGACATAAAAGTGATTCCAAGTTCTAGTGCTATGTTTTCATGGTCAAGGATGTCAAATATAAAGGAAAGAAAAGTGTATGTATCATAGTTTTGGTTGTAACACTGAATTGTTGAATAGATCACTGTGCCAAGGAGGGAATCTCATTAGGGTCAGTGACCCTATGGCCTTGTGTAGCACATGCAACACTTAAAAAAATAGTTCTATTTCAGAATTTACTGTTATTTATTTAGAGAAGTGTTTCACAAATGTTAAAAAAAATTCATATATTTGCAGTTTAGTTGAGTAATAAATTGAATTTTGTCTCTTATTTGTTTTTGTCTATAAGCACATGCAATATCAATATCAGTGCTCAGATGACAGTAGCTTCTGGGAAAGGTGCAAGTTGCAATAAACTGTGATGCCAAGCACTAAGGATACATGTTATCCAGTCACAGCAGATGAAACTTTTTTTACTAGCAATCATTATTGCTAGACTTTTTAGGTTCAATGATTCCACGGCATGTGGATGTTGTGGCGTCAGTGACCCCATGGTCTTGGCGGAGGTGTGCACTCTCCGAGTGCTTCTAGTTTTATATAGCGCCAAATCACAAGAAAGCTGTCTCAAGGGGCTTGACACAAGTAAGGTCTAACCTTATCAACCCCAACAGTGGTAAGGAAAAACTCCCTCTGAGGATGTCAGGAAGAAACCTCAAGCAGACCAGACTCAGAGCGGTGACCTTTTCCTTGGGCCATGCTACAGACACAATTGACAATACAAATATACCAGAAATTTTGAAATTTTGGGAGTCCATGCTGGTGTCCAGAATGGGAGGCTGGCTGGGGAGGGGGTGGGGGTGGGGGGTGGGACTGGGCAATAAATTCTGTTTACTCAGATATATGTAGGAATGAAACTTGGAGTTGGAGGAAGTTATGTTTTCACCCCTGTTTGTTTGTTTCTTTGTGAGCAGCCTGAAGCACACAATTTTACATATACGTATTATTATTATTATTATTTTCCTGAAGATTGATATCCTAAAATAACCTTTTCAGTTTTCAAGCTCATAGGTCAATGGGCAAAGTCAAGAAAAATCTTGGAAAATTGGAAAAAAATCCCTATCTTTAACACTGAAAGAATTTTCAAAAATTCATAACTCTGTCAAAAAAGGTCACATCTCTTTTATATTTGAGAACCTGGTGGAGGATGGTGTCATTTTATTGACTGACAAAGATTGATCCAGATCTGATCCAGATTACAGATTTTGTGGCCATTTAAATTTAACACTGAAAACCCCATTTAATGTATATTTTACATTATACGTATCTTAATCAAATGTCCCCCAATCACTCTCATATTTGAAAGTGAGGTGCAGACTGGCACTCACTATCACCTGAAAAAGATTGATCGGGATTTTGTGGACATTTGAATTTGATATTAAAAAGCCTATTTGGTGTATGTTTTGCATTATAACTATCAAAAGTGCCTCAATCACTCTCATTTGTGACAATGAGGTGCAAACTCACTCTCAGTGTATAAACTAAGTTTGATCTGCATCTGATCTGTATTGCAGCTTTAGCAAATATTTAATTTATACATTTAAATGGCCTTTTGATCTATATTTTGCATTTTATTTTATCTTATAAAAAGTCACTTCGAACAGGACTTTGAAAATTTTCATTCAAGGTAAAAATTTGTGGAATTGGAAACTAGTGTTGGTGTTGTGTCGGACGCAGCCCGGAGAACCGACCAGCGTTTGAAGGACCCAGTATAAAATAAGCAGAGCACGGTACAAAGGATAACAGAGTTTAATGAACATAACAGTGATGTGAAAAAATATAAAAGTGCGCGGTCTGGCGTGGTGGTTTTGCGGTGCGCTCCCAGCAGCGCCAACGGTCTGGAGCCAGAACCAATTCGGACCCAAGGACCCCGCCGACACCCCCCAGGTGGCCGCGACAAACCGAGTCTGTGAAAGAAGGAATCATTATGTGAGTCCACACTCAACACACAGAGATAACACTCAAAGGTGCACAAACAGCAAACACTTCCTGGCTTAATTACTAATCAGCTTCCCACCCTGCAGGCATGGAACATCCAGTTCACAAAACTCCACTGCAGTGGAAGCTGATTACACGACCAACATACAGCTCAATATAATAAGGTGTGAGGGACACCACATTTACTGACTGTATAAATGTTAGTCACAAAATCTAACGTACCTCAGGAAGTGTGCTGACGAGCGTGAGACCTCACCCTCTCCTCTTTCACAGACCATGCATCAAACCTGGACGTTCTCTGCATCCACTGATGATGAGATGGGTCCCGAGACGACGATCTCACCCGTCTGGTCACAAGGTCGAGTCTCTGGCAAATACACACTGTGTACTCCAGTCTTAAATGCCACCATGTTCCAATCCATTGTAGATGCACCACAGCTGTGAGTCCTGACGAGCCGCAGGTGATCAGCCTCAGGTGATCAGGGTGAGGTCCTGATAAACTCAGCTACACAGCCACTCAGTCCCAAATGCAAGCCACCTGGAAGGAAAAACAAAAGACAGGACAGAAAACAGAAACAAAAGGCAGCCAGGCCCCCCCAGCCACACAACAGTTGGTGGAGGTTTGCACTCCATGAGGTTTGTGCAGGACTGTATTGCAAGAATATTCAGTCACAAAATTTATCCTAACATGTTTCTGTGGGCATTAGCAAGTACTAAAATGCCTGTTTTAAACAGTTAACTAATAGACTGTACAATTTGAGTAATATGGGCACCTACCGGAGTGCATAGGTGCACCTATTACACACTTTTTTTTCCATTTGTTGCATTGTTTAATCTAAAATAACAAATAAAAATATCTGACCTTGATAACACTGGAAAAAGTAATGATTATCATTAACATTGAACATAGTATTTGTTGACACTATGTCTCATACACATACACACAATACCTTTATATTATTTTTTCTTTTACTTTTTCTGTTGACAAAGAGAAAATGCTGCATAAGGCTCCTTTGCTGATTTAAAATCTAAATACATTTTAAAAAGTCAAATAATATCGCAGTTTGCCTATTAAAGGCATAAATGGACTCAAGCATAACTTCAGTTTAAATGTATAATGCAGGAAAATCGCACAATAATTGAAGCAGTCATCAGCATAGAAATGTGCTTTGTGGTTCCAGTTATAAATGGTTTGGAAATGTGAAGATAATGACAGCTAATCAGTGCACCAAGTGGTAAGACCTTATTTAAGATGCACTTCCCGCATTCAGCTCAAATAGCTTTTGTGTTGTTGTTATGCCCTAATCTCAGTGAATACAGCCGTGTAAGATCTGAGATGAGGATTTTTTTTTGGGGGTGCTCATTTTAAGGCTGATTACAATTTTTTTTTAATCTCTTCCCAACTGCAACTGGCATTAGTGAAACCACTCACATCCTAATGGTGTGCATTCATAGCACATTTGCATAAGGGCCACTTTAAATCCCGTTTGAAGCATATTAGACTTTTTATTTTTAGTTAATTTTTTTGCAGTTTAGGACACGCTAGTGTGTATCTTGTTGAGTAAAGTCATGCGAGCTGCCACAAGTGCAATTTGACAGACTGTGCAGGACCACATCCTGAAGAAAATAGAATGACGAAGTGCATGACCCATGTCACAAGACATTCAAATTAAAGATGAATTAAAAAAAGAATGAATTCAAATATTTAAATAAAATGCATGGTGCACCAAAGTAATTTACCTGTCCATGTGTGGTCGTGATGCCAAATCTCAGGAACTGCTGGTATTGTAGTCTTAATTATATCATAAATAAAACACAAATTCCTCAAATATGAATAATTTATGACTGAAGCCAGTGCTGTCTCCTTCTTTCATTCTGAGAGTCAATGTTTTGCACTGTACACCAGGGGCAATGAGGATTAAGGGCCTTGTTTGAGAGTACCTTAGAGGTGGCAATGAGGATGTGACTTGCCATTCTTTGACCTTCCCCAACTCCAGTCGTTATCCATTCAGGTAATCCAACCTACAACCCTTGAGGCACCAGGAAAGTGTCCTGAAATATTATTACGCCACTTCCCCTGAAAAATGATCTGAGTATCTCAGTTATTGCTAATGCTACTATTACTACTACTACTAAAGGCCCGATCCCACTGGGGAGAGGATTAATTGCGCATGAATTGAGTATACAAATTACAGGCCGCAACAAAATTGGCCAAAAGTGACAAATGTCTCAGTATGAATTACAGATATATTTATAATGTATAGCGAATATAAGCCAAACAATCATGGATGTATAAAGCATGTATTGTGAATGCATAGCGCACATGTGGCGGCAACATGGGTTGTAATTCACACCAACACCACAGCCTCTGGAGCAATTGCTGGACTTGGACAAGTTGATTGGTATTTTAATGATCATAGAGTTAATGTTTATGTTGTCATGTAAGGGTTAACTGTTCATGAGTTTGGGGAGCGGGAGGGGGGGAGCTGCTCAGGGTTGTGAGACAGTGTTTTTTTTTTTTTTTGAGTTGCGGCTGTAACAGCAACTCTTCCTTTTGTTGGTGTTAAATACAAGTCCTGAAAGAGAACCGAGGTCCACGGCTGACGTCTCTGCAGCTGGGGATTTACAGTATGTTGTTGGATGGCAGCAGCTATTACGTCTGTATGTCTCCACAGCTGGACTGGCACTGACTTGCAGGTATGTCGATTTCTGCCACATATAGTACTTTGGGTTTATGTGACGTGTTTGTTATGCATTTGCAGATTGTTCGCAAATCAGCAGCAAAGCAGACATAATACAAACACTTTATCCGTGGCCAATCTGTATGCATTCACTACATTTAATTTTAGTCCGTAATGTGCATGTGATAGGTACGCAATATATCTGTTTTACACACTGTCCCAGTCCGCTGCTAACCCGCAAATTCCCATCAGTTGCAGATATCAGCGGATAATGGCGGATATACAGCACATAGCTTCAGTATGCACTGGGTATGTAGTGAGTATGTAAGGCGGATGTCATCCACAACCAAAATTTTGTGCAGCTCAAAAAATCCTGGCAATGGACAAACGTGCCTCTGCGGATAATTGCATGCGTGTGCGGGTGTCGGCCGACTCATACAAGCATGTTTCACGGATATTGCAGATGTTTAGTGAATATGAGCCAATTTTGTGCGTAATCCATATGCAAATCTTCCTAAATGCCAGTGGGACTGTGCCCTAAGGTTAAGTAGAGCGTTAAATAACTCAGAAAACCCAAGTCCCATTTTTATCTCATCAAACAATTAATTACTGGAAATCCCCCCCCCCCCCCCCCCCACACACACACACAAACACAACCAAAATGCTACATTGCTGTATTTTGTTAACAGATTATCAATTCAGTATGTTAATTTGCATGTATAACAGATACGCTGTCGGCTGATATAGCTGGCAGACTCAGTGGGTTACATAAGTGAGAGGGTTTCTAGTGAGGGAATAGATTCAGCCGAGCCAGCTCATTTACAGGAGCAGAATCCACCAAAGCTGCCTGACAAGAAGCAGTTCAGTCCCTTTTTTTCTGCAATACCCCATTCTTCTCCAACTATCCATATCCTGTCATTGGATAAGATACTTAATTTTGCATTCTCCTTGTCCTCTCAGACGTAACTGACGGTGAACTTGTATCACATCCAGGGTATGCCATGAACTCTCATCAGCTTGATACAACAGTATCTGGTGAAAGTGCTGGCCCAGTGGGCTTCAGGACCTATATAGGACTAATGTCTTTTCACTTTTCTTTTCATTTTCCACATTATCCCATCTAATTGGGGGTTGTACACCTCTCCACACACAAGCAGAATGGATGCATGTAATAATGCCAAAGATTCGTCCAAAAATGAATATAGGAATCCATCCATTCTCTATACTCCAGTTAAGGGTCATGGGGGGTGGGGGTGAGGCATGCTGGAGCCTGTCCCAGTAGTCATAAGGCGTGAGGCAGGGTACACCCCGGACAGGATGTCAGTCTGTCACAGGGCCAATTATAGACAGACAAACACATTCACACCTGCCCACACCTATGGTCAATTTAAAGTTTTTATTCAATGTAATCTGCATGCAGACTCCACACAGGAAGGCCCCAGGTAGGAAGCGATAACATGACCATCTTACTGTAAGGCAACAGTGCTAACCACTGAGCCACTGTGCTGCCAAATATAGGAATTATATTGTATAATTTACAGTTACAGGTAAGAAGAATTTATACATGTTTGACCTCCCCAAACTCTTTTGGTGGGTCCAAATGTCAGTACCACCCACCATCACCTCCAAGGTGTTGCCATGGATCTCCAAATTGATCCATGGTAACAACATGATGGTAGCCTTGGTTTTTATGTAACTGTTTATGTGTTTGTTACCAAGATACCTTAAGAATGCCTAATCTGATTTTTACTAAACCTGGCAGGTACATTGGGCATATGGATGGAAAGGAGTGATTGGAAATTTCCCAGGATTGATCAGTGAAGGTAATGCTGCATTTACACCTAGGCAGGATGTGTTACAGATATCATATTTGCATAATTCTTGGCACATTCCTGACATTCTTAATGTGATGTAATGCATCTGAATAGGTTTCTTAATTGTGCATGTTGGTGTGTGATATGTGTGATTTTCGTGGAGCATGTTTTTGGCTGTTAAAAAAATCTTCCACAAATGACACACACCACACTCATTTCACCTCATGTCGTGGAGGTTGTGGTGTTGATCCTTCTTGATTAGTGGTGATCCTTAATAGAGCGTGACATCATTCTTCTTTGACGTGCGCACAATTAAACCCTGCTGCACCGCATTCAGTTCCATTGCTGCAGTATGCTGAAGAAGTACAGTGACACTAAGTCATCTAAAAGTTTCATTCCAGTGCTCATCAGCGTGCTATTACAGGTCTTCCACCTGCTGCTGCTGCTGTGCCTGATGTTTGGGAAAATACGTAAGACTAGAGCTGCGTGGAGCCATGCATCTGGCTCTCTCAGTCTCCTCCTCCTCTCTGCGCCACTCCATGGCACAGAGCCCAACTCAGCATGCAATCACAAAGTTCTTCTGCTGTGGATTTTGAGGAGCACACTGGAGCAATCTGAATTGTTCAGCAGCTGAGGGATGAATATGTGTGTGTGTGTGTGTGTGTGTGTGTGTGTGTGTGTGTGTGTGTGTGTGTGTGTGTGTGTGTGTGTGTGTGTGTGTGTGGAGACAATTCGCCTCATTCACAATGTGACAGAATACAGCGATGCGCTGTTATGCGCAATAGCGCATAACATTATTCTTGACCGTGCATAGTGGTTCCTGATAATTCGCCAGCAACATGTGCTATTACTCGTAATGCGTGGTAACAGGTTGCAGCAGTTCCTGAGGACACCTGATGCCTCTGCCTCAAATTATCACATTTGTGATCAGCGGCCAAAAATGTATACTTCATGGCATTTGTGACTTGTCATCATTACGTTACGCAGCATAAGAGACCAGTCTGACCGCATGCTAATATATAGGAAAATGCCTAATTGTATGCAAATGAGCTCAAATGATTGAAATGTTGTTTCTCAAATTAACTTTTTGAAAAGCTGTTCATCAGTTTCTCTAAATGCCCGATACGTTCAAATGTTTGTGCAGGGTCATTCTCACTGAACACTTTTAATATAGCTGGAATTAACATCAGCAAATCAGCTGATGTCAACAAAGTTTAGCTTAATTTTGTAAAGTGTAATTGAAGAGAGGCACATTTTACATGGTTTTATGATCTAAGGCTACCTAAAGCTCCACTTCCAATAAAGGTATTTCTTAACTGTTTCACAGCTGTGCCTGACATATCTTATGGTGCACAGTGATTCATTGAGCAATTCTAATGAGGGTATGAGTAAGCCAAGGACAACATTTTCTGTCCTCACCTCAACAGAAACAGTTTATTAGCCTTCAAGCAATATACCTTTTTAATGTAAGCCTTTGTTCCTCCCTTTTGAGTGGCCACTTCATACAGTACATAGACTGGATGGCAGAATACATAACGTTGTAGGAAGTTGGGAGAAGTGGAAAGAGGAAAAATCCATTACACTGCTGCCTTGACTCATGTAGGTTATACAGTTTAATTCATCCTGAAGCTTGTTCAACTCAAAATGGTTCTATTTACAGAGTTCCATTACAACACTAATAGAAAAGAGAGTGAGAGGGGAAACGAGAGGGTAACTGTGGCTGTGGGGAATCATGTCTAACGCATTTAATTGGAAGATTTGAGTGGAACATGCCTCCATTGTCCATTGTCCCACCTGAAGGTGGAATAAAGGTTGTAATCTTAAATAGGGCTAAGGGATCAATGCAAAATAGTGGCCTGCAGGTATATCTACAATGTAGAACAATATGTTTTCTCACTCACATTTGAAGGGAGCAAAAATAAGTATTATACAGGCTCCTTAATTAAACACTGGTTTGTTTTTCCCCCTGGTGTGATTTGTTCAGGCACATGTGAAGTAATCACACTGGTGTGGATCAAAAGAACCACAAAAATGCCCTTGACACAACTCTGCACAGCTTCTGAAAAGCCATCAAATATGCATTGCAATGCATAAAATGTTCAGTGAATGACTTACAGAGAACATCGGAAGAGTTTTCACCAGTTTGTAGTATGGTGGCATTAATTTTAGCCTAATGAGGGAACAGTATGATCATGTTTTTGTTACACACTTTGGTCTGCTTAAAAATATTGAAGTGTGAAAATAAACCAAGCCAAGGTGAAAATGAAACATTCTCACATTTTGGTTCCCTGGTGTCAACAACAGAAACTATCTGGTGTGAAAATGCAGGTCATAGAGCTACCAGCTAAGACAAGTGTAGTCAAGCTGTCACATATAAGCACAAAGAACAGAAAGCTACGTATTTATTTAAATTCCGTATTAGCACATCCTCGAACTCCTGAACCTGTCGGGATGATGGAAAACCCCAGAACATACATAGATACAGGACATTTAAGATAAGATAAGATAAGATAAGATAAGAGAGCAGGTTGCTCAATGGAATTAGAGTTGGGTTACCAACCTGTAGTCCTTCATTTGACCATCCATCATGGATTCCTCCTGGACAGGAAATCTATCCATCCAGACTTCTTGAAAGTAACCATCTATCTGTTGCAGACACATGAAACATGGGCATGCCTTCTTCAGCCATCTCCAGCCTATGCATATTCCAGCATCCAGATGAGAAACACATCACATGTCAAAAATGTCAATCAGTGCTCCCTCATAATGCAAGCGAGTCTCTGGAAATAATTGCTCATGAGACACAAAGTAATTCCAGTATAACCCAAGGATCCTCTGAAGAGAACTTGCACCAAATACATCCAGCGATCACCTTTGATCACTGGTTTGAGACTCACAACCATTGAATAAGACAGGAAGGAATAGGACCCTAAAGACATACACCATAGTTCTCCCTCAAAGACAGGGACATTGGCCAAGCACCTCTGTCCATTGATATTATGACTGGATGAGCTCTTCCGAACCATTTTACAAAATCAGATGCTGAGGACCCAGAGCCATGAATGACACTAACAAAATAGATGAAGATACATTTCTGATGGCCAAGTCCAGGAAGTCATTTAAGTACTTGATCTTAGTCTTAAACCAGGGCAATCGCAAAATCAGATACTTCGTTTCTTTGCTGAGCTTTTCCAGTGCTACACTCAGGTTATCCATTTATTCTGCAAAGATCACAGCTTTGGCCATGAAGTTGACTTCAGTAAACCATTCCTTGCCAACAAAGGCAGCTAAGCTTCTTGAATCCACAACCACTAATGGGCCTCACTGACTAAATAAGATGTACTGTTCTTCTGCATTTGTCCATTTACAAATATTTAATTTAATTTGAATTTAACCTTTATTTAACTAGTTTAGTCCCACTGAGACAGAGACCTCTTTTGCAAGAGAGACCTGGACAATTCTAAAGTTTCCAATTCACCTACCCTGCATGTCTTTAAATGTGGGAGGAAACCGGAGCACCCAGAGGAAACCCAAGCAAACATGGGCAGAACATGCAAACTCCACACAGAAAGACCACAGGTGGGAATCAAACCCATGACCTTCTTGCTGTGAGGCAACAGTGCTAACCACTAAGCCACCATGCTGACCAAACAACAACGCCAAATACTGCAATGTGAAAGTTCTAAGAGTGGTCATTTTTGTTTCTTTTTGCTAATGTAGTCTTACACACCTCTCTGCAGCTTATCTCCCCCTGCCATCCCCTCATTACCCCATCCCCGTAGAGACGGTGCCTGCTCCCAGACTACCAATAACCAGCAAAAATCTATTTAAGCATAAAAATTCCAAAAGAAAAAATAATATAGCACCTTCAACTGCACCACAGACTAAAACAGTTAAATGTGGTCTATTAAACATTAGGTCTCTCTCTTCTAAGTCGCTGTTAGTAAATGATATAATAATTGATCAACATATTGATTTATTCTGCCTTACAGAAACCTGGTTACAGCAGGATGAATATGTTAGTTTAAATGAGTCAACACCCCCGAGTCACACTAACTGCCAGAACGCTCGTAGCACGGGCCGAGGCGGAGGATTAGCAGCAATCTTCCATTCCAGCTTATTAATTAATCAAAAACCCAGACAGAGCTTTAATTCATTTGAAAGCTTGACTCTTAGTCTTGTCCATCCAAATTGGAAGTCCCAAAAAACAGTTTTATTTGTTGTTATCTATCGTCCTCCTGGTCGTTACTGTGAGTTTCTCTGTGAATTTTCAGAACTTTTGTCTGACTTAGTGCTTAGCTCAGATAAGATAATTATAGTGGGCGATTTTAACATCCACACAGATGCTGAGAATGACAGCCTCAACACTGCATTTAATCTATTATTAGACTCAGTTGGCTTTGCTCAAAATGTAAATGAGTCCACCCACCACTTTAATCATATCTTAGATCTTGTTCTGACTTATGGTATGGAAATTGAAGACTTAACAGTATTCCCTGAAAACTCCCTTCTGTCTGATCATTTCTTAATAACATTTACATTTACTCTGATGGACTACCCAGCAGTGGGGAATAAATTTCATTACACTAGAAGTCTTTCAGAAAGCGCTGTAACTAGGTTTAAGGATATGTTTCCTTCTTTATGTTCCCTAATGCCATATACCAACACAGTGCAGAGAAGCTACCTAAACTCTGTAAGTGAGATAGAGTATCTCGTCAGTAGTTTTACATCCTCACTGAAGACAACTTTGGATGCTGTAGCTCCTCTGAAAAAGAGAGCTTTAAATCAGAAGTGCCTGACTCCGTGGTATAACTCACAAACTCGCAGCTTAAAGCAGATAACCCGTAAGTTGGAGAGGAAATGGCATCTCACTAATTTAGAAGATCTTCACTTAGCCTGGAAAAAGAGTCTGTTGCTCTATAAAAAAGCCCTCCATAAAGCTAGGACATCTTACTACTCATCACAAATTGAAGAAAATAAGAACAACCCCAGGTTTCTTTTCAGCACTGTAGCCAGGCTGACAAAGAGTCAGAGCTCTATTGAGCCGAGTATTCCTTTAACTTTAACTAGTAATGACTTCATGACTTTCTTTGCTAATAAAATTTTAACTATTAGAGAAAAAATTACTCATAACCATCCCAAAGACGTATCGTTATCTTTGGCTGCTTTCAGTGATGCCGGTATTTGGTTAGACTCTTTCTCTCAGATTGTTCTGTCTGAGTTATTTTCATTAGTTACTTCATCCAAACCATCAACATGTCTATTAGACCCCATTCCATCTTGAAACCTTAAGGTTTCAAGATGGCGCCGTTGGATGTGGCCTGCTGTCGGCACTCGCTTCTTTTAGTGTCGTTTTTATTGTTTTTACACTTTGTTGCATGGAATGTGTCACCGCTCCTGGTGTATGATCGCCAGACTCTTATCAGCGTTCGGGCTTCGCTGGAGAATTTCGCTGTTTCTGGCTCGGGCGGACGGCCAGGGACGCGGCTGCCCCCGCTGCCTGTCTTAGCGTCCGTACCAGACTTTCTACGCCGGCCGCTTGGCGTGTTGCCTCGGCGTCTGCGTCGCAGAGGACGTGGGAAGAGAGGAGGAGTCCGTGTTCGGCTCAGAGTGTGCCTGGCTGTAAGACTTTCAAGACAAGTAAGACTTTCATTTGGAATTACTTTTTCTCCAGTCGTGATCTGGACTTTCTCCTGTTAACGGAGACCTGGTTGAAACCAGGTGAAAATAGCGCCTTTTCCGAGCTCCTCCCCCACTGCTGCTCGTTTTTCAGCTCCCCGCGAGCATCAGGTCGAGGCGGTGGTGTGGCCACGGTTTTTAAAGACAGTTTTAAATGCTGATTTTTATCTTCTAATGTCTACTCCACTTTTGAACTTCAGTTGTTTGTGATGGAGTTCGACTGTCCTGTGCTCTGTGCTGTTGTTTATCGTCCACCAAAATTTAATAAGGATTTTATTCAGGAGTTTTCTGAGATTCTGGCAGATTTTATCCCAAAATATGACAAATTTTTGGTCTGTGGTGATTTTAATATTCATATCTGTTGTCCTTCTAATCAGCTGGCTGATGATTTTAAAAGCCTCCTGAACTCTTTTGGTCTAACACAAGTTGTGGATGGACCAACACATAATCTTGGACACACCTTGGACCTGGTTATTTCTTTTGGGCTCTCAGTTTCACTTAAGGACATATCAGACATTGCTATTTCAGATCACTTTCCTGTTATTTTTGAATTTATTGCTCCTCCATCTGCTAGTAAGCCACTTGTTCCTGTCTCTCGCCGCCGTTTGGTCACCTCCTCGACAGCGGGGGACTTTGCTGCTGCCTTCATGGACTCTCAGTTTTATGCCATGAATGGACTGGTTTCTCCATTACTCCCAGATAACATCCTCTCTTCTTTCCACTCTACATGCACAGTCATTTTAGACTCTGTTGCACCGATGCGCTGCAAATCCAGGAAATCAAAATCCGACCCCTGGTTAAATGCCACGACCCGTGCCCTCAGGCAACGCTGCAGACGGGCGGAGAGAAAATGGAAAAAGGACAAACTACAGGTGTCTCTGGGTTTTCTGAGGGACAGTCTGACTGACTATCAGAAGGCTGTGAAGGAGGCAAAAGCACAATATCTGTCTCATATTATTTCGAGCAGTTGTCATCGTCCCAGTGTGTTATTTCAGACTATAAACTCAGTTGTAAATCCACACACCTCTGTTTTGTTGGACGCTACAACCACAACCTGTGAGGAGTTTCTTCAGTTTTTTACTGATAAGGTTTCATCAGTCAGACAGAACGCTGATCAGAACTGTAATGTTGAGTTGTCTGCTCCTCGTGCACATTCTGCTGTGCTCGAACAGTTTGAGCCCATTTCTTTTGCATCTCTCGCTGATGTTGTAAAACACATAAAATCTACATGTTGTCCTTTTGATGTTGTTCCAGCTAAGGTGCTGAAGGAGGCTTTTAATACTGTTGGGGCGGGTCTCCTAACTTTTATCAATGCTTGCCTTAGATCAGGGTCTGTTCCAGCTGCTTTTAAACATGCTGTGGTTCGACCTCTTCTTAAAAAACCTCACCTGGACTCATCAGTTTTATTCAATTTTAGACCTGTGTCTCATCTGCCATTTCTATCTAAGGTTTTAGAAAAGGTTGTCTTTTTACAGTTACAATCATTTTAAGAAGACAATCTCATCCTTGAAAAATTCCAGTCTGGGTTTAGATCGCGACACAGCACTGAGTCAGCACTTTTAAAAGTTCATAATGATATTACTCTGTCGGTGGATGCAGGGAATCCTGCTGTGCTGGTTCTGTTGGACCTCACAGCAGCCTTTGATACTGTGGATCACACAGTACTTGTTTCCCGGTTGGAACATTTTATTGGCATTCATGGTATTGCACTTGAGTGGTTTAGATCATATTTGGCTGAAAGGAGCTTTTCTGTCATGATTGGGGACCTTTCCTCATCAACTGCTCCTCTGTGCTGTGGAGTGCCGCAGGGATCTGTCCTTGGGCCGATTCTATTTTCTTTGTACATTCTGCCATTGGGGTCAATTATAACCCAGCACAATTTGTCCTTTCATTGTTACGCAGATGATCTGCAAATCTATCTGCCTGTGAGGACTAATGGGAGTGATGCTTTGTCATCATTATTTAATTGTATTCGTGATGTAAAGCAGTGGCTGTCCCGAAACTTCCTTTACCTGAATGATGGTAAAACTGAGATCATGGTGTTTGAGCGCACTGGCATACCAAATGTGGTAACACCAAATTTTGGTGCTTTGGCTAACTATGTAAAACCAGCTGTCAAGAATTTGGGAGTGATATTTGACAGCTGTTTGAGGTTCGATCAACAGATAAATTCTGTTGTCAAAGCTAGTTTTTTGCAACTTCGCCTCTTGGCTAAAATAAAGCACTTTCTCAGTAGACGTGATCTTGAGACGGCCATTCATGCTTTCATCAGCTCCAGACATGATTATTGTAATGCACTTTATGCGGGCATTAATCAGTCGTCTCTTGCGCATCTCCAGTTGGTGCAGAATGCTGCTGCTCGTCTTTTGACAAACACTTCTAGACGTGAGCATATTGCGCCCATCCTATACTCACTCCACTGGCTTCCACTTCGTTTTAGAATTGATTTTAAAATTTTAATGTTTGTTTTTAAAGCTATTTATGGCCTTGCACCTCCCTACTTGTCTGAAATTTTAACTTTGCGCACCTACAGTAGGAAGTTAAGGGCGTCTGGCCAGCTTTACTTAGATGTTCCAAGGTCAAGATAGCTGGTAGCTGGCCCCAGACTGTGGAATGAGCTACCTCTTGAGTTACATACTATTCCTGACCTAGCACTTTTTAAATCTAAGTTAAAGACTTATTTATTTAAACTGGCTTTTAACACTTAGTGGGGAGGTGACATGTTCTGTTATTTTTATGTTCTTTTTTTATGTGTTGTTTTAAAATTTTATTTTATATGTGTTTTATTTTGTAAATTTGTGTTTTTAATGTTAAGCACTTTGGACACCAGTCGGTGCTGTAAAGCGCTTTATAAATAAATGTTGATTGATTGATTGATTCCTACCAGGCTGCTCAAGGAAGCCCTACCATTATTTAATGCTTCGATCTTAAATATGATCAATCTATCTTTATTAGTTGGCTATGTACCATAGGCTTTTAAGGTGGCAGTAATTAAACCATTACTTAAAAAGCCATCACTTGACCCAGCTATCTTAGCTAATTATAGGCCAATCTCCAACCTTCCTTTTCTCTCAAAAAATCTTGAAAGGGTAGTTGTAAAACAGCCAACTGATCATCTGCAGAGGAATGGTCTATTTGAAGAGTTTCAGTCAGGTTTCAGAATTCATCATAGTACATTAGTGAACAACAGCATTAGTGAAGGTTACAAATGATCTTCTTATGGCCTCAGACAGTGGACTCATCTCTGTGCTTGTTCTGTTAGACCTCAGTGCTGCTTTTGATACTGTTGACCATAAAATTTTATTACAGAGATTAGAGCATGCCATAGGTATTAAAGGCACTGCGCTGCGGTGGTTTGAATCATATTTATCTAATAGATTACAATTTGTTCATGTAAATGGGGAATCTTCTTCACAGACTAAGGTTAATTATGGAGTTCCACAAGGTTCTGTGGTAGGACCAATTTTATTCACTTTATACATGCTTCCCTTAGGCAGTATTATTAGACGGCATTGCTTAAATTTTCATTGTTACGCAGATGATACTCAGCTTTATCTATCCATGAAGCCAGAGGACACACACCAATTAGCTAAACTGCAGGATTGTCTTACAGACATAAGGACATGGATGACCTCTAATTTCCTGCTTTTAAACTCAGATAAAACTGAAGTTATTGTACTTGGCCCCACAAATCTTAGAAACATGGTGTCTAACCAGATCCTTACTCTGGATGGCATTACCCTGACCTCTAGTAATACTGTGAGAAATCTTGGAGTCATTTTTGATCAGGATATGTCATTCAAAGCACATATTAAACAAATATGTAAGACTGCTTATTTGCATTTACGCAATATCTCTAAAATTAGAAAGGTCTTGTCTCAGAGTGATGCTGAAAAACTAATTCATGCATTTATTTCCTCTAGGCTGGACTATTGTAATTCATTATTATCAGTTTGTCCTAAAAGTTCCCTGAAAAGCCTTCAGTTAATTCAAAATGCTGCAGCTAGAGTACTGACGGGGACTAGAAGGAGACAGCATATCTCACCCATATTGGCCTCTCTTCATTGGCTTCCTGTTAATTCTAGAATAGAATTTAAAATTCTTCTGCTTACTTATAAGGTTTTGAATAATCAGGTCCCTTCTTATCTTAGGGACCTCATAGTACCATATCACCCCAATAGAGTGCTTCGCTCTCAGACTGCAGGCTTACTTGTAGTTCCTAGGGTTTGTAAGAGTATAATGGGAGGCAGAGCCTTCAGCTTTCAGGCTCCTCTCCTGTGGAACCAGCTCCCAATTCGGATCAGGGAGACAGACACCCTCTCTACTTTTAAGATTAGGCTTAAAACTTTCCTTTTTGCTAAAGCTTATAGTTAGGGCTGGATCAGGTGACCCTGAACCATCCCTTAGTTATGCTGCTATAGACTTAGACTGCTGGGGGGTTCCCATAATGCACTGAGTGTTTCTTTCTCTTTTTGCTCTGTATGCACCACTCTGCATTTAATCATTAGTGACTGATCTCTGCTCCCCTCCACAGCATGTCTTTTTCCTGGTTCTCTCCCTCAGCCCCAACCAGTCCCAGCAGAAGACTGCCCCTCCCTCAGCCTGGTTCTGCTGGGGGTTTCTTCCTGTTAAAAGGGAGTTTTTCCTTCCCACTGTCACCAAGTGCTTGCTCACAGGGGGTCGTTTTGACCATTGGGGTTTTTACGTAATTATTGTATGGCCTTGCCTTACAATATAACGCGCCTTGGGGCAATTGTTTGTTGTGATTTGGCGCTATATAAACTAAAATTGATTGATTGATTGAATGTCACAACTGATTAATATCACCATTGAGGCTACTTGGCTCTGCGGTGGCTAGTCAGCTAATGGAGCTATTAACTTACAGCATGTTGATGGGCTAAACAGAACTGCTAATCAGTACTAAGGGTCTCCCGTGCACCAGACCTGGGTAGGAACCAGGTGCCAACAAACTGCTACACCTTGACAAGGTTATACAGTTCCTTGTCCTGTTTGGGATGAGGCCCCCAGGACCATGACAGACAACCAATAAGGTGCTCAGATGTTGTACCTAACCACCACCTGTTTCCAAACATGTAGCGATGTGAATACTCCAATGGTATGGTCACATCCTACTCCTCACTTCTGAACATCCAACCCACCAATCTGTTCTATGATCTCAAATGCCTTGGCTGGAAAAAAGCCAAAAGGGTCCCCCATACCCACTGGCTGGATGTCATAACTTGTGACCTCAATATATGTAAGAATGTACTTGACCAAACTCAACAGCTGGAACAGGACAGAACAAAATGAAAGGTGCTGATAAATTTGGTTAGCTGTACACACCAAGTACAATAGGACGAAGAACAGCTAGAAGTAAGAATGTGATGGCAAACCAAACAATTTTGGTCTCAAGCAAACAACAAATTATTAGGCTTAAAAATGTCCTTAGTGTAAATGGACAAGAAGATAACTGGAGTGGGATTGTTAACAAAAAAGATGCTAATAAAATGCCAGTACTGCCAAGGTAGGGCAGAGGGTCATGTGTGGGTCACATCTTCACAAATACGTCCACACAAGGACAAGCATACCATCCACAATTATGAGACGCAAATGTCTTTCCGCTCCCCACACAGTCTTCTATCACACACCGACATGACCACTGAGACAATCTTGTGCACAGACCCTCTTTGGACAGGCTGAAGATGAGGACATTTACAGCATATTGCGGCACGGCCAAATGTTCAACATAATCTACTGTATCATTTGCCCCCAAGAGCCCTCGATGCATCACGTCATCCACTACAATCAACTCCAAGCACATCGTAAAGCTGTCGGCTGTTTGGAGCCATCATCTGTTTCATTTGTATGCTTCGAAGTTCTAAGGAGGCTTGTGTTCTGCATCTACCCAAACAAAAAGTTGTCAAATTGTGTCGTAATCAAAATTAGCTGAAGGAGAGCCTTATTAAGCACAATTATGTGAATGAACTGTAGCAGGGAGCAATCACCGGAATGCATCACACATTTCCTCAAATAATTAAATGGAAGGCAAACAAATCTCATGCATCTGTGATCATGTTCAAGCTCAATGTGTGCTTGTATCCGTGTCAGAAAGCTTCACTTTTCACCCTGATGGGAGCAAAAGATCAATAATGCATCAACTAGCAGATGGGAGACTGTCCCTCTGATCATTTGTTGCTCCTCTTCATCATTTCCGCAGCTGAGAAGTAGAACACAAAGGTGAAAATGACTAATGTACCAGAGGAAAAAAATGGGATATAAAGGTTTGTGCCACTCACAGGCTCAAAAAAGTTAATTTTCTCACTTGAAAAGACTTTCAAAATATGCTTTTAATCTAAATGTCAGGATGTGTGAGCCAATGGACGGAGGGATGAATAATTGAATTAACAATGTTAAATTATTCTTTGAAGACTTCATTTCACTTTCAGTTATTCACTTTTCCATTCAGTTTTCTTTTAAAGTTCCTGGTTTCCAAACTGGGGTCCAAGACGAGCCTAGAGGGCCACCAAAGTTCAGAGAAGGTTGAGAGGTTTTGTCTGCTCCGAGGTTGTCAAAATTATAAGCATAATTTTTACATGAAGTCATAACTTATTTACTGGATAATCAGTAATAATTAAAATATCACTTTTGTTTGGATGCACCAAACAAAAATTCCATCAGTCACAGAAACTTTGAAGAGACCAGCGACTGATGTCACAGTGCAGCTCTACTCTGATTGACTATCTCCCACGTCACTCAAAAACAAAATGGATCAGATTGAAATATAATCCAACTGTTTAAACTCTTAAAATACATCAAGTTTAGCCATCTTTGAACTTGTCCAAGGCCTGTGTCCCAACAATGTAGTTGTAATAGGACTGGACTTGTGCTGAGCACAGACAGACAACAGATGGACAGACGGACAGATGGATGCACAGATGGACGAAAAGCCTTCACAATACCCGATGGCCTCGGGTAAAAATTGGTCAAGCAATGTTTCTCTGATATTCCATCACTGATTTATGAATACAAATTTAAAAAAAAATTGATCTGGATGTCCAGATGTGCCCGTGGAATGCAGAGGGATAAAAGAGAGAATGGGCTTTAGGGTAGAGGTGGGCGAATCGATCCTAATATCGATAATATTGATACCAATGCTGGTATTGATATTGAACGATCCTGGTGTAAAAAGATCGATACTCAAGCTTTTTTTCTCTCCCGCACGCACTGACTGCTGTGCACGCAGAATCATCAGTCTACTCTCTGTCTGTAAGAGCAGTCCTGCGCTGCGTCACACAACACGGAGCAGCGCACCCTTGTATTGTGGTCTGTCAGCCCTCTACCTCAGGAGATTTTGTTTTAAGTTGTGTTGAGTGATATTTTTTAAACAAAAATGTTGATTGTGATATTAAAGTATGTTGTTGGCATGTACAACGTTTGGCGAAATTCTATCCTCTGTCTTTTGGATCCTTTGGATCTGTGAAGCTTAAATATGAAAAAGTATCGGTATTGATATCGGCGATACTGGGCCTGTATTTACTTGGTATCGGATCAATACCAAAATCCCCCGTATCACCCACCTGTACTTTAGGGTACCATACATGTTAAAATAAAATAAAAAATAAAAAAAGCAGGAAACTTTGTAATGCAAATATTAAATACAAGTACATTTCTTCTTTTACTTTTTTTTTCACAATCAAAGTGTTTCATACAAATGCAGATTACAGTACTGACACACACATGGCTAGCTCTGACTATGTGGCTACTGGAGATAAATAATGTAAAATTCATTCTCTGACTAAAAAAAAAAAAAAATTCCTTTTGTTCTGCTGCTTGACATTTGTGGGTTTTTTTTTTAAAGATGAAAATAACCACCAACAAAATACAAAACCTGATATTATTTTTTCACCTTTAACCTGATAAAATCTCTTAAAAACCTCTTAAAAATAAAACAATGACTGTGAAGCAAAGCTGCAAATTATTCATCACCCACATGCAGTTTAAAAGACTCAGAAACGCAACTTTAACCTTGATTACTATGCCATTCATCAGCCTGATTAACAAAAGACAAAGAGATTAATCATCCACAAATGTGCCAGAAACACTCGCTTTGGTACACAGGTGTTCACAGAGAGAGAGAGAGAGAGAGGAACAAGCGCCGACTTTCCTATTTAACTTGTCCCACACAAACTGAGCAGGGCTTGAGCTGATAGTTGTGCATGAGAACTGTGCAGCAAACAGACTTACATTGTGAATTAACACGATTACGTGTTTTAAGAGGCTTGTCAGGTAAACCTGAACCTGCCTGCCTGCAGACTGAGGCTCACGCTGAGCTGCTTGCAGCCACTTTGAAGTCTCTATCTTGTCCATGACTGGCATATCAGAGAGGAGGTACAACACACTCGGAGTGTTACACCACCATGATTTGGCATGCACAAGTGAAGACAGGCACACCTGCACGCTCCCAGGCACCATGCAGTCAGCGTTAGATACTTTGCCATTTTATACCAAAAAAGCCTTTTAAATAAAATAAATGCTTCCGTGCATAACGGTGACTAATTCCTCTTTGTTTAGAAGTGTTGGATGAAATTCATAAAACAGCATAGAAACAAAGACACTCATTCTCACTCAGTATGGATTTGCATTAAAGCAAAGGAGCAAAGCAGAGAACGATGATTTTAATAACATATGTTGGTGCGCAGATGCAGAAATGAAGTAATTCCTCCCAAGAAAAAGTATGAAACAATAAGTTGAAAAGAAAACAACCATCATTTGGCTCGGTGTGAACATTAAAAATGTTTTGTAAGATTGTGCTCGCAATTCTTTGCAGCATGAAAACCTTTTACAAAATCCAATACATACAAGTTTTTGTTTTTTTTTCACCCATATTGATCGCTTTCCAAAGACAGAATTAGAAATTGTGCTCTCTTGCCGAGCCGTTGCAATCACAAGCATGAACTTGCATGAATGTGAGGGGGTTAAGAGGCGACTGGATTGCCTTCAGTGATATTAACTCTCAACGTCAGGGGTCCTGTGGTACGTCGAGAAGAGAATTCAACATTCTCTGTTAGCTATCCACATTCCTCAGGTTTTCTGAAAACATTTTAAATATCCTGCAGTGGTGATGTATAAACAGAAGATCAATAGCCTCATTAAATCAGCTTCATCACTTTGTTGATTTTATAAATTTATCTTCTTTTATTCACTTCTTCCAAAATATACTTGACTAAACTCACCCCCTCACCTTATTTCAGTCTCTTTGACCATCTGATTTGGGAGACTGTGCTGGTGCCACTGAATTGGGTCCTGTATGGCCACCATCCAGGTTGACGTGTGGTCCATCCCCGCATCCTTAAAGTAACCACTGATGTGCTTCAGCAAGGTGAAATGCAGGCCTTCCCTTGGTCTTATCCAGCCACTGGGGTCCTTGATACTAAAATATTTGCATACCGGGTCAAGCAGAAGGAAATGCACAAACCTGGGCAAAATGTCCGAGCTGACAGTCCCTAACCATACAAGTTTCCACCCTTCATCAGACTCTCCCTATATAAGTAATCTTTCATATATTAAAAAGTTATTCCAGTAGTACCCAAGGATCCGCAGAAGAGACATAGTATCAATGCCATCTACTTCTCGCCTTTGTTCACTCATTAGCATGCAAGTATCAATATATAATGAGAAATGAAACACCAGGATGGTAAAGAATTGGAAATGAAGACTATCAGCCTTTGCATACCCTGCGACAAAACTGACTTCACAGCTTGGGATTTCTGCTCCTGGACTATTCATCCCTCCATATTCCAATTAATGGTCACTGTGGAGGTGGAGCATATTGGTAATTGGGTGAGAGACAGTGCACACCCTGTAGAGGACACCAGTTTCTCTCTCTCTCTCTCTCTCTCTCTCCATATATATATATATATATATATATATATATATGCACAATTTTTTTCCTCTGCATTTAACCCATCCTAATTACTGCTAGACACAGTCCAACCACTAGGAGCAGTCCAGTGCCCAGGGACCAACTCAAGATGTAGAGTCACTGGGGGAGAGAAAGTCGAAGCATGTTTTTTATTGTGGGAGGAAACCGGAGTGCCCGGAGGAAACCCACACAGACACAGGGAGAACATACAAACTCCACACAGAAAGGCCAGGAAGCGATCCCACAAACCTCTTGCCGTGAGGCACCAGTGCTAACCACTAAGCCACCATGTCATGAAGACATGTTAAGACAAGTAAAAAGACCATTTAAAAAATCTGAACAAGAAGAAACACAAACATGGAAAATCATCTCACATTCAGTCTTTGACACCAGCAATCTGAGTTTTAAAATATTCCTCAAATGATGAAACAATGTCATGAAAGCTGTTTCAAATGATCCTTGTCTAAAACAACACTCACATTTCTGAGACTTGAATGAACAGAAGAACCCCAAAATTTAGAAGCCCTAAAAGAACAGTAAATCTGGATGTCATCAGCATAGAGATGATAAGAAATGTTATTATAATGGCTTATATTTGAACCAAGTGGGAATACAGTTTATAAAGTTGAAAGACAAACAGAAAAAAGAACCCTGAAGTACTACACAGGACGCAACTTTCAGACATGACCTGATTCACAGAAACCCTGAAAGATCACTCTGAAAAGTATGATGAAAACCATTTTAAATGACACCCACTAATCATAAATGAATCCTTTAAACTATATATCATGATACTATGATCAACAGTATCAAAAGCAGAAGTGAGGTCCAAGAAGACCATAATTGTGAGCTCTCCAGAATCTGCTGCAATCAAAATGTCACTAGAGTCATTAAGTAAAGCAATTTCAGTGGAACTCAATTTGCAATAACCAGACTAAAAATTGTCCACAATTTGCTTTTCTCCAGAAAATCTGTGGCTCCACTACATTTTTTTCCCCAAAATCTTTTACACAAGAGGTAATTTAATATTGGCCTGTAACTCTTTGAATGGGTTGGATAACAAAAGGGTAGTTTGTATGGTTTGTAGATATTTAGATATCTGTTTTTGCAAACCACAAAACAACCAAGATTACTAATGTAAGCAAGTATTTGCCAAGAAAACTGCCTTTTTTCAGATGCACACTTGTTTCTGGGAACAAAGACAGACAGTGGGGACTGGAGCTCTGCACTGACAAGGGTACAGAGAGTGAGGTTGCCTTACAGTGGGTGGTATTGACACAGTTTTCCTCAAAGCTTCAACAGTGACACATTAGCTCCCTCTCCACTTGGATCTTCCTCTATATTATTAATATCTTACCCAGGAGAAGGAGTTGCCTTCAGCTACTATCAAAGCCATGTGGAGGCACAGCACTTCCTCTTTTATTAGCAAAATGCCTGTCAGATCAAGACTGCACATCACATATGCAGTGCCAAGAACATAGCCAGGATCAAACAATCTGAACGAGGATTTCACATCTCAATATCCCAGATAAATCTCCTATTTCATGTAGTTTTATATTCTTGTGTTGTGTCATTTTTGTCACACACTGTTACACACCGGATTCCCAATGCATAGCGACTGATGGTGCTATGCATATAATTGAAAGTAGGTCAGAAGAGTCACAGAGCATCGATATGCAAACTTTTCCAAGAGTTTGCTTGGAAATACTGACTAATTCTGACTAATACTGACTAATTCGGACTAATTTTATTTAGAGAAATAAAGTTCGTATTTGAGGAGGCCAGGCTCATCAACTGAGGGAAACATACTGTCTGACTACGTTTGACCACATTACACCCATTTTGGCATCTCTGCACTGGCTTCCTGTCTCTGTACGGTCAGATTTTAAGGTTCTGCTATCAATGTATAAAATTATTCACAGACTATTTTTATTTTTTTTTTCCAATTTTCAGTTTATTGTCCTTTATATAGCGCCAAATCACAACAGAGTTACCACAAGGAGCTTCACACAGGTAAGGTCTAACCTTACCAACCCCCAGAGCAACAGTGGTAAGGAAAAACTCCCTCTGAGGAAGAAACCTTAAGAAGACCAGACTCAAAGGGGTGACCCTCTGCTTGGGCCATGCTACAATCATAAATTACAGAAATAATTCACATAACAATTCACGGACGAATATACAAGAATTGCTGTTGTGCAGAGGACAGGAGGATCACCAACACAAATACATCTCCCATCTCTGGATGGAGCTGCACCTTAAACAGAGAGAAAAAACAGAATCAGGCATCAGAAAGACAAAAAATACTATATAATTTGCCAGCATTAATCAACAAGAAAAACAGAAGAAATACTAAGGTGATTGCTGGCCGCTAGACCTAAGCTTCACTAAAAGACCCAGAATTTAGGTGAAGTTGAGTCCGCAGCCCACTCCAATTACTAATAACATGAATTAAAAGAGTAAAAAGTGTAAAACAAAACTGTACCAGTATGCTCGCCATATGAAAGGGAAAATAAGTGCATCTTAAGTCTGGACTTGAAAGTCTCCACAGAATCTTATTGTTTTATTGATGCAGGGAGATCATTCCACAGAACAGGGGCATGATAAGAGAAAGCCCTGCACCCTGAGAACGTAAAGCCCGTGCCGGTACATAAGGTTTAATTAGGTCAGCTAGGTAGGGAGGTGCCAGTCTATGAATACGTAAATTCATAGGTTAGTAGCAGAACCTTAAAATCTGATCTCACTGGGACAGGAAGCCAATGAAGAGACGCCAAAATAGGTGTAATGTGGTCAAGCTTTCTGCTTCGTGTCAAAAGTCTGGCTGCAGCATTCTGAACCAGTTGGAGAGCCCTAATGCTAGACTGTAATAAACCAGAAAATAGAACATTGCAGTAGTCCAATCTAGAAGAGATGAACGCATGGATCAGGGTCTCAGCATCAGCCATAGACAGGATGGGACGAATCTTCTCTATATTTCGCAGGTGGAAGAAAGCAGTCCTAGTAATATTTCTAATATGGAGGCCAAAAGACAACGAAGGATCAAAAATTACCCCAAGGTTCTTTACTTTGTCAGTGTGATGTATGACACACGAGCCGAGGCTGAGCGTTAACTGGTCAAATTGCTGCCGATGTCTCACTGGACCAAGAGAGGCACAGGACTACTGTTGGTTTTCAAGGCACAGGACTACTTTGTTTCTCTAGGGTGAATAAACTGTCTGTGCTTCACAGAGCTTTCTCTTACTGTGCACCTGCTTTGTGGAATGATCTCCCTGCATCAATAAAACAGTCTTTCAAGTTCAGACCTAAGACGCACTTATTTCCTTTTGTAGCATACTGGCATAGTATGGTACTATGCTTTCTACCATTTTAAATTCAGCGTATTAGCAAACAGAGCAGGTCGTGGGCTCAACAATATCTAAAGTCTGGGTCTTTTAGTGAAGCTTAGTAGACGTGGGCGTTACCGGGAATTTTGGTATTGATCCGATACCAAGTAAATACAGGCCCAGTATCGCTGATATCGATACTGATACCGATACTTTTTCATATATAACCCTTTATCTACGGCGATGGCGCCCACACCATATTTTCCATATGCATATTTTTTTTACCGTAACTCCGCCATAGTTTGTCCAATCCAAATAATTCAAAGTGCATTGTTAAACTAACACCAAGGGCTTTCCAATGATATATGGTGTATTACGGTAAACGTAAGCCTGTGACATCATAATGCAGAGGAAAAACACAGAAGTTTCACACTAGTGCGCCGCTGATTCTCATTACCGTAAGTTCTCATGTAAGCCCTCAATCTGAAAAATTTCAACACTGACAGCAAGCCAAGAACCCGTGCTTTCCAACAGTATGCTATATGTTGCATATATTATGGTAAAGTGCGTTCGGTGACTTTTGAAATGAGGGGAAAGTATGAAAAAGAGCGCAAAAGTGACAGAAAAGTACAGAGACAGACAGCAAACATAAATGTAGTAATTTTTTGAGGAAAAGGCAGGGTGTTAGTGTCATTTGTGAAGGTGTGTGTAAGTGTTTGTGTGGGTGTGATGGCTCCATCAGCCACAAGCCACTGCCCGGTGCCAACAAGCAGAAACCCACCTTGCCAGCGATCCACAAAGGGGCGACGTTCTTGCAAGGTGTGCAAGAGGTCAACCTGCTGGATGTGCAGACTTTGTAAAATTGGCCTCTGTCTTCAGCCAGACAGAAACTGTTACAAACAGTACCACACTGACAATGGACTGATGTAGTTTAGATCTAATTTTGATTCTTGGTTATATATTTGTATATAGTTTGACACTTTATTGTTTTTTTCATATTGTATAATTTTGCACAAAATGAGTGATCAAATGAGTGATTTATTACACATTTTAATAATACAGATAATAACTGCTATGAAGGGGGTCACCCCTTTGACTCTGGTCTGCTTGAGGTTTCTTCCTCAAATTATCAGAGGGAGCTTTGTTTTTTTTTTTTTTCCTTACCACTGACACCTGTGTGCTTGCTCTAGGGGTTGGTAAGGTTAGATCTTACTTGTGTGATCCGTCTTGAGGTAGCTTTGTTGTGATTTGGTGCTATGTACATTAAATAAATTGAATTAAATTGTTTCACCTTTTTTAATCTTCTGTAATGGGGTACTCACACTTAAAACACAAATTGATGGCATTTCAGTGGTATCAGTGGATATCTTTGTTACATTCCAATATTTAATATCTGTCCAGTTTTTTTTTGTATGTAATATGGCAGAGTTCCATGTTGATAACTGATCTGTTACAAAGGACTGCTGTCCCAGAGAGCTTATAAATTGGGGCGTCACACCCATTCAGAAGCAGAGCAACATAATTTTTATCCACCTGGTGTGACTCCATGTTGATTTGCTCTGACAAAATTATGAAAATAAAATATGAACATGAAAGCTCTCTGAACGTGACACCAACAGTTTCAAGTGGCCCATGCTTGCATGAAAGCTGAGAGCTTCATGAACCAGAAGAGCCATTCACAACATTAAACCTCATTAAGGTCCTATAGTTATCTAATTAAAATGAAAAAATTGCTTCAGGAAATACTGTGAAGAAGTATGTACACCACACAGACACCAGGAAATGCAGTTTAAATTCACACTTTGCAGCAATGATTAAAGTGGATTTTGATGAAAAGATTGAGCTAAATAGGCTCAGGTTGTATTTATGCATAAATAAACACTTCACAAATTAAAAACAAATAAACATGGGTGCCATTTCAGCCACTTGTAAAAGCTCAAGCATTCGTGAGGAGCTCGGAGTAGAGCTGACGTCCAGCTGGGAGGAGACCCTGGGGAAGACCCAGGATTAGGTGGAGAGATTATATCTTCACAAAGGCCTGGGAATGCCTCGGGATCCTCCAGTCAGAGGTGGCTAATGTGGCCCGGGAAAAGGAAGTTTGGGGTCCCTTGCTGGAGCTGTTGCCCCTGCGACCCGATCCTGGATAAGCAGTTAAACATGAGTGAGATTAGTAAACATGGGTGCCTTTGTGGCTTCCATTTCTGGTCTCCATCTTGCTCCATTATTCAGTTTTTTGAGAATTGGCTCCTCCAGACAGATTTACCATACAGCACCATACTGTTTGCATTTCTGAATGATTGAATGAATGAACAATTAATCATTGTCTTGGAAACACTCATGAAAATTCAATAAGGTATATCTTATATATTATATTCCAATTCTAAGGTGGAACTATGGTAGTATACTAAGGTATATCTAAATATCTAAAAAGGAAGAGTAAAATAGAAGAGTAGAAAAGAGTAAAGTAGAGCCACTTAGGTGCCTGGTCTTGAGAACCAGGGATGGTTCTCCACCTCATGTGATACTTGGCTTTGAGTAGTGCTGAACTTGGAGAGATATACACTCATCATGGCAGTAACATTCAGTATATTTATACAGCACCAAATCACAACATAAGCCACCCCAAGGCACTTCACAAGAGGAAGGTCCAACCTTAACCTAGTGTTGATTTACTCTTTAACAACATTATGAAATTAAAATATTCATATGAATATGTGTTAACAATACTTCTACTTCTGCCTATATGTGGCCCTGCGATAGACTGGTATCTTGTCTGGGGTGTACCTCCCCCCCTTCAACCTATGACTGCTTGGATAGGCTTCAGCCCCCCGTGACCCTTCATTGGAGTAAGTAGGAACAGAAAATGAATGAATGAATACATCTCATATTTTGCTTGTCCAATTTGTCCATTAAAATGGAGGTACTGGTGTGGTGCATTGCTGAATACTAAATGCCATGGCAATACACAGGATAACAACTGGTCAACCCCAACCTCTTGAAAGCAACTATCTGCTTAATGGAGTCAGGAACAAATATGGACATCCACCCACTTAGCCTTCTCCAGCCTCTGGAATTGTCAATGTCGAAACAAGTTCATGTGTTGATTTGAATTTACATGTGGCTTGAAGTCAATTGGTCATTTTCTTTCATTTCCAAAGCCTAGGTCAAATTGTGCTTGGTGAGAAATAAGCTAAAACTTATAAATCACCAACAGAAGTATGACTCCCTGTTGTGAAAACTGCTAACTGTTGGAAATTCAGTGTTTTGAAATGCTGACCACTAAGAAAACTGGCACCTGTGGATCCATTCCTCTGTGCCTTTGACCCCGACTTCAGCAAAAAGTCTTGAAAGTCAAAGAGTGACACTGAAAGTAACCCAACTCTTTGTCAATGATGGAGAGTGTATTAAATAAAAACTGGTCACCTTGACTAGCTTTCTATACACGTTTTCCTTCGACTGCTGCCATCTGGCTGATTTATGTATTTTTTATTGCCTGAGGACAGCAAGGTATGTGAAACTAATCCCAAAAAAATGTGATTTCCCCTGGACCTTCTGTCTCTAAGGTTAAGATCATTTTAGGGTGGAAAACGAGCAAAAATCTTTAAGGCTCCAGGGTAACTGAGGGGTTCAGCTTGAAGCCCTGGAAAACAAGGAATGGGGTGGTGAAATCTGCTGCTCACACATGCACAAGCTACAGTAAAATAGAAATATTGTTTGAATTTATTGCATTAAAATAAGATTTTATGAAGTGAGTTATGCATTGTCTTCCTAGGATAAAGTAGAGAAAAGATACAATGATGATGAAGAACTCAAATAAAGGTATTGCTTTTCTAGGCTCCTAACCGTGCAACATGAGCTTTATAGTATTTTAAGAGTTACAACTTAACCAATTTTATGCCTGTGATTTCATATATAGTTTCAAGCTCAGTGTAAGCATTTACGATATTAAACACATAAAAATCTCAAGAATCTCACATTTATTTTGTGCCTCCTTCACTGCCGGCTGGATGTTTTCTCATTTTGTTCAGACATATCAAAGAGGCTCAACCTGCTGGTGCCAGATATAGATTAGAACCAAAAACAAAATGAACATGTGAGTATGTGGAACATCCCGTCTCAGTTGTTTTTCTTGCCTAGTCTTGTGTGATCCCTGGGGCCTCATTTACAATCATGTACATCACCTCCCACACCGATTTGTAGAAGCTAATTTAAGAGAACGCATGCAACTGTCAGGAATTGTGAGATTAAGGAACATTTTACAAAGATCCTTCACAGACGAGTTTATTTCCATATCAGATAATCATTTCAAGTTCCCTTAGCCTAGAACAGGCAAAGTCATCATTTTTATAAAGCAATACTTTGGAGAGAGTGACACTCATTTTGAATGCAAAGTGTGAAGCACATCTTCTTCCAACAAACACATCTAGAAGATGTTATAATGATGTGCAATACTCCATAATACCCCAAATAAAGGCACAGCTATTATTTTGATATAAAGCATTGTACATGACAGACTGCACGCTTGCGTCATGCATAATGGCTGTCAACTGATCCGATGTCTAGTATTAAGGGTTTTGTGTGCAATTTTGTATAATTATGATGTTTTTCAGCACACACTCTATCTGTCACATAAATATGAATGATTAAAAGTACAGGGCCACTGAGCTGTTTAAGATTTAAGGTGCAAAAAGAATTTTCACTGGCACCATTATGATTTTATTTATTACCCTTTAAGTAGGTGATTCACAATATGACATTTCCGATACAGTCAAAATTTGTGTTGTCTACAGAAAATGAATAAAACGTTTCCCTAAAGGGAAACATTTCAAAAGAACAGATAGCACTGAACTACTCATGGCAGTGATGGTACAGACTAATACAGTATACAGTCTATGACAGTGACGTCAGAGATCATGTGGGGGCTTTCCCAGACTTGCATGAAGCCTTATGGGAAGCACAGGATGGCAACCAATCAGAGTAGAGAGGTACAGTGATGTGTGCTAGCTTTTCTCTCTCTGGCTCCTCCTCCAAAATTGCCAGAAATGCTCCGAAACAACTCATGTGAAAATTTAAGATGTTTCTCATGTATTACGTAAAAGCTAGCAAGAAATAAAGAAAAGAAAAAAAACATTATTTTTGTAAACTCATAACACCTCTGGAGTGATCTGTCAGACATTTCTCGGACGTCAGCGCCACGCATCATATCAAATGAACTTCTTGTCATACAGTCATGCAAACTCACACACACACACACACACACACACACACACACACACACACACACACACACACACACACACACACACACACACACACACACACACACACACACACACACACACACATCCTCCTGCAGATGGTGTTAAACAGAAAAGAAAAGATTTGTTATGGAATTCACCCTAAAGAAATATGTTATCTTGATTAAAATGAGCTGTAATGTCACAAGACATTCATAAAATATACCGACATTACCATGCTTGGATTTCAAGATAAACAAAATTTTGGCAGTTTAGTAAAATGTGTATGGCTGAATAGCTTTAATATGCAGAGTTATACTTTCAGATTTTATTTCTATTAGAGTTTCAAATTCTTTTAGTGTCACATTTTGTTATCTCTATGATCATTCTATGTGCATTACACTGGGGCAATGGTTAGTACTCATGCATAAGAAGCCAGCTGGGACAATACCCCAGGGAAGGGTTTATATTTAACAGTTTTCTTGTGAAGACCACAGGATCCCGTCTTGGCCGAGGATACAGAAGTGGATAGGGTGAGTTGTTTGGCCTACCACCATCATGATCCCACAAAAGCAGCAGAAAATGAATGTTGGATTCAAATTTCCAATAGAAGTTTGTGATAGGTTTGTTGTGGTTATCAATGTAAATCCATTCAGTGTTTGAAACCATACAGGACTGGAGATTAGTGTTCCCTGAAGATGCCATCTCCAAGGATCACTGCAATGCACCCGTAAAAATTCAAAGAGGAGCAATTGTTGCAACCATGGCATCCATCATAGTATTATTACAAAAACATCAAGGTTAGTAAAACTTTTCTTTGCAACAAAGGCACCAAAACCACTGTACTCCACAAATCTACACACTAACTTCGACAAAATCGACACACTTCAATGTCAATGTCAATGCAAATATTATTTATGTTGCACATTTTCAACAACACCAGCTGCCCAAAGTGATTCACATGGTAAAAAAGAAAAAAGAAAAAAATCAAAAACATTACAAAAAAACACGACAATTAAAAGTTATAAAAAAAAACTGACAGCAGTGATGACTGCCAGAATTATTTGGGGAGAGGTTAGACGCTCACCCCAACACTCACAGTATCTGTGTGTAGGCTATTATGATGGTTACAAACCTACTGGCACAAACTGTCAAAATGTCCTACAATACAGCCTTATCAATTGTGCACCAAAAACAGGTGATCTCAATAATTAGCTCAATCACCTGCCTGAAGAGTTGAACTAATTACAATCAGCTGATTTATTAGGAAGATAGAATAATCCTGTCAACTCATTTTCTCCACTCAGGGAGCAATGGAATACCCATGTACCTGTTGCAACCCATATAATCCAGTTTTCCTTTCTGGAGGGGAAAGGACAACAAGCCCTTTCTTATACTCTGTACTAATGATACATGTCCTCCTTTTGAGCTTATTAACTGTGTTCCGAACACAAAAAACTGTTATGACAACAGTGTTGTTTGTTCCTACTTGAACCCCACTGGGAATGGATCATTACTACTGACTGTGGTTTCTGCTTTCAGTCCTGCTTAGTTAAAAAAAAAGACTATTTGAGCTTTTGGTTGTTTGAACTGTTTGTTGTTTCCTGCTCAGAGGTGTCCAGATGAGAGACAAGCATTTCAAAACCAAGGCACTGGAGATGTCTAACATGGTGACAATAAGATTATCTTGAAGCAACTGGACAAATGGGGCAGTACAGCAGAGTGATCTGTCAGGACCATGAGGTCACCTGCTATGAGTGCAATGGGATGAGGTTTAGTTTTAGATATAAAGCTGCATAATCATTTTGATGGAATGATTCAGGATGGTACAATATGACATATTCTGATAGAACTCTTTGTTTTATCCTTAGAGCCCTAAGGATATTCCCTCATCTTTACCATACCTTATGGAATTCCCCTTTTAAGGAACTTGCCTATAGTATACTGTCAGTGTTACAAATCAAAATGTTCACAAAAATCTCAGATTTCTGAATGTGAAGCATATGTATGTCAAGAAAACTGTGTTAAGATATGACATATTAATAGATTTTTTTTTTTTTTCCAAGACACAGTAGAGGATAGTTAGGGTTCTAAGGATGAATTTCGGCATTCATTTTGATAAATCTTGATAAATTAGAATAAGCAAAAAAGAAAACAAAACAAAACAAACAAAAAAACAAAGTAAACATATGTATTGCTTTCCTTCAAATGTGTATTTGTATATATGTATATGTACTAGTGACTCAGCTCACCTTTTGTTCCCCACTGGGGGCAGACCACATACATAGGAGCACTGAAGAAGCCCTGAAGAAGAAGCCAGTGTTTTGAGCATGCTCACATAGCATGGAGTTACTGAAGTAATGCTATTCTAAAACTTAGCCATTGGCCAGTTCATAATACAGTTCCGTTCCCTTCAGGGGTCGAATGTAGTAAATGTACAGTAGTGTTCAGAATAATAGTAGTGCTATGTGACTAAAAAGATTAATCCAGGTTTTGAGTATATTTCTTATTGTTACATGGGAAACAAGGTACCAGTAGATTCTCACAAATCCAACAAGACCAAACATTCATGATATGCACACTCGTATGGCTATGAAATTGGGGTATTAGTAAAAAATGGCCATCTCAGTCCATAGACCTGAATATTACTGAAAATCTGTGGTGTGATTTTAAGCGGGCTGTTAATGCTCAGAAATCAAGAAACCGGAGATATTTTGTAAAGAAGAATACCAAAATACCTACAACCAGAATACAGACTCTCAATGGAATCGTTTAGAGGCTGTTATTTCTACAAAAGGGGGATTTTTTTCTGTTGGGGTGCCCAAATTATGCACCTGCCTAATTTTGTTTAAACAATTATTGCACACTTTCTGTAAATTCTATAAACTTCATTTCACTTCTCAAATATCACTGTGTTTGTCTGCAATATGATGTATTTAACTGAAATTGCTGATCCAAACAACAAATGATTTATAAAGGAAAATCATGGAAATCATCAGGGGTGCCCAAACTTTTACATACAACTACGCATATATATTTTGTATGAGATGAACTCAAAGATCTAAAACTATTTCCACATACACAATATCACCATTTCCCTCAAATATTGTTCACAAACCAGTCTAAATCTGTGATAGTGAGCACTTCTCCTTTGCTGAGATAATCCATCCCACCTCACAGGTGTGCTATATCAAGATGCTGATTAGACACCATGATTAGTGCACAGGTGTGCCTTAGACTGCCCACAATAAAAGGCGACTCTGAAAGGTGCAGTTTTATCACACAGCACAATGCCACAGATGTCGCAAGATTTGAGGGAGCGTGCAATTGGCATGCTGACAGCAGGAATGTCAACCAGAGCTGTTGCTCGTGTATTGAATGTTCATTTCTCTACCATAAGCCGTCTCCAAAGGCGTTTCAGAGAATTTGGCAGTACATCCAACCAGCCTCACAACCACAGACCACGTGTAACCACACCAGCCCAGGACCTCCACATCCAGCATGTTCACCTCCAAGATCGTCTGAGACCAGCCATTCGGACAGCTGCTGAAACAACTGGTTTGTATAACCAAAGAATTTCTGCACAAACTGTCAGAAACCGTCTCAGGGAAGCTCATCTGCATGCTTGTCGTCCTCATCGGGGTCTCGACCTGACTCCAGTTCGTCGTCGTAACTGACTTGAGTGGGCAAATGCTCACATTCGCTGGCGTTTGGCACGTTGGAGAGGTGTTCTCTTCACGGATGAATCCCAGTTCACACTGTCCAGGGCAGATGGCAGACAGTGTGTGTGGCATTTTGAATGCACAGAGATACCGTGACGAGATCCTGAGGCTCATTGTTGTGCCATACATCCAAGAACATCACCTCATGTTGCAGCAGGATAATGCACGGCCCCATGTTGCAAGGATCTGTACACAATTCTTGGAAGCTGAAACCAGTTCTTGCATGGCCGGCATACTCACCGGACATGTCACCCATTGAGCATGTTTGGGATGCTCTGGACCGATGTATACGACAGCGTGTACCAGTTCTTGCCAATATCCAGCAACTTCGCACAGCCATTGAAGAGGAGTGGACCAACGTTCCACAGGCCACAATTGACAACCTGATCAACTCTATGCGAAGGAGATGTGTTGCACTGCATGAGGCAAATGGTGGTCACACCAGATACTGACTGGTATCCCCCCCAATAAAACAAAACTGCACCTTCCAGAGTGGCCTTTTATTGTGGACAGTCTAAGGCACACCTGTGCACTAATCATGGTGTCTAATCAGCATCGTGGTATGGCACACCTGTGAGGTGGGATGGATTATCTCAGCAAAGGAGAAGTGCTCACTATCACAGATTTAGACTGGTTTGTGAACAATATTTGAGGGAAATGGTGATGTTGTGTATGTGTAAAAAGTTTTAGATTTTTGAGTTCATCTCATACAAAATGGGAGCAAAACCAAAAGTGTTGTGTTTATATTTTTGTTGAGTATATATATACGAGGGCTGTCAATAAAGTTACGGTCCTTTTTATTTTTTTCAAAAACTATATGGATTTCATTCATATGTTTTTACGTCAGACATGCTTGAACCCTCGTGCGCATGCGTGAGTTTTTCCACGCCTGTCGGTGACGTCATTCGCCTGTGAGCACTCCTTGTGGGAGGAGTCGTCCAGCCCCTCGTCGGAATTCCTTTGTCTGAGAAGTTGCTGAGAGACTGGCGCGTTGTTTGATTAGAATTTTTTCTAAACCTGTGAGACACATCGAAGTGGACACGGTTCGAAAAATTAAGCTGGTTTTCAGTGAAAATTTTAACAGCTGATGAGAGATTTTGAGGTGATTCTGTCGCTTTAAGGACTTTTCACGGTGCGAGATGTCGTGCAGCGCTCTCAGGCGGCGTCATCAGCCTGTTCAAGCTGAAAACCTCCACATTTCAGGCTCTATTGATCCAGGACGTCGTGAGAGAACAGAGAAGTTTCAGAAGAAGTCGGTTTCAGCATTTTATCCGGATATTCCACTGTTAAAGGAGATTTTTTTAATGAAAGACGTGGGCGGGTCCGCGCGTCGGGACGCAGCCGACGCGGTGCGGCGGCACAGGAAAAACACCTCCGTGTTGATAACCATTTGTAAAATCCAGGCGGCTTTTGATGGCTTTCAGTGGAGTGAGTATATGAGAAATTGTTTAACAGGCAGGACATGTTCCAACTTGTCCTTAAGGCTTTCAACAGAGGTGTTTTTCCTGTGGCGGAGCGTCGCGGCGGCTGCGTCCCGACGCGCGGACCCGTCCGCACGTCTTTCATTAAAAAAATCTCCTTTAACAGTGGAATATCCGGATAAAATGCTGAAACCGACTTCTTCTGAAACTTCTCTGTTCTCTCACGACGTCCTGGATCAATAGAGCCTGAAATGTGGATGTTTTCAGCTTGAACAGGCTGACGACGCCGCCTGAGAGCGCAGCGCGACGTCTCGCACCGTGAAAAGTCCTTAAAGCGACAGAATCACCTCAAAATCTCTCATCAGCCGTTAAAATTTTCACTGAAAACCAGCTTAATTTTTCGAACCGTGTCCACTTCGATGTGTCTCACAGGTTTAGAAAAAATTTTGATCAAACAACGCGCCAGTCTCTCAGCAACTTCTCAGACAAAGGAATTCCGATGAGGGGCTGGACGACTCCTCCCACAAGGAGTGCTCACAGGCGAATGACGTCACCGACAGGCGTGGAAAAACTCACGCACGCGCACGAGGGTTCAAGCATGTCTGACGTAAAAACATATGAATGAAATCCATATAGTTTTTGAAAAAAATAAAAAGGACCGTAACTTTATTGACAGCCCTCGTATATATATATATATATATATATATATATATATATATATATATTAGGGTCTCACCCTCTAAATTTGTTGTACCTAACATTAAAACACATCATGTACAATTTCATAAAAATCTAATAATATTTACTGGTAGCACACAGCCCTTAAAGATTTTGCTCGCAATAACTTTGTCATATATAGTATGGTAATTTCCAAAAATTTCCAAATTATTTCTGTCAGTTTAATATTGATATGTCAGGACAGAAATTATGGCAATACATTGGAAAATCAATTCTTTTCATATCCCATAAAAATAGTAAACACTAAAACATGAATTGTGAGATGCAGTTCTTCTCATACATGTATCATGCTCCTACAATATCTACATACTGGGGTAGCGAAGATTTTGTAACAATCAAACATTGTATTTTCATTTTATTGATCAAATACTGTTTCATTATTGATAAATTTAGATAAGTCTATGCTTTATATATTTCCACAAATATTTTGATCTAGCTCAAAACAATAATATTCTTTATGCCAAGAACCATTGATACAGCTGTAACATAAGAGAATACCCTTTACATGATAATGACTTGATATACTGAACACCTAAAACAGTAAACATGGTAAATGGACTTAGACTATCTAGTGAAATCCTGTCACAGTGTATTTGTAGTCTTCAGTCTTTATCATTGTTAGGGCATCCTGATGTGCCATGTCAAACAAGCCATCCAAAGATTCACAAAACACTGTGTCATCTTTCTTCTGCTTGTCTGTATTGCGATTCGTGATCAGATGCTGCTTTGCCCTCAGTGGGATTCTAGCTCTCTCCCAAAAAGGAATTGCCATGTCTATAGTAGTCACAGCAGCATCATGGACAGTTTTCTTCAAATCAGTGTGACTGAAGAAAAATACCTTGAGTATTTGCCCATTTGAGGGCAATTTGTTTCCCTTTATTTCACAGTTGGTGGAACCAATAAGGTATACAAATGTTCTACTTCTAGTAGCTGACATGTTTTACTGAAGTTTCCAGTTAATGGTTAAGCATGTTAAGTCAGCAAGTGTCTCTTTTTACATTTATCTCATGTTAGATTCACCATAACCAAAGATCTGAAAGAAAAGAAGCTGTGAATTAAAACAAAATTTTCAGTTTGTAGCCTAGAAAAACATTTTTGAAAGTATGTTGTTTGTGAGGAATATTTAAACCCAGGTATAGTTTTAAATTGAATATAAAATTATACTTTAGTTACACTCAGGTGGTTAACTTCTATCCTCTTTATAAGTGATGTGATTAGATATTGGATAACCTATTGCACGGGCACTCGGGCAGCAATAATTGATATATTTACAACCTTCAGCTATGATGTGCTACCTTTAAATATTAATGTATGACAAAAATATTTGACAGCCTTTCTTTTTCCTCAAAGCATCATAAAATGAAGGGGTGAGAGTAATGAATTTCCAACTTTTATTTTTTTGAACCACCCTAATATATATATATATATATATATATATATATATATATATATATATATATATATATATATATATATATATATTTTTTTTTTTTTTTTTTTTTTTTCAAGGATTCAAGGATTCAAAGGAGTTTATTGTCATATGCACATAGGAACATGTTCCCTGCACAATGAAATGTGTTTACTGCATTTAATCCATCCTAATTGCCAGTTAGGAGCAGAGGTCACCTTTACAGTGCCCGGGGACCCAGCTCTAGATGTATGTCCCTGCCCTGAGTCACGAGCAAGGCTGAGCTACCCTTGACCGGCGTCATGACATACTTAACAAACAACAACACACATAAGCCAGTCCGGTACATAAACACACATAAAAGCACACACAACAGTGAAGAAAAAACCTCCACTGCTGCTGTGTTGAGCACACACAACACCACTGAAGCAAAAAAAAACAAAAAAAACATAAGCACAGAAAACAGTCACAGAAAAACAGTAAACAATCACAACAGACAACAGACGACAGCCGAGACTTGAATGTGTCCAGTGTTCAGACCGACAGCCAAGAGGCCACCCTTAGCGCCATCAACAAGCCTTATCTGTCCATCCTGGGGGGGGGGATCCCAGTCCTGAATCAGTCCACCAGAATCCAAGGTCCCACAGTCAACATCACAGGACTGGGAGGGGGAAAGACAAGAGAGGCGGGGTAAGACGAGGAGCGAGGAACCAGGAGTGTTCCTCGGGGGGAGGATTTTATCTCAGCGGCCTTGAAGGGCAGCTGGTGTTTGGAAACCAAATAGATATCCAGATTAACAGACGCCTGAAAGATTCCACTGTCTGAAACTTCAGAGTGGCTCCCAAATACATCTGAATAGAGGAGAAGAGATGTGGTCATTACTGACGATCAAAACGGTTTTCCAGTGCAGCCATTCTCCCCGAGATGGATTCCAATGTGCGGTTAACACCCGCCGCCAATTGAATCGATCATGTGGGGCAGCCTGGACAGACCAATTAATGCCGCCTCCACCTTCTTAATTTTCCGGTAAACCAGTGCTATGGCTGCTCCACACAGCAGAAACCAGGTCACCACAACTCCAAATAAGTAAACATCTTCAACGTCCTCCACAGACAACGTGTACAGGCACATGACTTGCCACCTCCGCCAGCTGTCCATCACGTAACCCGCCACATGTGTCCCGGCAGGACAGGTCGGGTCCTCCGTTCCCGAGTGTCTTGTAGAAAAAAATAATGTCAATTACGTTCAGAGACCACTTGATTAGATCAATTTTGCTGTTTCCAAAGTAGCAGGGCTGGCAGCCTCACAGACAAACATGCTACAGTAGCAGCAGGAAAGTTGGGGAGGGAGGAGGAAAGAAAAATGCGACTGTCCCAAGGGAGAGCAAGAAGGCAAAAAAAAAAAGTATATATATATATATATACATTTATTTATTTATTTATTTATGCATAGTTGTAAGTAAAAGTTACATACAACTGTGTGTGTGTGTGTGTGTGTGTGTGTGTGTGTGCAGATGACATACATTGCTGTATGTTTTAAGTAAAGAAAATTTTCCCTGCGGTGATTTTCTAATACTTAGTACAGTACATTATTATGTGTCATGCACTTTTTATGAGATTTGCAATCATGTGCTCCACATGAACAAAGCTGATTTTTCTTTAACCTTTTTGCAAAGAAGAATAAAGTGCTGATTTATGTCTTCAGCTGCTCTGACAGATAGTAGTGGAAGTAATTCTTGTCTGTATTCAAGTCTTGTCACTGCCACACATGATAAAATCTGATGACAAGGAAAAAGGTCTGACTGACGTGCTGAGTTATATTTTATTGCAGTTTAATATTTCATAGATGAAAGGAAGTAAGAAACTTATCTCTACTTTCAAGCTAATATGTATCATTTTTCATGTTGAAAACTGAAATACGTTTTTAAAATTCTTGATCTTGAGGAGTAACAAATAATTTCCTTTTCATTTTTTATTTATTGAATATTTAAATAAGCGCAAACATGCACATAGAGCTACCACTAAATAATTATTATTGTAATTATTACAGGATGCAAATTCAGTTAATATACAATATGATTATTACCTGAACCTTGGAGATTATTTGCGATGTCCCTGGAGGTATATCCTCTTGTGATCACCTTGGTCTCTTTCTAGCTCTGTTTTTGTGTATGTCACCAAAATATCTTAAGAAAAGAATATAAAATCAGGTCAAACTAACCTCTAGATGGGAATGGGTCATGTGCTTTAGGTTAGGTTCAGATGTCAATCAAGGATGGAGGTCAAGGACAACTGTCCAGCTCCATGCTCATATGCAATACTGGGTAAAAAGTTTGGAGATCCATGGACTCTTGATAGTGTTTAGAAAATAGGTAGCTGGTAATAAACTGTGCAAAGTTTCTATAATGAGTTGGAATGGTGTGTGATTCCTGATTTGTTTTTTTTTTTTTTTGTTTTTTTAGAAAACAAATGTTAGACCTCAACAGTTTTTTTTTGTTTTTTTAGAAGAGTTCAATCCTTTCACTTCCTGTTAATTACATAATTTTGCAATGTTAATTTACTTGTACTGTTTTAATGTATTTAGAAATTGTTTAGATTTGTGCTATCATACATTATTATTATTATTATTATTATTATTATTATTATTACTTCTATTTTGTCATTTAATTTTTAAACGGATAAGATAAGTCATCTTGTGTTTTTAATGTATTTACAATTATGTTATATATTTACATTGAAGTTACTAACTAAAATCACGCAGGCACACACGCATGCTTTTACTATATAGATGATTTAACTCCCCCCGGCTAGATTGCTGTGTGACTCCACAATGTAAATATGAATGTCCATTGTTCAGTGTTGTTCGGTAATATATGTAGCTTCTCTAAAATATTACTCCTCTCCACATTCAGGTTTAGCACCATTCATCCTTGACTCAAAATACAAAAAATATACCAAATGGGAAATGTCGGCTCTCCCCAGTTTGTGCATGATCAGAATTGCACACACACACACACACACACACACACACACACACACACACACACACACACACACACACACACACACACACACACACACACACACACACACGCGCACACACACACACGCACACACACACACGCAGAGCTTTTTGTCTTTTCTGCATTCTGCTGTGAGCAGGTGCTTTTAATTTGACCAACAGAGACTGTGGCGGAGGACATTAAAAGCAATACACTTTTCACTTATGGTACTGGGAGCATGATACTTAAGTCACTCATGGTAAAAGCAACATAACACTTAACTAAACTGACTAAACCAATAGATCTCCAAAAACACAGTAAATCAAAAACACTGACAACACTGTTAAACCACAAATGAACCACAAATACAACATTTTAAACCCCAAAACCCTGTGTGTACTGGTTTGCTAAAATAATGAATTTGTCAAAAAAAGTCCTATCAACTTTCTGTTTTTGCAGTTTCATATTTGATCCAAAATACATAAGCATACCAAACAGTAAATAACAGCTCTCCCTGATTTTGCTGTGATCAAAGCCATACACACACATGCACGCAAGCACGCACACATAAATGAATGCAGACACTGTTTAATGCCCCTCTCCTCCACCCCTTTTGTATTGGCATGTCAACACTAAAGTTAAAACAAAAGTGAAAATATGTGAGCTGTATTTTTATTCAATAATAATAATAATAATAATAGTAATTATTATTATTGTTGTAAATGACTGAAGTCACACACGTGTGCAGACACACACACACACCATGATACAAGGCCGGCTCTGTATCCTTCAGACGAGTTATGAAAAGCATGATGAGCTAAAGGAAGACTACTCATTGCCACCTAAAGGATAACATTATTAGTCACAGGAAGACTGTGGGAGTCATGCTCTGCTAAGTGTTATTTCTCACCTTCCTATCAGCAGTCTCATCTGTCTGTAACTTGGACTCGGCCTCGTCTCACTCACTCTCCTCGGTGAAGTCGTTATCTCAGAGTGGAGGGCCTTTGGTCTTACAGGGGACAAGGAAGGGATCATTGCTTCTGGGTGTTAGTGTGTGTCACAAAGGTGCTTGAAACAGGATAGCTAGGATGCCATAATAAAAGTGGAGGTAAAGGTGCAACATGCTTCAGCTGGATCAAATGTCCAAAGTGGACGAGGTGAAATCAAGAATGTTGTGTTAGTCCATGGGCCAAGCAGGTTTTCGGTACCACTTATGGGGAAAACAAATGACACTTAGAATCCAGCCTCAGTGTATCATGGCCTCCACAAAAATGTATGATAGCCATCCCAGGGTGGTAGCTGTAGCAGGTAGGGATCAATCAATCAATCAATCAATCAAACAATTTTATTTATATAGCGCCAAATCACAACAAACAGTTGCCCCAAGGTGCTTTATATTGTAAGGCAAGGCCATACAATAATTACGTAAAAACCCCAACGGTCAAAACGACTCCCTGTGAGCAAGCACTTGGCAACAGTGAGAAGGAAAAGCTCCCTTTAACAGGAAGAAACCTCCAGCAGAACCAGGCTCAGGGAGGGGCAGTCTTCTGCTGGGACTGGTTGGGGCTGAGGCAGAGAACCAGGAAAAAGACATGCTGTGGAGGGGAGCAGAGATCAATCACTAATGATTAAATGCAGAGTGGTGCATACAGAGCAAAAAGAGAAAGAAACACTCAGTGCATCATGGGAACCCCCCAGCAGTCTAAGTCTATAGCAGCATAACTAAGGGATGGTTCAGGGTCACCTGATCCAGCCCTAACTATAAGATTTAGCAAAAAGGAAAGTTTTAAGCCTAATCTTAAAAGTAGAGAGGGTGTCTGTCTCCCTGATCTGAATTGGGAGCTGGTTCCACAGGAGAGGAGCCTGAAAGCTGAAGGCTCTGCCTCCCATTCTACTCTTACAAACCCTAGGAACTACAAGTAAGCCTGCAGTCTGAGAGCGAAGCGCTCTATTGGGGTGATATGGTACTATGAGGTCCCTAAGATAAGATGGGACCTGAATATTCAAAACCTTATAAGTAAGAAGAAGAATTTTAAATTCTATTCTAGAATTAACAGGAAGCCAATGAAGAGAGGCCAATATGGGTGAGATATGCTCTCTCCTTCTAGTCCCCGTTAGTACTCTAGCTGCAGCATTTTGAATTAACTGAAGGCTTTTCAGGGAACTTTGAGGACAACCTGATAATAATGAATTACAATAGTCCAGCCTAGAGGAAATAAATGCATGAATTAGTTTTTCAGCATCACTCTGAGACAAGACCTTTCTAATTTTAGAGATATTACGTAAATGCAAAAAAGCAGTCCTACATATTTGTTTAATATGCGCTTTGAATGACATATCCTGATCAAAAATAACTCCAAGATTTCTCACAGTATTACTAGAGGTCAGGGTAATGCCATCCAGAGTAAGGATCTGGTTAGACACCATGTTTCTAAGGTTTGTGGGGCCAAGTACAATAACTTCAGTTTTATCTGAGTTTAAAAGCAGGAAATTAGAGGTCATCCATGTCTTTATGTCTGTAAGACAATCCTGAAGTTTAGCTAATTGGTGTGTGTCCTCTGGCTTCATGGATAGATAAAGCTGGGTATCATCTGCGTAACAATGAAAATTTAAGCAATGCCGTCTAATAATACTGCCTAAGGGAAGCATGCATAAAGTGATTAAAATTGGTCCTAGCACAGAACCTTGTGGAACTCCATAATTAACCTTAGTCTGTGAAGATGATTCCCCATTTACATGAACAAATTGTAATCTATTAGATAAATATGATTCAAACCACCGCAGCACAGTGCCTTTAATACCTATGGCATGCTCTAATCTCTGTAATAAAATTTTATGGTCAACAGTATCAAAAGCAGCACTGAGGTCTAACAGAACAAGCACAGAGGTGAGTCCACTGTCTGAGGCCATAAGAAGATCATTTGTAACCTTCACTAATGCTGTTTCTGTACTATGATGAATTCTAAAACCTGACTGAAACTCTTCAAATAGACCATTCCTCAGCAGATGATCAGTTAGCTGTTTTACAACTACCCTTTCAAGAATTTTTGAGAGAAAAGGAAGGTTGGAGATTGGCCTATAATTAGCTAAGATAGCTGGGTCAAGTGATGGCTTTTTAAGTAATGGTTTAATTACTGCCACCTTAAAAGCCTGTGGTACATAGCCAACTAATAAAGATAGATTGATCAAAGCATTAAATAATGGTAGGGCTTCCTTGAGCAGCCTGGTAGGAATGGGGTCTAATAGACATGTTGATGGTTTGGATGAAGTAACTAATGAAAATAACTCAGACAGAACAATCTGAGACAAAGAGTCTAACCAAATACCGACATCACTGAAAGCAGCTAAAGATAACGATACGTCTTTGGGATGGTTATGAGTAATTTCTTCTCTAATAGTTAAAATTTTATTAGCAAAGAAAGTCATGAAGTCATTACTAGTTAAAGTTAAAGGAATACTCGGCACAATAGAGCTCTGACTCTTTGTCAGCCTGGCTACAGTGCTGAAAAGAAACCTGGGGTTGTCCTTATTTTCTTCAATTAGTGATGAGTAGTAAGATGTCCTAGCTTTACGGAGGGCTTTTTTATAGAGCAACAGACTCTTTTTCCAGGCTAAGTGAAGATCTTCTAAATTAGTGAGATGCCATTTCCTCTCCAACTTATGGGTTATCTGCTTTAAGCTGCGAGTTTGTGAGTTATACCACGGAGTCAGGCACTTCTGATTTAAAGCTCTCTTTTTCAGAGGAGCTACAGCATCCAAAGTTGTCTTCAATGAGGATGTAAAACTATTGACGAGATACTGTATCTCACTTACAGAGTTTAGGTAGCTACTCTGCACTGTGTTGGTATATGGCATTAGAGAATATAAAGAAGGAATCATATCCTTAAACCTAGTTACTGTTGTGTGTTGGGGGGGGCGTGGCTGGCTGTTTTGGTGTTCTTTTCTTTTCTTTGCTCTCCAGGTGGCATGAGGGCTGATTTGTCTGTGGAGAAAGTGCTGGCTGAAGAGTCCTCACCCTTATTAGCGTCATGTGGAACACCTGTGGCAGGGGCTCACGTGCGGCCTTGAAGACTTGCAGCTGAAGCAGATAATTGGATGGCGTTCTGCATATAAGTCATGTGTGATTTGAGCAGAACTGCCATGAACTCGACCTTGTGACGTTCGTTTGTGAGACGCTGAGGACCGCGCCTGGGTTTGACATATCGAGCCCGTGAAGCAGGGAAGGGTGAGGACACATGCTGTCAGCTCACGCTAAAGGTAATTAAGTGATTAAGTAATTGTTGATAGTATCTTTGTGTTTTGTTACACAGTAAACTGAGATTGTGAAGAGAATTGTGTAGCTTGCTTCTCACTGCGGTGGCTTGTTGGATAAGTGATCCTCCAATGTCGGACTCTGTTGTTTTCTCTGGGCCCCTCCCCAATCAGACCGGGAGTGACATGTTTAGCCGCATGTTCTCCTTGAATTGCTGGCTGTCTGAGTGGTGTCCAAAAAATGAGGTGGGCTTCATTGATAATTGGCAAAGCTTCTGGGGAAAACCTGGTCTTGTTAGGAGAGACGGCATCCATCCCAATTTAGAGGGAGCAGCTCTCATTTCTAGAAATCTGGCCAATTTTTTGGGATCCTCCAAACTGTGACTGTCTAGCGTTGGGACCAGGAGGCAGAGCTGTGGTCTTATACACCTCTCTGCAGCTTCTCTCCCCCTGCCATCCCCTTATTACCCCATCCCCGTAGAGACGGTGCCTGCTCCCAGACCACCAATAACTAGCAAAAATCTATTTAAGCATAAAAATTCAAAAAGAAAAAATAATATAGCACCTTCAATTGCACCACAGACTAAAACAGTTAAATGTGGTGTATTAAACATTAGGTCTCTTTCTTCTAAGTCCCTGTTGGTAAATGATATAATAATTGATCAACGTATTGATTTATTCTGCCTAACAGAAACTTGGTTACAGCAGGATGAATATGTTAGTTTAAATGAGTCAACACCCCCGAGTCACACTAACTGTCAGAATGCTCGTAGCACGGGCCGGGGCGGAGGATTAGCAGCAATCTTCCATTCCAGCTTATTAATTAATCAAAAACCTAGACAGAGCTTTAATTCATTTGAAAGCTTGTCTCTTAGTCTTGTCCATCCAAATTGGAAGTCCCAAAAACCAGTTTTATTTGTTATTATCTATCGTCCACCTGGTCGTTACTGTGAGTTTCTCTGTGAATTTTCAGACCTTTTGTCTGACTTAGTGCTTAGCTCAGATAAGATAATTATAGTGGGCGATTTTAACATCCACACAGATGCTGAGAATGACAGCCTCAACACTGCATTTAATCTATTATTAGACTCTATCGGCTTTGCTCAAAAAGTAAATGAGTCCACCCACCACTTTAATCATATTTTAGATCTTGTTCTGACTTATGGTATGGAAATAGAAGACTTAACAGTATTCCCTGAAAACTCCCTTTTGTCTGATCATTTTTTAATAACATTTACATTTACCCTGATGGACTACCCTGCAGTGGGGAATAAGTTTCATTACACTAGAAGTCTTTCAGAAAGCGCTGTAACTAGGTTTAAGGATATGATTCCTTCTTTATGTTCTCTAATGTCATATACCAACACAGAGCAGAGTAGCTACCTAAACTCTGTAAGGGAGTTAGAGTATCTTGTCAATAGTTTTACATCCTCATTGAAGACAACTTTGGATGCTGTAGCTCCTCTGAAAAAGAGAGCTTTAAATCAGAAGTGTCTGACTCCGTGGTATAACTCACAAACTCGTAGCTTAAAGCAGATAACCCGTAAGTTGGAGAGGAAATGGCGTCTCACTAATTTAGAAGATCTTCACTTAGCCTGGAAAAAGAGTTTGTTGCTCTATAAGAAAGCCCTTCGTGAAGCTAGGACATCTTTCTACTCATCACTAATTGAAGAAAATAAGAACAACCCCAGGTTTCTTTTCAGCACTGTAGCCAGGCTGACAAAGAGTCAGAGCTCTATTGAGCTGAGTATTCCATTAACTTTAACTAGTAATGACTTCATGACTTTCTTTGCTAACAAAATTTTGACTATTAGAGAAAAAATTACTCATAACCATCCCAAAGATGTATCGTTATCTTTGGCTGCTTTCAGTGATGCCGGTATTTGGTTAGACTCTTTCTCTCCGATTGTTCTGTCTGAGTTATTTTCATTAGTTACTTCATCCAAACCATCAACATGCTTATTAGACCCCATTCCTGCCAGGCTGCTCAAGGAAGTCCTACCATTATTTAATGCTTCAATCTTAAATATGATCAATCTATCTTTGTTAGTTGGTTATGTACCACAGGCCTTTAAGGTGGCAGTAATTAAACCATTACTTAAAAAGCCATCACTTGACCCAGCTATCTTAGCTAATTATAGGCCAATCTCCAACCTTCCTTTTCTCTCAAAGATTCTTGAGAGGGTAGTTGTAAAACAGCTAACTGATCACCTGCAGAGGAATGGTCTATTTGAAGAGTTTCAGTCAGGTTTTAGAATTCATCATAGTACAGAAACAGCATTAGTGAAGGTTACAAATGATCTTCTTATGGCTTCGGACAGTGGACTTATCTCTGTGTTTGTTCTGTTGGACCTCAGTGCTGCTTTTGATACTGTTGACCATAAAATTTTATTACAGAGATTAGAGCATGTCATAGGTATTAAAGGCATTGCGCTGCGGTGGTTTGAATCATATTTGTCTAATAGATTACAGTTTGTTCATGTAAATGGGGAATCTTCTTCACAGACTAAAGTTAATTATGGAGTTCCACAAGGTTCTGTGCTAGGACCAATTTTATTCACTTTATACATGCTTCCCTTGGGCAGGAAATTAGACGGTATTGCTTAAATTTTCATTGTTACGCAGATGATACCCAGCTTTATCTATCCATGAAGCCAGAGGATACACACCAATTAGCTAAACTGCAGGATTGTCTTACAGACATAAAGACATGGATGACCTCTAATTTCCTGCTTTTAAACTCAGATAAAACTGAAGTTATTGTACTTGGCCCCACAAATCTTAGAAGCATGGTGTCTAACCAGATCGTTACTCTGGATGGCATTTCCCTGATCTCTAGTAATACTGTGAGAAATCTTGGAGTTATTTTGATCAGGATATGTCATTCAAAGCGCATATTAAACAAATATGTAGGACTGCCTTTTTGCATTTACGCAATATCTCTAAAATCAGAAAGGTCTTGTCTCAGAGTGATGCTGAAAAACTAATTCATGCATTTATTTCCTCTAGGCTGGACTATTGTAATTCATTATTATCAGGTTGTCCTAAAAGTTCCCTAAAAAGCCTTCAGTTGGTTCAGAATGCTGCAGCTAGAGTACTGACGGGGACTAGCAGGAGAGAGTATATGTCACCCGTGTTGGCCTCCCTTCATTGGCTTCCTGTTAATGCTAGAATAGGATTTAAAATTCTTCTTCTTACTTATAAGGTTTTGAATAATCAGGTCCCATCTTATCTTAGGGACCTCGTAGTACCATATTACCCCATTAAAGCACTTCGCTCTCAGACTGCGGGCTTACTTGTAGTTCCTAGGGTTTGTAAGAGTAGAATGGGAGGCAGAGCCTTCAGCTTTCAGGCTCCTCTCCTGTGGAACCAGCTCCCAATTCAGATCAGGGAGACAGATACCCTCTCTACTTTTAAGATTAGGCTTAAAACTTTCCTTTTCGCTAAGGCTTATAGTTAGGACTGGATCGGGTGACCCTGGACCATCCCTTGGTTATGTTGCTTTAGACGTAGACTGTGGGGGGGTTCCCATGATGCACTGTTTCTTTCTCTTTTTGCTCCGTATGCATCACTCTGCATTTAATCATTAGTGATCGATCTCTTTTTCCTGGTTCTTTCCCTCAGCCCCAACCAGTCTCAGCAGAAGACTGCCCCTCCCTGAGCCTGGTTCTGCTGGAGGTTTCTTCCTGTTAAAAGGGAGTTTTTCCTTCCCACTGTGGCCAAGTGCTTGCTCATAGGGGGTCGTTTTGACCGTTGGGGTTTTTCATAATTATTGTATGGCCTTGCCTTGCAATGTGGAGCGCCTTGGGGCAACTGTTTGTTGTGATTTGGCGCTATATAAGAAAAAAGTTGATTGATTGATTGATTGATTGTGAGAGGCTGCTCATTTGTATAAAGTTAAAGAGAAACATTGACCTGAGTGTGTTGCTGATAGCGTGTGTTATGCGAAAGATAGTTATATCTGCTGACTCACCTCTCCTTCTCTTTGCTCCACAGAGAATCGGTTCGTCGTGTCCACCTGGGGGGTGTTGGCGGTGGTAGTGAGTCCAGGAGCGCCGGGCTTTAATCCTTGCGGGCGCTGGAGAACGTGTCACTTATCACTCCACCAGAGGGACGCTTTTTGTGTTTTACATTTGTAAGCACAGGTGAAAAATAAATTGTTTCTGTTGGGAACCGCCTTCTGGTTATTTTTACCGCTGGGTTCTGTCAGACGCAGGTCCGCTCCTCAACCCGCGTCGACACATAACAGTTACAGCGCTTTCTGACAGACTTCTAGTGTAATGAAACATTCCCCACTGCTGGGTAGTCCATCAGAGTAAATGTAAATGTTATTAAGAGATGATCAGACAGAAGGGAGTTTTCAGGGAATACTGTTAAGTCTTCAATTTCCATACCATAAGTCAGAACAAGATCTAAGATATGATTAAAGTGGTGGGTGGACTCATTTACATTTTGGGCAAAGCCAATTGAGTCTAATAATAGATTAAATGCAGTGTTGAGGCTGTCCTTCTCAGCATCTGTGTGGATGTTAAAATCGCCCACTATAATTGTCTTATCTGAGCTAAGCACTAAGTCAGACAAAAGGTCTGAAAATTCACAGAGAAACTCACAGTAACGACCAGGTGGACGATAGATAATAACGGGGGTTAATACCCAGTTCTATCCTTTACAATCGCAGGTTAAGACGTGCGTGAGAACGGCAGTGTTCTGCTGCCGCCGATAATGCCCTGTGTACCGCTGGTTTTATCCAGACAAATCCTGCGTTACTACAGGAACTTTTGCATATAGGCACCGCCCCCAGAGTATAATAGGCTAAAGCAGCAGGATTACATGCCTCTGTCACTGCAGGGGGAGGGAGATCATCCTCAGCCTTTTCTTCTCCTTCCTTTTTTTCTCCTCAACGTGTTGCTCGGTCTCCACCACAGGGCTACACTCTGCTTCTGAACCAGACCTCTTGGTAAGTCCTTGCCACTGCCAGTTTTCTTTTAGGAGGCATACTGGAGCTTCTCTGCAAAAATATCTGGAGCTGGCAGCGAGTGAGAGGCCTGCATGCAGCGCGCTAGTGTTTTTATACTGACTGCCGCCTATCGACCGTTTGGAACGCCGTTAACCGGGAGGTGGCGTTTAGAACGGCGTACTGTCTGCTAGCGCCACCGTTTTGTCTGCCTCTGTCGCCGGTTAAAATGCCCTTGAGGACGCCGATGTGGGCTCTATCACCGTTTTACACGCCGTTGATTAGGGATACAACGCCGGCCGCAATTATGGCGGTATAAACTGCTGCACTACAGGAAGGGGCAGGATGAAACGGCAATTAAAAATTATCAAACTCCATTGTTCGCGTTGTCTCCGTCATCACGCGAATTCTCCAGGAGCGCTCCCGGAATTATTTGACATGTTGAATAATTTTTTCGACGATTCCCGGTAAAGCCGGAACTAAGCCACGCCCCCTAGTGCTGGTGTTAACAACGGTGTTTGAGCCTTAAGACGGCTAAAAACTCTTCCGGGACGCTTCCGGGAGCTTTTACCGTCTATGTGTAAACGGGGCTTGAGGCAACATGACCTCTTCAAGTATTTTGACATATCCAAATTGATCCATGATACCTGGTATGTGATATAGGACCAACACCATAGTAGGAGAAACATGCCGATATCATGATGCTTGCACCACCATGCTTCACTGTCTTCACTGTGAACTGTGGCTTGAATTCAGAGTTTGGGGGTCGTCTCACAAACTGTCTGCAGCCCTTGGACCCAGAAAGAACAATTTTACTCTCATCAGTCCACAATGTGTGGACTGATGTGTTCTTTGGCAAATTGTAACCTCTTCTGCACATCTCTTTTATTTAACAGAGGGACTTTGCGGGGGATTCGTGCAAATAAATTAGCTTCACACAGGCGTCTTCTAACTGTCACAGCACTTACAGGTAACTCCAGACTGTCTTTGATCATCCTGGAGCTGATCAATGGGTGAGCCTTTGCCATTCTGGTTATTCTTCTATCCATTTTGAGATTGTTTTCCGTTTTCTTCCACACTTCTCTGTTTTTTTGTCCATTTTAAAGCATTGGAGATCATTGTAGATGAACAGCGTATAATTTTTTGCACATGCGTATAAGTTTTCCCCTCTCCAATCAACTTTTTAATCAAACTATGCTGTTCCTCTGAACGTCTTGAACGTCCCATTTACCTCAGGCTTTCAAAGAGAAAAGCATGTTCAACAGGTGCTGGCTTCATCCCTAAATAGGGGGCACCTGATTCACACCTGTTTGTTCCACAAAATTGATGAACTCACTGACTGAATGCCACACTACTATTATTGTGAACACCCCCTTTTCTACTTTTTTTTTTTTTTACTAATAGCCCAATTTCATAGCCTTAAGAGTGTGCAAATCATGAATGCTTGGTCTTGTTGGATTTGTGAGACTCTACTGAATCTACTGGTACCTTGTTTCCCATGTAACAATAAGAAATATACTCAAAACCTGGATTAATCTTTTTATTCACATAGCACTCATATTATTCTGAACACTACTGTATATATCTTTTTTCCCTGTTCAATTGGCATTTTTGAAAGGTACATCTTGTAGTCTGGGAAATATGGAGATTATTTTTAGGATTATTACTGCCAGCTGCTACCTGACCCAAGCAATGCATCCACCCAGCAAAATGGCCAGCTACTGGTTTGGTGGGGACTCACAATAATCACATTCTCCTCCTAGCATGTACATGAAAGTCCATCAAAGCTCATAAGCATGCACTGGCTCACACACACGCACAGCTGAGACATTTTGCAAAGGCACAGCTGTGTGTACATATGCATGCTGAGACAGTGTGATGTGAGCAAATATGCCCAGCAGCATGACTGTATGCTCAAAACAAAACAAAAAACACACCTGACAAAGTACTTATGAATACACTCAGCCTTCACATCATGCCAAATTCACCATGAAATGGAATGAATGGGATACTGTTCCACTCATTGGTTTCACAGTGTGCACATTGCTTGTGTATGCGGATGAATTACAAGCATATTGCATCTGCATGTGGGTGTGCTTGCTTGTGTATCTGAAAAAACAGAGTCAGGAGAAACAATGTCATCCTCATTTGCTGAGGATGATGCTGTGAAGAGACAGTCATTTCCCACTGATATTAAAGATGGGCTGAAGCACGTGATCAAGAAAGAGATCTGTGACTCCCTTTGCCATGTTTGAAACAACACCCGACAGACAGCAGAGACCCTCACCAACTACTGATCAGTTCCACACTTCAGAGAGAACTTTATAGTGCATATGGAAGATCAAAGGCCCTATGACCATGCAAGTGTCACTCCTAGTGATACAACTGATGCAACTGTTGTCTTCATGACCAGTGCTCATGGGTGTGAATGTCTAAAAAAGAGGTGCGGTCACGCACACTGCTGGTGCATTGGTATTAATGATGGCTGCAGCCACACAGGGTAATTTGACCCCATATTCTACTCTTGCATTTGATTAGTTTGCTGCAGTCAGTTACATTCTCATATTCAAAACCAATCATATAGTTTGCTTAATTTACCATTTATTTTCTTTAACCTTACATTACTTTATATATAGTGCACAGATTTTAACAATGTATGATTATGCAAACTATACTTAGTTTAATTAAATTTTATAAGCCTTGTTATTGTTTTTGGATCTGTGTAAACTTTTCCAATTTTTTTTTTCGAAAAACATAACCCTGATTTTTTTTTCTTTTTTTAACAGTGCTCTCCAAAAGTATTTCACAGATTTTAATTTGTTTATGCCATTTCAAAATAAATAAATAAATAATATTTCTTTCTTTAACCTCAAACTGAAAGCAAATCTCTACAACGTGATATAAATTAATAAAAAATAAAAAGCCAAGTGGTATAACTCAAACCCGCAGCTTAAAGCAGATAACCCGTAAGTTGGAGAGGAAATGGCGTCTCACTTATTTAGAAGATCTTCACTTAGCCTGGAAAAAGAGTCTGTTGCTCTATAAAAAAGCCCTCCGTAAAGCTAGGACATCTTACTACTCATCACTAATTGAAGAAAATAAGAACAACCCCAGGTTTCTTTTCAGCACTGTGGCCATGCTGACAAAGAGTCAGAGCTCTATTGAGCTGAGTATTCCTTTAACTTTAGCTAGTAATGACTTCATGACTTTCTTTGCTAATAAAATTTTAACTATTAGAGAAAGAAATTACTCATAACCATCCCAAAGACATATCATTCTCTTTGGCTGCTTTCAGTGATGACGGTATTTGGTTAGACTCTTTCTTGCTGATTGTTCTGTCTGAGTTATTTTCATTAGTTACTTCCTCCAAACCATCAACATGTCTATTAGACCCCATTCCTACCAGGCTGCTCAAGGAAGCCCTACCATTAATTAATGCTTCAATCTTAAATATGATCAATCTATAGGCTTTTAAGGTGGCAGTAATTAAACCATTACTTAAAAAGTCATCACTTGACCCAGCTATCTTAGCTAATTATAGGCCAATCTCCAACCTTCCTTTTCTCTCAAAAATTCTTGAAAGGGTAGTTGTAAAACAGCTAACTGATCATCTGCAGAGGAATGGTCTATTTGAAGAGTTTCAGTCAGGTTTTAGAATTCATCATAGTACAGAAACAGCATTAGTGAAGGTTACAAATCATCTTCTTATGGCCTCAGACAGTGGACTCATCTCTGTGCTTGTTCTGTTAGACCTCAGTGCTGCTTTTGATACTGTTGACCGTAAACTTTTATTACAGTGATTAGAGCATGCCATAGGTATTAAAGGTACTGCGATGTGGTGGTTTGAATCATATTTATCTAATGGATTACAATTTGTTCATGTAAATGGGGAATCTTCTTCACAGACTAAGGTTAATTATGGAGTTCCACAAGGTTCTGTGCTAGGACCAATTTTATTCACTTTATACATGCTTCCCTTAGGCAGTATTATTAGACAACATTGCTTAAATTTTCATTGTTACGCAGATGATACCCAGCTTTATCTATCCATGAAGCCAGAGGACACACACCAATTAGCTAAACTGCAGGATTGTCTTACAGATATAAAGACATGGATGACCTCTAATTTCCTGCTTTTAACTCAGATAAAATTGAAGTTATTGTACTTGGCCCCACAAATCTTAGAAACATGGTGTCTAACCAGATCCTTACTCTGGATGGCATTACCCTGACCTCTAGTAATACTGTGAGAAATCTTGGAGTAATTTTTGATCAGGATATGTCATTCAATGCGCATATTAAACAAATATGTAGGACTGCTTTTTTGTCCCAGCAGAAGACTGCCCCTCCCTGAGCCTGGTTCTGCTGGAGGTTTCTTTCTGTTAAAATGGAGTTTTTCCTTCCCACTGTCGCCAAGTGCTTGCTCACAGGGAGTCGTTTTGACCGTTGGGGTTTTTCTTAATTAATGTATGGCTTTGCCTTACAATATAAAGTGCATTGGGGCAACTGTTTGTTGTGATTTGGCGCTATATAAATAAAATTGATTTGATTTGATTAAATGCAGTGCTGAGGCTGTCATTCTCAGCATCTATGTGGATGTTAAAATCGCCCACTATAATTATCTTATCTGAGCTAAGCACTAAGTCAGACAAAAGGTCTGAAAATTCACAGAGAAACTCACAGTAATGACCAGGTGGACGATAGATAATAACAAATAAAACTGGTTTTTGGGACTTCCAATTTGGATGGACAAAACTAAGAGTCAAGCTTTCAAATGAATTAAAGCTCTGTCTGGGTTTTTGATTAATTAATAAGCTGGAGTGGAAGATTAAATAAAATAAAATTAAATTAAATTAAATTAAATATAAGCACAACATCACAAATACAAAAAAACAAAAAAAACAAAAACAAAACAAAACAGCATTTGCATGAAGACACTTGCCTTATTTACCAGCCATAGAGTACCTGTTTGAGCTGACTAATTTGCCTGCCAAGGTTCACACACTTTCTTTAGAGTGAAGGGATTGGTGGCAGCTCCAGCAGTTCTGTTCTTTTAAGAGTTCAATGAACTTAAAAATGGCTTTTGAGGAGTCGACTAATAACAAATAGGCGACTAGTCAGATGTTAGCTAGTTGTAATTGACTATGACGACTATTTGTCCCATCCTTATTTGCAGCTAATGTGACTGTAGAGTTACCGCTTGGTTGTTACAGTATGGTAAAAAGCATCTGCACATAAATCACCAAAAAACCAAGTATAAATACGAGCGCAGGGTTGTTTTGGTATTTGCTGTATTTACATAAGTGGGTTCATGATGCACATAACTTTTTTTTTTCTTTTCCCAACACAACTACAGTTCTATGTAAAGCAACATGCGCAACTCTTGGTGTTCTTCACCATTTTCTCTGCCAAATACCAATCAGTACCTACTCTGCTTATTTTATGAGATCTGACAGGATCAGTTGTGTACAAATCAACGTAGCTACTGAAGTAAAAACAACCATGAAACAGAATAAAAGTAAGCCCTAATGGGTTAAAAGTTAACTATTATTTCTAAAGGTATACTGACGTCTTGTGGTGATACCACATCTGCCTTACCAGATCACCATCTGAAAATAATAATAATAATAACAACAAGACGTTGTTTGGCTACTAGGGCAAATAACGTTAAGAGACTACTAGGGCAAATAACGTTAAGAGACAAGGTGTTTCAACGATAAACCATGTCTTGATAGAATTTCTTCTGATATTGTTTCTTGTTCACTTTATCCACCATGTTGGGGTTAATAAAATCCAGTGTCACTAGGATGTGCCATTGAAGCAAAAGCATTATAATCTTGTTATAATCACTCCGCTCTGGTCGTCACCATAGTAACGGGCAAATCAGTTGGCGCCAATAAGCTGTGCTTTGACAGGTGAATGACAGAAAAGCGATAAAACATGGATTTCCAAGTGAATTTTAATATTTTTGACCAAAATAAAATGTTTGAGGAATGGAAAGAGGAGGAGAGCAGACGAGAGGAACAGCAAAAGCAACGGCGTAAAGATTTAACATCGGACGAACTGGACAAGATTGAAGACGGGAAAGAATAAGAGTCCTTGTGGGCTGCTTTCTGGACCTGTTGCCAGAGTTGGCCGCGGCTCCACAAAGTAGAGAGGAGGGCAGTGTGAGTGGCCCGCTGTGGTGCGAGCCCGCAGACTCGGTAAGCGCATCGGCGGCAAAATGTCTTGAGACTGGCATAAAATAGTCCCAAATACTTACGCATTTTTATCAAGTTCTGTTAACTTAAACAAATATTTGTGTGTTAGCTCACTGTGTGGGACCATGGTATAAGCGGATGAAACAACTTGAAGCCGTGCATTATATGGTTTGAATGCACTTCACTGAGTAACCTTGCACATTTAGTTATAATAACCATAATATCAACTTGCCATCAACAAAAAAAAGATACATATTTTGTTAATGTGAAGTTGTCATGACAAAGACATTTTCTGGTCATTTCACTGTCAAGTTGTCATAATAAGGATATCCCAAATATCAAAGACAGCATCTCGTCATGTCACTTTGGTTAACCCTCTGGGGTCGACGCCGTCGTATACAACGGCTAAGACCAAGCTTTACTAAGTTATAAATAGCTTTTTAATGATATAAGATAGAAACATACTTTTTTTGCTGAAAAGGTAACTCTGCGGACTTTCAAGCCAGCCATCGGCCATCTTTGTGCTCCTCATAGAAGCTGAGTGATGATGTGCGCAATGTATGTGTCCAATCAGAATTGGTTCACAGTCACATGGTTGTCCAAAATCCAATCGTAGGGCAGATTTACCTCACGTGAAAAACCAAAGATCATTTTTCAGAAGTGATATCTTAGTAGTTGGCCCGTTTGAATAGCTCCCTGGGAGATCCAATGAGTACATACTATTATTACATACTCAGTGTGCCCTGCGCCATTATGCACAGTGATCAGTGAAAGCAGGAACAGACGGAGAGCCTCTGATGACAATCTCACATGCTCAAACAAAGAGTGTGTAACTATCAGGATTGCTCCACTAGTTTGCATGTGAATGTTACTGGATAACTCTGTTGCTTTCTCTGCGTAAAGCACTGTTTACCATATTAATGGACAGCAAAACACATAGACAGTTTTGTATATATTGTTCAAAATGTGCATTTGTGTTTACTGTTTGAACCTTTTTGTTGTTCAGTCTTTCACACAAGACCTCAAATTACCTTTATAACATGTCAAAACAGTTGTTTATTAGAGTTTGCTGTGTGTTTTGAATAAATGTGTGTGGAAAATTATTTTTCATTTTATTTTTTCCTTGCCTAGTTTTGATTGTAAACCTTTATTACACTTATAAAACAGAACAAAAACATATATATTCTGAAAGCACAGGTTGTCCTGAAAAAAGAGACATAAAACTTGACTGTGGGATACAGGGAGAGCTGTTAACAGCAATAATAAAACATTTATGCCAGGCGAGTGAACTGTCCAAAAAATGCCCTCGGACCCCAGAGGGTAAATTGCCATAAGCAAGGCATCTCAAAAACCGAATGACACTTAATGACAGCAGTCATAAACATTTATGACATTGACATAATGTTTATGACATGGTCATGACTGTGTCATGTAGTAGTTATGACATGTCATGTCACTATTATGATGATACCTTCAAGTAAAGTCTTATCGAAAGTTTAAGAAGAACATCTTTGAGGGCCTTTGGTTTAGTGGTTTTGCCAATTTTGTTTGATGTTTTTTTAGTCAACTGCATTCATGCAGTGGTGGTCAATTGCACAACAATTACAAGAAGCCTTACAAACCTTTATGACATTTTGACAGAAGATTGCAAAGAGTAGAACCAAGACATTTGTGAGTGAAATTGTGTCTGCCTCCCACGCCCATGAACATAAGTTTGAGCCTAGTATCAGCTACATGTTCAACTTAGTGAATCCTGTTTTTTAATGAATAGGAAGAAAGAACACAAATGATTTAGATGTAAGTACATTAAGTTTCCAGAAAAAAAAAAAAAAAAGAAAACAATTCTGATAGTTTCTAACTCTTAATTCACAAATGGTGCAAAGAAGTTAGGAATGAAAAATGACATTAAGTTTCCAGAAAAAAAAAAAAAAAAGAAAACAATTCTGATAGTTTCTAACTCTTAATTCACAAATGGTGCAAAGAAGTTAGGAATGAAAAATGACATTAAGTTTCCAGAAAAAAAAAAAAAAAAGAAAACCATTCTGATAGTTTCTAACTCATAATTCACAAATGGTGCAAAGAAGTTAGGAATGAAAAATGACAGTCACGTGAATGCAGCCTTTTGAACAATTTGAAATTAACATGGAATTGTATGATATGCCCTGTCAAATATTATATATTGCAAATCTAATTTTCACAACATTAATTTGACAAAGAGCTGGCTGAATCTATTAAATCCCATTTATTGTTACACACAAAACCACCCAGAGTTTGTAATATACATAGAATTGGATCCACCTCAACCAGCTACTACAGTACATTAAAATATCAAATAATGTTTAATGGAGGATTCGTCTGCAGCATTATTAAAGGAATATTACTCTGTGAAACTACATTTATTTAACTGTGATCAATTCAATTCAATTTATTAATTTATATAGCGCCATCTCATGACATGGATAAAATCAAAATTTAAAATCAAAAGGGCACAATAAAAGGGTAAAACACAATAGAATAAAAAGAAATTACAAAGCAAACATAAAAACAGAATACATTAATGATAAGACAGTCTAAAACAATGATCTTATGTAATCCTTTATGATCTGTGTTTTTTGTGAAATTTCTGTATCAATTACATTTCCAAACACAATGGCTTATTCCTTTGATCATATATATAGCCCAATTTCATAGCCTTAAGAGTGTGCATATCATGAATGCTTGGTCTTGTTGGATTTGTGAGAATCTACTGAATCTTCTGGTACCTTGTTTCCCATGTAACAATAAGAAATATACTCAAAACCTGGATTAATCGTTTTAGTCACATAGCACTACTATTATTCTGAACACTACTGTATGTGTATGCCACGTTTGGCTCAATTCTGCAATACAAAAATGGCTATCCCCTTAACAACAACAAATACTGTTACTATTAAAGTGCTCAATAGCCTATGTCACTCCCTGTTTGTCAAAGTATGAGTGTGCCAAGAATGGCTCAATTCTGCAGCACAGAAATGACGAGAGCCGCGTGGAGCCACACATCTGGCTCTCTCCGTCTCTTCCTCCTCTCTGCACCACTCCATGGCACAGAGCCCAACTAAGCATGCAGTCACAAAGTTCTTCTGCTGTGGATTTTGAGGAGCAAATTGGAGCGATCTGAAATGTTCAGCAGCTGATGTATAAATATGGGGGTGTGTGGAGACAATTCACCTCATTCACAATGTGACACAACATAAAAGCGCAGAACAGTGCAGAACATTATTCTTGACAGTACGTAATGGCTCCGGATAATTCGCCAGCAACACATGCCATTAATCGTAACGTGTGGTAGCAGGTTGCAGCAGCTCCAGAGGACACCTGACGCCTGTGCCTTTAAATCATCACATTCGTGATCAGTGGCCAAGAATGTATACTCCGTGGCATTCGTGAGTTGTCATCTTTATGTGTAAATGCAGCATAAAGGACATGTAGTGTTTGTAAAATTATATTCGTCACTTATTTTGCAAGCAGAAATGGTAGTTTCATTCAAGTACAGTTCATTTCTTGTTGAACTGCACTATGCATTTACCAAATACAAGAAGCTGTAAATAGTATCTGAATAATTATCAATAAAATACCTCTGGGTGATGGTTCTTGGTAGATCATCCCTTTGTCAGTCATTCCTTCAGCAAATGCTACTTAATGATGACATTACCTTTTCCTTGACCTTTCAATACTTATTCTGGTCTGTGATTCATTTGTTGTTAGCAACTTAGATGAGAAAATCATCTGAACCTCAGAGGACAGAGCATTCAGCATTCGCCATGTCAGCCCACTCTTATTGTTATGGTTAGAGGTCTGGATGGGACCGGACCGGTACTTGGTGATGAACTCAAATGCTGGGAGCAAGGAATAGAAATGGTTGTGAACAAAAATATACTTATTTACAATAATGGACAAAGAATAATGCTGTGCTGGGGGTGCCTGCAGAGTAGAGAGTCAGTCCGCTCATAGCAGTGGAAATTAGTGAGCTGCAGGTTCCCGAGCCATTCTTGTAAGAGAACTGAAGTACTGGAGTATATGGTACTGGAGCCGGGACCAGGTGGGAAGCACAGAGCTGAGGACAGAAACTTTGAACGAGCTGCAGAGAGCTCAGACGTCAAAGAGCATGGAAGTGGCAGGAAAGATGATGTCAATGTCGTGGAAGCTTCAGCAAGAATCTGGCTTGGCTCTTGGATCATGGAAGAATATGGCAGTGAATGAGCTGAAAGCCTGGGTTTAAGTAACCTGCTGCTGCTGAGCCGCTCATGAATGGCTTGTGTGTCGATAATGATCAGCAGGTGTTCCTCGGCTCTGAGTGTGCCATCTGGGGGAAAAATAGACAAATAACACACAAGAGGAGAGAAAGGGAAGGGGAGAGAGGCAGTCAAAGGGCTGGCCACAACACATTTATTTATTTATTTATTTTTTTCCCCGACATCACTGCACAACACAGTCCAGAAAAGAATGCCCTTATTTGCTTCCACCTCCCACACAATTATTTAATTTTCACTGCTGTGAAATTCTTTTGTTTTTATTAACTTTTGGGGCCATTTCTTATTCATTATATATACTCAACAAAAATATAAAAGCAACACTTTTGGTTTTGCTCCCATTTTGTATGAGATGAACTCAAAGATCTAAAACTTTTTCCACATACACAATATCATCATTTCCCTCATATATTGTTCACAAACCAGTCTAAATCTGTGATAGTGAGCACTTCTCCTTTGCTGAGATAATCCATCCCACCTCACAGGTGTGCCATATCAAGATGCTGATTAGACACCATGATTAGTGCACAGGTGTGCCTTAGACTGCCCACAATAAAAGGCCACTCTGAAAGGTGCAGTTTTGTTTTATTGGGGGGGGGGGGGATACCAGTCAGTATCTGGTGTGACCACCATTTGTCTCATGCAGTGCAACACATCTCGTTCGCATAGAGTTGATCAGGTTGTCAATTGTGGCCTGTGGAATGTTGGTCCACTCCTCTTCAATGTGCGAAGTTGCTGGATATTGGCAGGAACTGGTACATGCTGTCGTATACGCCGGTCCAGAGCATCCCAAACATGCTCAATGGGTGACAAGTCCGGTGAGTATGCCGGCCATGCAAGAACTGGGACATTTTCAGCTTCCAAGAATTGTGTACAGATCCTTGCAACATGGGGCCGTGCATTATCCTGCTGCAACATGAGGTGATGTTCTTGGATGTACAGCACAACAATGGGCCTCAGGATCTCGTCACGGTATCTCTGTGTATTCAAAATGCCATCAATAAAATGCACCTATGTTCTTCGTCCATAACAGACGCCTGCCCATACCATAACCCCACCACCACCATGGGCCACTCGATCCACAACATTGACATCAGAAAATTGCTCACCCACACGACGCCACACACGCTGTCTGCCATCTGCCCTGGACAGTGTGAACTGGGATTCATCCATGAAGAGAACACCTCTCCAACATGCCAAACGCCAGCGAATGTGAGCATTTGCCCACTCAAGTCGGTTACGACAATGAACTGGAGTCAGGTCGAGACCCCGATGAGGACGATGAGCATGCAGATGAGCTTCCCTGAGACGGTTTCTGACAGTTTGTGCAGAAATTCTTTGGTTATGCAAACCGATTGTTTCAGCAGCTGTCCGAGTGGCTGGTCTCAGACGATCTTGGAGGTGAACATGCTGGATGTGGAGGTCCTGGGCTGGTGTGGTTACACATGGTCTGCGGTTGTGAGGCTGGTTGGATGTACTGCCAAATTCTCTGAAACGCCTTTGGAGATGGCTTATGGACATTCAATACACAAGCAACAGCTCTGGTTGACATTCCTGCTGTCAGCATGCCAATTGCACGCTCCCTCAAATCTTGCGCCATCTGTGGCATTGTGCTGTGTGATAAAACTGCACCTTTCAGAGTGGCCTTTTATTGTGGGCAGTCTAACGTGCACCTGTGCACTAATCACGGTGTCTAATCAGCATCTTCATATGGCACACCTGTGAGGTGGGATGGATTATCTCAGCAAAGGAGAAGTGCACACTATCACAGATTTAGACTGGTTTGTGAACAATATTTGAGGGAAATGGTGATATTGTGTATGTGGAAAAAGTTTTAGATCTTTGAGTTCATCTCATACAAAATGGGAGCAAAACCAAAAGTGTTGCGTTTATATTTTTGTTGAGTGTATATACAGAGAGAGAGCGAGAGAGAGAGAGTGTGTGTGTGTGTGTGTGTGTGTGTTTGTCACATTGTTTTCCTGTCATGAAACACCAAACAGATGACCTTGTATGGAGAAACACGGGCACTGCAGCATGTAGATTATTGCTCGCAGGAACATGCCTGTCGGTTTAGAAAGATATTCTGATTCACAGATATATGCAAGGTGATGAGAACAAAAATGGCTCATACACATGTGTCATGAATCCAGTGTTGTCTTCGCCAAGAATAAAAGTATTTCTGCACACATTCTGTATTAATGAATGCGGCCTATAGAGTGGAGTGCCATCCTCCAGACAAAAAAAAAAAAGGTAATTTGTTTTACAAGTATGTTCATTGTCTTGTTACTATTCCAATGCTCTGTGAAGCTTTGCAGGGTATGTCCATTTGGGCTCCTCAGACTGCAAGTAGCCAAAGTGTGAAATGAAAGCTGCTTGCAGAGTCAGACCGAAGACTCCAAAACACAGTAGAAATAGAAATTTGTGATGTGACCTTTGTGTAATAGCAGACAGAAATTGCTTTGAGTTAAAGACAAAAAAAAAAAAAAATGCATAGACCATTTTGTATATATATTGTTCAAAATGTGAATTTGTGTTTATTGATTGAACTTTTTAGTTGTACAGTCTTTCACACAAGACCACAAATTACCTTTATAAAGTGTCAAAACAATTGGTTATTATAGTTTGCTGTGTGTTTTGAATAAATGTGTGTGGAAAATTATTTCCTGCTTTATTTTTTTCCTTTCTTATTTCTGATTGTAATCCATTATTACACTTATAAAACAGAACAAAAGCATATCTATTATGAAAGAACAGGTTGTCCTGAAAAAAAAAGAAAAACAAAACTTGATTGTGGGATGCAGGGAGAGCTGTTAACAGCAATAATAAAACATTTATGCCAGGTGAGTGAACTGTCCAAAAAATGCCCTCGGACCCTAGAGGGTTAAACACATCAAGTTGTAGATATCAGGAAATAAATGCTGATGTTCCAAACTGGCTTCTAATATTCATCTTGTGAATTGAAAACCAAATGTCTTCAGTGCATAACAAAAAGAAACATATTGGTCTTGTCCTTCCAATACTTCAGAGAGGACTGTATGATACTAACCTGTCAGTCTTCTGTGCCCCATCGGGACTGGTTTTATCTCTTAAGATGCCAAGCTGTTTCCAGATTTATTCATGACAGGGTCAATACACAGTGACACGCCACTTCTTATTTTTCTCCAATTTCAAGGGACAGAGAGAGAGCGAGAGAGAGTATTTATCTGCAATTTGATTTAAATAATCAACATTTCATTCATTTCAAGGCTCTTCCTTACAGATTATGTTTTATATAATATACAGGTAAACTGATTAGTTAGTTGTGCTATTCAGAATGTATTTCTTGACTTTATTCAGCAACATGTCAAGCTTCTGCAGAAGATATGAAGAGTTCAGATGCAAAAGTGAGTATTTTTTTTTTTATTTTAATGGCGAAAAAATGCATTTGAAAATGGAGATTTAAAGGAAATCATGTTGGGAAATACACAGACTTTCACCAGTAAAATGAAAAGAGTTTGTTCAAATTCTTTCATAGTTTGCACACTGATGGTCCCCTTGACAGTCAAGTACATGTTGGCCTCAACTAAAAAATTATGGTTTTGGAGATACTGGGTTTTGCATCTGAACTCTTCATATAGTGGCTTGATAAAAAGTCACAACTTGAATATAAAGTGGCAGTGGGCAAAGTGGTGTCTGTGTGATGGAGACCAGAAGGTGTCATTGTGCAATAGTATACAAATAATGAATGTTTATGAGTTCAATGGTACAAGTATTTCATGAGTTGATTGATTGACAAACAACAGAAAAGGCACTTACAACATACATTTTGGTGTTGTTCCACTGCTGCTAAAATCCAACACGAACTTTAAATAGGAGTCCAAATTGTGATGTGTCGTCCAGTGATCCTGTGCACTGATTTGGTACATACAAAAAAAAAAAGACTGTGTACTTCCTCAGTCCAGGGAAAAATGATGTCAGCTTTTCACTGGAACAGCTCTTCATGCCTCCAGACGGCTTAGAGCCGAATGGATTTGTGTGTGTGTGTGTGTGTGTGTGTGTGTTAGAAGAACTAACACCATCAATGTGCTCTATCAAATCGTTATCTATCAGCAGCACAAACTCTGCCATGTTTATTTTAAAGCTAAGCACCGTCCCGCTTGTGTGAGCGTGTGTGCAGTTCACACAAGCGGGACTGCACTTGTGTGTGCATGTACTTCCAAATACATAAAGACTGTGTACTTCCTCAGTAAAGTAAGTAAAGTAAATCACGCCAGAAAACCATGTGTGTGCGCAGAGTGCAATGGTATCAAATGTATGGAACTAAATTTGCATGCTAAATGGAATCAAATTTCACACTAAATGCAATGCAGCACAAATGGGACAAATAATCCATGCCAAAGCACCAATCAAATGACAAGGATCCACTCAGCCATTATATAATAGTCAGTAGGCCTCACTCCCTTGAGAGCCAATGATACCTTGGCCACTGAGGCCAGAGCCTGGGTTTTAGATGACTGGTCAGAGCATCTGCCTCCCAGAAAGCTGCTACATACATGATTTATATATATATATATATATATATATATATATATATATATATATATATATATATATATATATATATATACAGGGTGGATACAATAAGTATTGAACGTCACCATTTTTCTCAGTAAATATATTTGTAAAGGTGCTATTGACATGAATTTTTCAATAGCTGTTGGTAAGAACACAAATAGTCCATAGATGCAAAGAAACCAAAACAAATAAGTATATCAATTAAGTTATGTGTAATAAAGTGGAATAGTTGTTGGGCAGTGTGTCTCATGTCCCTGTCCTCGGTCTATTTGATGACTTCATATCTTCTCTGGGATGCAATGATACATACTGTTCTTTTGCTTACCAAGCTACACAGACAAAACACCAGTTTTATACTCAACAAAAATATAAACGCAACACTTTTGGTTTTGCTCCCATTTTGTATGAGATGAACTCAAAGATCTAAAACTTTTTCCACATACACAATATCACCATTTCCCTCAAATATTGTTCACAAACCAGTCTAAATCTGTGATAGTGAGCACGTCTCCTTTGCTGAGATAATCCAACCCACCTCACAGGTGTGCTATATCAAGATGCTGATTAGACACCATGATTAGTGCACAGGTGTGCCTTAGACTGTCCACAATAAAAGGCCACTCTGAAAGGTGCAGTTTTGTTTTATTGGGGGGGGATACCAGTCAGTATCTGGTGTGACCACCATTTGCCTCATGCAGTGCAACACATCTCCTTCGCATAGAGTTGATCAGGTTGTCAATTGTGGCCTGTGGAATGTTGGTCCACTCATCTTCAATGGCTGTGCGAAGTTGCGACGACGAACTGGAGTCAGTTCGAGACCCCGATGAGGACGCCGAGCATGCAAATGAGCTTCCCTGAGACGGTTTCTGACAGTTTGTGCAGAAATTCTTTGGTTATGCAAACCGATTGTTTCAGCAGCTGTCCGAGTGGCTGGTCTCAGACGATCTTGGAGGTGAACATGCTGAATGTGGAGGTCCTGGATTAGTGTGGTTACACATGGTCTGCGGTTGTGAGGCTGGTTGGATGTACTGCGAAATTCTCTGAAACGCCTTTGGAGACGGCTTATGGTAGAGAAATGAACATTCAATACACGAGCAACAGCTCTGGTTGACATTCCTGCTGTCAGCATGCCAATTGCATGCTCCTTCAAATCTTGCGACATCTGTGGCATTGTGCTGTGTGATAAAACTGCACCTTTCAGAGTGGCCTTTTATTGTGGGCAGTCTAAGGCACACCTGTGCACTAATCATGGTGTCTAATCAGCATCTTGATATGGCACACCTGTGAGCTGGGATGGATTATCTCAGCAAAGGAGAAATGCTCACTATCACAGATTTAGACTGGTTTGTGAACAATATTTGAGGGAAATGGTGATATTGTGTATGTGGAAAACGTTTTAGATCTTTGAGTTCATCTCATACAAAATGGGAGCAAAACCAAAAGTGTTGCGTTTATATTTTTGTTGAATGTATGTTTACATATGCCATTTCTGATAATACAGTGTGAGCAGTCACCTCGTATAAACGTCAAATGCAACATTTTTCAACCAATCACATAAGTTTACTGCTCCACGCTGAGGGCAATGACCCGCCCATCTCGGTGCGGCATCAAGGGCGGGTGGAAGAGGCATGAAGAGCGCTGTGTGTGTATACAGCTTGCAAGCTGTTGTAGCAACTCTGTTTCGTGAAGGCATCTTTCAAAACAACATCTAAAATTGAAGTCTGTTTCCTGTCAGTTTTTGCATCTTCTGAGTCTTCTATGATTGCTCCCCACATTAAATTGCAACTTAAATTGGGAAAATTGGGGAAACCACTTATATGACACAGGGAAAATATACTGACGAGGCTTCCTGAAATTTATTGAATACTTCATACAAAAGCCTTTGTTGGTAATGAAGCTTCAAGATGCCTCCTGTTTGAAGAAACTACTCGTATGCATTGCTCAGGTGTGATTTTGTCCTATTCTTCCACACAAACAGTCTTCAAATCTTGAAGGTTCTATGGACTTCGTTGATGAACTCTGATCTTTATTCCATTCCATATGTTTTCTGTTGGATTGACTGAGCCATTCTAGCAGCTTTATTTTCATTCTCTGAAAGCAATTGGGAGTTCCACTGGCTGTGTGTTTAGGATCATTGTCTTGCTGAAATGTCCACCCAAATTTCATCTTCATCATCCTGGTGAATAGCAGCATTTTTCTTTTTTTAATCAAGAATGTCTCGCTACATTTTTCCATTCATCCTTTCTTCAATTATATGAGGTCTGCCAGTGTCATATGCTGAAAAACAGCCCCAAACCATGATGTTCCTACCTCCAAACTTCACTGTTTGTATCGTGTTTTTGGGGTGATGTTCAGTGCCATTTATGCTGTGTATTACAGCATCCAAAGAGCTCAGTTTTGGTCTTATCTGACAAGACTATATACTCCCAGTATTTCACAGGCTTGTCTAAATATTGAGCAGCAAATTTTAAATGATCTTCAACATGCTTTTTCTTCAGGAATGGAGTCTTGTGTGGTGAGTGTGCATACATCCCATGGTGGTTTGAGTGGATTACTTATTGTTTTCTTCAAAACATTTGTACCTCCAGGTGAAGTTGTCATTGGCTCTTGGACAACTCTTCTGATAATTCTTTTCAGTGCTCTCTCAAAAATTATGCGAGGAGCACCTGGTCATGATCAGTTTATAGTGAAATGATGTTCTTTCCAATTCCAGATTATGGCCATCACGGTTCTCTGTGAAACATTCAGGAGTTTGGAAATCCTTCTGTAACCAATACCATCCATATGTTTACAACAGTAAGGTTGTGCTTGAGAGAGCTCTTTGCTTTCACCCATCATGCAATGTTTCTTGTGTGACACCTTGGTAATGCTGCATTTACACATAACAATGACAGGTCACAAATGCCACGAAGTATACATTCTTGGCCGCTGATTATGAATGTGATGATTCAGGGCAGAGGCGTCAGGTGTCATCAGGAACTGCTGCAACCTGTTACCACATGTTGCGATTAATGGCACGTGTTGTTGGCAAATTGTGAGGAACCATTACGCACGGTCAAGAAAAATGTTCTGCGCTGTTAAGTGCAATAGTGCAGAACAGCACATCATTGTGTTCTGTCACGTTGTGAATGAGGCAAATTGTCTCCGCACACACACCCATATTCATCCTACCGTCAGCTGCTGAGCAATTCAGATCACTCCAGTTTGCTCCTCAAAATCTCAATTAATCCACAGCAGAACTACTTTGTGATTACATGCTTAGTTGGGCTCTGTGTCATGTGCAGAGAGCAGGAGGAAATGGAGAGAGCCAGATGTGTGGTTCCACTTGCTCTAATCTCACTCGTTTGACCAAACATCAGGCACAGCAGCAGCACCAGCAAGTTGAACTCCTGCAGGAGCATGCTGATGAGCATTGGAATGAGACTTTTAGCCAACTTGGTGTCACTGTCCTTCTTTAGCATAATGCAGCAATGAAACTGAATGCCGTGCAGCACGGTATAATTGTGTGCACATCAGAGAAGAATGCTATCATGCTCTATTAAGGATCACCACTAATCAAGAGAGATCAACTCGCTCAGTTGCGACCTCCACGCCATGAGGCAAAATGAGGGTGGTGCGTGACATTCATGGAAGATTTTTTGACAGCCAAAAACATGCTCCACGAAAATCACGACTATCACACACCAACACACACTATTAAGAAACCTATTCAGATGTGTTAAGTCACATTAAGTCCTTATTATGTAAGGAATGTGCCAAGAATGGCACAAATATGACATTCGTAATGCATCCTGCCTATGTGTAAATGCAACATTATTGGCTATCATTTGGGACTTGATGAGATGATATTAACTTTTACTGGCAAGGGTCTGCTTTCTAATTGCTGAGAGACTTCAGCTGGTGTCTTGGCTTTCAATTGCTTCTTGCACCTCCATTTTGTTAGGTGTTGAGTACTTTTTTTTTTCCCCTTTATCATTTCACATTATTACACAGAATTTATGGACATCAATGGTTTGATGTATTTGTATGAGTGGACTAATTGGGTTATTACTGACATCTAGTAAAAATTACATATAAATAGTACCTGTAGAAATAATATTTGCTGAGAAAAATGGTGATGTGGTCCATACTTATTTTTTCCCACTCTATATATAGTTCTAAATACCCTTGAATGATTTGGATGTAAAACATGGGACTGACAGGGCTCACACCAACTAAGGAAATCCTGTAAAAGGCTCATACTGTGCACTTGTCCCTTACGGCTCAGACACATTGTCAGACATCAAAGGAGAGAAATATCGGTGTGCCTGTATGTAACACTGACTTCGAGCCCTGCAGAGAGATAAGCAGGGATAGCTCAGAACACCCCACCCCCCAAATGACCCTTATCCCTCTGGCTTAATGCCCTTACTCGCTGAGGGTAATGCAGAAAGATGGATGGCCCCAACCAACCCTCCATGCCATGGTTGCTGGCTGTGTGTGATATTATTTTCCATCTTACCCTCTGTGATAACCAAACTCAAGCATTCTCTCCTCCAAATCTACCAAACCTCCCAGATCTATGGGGGCTCACAAATGTGCTGTCTGTCACATCCACTGGCAAAGCAATACACCACCTACACACAAGGAATGATGGGTGTGAGAGAGCATGAAATGGAGGTAGGCACACACACACACACAAGATCGCTGATTCTTGAAACGGATCACTCAATCAGGTTCCAAATGATGAGTTTTTTTTTTTGTTTGTTTGTTTTAGCTTGGTTGTTGCAGCTGCTTTTTCTCTGGCTCTCCTTTTCACTCTCACATCCTTGACATGTCATGATCAAATGGGTGCTTTGAGAGTTCAGTGGTTAACCTGGCGACCAGCAACTCGCTGTTCCATCACACCTCCCGCTCAGTCCAACTTGCATTATTTTATTGCTTCGTCCCTCAGTCACCCTTCGATCACCCTACACTTTCCTCCATCAACAGATTCCTCCATTTGTCTTCCACTCGGGATGGATCATTTCCGTATCATTCACCTTAATGTGAGCACCCCCCACTACCGTACTCACACAGACTCACACACAGACTAATCCCCTGTGCACTGATAACCCACTGGCTGAGAGGGTAATGGTGAAATGCAAGTGTGGCCACAACCATGAAATGAAAACTTGGATGATCCATGAAAAGAAATCCATCTTGAACAGATGCCAGGAGAAAGATGAGCAGCTTAATTTTACCACATAATCCTCAGTGGTTCCAATTTATTTTCACATACTGTATTTGACTGGCAAACAAGGAATTTGAAGGACAGACACACAGCAAAGCTACAAAAATCGTACATTTTACAGGTGTAACAATTAACTCACAGAAATTAAAAACAGATTTTAAAATATAACCCCAACTCAGAAAGAGTTCGGATGATATGGTAATTGCAAAATAAATGTTTTGTTCTCCATTCTGTTGCTCCAAAATTGTTCGGGGTCGCCACAGCAGATACAACCAGATCCGCATTGGTATTTGCCACAAGTTTTATGCAGGATGCCCTTCCTGACGCAATTCCAGTGTTACCAGGAGAAACACCCACAACCACTGGTGTTCCTAAGAGGTCTCCTATCCAAGTACTAACCACATGCCGCACTGCGTAGCTTCTGAGATCTGACAGGATCAGGCTAACACACAGGAGACCAGCTGCAGCAAATGCAAAATTAATAAATTTTTAAAAATGCAGGCATTCTGTGTGATTGCAGACAGTATTAACATAAGATATTCCGTGATTTGAGTAGACACTTGCACACTTAGCCTCAAACCTGCAGATCAGAAGTCACTATATAATGAAGCCAACAGAACCACATCATCTGCAAAAAGCAAACGTAATTGTGAGATCACAAAACTGGAATATACAATGAAATTTGTCCTCTGCATTTAACCCATCCTAATTACATTTAGACACAATCCAACCACTAGGTTGGATACACTTTCACATGGTCAATTTAGTTCCTAGCCTAGTTCCTAGCCTGCACATCTTTAGAAGTGGTATGGAGCCCGAACAACTGGAGGGAACCCACACGAACACAGAGAGAATATCCAAACTCCACACAGAAAGGCCCACATGGGAAACGACCCCACAACCTTCTTGCTGTGAGGCAACACTGCTAACCACTAAGACACTGTCAGATTTTGTGCTATGTAAATAGCAAAAATGAGTATGACACTCCCCAATTCAACTTGAGCTATTTACCATACAACATGCACCATAAATCTAGTAAAGGAATGCCCATGGTATTAGTCAAAGTAATAATGCAACACAACAATTCCACGAAGAAGTATGGGCACAAAGGTGGACAAAAGCACAGGGTGTGCTGACTTTAGAAATACAATTTGAAAGGTAAGCAGATATTAAGTAAAGAGAATGTATGCTAAGAAGAACTGATGCTTTTGTATTGTGAAATGGATCTTTGGGGCCATTAAAAGCAAGAAAAGGCATAAGAGTTCAATACTTTCACCTTGACTTGTACCTCAGTTTGTTTGTAATAAAAATGATTCTATATATGAGAGTTAGGTAACTCTACATGGGACAGGATTTTACGAGTGAATGCGGGAGGCTTGCGCAGGAGGCTTTGTTTAAGGGCAACACAGTGCACACAGTGGAAGAAATGACTCGTGGTTACAGGCCTCTTGCCTATCGTGGCACATAGAGGAGGAAATGTTGCACCAGTATAAAAGCAGCACCCGCTGTGAGCAATAAAAGATATATTTACTGTAAATCTTCAACAGCTACGGGAGCAATAAACATCACAAAGACAATCAGGTGCTGGTTTAATGCTGCTTACGCATCTGTTCTTTTCTCGGAGGAAAAAAAACAGGAAAACAGAGAGGGAATTGTAGATGTATTGCATACAGTGTCACGCTGAGAGGATGGCTGGAAGTTACAGTCAGATCTTTGAGGATCTTTATAATGTTGCACCAAATTTAGATATCTGGTCATTTTTGGGAAACTTTCATGACTGTGTTGCATCAAGAGGAAACTGACAGCCACTAAAATCAATTTCCCAATTTCAGGAAAACAGTTCCTTGTGTGTTTAGCATATTTCCAGTCTCATCCTGCATTCACTCAACTGTGAACAGATGTGTGAAAATTGGTCATGAAACGCTTTCCCACACAACAGAGGTACTGAAATTTTTTTTGCTGTGTGCAGTAATCAGAAAGGAAAATACAAGTTAAGTATAGTTAGGGAGTTATAGGAGTTAAGTCAGACTTAATTAACCCTCTGGGGTCCATGGATGCACGGGCATGTCTAAGTGTATGACGTCTGTTAGAAAACTATCCGACCTTTTTATTTTTTAAAAAACTATATGGATTTGAATCATGTGCGCTTGCATCAGCCAAGCTTGAACCTTCATGAGCATGCGTGAGATTTTTCACGCCTGTCGGTTGCGTCATTCGCCTGTGGGCAGGCTTTGAGTGAGCACTGGTCCACTCCCCTCGTCGGATTTTCATTGTCAGGGAAATGGCTGAGCGATTGGAGCAGCGCTGAATCAAATTTTTCCAGAAACTGTGAGAGACAGCCAGGTGGAAACCATTCGGAAGATTCAGATGGCTGTTGGTGAGGATACTCTGGGCGTCACACAAATTAAGGAGCACTGCAAGCGGATTAAAGACAGTCCACAGCGGCGGAGGGCGCACCGCGCTCCGAGCGGCCATCGACAGGCTGAAACGACCAGATCATTTCCAAAGTGAACACTGTGTTGATTCGGGACATCGTCTGACTACCAGAGAAATTGTGGAAGAGGTGGACATCAGCACGTTTGAGGCACATTCCACTGTTACAGGAGATTTTGTAATGAAAGACGTGTGGAGGAATTCACACGTTGGGACGGAGCCGCAATGGCGCACAACAAAAAGTACATCTGTGTTGGAAACCATTCGGAAGATTCAGACGGCTTTCGGTGGCTTTTCAGTCGAGTGAGTATCCGAGAAATTGTGTAACAGCTGGGCATGTCACAACTTGTCCTGTGAGACTTCCAACACGGATGCGCTTTTTGTTGTGCACCATTGCGGCTCAGTCCCGACGCGCAAATTCATCTGCACGTCTTTCATTACAAAATCTCCTGTAACAGTGGAATGTGCCGCAAAAGTGCTATGTCCACCTCTTCCACAATTTCTCTGGTACTCAGATGACGTCCCGGATCAACACAGCGTGCACTTTGGAAATGATCTGGTCGTTTCAGCCTGTCGATGGCCGCTCGGAGCACGGCGCGCCCTCCGCCACTGTGGGCCATCTTTAATCCGGTTGTAATGCTCCTTAATTTGTGTGATGCCCAGAGTATCCTCACCGAAAGCCGTCTGAATCTTCCGAATGGTTTCCACCTGGCTATATCTCACAGTTTCTGGAAAAAATTGATTCAGCGCTGCTCCAATCGCTCAGCCATTTCCCTGACAATGAAAATCCGATGAGGGGAGTGGACCAGTGCTCACTCAAAGCCTGCCCACAGGCGAATGACACAACCGACAGGCGTGAAAACACTCACGCATGCGCACGAAGGTTCAAGCTTGGCTGATGCAAGCGCACATGATTCAAATACATATTTTTTTTTTTTTATAAAAAGGTTGGATAGTTTTCTAACAGACCTCATATTTCTCACCTTGTTTCCCTTCATAGATCAACAACAAGACATCGTGTAAACTTCATCTGACCACTTGTTGAAAATACAAATTCACACCTGTAAAATGGATCTCTCCTCCAGACCATAGGTGGGAAACAAGCGCCAAGACAGTGCACATTTTCCTTACAACCAATCACCTCAGTATTGTGATTCATTCAGCACATAGCGAATGTGTGGCAATTGGTATTCACTGCCATCTACTAGATCGGAGTGTGAATACCAGTTGCCACACATTCGCTATATGTGGCACATTTACAAATACATATTTATTTTGTAAAAACCAACACACACATTACAGTAACTTGTGTGTAGGTTTTTACATATAAATAAATCAACCAACCACTGATGACAGGAAACTCATTTTCCCATAATGGCTTTTGGCATGTGTGTCTGTAAACAATCAAACCTTCAAAATTACTGTATTTCTTAAAACTAAAATATCTAGCTGATATTTTCACTTTGGAAAAACAACAGAGGTGACATTAATTTTGTTAACTTGTCCGGAATTAGTTTGTTTAAAATTTTAACCATAAGCCAAAACTGCTTTGCTGTGCGTGTCTCCTGCAAGACATCTGCAGGACTGTATGGTGTGCTCATAAAATGCTCATGAAATCTAACTGACTGGTCCTGTTGACCTGAAGTCATTTTTATTTAGTCTTAGAAACAAACAAAGTCATCATGGAAAACAATGAGAGATTATTAGCTTTAGGAATGGAGCAGTTATTTTATTTGTTTATTTATTTGTATCAGTTTTCAAAATGTTGTGTTCATCCAGCAATAAACTATATGACAAGAGCAGCAGCCAGTAGAGAAGTAAGAGATATATTACATATACACTATTTTTTCTCCCGTGTAGCTCACAGCTGGTGGTGCTGCCGCACAGCATAGTGGATATTTTGCTCATGTGGTTTATTTTTATGTATTGTACATTGTTTTAAATCTTTTTTTCCATATATTTCACATATTTTGTCAACTGAAGTCTTTAGTAAACCTATTTATAACACCAACATAGTTCTTCCACATGAAAAAAAAAGGTATTTTCATGAAGGATTTTAATTTCTAAAAATACATTTCATATATCCAGGATTACAGGCAAATCTTTTACACAGTGTTCCTGACAAGAATGTTTCTCACATTCACAAAATTGACATTGTCATGAACATTTTGATGTGCAATACATGGCCATTGTACTAAAACAGGCTAAGGTGACCCGCAGCTCTGGAGCTGCATGTGGCTCTTTAAGCCCTCCTGTGTCTAGAGCAGAGAGGGAGGATTTAACCCGAGTCTGAAGCAACATGTTAAGAAAAAACACAAAGCTGTGGAGCCACCTTATGTCTCGCTTCACTTTCACTACCAGTGAGCTACTGACAGTACTGTCCTGTTCACGTCATGTGTGCATGTCAGTGACAATTATGCTGAATTTATGAGATGACATTGATGTCATTTTATGCATTAAGCATCATCACAAACAAAAGAAATAATCAAAACTCATAAAAAAAAAACATGAGAATATATGAATGAACTGAGGAAAAAAATCATCCATATGTTTGCTTAAAATAAACATGAAGTGGAGAAACTCTGCAGTGATTTACAGAAGCAGAAATCATATGCAGCAGGTGAGAACTCTGAACTTTAACAGGCTGTTATTTTCCAAAGGTATTTATTTTAGATCTTGAGTTAATGTAGTTGTGTTTTATGCTCAAGCACATAACATGACTAAGGAGGAGGAAAAAAAATGAACTTGATTCATAATAAGAATACAAGCTGGCTGGTTTTTATGCTAATTTTCAAAGCTGTTAGGCTGCAGCTATGTTTTATATATTTCAAAGTAACCTGCCTCTTATTTTATTCTTATTTATATTCAGAACATATGGCAACTCAAATCAACTTGCATTGTTCTGTTCAGTTTATATCAAAGTATGTCTGCACATGCCGGTGTAATTTTTTATTTTTTTCGTTTTTATTCAGAGTTCAGTGTTTACATTCATTGTACACAGTAAAAATAAATAAATAAATAAATAAATAATATATATATATTAACACTTCTCTTCATAGCAGTTGTGTAAGTTTAGAAATGCAAAAAGAAACAACCACAAATCAGAAAACGTTAAGACTATATGTAAAATGAAGATAAAAATAAAATAAATAAATAAATATTTGCTCTATTCCCAGATTCTCCAGTCACAACCACAGAAGCCAAAAAGACTTTCAGAGTTGTGTCTTGGTGGCTTTCCTCACTTGTCTCCTTCCACTATGGATGTTTAGTTTTTTTGAGAACTGCCTACTTGACACAAGAGGTGGGACGAAGTCACCATCAAGTCACTCTCAGGTCATGAACCATCAAGTCCCAAGTCAAGTCTCAAGTCATAATGACCACCAATTGTTTGCAAGCTGACTTGAGACTTGACTTGGACTTGCAGATTGATGACTTTCGAATGACTCGACAGTGACTTCGTCCCACCTCTGTTTGACTCATGTACCATAAAGTACCATATTGTTTGTACTTCTTAATGAATGATGTATTTTTATTTTACTTTGGCGTGAGACTGTTCTGTAACGGAGCAGCATGTTTTTGCACAGTGGAAAGCGACAGGTCCTTTTACCTTGACTGCATCAAAATGAACAGTTATCACTTAAAAACGCGTCATCATCACACGACATCACACTTATGTAAAGTTTGTAATTAATTTGTGGTTCCATTTTTAAACTTAGCAGCATTTAAGTGCACGCTAAGATGTTTTCCTCTAAGAAGCGCTGAGGGAAACACTCTAAAATGTTCTGATTTCAGTGCGACATGTCCTTTAAAACATAGAAAAATGGAAATAATGCAAGCCGCTATCAGCACAAAAATCTCAAAGTGTGTCTTGGTACATGAATGATTTCAAATTCCGTTCTGCTGTTGTCTTCATAAAAGCCTCCCTGTTCACTGCCACAGAGGCTGCAGCATCGGTCTTCCCGCGGCAGACAGCGTTGATTGAATCAGCTGTGCACCGGCCTCTGTAATGCTTGATGCCGGCTTGCCTCCTCCCCAGACGGCCCGGCAGTCGCTGTGCCCCACACGGGCTGTGGTCCCACCAAGACGAAACAAAAAAATGCAGAGATCGTCCTCTGATCATCTGGCTTCGTGTAACGCTGGCATTTTGTCATGATTTGTGTCATCTGGATGTAAATAAAATAAAATAAAGAGCTGAAGTTGTTTATGTGAAACTTCCATTACATTCCCACCGTCTCCCGCTAAAACATCATGAGATGACACTACACTATAGCTGCGCTAGACGGCAGTATAACAACGTGGCACCATTGTTCTATTGTCTGGGGAGAACCCCGATTTTATTGTTTAATTTCCAGGTATTTTCAGGACGGTCCGAGTAAGCCAAAGGGCCTGGATATGGCCCGCGGACCGGAGAATGCCCAGGTGTGGTCTAGGCGATCATAGTTTGCAGATCCTTTGTTGTAAAAGCTAACTTTTAGTTTAGTTGTGCCCACTGTTGTGTGTTTTAAGGTGCACTGAAATAAACATCTCTTTACCTCATTTGCTTCCTGCTGTTGTAAAAGCATTGTGCATTTTATCTGGTAAATAGATTGTCCCGCTATCACTGCTCCTCAAAGCCAGCAGTTTGATGAGCAATTCCCACTTCTTCTAATTAATCCAAACATAAAACATGCCGCTTAATGTGCACCCAAGGGTTGTACCCCAGAAATACCCAGTCAAAGCGAGCCATTTTGAGCTGTGGAACCCAGTATAAAGCACAGCAGCTGCGCATATGAAGAGTACATTCTGAAAGTGGTGTCATGCGGATTTGGCACCAGAACAGAATAGAATGGTGGAGAGTGAGCTTGCCATCTGTACAACTCTCACAATTTCTCACCTCACTGATGCACAACACCTCTACTCTACCGTGCTTTTTCTCTTTCTTCGACTTCTCACCTTCTCTCCAGCTAGCCACAATTCCTCTGCTGCAGCTCCACTCCCAACACAACAATTTACATCACACTCTCGTGCAGTTTGGCAAACTGTCGGTGTGCATAATTTCCTCATTTACATACAAGCAGGTATTCAGGGTTGGTCAATATCATGTGGTGGGGGTGATTGTAGGGTTTCTGCCCAGCTTGGATTGTTGCTCATATGAACTGACAAACCACTGTGGTAACCTCACTGCTGGGCAGAAGGTTTATTTTGTGCATTGCAACAGCATTAATGTGGGGTAAAATACAAGCGGCAGCCCTGGTGCAGAAAAATGGAGCCAATGCGGTGTGCCAACACTTGAAGATCCTTGAATGGCCGCTTGAGGCTAGCTCCAAAAGTGTGTCAATACCCATAGATCCCCATGTTAATATGCATGACAGCTGAAATAAACATGTTTACAGCCTGAATCAAAAATGGATTTGGCCACTATAGCTAGTTTCACCATTCATGACAATTGGATCGGTGTGGAGGTATGGTGATGGTAACAACTGGTATGCAGGCTCAAGGCAACCACTTGCTAGCCGCTAACAGTGGCCGCTAGCTGTTGTGGATTGTGCTTTCTGAGCATTTTATTAAAAAAAAAATACCTCAGAATGATTTAATTGTACAGTGGACCATCAAAGAAGTCAGTGCTCCTGTATCTCCACTGATTTAATTTCTATGTTATGACTGTAGGCACAAATTAGTAAATATTGATGGGCAGTACTTTCCTTTCTATGTGGAGTTTATATGTTTTCCCCGTGTCTGCATGGGTTCCATCTGGGTGCTCCAGCTTCCTCCCACACCCAAAGACATGTAGGTTAGGTCAATTGGAAACTTTAAATTGACTGTAGGTGTGTGTGTGCAAGTGTGAATGTGTTTGACTGATTATATGTAACCCTGGTATAGACTGGCGTCCTGCCCAGGGTTTCCCCCGCCTAATGCCCTGTGATGACTGGGATAGGCTCCAGCCCCCATCATCACCCTTAATTTGAGTGGGTAGAGTAAATGGATGAATGGGATTGTGTCGGTAGCATGGCCCTAGCAGAGGGTCACCCCTTTGAGTCTGGTCTGCTTGAGGTTTCTTCCTCAAATCATCAGAAGGAGTTTTTCCCTACCACTGTCACCTGTGTGCTTTCTCTAGGGTTTGGTAAGGTTAGACCTTACTTGTGTGAAGGGCCTTGAGGCAACTTTGTTGTGATTTGGCACTATATGAATGAAAATAAATTGAAATGTATGCAGTTTTGTTGATTTTAGCTCCACTGATGACACCATGGTTACTAAGGCAATGTACCGGTCATACTTTTTAATGTCCTCCCCTGAACCACCATTTATGAAAACCATGCGCAAGTCTTGAAAAAATATGCATTAATCAAACATCTGAATTAAAGTCAGCCTGCTACCCTTTGCTCTTTCTTTCTTTCTTTCTGTCTGTCTGTCTGTCTGTCTGTTTATTTATGAATTGACCAGGCTTTGAGGGGGTCAGGCACTGCTAAAATGGAAAAAAAAATGGAATAGTCCCATTTCAGCTTCAAGCCTGCTCTTCTGAAAACCAATTGGTAATGTCACGGAGCGTTTGTCCTGTATGCATACAATTTATGGTTGAAGCTAGGAGCACAGTGACCCTACTGCAAAATCAGCACCCCATAATCATTGATAAACAACTGTTATGGCAACTTAAAGGCCAACAGAAAGTGAGAGTTGATCTAGAAATATGACATTCCTTCAGTCTATTAATAAGAAGCAGCAGAAGAGAGAGGAAAATCGGGAAAGGGCTTGGTGAGAAACAGCGTGAAGGAGAGCAAAAGCAAGGACCAAAGTAGAATCTGAATGAAACATTTGACACTTCGAGGGAGAATGCAGGCAGACTTGTAAAACGCTGCATCTCAGTGAGAACAACACAAGCATGCTGAGGCGGTACACTTGAATACTTTCCACTGAGCTGTGGCACACTTACATGAAACTTCACCAGTCCTCTACTGCAGTGTTTAAGGATTAAACACATAGCTCCTGAACATGTGCATGCATCAAAATTTTGCAGCAATCATCCTTTGTCCTTACCATAACACATAGATTCTCATGAAATCTGATCTCTTCTTGCACATTGCAAAAGGAAAAAAAAATAATTTCAAATGAGTTTGAAGAATGATTGTCTAAAATCAAAATTATAAAAAAGGAAGGGAGGAATTGCATGCCAATCGTGAAAAATCAGAGCTGCCTCCAACGCCTCGTACACGTGTTGCTACAACTATTTACACACACCAGTGGCTGTAAGACAGAAACTGCCCTGTGAGAGCCCATTCGATCCCTCTCGCGGCAGGTGTCAGCCAAATTCCAGGTCACACACATGAACATCGCTGTTAGCACGAAAACAGTCAGCAGACAGTCACTTTTGAGCTGGATGTGAAATTTGTCTAAGTGCCCCCACGAGTGTGGCATTGCAAAAAAAAGCCACACATGTGCGGGTGTGACTCGTGGTGCCATCTTGGGTTCAAAATAGCGTTTGCTGTTAATCCATCTGCATGTAATTCCAGCTATTTTATTTATTTATTCCCTAAAATGCAGAGTTGTTGTGCATTTGGAGGAATGCCAAATGGAAATTATTGTTGGTACTGGCTTTGTGTTGACATACCAATAAAAAAAGGGGGAAGGGAAAGACTTCCAACACTACTTCTATTTTAAATCTGGAATGCATAAAACCTTTGCACAGCACTATATATATGTATATATATATATATATATATATATATATATATATATATATATATATATATATATATATATATATATATATATATATATAAAATTAATTTAAAATTAAGAAAATAAAAAAAAAACATTTCCATTGATATGCATTAAATATACAACAGCAAGATGCTGCACAGAATCTCAGAGAAACAGACCACATTTGGAAGCTATCGAGTCAGTGTCCAGTGTGATATCTGATCAGTTATCAAGGCCAGAGAGTTCCAAAAGCCCACTCCATAAAACAACACCACTCCAAATTTGTTCCTCAAGAAGCACGATCACTTAACATTCAAGTTCCTTCACTCTAATAAGGGTGCTATAGACTGCATGATTGATGAGATGATATATAAATGGAGCCATACATAGATTTGAAACCAAGGATGCAGGTCGGCACTGCCTTTCCAAGAAAGAGTTCATTGCCAACCCTGGGGAGTGCAACTCCTGACTCCTGATTGATGAAGATTACCTCAGTGTGACTGTGTTAATGTGGTATTGCAGAACAGCAAACATATAAATGCTAATAACCTTTGAGCTCTGTGTCCTGCAGGTTTTTGAGGATTCCAAATGCTCAATTAACATTTTTGTTCTCTTTCTTTAAGTGTTTTCTTTAATCATTTACCCCAAAGGCTGAAACAGTCCTGAAACTGGCTTCACTGCATGTATCCTCTGTTTTCAAGGTTATTGCAAAGCAATCTATTGTGCGTTAGATAATTGACTGTTCAATGAGGGACAGTCATGATTTACAGAGATAAAGAATATATATTCCTCTGTATATCCACCGTGATTTATGATGTGATGGGCATTTTATCAGATTTTATGTCATGCAAAGTAGTTAATCATATCTGTGCAATAAGTCATGCCTCATCCCCACTGAGACGACACAGGGAGCTGCATTTCATTGGTTGTTAAAAGCAATATATGTCAAGTTGTTATGTGTTATGCTGAGTAAACTGCAGCCACCCATTTCAAATCTGCACTGACCAAGTGGAATGATTTATGGTTGTCATGATGACGACCATAAATTCCCCAAGGTCTTTGAATGGCATTTGTTAGAAGCCAAAAGCAACTGCACTAAGGCATCTCATTTGAAATATATATATATATATATATATATATATATATATATATATATATATATATATATATATATATATATATATATATAAGCCAAATAAATTAAAGAAATCTGCATTTATGTTGGTGAGAATTTGTGTAGATGGAAATGATCTAGTGTCCTATGGTCACTGACCTACTATGTCCACCAACAGTAAAATAAAATAACCATATCTAAGATATAAAATGGGGATACTGTATTGAAATATTGAAAAATAGTATTACTACTACTAATAATAATAATAATGAAAAATGGTTTTATCCAGATTGTTGCAAAGCATAAATCTGTGCACCTCTGCATAACTATGAACCCTTGAATGATTTAACTACAGCCAACAGTCATGCAGAGTGGTAAGGGACAGTTAATTTTTAGATTAACACTCAAGGCCTGATGGCCAATGACAGAGGAATACAAAAAAAGGAGAGTTATGGTGAGAGAAATGGTGTAATAAAATAAGGGCAATACTTACCTGACCTGCATGACCAAGCTCTCCGGGTGCTCCAGCTTCCTCCCACTTCCAAAGACATGCAGGTTATGTAAAGTGGAAACTTTAAAATGTCTGTTACTCAAAAAAAAAAAAAAAACCTGACTCATTGGATGGGATTTCCATCTTATAAATATATGTCCCTCTCCATGAGTCTGACAAGCATTACATGGCCTTTACCACACCCCTTGGCCTCTATGAGTACAACCGCTTGCCCCAAAGCCTCTGTAACAGTCCTGCTTCTTTCATGCGGATGATGCTCAGCATCTTTGGTGATCTGAACTTTTCCAGCCTTCTTTGTTATTTGGATGACTTGTTGGTATTTGCACCCTCTGAAGAAGAGTCTTTGAGCCGCCTTAGCATTGTCTTCTCCCAGCTGAGGTCCAGTAACCTTAAACTCTTGCAGAAGAAGTGTAATTTCCTCAGGAGATCAGTGAGATTTCTTGGACACGTTGTGAGCACCAGTGGCGTGTCTATGGATCAGCAGAAGGTGAGCGTCATCTCTGGGTTTATGAAAGAGGACTTGATGGAGCCTGATGGCTGTACTCCATCCCAGCAGAAGGTCAGATCTTTCCTTGGAATGGTCCAGTTCTATCAACACTTCATTCCAGCCTGTTCCCGTATTGCCAAGCCACTTTATAGTTTAACTGCGGGGCAGAAGAGGAAAGTCAGAGGTGGTCAGGGGAGACTAAGACCTGGAAAGTACAGGCAGTTGATGCCTCAGGATTGGACCCCTGAATGTGAGAGGGCCTTTGAAGAACTTAAGACAGCGCTCCTCGATTGTGTGGTTCTAGTCCATCCCGATTTTGAGAGACCTTTTATCCTCTCCAATGATGCCTCCACTGATGGGCTTGGTGCCGTCCTTTCCCAGGTGCCTGCAGGTGAAGTAAGGGCGAGGCCAGTTGCTTTTGCTAGCAAGTCTCTGAGCCACAGCCAAACCAAGTATCCCGCTCACAGACTTGATTTCCTGGCTCTTAAGTGGGCAGCTTGTGATAAATTCAGTCATTGGCTCAAAGGTCATCAGTTCACCGTTTGGACTGATAATAACCCACTCACATACATCCTGACCAAACCGAAGCTGGATGCCTGTGAACAACGTTGGGTCTCCAAGTTGGCTCCATACAACTTTGACATCAAGTATATCCCTGGCAGGCTCAGCGTTGTGGCAGATGCCTTGAGTAGACAGCCTTTTGTCAGACCATTGACTGACCGTCTACTTTCTGAGCCCTATGTTGATTTGTTGGAACAGGCCCATGTGATGGAAGAGGACTCTGTACAGGAAGCATTCCATCTGACCTGCCAACCTCAATCACTGGCCGAGCAGCCACTCTCCACGGCTGTCAATGTCTCCATGTCTGAGGATGAGGTCTCCACCCTTCTGTCAGCATCCAGTGATTGGGAAGTTGCACCCAGACACCGCGCCACCTCCATTGCACACCGTCTTAGCGCAGTTGTTGGTCCTGATCCTTGCCTCTCTTCAGTGTTGTCCAAATCTGAGCTCCAGTCCCACCAGGAGAGTGATGCTGTGGTTTTTCAAGTTTCCTTTTATGTGTGCAGGAAGCAGAGGCCCTCAATGCGTGAGCGTGCTCATGAAAACAAGCAGACCCTGAGGATTTTGAAACAGTGGGATTGGCTGGCAGTTCTGGATGGGATCTTGTATCGCATCACTAAGGACCCTTTGACCAAGCACAAGCGCTTTCAGTTTGTTATCCCGGAGTCCCTCAGGTCATCAGTGCTCTCCGGCATCCATGATAATGCTGGTCACCAAGGACAGCCGTGCACTTTATCACTGGCTTGTCGCTGTTCTTCATGATGACTCTGTTTGTGACTATAACACCTATGTCAAATCCCTTATGGATGACCTTCATTCTGCTATGGTCCTGGCCCATGGACACAGCTCTGTTGAGCAGACACACCAGTCAAACCATTACAACAAACGTGTCAAAGGTTCTCCATTGTCAGTCGGAGATCGGGTGCTGTTGGCAAATAAAGGAGTTAAAGGAAAAACGAAGTTGTCAGACAAGTGAGAGGCTGTGGTCTACGATGTTGTCGCCTCTAAGCCACATCTGCACATCTCCAAGATCAGAGACCGGAGTGGCAATGAGAAGACTGTGCACTGCAACTTGCTGCTTCAGGTTAACTTCCTGCCACTGGATGTCCCTTTGGGTGTGACGGAGGCTCAGCCTACCAACGCCTTTGAACTTAGCCCAAAGCTTGTTCCTTCAGTGACCAGTGGAGAAGCTCCTCCATGCCCACCCAATGCCCCTCCAAGTGTCGTTGAGCCCATTGTTGATTGTACTGCATCTTGGGTGCAGCAGCAGACCCCTAGTGACGGGATGGACACTGACGTGATGTCTTCTGTTTCCTCGGCTGGCTTAGGTTGTGTCCCTTTGGCCACCTGTGATGAACCTGATGATCCTCCTGTAGACCCTCCAGTTACCGATTTGGGTCAGGAACTTACCACACGTTTTGGCAGAATCGTCAAGCCAGTCTGTAGACTGAATCTATGACTCAGATAGAGTCTCTGTTTGGCTCAGAAGGAGTTAATTCTTCTGTGGTACTTTTTTGAGTTCTGTGTGATATATGTACATATATATGCATATTTCTCTTTTCTGGTGTGAGTTGTACCTGCATTTCTATTTTATGCACATTGTAGATGGTTGTCTTTATGTGGTGTAAAGGGCACCACCCTTTTCTTGGCTCCTAAGCCTACAGTTACTCCGACTGTGTTTAATTTTGACAATCGGTGTTATGTGCTAGTATTTTGTGTAATTCTAGGGGGGTGAATGTGACATGTTCATTTATTAAGTGTTATAATTACACAAAATTATCCTTTTGTTCATTTGTGTTGTGTATGTACCTGGCGTTTTATACTGTGTGCTGCATTGGTCCTCCAGCCTCTTCTCCTTTGGTTTGGTTTCTTCTTTGTGTGACCTTTGCTTGCCCCGTGTATAAATAGGGGGTTTGACCACTGCCTCTTCCGTTATGTAAAGTCTGATATTGGGAAGAGGTAAGTCATCCGTGGTAATCATTGGTTTTGAGTGTACAATATACATTATTTTGGTTTTATTTCCATCTGCTGATGTATTTTACGTGCGTATATTGAGTTCCATTATTTGTCCTTTGTTTTAATTTTGTCCTGTGAAGTTGCGTGGGAAGATGCTAACTTTGCGATGTCTTCTTCCCCTGTAGTTTGGGCTGGATTTGTGTTAGCGGCACATATATGACACGTTTTTCACATTTGTCCGCCAGGTATGTTGTTTTGCCCTTTTGTAAAGTCTGATACTGGGAAGAATTTGGGCTGGATTTGTGTTAGCGGCACATATATGACATGTTTTTCACGTTTGTCTGCCAGAATAAATGGAGACTGCCTCCAAAGACATCGCTCTGTCCCATAGCTCTGTCCTGCACCACAAATAACACAATGCAGAAATCCACCGGTCACAAATATATTCTCTCTATAAGTATAGAATGTGAAGTCTCCATTTTATTTACAATATTGGCAACAATGTGGGCAACATGTTGTACAGATTGCTGTACAGATTTCATTTTTTCTAAGTTTTTGTAAAATTAGTTGTGACAAAAATGGCATTTTTTTATTTTATGATTTATAAATTTGATTTGTTTACACTTGTTGCAATGATTATATCATGTCCACCTCATGAAATTCGGTGATGACACGTGGTAAAAAAAGTAAAAATGTGACTGGAGCAAACAAGTATTTAAAAAAAAATAATAATCTAGTAACAAGCCAAATTTAAAAATAGAAATTAAATGAAAAACAACAATTCAACATTTTAATATGTATATGTCACAGACACGAGTGAGTGAAGCTCTCCGGCATCCCCCTCCCCCACATCCCCTGCCTTTTTAAGCTTTTCCTTTATTTGCCTCTCACATACCTGGAAGCTCCTCACCATCATTTAGGTCCTTCACACTTTATTTTTAGTAAATTCTTATGAGGAGCATTAGCATGACTAAAAACCTTCAGCTTCTGGGGGAGGGGGGGCTCCACCCCTAGACCTCCCTAATTACAGCCCTCTTAACCCCCTGCTGTTTTAAGCATTTTTTTTTAAGGTAGATGTAAATTTATATGCAAACGTTTCTGCTAGATGACAGTAGGGCTGTACAGTATGGCCAAATTATTGTATCTCAATATTGTCATATCAATATGATATACTACACACAAAGTGCAGCAACAGTGAAAATTAAACATTCTTAAACAAAGCAGTAATAATTTAATTTGATTTTGATTATTTCATTTATTTTATTTTATTCAAGGATTTTATTTCAAATGTATATTTTAAATTGTTTTTTCATGCCCACCATGACACAGGTCACTCTATTAACTTTTTGTGATATTGCATCAAATCATGAAATACCGAAGAAGCAAGCAAGTAATAAAAGATCATAGATGTAACATCCAGTCAAGTCCACACAGATTGCCGTGACTGTCATTGTACTGAGAACTTTGCAGACAGTTTAAATGTTTTTAGCCACAGAGCTGTGTTATCTCCTCACTTTCTTCTTAGTATCAGAGCTTGTTACTGCATGTTGGTCCTGCGCCTGTGAAAAGTTCCTCAGCCTAAAGCATCCAATTATTGCATGAAGCTGTCAGTGGACTTGAAACATACATAAGCTGGAAAGTTCAAATGAATCAAATGTGATGTAACAGAACAAAGACAGTCTCTTTTCATCTGAGTCCTTATAATATGTTTGCAGTGATAAAGATCACAATGTGAGTTGGTTTTGTGTACATATGGCACTAACAAGACATATGTGAATTTATAAAACAAATGTGTTCAAGAGTATAGTGTCCAAGGGTGGCTTTTGATACCAAAACACCTTCATCTAAAGTAAGCTGTCTCTTGACTAAGTGTCACTGCCAAGTGAAGAAATAAAAGAAACAAGCCAATTATCAGTTTAGAAAAATTATTAAAAAGAAAACCTTGACTGCACAATTCATGAAAGTAACAAGCCTCTTTTACTAAAGTAAAAACAAACATAAAAAACAAAACAAACTAATGTCAAAGTGTTTCGTAATGTTTTGTGAGACAGAAATTAAATTTTGAACCTCATATGCAAAATTTAAAAAGTCAACTAGACAAAAGTTATCTGTGATTTTTATTTGTTTTATGAAAGAAACACACTTAGAAATTTACAAATGTAAGATCATCTGACATATATATATATATGTTGTGTGTTGGGGGGTGTGGTTGGATATTTTGGTGTTCTTTTCTTTTCTTTGCTCTTCAGGTGGCATGGAAACTGATTTGTCTTTGGAGAAGGTGCTGGCTGAAGAGTCCTCACCCTCATCAACATCATGTGCAGCACCTGTGACTGGTGCTCACATGCAACCTTAAAGACTTTCAGCTGAAGCAGATAATTGGATGGCGTTCTGCATTTAAGTCATGTGTGATTCAAGCAGAACTGCCGGGAACTCGACCTTGTGATGTCCGTTTGTGAGACGCTGAGGACCGCGCCTGGGTTTGACACATCGAGCCCGTGAAGCAAGGAAGGGTGAGGACACTTGCTGTCAGCACACATTAAAGGTGATTAAGTGTTTGACTAATTGTTGATAGTAACTTGGTGTTTTGTTACACAGTATACTTGAATTGTGATGAGAATCGTGCAGCTTGCTTCTCACTGTTGTGGCATGCGGATAAGTGATCCTCCACGTTGTGAGAAGCTGCTCATTTGCATAAAGTTAAAAAAGATACAGACCTGAATGTGTTGCTGATAGCGTGTGTCTTTTGAAAGATATTGTTGTTACTGCTGTCTTACCTCACCTTTTCTTTGCTTCACAGAGAGTCAGTTTGTCGTGTCCACCTGGGGGGTGTTTGGCGGTGGTAGTGAGTCCAGGAGCGCCGGGCTTTGATCCTTACGGGCGCTGGAGAGCGTGCCAACAGTCACTCCACCAGAGGGACGCCGTTTTAGTTTGTACACATTATTATGCACCAAAGAGGGTGAAATAAATATATTGTTTTTGGAACCGCTTTTCTGGTTATTTGTAGCGCTGGGTTCCATCTGACGCAGGTCCGCTCCTCAACCCGCGTCGACACATAACATATATATATATATATGAATCAATCAATCAATTTTTTTATATAGCGCCAAATCACAACAAACAGTGGGCCCCAGGCGCTTTATATTGTAAGGCAAGGCCATACAATAATTATGTAAAACCCCAACGGTCAAAACGACCCCCTGTGAGCAAGCACTTGGCTACAGTGGGAAGGAAAAACTCCCTTTTAACAGGAAGAAACCTCCAGCAGAACCAGGCTCAGGGAGGGGCAGTCTTCTGCTGGGACTGGTTGGGGCTGAGGGAGAGAACCAGGAAAAAGACATGCTGTGGAGGGGAGCAGAGATCGATCACTAATGATTAAATGCAGAGTGGTGCATACAGAGCAAAAAGAGAAAGAAACAGTGCATCATGGGAACCCCCCAGCAGTCTACGTCTATAGCAGCATAACTAAGGGATGGTTCAGGGTCACCTGATCCAGCCCTAACTATAAGCTTTAGCAAAAAGGAAACTTTTAAGCCTAATCTTAAAAGTAGAGAGGGTGTCTGTCTCCCTGATCTGAATTGGGAGCTGGTTCCACAGGAGAGGAGCCTGAAAGCTGAAGGCTCTGCCTCCCATTCTACTCTTACAAACCCTAGGAACTACAAGTAAGCCTGCAGTCTGAGAGCGAAGCACTCTATTGGGGTGATATGGTACTACGAGGTCCCTAAGATAAGATGGGACCTGATTATTCAAAACCTTATAAGTAAGAAGAAGAATTTTAAATTCTATTCTAGAATTAACAGGAAGCCAATGAAGAGAGGCCAATATGGGTGAGATATGCTCTCTCCTTCTAGTCCCCGTCAGTACTCTAGCTGCAGCATTTTGAATTAACTGAAGGCTTTTTAGGGAACTTTTAGGACAACCTGATAATAATGAATTACAATAGTCCAGCCTAGAGGAAATAAATGCATGAATTAGTTTTTCAGCATCACTCTGAGACAAGACCTTTCTGATTTTAGAGATATTGCGTAAATGCAAAAAAGCAGTCCTACATATTTGTTTAATATGCGCTTTGAATGACATATCCTGATCAAAAATGACTCCAAGATTTCTCACAGTATTACTAGAGGTCAGGGTAATGCCATCCAGAGTAAGGATCTGGTTAGACACCATGTTTCTAAGATTTGTGGGGCCAAGTACAATAACTTCAGTTTTATCTGAGTTTAAAAGCAGGAAATTAGAGGTCATCCATGTCTTTATGTCTGTAGGACAATCCTGCAGTTTAGCTAATTGGTGTGTGTCCTCTGGCTTCATGGATAGATAAAGCTGGGTATCATCTGCGTAACAATGAAAATTTAAGCAATACCGTCTAATAATACTGCCTAAGGGAAGCATGTATAAAGTGAATAAAATTGGTCCTAGCACAGAACCTTGTGGAACTCCATAATTAACTTTAGTCTGTGAAGAAGATTCCCCATTTACATGAACAAATTGTAATCTATTAGACAAATATGATTCAAACCACCGCAGCGCAGTGCCTTTAATACCTATGGCATGCTCTAATCTCTGTAATAAAATTTTATGGTCAACAGTATCAAAAGCAGCACTGAGGTCTAACAGAACAAGCACAGAGATGAGTCCACTGTCCGAGGCCATAAGAAGATCATTTGTAACCTTCACTAATGCTGTTTCTGTACTATGATGAATTCTAAAACCTGACTGAAACTCTTCAAATAGACCATTCCTCTGCAGATGATCAGTTAGCTGTTTTACAACTACCCTTTCAAGAATTTTTGAGAGAAAAGGAAGGTTGGAGATTGGCCTATAATTAGCTAACATAGCTGGGTCAAGTGATGGCTTTTTAAGTAATGGTTTAATTACTGCCACCTTAAAAGCCTGTGGTACATAGCCAACTAACAAAGATAGATTGATCATATTTAAGATCGAAGCATTAAATAATGGTAGGGCTTCCTTGAGCAGCCTGGTAGGAATGGGGTCTAATAAACATGTTGATGGTTTGGATGAAGTAACTAATGAAAATAACTCAGACAGAACAATCGGAGAGAAAGAGTCTAACCAAATACCGGCATCACTGAAAGCAGCCAAAGATAACGATACGTCTTTGGGATGGTTATGAGTAATTTTTTCTCTAATAGTTAAAATTTTGTTAGCAAAGAAAGTCATGAAGTCATTACTAGTTAAAGTTAATGGAATACTCAGCTCAATAGAGCTCTGACTCTTTGTCAGCCTGGCTACAGTGCTGAAAAGTAACCTGGGGTTGTTCTTATTTTCTTCAATTAATGATGAGTAGAAAGATGTCCTAGCTTTACAGAGGGCTTTTTTTATAGAGCAACAGACTCTTTTTCCAGGCTAAGTGAAGACAAAAGGTCTGAAGATTCACAGAGAAACTCACAGTAACGACCAGGTGGACGATAGATAATAACAAATAAAACTGGTTTTTGGGACTTCCAATTTGGATGGATAAGAGTAAGAGACAAGCTTTCAAATGAATTAAAGCTCTGTCTGGGTTTTTGATTAATTAATAAGCTGGAATGGAAGATTGCTGCTAATCCTCCGCCCCGGCCCGTGCTACGAGCATTCTGACAGTTAGTGTGACTCGGGGGTGTTGACTCATTTAAACTAACATATTCATCCTGCTGTAACCAGGTTTCTGTTAGGCAGAATAAATCAATATGTTGATCAATTATTATATCATTTATCAACAGGGACTTAGAAGAGAGAGACCTAATGTTTAATAGACCACATTTAACTGTTTTAGTCTGTGGTGCAGTTGAAGGTGCTATATTATTTTTTCTTTTTGAATTTTTATGCTTAAATAGATTTTTGCTGGTTATTGGTAGTCTGGGAGCAGGCACCGTCTCTACAGGGATGGGGTAATGAGGGGATGGCAGGGGGAGAGAAGCTGCAGAGAGGTGTGTAAGACTCCAACTCTGCTGATATATATATAATATATATATATATATATATATATATATATATATATATATATATATATATATATATATATATATATATATATATATATATCAGGTGTTTTTTCCATTTGGAAACTGATGATTAGTGTTTTATAAAATATGAAAAAAAAGAGAATTTCTTCTGTGTTGTAGCTTTTGGCTGTCTATGAGGTTAATATTTTGACTAATTTGTGTTGTTTATGGAATATGAAAAAAGACATGGTATCACATTGGATTTTTTTGTATTTTTGGTTTTTTGGTTAATTAAAAGATAAACCGACTGCATAATTTATGAAAGTAACAAGCCTTCTTTACTAAAGTAAAAACAAAAACAACTAGAAGGAAAAAGGAAAAAAAAATATTTTTTTTTTGTCATATTTTATGAAAGAACTACAACCCCAATTCCAATGAAGTTGGGACATTGTGTAAAAAGTTAAAAAAAAAAAACAAAAAAACAACAAAAAAACAAAAACAAAATGAAACAAAACAAACAAACAAAAAAAATACAATGATTTGCCAGTCTTCAACCTATATTCATTGAATACATACATTAATGTTCAAAGTGATAAACGTCATTGTTTTTGTGCAAATATTTGCTCATTTTGAATGGATGCCTGTAACACATTTCAAAAAAGCTGGGACAACACTAAATAACAATACTCAATAAGCATTTGGGAACTGAGGACACTAATTGCTGAAGCTTTGTAAGTGGAATTCTTTCCCATTCTTGCTTGATGTACGACTTCAGTTGTTCAACAGTCCAGGGTCTCCGTTTGCACTTTGTAATATGCCACATATTTTCAATGGGCAACAGGTCTGGATTGCAGGCAGGCCAGTCTACTACCCGCACTCTTTTACTACGAAGCCACGCTGTTATAACATGCAGAATGTGGCTTGGCATTGTCTTGCTGAAATAAGCAGGGACGTCCCTGAAAAAGACGTTGCTTGGATGGCAGCATGTGTTGCTCCAAAACCTGGATGTACCTTTCAGCATTGATGGTGCCATCACAGATGTGTAAGTTGCCCATGACATGGGCACTAACACACCCCCATACCATCACAGATGCTGGCTTTTGAACTTTGCGCTGGTAACAATCTGGATGGTCTTTTTCCTCTTTTGTCTGGAGGACACGACGTCCATGATTACCAAAAACAATTTGAAATGTGGACTTATCAGACCACAGCACACTTTTTCACTTTGCATCTGTCCATTTCTGGTTGTTGATATATGGCTTTCACTTTGTATGGCAGAGTTTTAACTTGCATTTGTAGATGTAGCGACGAACTGTGTTAACTGACGATGGTTTTCTGAAGTGTTCCTGAGCCGACACGGTAAGATCCATTACACAATGATGTCGGTTTTTAATGCAATGCCGCCTGAGGGATCGAAGGTCACGGGTATTCAATGTTGGTTTTCGGCCTTGCCACTTACGTGTAGAAAGTTCTCCAGATTCTCTGAATCTTCTGATTATATTATGTGCTGTAGATAATGGAATTCCTAAATTCCTTGCAATTGAACATTGAGAAACATTGTTCTTAACCTGTTGGTCTATTTTTTCATGCAGTTGTTCACAGTCGTGATCCTCGCCCCATCTTTGCTTGTGAACGGCTGAGACTTTTGGGGATGCTCCTTTTATACCCAATGATGAGTGTCCTCAGTTCCCAGCAGTTATTGAGTGTTGTTAGAAGGAAAGGTGATGTAACGCAGTGGTAAACATACCACTGTCCCAGCTTTTTTGAAACGTGTTGCAGGCATCCATTTCAAAATGAGCAAATATTTGCATAAAACAAAGTTTATCAGTTTGAACATTAAATATCTTGTCTTTGTGGTGTATTCAATTGAATATAGGTTGAAGAGGATTTGCAAATCATTGTATTCTGTTTTTATTTACATTTTACACAATGTCCCAACTTCATTGGAATCGGGGTTGTAAATCAATTTACAAATGTAAAAAAATAAATAAATAAAAACATGATATGTGTGTATGTGTTTGTGTGTATATATATATATATAGAGAGAGAGAGAGAGAGAAAGAGAGAGAGATATTGTAATTCTGCCTCATTTTTTTTTTTACCCATTACACTGTGGGGATTTTAGATTTTGATTAATTCATGCTGTCTCTTTGAGATAAATGTTGCATATGAAAAACTCATCGTTGAATTTGACTACACAGCAAACTGACAAGGAGAAAACATTCCCTCCCTGCTGATCTTTGGAAAGCAGATCATTATCACATGCTCAGATAACGTATGCGAGGGTGTGTGCATGTTGGGCATGTGTCTGTGCAAGTTTGCAGCACCATTAATTATTAACTCTCCATATCTCATTCAGGATCCAGTTCTCTCATATTCTGGGGAGAGATATCCTTATGTTCAGAAAGAAAATGGAAATGGAATGGGTACAATAGGCTCTGGAGTCCTTGTGGAAATGATTTGGCCGAGAGACCTACAGCAACAGACATGTACCTTCTAATTTACAACACCTCATATAGACCTTAGGTCTAACCAGAATTCTTCAAATCCAGCCCCGATTCAATATAATAACACCCCCTGCGGTTGCACGTCACTCCAATTATATGTCATATTAGGCTTACTCTTTCTCTTAGAGTTCATTGGCTCTGTCAATCATCTTATCAAACTGTTTCACATTCTCTCGTCACTGGTATTGTCTGGTTTGTGCATTTCTGCACACCACAGCCACAGAACCCTCCGATTCCTAAAATCTCATGCATCCATACTGCATTTTCTTACTGTAAAACTATGGGCTTGCTAACCATAATAATATTCATTTTCATGCCAATCCATTACACTCTTTAATGATAAAAAATCTTCAAATAATCTTTTAGGTTAGTTTTAAAAAGCAGACATCCAAGCCTAGTGTTGACTATGTGGAAAGTGACTAGAAGATACACAGTAGGGAGCTCGAGTGCTTACCGACCATTCCCTTTACCACTGGTGGACATAAAAAAACAAGGGTAATAAAAGGGAACTAAGATTTTTAATGGCGCAGATAATTGGAACAAGTTGGCTTGTCTTTTGCTGCCTGAACCGCAGAACCAATAAAGATGTAGATTGGGTTTTGACCATGGTGTGATAACCTCTAACTTACAATAAGTATGGCATAGAGAAGATGCTTTCAAACCTTATTCTGAATATAGCACAAAGCCGACAGCAGATACCTTCTGAATTGACCAAACCAACATGAACTAACAATACAGTTGATTATTCCGTTGCATGCATTAAATTGGATGCCAATGGGTATTGAAATTCCTTGCTGCAGAATTACATATTGGTGTCTATACATGCCACGTTTTTAAGGCCAGCTGGCAAATGCATTGGCTACGTGGTATAACAGTCCAGACTGGCTGAAACCTTCATAGGAGCTTACCACCTCATTTAAACCCTTCTATCATCCCAAAACATAAACTCAAAAATGAAAAAATGTCTATGGACGTAATTTTCAGCCCATTGTTAAACCATCATGTGGATTAGATATATCCGTGCTTAATGAGTGACCTAATGTAAGACGCAGGGGTGCAAAAATGTCTAGTTGCTTAAGTGACTGGTGCAGAAACACATTTTCTTGATTTTACCATAACGTCAGTAATTTCACTTTTAAGGTACATGTAAGTAATGCAATGTGCATGTATTGCATACCAAAATGTTCAGAACAATTCATGTTTTCTGAATGTGATGCATATATTTGACTACATCACTGTCCAAAAAACAATAACCTGGCTCTAACACTAAATGTATGAACTGTTTTGGTGTCAGAAATGATTTTACCAAAGTATTTAAGTCATAAAAGTTATGGAATATAAGAAAAAAGCAGTATAATGAATAAAATTAAACACATGGTATGCAGTGCAGCAACACCACCTGCTGAGAGCTACATGGCAAAGATCTGTAATATTCCACAACAGTATTATTGTAACAAAAATATTACTTTCCGAACTGCTGCACTTGTTATATAGTTCTTTTTTGAAGACTAAATCAATTTATGATGAAAACTGATGTAAAGAAAAGTTTATGAGCATTTAGTGGTGCATTTCAGTGAGGATCTCCAAGTAACAGATGCTACAGCCAAGGTGCGGCCTCTCACAGGGAGAGAGGAGACAGGCCCATGTGACATTCTCCAGCCTCTTCGATTGGCTGTGAGTCAAAGACTGCCAAGAGGAGAGATTTGTTATATAGCTTAGAATTGTTTCAGGTCTCTTCACACATAAGTTGGGAAGAAATCAGCCGAAAAAGGGCAAAAAAAAAAAAAAAAAGAAAATTGGCAAACTACAAAAAAATTATAGCCACTGTTGAGAGGAACACATGGTCGGTCAGGTCTGAACGATCCAGCAATGGTTAAGAGTGATGAAGAAAAATTCCTCAGTTTTATGATTTCAGGAAGAAACTTCAAGCAGACAAGATTGTTATGTGTCGGACGCAGCTCGGAGAACCGACCAGCGTTTGAAGGACCCAGTATGAAATAAGCAGAGCACGGTACAAAGGCTAACTGAATTTAATACATAACAGTGATGTGATACAAAACAACAAAAGAGTGTGCGGTCTGGCGTGGTGGTGATACGGTGCGCTCCCAGCAGCGCTAACGGTCCGGAGCCAGAAGCCGTTCGGACCCAAGGACCCCGCCGACACCCCCCAGGTGGCCGCAACAAACCGAGTCTGTGAAAGAAGGAACCATTATGTGAGTCCACACTCTACACACAGAGAGACCACTCAAAGATGTACATAAACAGCAAACACTTCCTGGCTTAATTACTAATCAGCTTCCCAACCTGCAGGCATGGAACATCCAGTTCACAAAACTCCACTGCAGTGGAAGCCGATACATGACTAACGTACAGCTCAATATAATAAGGTGTGAGGGACACCACATTTACTGACTGTATAAACGTTAGTCACAAAATCTAACGTACCTCAGGAAGTGTGCTGACGAGCGTGAGACCTCACCCCCTCCTCTTTCACAGACCGTGCATCAAACCCTGGACGTTCTCTGCATCCACTGATGATGAGATGGCTCTCGAGACGACGATCTCACCCGTCTGGTCACAAGGTCGAGTCTCTGGCAAATACACACTGTATACTCCAGTCTTAAATGCCACCATGTTCCAATCCATATAGATGCACCAGAGCTGTGAGTCCTGACGAGCCGCAGGTGATCAGGGTGAGGTCCTGATAACCTCAGCAACACAGCCACTCAGTCCCAAATGCAAGCCACCTGGAAGGAAAAACAAAAGACAGAAACAAAAAGCAGCCAGGCCCCCCAGCCATACAACAAAGATTCACAGGAGTGACTATCTGCTTTGGCAATTCTAACGAGACAAAATGAAAGCACATATTATAGTGAAATCACCATATATAGTTCAGTGCTCACAATGATGGGCTCTTTTAAATGACAACAACAAGGGGTAGATCAAAGTCTGAGTGGATCAAGTCAGTTACTGTATTGATGCCAGATCTGTCAGTGAGGAAAGTGATCACCTATGCAGTAGGTCATCCTAACCCTAATATATCTAAAAGTTTTCCCCAAGATGTTGATCACCCAGCAATGCGAGTTACCAAGTTCAAATGTTTCAATGTCGACTTTGCACATACTGTATTAATGGATGTTTCCTACTGCAAACACAAAATATAATCAAGAGCTCAACCCACACCTATTCAAAATCATTTAAATACCAAAACGTATGGTGACTGACTTGCATATACCAATATATATATGATTTATCTGATGTTAGCTCTGCCAGTCCCTGTAATTATCAGGAATCAAGTCAGTCAGCTCATGAGTGGGTCTGGAAATTTTCCATATTTTTGTAAAGACAAATTCATATTCAACTCTGAAATTTTGGGAATTGAGATACATATGTATCACTTAATGTGTAAACATTTGGAATAACTGTCCTGATAACATTAAATTACTCTAACAATACAGCTGATTATTCCTTTGCATGCATTGAAATTCTCTACTTTAAATACTCTAGTCGGCTTTAAAAGACTTTATAAAAAATAATGTCATTTGTTGTCCACACTTGTTACAGTATGGACAGTTAGGTTTTCTGATTTTGGATCATTACTTTTGGACATGCACAGTTCATTTGAGATTAATCAGTTCACTGTATTTGTTGTTATGACACTCAACAAAAATATAAATGCAACACTTTTGGTTTTGCTCCCATTTTGTATGAGATGAACTCAAAGATCTAAAACTTTTTCCACATACACAATATCACCATTTCCCTCAAATATTGTTCACAAACCAGTCTAAATCTGTGATAGTGAGCACTTCTCCTTTGCTGAGATAATCCATCCCACCTCACAGGTGTGCCATATCAAGATGCTGATTAGACACCATGATTAGTGCACAGGTGTACCTTAGACTGCCCACAATAAAAGGCCACTCTGAAAGGTGCAGTTTTATCACATAGCACAATGCCACAGATGTTGCAAGATTTGAGGGAGCATGCAGTTGGCATGCTTACAGCAGGAATGTCAACCACAGCTGTTGCTCGTGTATTGAATGTTCATTTCTCTACCATAAGCCATCTCCAAAGGCATTTCAGAGAATTTGGCAGTACATCCAACCAGCCTCACAACCGCAGACCACGTGTAACCACACCAGCCCAGGACCTCCACATCCAGCATGTTCACCTCCAAGATCGTCTGAGACCAGCCACTCGGACAGCTGCTGAAACAATCGGTTTGCATAACCAAAGAATTTCTGCACAAACTGTCAGAAACCGTCTCAGGGAAGCTCATCTGCATGCTCGTCGTCCTCATCGGGGTCTCGACCTGACTCCAGTTTGTCGTCGTAACCGACTTGAGTGGGCAAATGCTCACATTCGCTGGCGTTTGGCACGTTGGAGAGGTGTTTTCTTCACGGATGAAGCCCGGTTCACACTGTCCAGGGCAGATGGCAGACAGCGTGTGTGGCGTTGTGTGGGTGAGCGGCTTTCTGATGTCAATGTTGTGGATCGAGTGGCCCATGGTGGCGGTGGGGTTATGGTATGTGCAGGCGTCTGTTATGGACGAAGAACACAGGTGCATTTTATTGATGGCATTTTGAATGCACAGAGATACCGTGACGAGATCCTGAGGCCCATTGTTGTGCCATACATCCAAGAACATCACCTCATGTTGCAGCAGGATAATGCACGGCCCCATGTTGCAAGGATCTGTACACAATTCTTGGAAGTTGAAAATGTCTCAGTTCTTGCATGGCTGGCATACTCACCGGGCATGTCACCCATTGAGCATGTTTGGGATGCTCTGGACCGGCGTATACGACAGCATGTACCAGTTCCTGCCAATATCCAGCAACTTCGCACAGCCATTGAAGAGGAGTGGACCAACATTCCACAGGCCACAATTGACAACCTGATCAACTCTATGCGAAGGAGATGTGTTGCACTGCATGAGGCAAATGGTGGTCACACCAGATACTGACTTGTATCCCCCCCCCAATAAAACAAAACTGCACCTTTCAGAGTGGCCTTTTATTGTGGACAGTCTAAGGCACACCTGTGCACTAATCATGGTGTCTAATCAGCATCTTGGTATGGCACACCTGTGAGGTGGGATGGATTATCTCAGCAAAGGAGAAGTGCTCACTATCACAGATTTAGACTGGTTTGTGAACAATATTTGAGGGAAATGGTGATATTGTGTATGTGGAAAACGTTTTAGATCTTTGAGTTCATCTCATACAAAATGGGAGCAAAACCAAAAGTGTTGCGTTTATATTTTTGTATATATATATATATATATATATATATATATATATATATATATATATATATTAGCTGGGGTCCCCGGCGTTGCCCAGGTTAACCTGTTTAAGATACAATCTACAAAATATTCCAAAGTTTATATTTTGTCATAATTGTAGATATCTTATAAGTATATATGTAGTCCAAATAGGCAAAGGTTTGAACTAAAAACCCAAAATAGGTGGAATCCCCAAAACAAGAGAGAAAACTGAATTTTGCTGCATGCAAGAAACAACAATGTTCTTCAGACTTTATATTGCAGATCAAGTATGCTCATAATCATTAATCAGAATAGATGTTATGACCTTTATAATTGTTGCTACATTGCAAATCTAGTTTATAAGAATGCTACAAAAATAAAATGGCTTTTAAGCAAATGTTAATTTTGGATTTGAGATGTTGAATATATATTTAAATGGTGCTTTTACTGACCAATAGTTCTGAAGAGCCTCTTGGTAGACAATGTTCCTTGTTCCTTGTGGATATACAGCTGATTGGGGTTATCAACTCAGGAGCATCTGAATAACTAACTGTGGAAGATCGCAGGTTCTGCCATATTCAGGCCAGCCACATTATCAGCAAACATAGTGGTTTCTTTTTGCACACTTTGAGGCATTCCATCTTTAAGTGGTGTAAATGTTGCCTTGCATATTTCTTAAAGTTTGACCACTAAAAACAGTTTGAGCCATGAAACATCAACATACCAAAACTATTAGATCAACCCCAAAGCTAGTGCACTATTATAATAGGACAGCAGGTTGTGAAGAGTTGATAAATAACAAAATTTAATTTATGATATTTACATCATAATGAGCAGCCTATATACAACACGCCATTGGAGAACACAGGCTCTATGCCCGCTTACTGGCTGATTGAAAGGGTGCTGCCCCATCAGCAGTTAGAACTACATCACTTTTTCAAATGATCTGCCATTGTGATACAGAAAACATGCATTTGCCTGATACATTATGATCAACGCTAGGCAAGTGATACACATCATGTACACTATACACCTTTATTTTTAGAAAATGTGCAAATGTTTAGAAATACATGTACACATTGCAAGAAAAGACAAAGCTTGATATTTTATCTAGTAAACTTTTAAAGTTTAATTTACAGCCTTCCAGTAAACTTTTAAAGTTTAATTTACAGCCTGTGGTTGAAAGCTCTCTGCTAAGAATGAAAACCTTAATTCCAACAAGGAATAGGCTGTATTCTGATAAGTATTATATCATAGTGATTGTGTATAAGTTTGATCAAAATTCATGTGGATTGACCCCCCCCCCTCAGCCACCAACGCCTGGCATGGGGAGAACCCATCTACATCTCTGAGCTGGCACCTTATCTGTAGGTCTAAATCCTTGTTCCTGGGGACAGCATTATGAAGAATTTACCCTGTATTCATTTTGAAGTTGATAAACATAACGCAGTATTGTCCATTAGGTACAGAAAAATCTCAATTTGAGGGTGCATATTGCCATAATGATTAAACCAGATTTAAGAACTATTTTTAAGTAGGATGGCATATCTACTCATTCACACATGGTGTCAAATATCATGGGTGTAATATTGGTAGAGGGGAGTATGGGGATAACAAAGCACATGGAAGAAAGTTACTTTGTACTGAATTGTGTATTTATATTCTTACAATCAAAATGTTCAGTATATGATTAGTCAGTAAATGACAGAATACTCACATTTGTTTTTGCTATAAACAGGTCTGAAAACACTAAAGATTGTAGAGTTGTTCAAATATTTTCAAGGAGAGTCAAACAGGTTTGTAGCACCCATGTGCAGCATGTGCAGAGAAAGGATGCATTCATATCAAGGGGGATATTTGAATCTGCTTGGTTATACAACCAAGATGGCATGCACACCCACGCTATGTGTGCTAGCAAGCAGCCAGCAGCAGATAGCCCAGGAGACTGGGCTTTGTTTATAGCAGTAGGCAGGCTACTGAGCTCCTGCATATATGCATAGGGCCAGCGGCCAGCTATTAAAGCTGAGAGATTTGTGCTGGAGTACAACTGTGACTGAGGTACATATGGTTCAACTGTATGTATCAGATTATTGTTAATATTGTTGTCTTAATATTATTATTATTATTTTTTTGTTTGAAAATAGTACCAGGTTGTAGCCCATGTCATGGTGGTTCAGAATATGTAACTTTGGGGAGTTCACCTTTTGTAGTTTTAGAGCCTATTCCGGACAGGAAGAAAGACAAAATTAGCCATTTATATATATATATATATATATATATATATATATATATATATATATATATATATATATATATATATATATATATTACTAATGTAATCTTTGTGACTGTGGTCCCAGCTCTCTTCAGCTCATTGACCAGGTCCTCCTGTGTAGTTATGAGCCTTCTCAGAATGATCCTTACCCCACAAAGTGAAATCTTGCATGGAATCCCAGACCGAGGGAGATTGACAGTCATCTTGTGTTTCTTCCACTTTCTAATACATAATCATAACAGTTGTCTTCTCCCAAGTTGCTTGCCTGTTGTTCTATAGCCCATCCCAGCCTTGTGCAGGTCTACAGTTTTGTCCCTGTCCTTAGACAGCTCTTTGGTCTTGGCTATGGTGGACAGGTTGGAGTGTGATTGATTGAGTGTGTGAACAGTTCAACAAGTTCAAGCAGGTGCAATTAATACAGGTAAAGAGTGCAGAATAAGAGGGCTTCTGAAAGAAAAATTAACAGGTCTGTGTGAGCCAGAATTCTTGCTGGTTGGTAGGGGGTTGAATACTTATTTGCAGCAGTAACATACAAATAAATTATTAAAAAAATCATACTTTGTGATTTCTGGATTTTTTTTTTAAGATTATGTCTCTCACAGTGGACATGCACCTAAGATGAAAATGTCAGACCCCTCCATGATTTCTAAGTGGAAGAACTTGCAAAACCGCAGGGTGTTCAAATACTTATTTTCCTCACTGAAGTTTTTTATGCTGAATTTGTGTGTGTGTCAAATAAATTTGTCACAGTGGTCTTTATTAGTTGTTTTTTTTTTTTTTTCTGTATGGTCCCTCAATTATTTGAGTTTTTTATTTGTGTGTTGTGTCTGTTTGAACATGTTTTTTTGTATGTACTTGCTTGTAGTGTTTTTAATGGGTTGTTATTAGTTGTAGGTGTTATTGGTGGTATTGGTGGTATTTGGATTGGAGTTGGGAGAAACTGGACTAATTGAATGACTCCTCCCCCACTGAACTTTATTGGCTGATTTCAAAGCTGGAGGCTGGTTTAAAGAGGGGCGGAGGGTACGCGAGGGGAGACCCGGTCGAAGGTAACCAGGAAGCGGCTGTACGGGAGGAATGTGTGAAGACGGAGATGCGAGGAGATGGCACAACTGGGGAAATCTCACGCTTGATGAGCTAAGTGAAACGGGACCTCGTTGTGCAGAGCGCAGATTTGGTTGTGTGGTCTAACGTTGTGTGAGTTAGGTCGCTAAAAGCTGTCTCGTTTTTTGTAGCGTGCATCTCTGTTGGCTTCCTGGATATCGGGCCGGAGCGTTTTTTTCCCTCTGATTCATCGGCGGTGCAGGCAAGGACAACCACACTTGGAGGCGGGGCCCCGGAGAGCGATCCAGACTCAACGTGGAGAGAGGATTTGATGCTCCATAAATTAAGTAAAAAAGGGACGTCGCACTGCAAGAGCTAGTCGTGTGCGTGTGTGTGGGTGTGGTTAACATTGGGCCAGGACACTGAACGCCCCCTTCTTTTTTTTTTTCTCTCCCTCTCAGTGTGCTGGAAGTCGAACCCGCAGTGATGGGCGAAGGCTTCCCCCTTTCCTCCCCCCTACAAAAAGGACAATGCAACTGGTGTTTATAGCGCACTGGACACTTTTTGTTAGTTGTTGGTTGGTTTTATCATTAGTCCCCCTTTTCCACTCTTTTCTACAAGTACAGACTAATATGTCTAGTTTTATTGCTGAGAACTATTTTCCTTTATTGGGATTTTTTATAACTGTGTTTTATATCTATTTGTACTTTTTTCGATTCTATAAAAATTTGTTTAGTATTCGATATTGTTGACATCATTTCCAAACACTTGGTATCCACAAACGTGACAAATTCATTCAGTCAGTCATTCATTCAGGGTCAGTGAACATCCAGTTTTGGGTAATGTTAGCATCTTTTTAATATGCACAATGATGTAATATAATGACAGAAAGATCTATGACGCTGCTTTTCAAGTCTTGTTGCTATTTGTACTAAGTCCATTGTTGCGTGTTTAGAAGAAGCATTTTTAACCCACATCATCCAATATATCTATGTATTATATTTTAGCCAGAGATAGTGAAGCCACTCCTGAATAAAAACAGTTATTAAATCTAAATTTAACCATGAAATGAAAGCTCAACAGGAGGCAAGAGTTCACTGCAGCTATGCCGAGGGGTTTTTTTTTTTTTTTTTTTTTGCTGACTACTGCTCCCTGGCTCCTCATCGAGAGGATTCATATAAATGTTTTACTGGGCCAACTATATCCAGCAGTGAGAAAGTCAAAACAGCACACTATTGACATACCACACACACACACGTTTCAAAATGAGATGCATACATCCTGTGTAATAATATGACAAGAATACAGACACAGGCACCAAGATATACTCATACTCAGTGTGATTGACAGACTTACAATCCAAATCCCTGTAGACATCATTTGCCCAAGATTTCAAGTTCTAGTGTTTGCCATAAACAAGAAAGGAGCAGAGAGTCAACAGCAAATATAACAATGCTCTGTAACCAGGACAATGCTCTATCTGTCAAGCCAGACTTTGGTTAAAAAAAAAAAAAAAAAAAGCTTTGCTTTAAGCAGCACCGACTGACCTCATGGCAAAACCGATCAGTAAATATAGCGACTCCAAACATACATCCAAATCTAAAGTTACAGTGAAACTTGAGTATGACACAATGGGCTAAAGCCTCACAGCTATGCTTTAGGGCACCAAAACCAAAGAATTGCTTCTCCATTTCAAACTTTGTTCTGTTGACAACTGTCACAATGGTGCTCGCTCAGCTAGCACATGGCATGGGTTACATTTACATCAAACCTGGTATCAGCAGATTCACAAGTCTGTGTCACTTAAGATTTCTGTACGAGCTTGTTCCCACGTTTGTTGTACGGTCTATGAAATCATGTCGGAGAAATGACACAAATTGAGACTGGGAATTTGCGAAGTTATGATATCTAACTTGGGGAAAAAAGAAAAAACTATTCTCAGGGCCCCTTCACACATAGTACGATTAAGTACAAATCAGGGTGACTCACAGCGGAACAGCTCATATGAGTGAACCACACAAACATTGAGCCGGCCAGCAGGTGTGCACGATCCAAGTGCGATGGTGTCATGCATGGGGGAACACAGTGGGAGCAGCTGTGCGATATGGTTACACATCGCACAGCTGCTGTGAAAAATATAAAAATAAAAAAAAATACATGCAACTACAGTTTCGTGCATGTGGGAACACACTGCACAATGTGGTTACACATCGTGCAGATGCTGTCAAAAAAAAAAAAAAAAAAAATGCCATCCACGGGATTCGATCCTGCACTTTCCAAAAGCTCTGACTGCCAGCCAGAAACATTACCACTGAGCTACCATCACTGTCCTGTTAAAGGTGCAGCAAAATGCCTGATATCAAGAAGGACATTGATGTATTTAAAACAAAATAAAACCATGCTATATAAAAACACCACCCTCTTTTCAAGTGGACAATACCAATATGATCTGTCTGTTCCTCTGTAGATGACCCACGGTCACAGCTGTACAGTCATGAAATCACATGAATGAGAAGCAGGGTGCTCTTATCATGTTTATATCTACTGGCAGTGTGTCCAGCTGGCCCCGTGCATGTGTCCTGCCCAACGTGTGTCTTGTGGACGGCGCACCGCAGGACTGACACTGCATCATGTGGAAAAGAGCTCACATGGGTCACGTGACATTCAGTTCAACACAGTGTGTTTTATTTGATGCACGTGCGTCACAGTGGGCAGTTGTTAGTCCATGTCCCTCCGAACGCGATACGTGTTCTCCAGCCATGATGTCCAGATCCACAGATCTCCGCAGCCGCTCCTGTCGACGGACACACCCCCTGTCAGTTCAGCGCGCACCAACGTGTCACTGTGTATGTTTGCAAAGCCACACTCATGGGAACACTTAGAGAAATTTCACATCCAGCTCGACAGTGATCGTCTGCTGACTGATGTCATGCTAACAGTGTGAATGGGCACACATTTTGTAAGTGCTAAATGAGCGGTGTTAGATGTTCATGTGTGTCAGCTGGAATTTAGCTGACACCTGCCGTGAAAGGGTTCGATGGGCTCTCACAGTGCATACGTACTCTGCCTTTCAGCTGCTGGTGTGCGCATATATTTGTGGCAACAGGTGTACGAGGCGTTGAAAGCAGATACGATTTTACACGTATTGCATAAGATTCCTGCTTCATGCCCACTTCATGTGCAATTCAACTAAATATACACTTTTTTTTGCGGAGGGGCCCTAAAAGGGGAGAAAATAATGATATGGAACTGGACAGAGAAATTTACCATGATTTTTATGCCAAAAAAAAAACAAAACACTATTAGGATGTTGCAAATTTATACATTTCCCAAAATTTGTCAAGATTTTTGTGACTCAACTGAGAAATCTGTCCTATTTAAATAACAGTAAAAATCAAAGTTTGACAATAGAAAACATATCATATGGGAGCAAATACTATTGTGTCTCTAACAAAACCAGAAAGTTGTACCGGCCCACTTTTGTTTATCACCTTATGAAATTGACTTTTTTTTTCCCCACCCAGCACCCACATCTTTAAAACATGATATTACTTGGGCTCATATGGGCATGTTGCTCTCATAATGAAATAGAGTTAAGCACAAAGCCATGCAGTGATACTGTGATCTTTAGAAAGTAATTCTAAATTTAGATAAGAAAAAGACACATCTAGACTTCAGTACTCACTAGCACTGTATTAAAAAAAAAAAAAATCAACACTCAAAGATGCCCTACATACACACGTATGCTCTGCCTACCTGCACATGCTGTATCACTTCCAGTTGCCTGTAAAGGTGTATCTGTATGACAGTGTGTTGTTATAGTAACCCTGGGTTGGGGAAGGGGGGTTATACAGAGAGGTATCTATCTATCCCTCTCTCTCACTCACAAGTATGCATGTTCAAAGATGTTCCACCTTCCTAACATGCATTTGGCATCAGTATCTGTGAGGGTGCATAGGGAAGTCATGCTGTTTGTGATAGGAAAAACAACAACAATCACCAAAAACAAACATCTCACTGTACCATTATTGTGTGATATATGCTGTAAAATATGAAAAAATAAATAAATAATTGAAAACAACAATTATGCACAATAAGAGTAAACCTGCACTGAAAAAAACAAAAACAAAAAAAACCTTGTCCTTGTTTCTGGACTGCTTCACCACTGAGAGCTTTGATGACCTCTTTTTTCCTTACCACTGTCGCCTGTGTGCTTGCTCTAGGGGTTGGTAATGTTCAACCTTACTTGTGTGAAGCGCCTTGAGGAAACTTTGTTGGGATTTGGCACTATATAAATGAAAATAAATTGAAATTAAGTTATGGAAGCAAAATAACTGAACATTAATAGGAAGTATCAGGTTGAGTTGACAGAGACATCTGGACACAAATGCAAGACTCCAACTCACAGCTCTGTATTTTAAGATCATTTACTGGTTGGTAAAGCAGTGTCCAGTAGACAAAAAAGCAGACCAAGAGCAGCAAACAAATCAATAACCTCAGGCGATAAGGCGTGGTCGAAAAACAGGCCGGTGGTCAAAAAAACACAATGTGGCATGCGGGACTAGAAAGAGACATGAACAGAGCTGGAAGTGAAGGCATGAACGATCTGGCAAGGAACTAGTGCAACCAATGAAGCTTATATACACCCTGGTGATGAGCTACAGATTGGAAAAACAAGTGTGTGGAAAGCTCCAGAACAGGGTGTGGCCCAGACAATGTGCATTGCCCACCACCAAGCACCAAGAGAGACAGACAAGAGAGATAGGGAAAGACAAAGCCCAAGCAGGAAAAACCCAGCAAGAGAAAACACACACAGAAAAAACTAAAACTAAACTAAGCAGAATAAAACAGAACACAGCATGATACAAAAGTTCATATCATGACAGGAAGAAGAGTAAAATTCAGAGCAAGATTCATTAAATATCAGAGTTTAGAAGGTAGCTGGATGACAGATTCATTGAAAAGGCTTCATTCTTTCATTTGGTTCTGGTTAATGTGACCAATGAACTCCACTCACCTCGAATTTGGACTTCCACTCTTTCTCTTGTTTCCTTGTCCATTCTCATCACTATCTTACAGAGATCTCTCTGTCTCTCTCTCTCTGGTGCTTTTCTAGTACCTCTGATTCTTTCATGTCCTATTCTGAGAAGCTTTGCAACTCCAGCCTTTCCTGCCTCATTCACTTTTATGCCATATCAAATCTCCTCTCCTGCACTCCCTTCTCTGTCCATGTCTTAGTCCAACCCAGTCTCATGGCATGTCGTGATTCAACATGCTGTCTCTCACAGTTGAAGTGTACCTACGATAAAAATTACAGACCTCTCCATTCTTTGTAGGTGGGAAAACCTGCAAAACTGACAAAGTGTCACATATTTATTTTCCCCACTGTACAACTGATCCAAAGTGCTGTTTAATTTTGTTTTCACACCTGTTTGTTTGTCTGTATCTTTGTGAACAGCCTGGAGTCTTCAGTTTTTCATATATCATTATGATTTTTTTTTTTTTTTTTTTTTTTTTTTTGCTGACGATTCATATGCTGATAGAGAAGAATCTATTCAATTTTCAACGTCATTGGTCAAAGGTCAAACTCAGGAAAAATCTTGGAAAGTTGGAAACTTGGAAAAACCCTATCTTTAACATTGAATGAATTTTCAAAAATTCGTTACTGACAAAAAAGATCAAATTTCTTTCATATTTGAGAGTAACATGTGGGGCGGTATCCTTTATAGACTGAAAAAGTTTGATCTGGATCTGATTCAGATTACAGATTTTATGGCAATTTAAATTTACGATTGAAAATCCCATTTAAAGTATATTTTACATTATATCTTAAATAAACATGCCAGAATCACTCTAATATTTGAACGTGAAGCGTAGACTGGCATTTACTATCGCCTGACAAAGATTTAACCAGCTCTGAATCGGACTGTGGATTTTGTGGACATTTGAATTTAATATTCAAAAGCCCATTTGGTGTATATTTTGCATTCTAATCCAATTATATGTATTCCCACAAATCTGATTGAGTAATCATGTGAGATTTCAGATGATAATATCGGAGTAATGGTGGTAAAATATTCGACCATTTCACATTTGGATGTATTACTCAGCGCCCTGACTGGTGTTCTGACGAGATGTCATCCCTGTCACGTCATTCTTGTCCTCTGTGCAACTGCGCATGCGCAATATTGTCAGGATGCGGAACTGTCAATTTATGCGACAAGGCACACAATTTGACAGAACACCAGCTGCTCATGCTGATAGCTGTTAGCTGAGAGCGAGAGAAAGTCGTGTACCGCCGCCACCGCCTAAATGGGTGAATTTAAGCTACCATATGAAAGCATTGATGTGGATTCTGAAACAGAATTACCATTTCACATTTGATGGATTTTCATATTTGATGGATTACTCCGTGCCCTGACCGCTGTTGGAGCAATGCTGCATTGGCTCGATGGTAAGCCTCGGTGACCGAATTACCTACAGAAAAATAAACCATGCAAACGATGGAGTTGAATTAGAATTGGAATAACCTCCTTGTGACTGGCTGAGAACACCTGATGCTGGCTCACAGATCTGGCAACTTGCTTCCGACGGATTGTTTGCTGTTGTGACGCTCTTCTGAACTTTACACGAATGTATATGTTTTATTTCTGTTTAGCACTCTTCTGTTTGTTAAGTGTATCTACTCTGAACCTTATTTAACTACAGTCCTGTTGTGAATCGCTAGCGGTTAGCATTTGCTAGCGGTTAGCTTTCACTGGCTAGGTTGACTCCCCCACCGTTACTATTATAGTTACTATTATAGCTGTTTCTTTATACCTGTTTAATACTTCTGTTAGTTTTTCAGTGTAACTGATGTGGGTTTTAGGTCATTATTTTACTCCTGTGTAAATCTTAGGAGCGGCTAGCATTTTCGCTAGCAGTTAGCGTGCATTAGCTAGTTTGACTCCTCCCCCTGTTTTTTTATACTTCTTTTAGTTTTTTAGTGTAACTGTTGTGAATTTTAGCTTAGTTCTTTACTCTTGTGTTAATCTTAGGAGTGGTTTACTTGTACGAGTTATTTTTTTTTTACTGTTCCTCCAAGTCTAATACTTCTGCTACTTATTCAGTGTAACTGCTGTGAATTTTAATTCATTTATTTTCATCTGTGTGAATCCTGTGTGAGCCTTAGGAGGGGTTAGCTTATCCATTATTGGTTAGCTCATGCTTCCTTGGCTATACTCTTGAATTTTTTAGTGCACAAAGTACACTACTTTACCTACTTTACACACTCCGTAAATCCTGCGTGATGTTGGAAGATAGGGTGGCTCTCTTAGACAGGTGTGTCCATAAGTTAGAGCAGCTTCTTATCTCAGTGGAGTTAGTTGTTACAGGTACTCCAGATGAGGTTAGTGGTGGGCCGGCTAGCAAGCCCATTAGCATCAGCCTAGAAATGCCGGCTGTGGATGGCTTTCGGACTGTGGCTAGGCGGACGAAGCCCAGTAGGGCTTGGTGCCCGGTTGTGGTACCCCGATCACACTCGCCACTGCAAACTGTGAATCGGTTCTCCCCCTTGGAATTGCCTGATATGAATTCTCTGAGGCCACAAGTGACTTCCACTCCTGTCTCCAGGCCGAAACACTGGACTTTAGTGATAGGGGATTCTATCACCGGCAAAGTCAGGTTACAGAGGCTGGCTGATGTTAAATGTATTTCTGGGGCCAGAGCTCCTGACATTGATCCCATCTTAGGGATGCTGATGCTGCAGAGGGGAAGACAAACTAAGGAACATGACATGAGCTATAATCACATAGTTATTCATGTCAGCACCAATGATGTCAGGATGAAGCACTCAGAGGTCACAAAAATGGGCATAGAGGGGACTTGTGACCTTGCCAGAAAGATGTGTAACCATGGATTAATAGTCTCTGGTCCCCTCCCCTCCCGGGGTACTGATGAGGCCTTTAGCAGGCTGTCATCGTTAAATAGGTGGCTGGCACAATTTTGTAGACAGCAAGGCTTTAGCTTTATTGATAACTGGCCGTTGTTCTGGGGCTGACGTGGCTTGCTGATGCTGGACGGCCTCCACCTTACTGGGGAAGGCGCCGCCATCTTGTCTGCAAACATAGATAGAGCTCTACAGGGAGGGTAAAATTAGGAATTTACAACAGGCCACGAAGCAGGTGATTAGAGACCCTGCAGGGCTTATGACAAATGTGAATGTGACTAAATATACATTTAGTCACGTCCCTCGTGATGCGATGCAAGGCAGGGGTGTTGCTCTTATTTATAAATCTAGGTTTAGCTTATTAGCTGTGGGGGGTGACAAATATAACTCGTTTGAGCATCTGATTCTCCACTCTGCTCAGGATATTATGCATTGCCAAGGTCAGAAGAATAAAAATTAGCCATATTACTTTGTCACTGTATATAGGCTTCATGGTGCGTTCATCTCTAACTTGTCAACTATTGCAGATAACATTCTGATCAATGGTGACTTTAATGTTCATATATATATATATATATATATATATATATATATATATATATATATATATATACACAAGGTCTGTGATGAAAAAAGCGGCCCTTTTTATTTTTTTCAAAAAATAAATGGATTTGATTCATATGTTTTTACATCAGACAAGCTTGAACCCTCGTGCGCATGCGTAAGTTTTTTCACGCGTGTCGGTGACATCATTCGCCTGTGGGCAGGCCTTGAGTGAGGAGTGCTCCACCCCGCCCGTCGGAATCTCTTTGTCTGAATAGAGGCTGCGGACAGCGCGCGTTGCTTTATCAACATTTTTTCTGGACCTGTGAGGGATATCCGAGTGGCCACTATTCGAGAAATTAAGCTGAATTCCGTGAAAAGTTTAACGACTAATGAGAGATTATGGGGTGTTTCTGTCGCTGTAAGGACTTCCCACGGAGCGGGACGTCGCGCAGCGCTTCCAGGCGCCATCGTCGGACTGTTTCGACCTGAAAACATCCTAATTTAAGGCTTAATTCACCCAGGACGTCGTGAGAGAATAGAGAAGATTCAGAAGAGGCTGGCATGAGGACTTTATGCGGACATTCCACTGTTTAAGGACATTTTTTAATGAAAGACGTGCGTGCAAATTCGCCGAGTCGTTTCCGTGACAACTCGGCGAATCTGTGTGCGCCGCGACAGGAAAAACACCTCCGTGTTGAAAACCATTTGTAAAATTCAGGCGGCTTTTGATGGCTTTCAAGAAGTGAGTAACTGAGAAATTGTTTAACAGCTTGGGCATGTTCCAACTTGCCCGTTAAGGTTTCCAACGGAGGTGTTTTTCCTGTCGCGACCCCCCGCGGTCGGGTCCGGCCCGACATGCGACTCTGCCTGCACGTTCTTTCATTACAAAATGTCCATTAACAATGGAATGTCCGAATAAACTCCTCATCCGACTTCTTCTGAAAGTTGTCTGTTCTCTGACGACTTACTGGGTCAACAGAGCCTGAAATGCGGAAGTTTTCAACTTGAAACGGCGAGACGCTGCCACCTCGAAGCGCAGATCGCCGTCAGGCGCCGTGGGCTGTCCTTAAGGCGACACTACCAGACCAAAATCTTTCATCAGCCGTTAAAATTTTTACCGAAAATCAGCTGAATTTATCGAATGGTGTCCACTCAGTTGTGCCTTACCGCTTTGAAAAAAATTTTATCAAACAAAGCAGCAGTCTCTGAGCCATTCCTAAACAATGAAAAAATCGACGAGAGGGTGGGCGACTCCTCACTCAAAGACTGCTCACAGGCGAATGACGTAACCGACAGGCGTGAAAAAAACTCTCGCATGCCCACGAGGGTTCAAGCATGTCTGATGTAATCACACGTGAGTCAAATCCATCTGGTTTTTGAAAAAATAATAAGGTCCGTTACTTTTATCACAGACCTCATATATATATATATATATATATATATGCATCAATAGATAGATTACAATTTGTTCATGTAAATGGGGAATCTTCTTCACAGACTAAGGTTATTTATGGAGTTCCACAAGGTTCTGTGCTAGGACCAATTTTATTCACTTTATACATGCTTCCCTTAGGCAGTATTATTAGACGGCATTGCTTAAATTTTCATTGTTACGCAGATGATACCCAGCTTTATCTATCCATGAAGCCAGAGGACACACACCAATTAGCTAAACTGCAGGATTGTCTTACAGACATAAAGACATGGATGACCTCTAATTTCCTGCTTTTAAACTCAGATAAAACTGAAGTTATTGTACTTGGCCCCACAAATCTTAGAAACATGGTGTCTAACCAGATCCTTACTCTGGATGGCATTACCCTGACCTCTAGTAATACTGTGAGAAATCTTAGAGTCATTTTTGATCAGGATATGTCATTCAAAGCGCATATTAAACAAATATGTAGGACTGCTTTTTTGCATTTACGCAATATCTCTAAAATTAGAAAGGTCTTGTCTCAGAGTGATGCTGAAAAACTAATTCATGCATTTATTTCCTCTAGGCTGGACTATTGTAATTCATTATTATCAGGTTGTCCTAAAAGTTCCCTGACGAAAAGCCTTCAGTTAATTCAAAATGCTGCAGCTAGAGTACTAACGGGGACTAGAAGGAGAGAGCATATCTCACCCATATTGGCCTCTCTTCATTGGCTTCCTGTTAATTCTAGAATAGAATTTAAAATTCTTCTTCTTACTTATAAGGTTTTGAATAATCAGGTCCCATCTTATCTTAGGGACCTCATAGTACCATATCACCCCAATAGAGCGTTTCGCTCTCAGACTGCAGGCTTACTTGTAGTTCCTAGGGTTTGTAAGAGTAGAATGGGAGGCAGAGCCTTCAGCATTCAGGCTCCTCTCCTGTGGAACCAGCTCCCAATTCAGATCAGGGAGACAGACACCCTCTCTACTTTTAAGATTAGGCTTAAAACTTTCCTTTTTGCTAAAGCTTATAGTTAGGGCTGGATCAGGTGACCCTGAACCATCCCTTAGTTATGCTGCTATAGACTTAGACTGCTGGGGGGTTCCCATGATGCACTGAGTGTTTCTTTCTCTTTTTGCTCTGAATGCACCACTCTGCATTTAATCATTAGTGATTGATCTCTGCTCCCCTCCAGAGCATGTCTTTTTCCTGGTTCTCTCCCTCAGCCCCAACCAGTCCCAGCAGAAGACTGCCCCTCCCTGAGCCTGGTTCTGCTGGAGGTTTCTTCCTGTTAAAAGGGAGTTTTTCCTTCCCACTGTCTCCAAGTGCTTGCTCACAGGGGGTCGTTTTGACCGTTGGGGTTTTTATGTAATTATTGTATGGCCTTGCCTTACAATATAAAGCACCTTGGGGCAACTGTTTGTTGTGATTTGGCGCTATATAAATAAAATTGATTGATTGATTGATTAATTACTCAAAGTCATTTAAAGCTTTATTTACCTCTGAAGTGTGCTGATGGAGCAAGTCCCTCACCCATCTCCTTAACAGGTACGGTGCGTCAAACCTGGAGCGATCCTCGGCGTCACAGTGTTAGACAAACGACCATCTCACAGCGGCAACAAGGTTGAGTCCCCAGCACCTTACACAGAGCAGTCATAGCTTAACTGTAGTACATCATTAGGATATCTACTTCAGCTGGAAGTCCTTTGGAACTGCACGTGAACTGCTCATCAGGTGCATCCACTTCAGCTGGTGGCCCTTTAGCTCTGCACGTGAACTGCTCATCAGGTGCATCCTCTTCAGCTGGTAGTCCTTTAGCTCTGCATGTGAACTGCTCATCAGGTGCATGGGGTTGGCGTGATGACAGTGGAGGGTGAGAGACACTTCATCCATCATCACAGCTTCAGACACGCCCCCCACAAACCACCTGGAGTGCACACAAAACAAAAACAGTATCTTGGCCAGCCAAACTCCCCCAACACATAACAGTACCCCCCCCTCAACGGGAAGCCTCCCGGCGACCACACAGACCTGGCCAGAAAACAGCTCCCCCCCGGGGTCCACGGCAGGAACAGGCGGTGCGAAACCCCAGGGTCCACAGCAGGAACAGGATATGGCAGCGAGGGGCAAGACAATGTGGCTGGGAGGCCAGCTGGCAAGAAAACAAAAACAATCCCAAACACCCCAAAAAAGTCCCACAACACAGTACAACATAAAACACAAAGCACACAGTAAAACCCCAACACACACCCCCAGAGTACAGCACAACTACAACCCCAGGGAAGCAAGCTGGGGAATAACAAAATAAAAACCCATGACCACCCCAAAACCCTCCCCATCCCATCAAACCCCGGGGAGCAAATCCCAAACCCAAAAAACCCAACAGAGCCCCATATAACACAATACAAACACAATATGCACAAAGAAAATAACAAACACACACACACATCCCCCCCCCCTCCCCCCCAGACGACAAGTGGAGCACAACACCCCCTAGAGGACATTGCCACCAGCTCTAGGAGTAATAACCGAGACCGGGTCCCCCTGAGATCCCCAGGTATACAAGGGGGCCACAGTGCCCCCCAGAGGACCATTCCATCAAGCATGTATTATTGGCTACAAAGCAAACCTATTACTCTGATTTGATCAACAAAAGCAAGCATAACTCAAAGTTCTTGTTTGACACGGTGGCAACACTTATTCATGGACAACTACCTGCAGTTCGGTCTCCTTTTACAGCACAAGATTTCCTGGATTAGTTTGAGAAGAAAATAGAAGACATTAGGTTAAACATATCCCAGCATGCATTAACCCAGCCACTACACCCTGCTACTGAGGTATTACCTAGATTTACAGAATTTGATAGTATCTCACTAGGCATGCTGATGAAACTCACAACGTCAACAAAAAGCACAAGCTGTTTATTTGATCCTATGCCAACAAAACTGTTTAAGGACCCGTGGCCCACTCTTGGGCTGACTGTGCTGGAAATTATTTCTTTAATTTATGGATCTGTTCTTAAATGTTTCAAATCTGCAGTGATTAAACCATTACTTAAGAAACCTCATCTTGACCCTTGTGTATTGAAAAACTATCGCATTTGATACCGTGGATCATCATATTCTACTTGATAGGTTGCAAAATCATTTTGGGATTACTGAGAGTGCCCTTGCATGGCTGGCGTCATACTTGAACAGTCATTCTCACTGTGTTTTGTACAGTAACACTACCTCAAACCTTACTGACATGAAATTTGGGGTTCCACAGGGGTCTGTCTTAGGCCCCCTGCTTTTCTCCCTTTATATAGCACCTCTTGGGCACATATTGCGGCGTTTTGGGATTACCTTTCACTGCTATGCAGATGATACTCAGTTATACATGCTGATAACTGCTGGTAATCTCGTTCACATAAATCCTTAGAAGATTGCATTGCATCAGTGAGAAGTTGGATGTCTAGAAACTTCCTACTTTTAAACTCTGATAAGACTGAAATGATGGTTCTTGGTCCAGTGAGACATCGGCATCAATTTGAGCAGTTAACGCTCAGCCTCGGCTCGTGTGTCATACATCACGCTGACAAACTGAGTAACCTTGGGGCAACTGCTTTCTTCCACCTGCGAAATATAGCAAAGATTTGTCCCATCCTGTCTATGGCTGATGCTGAGACCCTGATCCATGCATTTATCTCTTCTAGATTGGACTACTGCAAATTTCTTTTTTCTGGTTTACCGCAGTCTACATTAGGGCTCTCTAACTGGTTCAAAATGCTGCAGCCAGACTTTTGACACAAAGCAGAAAGTTCAACCACATTACACCCATTTTGGCATCCCATCACTGCCTGTTGTGTGGGCCGCCAGAAGAGGAGGTACTGCTGGCCCACCACCAGAGGGCGCCCTGCCTGAAGTGCGGGCTTCAGGCACGAGAGGGCGCTGCCGCCACGGACACAGCCGGGAGTGACAGCTGTCACTCATTAATTCCTGACAGCTGTCACTCATTAATTCCTGACAGCTGTCACTCATTCTTCATCATCTCACTCCATAAAACCCAGACGTCATCTCCACCTCATTGCCGAGATATCGTACTTCTTTGGAGGTAACTTTCTCTGCCTATATTAATTGATTCTAAGAGCTATTGTTTTGCAGCTGTCAACCAGAGGACCGGCGTGGGTCGCGACTGTTTCGTCCTACGTCCATCAGATAAGTGGTTAAACAGACGCTGCACGAGTGTGTGTTAGAGGTGGAGGTGGCATTCCCACCGTTGTTGTTACAGGGTGTACACACACCCACACTTGACTGTCTTTGTTCTTCGCCAGCAGTACCAGATCCAACAGTCGGGGACGGTGATCACCTGGGAATTCGGGACTTGGCGGCTCCAGTATTCACCAGGTTCGGTGGCGGCGGAAATCGTGTGGTTCCGGCTCTTCTCAGGACAGACGTCTTCTATCCTCGAGCCTGCCCACACGTCACCTTTGTGGATTGACTGTAATCATATTCTGAGATTGTCTGTGTATTCGTTGTGCACCTTCCCAACATTAAATTGTTACTTTTTGGCTCATCTATTGACCGTTCATTTGCGCCCCCTGTTGTGGGTCCGTGTCACTACACTTTCACAACAACTGCCTTCCTGTCCCAGTGAGATCAGATTTTAAGGTTCTGCTACTTGTCTATAAAATTATTCACGGACTGGCACATCCTTACATAGCTGACCTAATTAAACCTTACGTACTGGAATGGGATTTGCATTCTCAGGGTGCAGGACTACTTTGTAACCCTAGGGTGAATAATAAGTCTGCAGGTCACAGAGCTTTCTCTTATTGTGCCCCTGTTCTGCGGCATGATCTCCCTGCATCAAAAAAAAGTTACATTCTGTGGAGACTTTCAACTCCAGACTTAAAACACACTTATTTTCACTTTTGTATGGCTAGCATACTGGTATAGTTTTGTTTTACGCTTTTTAGTCTTTTAATTCAATTTATTAGTAAACGGAGTGTGCCGTGGCCTCAACTTTACCTAAATTCTGGGTCTTTTAGTGAAGCTTAGGACTAGTGGCTGGCGATCACCTTATTATTTCTTCTGTTTTTCTTGTTTAATGCTGACAAATTATACAGTATTTCTTGTCTTTCTGATGCCTGATTCTGTTTTTTTTTTCTCTCTGTTTAAGGTGCAGCTCCATCCAGATATGGGAGTTGTATTTGTGCTGGAAACCCTCCTGTCCTGTGCACCAATAGCATTTCCTGTATATTCGTTTTATGAATTGTTCTGTCAATTGTTCTGTAATTTATTTCTGTAGCATGCCCCAAGCATAGAGTCACCCCTTTGCGTCTGGTCTGCTTGAGCTTTCTTCCTAAGAGGGAGTTTTTCCTTACCACTGTTGCTCTAGGGGTTAGTAAGGTTAGGCCTTACTTATGTGAAGCACGTTGAGGCAACTCTGTTGTGATTTGGCGCTATATAAATGAAAATAAATTGAAATTGAAATCGATGATTTGTGGATGTTCATGCTGTTATACAGTCACAAATAACCCTTTTATGGCTCCATTAATTTGCAACCGTATAACCAGCATGAATGTCAGCAAATCATCAGACAGAACAGGGTTATTCCCTAATTACTCGTATATCTCAATTAAAAGTGCCCCAATCACTGTCATTTTTCTGTTCCAGTTCCAGGTACCCGTTGGAAACCAAGTGCCAAAAAAGCAGTGGCAAATTGTGTATGCCAATGATAACCAATGTTTTGTGAAAATTATCTGATAAAGAATTCAGAAACAGAAAAAGTTGAAAAAAAAAAAACTGACAACACTGCAAAAAGCTTTGATTCAAGTGCATGAACTAAATATGTTCTCTTGACATTTGATTAAATATAATTTCTGAAAATAAATTCTATTTAATAATTATAATATATTTAATATATAATATTTTATGAAAAGACACTTCTAACAGGACTTTGAAAATTTTTTCAATGGCAAAATTTTGTGGAATTGGAAATGAGTGTTGGCGGAGGTTTTCACTCTGAGTGCGGTGCTCTGGTTAAAATATGTATTTATACCTTTTATGGATGCAGATGCTTTCTGAATACAGACATACAAAATGGAACACATTTTCTTATTTGATACCATTTTATATGATTAGATATTACAGGTTTCTTTCAAGGAGTATGAAAAATAAATGCAACAAGGCCCTTAGGCTACAAGAAAATGTTCCTCCTAGAAATGACAAAAAATGGACATGACAAAGCTGAGCATACAAGTCTGACTGTAGCATCTCACTGAGAATGAGAGAGCTTCACCAAACTTTGAGGTTGGGTTTTAGGTCACTGGTGAACGGTGCTCATTAAATATGTACTGTTCAGTCTCTGAGCCTCCTGCACGCACACACAGCCAACTGCAAGACTAGGCTGGACTCTGAATCACCTCTTCCCAGCAGGTACACTATGAAAAACATTTCATTCAGCGTCTTCATCCTTCCACATACAGGTACTTGGAATGTCACATGTTGCAAAGACCATTTCTTGCTGTATGTGTTCATCTTGGGTTATTAATCAACAGAAGTGCTTTTTCTGACAAAATCTGTTTGCCATTTCTTATTGTAACTGTAACTTTTTGCCTTTCTATATTTGAGTTGTATCTACGCATTATGTCGGGGAAAGTTCATGATGCAAAAAATATAAATGCATTAACAAAGGGATAAAGATAAAATTAAAGGCATCAGAGGGCTAATGCATACCCTTTGTGCTATACACTCTGCAGTGTAAATGTCCAACAAGGACTCATCCAGGCTGGGCAAACTGATCAGGTGGGCTGGCTCTGTGGTTGGCATGAAGCTAGGCTCTATGGTGATGGTGGCAGAGAAGGGGACACTGGACATTATGGACGATGCCAGTCACCATCTGCACACCATCATCAGCAACCAGAGGAGCCTCTTCATTCACAGACTGCTCCTTCCCAAGTGCAGGACCAACAGACTGAAAAACTCCTTTGTCCCTCCGGCCAACAGACTGTACAGCTCCTCACTCAGGGTGAGGAGGAGTAACAGGAACACAGAGGAAGGGAATGAGAATGAGAGGAACAGTAGTAGCCAGTAAACCAGTGTTCATCAGTGTGTCTGTCTTACTCAGAGGGAGTTTTTCCTTACCACTGTTGCTCTGGGGGTTAGTAAGGTTAGACCTTACTTGTGTGAAGTGCCTTGAGGCAACTCTGTTGTGATTTGGTGCTATATAAATGAAATAAATTGAAATTGTATTGTGTATTTGTATTTATATTTATATTTGCAAACTGTATTTCTTTTTTTTTTCACTTTTGATATTCTGTGTGCTTCTTACCCTGTGTGATATTATAAAATGCTGCTGGAACCTCAATTTCCCTGAGGGAGTATTCCCAAGGGATCAGTCAAGTTCTAACTAATCTAATCTAATTTAATGTGCAAATAAATATACAGTATGTAACAATGTTCTTTGATGATGTGTGGCTTAATCACATGACTTCTGTTCGACTCAGTTATACATTTCAATAAATCAAAAATATTTTGCTGATACATGTCTGCTTTATATAATTCATCCAGTCTTCTTGGTTGTGTTGTGTGTTGGGGGGGTTTGGCTGGACATTTTGGTGTTCTTTTCTTTTCTTTGCTCTCCAGGTGGTATGCAAACTGTTTTTTTGTCTGTGGAGAAGGTGCTGGCAGAAGAGTCCTTCACCCTCATCAGTGTGATATGCAGCACCTGTGGATGATGCTCACGTGCAACCTTAAAGACTTTCAGCTGAAGCAGATAATGAGATGGCGTTCTGCATTTAAGCCATGTGTGATTCAAGCAGAATTGCCGGGAACTCGACCTTGTGATGTTCGTTTGTGAGACGCTGAGGACCGCGCCTGGGTTTGATACATCGTGCCTTTGAAGGAGGACGGGTGAGGGACACATGCTGTCAGCACACATCAGAGGTGATTAATTGTCTGAATAAGTGTTAACAGTAATTGGGTATTTTGTTACGCAGTATATGTGAATATTGATGAGAGTTGTGCAGCTCGCTTCTCACGGCTGTGGCGTGCGGACAGATGATCCTCCACCTGTTGTGAGAGGCTACTCATTTACATAAAGCTTAAAGTCAGACCTGAATGTGTTGCTGATAGTGTGTGCCTTTGAAGGATATTAGTTGTAGCTGCTGACTTACCTCACCTTTTCTATCCTTCACAGAGTCGGTTTGTCGTGTCCACCTGGGGGGTGTTTGGCAGTGAACGTGAGTCCAGAAGCGCCGGGCTTCGATCCCTTTGGGCGCTGGAGAGCACACCGTCCTTCACTCTGCCAGACAAACGCACTTTTATATTGTACGCAATTATTGCACGAAAGGGGAATAAATGTTTTGTTTTTGGAACCGCTTTCTGGTTATTTAGCGCTGGGTTCAGTCAGACGCAGATCCGCTCCTCAACCCGCGTCGGCACATAACAGGTTGTTGATTATTTATATATATATATGAGGTCTGTTAGAAAAGTATCCGACCTTTTTATTTTTTTCAAAAACCATATGGATTTGAATCACGTGTGATTGCATCAGCCAAGCTTGAACCTTCGTGCGCATGCGTGAGTTTTTTCACACCTGTCGGTTGCGTCATTCGCCTGTGAGCAGGCTTTGTGTGAGCACTGGTCCACCCCTCTCGTCGTTTTTTTATTGTGAATAAATGTCTGAACGATTTGGAGATTTGCTGCATCAATTTTTTTCCAGAAACTGTGAGAGACCTCCAGGAAGACACTGTTCGGAAAATTAATATGGCTTTCAGGGATGATTTTATGGGGATTAAACAGATTAAGGAGTGATCCAGATGGTTTAAAGACCGCCCACAACTGCAACATAACTGCTTTTCAGTCGTGTGATTATCCGAGAAATTGAGCATGAGCTGGACATGCCCCAACATGTACTGTGAGGCTTCATCACGGCGTTGCTTTGCGCCATGCGGCTCCAACGCGACGCGCGGAACTCCTCCACACGTCTGTCTCAATGTGCTAAAAAAGTGCTGATGTCCACGTCTTTTCACAATTCCTGTGCTAGTCAGACGACATACCGGATCAAGACAGCATCCAGTTTAGAAATGAACGGCACATTCCACTGTTACAGGAGTTTTTGTCATGGAAAGAGGAGCGGTGTTCCGCGCATCGCGGTGGAGCCGCATGGCGCAAAGCAACGCCGTGATGAAGCCTCACAGGACATGTTGGGGCATGTCCAGCTCATGCTCAATTTCTCGGATAATCACACGACTGAAAAGCAACTGACAGCCGTCTGAAATCCACCTGAAAGCCGTCCTGTGAGACCAACACAGAGGTGGTTTTGTGCCGCGTAATGAACGGCTCCGTGGTGCATCCCTCCGCTTTTCTTTCCATAAAAAAACTCCTGTAACAGTGGAATGTGCCAAAAAAGTGCTGATATCCATGCCTTCTGCCTTTTTGTGAAAGTCAGACGACGTCCCGGATCAACAAAGCCTTCACGTTGGAAATGATCTGGTTGTTTCAGCGGGGTTTGAGCCTGTCGATCAGCGGCGTGCTCTCAGCAGTTGTGGGCGGTCTTTAAACCATCTGGATCACTCCTTAATCTGTGTAATCCCCATAAAATCGTCCCTGAAAGCCATATTAATTTTCCGAATGGTGTCCACCTGGAGGTCTCTCACAGGTTCTGGAAAAAAAATTGATGCAGCAAAGCTCCAAATCGTTCAGACATTTATTCACAATAAAAAAAACGACAAAAGGGGTGGACCACTGCTCACTCCTGCTCACAGGCGAGTGACGCAACCGACAGGCGTGAAAAAACTCACGCATGCGCACGAAGGTTCAAGCTTGGCTGATGCAATCACACGTGATTCAAATCCATATGGTTTTTGAAAAAATAAAAAGGTCGGATACTTTTCTAACAGACATCGTATATATATATATATATATATATATATATATATATATATATATATATATATATATATATATATATATATATATAAAAAACATGGTTTTATATATTTTTAAAAAACATGTTTTCTTTGACTTTTCACCGAACTACTCTGAAGTCTAATGATCCATCTTAGCTACTTGGTTGCTGAGGAAAAAAAATATTTTTTTTCTTTTTTTATAACCATGCTTTCCTTAACATTTACATTTGAATGCTAACAAAAATACTCCAAAATCTACTCACCTCTACATATCTATCCATGTATTAACCCCACCACATTTTATCCATCTGGGCTTCTTGGTTGTTTAAAAAAAAAAAATGCTGTTTTTTGACCATCCTTTCATTGACCTTTGAACTACTCCATATCCATTTAATAACCATATTTTCTTTGATCATGACCTTTGACCAAACTACTCCAAAATCAAAGCACCTCTAGACATCAATCCAACTAATATTTCCACCAAATTCTATCCACCTATGCATCTCAGTTGTCAAGAAAAAAAAAAAAAGTTGTCACTCTCACAGTGTCTACAGCTGTAAATACTATATGGTCTGCATTCTGACCTGGCTTTAATTTTTTGTCCTATATATATTTGTCTTATGGTGGTGCAAACATTTTATTTCACATTATAGGGTCACATTCATTTTACATTGTTTGCATATCTTTCTCTAATTGATTATGTAATATGAAGTTGATCTGCTGCCACAAGCCTGTGTTGGCTCTTTTTCGAACCAAATTGTTTTCGGCTTCCCCGTGAGGGAAAAATCATAAAGGCACTTTACTTTAATCACAAATGGATTTGTGATTAAAGTATGTATTAATTATCTGAAAACTTGAGATTTCTCAAATCTGAAAGTGCTCCATGTACAAATGTGGAGTTTCAAAACGCCCTGTTGCATGCAAACACAGAGATCAGTCACGTAGTTGAGTCTGAACACCAATTTTTGTAATTAAAAATTAAAATCATGCTATTTCAGATGTTTTGTTCATGTTTCAATGATGAAACTGAAGCAGCCTGGTACATGATTTTTCAGCATGCTACTAGTGTACAGAGCACCTTATGCACAGAGAGTGTCAGAACTCTGACACACCTCAGTCTATTTGGATCCATGTTTGCATATGTGTGTTTGTGCACTTATCATGTATGAAACATGCCACAGGCCTTTTTGAAAAATTAAGCCTATACATGTGGACAGCACTTTCAGTCAACCTGATGAGTTTGTCCTTTTCACACTAGTGACCACGACGTAATAGAAATTTATCTTGCACACAAATTGCACTCATTTGCAAGCTGGTCTTAAAGTGAGATATTGTCAAAGAAGTGCTGGAGCATTGGTATTGTGACGCAGCAGAAAATGTGTCATGTAAAAAAAAAAGTTAGTAACTGCTATTTATCCTTTTTTTTTTAATGCAACAAGTGTGGAGCATGTGGAGATTGGGTGGATGGCAATGGAAGAGGAGATGTAGAAGGAATGAGTAGCTCAAATGCTTCACCTCAGGCATGGAGATTAGGTGGGATTTGGGAGTATGCCAAACCAGCCTACATGTAGTTTGTGGATTTAGAAAAGGGATACAACCAGTTCCCCTGAAGTGTCCTTCGGGGAATGCTGCAGGAGTGTGTGGTATCAGGACGGTTACAATGCAAAATACAGTCTCTGTGCAAACAAAATATGAGCTTTGTCCACATTTTCAGTATCATATTAGAACTGTTCTGAGTGTGTGGATATCACCAGCACTGCCCCTTGTCAACAAATCTTGTTTTTGATATTCATGGACAGGATTTCAAGGTGCAGTAAAGGATTGGAGGGTGTCCTGTTTGGTGACTTTAGAACTGCATCTCTGATTTTTGAGGAAGATGTGGTTCTGTTGGCTTCATGGGGTGTCCATTGAGCAGGTTAAATGCCTGAGATGAGGATCAGCACCTCTAAATCTGAGACCATGGTCCTCTGTCAGAAAAGAGTGGATTTTCCCTCTGGGTCGGGGGAGAATTGGACTCAGTGGAAGAGTTAAGGTATCTCAGCGTCTTGTTCATGAGTTGGGGTAAGGTGGAGGATGAGGTCACCAGATTGCTTGGGCTGCATCTGAGATCCTGTAGACACTGTCCTGCACCATTGTGGTTAAGAAAGAGCTGATCCAGAATGCAAGGGTCTTTATTTACCTGTTCATATCTTAATCTATGGTCCTGAGCTTTGGGTAATGACTGAAAGAGCAAGATGCCAGAAATACATTTACTCTGTTGGGTATCAGGGCTTACACCGAGGGTCAAGGTGAGAAGCATGAATATCAGGGTGGGACTCAGAGTAGAGCTGCTGTTTCATTATATTATAAGGAGACAGCTGAGGAGATTTGGCCATCTGGTGATGATCTCTCCTGGTAGTCTTCCTGGGAAGGTATTACAGGCATGTCAAACTGGATGGATGTCCTGCAGAAGACCTGGACATGCTGAAGGGATATGTCCCACTTGGCTTGGACTTTCCTCAGAATCCCTCAGCAAGAGCTGGAGGGCTTGGTCAAGGATAGAGAAGTGGGAGATGAGCTTAGTCGACTGCCAACAAGATCCAGACCCAGATAAATGCCAAAAAATGAATGAAAAGTTTGCACCTAAGCAATGTGTAGAGTCCATTGTTCACAATGACAACCTAGAATTCAAGATTAGGAATTAAGTACACTTGAATGCATTAGTAAGTAAGTGACTGTATTGATGTCACAGCAGTCAATGAAATAGCACATGCTCCAGTTTTCACCCCAACCCCAATGCATTATCAACCCTTTCACAAGATGCCCCATATCCAGCATGCAAGTTCGGGGTCCAGAGTTTCAATATAGGATGCACATTTCCCAATCCATTGTCACCCCAGTTAGACATAATTAAGCATAACTTCATCTCACACTTACAACATTCACATTTCCTCCAGTGCCAACACTCACCTGTGTGCCATCAGTGTTGTGGTGTCAAGGCCTGAGTGGTCCTCCCTAAAAATCAGTCCCCATGCCTTCACTGTGCATGCGTCATTTCAGAGTATCTGCAGCAATTCACAGATTGTCGCCTCATTTCTACTTAAAACTGCACTCCAGTCATCATCTATCTCAGTGAGAGATCTCTGAAGCTTTTGTACAACAACAATTTCCACATAAATTCAGCATTTTTATTTTTCATAATAAAAGACGGGAGACCAATCAAAGCACGACACCAGCACATCTGAATGACTCTCGAGTCTGACTCTCTACAATCAAACCGTTCAGAGGGAATAATGTAATTATTAACCACCAGGTGGCAAAGAAAAGCCTCTTAAATCATTCTAAAATCAATTTTAAGCAGAAACAAGGCGATAGTCGGTGAATCGTTGGTGACGCTGTGAAATGACACATGCACAGTGAAGACAGGGGAACTGATTTTTTTTTGGGGGGGGGGGGGCATTCAGACCACGACATCTGGTTCCAGTGCACAGAACTCTTAAAGGAAATGACAAATGATAATCCAAATGGTTTAATTCATCTTATGCCAAAAACATGCCCATGATGAATTAAGAGGCAAAATACAATCTCTTTAGGCCCTGCGTCTTACATCACACCCACATTCCAAAAGTACCAAAGTGGAGTCCAACACACCCCAGATGCACCTGCATTATGCACTTTAGACTTGATCGGACTGTAGACTGTAGTATTTACAGAAAATTTGATGCTGTACTGTCAAATTGTACTCTGGCAGTCAGCGATCAACAACCTCTCGCAACCAGTTGATTGTTTTTCTTTTTTCATTCCAGGCCAAATCACTTTTCACAAGCTTAACATCAGTCAAGTTTCAGCAAGCAAAACAATGCTGCATTTGTGTTAGTGACAAGTCAAACAACTTCAAATGCTTATTCTGTTGTAAATGTTTTTTTATTTTTTTTTTTTCTGAGAATAGCACCATTAAATAAAGGGATGGGAAGTCTGGGGTCCCCTGCTGGAGCTCTTGCCCCCGCAACCTGATCCTGGATAAGCGGTTGAAGATGAGGGAGTGAGTGTGACAATTTAATAAATATCATGTCTTACTGTGTACTCTGTTCAAAAATAACTATGCTTTCACATCAGTAATATTAATGTTTAAAATGTAATGATTTTCCACATTCTAAATCATAAATTCAAATCAACCTTGTTCCACTTAAAGGCACAAATCTGCACAGTTTCTATTTCCATACGTGTGAGGATTTAACATTTACTCGAAGAAATTATAATGTATTTTCCCCTTTTTCTCCAAACATAATATGCTAATTTCGCCCCTGCCCCGCAGTTAAACTTGCTGTTAACTCACACTGTTGGCCTCGAGGGGGTGTACATCTATGACGCGCACATTCTCAAGCTGCTGGTCTTCTAATGAGGAGCTCCAGGAGGAGCGGAGTAACAAGCAAGGGGTTGTACCTTATATCTGCAGATATTTTACCACAATAAAAACTTTACAATCTCTGCATTTTCTGAGTTGAATTTCATTCAGAAGAACAAGAAAAAACTTAAAATTTGTCCACTTGAGTGCTTTGCATGTGGTAATTTGCAGTAAGATCCATACATATTTGGACAGCAATTTTTAGAGGGGGGACATTTGCCTTTGTGCACCACAATAGGGCTAAAATAGGGAGCGCAAAGAAAAATAAAAAACAAACAAAAATCCTCTATGTGCTCAAAATGTAGATTGTTGGCTTTAATTCAAGACAGTTAAAAAAATCACTTTGGCCATTAAGGAATTTCAGCCATTTGTACATATTGTATCTCTATTTTGAGAGCCCATAACTAATTGGACAAACTAAGCATTAGGATTCTTTTTTGGAATACCAATTTTCACTTTTACACTCCACTTGAGATAAGTCATTGGATGGATGAATGAATATTTCCATGTCATGAATATGTCTTGGACTTCATTTAGATCAATCAGCAATATGATAAAATTAAGTCACTCAGGACTTTGATCTGCATGTTGAATAGGCACAGGTTTTATGTCCTTCCTGATGCAACTCCACATTACGTGGCAAAATGTGGCAGTGGTGAGGTTTGGTCCGGGAACCTTTCACACTGAAACCAAGCACACGAACCACTTTGCCACCACCCCCTGCGTGCATCAATCAACAGTATGATGCTCTGTGGTAAATCTATCTGAAGTCGGCAGTACTAAAAAACTGAGTGACTGTGCAAGAAGTAAACGAGTGAGGAAAAGGACCAAGACACATCTCTGTTGGTGTCATTGAAGAAACTGCACATAGTACACCTTTTGATGGGACACAGGTGCCTCAGTATTGAGGACCCCAAACCTGGAACAGCTAGGGGATGGACCGGATGTCTGCCTGAATGGCTGCTATCCAAAATCTGTCCAGGGGGTGGGGAGTTCCACTATGTGGTGAACGAGGAGACTTCCAGCATCAGCTCATGCTCCCAGACCTGACCTGATCTAAAACACAAAAGTCAATTGAAACAAAACAATAATCAGTTAAATTTTTATTCTGCTAGTCATTTAGATGAAACAAACAATGTCATCCTCCAGATATAATCAAATATTTAATCCATGATGTATCATTGATGCTTCTTTCTGGTTTAATATATTATCACCTTGCAACATCATTTGAGTATCACAGTTTGATTCATACAAGGCCATTCAATTGCTCTATTATTGGGCTCAATAATCACTGGCTATTTGACATTCAAAACTTATTGGTTAGCACTGTTGCCTCACAGCAAGCTGTTCCTTGGATTGCATCCAACCTGAATGGACTTTCTGTGTGGAGTTTGCATGTTACATGGGATTGAGGTAAACTGGTGACTCTCCATTGACTGTATGTGTGAGTCAGAGTATGAACGTGTTTGTCTGTCTATTGGTGCCCATGAGATAGACTGGTGTCCCGACCAGGGTGTGCCCTGCCAGTTGCCCAGTTACCATTGGCATGGGCTCCAGCTGCATGGTGACACTTAATTGGAATAAGTGGGTATAGAGAATGATTGAATGAAAGTGTTCTCTATACTTTCTAACACACAGCATAGCTTCAGTGGGACAAGGAGCCCCTCGGCAGAGATTTTGATCCATTTCAGGCAAATCCCCATATATTGATAATGCTAACTTTGACAAGAGAAGGATCATTACACACAGAGTGTCACAGATATCATTGTTAATGGCTAAATGCAGACAACTCAGAGGCATAGATTGTGCCGGGGAAAATACTGAACCATTACAACTTCAGGGGTTTCTACAATGAATTTAGCGGTCTTGCAGTTACACTTATACTGTCCATGACTCCTTCAGAAAAAAGCATGTTCATCAAGTGAAACCAACTTCACATTATTCTTCATTGTGTTTGCTGACAGCTCCTCATTCTTCTTGTCTTCAGCATGCTACTGGAAAGCTATCCTGAGGGTTTCAGCAAAGGCACGACTTAGTCAGTGTGATGATTTCATACTATGTTGCACAGTAAACAAAATCAAACATTTCAATCAATCAATCAATTTTTTTATATAGCGCCAAATCACAACAAACAGTTGCCCCAAGGCGCTTTATATTGTAAGGCAAGGCCATACAATAATTATGTAAAACCCCAACGGTCAAAACTACCCCCTGTGAGCAAGCACTTGGCTACAGTGGGAAGGAAAAACTCCCTTTTAACAGGAAGAAACCTCCAGCAGAACCAGGCTCAGGGAGGGGCAGTCTTCTGCTGGGACTGGTTGGGGCTGAGGGAGAGAACCAGGAAAAAGACATGCTGTGGAGGGGAGCAGAGATCGATCACTAATGATTAATGCAGAGTGGTGCATACAGAGCAAAAAGAGAAAGAAACAGTGCATCATGGGAACCCCCCAGCAGTCTACGTCTATAGCAGCATAACTAAGGGATGGTTCAAGGTCACCTGATCCAGCCCTAACTATAAGCTTTAGCAAAGTTTTAAGCCTAATCTTAAAAGTAGAGAGGGTGTCTGTCTCCCTGATCTGAATTGGGAGCTGGTTCCACAGGAGAGGAGCCTGAAAGCTGAAGGCTCTGCCTCCCATTCTACTCTTACAAACCCTAGGAACTACAAGTAAGCCTGCAGTCTGAGAGCGAAGCGCTCTATTGGGGTGATATGGTACTACGAGGTCCCTAAGATAAGATGGGACCTGATTATTCAAAACCTTATAAGTAAGAAGAAGAATTTTAAATTCTATTCTAGAATTAACAGGAAGCCAATGAAGAGAGGCCAATATGGGTGAGATATGCTCTCTCCTTCTAGTCCCCGTCAGTACTCTAGCTGCAGCATTTTGAATTAACTGAAGGCTTTTTAGGGAACTTTTAGGACAACCTGATAATAATGAATTACAATAGTCCAGCCTAGAGGAAATAAATGCATGAATTAGTTTTTCAGCATCACTCTGAGACAAGACCTTTCTAATTTTAGAGATATTGCGTAAATGCAAAAAGCAGTCCTACATATTTGTTTAATATGCGCTTTAAATGACATATCCTGATCAAAAATGACTCCAAGATTTCTCACAGTATTACTAGAGGTCAGGGTAATGCCATCCAGAGTAAGGATCTGGTTAGACACCATGTTTCTAAGATTTGTGGGGCCAAGTACAATAACTTCAGTTTTATCTGAGTTTAAAAGCAGGAAATTAGAGGTCATCCATGTCTTTATGTCTGTAAGACAATCCTGCAGTTTAGCTAATTGGTGTGTGTCCTCTGGCTTCATGGATAGATAAAGCTGGGTATCATCTGCGTAACAATGAAAATTTAAGCAATACCGTCTAATAATACTGCCTAAGGGAAGCATGTATAAAGTGAATAAAATTGGTCCTAGCACAGAACCTTGTGGAACTCCATAATTAACTTTAGTCTGTGAAGAAGATTCCCCATTTACATGAACAAATTATAATCTATTAGACAAATATGATTCAAACCACCGCAGCGCAGTGCCTTTAATACCTATGGCATGCTCTAATCTCTGTAATAAAATTTTATGGTCAACAGTATCAAAAGCAGCACTGAGGTCTAACAGAACAAGCACAGAGATGAGTCCACTGTCCGAGGCCATAAGAAGATCATTTGTAACCTTCACTAATGCTGTTTCTGTACTATGATGAATTCTAAAACCTGACTGAAACTCTTCAAATAGACCATTCCTCTGCAGATGATCAGTTAGCTGTTTTACAACTACCCTTTCAAGAATTTTTGAGAGAAAAGGAAGATTGGAGATTGGCCTATAATTAGCTAAGATAGCTGGGTCAAGTGATGGCTTTTTAAGTAATGGTTTAATTACTGCCACCTTAAGAGCCTGTGGTACATAGCTAAGTAACAAAGATAGATTGATTATATTTAAGATCGAAGCATTAAATAATGGTAGGGCTTCCTTGAGCAGCCTGGTAGGAATGGGGTCTAATAAACATGTTGATGGTTTGGATGAAGTAACTAATGAAAATAACTCAGACAGAACAATCGGAGAGAAAGAGTCTAACCAAATACCAGCATCACTGAAAGCAGCCAAAGATAACGATACGTCTTTGGGATGGTTATGAGTAATTTTTTCTCTAATAGTTAAAATTTTGTTAGCAAAGAAAGTCATGAAGTCATTACTAGTTAAAGTTAATGGAATACTCAGCTCAGTAGAGCTCTGACTCTTTGTCAGCTTGGCTACAGTGCTGAAAAGAAACCTGGGGTTGTTCTTATTTTCTTCAATTAGTGATGAGTAGTAAGATGTCCTAGCTTTATGGAGGGCTTTTTTATAGAGCAACAGACTCTTTTTCCAGGCTAAGTGAAGATCTTCTAAATTAGTGAGACGCCATTTCCTCTCCAACTTACGGGTTATCTGCTTTAAGCTACGAGTTTGTGAGTTATACCACGGAGTCAGGCACTTCTGATTTAAAGCTCTCTTTTTTAGAGGAGCTACAGCATCCAAAGTTGTCTTCAATGAGGATGTAAAACTACTGACGAGATACTCTATCTCACTTACAGAGTTTAGGTAGCTACTCTGCACTGTGTTGGTATATGGCATTAGAGAACATAAAGAAGGAATCATATCCTTAAACCTAGTTACAGCGCTTTCTGAAAGACTTTTAGACCTCTCAATGTGTGTTTGACCTCTGTATACAGACCTCTGTATGAGTGTTTTATGCAAGGCATCAAAAGAATTGCTATTCTGTGGCTGATTTGGGGATATTATTCAACTCTTCCTCCCAATTACACTAGTGTATGCTTTGGGCACTGAGCTTCAAGTCGAGATCAATATACTTGAGCTAAACACAGCTCCTGAAATAATAGCTTAACTGTTGCTATGTGCACCAGAGCACCATCTTTTTTTTTTGTACTTTCTCTTGTGACGGTTGTTGACCATTTCAGGAGCTACAACAGCATATGCAATGGGAAAAGGACAGAATAGAGCACAGAGCTATTTTTTGCAGAACTGCATTTTCTGGAGCATACGTCAAAGCTGTTTATTTTATTAGTTTGTGACTTATAATCCAGTATTCAAGGATTTAAGGATTCAAAGGATTCAAAAGAATTTTATTGTCATATGCACAGAAGAACATGTTCCCTGCACAATGAAATGTGTCTACTGCATTTAACCCATCCTAATTGCCAGTAGGAGCAGAAGTCTCCATTAGGCGCCCGGGGATCAGCTCCAGATGTACATCCCTACCTTGGTCAACAGCAGGGCTGAGCAAACCAAGACCGACCCATAACAAACGACACACACATAACACACAACACACATAGGCCGGCCCGGTACATAAACATATATTGAAAAGCAAAACACGAGGGAAAAGGAGAAAACAAAAACCCTCATAGCCGCTGCGTTACACAGCAGCAATGAGGAAAAAAATCCCCATCGGCACAGAAAACAATAATCACACAGACAAACAAAGACGCAGGACGACAACCGAGATTTGAAGGTCCAGTTCATCAGAACACTCCGGAGGCAGCCTATTTGGTGCCGTCAACGGCCTTGTCCGACAATCCTGGAGGGGGAAGGGCACAGCCCTGAGCAGTCCACTGTCCACAGTCAACGTCAGAGCTGGAGAAGCTGAGGGGAGGGGGGATGACCAGGGAGCGAGGCTTAAGTGTTGATCTTTTGAGGAGGTTTTTTATCACAGTGACCTTGAAGTGCAGCTGTGTTGGGGAGGCCAAATGAATAACCAGATTAGTAGACCCCTGAAAGATTCCACAGTTCTGAGAACAGAGTGGCTCTCAATGCATCTGAACGTAGAATGTGGTCTTCACAGACGGTCAAAGCGGGTTTCCAGAGCTGCAATCCTACCCGAGATGTTTTCCAGCATGCGGTTAACACCCGCTGACTGCGCAGCCACTGCTTTCCAAATCGAATCAATCATGTAGGGCAGCCTGGAAGGCCCAATCAAAGCTGCTTCCACTTTCTTGATTTTCTGGTAAACCAGCGCCATGGCTGCTCCACACAGCAGAAAGCCGGTCACCACCAAGCCGAATATATACACATCTTCAACGTCCTCCACAGAAAGCATGTAAAGGCACATGACCTGCCATCTCCTCCACAAGTCCATCACGTAACCCATCACACGCGTCCCGGCAGGACAGGTCGGGTCCTCCGCCCCCGAATATCTTGTAGAAAAAATAGTGTCAATTGCGTTCAGAGACCACTTTAACAGATCCATTTTTGTCGTTTTCCAGAAGAGCAAAGCTGCAGCCTCACAGACAACACGCCACAGAAGCAGGAAAGATAAGGAGGGAGGGAGAAGAGAAAAGTGCGTCCGTCTCGGCCGAGTGCAAGCTGGCCAAAAAAAAAAAAAATGACTTAATGACTTAAGTATGACTTAAATACTCAAAAATCACACATGATAACTAAAAAAACTAAAAAAAAAACCTTAAAAAAATCACACATAATAACTAAAAAAAGATCACTGGGTACCACTTGACTTTTTATCAAATGAGTCGTTATTTAGGCTTTGCTCAGACTGCCAGTTAAAACTGTATTCAATGCATATCTGCTCTCACTGATTGACTGTCCACATTATACAGTAGTGTTCAGAATAATAGTAGTGCTATGTGACTAAAAAGATTAATCCAGGTTTTAGCATATTTCTTATTGTTACATGGGAAACAAGGTACCAGTAGATTCAATAGATTCTCACAAATCCAACAAGACCAAGCATTCATGATATGCGCAATCTTAAGGCTATGAAATTGGGCTATTAGTAAAAAAAAGTAGGAAAGGGGGTGTTCACAATAATAGTAGCTGCTATTCTGCTATCTGCTATTGAAGCTACAAACTCAAAACCATTATGTTCAAACTGCTTTTTAGCAGTCCTGTGAATCACTAAACTAGTATTTAGTTGTATAACAGTTTTTCATGATTTCTTCACATCTGTGAGGCATTAATTTTGTTGGTTTGGAACCAAGATTTTGCTCGTTTACTAGTGTGCTTGGGGTCATTGTCTTGTTGAAACACCCATTTCAAGGGTATGTCCTCTTCAGCATAAGGAAACATGACCTCTTCAAGTATTTTGACATATCCAAACTGATCCATGATACCTGGTATGCGATATATAGGCCCAACACCATAGTAGGAGAAACATGCCCATATCATGATGCTTGCACCACCATGCTTCACTGTCTTCACTGTGAACTGTGGCTTGAATTCAGAGTTTGGGGGTTGTCTCACAAACTGTCTGTGGCCCTTGAACCCAAAAATAACAATTTTGCTCTCATGAGTCCACAAAATATTCCTCCATTTCTCTTTAGGCCAGTTGATGTGTTCTTTGGCAAATTGTAACCTCTTCTGCACGTCTTTTATTTAACAGAGGGACTTTGCAGGGGACGCCTGCTTCACACAGTCATCTTCTAACTGTCACAGCACTTACAGGTAACTCCAGACTGTCTTTGATCATCCTGGAGCTGATCAATGGGTGAGCCTTTGCCATTCTGGTTATTCTTCTATCCATTTTGATGGTTGGTTTCCGTGTTCTTCCACGCGTCTCTGTTTTTTTTTTGTAGATGAACAGCCTATAATTTTTTGCACCTGCATATAAGTTTTCCCCTCTCCAATCAACTTTTTAATCAAACTACGCTGTTCTTCTGAACAATGTCTTGAACGTCCCATTTTCCTCAGGCTTTCAAACAGAAAAGCATGTTCAACAGGTGCCCTCTTCATTTCACTTTGTGAGAATCTACTGAATCTACTGGTACCTTGTTTCCCATGTAACAATAACAAATATATTCAAAACCTGGATTAATCATTTTAGTCACACAGCACTACTATTATTCTGAACACTACTGTATGTTGTAAGTTACCAGAACTGATCTGTGTCTTATCCACATCAGTTGCTATATTAATGAAAATCACACACATGCAACCAGCCACATGACTTCCATTTGATGTCTACATGCTGCAACCAATCCTGTGTAGAGATATGTGGCTTACTTGATATTGATTTTAATAGTAATCAAAAATTAGGGTGAAGTTATATGTATTTACTTACTATATATTTTTTAAGTTTATATATTATAACACTTTCAACACAAGTTGTGCTGTCGGGTAATGTTTGGATCAACCACATGAGCCATTTGGAGAAAAAAAGCATGCACACACACACGCACATGCAGACAAAAAAGTTCAAACTGAATGACAGTGTGTGTTTGTGACGTTTAGAGATCTGTGTACTACTCACTACCAAAAACACATCACACAACTCTATATGGTTATAGCCACTCAGAAGGGTGTAGAGAGGAGTTTTAGTCACATTCAAAACACTCGCCACTCACCTTCAATCATTGCACTGCTACCTCTTATACTTCCCTAAAATGCCATTCACACACTGTCTTTGTAAGACTCTAGAAACCATCGTGATGCTCAGAAACTCCAAATCCATGATAAAGCAAAAGCTGATAAAACACTGACCAAGAAGCAGCAGACCACACCCTATGTGCTACGTTAAATATCATTAAATACAATCCACACACAGTGGCCATATGGCACTTCCATATCTGTAATTGCTGATATACTGTATGTGGTGAGTGTCGGAATGTATAGTATGTCAGTGGTTCCCAATATCATGCAATGCTCAAACCTTCAATTTGAGAAGGGCTTAAAAGTCACATTGAAACACAGAAATTGCATAGTGTGTAATAGAAGCTTTTCAAAAAGACAATGATGTGGAAAGAAGAAACAGCTGAGTATAATTACACAACATTGAATACATCTACGTGTGTGCATTGTACGTGTCCGAGACTGTGTGCAGTTGGTTTGGGGCATGAAGCATTAGAGATGTAAAAATACACCTCAGGGTTCAAACAGGTTTGCAAAAATGGGATGTGAATTGCATTTTAAATCACCCACAAATGAGACTTGAAATGGATTTGGAACAAAAAGATTTCAATGGACGTTTGACTGCTGAGACTTGGAACTTGGAATCAAATTCAAAACATATATGCACATGAATCTGATTTTGACTGGTACTCTGAAGTAGACCTTAAAGAGAGTTAAGACGAAGAGCATCTCTTCATGTTGCATTATCAGGGATCATCAGCTTCAACATTATGGCCATGTGTTGCATTTCATGATGCATGATCTAGCACATAGGTGCGCAAGTCTTGAGGACCCTAGCAGCTGAAGAAGACCAAGAAAATGTCTACAGTTCACATAGCTGCAGCAGATAGATGGTTACTTTTGAAAGGTAGTTGCCATTCAAGAACCATGCCAATTTCACGACACCAGCACACTTCCTGACATGAATAGACTTGAGTCAAATAACTTACTAATCCTCAAAAATAAAGAAGGTGACAATCTGCATGGACAATTAAGAAAGTTAGAATACCTTAGAAATCTCAATGACTCCAACACCTTTTAATTAAGTTGGTTCAATTTACCTGTAGAAGACAAAGCAACTCAAGCATGCAAAACCACTTAACTAAATATTTATTAAATTTGAACTCCTCTTACTATACTATACTACTAGTTAGAATTAGTTTAAAAGATCCATGCAAATTTGAACTTCTTTCAGTGTGTTCTTTTTTGAGTGTAAACTCCAATCAACAGCAGTAACAGTCAAAGTAACAGAGTTTCTCAAAGTCTAACCTGCTCCAGTCCCCGTCTCCCCCTCCTTCCTTTGGGTCAAATTTGATACCAAGCCATCAATTCCATTAAGCCCTGGCCTGATACACGGATCTAAAGCTCCCCTTTAGAATAGGTCTCTGAACCCGATAAGAGTTGACAAGGAAATAGAATGAGTTGTAATTCATGGTATGTCACTGTCTGAAAGTTTCCCTGCCCACCTCGTCCCCTCAGATAACTGCAGACAGTTTTACTTTGCGACTTAATTACAGACTGTAGTAAGTCTGAGATAACACCATCTATTACAGAAGGATTTAGTTTGTCCTGCACTTAAAGTACAAAAATAAGACACCTGACAACAACTTGAATGTGCTTATTGATTTACTCAATTGCTGTAATAAAAATCCACATAAATACCATCTCCATAAGTTCTAAAGGGCTGACAGAGAAACAAAGCAATTCACAAATGTCAGGCATGAATTGCTTTGTTTCTCATTCCCTAACATCAGAAAAAAAAGGATTAATTTCACACAATTCCATGTTGAACCATGTGAAAATTGCATGCAGTTTGCATGAAGAGTGACACGTTCATTGTAGTGAAACATTCCAAACAGCCTCTTTGTCAGTGCCTCAAGCGTGATAACTGCTAGGATAGGCTCCTCCATTGTGACCTAGAACTGGAGTGAGAGGGTATAGAAAATGAATGGATGGATGGACGGATGGAATCATTGCCAGTGAAGTCAAGATATACACTGGTGTACACCAAATCAGTTGCATAAGTTGTTGGCTAATGGCGCCACTACACCTCAAATGAGAAGATTTGTGTGTGTGTGTGTGTGTGTGTTTTGGGTGGTTGCTTTTCATAATCTGAGGTAAAATTAGAGCATTTGAGTCTGAATTCTAAGGTGCAATTGGTCTCAAAAAAGCCAAAAAAGGCCTAAATATTGTTTAAATCACTCACAGAAATATTGTACTTTAGATATTATCTTGATATCATAATAAAGGTAACACCTGTGAGAGTACTGCAGAGGTGTAAGAATCAGTATATTTTTGGACACAATGGAATTGTTTTGATTGTGTTGAATGCTCGGTCTCCAAAATAAAAATCAAACAAGCTTGATGTCCATTGGATTCTTTGACATATGACATATATTATCCGGTAACATGATAACTAAGCATGGCAGATGGTGCAAACTATTCCTTTTTAAAATGCTGTTAACCAATAATTTGCATATTATTATTGTTTTGTTACTAAGATTGGAGAAAATGTAGGTGTTCACCCCCGTGCTAACTGAAATTAATCATTTTTGTGATTTTTATCCCATAACTCCATAACACTGCATCATAATTAGTACAAACTATATCTTTTGGGAATCTTTATGATCCGACAAATAATATGGTATACATTTCAATACAATTGGAACTTTTTAACATTTGACCCCTGTGTAATTATTTATTGACCCCTGTAGCTCACTGGAGTGCCAGGATGTCTCTATATCTGAAAGAAAAAAAAAAATTAGTTGATTCAGAATATGTGTGCCAAATTCTATGCTTTTATCACAAAATGTTCAATTTGTAATGGAAATTTTAGCTAACCTCCACCACTAAGATACAAAACATCTATCTGGAAATGGTGAGTGATTTTATTTTATATTAATTTGACTTTGATCTACAATTTCCTCCATGCATTGCACTGTTTTTTTGGGGGGGTTTTTTTTTCTAGCACCAAAACAAATGTGTACATTTATTAACCATTTGAAGAACTTTTGTAAAAAACATGTAATATTTTCAGATTATATTTTTATAGCCAGATAATTTCTATATACACTGTTCTAGACAATATTTGACACATAATTCTGAAAGCTGAGATTGTTGTGAACACTTTGATAGACAACACATAGGCATTACCCCCCCCCCCCCCCCCCCCAATTAAAAAAGTAAATTACTGAAAACACAGTGAAACTGAAAAATATTCCTGGACCACAGTAGGTTAATTGAAATCCATGCACTATTTTCACACCCATCATAATAGTACTTCTAATAATTTCACTAAATAATTATGGGCTATGAATATGTATGGACTGTATATAAAAATGCTGAAGATTCCAACTGTTATTCACAAGTGCATTATGATTGCTGATTGTTGATTCTTTCCTTTGCAACATTCTGATGTCAAAAACAGGCATGCCTACCCAAATATTCATGGACCTGACTGGACAGGCAATTCCTTAAAATGTATTTTACTTTTAAACATATACAGAATAGTTTATGGTACTAATTTTGTTTGAAAAATAAAAGGTTACAGGTTTTGTTTTTTGTTTTTTTATGTGACAGGTCTAATTGTGATTCAGAAAGGCCTTCAGAAGCCTTTAAAATAACAAAACTTAATGCCTTGTATAGAAATCCTCAGAGAAAGCACTGTTGAAAGGATACAGAAGGTTAAAAAAAAAAAATCAACTGAAAACTGGAACAAATCCCGGAGCTGTCCTTGGAAATAAAACTTATTACTTCAGATCAGAAAGGCATCAGAAACAGAAAAGTGGATCAAGGTGGATAAAGGGATCAAGGTAATAAGGATGGAACACAAACTCCACTGCTTCTGCTTTACCAACACAGCCAGTAAAAGAATTAGTCCCAAATGCCCCAAATTCTTCTGGTTAAAATCAGAGCTATCCGTCTAAATGGTGAACAACCTCCTTTCCAGTGCACAGCAGTTCACTTGGCAATATATTGCACTTCAAGTTCTATCATCATCATGAGTTGAAAGTGGCCATACATATCTATGGTTGCCAGAAGATGATTAGGAAGCAGATTTCAATTAAATATATACACCATCTGAAATGATTTCCTTCCTCGCATTTATAAGAATAATTTCGCCCTGACATTCAGTGGTGAAATTCATTAACACTTGGAAATACTCACTTTAGGAGTGTAAGAGAGTGTTGTTGTTGTCTCATAAAAAGTTCAGAGTCAGCGCTTCTACTTGGGTGAATTCAATGTCGAACCTTCCTATGTTGTGCCTCTGCATGGTCTGCGCACATACTAGCATGGCATAGAACAACAAAACACAGAAACGGCCCGTGAAACATGCTGGTTTTGAACCAGTTCAAGATTTTCCAGACTTCAGCAGAACTTCTGGATCACCGGTGAAGTCTTGACGCCTGCTGGCACAGTTGAGTACAGGTTCCAGGTCATGTTTGGGAGCATGCGTTGGTGCTTTGTCACTCCATCACACCACGGAATCACCTTGGGTCATGGATGGTAACAAACCCAGGCAGACGCCTGATCCACACTAACTCTTGAATGGAGTCACCTCTCCGCTGCAGCCAGATGAAGTGCGGACATGACCTTAACCTTTTCCACCCACTCAGTTCCTCAAGCACTGAAGCACTTGTGCGTTATCTCATGCAAAGTAGAGTTCTGCATGGCCAAAATGTCATACCTGACAGTTTCTCACAAAGCAAGTGATACTCCTCATGTCAGTCTCCGTAAATTGGTAGATGTCTTTAGAATGACACTGAACACAGAAACAAATTTCTCAAGATACTGAGAGGATGGAGTACAAACCAAAGAAATGCACCCAGGTCCAAAAAAAAAAAAAAAGTTGACTTTCCTGACTCTTGCCCAGTGGTGGGAGTGCTCGCAAGTACTTGGCACCGAATCTGGCCAGGAAAGAGCTGCTCAGGAAAATCAGCCAAGTTGCACCTAGTTGGAACTCAGCCAATTACTAGCTTGGCCCATTCCTGCTTCAAACTTGTCCAAGTGTAAGATCAGCTTCATTCTTACATTACACATAAAAAAAAAAAAAAAAAAAAAAAAAGGTTCTGTTTTCCTCACAGCTAGCTCTGTCCCGGGGGTTGAGCTGGAGTCTGTGGTGGAGGTGTCAGAGAGGAGGATGTTGAGGAAACTGCACAGCATCCAAGACAGCACCTCCCCCACTGTATGTCACACTGATGTCCTATCACAGGATCTTCAGCCACAGACTGAAGATATACAGGAGAGGTGATGGTCTAGTGGTTAAGCATTGGGCTTGAGACCACAGGATCCTCAGGTCAAATCCCATCCTGCTGTATTAAAAACTATGGTGCATGCTGTCATGCGTCTAATAAATTAATGCAGCTGTCATATCTTGAAGATAATCCAGCATCTGCCGACAGCCCTGTTTCTACCCGGTGCGTCTGGTCGGTACTGCCCAGTGTGGTGCGCGTCAGAAACAGAGTAATAAAACATTATTTTATTTTCATTTTTTATCTTGGTGGACCATGTTCCTTGTGTACAGAATGCTGATGAGTGGAATGGCTGTGGTAAATGCTGCCATGAATGAATGGAGGTTTGTGTCTCTTAACTTTTAAAGAGCCGGCTGCATCCTAATCAGCAGAGCTGACAGCGCTGAGTGGCTGCTTTCAGCTCCACCGATCAGACCTGATCAGGTCACCACAGACCTGAATAATGAAATGCTCTGATGATTTAAACTTTTAAAGCACCAGTCAACCACGATCAGGTGTAACCTGAAGGAAGTGCTGTGTGATCTGTCGGCATGGTGATCAACGACAGCCACGGCACTTTAAATGTTTAAACAGCACATTAATCAGGCATGATCACCCTGATCAATTGATCAGGTCATCTGATGATGACACCACGGTGCTTCTGTGTGTTCAGAGTGCAGCACCAGCATCTTCTGAGAAACACACCTGCAGCAGGAAAAACACAGAGGGACTTGCTTTACAATACTACGTTTCCAGCCAGGAAATATAGGATTTTCTGAGGTCAAGAATTAGTAGCTTTATGTGGATTCAGGTCCATCTGTGATGGTGAACTGGACTGAAATAAACAGGTCAGATACTCCGTGTGTGAATAAAACTGTCATTCTGCATACGGACTGCAGGTTTCAGCCAATCAGTGGCCAGCATTAATAGACGGATTTAGACTTATGAGTAAATTACAAGAAATGTCTGCCAACAATCACATAACTTACCTCCAACTTATGTATAGCATGTGCAGAGCGTATGAGTCACACGCTGGCACTCGTTGAAAATTTTCAGCATGCCCAAAGGTTTTTGAGGAGCTCAACTTATCAGGATGCAAATCAGCAAGCTTCAGTGCTTTTTAACGTGTATCACCTTGCTCTTAACTTATAAAAAAGTCTTACCCTTAACTTATTGGACTTATGCCAGCATTTTTTAATACGGTTGGCATACGCTGGATAAATCATCAAGGTGTGACGGTCTTAAAGCACTTTGAGCACCAGATGCAGATGGAAAAGTGCTATATAAATACAGTTCAATTACCATTTACAGACTGAGACCACAGAGGTGCACCACAGAAGACACAAGTCTTTCCTACCTGTGGCAATCAGACTGCATAATTCCTCCCACCTCTGCAGGGTAAACAAAGTTATTCAGAGTTATTCAGTTACTCAGAGTTATGTGCAATATTATTGAACATCTTCTGCAAAAGTCTTTAAAATATTGTTCACTGTTTACTGTCACTGTTTACTGTCCTATTTCCTTAGAGATAAATAAAGTTGATCGTATTCTTATTCTTATTCTATGTGTGGGAGTGGGTGTGAATGTGTTTGTGTGTCTATATGTGGCTCCTGTCCAGGGAGTACTCACCTCATGCAATATGACTGCTGGGATAGGCTCGAATTAATAAAACGAGCGCATGTTTTCCTTTAATTGAGGCCTCGAATTATTAAAATGTGCACACATTTTCCGTTAATTGAGCCTTCAAATTACTAAAACGAGCACACGTTTTTCTTTCGTTCAAAATGAACTCCATAATATGACCTAAATTGTTATACTCACGGCAGGGAGACGCTTCACCCTCAGCATCCTTTTTAATGTGCTTAAACTCCAGATGATGCCATGCTGGGTAGCTAGAATATTCTATATGTCCTTGTGCGCCCAAACCATACCCTGACCAGATCCATTTCTAATGGGGAAATGTATTACACAGTCTCCTGGTTTGTTGACTAATAGCCAACATTTATGTATAAAGACAATATTTAGTGCACGTTTTACAAATCATGGCCACATTTAAGTAGATCATGCCCTTGTTTTAATCAAATGATGCTTAAAATGTGCACAGAATATAATAAAATGAGCGCACAATATAATAAAACGTGCACAGAATATAATAAAACGAGCGCGCAATATAATAAAACGTGTGCACATAATATGATAAAATGAGCGCACAATATAATAAAACGTGCACACATTATAAAACGTGCACACAATATAATAAAACGTGCGCACAATAAAATAAAACGAGTGCACAATATAATAAAACATGCGCACAGTATAATAAAACGAGCGCACAATATAATAAAATGTGCGCATAATATGATAAAATGAGTGCACAATATAATAAAATGTGCACACAATATTATAAAACGAGCACACAATATAATAAAATGAGCGCACAATATAATAAAACATGCGCATAATATAATAAAATGAGCGCACAATATAATAAAACCTGCGCACAATATTATAAATGAGTGCACAATATAATAAAACGAGTGCACACAATATAATAAAACGAGTGCACAATATAATAAAACCTGCGCACAATATAATAAAACAAGTGCACAATATAATAAAACCTGCGCACAATATAATAAAACGTGTGCACAATATTATAAAACGAGTGCACAATATAATAAAATGTGTGCACAATATAAAATGTGCGCACAATAACATATAATGAGCTCACAATATAATAAAACGTGTGCACAATATTACAAAACAAGCACACAATATAATAAAACTTGTGCACAATATCATAAAATGAGTGCACAATATAATAAAACGTGCGTACATTCTCTCCACATGCAAAACATTTTGCAATGACAGTTCCAGGGCTCCGTAAAAAATATATTATCCTTACAGTTTGTAAGTCAGCTAATATGGTCAGCTGGCATTAGCTGTAGCTCCATTGAAAAATAGTTTGCAACTTCCATTTTTCCAGCTATTTAACTGCTGTGGGGATTCAGTTAGACTGTGTGGGTAAAAAGTTTTGTTCTCGGTCGCTATAGTAACTGTCCTCTAATGATGGCAACTGTAGAAATGTAGTCATTAATTCTTCCAAATCATCAAAATCCTGCAGGTAAAGCATCGCTTCTCCATTGTTGTCACATAAACCGTGCTGATGTGATGGACGCCAGCGTCTCAAAGGAGAGAAATGATCAAATGACTATCCAACCAATCGTCCAATTTTCACAACATGATACATGCTGGTGTTTACCAGACATCAAAGTTCACAAAAAGCCCATCACAGTTTTATGTCTTGGCAAGTAATCATAATAAAATTAAAGAAAATACTGTCACAGTGTGTCTGCTTCCAGTAGCTTATCACGTCAGTAATTATGCCAGTAAACACATTCAGATTTGGACGCGGACAGCAAGTAAACTGTATCCAAATTCTCTGGAAGTCGTCCCTCAGCAGCATCATTTTTGCATTTGGATTTTTGGGTCAGACATATTTTCTCAGCCTCTTTTTTGCAGATGGTGATTAAATCTTTAATTGTCGGGGGGGAGGTGGGACAGCTGAGAAAGGAGATGAAAAACTGGCAAACAGATTTTTAATTATCGCACACTAAATTAAGATACCCAAATTCAGTCTCATATCTCAGTTTGATCTATTCCTTGCTCTCTTTCTCTCTCTCGTCCAGTGCCCCCTTGCTCTCTTTCTCTCTCTCGTCCAGTGCCCCTTGGGTCTGATTATATTACTCATTCAGAGAGATCATCTGTCATTTCTTGTCACTACACATGCCCACATATAACAGTTCAGGAATTCATGGAAACGAGAGTGAGAATGGGGCATATTCTTGGATTCCACTCCGAAATACAGGAATTTCTCTCTCATGTCAGGGGAGTCTCCCTCAGCACCATATTAAAAGGCAGCTGCTTCAGTAACACAACTGAAATTTATCAAGCATGACGATGAAAAGCTGAGATGGTGCTTGTGTGCATGGCTCATTTCTGTTTTAACGTTGCCTCGCCACTTGCAGTCACATCCGTAATTATGTGGACAATGACATTTTTGGAATTTGGACCCTGTACTCCACCTGAAGCATTCTGAGTAGCTGAGGATGCAACCGACATGCTTCCCTCACCAACATATTCTCATTATACATTTTGTATACTATAACCTGAAAGGTTAAGTGCAATATTTTGTGACTTGTCCTTTCGGCTGCTCCTGTTTTGTTCAGGGTCGCCGCAGCAGATACAGCCAGATCTGCATTGGTATTTGGCACACATTTTATGCCAGATGCCCTTCCTGATGCAACTCCAGTGTAACCTGGAGAAACACACACAGCTGCTGGTGTTCCAAAGAGGTCTCCCATCCAAGAACAAGGTCTCGCACTGCATAAGGCCCCTTCACACATAACACGAAAGATGCAGAAACCAGAAGAAAATCCACAAATCCAAAATGAAATGGAGAACCACAAAACATTCTACCTGCTGTTGGAAGAGATGCACAGTCGAACAGGCATGCACGATACCGGGGTGATGGTTCCGTGCACGCTCGTGTTCACGTGCACAAAATCAGTGTGAGCACATGGAAAGTCACACACACAGCAACGGAGCCAAAAATTAATAAAACGCCACAATTTAGAATGCTTATTTCCTGTTATAAAGAGCAGATCTAGCTTCCACCTAGATGTACACTGGGAAGTAATGGAATGACATGGATTACTGTTCTCTCTTTTGTTTTACATTAATTACCTGATGCCTTCGAGCCGGTTCATGAAGAGCAGCATGCATGATGGCTGCAAAAAGAAATGGGCAAAGGTGCATCAACAAGGTATTGAGCAAAAGTTGTGAATACTTATGTACTTGTGATTTTCTATTTTTAATTATTTGGGACAAATCTCGAAAAAATTCACTTAGTCATTATGGGGTACTGTATTTAGAATTTTGAAGAAAAAATTAATTTATTCCATTTTGGAATGAGACCGTAACATAAAATGTGGCATAAGTGAGGCCCTGTGAATACTTTTTGGATGCAGTGTATGTAGCCCTGTGGTAGACTGGTGCTCTGCTCACAGTGTACCCTGTCTCATGCTCCATCACTGTTGGGATAGACGCCAGCCTCCATGACCCTTTATTGAAGTAAGCAGGTATAGAAAATGAATGAATGAATTGGTGTAAGGTCTGCACATGCACTAGACGTATGTTGCTTGTTAGATAGTTGTGTATGTGTATGAATGGATATTTCATTCCACTTGACAATTGCTTATTGTTGGTATGGATGCAGAGGTATGCCTCCACCCATACATTTTGTATGAACTATTGATTAAATCCCAGTGATTGTCTGCAAGCTGATGTGCAGTGACTGTACTGTGAAAGAGAAAGTGGCATTGATGCAATTCTTGAGTGAAGAAGATGACTCAAAGAAAATATTGTTTTTGCAACATCATTTTTCTATATATGCAAATTAACCATGTGATACATGCCATATGTGCTTTGCTACCTTGACAATAAACTCTTTGAATATGGGCATGTCAAAAATACACAGAGAAAATAAATTAAAATAAAAAAAATGAAGAACTAAATCATTCAATCAATAAATGAAATTATGGGCAACGAGCAGAGAACATTGTGAGGGGAGGGAAATGTTGTTTTAAACAGGCAGAAGGAGGACAGCCTGTCACAGTGTTTTGGTCATCAGTGTGGCCATTAAGCAGACAGTAATGGGCAATGAGACAGGCTGTTCTACTCTGGCGCCTGGCTGGCCGACCTGTGGATCACAACGCCATTATCAACGGACTGATCGTGCCATTATGACCTTGATGGACGGGAACTCTGGATGTGTCTGGAGAAGACAGAAAATGGTCACAGTGCTGCAATTTGACAGATGCAGCACAAGTTGGTGTGGCATGTGCACACTCGTGGATATGTGTGCATCCTCGTAAATAAACATGCTCATGTATTATTCTTGTTTATGGTTAACTGCGTAATAATAATAATAATACTTATTATTATTATTATTATTATTATCATCATTATGAGTCATAGTATCTCATATTACTGAGAATATATGCCCTCCCGCCACTTTAGTGTGTAACACACAGACACACAAAACGAAGTCATAAGAATGACAGTGACAGAGACAAATCAGCAACAATAATAACAAGAGGAATCAGAGGTTTCTAACGTCTGCCAAGCTGGATTGGATCACCTCCTAAATTCAGTGGAGTCTTCCATGCCCTAATATCTATCGATGTTGCACATTTGTTGAGAATCCGTGTAGTACTTTTGAAGTAATCTTTCAAAGCCTACTTATATATAAAGGGAACTCTTGATCCAGAATCTGGATCCGGGTCACCTCTAAAATGTAATGGGATCTTCTATGGCAGGAGTGGGCAATCATGTGCCATAAAGGGCCGAGACACTGCAGGTTTTCCGTGCAACCAGTCACCTCAGCAGGTGATTTCATTAATGATCAGGTGTCTCAGCAGGTGATTTCATTGACAATAAGGTGTTTATGTTCAGAGGAGAAGCTCATCAGCAACCCACCTGCTGAGGTGAATGGTTGCATGGAAAACCTGCAGTGTCTCAGCCCTCGATGCCCACCCCTGTTCTATGGCCTAATATGTATCTGTGGTGAAAATCTGATGAGAATACATGAAGTAGTTTTGAAGTAATCCTTCAAAGCCTATATAAAGGGGAACTCTTGATCCAGAATTTGGATCCAGATCATCTCCAAAATTTAATGGAGTCTTCCATGGCCTAATATGTATTCGTGGTGAAAATGTGATGAGAATCCATTAAGTAGTTTTGACATAACCCTTCAAAGCCTATATATATACACTATTTTTTTTCAGAGGACAGCTAAAAAGTCCACACCATCTGCATGCAGCGGGGACACTGAACAAGGAGAAATGTGGATGATGAAAAAATAAAAATGTTGAGTGAGAGAATGGCAGAAATGCATTCGCCACTCTGAACGCTAATAACAGTAAATGTCAACCAAGCCACTCACACCTTCCATTCCTACCTGTTTGTAGGAATCTATCTGTTTCATTTTCTGCTGCAGACTTGTTTGTCCAGGTGACTTCCTGACAGAATCAAATCAGTTTATTTTCTTTCGATGCTTAATCAGACAGCCTTCACAAGATACTCATAAAAATAAGTCATTGCTTGCTGAAGGATTTTCTCCAGAAAGGAAATAAACCAGTAAACTGGCTTGGTGGTAATTCCAATATTCTTTATACATCCCTTTCCTTTTTCTTTTTAACATTTACCTCTATTGTGCAGCCCCCCCCCCCCCCCCAAGAAAAAAAAAAAAAAAAACAAGAAAATTGCAATATTGACACCATGCCCTTTCCAGTTGCTCAATGAAAATTCATGAAGGTATATCTTATATATTATATTCCAGTTCTAAGGTGGAACTATGCTAGTATGTAAAGGTATATCTAAATATCTAAAAAGGAAGCGTAAAATAGGAGAGTAGAGCCACTTATGGGGAGGTGATGGTCTAGTGGTTAAGGTGTTGGACGTGAGACCAGAAGATCCTGGGTTCAAATCCCCGCCTCACTGGAAAATCACTAAGGGCCCTTGGGCAAGGTCTTTAATCCCCTATTGCTCCCATTGTGTAGTGAGCGCCTTGTATGGCAGCACCCTGACTTCGGGGTGAATGTGACGCATAATTGTAAAGCACTTTGAGCATCTGATGCAGATGGAAAAGCGCTATATAAATGCAGTCCATTTACTTAGGTGCCTGGTCTTGAGAACCAGGGAGAATGTCAAGAATATGACTCTTTGAATCTAAAAAATATAAATAAAAATGGAGTTTTTTTTATAGAGTCCTGCAGTTTTACCAATGGATCACTTTTTTTTTTATTATTATTTAATGCAGTTTCTATATGTGGAGTGTATTGTATTTTCATTCTCATGGAGTGAAAATACATAAGTGGTTGGTTTCATGTCTTATGTGCAACACCATGCAATTGTCTTTGAGGGACTAGTTCCTGTTACAACTGGAATTATGAGCCCCTCATCAATAAACCAAAGACTCTCTCAAGGTCCAAATTAAAAAGAAATCTTAAAACCCCATTAGGCATGTTTTGGAGCTACCTACTTGCTACCTTTGTACCAAGTTTCAGCTCACTATTATTAAAATCAGCTGACCAATGTCTCTTGGTGGCATTTTTAATATGGCTACATGCCAGCGATAAATGAAATTGAATCACAATGCCTCAAATTTTGGTGTCCTCATGGGTAGGCACAAGCACATCAAGTTTTAGCTTGCAATTATGTCCTGAGTGTAAAGATGGACTTTACACCTTTAAATACGGTCCAGGTTGCAAAGCTCAGAAATTCCGCTTTAAAGCAGGAGAAGCAAAATTATTTCCATTGATACAGTCTGAACCCACCTCCCCCCCAACTGCCAATGAATAACTAACTAAAAAATAAATATAAGAACAATACCACTCTTAGCTTTTTGATAGATAGGTAGCAAACATCACAGCAGTTGTTAATCTTGCAGTGCATTTCCTTGTGGGAGTTGGGGATTTATAGACTATTACTGTATGTCTTTGTGTGCATCTACAGAGTGCCCAGGCCAAAGAGACAAAATGTGTGGTCTGTATGATGAGGGGCTGTCAGCAATACAATCATTTTGTGCAACACTCAGCAAGAGACAAACTCAAACTCACTCCTCATTCTGATGGAATGGAATCAGGAAACTGTGCGAGACTTAGACCTGGGCTCATTGTCTCAAACGTTTAATCATGGCACACAGCCAAGTTCAAAGATTCTCTCTCATCATTCATGAGGTCACAGGACAGAGGTGTTTGGCAATGCTGATACCTTTGCAGGAGAATGAGGCTCAAACTGTTTAGGAACCTGGTGCTTGTTGCTTAACTGTGTGGTTTTGAGACATTAAAGATGGGGATTTTTACAGTTTTCCAAGATTTTTACTGACTTTGATCTTTGAACTATGATCTTGAAAATTTAATCACTTCTTGCCTATCAGGATTTGAATTTTCAGTAAAAGTTTCATAATGATGTATGAAATAATGTGGGCTCCAGGGGGTTCAAAAACAAACAGACAAAAAGACAAACGTGCAAAAACTTCAATGGCAGAGGTAATTATAAAGTGTATCATGCTATGGCCACAAATATCCATTTCAGAAGCCCACAGATTTCAGATATTTTGAAAAAACATTAAAAATCAAATCAAATCAATTTCATTTATATAGCGCCAAATCACAACAAACAGTTGCCCCAAGGCGCTTCATATTGCAAGGCAAAGCCATACAATAATTACAGAAAAACCCCAACTGTCAAAACGACCCCCTGTGAGCAAGCACTTGGCGACAGTGGGAAGGAAAAACTCCCTTTTAACAGGAATAAACCTCCAGCAGAACCAGTCTTCTGCTGGGACTGGTTGGGGCTGAGGGAGAGAACCAGGAAAAAGACATGCTGTGGAGGGGAGCAGAGATCAATCACCAATGATTAAATGCAGAGTGGTGCATACAGAGCAAAAAGAGAAAGAAACACTCAGTGCATCATGGGAACCCCCCAGCAGTCTAAGTCTATAGCAGCATAACTAAGGGATGGTTTAGGGTCACCTGATCCAGCCCTAACTATAAGCTTTAGCAAAAAGGAAAGTTTTAAGCCTAATCTTAAGTCCCTAAGATAAGATGGGACCTGATTATTCAAAACCTTATAAGTAAGAAGAAGAATTTTAAATTCTATTCTAGAATTAACAGGAAGCCAATGAAGAGAGGCCAATATGGGTGAGATATGCTCTCTCCTTCTAGTCCCCGTTAGTACTCTAGCTGCAGCATTTTGAATTAACTGAAGGCTTTTCAGGGAACTTTTAGGACAACCTGATAATAATGAATTACAATAGTCCATGCATACATTAGTTTTTCAGCATCACTCTGAGACAAGACCTTTCTAATTTTAGAGATATTGCGCAAATGCAAAAAAGTAGTCCTACATATTTGTTTAATATGCGCATTGAATGACATATCCTGATCAAAAATGACTCCAAGATTTCTCACAGTATTACTAGAGGTCAGGGTAATGCCATCCAGAGTAAGGATCTGGTTAGACACCATGTTTCTAAGATTTGTGGGGCCAAGTACAATAACTTCAACAGTATCAAAAGCAGCACTGAGGTCTAACAGAACAAGCACAGAGATGAGTCCACTGTCTGAGGCCATAAGAAGATCATTTGTAACCTTCACTAATGCTGTTTCTGTACTATGATGAATTCTAAACCCTGACTGAAACTCTTCAAATAGACCATTCCTCTGCAGATGATCAGTTAGCTGTTTTACAACTACCCTTTCAAGAATGTTTGAGAGAAAAGGAAGGTTGGAGATTGACCTATAATTAGCTAAGATAGCTGGGTCAAGTGATGGCCTTTTAAGTAATGGTTTAATTACTGCCACCTTAAAAGCCTGTGGTACATAGCCAACTAATAAAGACAGATTGATCATATTTAAGATTGAAGCATTAATTAATGGTAGGGCTTCCTTGAGCAGCCTGGTAGGAATGGGGTCTAATAGACATGTTGATGGTTTAGAGGAAGTAACTAATGAAAATAACTCAGACAGAACAATCGGAGAAAAAGAGTCTAACCAAATACCGGCATCACTGAAAGCAGCCAAAGAGAACAATATGTCTTTGGGATGGTTATGAGTAATTTTTTCTCTAATAGTTAAAATTTTATTAGCAAAGAAAGTCATGAAGTCATTACTAGTTAAAGTTAAAGGAATACTCGGCTCAATAGAGTTCTGACTCTTTGTCAGCCTGGCTACAGTGCTGAAAAGAAACCTGGGGTTGTTCTTATTTTCTTCAATTAGTGATGAGTAGTAAGATGTCCTAGCTTTACGGAGGGCTTTTTTTATAGAGCAACAGACTCTTTTTCCAGGCTAAGTGAAGATCTTCTAAATTAGTGAGACGCCATTTCCTCTCCAACTTACGGGTTATCTGCTTTAAGCTGCGAGTTTGTGAGTTATACCACAGAGTCAGGCACTTCTGATTTAAGGCTCTCTTTTTCAGAGGAGCTACAGCATCCAAAGTTGTCCTCAATGAGGATATAAAACTATTGACGAGATAATCTATCTCACTCACAGAGTTTAGGTAGCTACTCTGCCCTGTGTTGGTATATGGCATTGGAGAACATGAAGGAATCATATCCTTAAACCTAGTTACAACGCTTTCTGAAAGACTTCTACTGTAATGAAACTTATTCCCCACTACTGGGTAGTCCATCAGAGTAAATGTAAATGTTATTTAGAAATGATCAGACAGAAGGGGGTTTTCAGGGAATACTGTTAAGTCTTCAATTTCCATACCATAAGTCAGAACAAGATCTAAGGTATGATTAAAGTGGTGGGTGGACTCATTTACATTTTGAGTAAAGCCAATCGAGTCTAACAGTAGATTAAATGCAGTGTTGAGGCTGTCATTCTCAGCATCTGTGTGGATGTTAAAATCGCCCACTATAATTATCTTATCTGAGCTAAGCACTAAGTCAGACAAAAGGTCAGAAAATTCACAGAGAAACTCACAGTAACGACCAGGAGGACGATAGATAACAACAAATAAAACTGGTTTTTGGGACTTCCAATTTGGATGGACAAGACTAAGAGACAAGCTTTCAAATGAATTAAAGCTCTGTCTGGGTTTTTGATTAAAAACTGCAATTTAGAACTAAATATAATCACAAATGCTATTTCTGGTTCTTGATCACAAAGTAATTTTGCACCTGACTCCAGGACACCTTTATTATTATTATTATTATTATTATTATTGTTATTATATATTTTTTTTTGATGGAGAATTAAATCAACAAACGTCTTGTGGCTATAAGCCTGTCTCACCAACCTCCAAGACCCCAATTCTGACTTTGAATTCATGTACTGTGTGACAACAAAATCCATCATCTCTTTTACATTCCATCAAGATGATTGATTTGCGTGTCAGCAGCAGAGACATTTTGGAGTGAAATGGCCTTTTTTCCCAATGCAGGCCGACTGTGCCCTTATATACTGACCTTTTGTCCAATCCATTAATTATCTTCTTTAACAAAAAACTAATTTACTCAAACTGCATAAAAAGCTAGGGGTCACTGGAATTGGGGTTGTACTTAAGTGCTGATAATCATCCCACAAATTTGTCAAACTGAATGACCAAAACCTTAAAACTGACAATTATATGGGCATTTGTAAGGATGAAAGTCTGCTAAAATACTCGTGTTGTCCTAAAAATGTCCCACCTAAGATGACAACACTCAACATGATAACAACACAATGCTGCATCAGATCTCAGTAAAAACTGCTTACATCTTAGAATGTATGCCATTAGCAATCTTGCATCTGTTGCTGAAGCACAGGTTGTTGCTGCGCTTGCTTTTATATGCACAGGGAAAAAGGTGCTGTGGCAGCCTTTACCGGTGTCACAATTGAGTCCCTGCTGCAATAAAGGGGAACTCAAGAGGCTTTGGTTCTATCACTAGTCATTAACCAGAGCAACACAGGGTGTTGTCAACACCGGCCTTTCGAGGGCATGTGCCAGGAGTACTCAGTGGAGTTGCTGGCTCAGATGAATAAAATGTTAAATGTTGCATTTGTATAGTGCTTTTCCATCTGAACAGAAGCAACATGCTTTACAGTGAAGCCTTACATTCACACACACACAAACCAATGTCAGAGTATTGCCATACAAAGTGCTCACGACACAATGGGGACAACTTGGGGAGTATGGAGCTTGACCAAGGGCCCAGAGTGAAAAAAAAAAAAAATCAGGTATGACTTGAGTCGGGATGGGTATTGATAAGATTTTATCGCAGCACTGTTGCCTCACAGCAAGAAGGTCATTTGTGGTTTGTGGTTGGCTCTCACTGCAGTATTGTATCACTTCCTATTTCGGAGCACAGCAGTGCTTTGCTGTATCTGTTAGCTGTTTAATCTGCGCAGTTAGATTGATCTAGTTAACTAGATAACAATTTGTTTCACAGTGTAACCTTCACATGCCTTAACTAAAGCACTCCCTCTGCTGAATCACCTCTAAATTATTTACACATTATTCACTTTGTGTGTTTTTAGGAATCCGCTAGCTTAGCACAGCTACTAACTCTTAGCCGGTTTAGCATGGCGGCTTCTCCTGTCTCTCCCGCACTTTTCTGCTCTGGGTGTGAAATGTTTAGTTATTCCTCGGCCTCCTTTAGCAGTAATGGTACTTGTAATAAGTGTAGCTTATTCGTAGCTTTGGAGGCCAGGCTGGGCGAATTGGAGACTCGGCTCCGCACCGTGGAAAATTCCTACAGCTAGCCAGGCCCCTGTAGTCGGTGCGGACTAAGGTAGCTTAGCCGCCGTTAGCTTCCCTCTGGCAGATCCCGAGCAGCCGGGAAAGCAGGCCGACTGGGTGACTGTGAGGAGGAAGCGTAGTCCTAAACAGAAGCCCCGTGTACACCGCCAACCCGTTCACATCTCTAACCGTTTTTCCCCACTCGGTGAGACACCCACCGAGGAACAAACTCTGGTTATTGGCGACTCTGTTTTGAGAAATGTGAAGTTAGCGACACCAGCAACCATAGTCAAATGTCTTCCGGGGGCCAGAGCAGGCGACATTGAAGGAAATTTGAAACTGCTGGCTAAGGCTAAGCGTAAATTTGGTAAGATTGTAATTCACGTCGGCAGTAATGACACCCGGTTATGCCAATTAGAGGTCACTAAAATTAATATTGAATCGATGTGTAACTTTGCAAAAACAACGTCGGACTCTGTAGTTTTCTCTGGGCCCCTCCCCATCGGACCGGGAGTGACTTGTTTAGCCGCATGTTCTCCCTGAATTGCTGGCTGTCTGAGTGGTGTCCAAAAAATGAGGTGGGCTTCATAGATAATTGGCAAAGCTTCTGGGGAAAACCTGGTCTTGTTAGGAGAGACGGCATCCATCCCACTTTGGATGGAGCAGCTCTCATTTCTAGAAATCTGGCCAATTTTCTTAAATCCTCCAAACCGTGACTATGCAGGGTTGGGACCAGGAAGCAGAGTTGTAGTCTTACACACCTCTCTGCAGCTTCTCTCCCCCTGCCATCCCCTCATTACCCCATCCCTGTAGAGACGGTGCCTGCTCCCAGACCACCAATAACCAGCAAAAATCTATTTAAGCATAAAAATTCAAAAAGAAAAAATGATATAGCACCTTCAACTGCACCACAGACTAAAATAGTTAAATGTGGTCTATTAAACTTTAGGTCTCTCTCTTCTAAGTCCCTGTTAGTAAATGATATAATAATTGATCAACATATTGATTTATTCTGCCTTACAGAAACCTGGTTACAGCAGGATGAATATGTTAGTTTAAATGAGTCAACACCCCCGAGTACACTAACTGCCAGAATGCTCGTAGCACGGGCCGAGGCGGAGGATTAGCAGCAATCTTCCATTCCAGCTTATTAATTAATCAAAAAACCAGACAGAGCTTTAATTCATTTGAAAGCTTGACTCTTAGTCTTGTCCATCCAAATTGGAAGTCCCAAAAACCAGTTTTATTTGTTATTATCTATCATCCACCTGGTCGTTACTGTGAGTTTCTCTGTGAATTTTCAGACCTTTTGTCTGACTTAGTGCTTAGCTCAGATAAGATAATTATAGTGGGCGATTTTAACATCCACACAGATGCTGAGAATGACAGCCTCAGCACTGCATTTAATCTATTATTAGACTCAATTGGCTTTGCTCAAAATGTAAATGAGTCCACCCACCACTTTAATCATATCTTGGTATGGAAATTGAAGACTTAACAGTATACCCTGAAAACCCCCTTCTGTCTGATCATTTCTTAATAACATTTACATTTACTCTGAAGGACTACCCAGCAGTGGGGAATAAGTTTCATTACAGTAGAAGTCTTTCAGAAAGCGCTGTAACTAGGTTTAAGGATATGATTCCTTCTTTATGTTCTCCAATGCCATATACCAACAAAGGGCAGAGTAGCTACCTAAACTCTGTGAGTGAGATAGATTATCTCGTCAATAGTTTTATATCCTCATTGAGGACAACTTTGGATGCTGTAGCTCCTCTGAAAAAGAAAGTCTTAAATCAGAAGTGCCTGACTCCGTGGTATAACTCACAAACTCGCAGCTTAAAGCAGATAACCTGTAAGTTGGAGAGGAAATGGAGTCTCACTAATTTAGAAGATCTTCACTTAGCCTGGAAAAAGAGTCTGTTGCTCTATAAAAAAAGCCCTCTGTAAAGCTAGGACATCTTAGTACTCATCACTAATTGAAGAAAATAAGAACAAAACCAGGTTTCTTTTCAGCACTGTAGCCAGGCTGACAAAGAGTCAGAGCTCTACTGAGCCGAGTATTCCTTTAACTTTAACTAGTAATGACTTCAAGACTTTCTTTGCTAATAAAATTTTAACTATTATAGAAAAAATTACTCAGACACAACAATCGGAGAGAAAGAGTCTAACCAAATACTGGCATCACTGAAAGCAGCCAAAGACAACGATATGTCTTTGGGATGGTTAAGTCTGAGTTATTTTCATTAGTTACTTCCTCCAAACCATCAACATGTCTATTAGACCCCATTCCTACCAGGCTGCTCAAGGAAGCCCTACCATTATTTAATGCTTCGATCTTAAATATGATCAATCTATCTTTATTAGTTGGCTATGTACCACAGGCTTTTAAGGTGGCAGTAATTAAACCATTACTTAAAAAGCCATCACTTGACCCAGCTCTCTTAGCTAATTATAGGTCAATCTCCAATCTTCCTTTTCTCTCAAAAATTCTTGAAAGGGTAGTTGTAAAACAGCTAACTGATCATCTGCAGAGGAATGGTCTATTTGAAGAGTTTCAGTCAGGTTTTAGAATTCATCATAGTACAGAAACAGCATTAGTGAAGGTTACAAATGATCCTCTTATGGCCTCAGACAGTGGACTCATCTCTGTGGTTGTTCTGTTAGACCTCAGTGCTGCTTTTGATATTGTTGACCATAAAATTTTATTACAGAGATTAGAGCATGCCATAGGTATTAAAGCCACTGCGCTGTCGTGGTTTGAATCATATTTATCTAATAGATTACAATTTGTTCATGTAAATGGGGAATCTTCTTCCACAAGGTTCTGTGCTAGGACCAATTTTATTCACTTTATACATGCTTCCCTTAGGTGGTGTTATTAGACGGAATTGCTTAAATTTTCATTGTTACGCAGATGATACCCAGCTTTATCTATCCATGAAGCCAGAGGACACACACCAATTAGCTAAACTGCAGGATTGTCTTACAGACATAAAGACATGGATGACCTCTAATTTCCTGCTTTTAAACTCAGATAAAACTGAAGTTATTGTACTTGGCCCCACAAATCTTAGAAACATGGTGTCTAACCAGATCCTTACTCTGGATGGCATTACCCTGACCTCTAGTAATACTGTGAGAAATCTTGGAGTCATTTTTGATCAGGATATGTCATTCAATGCGCATATTAAACAAATATGTAGGACTGCTTTTTTGCATTTGCGCAATATCTCTAAAATTAGAAAGGTCTTGTCTCAGAGTGATGCTGAAAAACTAATTCATGCATTTATTTCCTCTAGGCTGGACTATTGTAATTCATTATTATCAGGTTGTCCTAAAAGTTCCCTTAATTCAAAATGCTGCAGCTAGAGTACTAACGGGGACTAGAAGGAGAGAGCATATCTCACCCATATTGGCCTCTCTTCATTGGCTTCCTGTTAATTCTAGAATAGCATTTAAAATTCTTCTTCTTACTTATAAGGTTTTGAATAATCAGGTCCCATCTTATCTTAGGGACCTCATAGTACCATATCACCCCAATAGAGCGCTTCGCTCTCAGACTGCAGGCTTACTTGTAGTTCCTAGGGTTTGTAAGAGTAGAATGGGAGGCAGAGCCTTCAGCTTTCAGGCTCCTCTCCTGTGGAACCAGCTCCCAATTCAGATCAGGGAGACAGACACCCTCTCTACTTTTAAGATTAGGCTTAAAACTTTCCTTTTTGCTAAAGCTTATAGTTAGGGCTGTATCAGCTGACCCTGAACCATCCCTTAGTTATGCTGCTATAGACTTAGACTGCCGGGGGGTTCCCATGATGCACTGTATGCTCTGTATGCACCACTCTGCATTTAATCATTAGTGATTGATCTCTGCTCCCCTCCACAGCATGTCTTTTTCCTGGTTCTCTCCCTCAGCCCCAACCAGTCCTAGCAGAAGACTGCCCCTCCCTGAGCCTGGTTCTGCTGGAGGTTTCTTCCTGTTAAAAGGGAGTTTTTCCTTCCCACTGTCGCCAAGTGCTTGCTCACAGGGGGTCGTTTTGACCGTTGGGGTTTTTACGTAATTATTGTATGGCCTTGCCTTACAATATAAAGCGCCTTGAGGCAACTGTTTGTTGTGATTTGGAGCTATATAAATAAAATTGATTGATTGATTGATTGATATCAAGACCATTATCAATTCCCCTTACCGATCCAATTCCTGATCGATTTCCTTATCAATACCTCTTGTGATTTTTTTGTGTACTCTTCTTCTTTGTCTTTTGGCTGTTCCCGTTAGGGGTCGCCACAGCAGATCAATCGTTTCCATCTCACCCTGTCCTCTGTATCTTCCTCTGTCACACCAACCACCTGCATGTCCTCTCTCAGCACATCCATAAACCTCCTCTTTGGTCTCCCTCTTCTCCTCCTGCCTGGTGGCTCCATCCTCAGCATCCTTCTCCCTATATACCCTGGGTCCCTCCTCTGCACATGTCCAAACCATCGCAATCTCGCCTGTCTGACTTTGTCTCCAAACCATCCCACCTGGGCTGTCCCTCTGATATGTTCATTCCTAATCTTGTCCATTCTTGTCACTCCCAAAGAGAATCTCAACATCTTCAGCTCTGCCACCCCCATCTCTGCCTCCTGTCTTTTTGTTAGTGCCACTGTCTCTAAACCATACAACATAGCTGGTCTCACTACTGTTTTGTAAACTTTCCCCTTCACTCTTGCTGATATTCTTCAGTCACAAATCACTCCTGCCACCTTTCTCCACCCACTCCACCCTGCCTGCACTCTCTTCTTCACCTCTCTACCACACTCTCCATTACTTTGAACAGTTGACCCCAAATATTTAAACTCATCTTACTTTCAGCACTTCTACTCCTTGTAACTGCACTATTCCACTGAGCTCCCTCTCATTCACACACATGTACTCAGTCTTGCTTCTACTGACTTTCATTCCCCTTCTCTCCAAAGCATATCTCCACTTCTCCAGACTAGACTCAACTTGCTCTCTACTCTCACTACAGATCACAATGTCATCTGCAAACATTATAGTCCATGGGGACTCCTGTCTGATCTCATCTGTCAACCTGTCCATCACCACTGCAAACAAGAAAGGACTCAGAGCTGATCCTTGGTGTAATCCCACCTCCACCTTGAATGAGTCTGTCATTCCGACTGCGCATCTCACTGCTGTCACACTATTTTTGTACATGTCCTGCACTACCCTAACATACTTCTCTGCCACTCCAGACTTCCTCATACAATGCCACAGCTCTTCTCTTGGCACCCTATCATAAGCTTTTTCTAAGTCCACAAACACACAATGTAACTCTTTCTGTCCTTCTCTGTAGTTTTCCAACAGTATTCTCAGAGCAAACATTGCATCTAGGTTTTACAGGTTTTCTGTGTCAACAACATTTTATTGAGTCTTAAACTAAATAAACATGAAATTGGTCACTGGATGATTAAACTCTGGACATAATAAACTCTATGTGGTGGATCCTTGGTCTCTGGACATAAATAGAAATAAACAAAATCTGTAGTTTTTGTCAAAAGCATTTCCTTTCAGACATTATTGGCATGAATGTCTTTCCATACCTCTGAGCTGAGCTTAGCTGGCTGCGCTGCATGTCAGGATGTAATTCATAAAGAATGCAGGATGTCTCATTTTGGGAGAAAAAAAAATGTTTTAGTCAATTGTAGTTTACTGTCTGTATTACAGCATTTGGAAAGAGGTGTAATTTTATTTAAAGCAGCAATACGTTTTGAAGTTATCAATTCCGACCAGACTCTGTCTCGGCAGAGAGGTGTGCAGCGTTTGGAGCTGTGCCAAAGGAAGGGAGGATGATTCTTGTTTCTTGACTACAACAAGACGAGAGTCCCAGTTAGTGACTTTAATCCACACAAAAGTCACTCACGATTAACATATGTTAATGGCTTTGACAGGGGTTAAGAAGCAAACTTTCCGCTTCTGAAGAGCAGTGAATCAAAGAACCAACGAGCCAGCAGAGCGAAGCACTGCTTCATTGGTTCACGCTTCAAAGTGGAGTCATGCTGCAGAAGCAGTTGATTATAGACCTGCTGCAGCGTCTGTAATCAACGTAGAGAAATGATCATTTTCCTGAAAACACCCTCAAAAACAATGGCTGCTCTGAAGGACTGATAAGAGAATGGTTAAGCAAAAAGACTATTGATATCGGTGGATCGAATCATTTCTTAGCGATACCTGAAAAGAACCAGTTCTCGATATCCAACCTGGACTTGAGTAGGTAGATGTGGAAAACTTGCAGGGTAAGTGATCTCCTGGAACAGAGGTAGTGACCCCTGTGCTGTGATTTATTTAAAAGTGGTGTCTTTCAGTTCTTGATTGGCTGAGCACAACTGATAGAATTAAGTTCCTGGAAGTGGAACAGGGAGAGTTAGAAAACATGCAGGACCAGGGTTGGGCACAGCTGTACTACCATCACCTCCCTTCCTTCCAAACGAAGACATATTTATGTGGCCATAAAACTGCACTATTTGGTGATAGGTGAGTCTGACATATATACATACATACATATAATGTAACTTTTAAATGGACTGCATTTATATAATGCTTTTCCATCTGCATCAGATGCTCAAAGCGCTTTACAATTATGCCTCACATTCACCCCAATGTCAGGGTGCTGCCATACAAGGTGCTCACTACACACCGGGAGCAATAGGGGATTAATGGCCTTGCCCAAGGGCCCTTAGTGATTTTCCAGTCAGGCAGGAACTTTTGACCTGGTCCTTTCTGTATGGGTTTTGCATGTTATCATCACATTTGTGTAGATTCACTCTGGGTGCACTGGCGTACTACCATTAAAAATGTACAGGTTTGGTGAACAGGTGACTAAACTCACTGTAGATTAAATGGGGTTGGAAGTTTGTCTATATGTGTGCCTAGTTAAGGACTGGTGGCCTGTCCAGGGTATATTCTTGCCCAATGACCACTGGGATAGGATTCAGTACCCCTTCATCCTGTAGTAAGTGGATGAAGAAAATGGATGGAAACACTGCTTGCCTGCGTGCTTGTATACATTATAGTGGCTATGGTTATGTCTCTTGTGACTGCTGACATATATTAGCATTCTATTTCCCAGGACTTCTCTAAACAGCTGTGATTGCCATTTTGTGTTGTTCCCACCCCTATCAAACATATACTACCGGATACCTGTTCAATAAATTAATGAATTCACTCATTTATTCATTGTCTATGCCTGCTTATTCCAATTAAGGGTCACAGAGGTGCTGGAGCCTATCCCTGTGGTCACTGGGCAAAAGACGGGGTACACCCTGGACAGGCTGCCAGTCTATCGCATGGCCACATATAGAGAAAGAAGAACATTCACACCTTTCAGTATTTAATAATTTAGTAATTAAGTGGAGCAATGTAGGCTGTGCATAATGAACTGTGAACATAAGTCAGACCACACAGACAGAGCGAAAATAGAAGGACTGCATTTTCATATCTCTTTTCCATCTAGCAAATTTTCAAATTGCTTTACAATGATGCGTCATGTTCTTAAAGCTGGGTAAACAGAGACAATACAGATTTAATATTGTATTCAAGGACACAAACAGGTAGCATGGGACTCCATCTTGACACGCCAGCTCCATATCTACTATTCCATTTTTTGTTTTATGTGTCATCAGCATGGAGTTTGCCTCAACAAGTCCATATGGTCACACCTTAATATTTAACAATGCTACTGTGTTGTGAAAGAGGTGAAATATGTACATTGTGTAAGATATATACTATATTATATATGTAACTTAGTCAGTTGACAGGGTTGTAGACTTTGTACTGATTGTGATGATATGGGTGAGCCATGACTGGGTGAGCCATTACCTTGTCTCTCACCACAATATCTGAGTGGTATGGTCTTCCCATGATGAATCGTTTCAGGAAATCAAAGTGAGTCTGCAGGATATGGATGTCAGGATTCAGGACCTCATACACAGTTCTGGATGTCAGACTTTGCCTAGTTGGTTCAGAGAGGCCTCATGTGTGTCTCCAGTTCTTAACTGCAAAAATATAGGAGCATTACCCATGTGACTGAAGGGGAATGAGGCATTGTAAGTAGTGGAAATCAATTACATTTTAAATTCAGCATTCATTGAAATTGGTGTGAATTCCAGGTATTCTACTGTAAGATTTTCAATGCTATTATTCTTCCCTTGTCACTGTGTATTTTGTCTTCTTGTGCCCTTACTGATTTTCCAGTCAGGCTTGGCTTTTAACCAAGAATCCTCTGGTCTCAACCCAACACTTTAACCATTAGACCATCACCTCCCCTAAAAGCTCTGGCCTTTGTGTCTGGAGTTTTTCTAACTGCAAAATGACATTGACGTTGTTGGGGTTGCACGATCAATTTGGTCTCAAAGTAAAACTGCAGCAGCTTCCCATTTTGCTCAGTTTTAAGTGGCATCCTCATTGGATCAGTCTCAAACTACATCAGAAGAAATTCTGAAAACATGTCTTGATGTCATACAGTGCCAAGAAATATCCCCACCTTGGTATGTCAAAGCATCTTTCAGTTATGCCACATCCGTGTTATACATCAAAAATTAAAACTGCTGGGCCTACGGTTAAAACAGTGAGAACATGGCCCGAGGGGGCCATTCCTGAGCTCCAGGACTGCTTTCACCACACAAACTGGGATGTACTTGAGGGCCAGGGCACGCTGTCATGTGAATCCCTGGATGAATACACTACAACAGTGCTGGACTACATCAACTTTTGTGTGGACTATGTAATATCTTGGAAGCAAATAATGTGTTTCCAAAACAGAAACCTTGGTTGGCACATGACTTACAACAGCTACTGATAGTGAGGGATGCAGCATACAGGTCTGGGACACCAACGCCTACAGTGCTGGCAGGACTGCATTGAGGAAAGGCATCAAATTTGCCAAACAAGGATACAAATGGCAGATTGAGGACAAATTTAACAATTCTTCAAGCTCCCGACAGGTGTGGGAGGGCATTAAGGCTGTCATGGACTATAGGAAATCGACTGTTGTCCAACCCTGGCTGAGGAGTTAAATCTTTTCTATGCCCATTTTGACAGGGATAACACAGGCCCAGTATTGCCTCCCCTCCCCTCTACTGACACCACCCCAGTCCTGAGCACGCATGAAGTGAGACTCCGCCTGCATAACATCAATCCCTGGTAAGCAGCCAGACCAGACAGGGTGCTGGGACAGATGCTAAATGACTGTGCAGATGAGCGAGCAGAAGTCCTCACCACCATCTACAACATGTCATCATCCACGTCATGGGTCCCAGTCTGCTTCAAAGCAGCAACAATTGTTCCTGTTCCCAAACAGTCGAATGTCACATGTCTAAACAACTACAGACCTGTAGCTCTCACCCCCATACCAGCTAAATGTCCCGAGAGGCTGGTTATCAAGCATATCAAGAAAGCAGTACCACAAACACTCGACCCGTACCTATTTGCATACAGGGAGAACAGGTCAACAGATGATGCCATATCTATTGTAATTCACACTCTACTAGAACACTTACAGTGGAAAAAAAAAAAACACTTATGCTAGGCTGCTCTTTGTTGACACCAGCTTTTAATACAATCTGACAGAACAAACTCCTATCCAAACTACAACATCTTGGACTGAACATGACATTGTGCAATTGGTTTTGGACTTCCTGACAAATTACTCACAGCATGTTAGAGTTGGCAAGCACACTTCATCAACCCTTCTCATCAACAAGCCCCCTAAGCTTGTGTGCTTAGTCCATTACACTACACGCTCTCCCTACTAATCTCATCGTCAAATTTGCAGACGATGCCATAGTGTTTGGGCTCATGAACAACAACGACAAGGCTGCTTACAGAAGTGAGGTACAGCATCTGGTATCATGGTGTGAGAACCATGGTGGCCCTTAACATCAAAAAGACAAAGGAAATGATTGTGGATTTCCAAAAGTCAGGCCAATCCATCCTGCTCCACTCTCCATTGAGAGTGAGGTGGTGGAGAGAGTCACACAATTCATGTTCCTGGGTGTGACTGTGTCAGAGGACCTGATCTGGAACACTAACACCACCTCAGCTGTGAGAAAGTCCCAACAATGCCAAAACAGCGGAGAGAATCATCAGGACCAGTCTCCCAGAAATCAGCACCATCTACAACACCCGCTGTCTGAAGCGGGTACACAACATCTTGCGTGACCAGCATCATCCTGCATATCACCTGTTCCACCTGCTGCCCCCCGTGAGGAGATACAGGTCCATCCACGCCAGAACCACCAGATTGGCCAACAGCCTCTACCCTCAGGCAGCGAGGCTATTAAATGAACTATCCCCCTCCTCTTGGCCCCTCATCCATCTTCAGACACCATATTCCACCACAACAATAACTGTGAACTAGGTCTTGCATTGCTGCATCTCTCACACAGCATTCCACTCACCTCTGTCTACTGGCTCCCTGTTTTGGCTCACACAGAGGATGGCAGCTGAAGATAGCACTACTGCAATTTAGCGCAAAACTTTTATTCTGCTGCTGCACTTCTCTGGGCATTAATGTCATATGCACTACTTACAATTTCTAAGTATACTTCTATGTTAGTAAAACGTTTATCTAAATTATCTCTATTTATAACTGTGCTATTATGACAATCACAAATAAAATATTGATTGATTGATTGATATCTGAAACAAAAACACAGAATTCAGATAAGCCATTGCAGAATTAGAATCAAATGATTTTGTGGCACTTTTTTGGGACACTCTGTATACCACTATCACAGCAATTATTTATTTATTTATTTATTTATTGGGGGGTTTTTTTTGGGGGGGGGGGTCAGAATAGCATACAGGTCACTGTTAATTGGAAATTGTGGGATCTTGAATAGTGCACAACAATGAAACACAACAATGTGAAATTTTGGGTGTTATTGTATGGATATTTCATACAAAGGAGGATGTCTGCTCATGTTATACTCCAAGGACAAATGGCACATTAATTTTCATTGATGGTGTGTAATGTATTGCTCATCAGTGTGAGGTACAACTGCCAAGGTTAGGTTTGCACAAAATCATTGTTGCTGCCATCATTTCTAGCAATAACCAATTCTGGTGAAATTGCCTGCAAAGCAAAAGTTTCAAGCATGCTCAAGGTCAACTTACTAAAACCTTGGATCTTACCTCAGTCGCAACATCTCCATTGTGACATGGCATGGATTTTTGTACAACCTTGCCATAATACACTACATAATAATGTGTCATGTTCTGTATGATTAGCATTAAATTAATTTCACACAGGAGAATTTTGAAGAGAAAAAGAAACTGATGTTTTAAAAAAGTTCTATTCAAACAAACCAAACGTGAACAATATTGGACAGACAAAAACATTTTCCTACAAACTGTAGCAAAATTATCTATTGTTAAATGTGAAAGTAGTTACATATTTTACCTACTTACATTTATTCCAAATGGGATATTTAAAAATTTTCATCATCCAGATAGTTTGGCATCATGGTACTTTATGAGTAAAATACAGTCAAACAAATGTAGAACAGCTCAGAAATGTAGCAACTGAAAGATGATTTAATAATAATAATAATAATAATAATAATAAATTCTGTGATTAAAGCTAAGATCAACAGGGAGCCATCTACATGTTTTAACACTGGAAAGGCTCCGCTCCAAATGCGTTAACTAAGCTATGATGCTTGTCACCACAGATTTGATCAATGCTTGGATTTTAAAGTCTCTTTAAAATGTCACATTTGCTTAGTGTAATATTAGTCACCAGGCAGAGCCCAGGCCTTTAGGGCCCCTTCAGACAGTGCTTTTATGTACAACTCAAGGGCAAGAAGGATCCATGTTCACTTTTGACCTGGCGCTTCCTGTGTGGAGTCTGCATATTTCCTCACATTTGTGTGGGATCCCTCCAGCTTCATCCCACTTCCAAGGACATATAGGACAGGTAAAATGGTGACTCCAAATTGGTGGTAGGTGTGAGTGAAAGTGTGACTGTGTTTGTCTGTCTTTATGTTAGCTAGCAGCTAGCCAGGCCCCTGTAGTCGGTGCGGACCAAGGTAGCTTAGCCGCCGTTAGTTCCCCCCTGGCAGACCCCGTGCAGTCGGGAAGGCAGGCTGACTGGGTGACTGTGAGGAGGAAGCGTAGCCCTAAACAGAAGCCCCGTGTACACCGTCAACCCGTTCACATCTCTAACCGTTTTTCCCCACTCGACGATACACTCGCCGAGGATCAAACTCTGGTTATTGGCGACTCTGTTTTGAGAAATGTGAAGTTAGCGACACCAGCAACCATTGTCAATTGTCTTCCGGGGGCCAGAGCAGGCGACATCGAAGGACATTTGAAATTGCTGGCTAAGGCTAAGCGTAAATTTGGTAAGATTGTAATTCACGTCGGCAGTAATGACACTCGGTTACGCCAATCGGAGGTCACTAAAATTAACATTGAATCGGTGTGTAACTTTGCAAAAACAATGTCGGACTCTGTTGTTTTCTCTGGGCCCCTCCCCAATCAGACCGGGAGTGACATGTTTAGCCGCATGTTCTCCTTGAATTGCTGGCTGTCTGAGTGGTGTCCAAAAAATGAGGTGGGCTTCATTGATAATTGGCAAAGCTTCTGGGGAAAACCTGGTCTTGTTAGGAGAGACGGCATCCATCCCACTTTAGAGGGAGCAGCTCTCATTTCTAGAAATCTGGCCAATTTTTTGGGATCCTCCAAACTGTGACTGTCTAGCGTTGGGACCAGGAGGCAGAGCTGTGGTCTTATACACCTCTCTGCAGCTTCTCTCCCCCTGCCATCCCCCTATTACCCCATCCCCGTAGAGACGGTGCCTGCTCCCAGACCACCAATAACTAGCAAAATCTATTTAAGCATAAAAATTCAAAAGAAAAAATAATATAGCACCTTCAATTGCACCACAGACTAAAACAGTTAAATGTGGTCTATTAAACATTAGGTCTCTTTCTTCTAAGTCCCTGTTGGTAAATGATATAATAATTGATCAACGTATTGATTTATTCTGCCTAACAGAAACTTGGTTACAGCAGGATGAATATGTTAGTTTAAATGAGTCAACACCCCCGAGTCACACTAACTGTCAGAATGCTCGTAGCACGGGCCGGGGCGGAGGATTAGCAGCAATCTTCCATTCCAGCTTATTAATTAATCAAAAACCTAGACAGAGCTTTAATTCATTTGAAAGCTTGTCTCTTAGTCTTGTCCATCCAAATTGGAAGTCCCAAAAACCAGTTTATTTGTTATTATCTATCGTCCACCTGGTCGTTACTGTGAGTTTCTCTGTGAATTTTCAGACCTTTTGTCTGACTTAGTGCTTAGCTCAGATAAGATAATTATAGTGGGTGATTTTAACATCCACACAGATGCTGAGAATGACAGCCTCAACACTGCATTTAATCTATTATTAGACTCTATCGGCTTTGCTCAAAAAGTAAATGAGTCCACCCACCACTTTAATCATATTTTAGATCTTGTTCTGACTTATGGTATGGAAATAGAAGACTTAACAGTATTCCCTGAAAACTCCCTTTTGTCTGATCATTTTTTAATAACATTTACATTTACCCTGATGGACTACCCTGCAGTGGGGAATAAGTTTCATTACACTAGAAGTCTTTCAGAAAGCGCTGTAACTAGGTTTAAGGATATGATTCCTTCTTTATGTTCTCTAATGTCATATACCAACACAGAGCAGAGTAGCTACCTAAACTCTGTAAGGGAGTTAGAGTATCTTGTCAATAGTTTTACATCCTCATTGAAGACAACTTTGGATGCTGTAGCTCCTCTGAAAAAGAGAGCTTTAAATCAGAAGTGTCTGACTCCGTGGTATAACTCACAAACTCGTAGCTTAAAGCTGATAACCCGTAAGTTGGAGAGGAATGGCGTCTCACTAATTTAGAAGATCTTCACTTAGCCTGGAAAAAGAGTTTGTTGCTCTATAAGAAAGCCCTTCGTGAAGCTAGGACATCTTTCTACTCATCACTAATTGAAGAAAATAAGAACAACCCCAGGTTTCTTTTCAGCACTGTAGCCAGGCTGACAAAGAGTCAGAGCTCTATTGAGCTGAGTATTCCATTAACTTTAACTAGTAATGACTTCATGACTTTCTTTGCTAACAAAATTTTGACTATTAGAGAAAAAATTACTCATAACCATCCCAAAGATGTATCGTTATCTTTGGCTGCTTTCAGTGATGCCGGTATTTGGTTAGACTCTTTCTCTCCGATTGTTCTGTCTGAGTTATTTTCATTAGTTACTTCATCCAAACCATCAACATGCTTATTAGACCCATTCCTGCCAGGCTGCTCAAGGAAGTCCTACCATTATTTAATGCTTCAATCTTAAATATGATCAATCTATCTTTGTTAGTTGGTTATGTACCACAGGCCTTTAAGGTGGCAGTAATTAAACCATTACTTAAAAAGCCATCACTTGACCCAGCTATCTTAGCTAATTATAGGCCAATCTCCAACCTTCCTTTCTCTCAAAGATTCTTGAGAGGGTAGTTGTAAAACAGCTAACTGATCACCTGCAGAGGAATGGTCTATTTGAAGAGTTTCAGTCAGGTTTTAGAATTCATCATAGTACAGAAACAGCATTAGTGAAGGTTACAAATGATCTTCTTATGGCTTCGGACAGTGGACTTATCTCTGTGCTTGTTCTGTTGGACCTCAGTGCTGCTTTTGATACTGTTGACCATAAAATTTTATTACAGAGATTAGAGCATGTCATAGGTATTAAAGGCATTGCGCTGCGGTGGTTTGAATCATATTTGTCTAATAGATTACAGTTTGTTCATGTAAATGGGGAATCTTCTTCACAGACTAAAGTTAATTATGGAGTTCCACAAGGTTCTGTGCTAGGACCAATTTTATTCACTTTATACATGCTTCCCTTGGGCAGTATTATTAGACGGTATTGCTTAAATTTTCATTGTTACGCAGATGATACCCAGCTTTATCTATCCATGAAGCCAGAGGATACGCACCAATTAGCTAAACTGCAGGATTGTCTTACAGACATAAAGACATGGATGACCTCTAATTTCCTGCTTTTAAACTCAGATAAAACTGAAGTTATTGTACTTGGCCCCACAAATCTTAGAAGCATGGTGTCTAACCAGATCGTTACTCTGGATGGCATTTCCCTGATCTCTAGTAATACTGTGAGAAATCTTGGAGTTATTTTTGATCAGGATATGTCATTCAAAGCGCATATTAAACAAATATGTAGGACTGCCTTTTTGCATTTACGCAATATCTCTAAAATCAGAAAGGTCTTGTCTCAGAGTGATGCTGAAAAACTAATTCATGCATTTATTTCCTCTAGGCTGGACTATTGTAATTCATTATTATCAGGTTGTCCTAAAAGTTCCCTAAAAAGCCTTCAGTTGGTTCAGAATGCTGCAGCTAGAGTACTGACGGGGACTAGCAGGAGAGAGCATATCTCACCCGTGTTGGCCTCCCTTCATTGGCTTCCTGTTAATGCTAGAATAGAATTTAAAATATATTAATACCTCCGTGTTGATAACCATTTGTAAAATCCAGGCGGCTTTTGATGGCTTTCAGTGGAGTGAGTATATGAGAAATTGTTTAACAGCAGGACATGTTCCAACTTGTCCTTAAGGCTTTCAACAGAGGTGTTTTTCCTGTGGTTGAGCGTCGCGTCGGCTGCGTCCCGACGCGCGGACCCGTCCGCACGTCTTTCATTAAAAAAATCTCCTTTAACAGTGGAATATCCGGATAAAATGCTGAAACCGACTTCTTCTGAAACTTCTCTGTTCTCTCACGACGTCCTGGATCAATAGAGCCTGAAATGTGGAGGTTTTCAGCTTGAACAGGCTGACGACGGCGGCTGAGAGCGCTGCGCGACGTCTCGCACCGTGGGAAGTCCTTAAAGCGACAGAATCACCTCAAAATCTCTCATCAGCCGTTAAAATTTTCACTGAAAACCAGCTTAATTTTTCGAACCGTGTCCACTTCGATGTGTCTCACAGGTTTAGAAAAATTTTTGATCAAACAACACGCCAGTCTCTCAGCAACTTCTCAGACAAAGGAATTCTGACGAGGGGCTGGACGACTCCTCCCACAAGGAGTGCTCACAGGCGAATGACGTCACCGTCAGGCGTGGAAAAACTCACGCATGCGCACGAGGGTTCATGCATGTCTGACGTAAAAACATATGAATGAAATCCATATAGTTTTTGAAAAAAATAAAAAGGACCGTTGCTTTATTGACAGACCTCGTATATATATATATATATATATATATATATATATATATATATATAGTAGTACACTAACAGCCAGTAAACCAGTAGCAATCAGTATGCCTGGCATTTGTTTTGTATTTTATATTTGCAAATTGCTTTTTTTTTTTTTTTTTTTTTTGCTTTTCACTTTTAATGCTATGTGTGCTTCTTACCCTGTGTGCTGCTATACAATGCTGCAGGAACCTCAATTTCCCTGAGGGAGTCTTCCCAAGTAATAAATAAAGTTCTATCTAATTTAGTATGATCTCAATATAAGACTTTTTAACTTCATTTCACTTTATTTTGTGCACAATATGTGATCACTTTTGCACAATTCGGCCAAGTCACATCATCATTTCACTGCATTTGTACTGTACAACTGCATGTGACAACTAAATCGGAATCTGATACATACATAAGTGTTAAGACTACAGATTTACCTTGGCCTTTGGCCTTGTCTGGCTCTGAAATGTGCACCAAATTTGATCCAAATCAGACTAAAACACTGAGGATTTTTTTTTTCCAACATATGGATGGACAGAAACTGGATGGACGTAAACAGAGCACCCACACGTGCTACTGCCATGCAAGGGTAGAATTTTTTTTTAATTATAAACAAGCAAATCCCATCAGGCCTGCACTTATCTTTGGATACTTTTGCATCAAGTGGAAAAGAGTTTACAACTACCCCCGAAGGGGGTTCCAATCTATCACTGGTTACATTTCCAGCCATTTACAACTGCTCATTTACAACTGGGTGTACTGGGACGATGCAGATTAAGAATCTTTTCCAAGGACACAGACAGGTAGCCTGAAGCACATGCATGAAAATCAAACCTCAGTTTGTAGATTGGTAGTCCAACTACTATCGCACAAAGCTACCTGCTATAAATGATAAATGGAGCAATATGATGATACCATGCATGCTTGGACCATGATCGTCTGGCTTGCAAGTCAATGCTGTCCCTTGGGCCACCAAGTTGATACCGGTGACCTTGAGGTTTAATTTAAAATGAATGCTTTTCACCTTACAAAATGGCATTTTTACAACCAACACTTTATTAATAGAGGCATTTGCGATAATCAGAATAGTTAATAATTGGAAATCAGCCACACATACAGTGTGATGAGCAAAGCACCAACAAATAAGGTCACTTGTTGCCGTGATTTCACCCTCCTCCAGCGTGAAACGAGCTACCTTAACACTAGAGGGCTCACGTGCGTTTCCATTCACTGGAGCTCCTCTTTCAGCATCGGTGGGTTTGTTTGAAATCTCGAACTATCACAGAGATGCCTGTTCAATGCATTATTGATTAGGCTTCATTGTGTTGAAATATCCTCTTTAGAGCTAAGACACAAATCTGGAAAGACGGAACATACGTACTGTAACTTCTGAATACATAAGCAACACAGCATCATCTTCTCATGACACCAGAGTGCAAATTGAGGACAATGCGCATTCAGATAGAGTTTTTTCTTCTCTTTTTTGTCAAGAGCAGGAGGAAAGTGGGAGAAGAAAAGAGACAGATAGACAACCCCCCCCCCCACCCCCCCCCCCCCCCCCCCCCCCCAAAAAAAAGAAAAAAAAAAAAAAGAAAAAAAGAAAGAAAAACTGTGCAGGACAGTAATGTAGAGAAGGAACACTTGGGCACGGGCATGTGAGAGAGCATTTCTGTGATTTTTTTTTTTTTTTTTTATTCAGAAGGCTTGCAAATTTTGTCTTTTTGCATGCACGCTCAATCACACCTCAGAGTAAATCCTACAAGGCAGCAGCAGTGCATGTGTAATCTTTAACAAACCGAGCAGCTGGTGTCCCCTGTGGGAGTCATTAGCGGTGAAGCTCATCCTTTTGTCACACACTTCAGTGTCTGTCCCTCTCCTCTCAGTCCAACCTCTTGGGCACCCATCTAGCCCCCCCCCCCCCCCACACACACACACACACCTGGCTTTGCTTCCGGCATGTCGCCAGCGGTCAAGGCTCCTTTGGCTGGCTGATCTTGTACAAAGTGACCCACGTGAATGGGATGGAAGGGTGGCTGAATGACAGAGTGGAAACAAAAGAACACATATTGGGTAAGAAGGAGAGAATGAGGTCTGTCAACTTTCTGCAATCTATTCTCAGAGTCCTGAAGGACGTCTCTACCTCCCGTGCTTTTTTTCTCTGTGAGACAAAAAGAGAGCGCGCTCTTGCTTTATTCTTCTGCACCAGTTCCCGTGTTATTTCCTTAAGTCCCTTGACTCCCCTCATTCAGTCAGCCGGCACTTGCTGCCTCTCTGCAGCCGTGCCACAGGGATCGATGGTTGTGTGAAAAGCTGCCCCCACCACCACCACCTCCTGCCACCCTTTTCCCCTAATCTCAGTGGGGCAGAGAGGATGTAGCTGGCTTTGCATGAGAGACAGGCCCCTTCTCGCTTCCTTCTGCCCAGAAAAATCTCCAATCACAGTTACTGTCATCAGTGTGTCAAAACATGCTCCACACTATCCCAAGAAGAACCAGCACTCGTCTCGATTATGGCTCAGCTCAGGCCCTACTCAACATTACATGCACTTATTAACAGGCTTAGAGTATACAGGACACATGGAACCTTGTAATATAGTCTGGATACAAAAACAACTGTGTCCCACGCATGTGAAGTGTGTGTGTGTGTGTGTGGGGGGGGGGGGGGGGTGTCGACACGGGTTGAGGAGCGGACCTGCGTCTGACGGAACCCAGCGCTAAAATAACCAGAAAGCGGTTCCAATAACAAAACAATTTATTTCTTCCACCCTTTGGTGCATAACAACGTGTACAAACTAAAACAGCGTCAGTCTGGTGGAGTGAAGGCTGGCACGCTCTCCAGCGCCCAAAAGGATCGAGGCCCGGCGCTTCTGGACTCACTTTTACCGCCAAACACCCCCCAGGTGGACACGACAAACCGACTCTCTCTGCGAAGGATAGAAGAGGTGAGGTAAGTCAGCAGTTACAAGCAATATCCGTCAAAAGGCACACACTATCAGCAACACATTCAGGTCTGTATTTAAGCTTTATGTAAATGAGCAGCTTCTCACAACAGGTGGAGGATCAGTTGTCCGCACGCCACGGCAGTGAGAAGCGAGCTGCACAATTCTCATCACAATTCAAATATACTGCGCAACAAAATACCAAGTTACTATCAACAATTAGTCAAACAATTATTCACCTCTGATGTGTGCTGACAGCATGTGTCCCTCACCCTTCTTCCTTCACAGGCACGATGTCAAACCCAGTCGCGGTCCTCAGCGTCTCACAAACGAACACCACAAGGTCGAGTTCCCGGCAATTCTGCTTGAATCAGACATGGCTTAAATGCAGAACGCCATCTAATTATCTGCTTCAGCTGAAAGTCTTTAAGGTTGCATGTGAGCACCATCCACAGGTGCTGCACATAACGTTGATGAGGGTGAAGGACTCTTCAGCCAGCACCTTCTCCACAGACAAATCAGTTTTCATACCACCTGGAGAGCAAAGAAAGAAAAGAACACAAAATGTCCAGCCACACCCCCCCAACACACAACAATAATTTGTTTTTTAAGTGAGGTCCATATCTTGTTTCAATGTAAATTAGTTAAATTTCTCTCAAATATATTCCGAAGGACCACTTAATCAATAAAAAAAAATAAATAAATAAATAAATAAATAAATAAATAACAAATCACGTAGACCACCCCCTAACTCCCCAAATATCCAAAAACAATAGGTCTGCTAACCACACAAATAGTGCATTACAAATTACAATCAAAAGCTTTACAAATAGCTTTGTTTACTCAGTAACACATATGTGTGAATATCTATGAGACTTTGGAGTCATTTGAAACTCTGAGAAACTATTTTAAGTTTGAACATGATATCAATTTAAAATGTAATATTTTGGCCATTCTACTCCAATTTCATTTTTTCCATGAATTTGATTGGTTTAAATGTGTGAGATTTCACACCTTATAATATTGGGGGTAACAGTGGCAAAATATTTGCCCGTTTCAACATTTGGAAGTATTACTCCATGCCCTGACCAGTGTTCTGACGAGATGTCATTCCTGTCCTCCACACAACTGCGCAAGCACACACATGTGCAATATTGTCTTGATGCGGAACTATCGATTTATGCGATGAGACACATAATTCCACAGAACACTGGCTGTGCACTGTTAGCTGAGAGTAGACAAAAGTCACTACTGACACTGCCGCCGCAAAAATGGGTGAATTTAAGCTACCATATGAAAGTACTGATGGGATTCTGATACAGGCATTTCAAATTTGATCGATTTTCATGTTTGATGGATTACTCCGTTGCCCTGACGGCTGTTGGAGTGATGCTGCCTCAGCTCGACGGTAAGCTTCATCGATCAAATTACCTACAGAAAAATAAATCGAGCAAACAATGGAATTTAATTAGCATGGGATTAACCCCCTTGTGTCTGATGATTTGTGGACATTCATGCTGTTATACGCTCACAAATAGCCAAAGTTCTATTTGTGACTGTATTCACCTTATTCAGCCCCGCCCACTTTACAACAGAGGCATTTCCGTTTTGGATTAGGACTTCCGGTGAGCGGTGTTTTCAGTGTAGAAAAATGGAAGATATTACATGGGTAGAAACAAAAACCTTTTGAAAAGCTCAAAGGGAATGACCTCTGGCTCAACCATGGGTCCAAACAGAGTACGAAGATGAAATGAAAAAGTGGCACTCGATTATGTATGCAGATATGTTAACTATTTTGTGTGGATGGTTTGGCTACGAGGAACTATAAAGCACCGAAGCCTATCAATATCTCCTTGAATCAAGTTTAAATACTACCCGACAAGTAGTACACCGTAATGCTAAGATTACTTAATGTTAATATACCTATGGTGTTATTTCATGCAGTGCTTGGTTGTATCAAACACCAGAAAATGAGTAAATTAGATAGCAGCTAATGCTACAAACACAGCTTACCCGTTTGTTTCACTAGCATCTGCCATGGCTTCTTCAACATTTTAGTCTAACCATTTCTCTGTGTAAGGATGTAGTGGTGTGTTTTTTTTTTTTTCTCCACAAAATAAAAATAACAGACATAGGGACATTTGGATGGATTTTTTAAAATCAGCACCTTAACGCAGCTCCGGAGATTCCTCATCTTTCAATGGAGGAGGAAACAAGTTAAATGCTGGTTCACAGCACTCAGATCTCTCCTTTCCATGTTCAAAACATCGTTCTGAAAGCGAACGTTTCCTCGTTTTCCAGTTGTTGTGGGACCCACGAACCTGAACAATTAATGCTGACTCATGTTTGGACACTTCTTGCATACTGTGTTCCCACGTAGCTAATCATCCGACACAGTGGAAACCAGAAGTGCTGACAAAATAGAGCTGCCCACCCTGACTTCCTGAATAAAGTGAATAACCAGCATGAACGTCTGCAAATCATCAGACACAACAAGGTATTCCCTAAATATACTCAAGGACCCACTATAGATGCTCCAATCTGAGTACCAGCAGGCTGGGACCGCTCTTTGTGACAGGCTGGATTAAATGCAACAGTGTTACAAGCCTGGAGCGGGGTGCGGAGTATAGAAGATCTGTATCAAAAGCACCCCCCCTTCCCCACTCCAAATCAATGCAACACTCCTTCTCCAAGGTTTGTGGAAATCACTCTGCAAGGGCCATTCCCAATTCGGTCCTCAGGGACCCCAAACCAGCACATTTTCACGTCTCTCTGCTCTGCCAAAAGTTGATTAGGTCATTCGTGTGACTCTTCACTCTTGATTGGCTGAGCACGCCTAAATAAATGAGCTAATCATCTTTTAGCAGAGTGGGGATGTGTGAAAAGTGGGCATCTCAGAGGTCCCTGATGACCAGGAATTTGGAACTGCTTGTCTGTAAGATTGTGCATAAATTCAGTAGTGGACACAGCCAAAAATAAATTGTAAGTGCAGGTCGATGATGGTGCAGCTGAAACCAATCCATTAGGCCAAAACTGAGAATCTTATTCTGAATATTTGAGCACAACTTGATGCCGGATCACTCGAGGAGCTCTATCTAAAAATTTGATCCAAATGTGATGATTGTATGAAGTAATTGTATGAATAAAAGCACTTTTTTTTTTAATCCTATTAAATGGATGTAGGATCTGACGTTTGACTGATTGATTGATTGGTTAATATTTTTGAACATGCAAATAATTTAAAAAATAAAATCTTACAAACAAGTGTACTTTGTGGAACATTTTTCTCGGTGAGAAGTTTAGAGCAATAGAAAATGTGTTTGCTTACATTTTTGAAAAGTGAGAAGTATAGAAACTTATTTTTTTCACAACTCTTCTACATAAGACTTTCATTAATAGTTATTGAGCTTCCTTATCAATTTGGTTCTGTACTTTTTATTGCCCTTTCATAGCTATTACTTTTTATCTTTGCAATCAAAAATATAGCTTTGTTGCAATTATCCTCATCAAATTTTGTTTTGACTTGAACAAAACAATGAGCACAAATTTGATGCAGTGTCATCTGAGGAACACTGAGTGAGGTTGTGTCCAAATTGGACCATAACTGCAGAAGGAGAGGTATTTTTAAAATAGTTTTTAGTAAATAGTTGGACATCTGCTGAATGACGGTTCACAGGGTGATGGACGATATGCCATGACATAAGATCATCTGGCCTTCAGCTGGCTCTTGTGAGTCCCCAACCTTGGGTGGAAACTTTCACTCTAACCTGCACCTGGAGCCAGACTGAGGTGGCTTTCATGTTTGCTTGATTCATTGTAATTCTTTGGGTGACAATTGGGGTCAGGGTTAACGTTATGGTAGGAGTTAGGGTTAAGGTTAGTGGAGCTTCTAGGACTGGAGCGCCATTTTTTTCACATAGTGAAGCCACAGTCATAAGTCTCATAATTATACCGGACAGACATGACTCATGTATGGCCAACTTTCATTTCTCTCCTTATCAATCAATCAATCAACCAATCAACATTTATTTATAGAGCACTTTCCAGCACTGACTGGTGTCCAGAGCGCTTAACATCAAAACACAAATTCACAAAAATAAAACACATATACAATAAAATGTTAAAACAGCACATTAAAAAACAGAACATATCACCTCCCACTAGGTGTTAAAAGCCTTTTTAAATAAATAAGTCTTTAACTTACATTTAAAAAGTGCTAGGTCAGGAATAGTACGTAACTCAAGAGATAGCTTATTCCACAGTCTGGGGCCATCTACCACGAAAGCATGATCACCCCAGCATTTATATCTTGACCTCGGAACATTTAAGTAAAGCTGGCCAGATGCCCGTAATGTCCTACTGTAAGTGCACAAAGTTAAAATTTCAGACAAGTATGGAGGTGCAAGGCCATAAACAGCTTTAAAAGAAACATTAAATTTTTAAAATCAATTCTAAAAAAAACAGAAAGCCAGTGGAGTGAGTACAGGACAGGTGGAATATGCTCACGTCTAAAAGTATTTGTTAAAAGAAGACCAGCAGCACTCTGCACCAATTGGAGACGTGCAAGAGAAGACTTAATTAATGCCAGAATAAAGTGCATTACAATAACCAAGTCTGGAACTGATGAAAGCATGAATGGCTGTCTCAAGATCACGTCAACTGAGAAAGTGCTTTATTTTAGCTGAAAGACGAAGCTGGGAAAAAAAAAAAACAAAAAAAAAACTTGTTTTAACAACAGAGTTTATCTGTTGATTGAAACTCAAACAGCTGTCAATTATCACTCCCAAATTCTTGACAGCTGGTTTTACATAATTAGCCAGGGCACCAAAATTTGGTGTTACCACATTTGGTATGCCAGAGCGCTCAAACACCATGATCTCTGTTTTACCATCATTCAGGTAAAGGAAGTTTTGGGACAGCAACTGCCTTACATCGCAAATACAGTTAAATAATGATGACAAAGCATCACTCCCATTAGTCCTCATGAAAGTACAGGTTATGCTAGGTTATAATTGACCCCAATGGCAGAATGTACAAAGAAAATAGAATAGGCCCAAGAACAGAACCCTGTGGCACTCCACAACACAGAGGAACAGTTAATGAGGAGAGGTCCCCAATCATAACAGAAAAGCTCCTGGCAGCCAAATATGATCTAAACAACTTAAAGTTCAGTACCCTGAATGCCAATAAAATGTTGTAACCGGGAAACAAGTACTGTGTGATCCACAGTATCAACGGCTGCTGTGAGGTCCAACAGAACCAGCACAGCAGGATTCCCTGCATTCCCCAACAAAGTATTGTCATTATGAACTTTTAAAAGTGGGACTCAGTGCTGTGTTGCAATCTAAACCCAGATTGGAATTTTTCAAAGATGTGATTGTCTTCTAAAAATGACTGTAACTATGAAAAGACAACCTTTTCTAAAACCTTAAGCCGGGTTCACACGGCAGGATAATTAGGCTGATATCGGACCTGATCTTCCCCTTCCGACAATCTTAAGGGTGCCGACAATCGTGATGACACTAAAGATAATCTTATCAGATATTCCTGTCGTGTGTGGTGTGTTAAGAACGCTCTGATCTGCTCGGAAGGACGTCAGGAGCGCTCCGATCTCAAATCGGGCATATTCAACATGTTGGATTTTTTTGGTCTGATATCACAGCGTGTGTTATGTCCTCCAACTACAATCGAGCACGCAGCCTGCTGAATGTGGTATGCAGCCAATCAGAAAGCGAGGTGACGGACGTATGGAGCGGAAAATAAAATCAAAACAGCTGTTCTAACTTACCTGAAAGTCCGGTGGTCACGCTGTCTCCACTCCTTTAAAGAATGCCTTTTCTTTTTCTATTTGTATCGTTTTTTTCCCCTCAGTTTTAAATAGTCCACAAAGTACCTCCGTTTGTTTACTCTGAAGTCAAATTTAATCTTGAGAGATTTTGCCAGATTTCCTGTCTGAGCTGTAAATGTTTGTGTGTGAAATCTGTTCGTGTGTGGTGTTGTTGTCCTTACCGTGTGGCTGAACACCACACTCTGTACGACCAAACCTGTCAGATCCATGATTTTTTATCTTAACGTGTGTGGTCTCTCAGGTTTTGGAAACCTAAAGATAATTTTAAAATCCTGCCGTGTGAACCAGGCTTTAGACAGAAATGGCAGATGAGACACATGTCTAAAATTAGATAAAACTGACGAGTCCAGATGAGGTTTTTTAAGAAGAGGCCGAACCACAGCATGTTTAAAAACAGCTGGAACAGACCCTGATCTAAGACAAGCATTGGTAACAGTTAGGAGACCCGCCTCAACAGTATTAAAAACCTCCTTCAACACCTTAGCTGGAACAACATCTAAAGGACAACTTGTAGGTTTTATGTCTTTCACAACTTCAGCAAGGGATGCAAAAGAAATGGGCTCAAACTTCTCGAGTAGCAGACAACTCAACATTGCAGTTCTGATCAGTGTTCTGTCTGACTGATGAAATCTTTTCAATAAGAAACTGAAGAAATTCCTCACAGGTTGTGGTTGTAGCGTCCATAAAAACAGAGGTGTGTGGATTTACAACTGAATTTATAGTCTGAAATAACACACTGGGACAATGACAATTGCTAGAAATAATATGAGACAGATATTGTGCTTTTGCTTCCTTCACAGCCTTCTGATAGTCAGTTAGACTGTCCCTCAAAAAAACCCAGAGAGACCTGTAGTTTGTCCTTTTTCCACTTTCTCTCCACCTGTCTGCAGCGTTGCCTGAGGGCACGGGTTGTGACATTTAACCAGGGGTCGGATTTTGATTTCCTGGATTTGCAGCGCATCTGTGCAACAGAGTCCAAAGTTACTGTGCATGTGGAGGGGAAAGAAGAGAGGATGTTTTCTGGGAGTAATGGAGAAACCAATCCATTCATGGCATAAAACTGAGTCCATGAAGGTAGCAGCAAATCCCCCCCCGGTCGAGAAGGTGACCAAATGGCGGCGAGAGACAGGAGCAAGTGGCTTACCAGCAGATGAAGGAGCAGTAAATTAAAAAATAACAGCAAAATTGATCTGAAATAGCAATGTCTGATATGTGCTGAAGTGAATCTGAGAGCCCATAAGAAATGACCAGGTCCAAAGTGTGTCCAAGATTATGTGTTGGTCCATCCACAACTTGTGTTAGACCAAAAGAGTTTAAAATCATCAGCCGGCTGATTAGAAGGACAACGGATATGAATATTAAGATCACCACAGACAAAAAATGTCATATTTTGGGTTTAAAATCTGTCAGAACTCAGAAAACTCCTGAATAAAATCTTTATTAAATTTTGGTGGATGGTAAACAACAGCACAGAGCACAGGACAGTCAAACTCCATCACAAACAACTGAAGTTAAAAAGTGGAGTAGACATTAGAAGATAGAAATCGGCATTTAAAGCTGTCTTTAAAAACCATGGCCACACCACCACCTCGACCTGATGCTCACAGGGAGCTGAAAACGAGCAGCTGGGGTGGAGGAGCAGCTGCAGGGATGGCTGCTATCCAGGACTTTCCAAGACTCCAGTCCAGCCGCCTGTAATTTGTCTAAATGTTGGTGTTGTCCGTTATTGTCCAGACCATCGTGAGCAGCATCACTCCAACAGCGACAGACAGCCCGGAGGTGGTTCATCCAGGCCCGCCGTATCGGCGGAGGTGGTTCATCCAGGCCCGCGGCGTCGGCGGAGGTGGTTCATCCAGGCCCGCGGCGTCAGTGGAGGTGGTTTATCCAGGCCCACGGCATCAGTGGAGGCGGTTCATCCAGGCCCGCGGCGTCAGTGGGGGCGATACATCCAGGCCCGCGGCGTCGGCTACATCCAAGGCTAACGGCAGCTACATCCACGGCTAGCAGCGGCTACATTCAGGCCCGCGGTATCGGCGGAGGTGGTTCATCCAGGCCCGCGGCATCGGCAGAGGCGGTTCATCCAGGCCCGCGGCATCGGCGGAGGTAGTTCAGCCAGGCCCGCGGCATTAGTGGGGGCAATACATCCAGGCCTGCGGCGTCGGCTACATTCGAGGCTAACGGCGGCTACATCCGTGGCTAGCAGCGGCTACATCTGGGGCTGGCGGCGGCGACATCCGAGGCTGGAGGTGGTTACATCTGAGGCTGCCTACGGCTACATCTGTGGCTAGCGGCAGCTACGACCGAGGCTGGGGGTGGCTGTGAACGAGGTTAGCAATGGGGAGGGTGTGCGGCGACTGGACCTGTGGTGGTGGAGGCTACGGGTGAGAATTGTTTTTGTAATCCATGGTGGCCATACTAAGGCACAATAGTCAACATGGCACCACCCAATAAAACAGATAAACTTGAGGAAAATATAGAGGAGATAAAGACCTCAATAAACCAGATATCAAAAGACATGTCTAATTTAGACAAGCTGACGGTGGAGATTAAAGAACTCCAAAATCTGGTTAAAGAGAAGGACAAGATCATTAAGAAACTTGAACAACGTGTAGATGAACTTGAACAATTCACTAGAAAAGATGATGTTATAATATCTGGACTAGAAACAAAACATCGGACATATGCAAGGGTGGTGGATTCTGGTGGAACCAGTGGGGAGGATGCACCACCTGAAGAACGACAATCATTGGAACAAGTTACAAACTTTTTATATCAAAAAGGTGTTGTCATCCATCAAGACACGATACCAGACTGTTATACTATTCCAACTAAAGATAAGTGATTAAGTGAATAAGTGATTTTGTGAATTCAATGTATAGTTTGGGGTTACTCCCCTTGATAACAAAACCAACCAGAATTACATCGCAAAGATGACCTCTAATTTCCTGCTTTTAAACTCAGATAAAACTGAAGTTATTGTACTTGGCCCCACAAATCTTAGAAACATGGTGTCTAACCAGATCCTTACTCTGGATGGCATTACCCTGACCTCTAGTAATACTGTGAGAAATCTTGGAGTCATTTTTGATCAGGATATGTCATTCAATGCGCATATTAAACAAATATGTAGGACTGCTTTTTTGCATTTGCGCAATATCTCTAAAATTAGAAAGGTCTTGTCTCAGAGTGATGCTGAAAACTAATTCATGCATTTATTTCCTCTAGCTGGACTATTGTAATTCATTATTATCAGGTTGTCCTAAAAGTTCCCTTAATTCAAAATGCTGCAGCTAGAGTACTAACGGGGACTAGAAGGAGAGAGCATATCTCACCCATATTGGCCTCTCTTCATTGGCTTCCTGTTAATTCTAGAATAGCATTTAAAATTCTTCTTCTTACTTATAAGGTTTTGAATAATCAGGTCCCATCTTATCTTAGGGACCTCATAGTACCATATCACCCCAATAGAGCGCTTCGCTCTCAGACTGCAGGCTTACTTGTAGTTCCTAGGGTTTGTAAGAGTAGAATGGGAGGCAGAGCCTTCAGCTTTCAGGCTCCTCTCCTGTGGAACCAGCTCCCAATTCAGATCAGGGAGACAGACACCCTCTCTACTTTTAAGATTAGGCTTAAAACTTTCCTTTTTGCTAAAGCTTATAGTTAGGGCTGTATCAGCTGACCCTGAACCATCCCTTAGTTATGCTGCTATAGACTTAGACTGCCGGGGGGTTCCCATGATGCACTGTATGCTCTGTATGCACCACTCTGCATTTAATCATTAGTGATTGATCTCTGCTCCCCTCCACAGCATGTCTTTTTCCTGGTTTCTCCCTCAGCCCCAACCAGTCCTAGCAGAAGACTGCCCCTCCCTGAGCCTGGTTCTGCTGGAGGTTTCTTCCTGTTAAAAGGGAGTTTTTCCTTCCCACTGTCGCCAAGTGCTTGCTCACAGGGGGTTGTTTTGACCGTTGGGGTTTTTACGTAATTATTGTATGGCCTTGCCTTACAATATAAAGCGCCTTGAGGCAACTGTTTGTTGTGATTTGGAGCTATATAAATAAAATTGATTGATTGTTTGATTGATTGATATCAAGACCATTATCAATTCCCCTTACCGATCCAATTCCTGATCGATTTCCTTATCAATACCTCTTGTGATTTTTTTGTGTACTCTTCTTCTTTGTCTTTTGGCTGTTCCCGTTAGGGGTCGCCACAGCAGATCAATCGTTTCCATCTCACCCTGTCCTCTGTATCTTCCTCTGTCACACCAACCACCTGCATGTCCTCTCTCAGCACATCCATAAACCTCCTCTTTGGTCTCCCTCTTCTCCTCCTGCCTGGTGGCTCCATCCTCAGCATCCTTCTCCCTATATACCCTGGGTCCCTCCTCTGCACATGTCCAAACCATCGCAATCTCGCCTGTCTGACTTTGTCTCCAAACCATCCCACCTGGGCTGTCCCTCTGATATGTTCATTCCTAATCTTGTCCATTCTTGTCACTCCCAAAGAGAATCTCAACATCTTCAGCTCTGCCACCCCCATCTCTGCCTCCTGTCTTTTGTTAGTGCCACTGTCTCTAAACCATACAACATAGCTGGTCTCACTACTGTTTTGTAAACTTTCCCCTTCACTCTTGCTGATATTCTTCAGTCACAAATCACTCCTGCCACCTTTCTCCACCCACTCCACCCTGCCTGCACTCTCTTCTTCACCTCTCTACCACACTCTCCATTACTTTGAACAGTTGACCCCAAATATTTAAACTCATCTTACTTTCAGCACTTCTACTCCTTGTAACTGCACTATTCCACTGAGCTCCCTCTCATTCACACACATGTACTCAGTCTTGCTTCTACTGACTTTCATTCCCCTTCTCTCCAAAGCATATCTCCACTTCTCCAGACTAGACTCAACTTGCTCTCTACTCTCACTACAGATCACAATGTCATCTGCAAACATTATAGTCCATGGGGACTCCTGTCTGATCTCATCTGTCAACCTGTCCATCACCACTGCAAACAAGAAAGGACTCAGAGCTGATCCTTGGTGTAATCCCACCTCCACCTTGAATGAGTCTGTCATTCCGACTGCGCATCTCACTGCTGTCACACTATTTTTGTACATGTCCTGCACTACCCTAACATACTTCTCTGCCACTCCAGACTTCCTCATACAATGCCACAGCTCTTCTCTTGGCACCCTATCATAAGCTTTTTCTAAGTCCACAAACACACAATGTAACTCTTTCTGTCCTTCTCTGTAGTTTTCCAACAGTATTCTCAGAGCAAACATTGCATCTAGGTTTTACAGGTTTTCTGTGTCAACAACATTTTATTGAGTCTTAAACTAAATAAACATGAAATTGGTCACTGGATGATTAAACTCTGGACATAATAAACTCTACGTGGTGGATCCTTGGTCTCTGGACATAAATAGAAATAAACAAAATCTGTAGTTTTTGTCAAAAGCATTTCCTTTCAGACATTATTGGCATGAATGTCTTTCCATACCTCTGAGCTGAGCTTAGCTGGCTGCGCTGCATGTCAGGATGTAATTCATAAAGAATGCAGGATGTCTCATTTTGGGAGAAAAAAAATGTTTTAGTCAATTGTAGTTTACTGTCTGTATTACAGCATTTGGAAAGAGGTGTAATTTTATTTAAAGCAGCAATACGTTTTGAAGTTATCAATTCCGACCAGACTCTGTCTCGGCAGAGAGGTGTGCAGCGTTTGGAGCTGTGCCAAAGGAAGGGAGGATGATTCTTGTTTCTTGACTACAACAAGACGAGAGTCCCAGTTAGTGACTTTAATCCACACAAAAGTCACTCACGATTAACATATGTTAATGGCTTTGACAGGGGTTAAGAAGCAAACTTTCCGCTTCTGAAGAGCAGTGAATCAAAGAACCAACGAGCCAGCAGAGCGAAGCACTGCTTCATTGGTTCACGCTTCAAAGTGGAGTCATGCTGCAGAAGCAGTTGATTATAGACCTGCTGCAGCGTCTGTAATCAACGTAGAGAAATGATCATTTTCCTGAAAACACCCTCAAAAACAATGGCTGCTCTGAAGGACTGATAAGAGAATGGTTAAGCAAAAAGACTATTGATATCGGTGGATCGAATCATTTCTTAGCGATACCTGAAAAGAACCAGTTCTCGATATCCAACCTGGACTTGAGTAGGTAGATGTGGAAAACTTGCAGGGTAAGTGATCTCCTGGAACAGAGGTAGTGACCCCTGTGCTGTGATTTATTTAAAAGTGGTGTCTTTCAGTTCTTGATTGGCTGAGCACAACTGATAGAATTAAGTTCCTGGAAGTGGAACAGGGAGAGTTAGAAAACATGCAGGACCAGGGTTGGGCACAGCTGTACTACCATCACCTCCCTTCCTTCCAAACGAAGACATATTTATGTGGCCATAAAACTGCACTATTTGGTGATAGGTGAGTCTGACATATATACATACATACATACATATAATGTAACTTTTAAATGGACTGCATTTATATAATGCTTTTCCATCTGCATCAGATGCTCAAAGCGCTTTACAATTATGCCTCACATTCACCCCAATGTCAGGGTGCTGCCATACAAGGTGCTCACTACACACCGGGAGCAATAGGGGATTAATGGCCTTGCCCAAGGGCCCTTAGTGATTTTCCAGTCAGGCAGGAACTTTTGACCTGGTCCTTTCTGTATGGGTTTTGCATGTTATCATCACATTTGTGTAGATTCCTCTGGGTGCACTGGCGTACTACCATTAAAAAGTACAGGTTTGGTGAACAGGTGACTAAACTCACTGTAGATTAAATGGGGTTGGAAGTTTGTCTATATGTGTGCCTAGTTAAGGACTGGTGGCCTGTCCAGGGTATATTCTTGCCCAATGACCACTGGGATAGGATTCAGTACCCCTTCATCCTGTAGTAAGTGGATGAAGAAAATGGATGGAAACACTGCTTGCCTGCGTGCTTGTATACATTATAGTGGCTATGGTTATGTCTCTTGTGACTGCTGACATATATTAGCATTCTATTTCCCAGGACTTCTCTAAACAGCTGTGATTGCCATTTTGTGTTGTTCCCACCCCTATCAAACATATACTACCGGATACCTGTTCAATAAATTAATGAATTCACTCATTTATTCATTGTCTATGCCTGCTTATTCCAATTAAGGGTCACAGAGGTGCTGGAGCCTATCCCTGTGGTCACTGGGCAAAAGACGGGGTACACCCTGGACAGGCTGCCAGTCTATCGCATGGCCACATATAGAGAAAGAAGAACATTCACACCTTTCAGTATTTAATAATTTAGTAATTAAGTGGAGCAATGTAGGCTGTGCATAATGAACTGTGAACATAAGTCAGACCACACAGACAGAGCGAAAATAGAAGGACTGCATTTTCATATCTCTTTTCCTCTAGCAAATTTTCAAATTGCTTTACAATGATGCGTCATGTTCTTAAAGCTGGGTAAACAGAGACAATACAGATTTAATATTGTATTCAAGGACACAAACAGGTAGCATGGGACTCCATCTTGACACGCCAGCTCCATATCTACTATTCCATTTTTTGTTTTATGTGTCATCAGCATGGAGTTTGCCTCAACAAGTCCATATGGTCACACCTTAATATTTAACAATGCTACTGTGTTGTGAAAGAGGTGAAATATGTACATTGTGTAAGATATATACTATATTATATATGTAACTTAGTCAGTTGACAGGGTTGTAGACTTTGTACTGATTGTGATGATATGGGTGAGCCATGACTGGTGAGCCATTACCTTGTCTCTCACCACAATATCTGAGTGGTATGTCTTCCCATGATGAATCGTTTCAGGAAATCAAAGTGGGTCTGCAGGATATGGATGTCAGGATTCAGGACCTCATACACAGTTCTGGATGTCAGACTTTGCCTAGTGGTTCAGAGAGGCCTCATGTGTGTCTCCATTCTTAACTGCAAAAATATAGGAGCATTACCCATGTGACTGAAGGGGAATGAGGCATTGTAAGTAGTGGAAATCAATTACATTTTAAATTCAGCATTCATTGAAATTGGTGTGAATTCCAGGTATTCTACTGTAAGATTTTCAATGCTATTATTCTTCCCTTGTCACTGTGTATTTTGTCTTCTTGTGCCCTTACTGATTTTCCAGTCAGGCTTGGCTTTTAACCAAGAATCCTCTGGTCTCAACCCAACACTTTAACCATTAGACCATCACCTCCCCTAAAAGCTCTGGCCTTTGTGTCTGGAGTTTTTCTAACTGCAAAATGACATTGACGTTGTTGGGGTTGCACGATCAATTTGGTCTCAAAGTAAAACTGCGCAGCTTCCCATTTGCTCAGTTTTAAGTGGCATCCTCATTGGATCAGTCTCAAACTACATCAGAAGAAATTCTGAAACATGTCTTGATGTCATACAGTGCCAAGAAATATCCCCACCTTGGTATGTCAAAGCATCTTTCAGTTATGCCACATCCGTGTTATACATCAAAAATTAAAACTGCTGGGCCTACGGTTAAAACAGTGAGAACATGGCCCGAGGGGGCCATTTCCTGAGCTCCAGGACTGCTTTCACCACACAAACTGGGATGTACTTGAGGGCCAGGGCACGCTGTCATGTGAATCCCTGGATGAATACACTACAACAGTGCTGGACTACATCAACTTTTGTGTGGACTATGTAATATCTTGGAAGCAAATAATGTGTTTCCAAAACAGAAACCTTGGTTGGCACATGACTTACAACAGCTACTGATAGTGAGGGATGCAGCATACAGTCTGGGACACCAACGCCTACAGTGCTGGCAGGACTGCATTGAGGAAAGGCACAAATTTGCCAAACAAGGATACAAAAGGCAGATTGAGGACAAATTTAACAATTCTTCAAGCTCCCGACAGGTGTGGGAGGGCATTAAGGCTGTCATGGACTATAGGAAATCGACTGTTGTCCAACCCTGGCTGAGGAGTTAAATCTTTTCTATGCCCATTTTGACAGGGATAACACAGGCCCAGTATTGCCTCCCCTCCCCTCTACTGACACCACCCCAGTCCTGAGCAACGCATGAAGTGAGACTCCGCCTGCATAACATCAATCCCTGGTAAGCAGCCAGACCAGACAGGGTGCTGGGACAGATGCTAAATGACTGTGCAGATGAGCGAGCAGAAGTCCTCACCACCATCTACAACATGTCATCATCCACGTCATGGGTCCCAGTCTGCTTCAAAGCAGCAACAATTGTTCCTGTTTCCCAAACAGTCGAATGTCACATGTCTAAACAACTACAGACCTGTAGCTCTCACCCCCATACCAGCTAAATGTCCCGAGAGGCTGGTTATCAAGCATATCAAGAAAGCAGTACCACAAACACTCGACCCGTACCTATTTGCATACAGGGAGAACAGGTCAACAGATGATGCCATATCTATTGTAATTCACACTCTACTAGAACACTTACAGTGGAAAAAAAAAAAACACTTATGCTAGGCTGCTCTTTGTTGACACCAGCTTTAATACAATCTGACAGAACAACTCCTATCCAAACTACAACATCTTGGACTGAACATGACATTGTGCAATTGGTTTTGGACTTCCTGACAAATTACTCACAGCATGTTTAGAGTTGGCAAGCACACTTCATCAACCCTTCTCATCAACAAGCCCCCTAAGCTTGTGTGCTTAGTCCATTACACTACACGCTCTCCCTACTAATCTCATCGTCAAATTTGCAGACCGATGCCATAGTGTTTGGGCTCATGAACAACAACAGACAAGGCTGCTTACAGAAGTGAGGTACAGCATCTGGTATCATGGTGTGAGAACCATGGTGGCCCTTAACATCAAAAAGACAAAGGAAATGATTGTGGATTTCCAAAAGTCAGGCCAATCCATCCTGCTCCACTCTCCATTGAGAGTGAGGTGGTGGAGAGAGTCACACAATTCATGTTCCTGGGTGTGACTGTGTCAGAGGACCTGATCTGGAACACTAACACCACCTCAGCTGTGAGAAAGTCCCAACAATGCCAAAACAGCGGAGAGAATCATCAGGACCAGTCTCCCAGAAATCAGCACCATCTACAACACCGCTGTCTGAAGCGGGTACACAACATCTTGCGTGACCAGCATCATCCTGCATATCACCTGTTCCACCTGCTGCCCCCGTGAGGAGATACAGGTCCATCCACGCCAGAACCACCAGATTGGCCAACAGCCTCTACCCTCAGGCAGCGAGGCTATTAAATGAACTATCCCCCTCCTCTTGGCCCCTCATCCATCTTCAGACACCATATTCCACCACAACAATAACTGTGAACTAGGTCTTGCATTGCTGCATCTCTCACACAGCATTCCACTCACCTCTGTCTACTGGCTCCCTGTTTTGGCTCACACAGAGGATGGCAGCTGAAGATAGCACTACTGCAATTTAGCGCAAAACTTTTATTCTGCTGCTGCACTTCTCTGGGCATTAATGTCATATGCACTACTTACAATTTCTAAGTATACTTCTATGTTAGTAAAACGTTTATCTAAATTATCTCTATTTATAACTGTGCTATTATGACAATCACAAATAAAATATTGATTGATTGATTGATATCTGAAACAAAAACACAGAATTCAGATAAGCCATTGCAGAATTAGAATCAAATGATTTTGTGGCACTTTTTTGGGACACTCTGTATACCACTATCACAGCAATTATTTATTTATTTATTATTTATTGGGGGGTTTTTTTTGGGGGGGGGGGTCAGAATAGCATACAGGTCACTGTTAATTGGAAATTGTGGATCTTGAATAGTGCACAACAATGAAACACAACAATGTGAAATTTTGGGTGTTATTGTATGGATATTTCATACAAAGGAGGATGTCTGCTCATGTTATACTCCAAGGACAAATGGCACATTAATTTCATTGATGGTGTGTAATGTATTGCTCATCAGTGTGAGGTACAACTGCCAAGGTTAGGTTTGCACAAAATCATTGTTGCTGCCATCATTTCTAGCAATAACCAATTCTGGTGAAATTGCCTGCAAAGCAAAAGTTTCAAGCATGCTCAAGGTCAACTTACTAAAACCTTGGATCTTACCTCAGTCGCAACATCTCCATTGTGACATGGCATGGATTTTTGTACAACCTTGCCATAATACACTACATAATAATGTGTCATGTTCTGTATGATTAGCATTAAATTAATTTCACACAGGAGAATTTGAAGAGAAAAAGAAACTGATGTTTTAAAAAAGTTCTATTCAAACAAACCAAACGTGAACAATATTGGACAGACAAAAACATTTTCCTACAAACTGTAGCAAAATTATCTATTGTTAAATGTGAAAGTAGTTACATATTTTACCTACTTACATTTATTCCAAATGGGATATTTAAAAATTTTCATCATCCAGATAGTTTGGCATCATGGTACTTTATGAGTAAAATACAGTCAAACAAATGTAGAACAGCTCAGAAATGTAGCAACTGAAAGATGATTTAATAATAATAATAATAATAATAATAATAAATTCTGTGATTAAAGCTAAGATCAACAGGGAGCCATCTACATGTTTTAACACTGGAAAGGCTCCGCTCCAAATGCGTTAACTAAGCTATGATGCTTGTCACCACAGATTTGATCAATGCTTGGATTTTAAAGTCTCTTTAAAATGTCACATTTGCTTAGTGTAATATTAGTCACCAGGCAGAGCCCAGGCCTTTAGGGCCCCTTCAGACAGTGCTTTTATGTACAACTCAAGGGCAAGAAGGATCCATGTTCACTTTTGACCTGGCGCTTCCTGTGTGGAGTCTGCATATTTCCTCACATTTGTGTGGGATCCCTCCAGCTTCATCCCACTTCCAAGGACATATAGGACAGGTAAAATGGTGACTCCAAATTGGTGGTAGGTGTGAGTGAAAGTGTGACTGTGTTTGTCTGTCTTTATGTTAGCTAGCAGCTAGCCAGGCCCCTGTAGTCGGTGCGGACCAAGGTAGCTTAGCCGCCGTTAGTTCCCCCCTGGCAGACCCCCGTGCAGTCGGGAAGGCAGGCTGACTGGGTGACTGTGAGGAGGAAGCGTAGCCCTAAACAGAAGCCCCGTGTACACCGTCAACCCGTCACATCTCTAACCGTTTTTCCCCACTCGACGATACACTCGCCGAGGATCAAACTCTGGTTATTGGCGACTCTGTTTTGAGAAATGTGAAGTTAGCGACACCAGCAACCATTGTCAATTGTCTTCCGGGGGCCAGAGCAGGCGACATCGAAGGACATTTGAAATTGCTGGCTAAGGCTAAGCGTAAATTTGGTAAGATTGTAATTCACGTCGGCAGTAATGACACTCGGTTACGCCAATCGGAGGTCACTAAATTAACATTGAATCGGTGTGTAACTTTGCAAAAACAATGTCGGACTCTGTTGTTTTCTCTGGGCCCCTCCCCAATCAGACCGGGAGGGACATGTTTAGCCGCATGTTCTCCTTGAATTGCTGGCTGTCTGAGTGGTGTCCAAAAAATGAGGTGGGCTTCATTGATAATTGGCAAAGCTTCTGGGGAAAACCTGGTCTTGTTAGGAGAGACGGCATCCATCCCACTTTAGAGGGAGCAGCTCTCATTTCTAGAATCTGGCCAATTTTTTGGGATCCTCCAAACTGTGACTGTCTAGCGTTGGGACCAGGAGGCAGAGCTGTGGTCTTATACACCTCTCTGCAGCTTCTCTCCCCCTGCCATCCCCCTATTACCCCATCCCCGTAGAGACGGTGCCTGCTCCCAGACCACCAATAACTAGCAAAATCTATTTAAGCATAAAAATTCAAAAAGAAAAAATAATATAGCACCTTCAATTGCACCACAGACTAAAACAGTTAAATGTGGTCTATTAAACATTAGGTCTCTTTCTTCTAAGTCCCTGTTGGTAAATGATATAATAATTGATCAACGTATTGATTTATTCTGCCTAACAGAAACTTGGTTACAGCAGGATGAATATGTTAGTTTAAATGAGTCAACACCCCCGAGTCACACTAACTGTCAGAATGCTCGTAGCACGGGCCGGGGCGGAGGATTAGCAGCAATCTTCCATTCCAGCTTATTAATTAATCAAAAACCTAGACAGAGCTTTAATTCATTTGAAGCTTGTCTCTTAGTCTTGTCCATCCAAATTGGAAGTCCCAAAAACCAGTTTTATTTGTTATTATCTATCGTCCACCTGGTCGTTACTGTGAGTTTCTCTGTGAATTTTCAGGACCTTTTGTCTGACTTAGTGCTTAGCTCAGATAAGATAATTATAGTGGGTGATTTTAACATCCACACAGATGCTGAGAATGACAGCCTCAACACTGCATTTAATCTATTATTAGACTCTATCGGCTTTGCTCAAAAAGTAAATGAGTCCACCCACCACTTTAATCATATTTTAGATCTTGTTCTGACTTATGGTATGGAAATAGAAGACTTAACAGTATTCCCTGAAAACTCCCTTTTGTCTGATCATTTTTTAATAACATTTACATTTACCCTGATGGACTACCCTGCAGTGGGGAATAAGTTTCATTACACTAGAAGTCTTTCAGAAAGCGCTGTAACTAGGTTTAAGGATATGATTCCTTCTTTATGTTCTCTAATGTCATATACCAACACAGAGCAGAGTAGCTACCTAAACTCTGTAAGGGAGTTAGAGTATCTTGTCAATAGTTTTACATCCTCATTGAAGACAACTTTGGATGCTGTAGCTCCTCTGAAAAAGAGAGCTTTAAATCAGAAGTGTCTGACTCCGTGGTATAACTCACAAACTCGTAGCTTAAAGCTGATAACCCGTAAGTTGGAGAGGAAATGGCGTCTCACTAATTTAGAAGATCTTCACTTAGCCTGGAAAAAGAGTTTGTTGCTCTATAAGAAAGCCCTTCGTGAAGCTAGGACATCTTTCTACTCATCACTAATTGAAGAAAATAAGAACAACCCCAGGTTTCTTTTCAGCACTGTAGCCAGGCTGACAAAGAGTCAGAGCTCTATTGAGCTGAGTATTCCATTAACTTTAACTAGTAATGACTTCATGACTTTCTTTGCTAACAAAATTTTGACTATTAGAGAAAAAATTACTCATAACCATCCCAAAGATGTATCGTTATCTTTGGCTGCTTTCAGTGAGCCGGTATTTGGTTAGACTCTTTCTCTCCGATTGTTTCTGTCTGAGTTATTTTCATTAGTTACTTCATCCAAACCATCAACATGCTTATTAGACCCCATTCCTGCCAGGCTGCTCAAGGAAGTCCTACCATTATTTAATGCTTCAATCTTAAATATGATCAATCTATCTTTGTTAGTTGGTTATGTACCACAGGCCTTTAAGGTGGCAGTAATTAAACCATTACTTAAAAAGCCATCACTTGACCCAGCTATCTTAGCTAATTATAGGCCAATCTCCAACCTTCCTTTTCTCTCAAAGATTCTTGAGAGGGTAGTTGTAAAACAGCTAACTGATCACCTGCAGAGGAATGGTCTATTTGAAGAGTTTCAGTCAGGTTTAGAATTCATCATAGTACAGAAACAGCATTAGTGAAGGTTACAAATGATCTTCTTATGGCTTCGGACAGTGGACTTATCTCTGTGCTTGTTCTGTTGGACCTCAGTGCTGCTTTTGATACTGTTGACCATAAATTTTATTACAGAGATTAGAGCATGTCATAGGTATTAAAGGCATTGCGCTGCGGTGGTTTGAATCATATTTGTCTAATAGATTACAGTTTGTTCATGTAAATGGGGAATCTTCTTCACAGACTAAAGTTAATTATGGAGTTCCACAAGGTTCTGTGCTAGGACCAATTTTATTCACTTTATACATGCTTCCCTTGGGCAGTATTATTAGACGGTATTGCTTAAATTTTCATTGTTACGCAGATGATACCCAGCTTTATCTATCCATGAAGCCAGAGGATACGCACCAATTAGCTAAACTGCAGGATTGTCTTACAGACATAAAGACATGGATGACCTCTAATTTCCTGCTTTTAAACTCAGATAAAACTGAAGTTATTGTACTTGGCCCCACAAATCTTAGAAGCATGGTGTCTAACCAGATCGTTACTCTGGATGGCATTTCCCTGATCTCTAGTAATACTGTGAGAAATCTTGGAGTTATTTTTGATCAGGATATGTCATTCAAAGCGCATATTAAACAAATATGTAGGACTGCCTTTTTGCATTTACGCAATATCTCTAAAATCAGAAAGGTCTTGTCTCAGAGTGATGCTGAAAAAACTAATTCATGCATTTATTTCCTCTAGGCTGGACTATTGTAATTCATTATTATCAGGTTGTCCTAAAAGTTCCCTAAAAAGCCTTCAGTTGGTTCAGAATGCTGCAGCTAGAGTACTGACGGGGACTAGCAGGAGAGAGCATATCTCACCCGTGTTGGCCTCCCTTCATTGGCTTCCTGTTAATGCTAGAATAGAATTTAAAATATATTAATACCTCCGTGTTGATAACCATTTGTAAAATCCAGGCGGCTTTTGATGGCTTTCAGTGGAGTGAGTATATGAGAAATTGTTTAACAGCAGGACATGTTCCAACTTGTCCTTAAGGCTTTCAACAGAGGTGTTTTTCCTGTGGCGGAGCGTCGCGTCGGCTGCGTCCCGACGCGCGGACCCGTCCGCACGTCTTTCATTAAAAAAATCTCCTTTAACAGTGGAATATCCGGATAAAATGCTGAAACCGACTTCTTCTGAAACTTCTCTGTTCTCTCACGACGTCCTGGATCAATAGAGCCTGAAATGTGGAGGTTTTCAGCTTGAACAGGCTGACGACGGCGGCTGAGAGCGCTGCGCGACGTCTCGCACCGTGGGAAGTCCTTAAAGCGACAGAATCACCTCAAAATCTCTCATCAGCCGTTAAAATTTTCACTGAAAACCAGCTTAATTTTTCGAACCGTGTCCACTTCGATGTGTCTCACAGGTTTAGAAAAATTTTTGATCAAACACACCGCAGTCTCTCAGCAACTTCTCAGACAAAGGAATTCTGACGAGGGGCTGGACGACTCCTCCCACAAGGAGTGCTCACAGGCGAATGACGTCACCGTCAGGCGTGGAAAAACTCACGCATGCGCACGAGGGTTCATGCATGTCTGACGTAAAAAACATATGAATGAATCCATATAGTTTTTGAAAAAAAATAAAAAGGACCGTTGCTTTATTGACAGACCTCGTATATATTATATATAATATATATATATATATATATATATATATAGTAGTACACTAACAGCCAGTAAACCAGTAGCAATCAGTATGCCTGGCATTGTTTTGTATTTTATATTTGCAAATTGCTTTTTTTTTTTTTTTTTTTGCTTTTCACTTTAATGCTATGTGTGCTTCTTACCCTGTGTGCTGCTTACACATGCTGCAGGAACCCTCAATTTCCCTGAGGGAGTCTTCCCAAGTAATAAATAAAGTTCTATCTAATTTAGTATGATCTCAATATAAGACTTTTTAACTTCATTTCACTTTATTTTGTGCACAATATGTGATCACTTTTGCACAATTCGGCCAAGTCACATCATCATTTCACTGCATTTGTACTGTACAACTGCATGTGACAACTAAATCGGAATCTGATACATACATAAGTGTTAAGACTACAGATTTACCTTGGCCTTTGGCCTTGTCTGGCTCTGAAAATGTGCACCAAATTTGATCCAAATCAGACTAAAACACTGAGGATTTTTTTTTTTCCAACATATGGATGGACAGAAACTGGATGGACGTAAACAGAGCACCCACACGTGCTACTGCCATGCAAGGGTAGAATTTTTTTTTAATTATAAACAAGCAAATCCCATCAGGCCTGCACTTATCTTTGGATACTTTGCATCAAGTGGAAAAGAGTTTACACTACTACCCCCGAAGGGGGTTCCAATCTATCACTGGTTACATTTCCAGCCATTTACAACTGCTCATTTACAACTGGGTGTACTGGGACGATGCAGATTAAGAATCTTTTCCAAGGACACAGACAGGTAGCCTGAAGCACATGCATGAAATCAAACCTCAGTTTGTAGATTGGTAGTCCAACTACTATCGCACAAAGCTACCTGCTATAAATGATAAATGGAGCAATATGATGATACCATGCATGCTTGGACCATGATCGTCTGGCTTGCAAGTCAATGCTGTCCCTTGGGCCACCAAGTTGATACCGGTGACCTTGAGGTTTAATTTAAAATGAATGCTTTTCACCTTACAAAATGGCATTTTTACAACCAACACTTTATTAATAGAGGCATTTGCGATAATCAGAATAGTTAATAATTGGAAATCAGCCACACATACAGTGTGATGAGCAAAGCACCAACAGATAAGGTCACTTTGTTGCCGTGATTTCACCCTCCTCCAGCGTGAAACGAGCTACCTTAACACTAGAGGGCTCACGTGCGTTTCCATTCACTGGAGCTCCTCTTTCAGCATCGGTGGGTTGTTTGAAATCTCGAACTATCACAGAGATGCCTGTTCAATGCATTATTGATTAGGCTTCATTGTGTTGAAATATCCTCTTTTAGAGCTAAGACACAAATCTGGAAAGACGGAACATACGTACTGTAACTTCTGAATACATAAGCAACACAGCATCATCTTCTCATGACACCAGAGTGCAAATTGAGGACAATGCGCATTCAGATAGAGTTTTTTCTTCTCTTTTTTGTCAAGAGCAGGAGGAAAGTGGGAGAAGAAAAGAGACAGATAGACAACCCCCCCCCCCCCCCCCCAAAAAAAAAGAAAAAAAAAAAAAAAGAAAAAAAAGAAAGAAAAACTGTGCAGGACAGTAATGTAGAGAAGGAACACTTGGGCACGGGCATGTGAGAGAGCATTTCTGTGATTTTTTTTTTTTTTTTTATTCAGAAGGCTTGCAAATTTTGTCTTTTTGCATGCACGCTCAATCACACCTCAGAGTAAATCCTACAAGGCAGCAGCAGTGCATGTGTAATCTTTAACAAACCGAGCAGCTGGTGTCCCCTGTGGGAGTCATTAGCGGTGAAGCTCATCCTTTTGTCACACACTTCAGTGTCTGTCCCTCTCCTCTCAGTCCAACCTCTTGGGCAACCCATCTAGCCCCCCCCCCCCCCCCACACACACACACCTGGCTTTGCTTCCGGCATGTCGCCAGCGGTCAAGGCTCCTTTGGCTGGCTGATCTGTACAAAGTGACCCACGTGAATGGGATGGAAGGGTGGCTGAATGACAGAGTGGAAACAAAAGAACACATATTGGGTAAGAAGGAGAGAATGAGGTCTGTCAACTTTCTGCAATCTATTCTCAGAGTCCTGAAGGACGTCTCTACCTCCCGTGCTTTTTTTCTCTGTGAGACAAAAAGAGAGCGCGCTCTTGCTTTATTCTTCTGCACCAGTTCCGTGTTATTTCCTTAAGTCCCTTGACTCCCCTCATTCAGTCAGCCGGCACTTGCTGCCTCTCTGCAGCCGTGCCACAGGGATCGATGGTTGTGTGAAAAGCTGCCCCAACCACCACCACCTCCTGCCACCCTTTTCCCCTAATCTCAGTGGGGCAGAGAGGATGTAGGCTGGCTTTGCATGAGAGACAGGCCCCTTCTCGCTTCCTTCTGCCCAGAAAAATCTCCAAGCACAGTTACTGTCATCAGTGTGTCAAACATGCTCCACACTATCCCAAGAAGAACCAGCACTCGTCTCGATTATGGCTCAGCTCAGGCCCTACTCAACATTACATGCACTTATTACAGGCTTAGAGTATACAGGACACATGGAACCTTGTAATATAGTCTGGATACAAAAACAACTGTGTCCCACGCATGTGAAGTGTGTGTGTGTGTGTGTGGGGGGGGGGGGGGGGGTGTCGACACGGGTTGAGGAGCGGACCCTGCGTCTGACGGAACCCAGCGCTAAAATACCAGAAAGCGGTTCAATAACAAAACAATTTATTTCTTCCACCCTTTGGTGCATAACAACGTGTACAAACTAAAACAGCGTCAGTTCTGGTGGAGTGAAGGCTGGCACGCTCTCCAGCGCCCAAAAGGATCGAGGCCCGGCGCTTCTGGACTCACTTTTACCGCCAAACACCACCCCAGGTGGACACGACAAACCGACTCTCTCTGCGAAGGATAGAAGGAGGTGAGGTAAGTCAGCAGTTACAAGCAATATCCGTCAAAAGGCACACACTATCAGCAACACATTCGGTCTGTATTTAAGCTTTATGTAAATGAGCAGCTTCTCACAACAGGTGGAGGATCAGTTGTCCGCACGCCACGGCAGTGAGAAGCGAGCTGCACAATTCTCATCACAATTCAAATATACTGCGCAACAAAATACCAAGTTACTATCAACAATTAGTCAAACAATTATTCACCTCTGATGTGTGCTGACAGCATGTGTCCCTCACCCTTCTTCCTTCACAGGCACGATGTCAAACCCAGTCGCGGTCCTCAGCGTCTCACAAACGAACACCACAAGGTCGAGTTCCCGGCAATTCTGCTTGAATCAGACATGGCTTAAATGCAGAACGCCATCTAATTATCTGCTTCAGCTGAAAGTCTTTAAGGTTGCATGTGAGCACCATCCACAGGTGCTGCACATAACGTTGATGAGGGTGAAGGACTCTTCAGCCAGCACCTTCTCCACAGACAAATCAGTTTTCATACCACCTGGAGAGCAAAGAAAAGAAAAGAACACCAAAATGTCCAGCCACACCCCCCCAACACACAACAATAATTTGTTTTTAAGTGAGGTCCATATCTTGTTTCAATGTAAATTAGTTAAATTTCTCTCAAATATATTCCGAAGGACCACTTAATCAATAAAAAAAAAATAAATAAATAAATAAATAAATAAATAAATAAACAAATCACGTAGACCACCCCCTAACTCCCCAAATATCCAAAAACAATAGGTCTGCTAACCACACAAATAGTGCATTACAAATTACAATCAAAAGCTTTACAAATAGCTTTGTTTACTCAGTAACACATATGTGTGAATATCTATGAGACTTTGGAGTCATTTGAAACTCTGAGAAACTATTTTAAGTTTGAACATGATATCAATTTAAAATGTAATATTTTTGGCCATTCTAATCCAATTTCATTTTTTCCATGAATTTGATTGGTTAAATGTGTGAGATTTCACACCTTATAATATTGGGGTAACAGTGGCAAAATATTTGCCCGTTTCACATTTGGAAGTATTACTCCATGCCCTGACCAGTGTTCTGACGAGATGTCATTCCTGTCCTCCACACAACTGCGCAAGCACACACATGTGCAATATTGTCTTGATGCGGAACTATCGATTTATGCGATGAGACACATAATTCCACAGAACACTGGCTGTGCACTGTTAGCTGAGAGTAGACAAAAGTCACCTACTGACACTGCCGCCGCAAAAATGGGTGAATTTAAGCTACCATATGAAAGTACTGATGTGGATTCTGATACAGGCATTTCAAATTTGATCGATTTTCATGTTTGATGGATTACTCCGTGCCCTGACGGCTGTTGGAGTGATGCTGCCTCAGCTCGACGGTAAGCTTCATCGATCAAATTACCTACAGAAAAATAAATCGAGCAAACAATGGAATTTAATTAGCATGGGATTAACCCCCTTGTGTCTGATGATTTGTGGACATTCATGCTGTTATACGCTCACAAATAGCCAAAGTTCTATTTGTGACTGTATTCACCTTATTCAGCCCCGCCCACTTTTACAACAGAGGCATTTCCGTTTTGGATTAGGACTTCCGGTGAGCGGTGTTTTCAGTGTAGAAAAATGGAAGATATTACATGGGTAGAAACAAAAACCTTTTTGAAAAGCTCAAAGGGAATGACTCTGGCTCAACCATGGGTCCAAACAGAGTACGAAGATGAAATGAAAAAGTGGCACTCGATTATGTATGCAGATATTGTTAACTATTTTGTGTGGATGGTTTGGCTACGAGGAACTATAAAAGCACCGAAGCCTATCAATATCTCCTTGAATCAAGTTAAAATACTACCCGACAAGTAGTACCACCGTAATGCTAAGATTACTTAATGTTAATATACCTATGGTGTTATTTCATGCAGTGCTTGGTTGTATCAAACACCAGAAAATGAGTAAATTAGATAGCAGCTAATGCTACAAACACAGCTTACCCGTTTGTTTCACTAGCATCTGCCATGGCTTCTTCAACATTTTAGTCTAACCATTTCTCTGTGTAAGGATGTAGTGGTGTGTTTTTTTTTTTTCTCCACAAAATAAAAATAACAGACATAGGGACATTTGGATGGATTTTTTAAATTCAGCACCTTAACGCAGCTCCGGAGATCCTCATCTTTCAATGGAGGAGGAAACAAGTTAAATGCTGGTTCACAGCACTCAGATCTCTCCTTTCCATGTTCAAAACATCGTTCTGAAAGCGAACGTTTCCTCGTTTTCCAGTTGTTGTGGGACCCACGAACTGAACAATTAATGCTGCTCATGTTTGGACACTTCTTGCATACTGTGTTCCCACGTAGCTAATCATCAGACACAGTGGAAAACCAGAAGTTGCTTGACAAAATAGAGCTGCCCACCCTGACTTCCTGAATAAAGTGAATAACCAGCATGAACGTCTGCAAATCATCAGACACAACAAGGTTATTCCCTAAATATACTCAAGGACCACTATAGATGACTCCAATCTGAGTACCAGCAGGCTGTGGACCGCTCTTTGTGACAGGCTGGATTAAATGCAACAGTGTTACAAGCCTGGAGCGGGGTGCGGAGTAGAAGATCTGTATCAAAAGCACCCCCCCTTCCCCACTCCAAATCAATGCAACACTCCTTCTCCAAGGTTTGTGGAAATCACTCTGCAAGGGCCATTCCCAATTCCGGTCCTCAGGGACCCCAAACCAGCACATTTTCACGTCTCTCTGCTCTGCCAAAAGTTGATTAGGTCATTCGTGTGACTCTTCACTCTTGATTGGCTGAGCACGCCTAAATAAATGAGCTAATCATCTTTTAGCAGAGTGGGGATGTGTGAAAAGTGGGCATCTCAGAGGTCCCTGATGACCAGAATTTGGAACTGCTTGTCTGTAAGATTGTGCATAAATTCAGTAGTGGACACAGCCAAAAATAAATTGTAAGTGCAGGTCGATGATGGTGCAGCTGAAACCAATCCATTAGGCCAAAACTGAGAATCTTATTCTGAATATTTGAGCACAACTTTGATGCCGGATCACTCGAGGAGCTCTATCTAAAAATTTGATCCAAATGTGATGATTGTATGAAGTAATTGTATGAATAAAAGCACTTTTTTTTTTAATCCTATTAAATGGATGTAGGATCTGACGTTTGACTGATTGATTGATTGGTTAATATTTTGAACATGCAAATAATTTAAAAAAATAAAATCTTACAAACAAGTGTACTTTGTGGAACATTTTTCTCGGTGAGAAGTTTAGAGCAATAGAAAATGTGTTTGCTTACATTTTTGAAAAGTGAGAAGTATAGAACTTATTTTTTTCACAACTCTTCTACATAAGACTTTCATTAATAGTTATTGAGCTTCCTTATCAATTTGGTTCTGTACTTTTTAATTGCCCTTCATAGCTATTACTTTTTATCTTTGCAAATCAAAAATATAGATTTGTTGCAATTATCCTCATCAAATTTTGTTTGACTTGAACAAAACAATGAGCACAAATTTGATGCAGTGTCATCTGAGGAACACTGAGTGCAGGTTGTGTCCAAATTGGACCATAACTGCAGAAGGAGAGGTATTTTTAAAATAGTTTTTAGTAAATAGTTGACATCTGCTGAATGACGGTTCACAGGGTGATGGACGATATGCCATGACATAAGATCATCTGGCCTTCAGCTGGCTCTGTGAGTCCCCAACCTTGGGTGGAAACTTTCACTTAACCTGCACCTGGAGCCAGACTGAAGGTGGCTTTCATGTTTGCTTGATTCATTGTAATTCTTTGGGTGACAATTGGGGTCAGGGTTAACGTTATGGTAGGAGTTAGGGTTAAGGTTAGTGGAGCTTCTAGGACTGGAGCGCCATTTTTTTCACATAGTGAAGCCACAGTCATAAGTCTCATAATTATACCGGACAGACATGACTCATGTATGGCCAACTTTCATTTCTCTCCTTATCAATCAATCAATCAATCAATCAACCAATCAACATTTATTTATAGAGCACTTTCCAGCACTGACTGGTGTCCAGAGCGCTTAACATCAAAAACACAAATTCACAAAAATAAAACACATATACAATAAAATGTTAAAACAGCACATTAAAAAACAGAACATATCACCTCCCACTAGGTGTTAAAAGCCTTTTTAAATAAATAAGTCTTTAACTTACATTTAAAAAGTGCTAGGTCAGGAATAGTACGTAACTCAAGAGATAGCTTATTCCACAGTCTGGGGCCATCTACCACGAAAGCATGATCACCCCAGCATTTATATCTTGACCTCGGAACATTTAAGTAAAGCTGGCCAGATGCCCGTAATGTCCTACTGTAAGTGCACAAAGTTAAAATTTCAGACAAGTATGGAGGTGCAAGGCCATAAACAGCTTTAAAAGAAACATTAAATTTTTAAAATCAATTCTAAAAAAAACAGAAAGCCAGTGGAGAGAGTACAGGACAGGTGGAATATGCTCACGTCTAAAAGTATTTGTTAAAAGAAGACCAGCAGCACTCTGCACCAATTGGAGACGTGCAAGAGAAGACTTAATTAATGCCAGAATAAAGTGCATTACAATAACCAAGTCTGGAACTGATGAAAGCATGAATGGCTGTCTCAAGATCACGTCAACTGAGAAAGTGCTTTATTTTAGCTGAAAGACGAAGCTGGGAAAAAAACAAACAAAAAAAAAACTTGTTTTAACAACAGAGTTTATCTGTTGATCGAAACTCAAACAGCTGTCAATTATCACTCCCAAATTCTTGACAGCTGGTTTTACATAATTAGCCAGGGCACCAAAATTTGGTGTTACCACATTTGGTATGCCAGAGCGCTCAAACACCATGATCTCTGTTTTACCATCATTCAGGTAAAGGAAGTTTTGGGACAGCAACTGCCTTACATCGCAAATACAGTTAAATAATGATGATAAAGCATCACTCCCATTAGTCCTCATGAAAGTACAGGTTATGCTAGGTTATAATTGACCCCAATGGCAGAATGTACAAAGAAAATAGAATAGGCCCAAGAACAGAACCCTGTGGCACTCCACAACACAGAGGAACAGTTAATGAGGAGAGGTCCCCAATCATAACAGAAAAGCTCCTGGCAGCCAAATATGATCTAAACAACTTAAAGTTCAGTACCCTGAATGCCAATAAAATGTTGTAACCGGGAAACAAGTACTGTGTGATCCACAGTATCAACGGCTGCTGTGAGGTCCAACAGAACCAGCACAGCAGGATTCCCTGCATTCCCCAACAAAGTATTGTCATTATGAACTTTTAAAAGTGGGACTCAGTGCTGTGTTGCAATCTAAACCCAGATTGGAATTTTTCAAAGATGTGATTGTCTTCTAAAAATGACTGTAACTATGAAAAGACAACCTTTTCTAAAACCTTAAGCCGGGTTCACACGGCAGGATAATTAGGCTGATATCGGACCTGATCTTCCCCTTCCGACAATCTTAAGGGTGCCGACAATCGTGATGACACTAAAGATAATCTTATCAGATATTCCTGTCGTGTGTGGTGTGTTAAGAACGCTCTGATCTGCTCGGAAGGACGTCAGGAGCGCTCCGATCTCAAATCGGGCATATTCAACATGTTGGATTTTTTTGGTCTGATATCACAGCGTGTGTTATGTCCTCCAACTACAATCGAGCACGCAGCCTGCTGAATGTGGTATGCAGCCAATCAGAAAGCGAGGTGACGGACGTATGGAGCGGAAAATAAAATCAAAACAGCTGTTCTAACTTACCTGAAAGTCCGGTGGTCACGCTGTCTCCACTCCTTTAAAGAATGCCTTTTCTTTTTCTATTTGTATCGTTTTTTTCCCCTCAGTTTTAAATAGTCCACAAAGTACCTCCGTTTGTTTACTCTGAAGTCAAATTTAATCTTGAGAGATTTTGCCAGATTTCCTGTCTGAGCTGTAAATGTTTGTGTGTGAAATCTGTTCGTGTGTGGTGTTGTTGTCCTTACCGTGTGGCTGAACACCACACTCTGTACGACCAAACCTGTCAGATCCATGATTTTTTATCTTAACGTGTGTGGTCTCTCAGGTTTTGGAAACCTAAAGATAATTTTAAAATCCTGCCGTGTGAACCAGGCTTTAGACAGAAATGGCAGATGAGACACATGTCTAAAATTAGATAAAACTGACGAGTCCAGATGAGGTTTTTTAAGAAGAGGCCGAACCACAGCATGTTTAAAAACAGCTGGAACAGACCCTGATCTAAGACAAGCATTGGTAACAGTTAGGAGACCCGCCTCAACAGTATTAAAAACCTCCTTCAACACCTTAGCTGGAACAACATCTAAAGGACAACTTGTAGGTTTTATGTCTTTCACAACTTCAGCAAGGGATGCAAAAGAAATGGGCTCAAACTTCTCGAGTAGCAGACAACTCAACATTGCAGTTCTGATCAGTGTTCTGTCTGACTGATGAAATCTTTTCAATAAGAAACTGAAGAAATTCCTCACAGGTTGTGGTTGTAGCGTCCATAAAAACAGAGGTGTGTGGATTTACAACTGAATTTATAGTCTGAAATAACACACTGGGACAATGACAATTGCTAGAAATAATATGAGACAGATATTGTGCTTTTGCTTCCTTCACAGCCTTCTGATAGTCAGTTAGACTGTCCCTCAAAAAAACCCAGAGAGACCTGTAGTTTGTCCTTTTTCCACTTTCTCTCCACCTGTCTGCAGCGTTGCCTGAGGGCACGGGTTGTGACATTTAACCAGGGGTCGGATTTTGATTTCCTGGATTTGCAGCGCATCTGTGCAACAGAGTCCAAAGTTACTGTGCATGTGGAGTGGAAAGAAGAGAGGATGTTTTCTGGGAGTAATGGAGAAACCAGTCCATTCATGGCATAAAACTGAGTCCATGAAGGTAGCAGCAAATCCCCCCCCGGTCGAGAAGGTGACCAAATGGCGGCGAGAGACAGGAGCAAGTGGCTTACCAGCAGATGAAGGAGCAGTAAATTAAAAAATAACAGCAAAATTGATCTGAAATAGCAATGTCTGATATGTGCTGAAGTGAATCTGAGAGCCCATAAGAAATGACCAGGTCCAAAGTGTGTCCAAGATTATGTGTTGGTCCATCCACAACTTGTGTTAGACCAAAAGAGTTTAAAATCATCAGCCGGCTGATTAGAAGGACAACGGATATGAATATTAAGATCACCACAGACAAAAAAATGTCATATTTTGGGTTTAAAATCTGTCAGAACTCAGAAAACTCCTGAATAAAATCTTTATTAAATTTTGGTGGATGGTAAACAACAGCACAGAGCACAGGACAGTCAAACTCCATCACAAACAACTGAAGTTAAAAAGTGGAGTAGACATTAGAAGATAGAAATCGGCATTTAAAGCTGTCTTTAAAAACCATGGCCACACCACCACCTCGACCTGATGCTCACAGGGAGCTGAAAACGAGCAGCTGGGGTGGAGGAGCAGCTGCAGGGATGGCTGCTATCCAGGACTTTCCAAGACTCCAGTCCAGCCGCCTGTAATTTGTCTAAATGTTGGTGTTGTCCGTTATTGTCCAGACCATCGTGAGCAGCATCACTCCAACAGCGACAGACAGCCCGGAGGTGGTTCATCCAGGCCCGCCGTATCGGCGGAGGTGGTTCATCCAGGCCCGCGGCGTCGGCGGAGGTGGTTCATCCAGGCCCGCGGCGTCAGTGGAGGTGGTTTATCCAGGCCCACGGCATCAGTGGAGGCGGTTCATCCAGGCCCGCGGCGTCAGTGGGGGCGATACATCCAGGCCCGCGGCGTCGGCTACATCCAAGGCTAACGGCAGCTACATCCACGGCTAGCAGCGGCTACATTCAGGCCCGCGGTATCGGCGGAGGTGGTTCATCCAGGCCCGCGGCATCGGCAGAGGCGGTTCATCCAGGCCCGCGGCATCGGCGGAGGTAGTTCAGCCAGGCCCGCGGCATTAGTGGGGGCAATACATCCAGGCCTGCGGCGTCGGCTACATTCGAGGCTAACGGCGGCTACATCCGTGGCTAGCAGCGGCTACATCTGGGGCTGGCGGCGGCGACATCCGAGGCTGGAGGTGGTTACATCTGAGGCTGCCTACGGCTACATCTGTGGCTAGCGGCAGCTACGACCGAGGCTGGGGGTGGCTGTGAACGAGGTTAGCAATGGGGAGGGTGTGCGGCGACTGGACCTGTGGTGGTGGAGGCTACGGGTGAGAATTGTTTTTGTAATCCATGGTGGCCATACTAAGGCACAATAGTCAACATGGCACCACCCAATAAAACAGATAAACTTGAGGAAAATATAGAGGAGATAAAGACCTCAATAAACCAGATATCAAAAGACATGTCTAATTTAGACAAGCTGACGGTGGAGATTAAAGAACTCCAAAATCTGGTTAAAGAGAAGGACAAGATCATTAAGAAACTTGAACAACGTGTAGATGAACTTGAACAATTCACTAGAAAAGATGATGTTATAATATCTGGACTAGAAACAAAACATCGGACATATGCAAGGGTGGTGGATTCTGGTGGAACCAGTGGGGAGGATGCACCACCTGAAGAACGACAATCATTGGAACAAGTTACAAACTTTTTATATCAAAAAGGTGTTGTCATCCATCAAGACACGATACCAGACTGTTATACTATTCCAACTAAAGATAAGTGATTAAGTGAATAAGTGATTTTGTGAATTCAATGTATAGTTTGGGGTTACTCCCCTTGATAACAAAACCAACCAGAATTACATCGCAAAGTGCAACAGTAATCGACAATATATTTACAAATAGAACAGATGAAATTATCAAGAATGGGATCTTTATGACAGATGTTAGCGATCATTTACCAATTTTTTTCAATATTTAAATATAAAAATAGGTTCAAGGAAAAAAACTGTTATAAACTTTAAAAGAGATAAATCAAAATTGGGAAGAAGTTTATGTCAGTGATGTTAATGTAGCATATAACTCATTTATGAAAATATTGATGAAATCATATAATAAAAACTGTAACTTAATAGAAATTAGTAAGAAAAGAGCAAATAAACCATGGCTGACAAAGGGAATAAAAAATGCTTGTGCAAAGAAAAACTATTTATACAGGTGCTTTTTAAAAATGCAAACAAAGGAAACAGAACACAGATACAAAAAATATAAAAATAAACTATTAACAATAATTAGGAAACAAAAAAGATTATTACAGTGAACAATTAAATAAGAGTAAAGATAATATGAGGGCAACATGGGGAATTATAAAAAGTGTGATTGAAAGTGATGGACCGAAAGCAACTTTTCCTAATTACTTTGTCAAGGAAAATAAAGAGATATATGACATAAAAGAAGTTGCAAATGGGTTTAATGATTATTTTTCAAATGCAGGATCATGTCTGGTGGGAAATAAACCAATAGTAAAAGATAAATTACATACACTTGTAAATACGGTCAACAGTATTTTCCTGGACAATGTGGAAAAAGATGAAATAAGAAATATTGTATAAAAAAAAGTGTAAGCAAAAGATCAACTGTCCATGAAGATTTAGACATGATGACTGTAAAAAGTATAATAGAAATTGTTATTGAACCATTTACTTATATTTGTAATCTGTCTCTGTCAACAGGGATTTTTCCAGATGAAATGAAAATTGCCAAGGTAGTCCCATAATATAAAAATTGAGACAAACATAATTTTTCTAATTACAGGCCAGTATCATTGCTTCCACAGTTTTCTAAAATTATGGAAAAAGTTTTTGTGACAAGATTGGATAAATTCATTGAGAAACATCATATTTTAAATAATGCTCAGTATGGATTTAGAACAAAACATTCGACAGCTATGGCAATTATGGAATTAATAGAGAAAATATCAACAACAATAGAAAATAAGGATTATTTTGTAAGTATTTTTATCGACGTGAAAAAGGCTTTTGATGTTATAGACCACCCAAGATTGCTTCACAAGTTACAACAATATGGAATAAGAGGTATTGCACATCAGTGGTAAAAAGCTACTTAGAAAATAGAAAACATTTTGTTCAGATAAATAATACCAGAAAATACAAAACAGTTTGTTCAGATAAATAATACCAAATTAGAATTGTGTAACATTAAGTTGTGTAACATCAGTAAGAGAAAGCTCTGTGGCTCGCAGTCCTTTGTTTTACCCTAGGAACACAAAGTAGTCCTGCACCCTGACCGCGCAGAGGCCGGGCCGGTACATAGGGTTTAATTAGGTCAGCTAAGTAAGGAGGTGCTAGTCCATGAATAATTTTATAGGTTAATAGCAAAACCTTAAAATCTGATCTCACAGGGACAGGAAGCCAGTGAAGAGAATGAATACACAAAGTACATTCAGTCTGTATTTATGTATTCATAAAGACAGACTTTCAAGTCCAGAGTAAAGACGCAGTTATTTACCCTTTCGTATGGCTAGCATACTGGCATGGTATGGTACTATACCTTCTACACTTTTAAATTAATTTTATTAGTAAGCAGACCAGGTCGCAGGTGCAACTCTCTAAAGTCTGTGTCTTTTAGTGAAGCTTAGGACGAGCGGCCGGCAATCACCTTAGTATTTCTTCTGTTTTTCTACTGTCTTTTTGTGAATGCGTTTGTCTGTTTGTGGCCCTGCGGCAGACTTGCATCCTGTCCTGGGTGTACCCCGCCTCACGCTCTATGACTGCTGGGATAGGCTCCAGCCCCCTGCAACCCTTGATTGGACTAAGTGGTTGAAGATGAAGATGTGTGAATTTACTTCAGTTTTCAATCTTGGGGAAAAAAGGCAACTTAATTTCTAGAGGAGTACAGCCACAGGGAGTACAGCAAAAAGGTCGCAGTACATTTGACACATTTGAGTTTGCATGGCTCCACTTTGCTACTGTGACATTAAACAGTTAGCTGGATTGAAGAAAGAAGAAAAACTGTTCCAAAAGTCCAATAGTTCTCAAATGGAGATGTCCGCTGCCTCATCTATCACAGAGAAAATGAAATGGAATTGAAGTCTAGAGAAGGTAGTTTAGGGGTAAAAAGTCCATTCCCTCTGTCAAGCAGCTGACTTGGAAGTCTACTTGTTGTCACCCTCAATTGAGGAGAACGAACTTCATTTCTAAGCTTGGCTCTCAGGCATAGTCTGCACCTGCTAAACCTGTTCACTGGTGATCTTTCTTCTCTGACGACTAAAGTCATCCCTCACTGGATCAGAGGCAATGAGGATTGGGAATGAACTCCCTTTATGGATTTTTTTACTCCAAATAAAGCGGCTCCTTCACTCCAAATAGCCATGACCTTAACACAATTAACCTGACAGTTCTTCACTTCCAAGGGTGTGCTCTGGGAGTTTGGGGAAACTGGCCAACTTGCCGTCATCCCTCACTGTTAGATCACTAATAAAGAGAAAAGACATGATTTATCCAATGCATCACAATTCATCTTTCTCCTTCCACTTATTCTTCCTCCCAATTCAAATTCTCAGACTTTATTGTTTGATGTTTGCTTGTTTTCTGGTCTGGCACCAGTCCAACATCACCAAGAAAGTCACTATATTTTCTGGTTGCAAACAATTTTGCAAATCACAACCCTACTTTTCTGTAGGATGCATCATGCCAAGAGCTGGAAACTGAACCACAGGCCTACCCTCCTACACAAGAGGCATGGAATGTCATGCCATTCCATGCACTTACTCTTCTGCAAGTTAGCGCTTTTGTGCATCAAAGATTTGCCAAAATGGCAAGATCCTTCACTGGCTAGGACATGAAAGTCCAATTCAATATTGAAAGAGATTGCTTGGTGATGACACTCAACCAGAGGCTGTAACAAGATGACAATGTAGGACTGAGCTTTGCTCAATGATGCCAACAAAGTCAGTGAGCTACTAATACTAATGTGATGTTAACATTTAGACAATTTATACATTATGCAACTCTTTGTGCTAAAGTTCACCAACCTACCTAGTCAAAGAAGTGTTCCCATATGCCAGCTTCTTCTGATCAAGATTTAATAGGAAACATAAAGTGACATATCACTCAAAAACTGACTCACTGGATTCGATTTCCATCTAATAAACATATGTAGTCCCAACTAAATTAAATTAAATTATCTTGCATGAACATGGTTTTGTGGGCTACATATATTTATTAGATGGAAATCCTGCAGATAATTGAATTGAGTTAATCCAATGAGTCATTTTTTTTGTGCATGTTAAGACCCTGTGCCTACTGTAGTAGTTGTCTCATGTTTTTTTTTTTTTGTTTTTGTTTTTGTTTTGTGCCCCCAGCATGAAATGCAACCTATTTTCTTGACACGTTTTTTTTTTTTTTTTTTGTTGCTATTTTGAATACCCTCCCCTAACCATAATCCTCCCCAGACCCCCTTTGTCACCCTTCATTTTGGGCTCCTGTCACAAAACAAATTTTTCATGTCCCTGGCACGAACCCATAGATTAATGTACTTTTCGTAACTCAGTCTCACTGGCTTGAACAGTTACATGAACAATGCAACTTTTACTTACGAGGTATATTAGAAAAGTATTCGACCTTATTATTATTTTTTTTCAAAAAAACATATGGATTTGAATCACATGTGATTGCGTCAGACAAGCTTGAACCCTCGTGCACATGCGTGAGTTTTTCCACGCCTGTTGGTTGCGTTATTCACCTGTGAGCAGGCTTTGAGTGAGGAGTGGTCCACCCCCTGGGCGGATTTTCATTGTCAGGAAATGGCGAAATGATTTGGGCTTTTTTCCATCAGAATTTTTTCAGAAACTGTTAGAGACTGGCAGCTGGAAACCATACGAAAAATTTATCTGGCTTTCGGTGAAAATTTTACTGTTACTACAGCTTTAAGGACGGCTTTAAGGACGCTCGGTGCGCCGCGCTCAGTGCTGCCATCGAGAGCCACAAACCACCGGATCATTTCTAAACGGATGGCTCTGTGGAGCCAGGACCGTCGTGTGCACTTTCTCTGGTTATCACAAGAGCTGGACATCAACCATTTTCCAGCAGATTTCACTTTTAACAAGAGAGTTTGTCATGGAAAGCCGAGCGGAGGCTTCGCGCATCACGATGGATTCGCTACTGGAGCGAGACAAAACCACCTCCGTTTTGGTCTCACAGGATGGCTTTGAGAGGGCGTTCAGACAGCTGTCGGTGGTTTTTCCATCGAGTGATTATCCGAGAAATTGTGGATGTGTCTGGACATGCCAGAACATGTCCTGTGAGGCTTCATCACGGTGTTGCTTTGCGCCATGCGGCACCGCCGCGACGCGCAAAATTCCTCCGTACGTCTGTCTCAATGTGCCGAAAAAGTGCTGATGTCCATGTCTTTTCACAATTCCTGTGGTAGTGAGACGACGTCCCAGATAAAACACAGCGTCCAGTTTGGAAATGAACGGCACATTCCTCTGCTTTGTGCGTTGTGGCGGTGCCGCATGGCGCACAGCAACGCTGTGATGAAGCATCACGGGACATGTTCTGGCATGTCCAGGCACATCCACAATTTCTCGGATAATCACTCGATGGAAAAACCACTGACAGCTGTCTGAACACCATCTCAAAGCCGTCCTGTGAGACCAAAACGGAGGTGGTTTTGTCTCGCTCCAGTAGCGAATCCATTGTGACGTGCGAAGCCTCCGCTCGGCTTTCCATGACAAAATCTCTTGTTAAAAGTGAAATCTGCCGGAAAATGGTTGATGTCCAGCTCTTGTGATAACCAGAGAAAGTGCACACGATGGTCCCAGCTCCACAGAGCCATCTGTTTAGAAATGATCCGGTGGTTTGTGGCTCTCGATGGCGGCACGGAGCGCGACGCGCCGAGTGTCCTTAAAGCTGTAGTAACAGTCCTTATTCTCTGTGAAGCCCGTAAAATTTTCACTGAAAGCCAGATAAATTTTTCGAATGGTTTCCAGCTGCCAGTCTCTAACAGTTTCTGAAAAAATTCTGATGGAAAAACAGCCCAAATCATTCTGCCATTTCCTGACAATGAAAATCCACCGAGGGGGTGGACCACTCCTCACTCAAAGCCTGCTCACAGGCGAATGACACAACCAACAGGCGTGGAAAAACTCACGCATGCACACGAGGGTTCAAGCTTGTCTGACGCGATCACATGTGATTCAAATCCATATGGTTTTTGAAAAAAATAATAAGGTCGGATACTTTTCTAATAGACCTCGTATTTTTCAGTGCTGATAAACTATTGTTTAGGATTCTGTAAAGTGTGATTCAGGTTCATTCAGCAGAGGCAGAAAGTCACTGAAATGTTCTGAAACAGTTGGCAGTCTTATTTATGACAGGACATGATATCTTGTCACTTTTAATACAGAATCTGGAAAACAATTCAAAGCAATTGTGTTGCAAAGGTTTCACAATGTTCCAGTGTTACATGGTTGCCATTATTAATTTGTACTACCAGCAAAAAGTGTTATCATCCCCAGTGACACGTTCTATCCATGCTTTAATTTAGGCTTTATTTGGCTGTTTCTTGTACATTTCAATAAACATCCAACACTGGGCAGGGCACACATTTATGTGATATTATGTAGGCAAAGGAGTTGCTTTTTTAGTTGATCTGGTGCAACAATTTTTACCACAAACACTTTTTTGTGTGTGTGTGTGTGTGTGTGTGTGTGTGATACAAGATGAATTATCGTCTATGCAAGCTACTGGCTGGATGAATGCATTCGTCTACATTTTTGCTGCCCAAGCCAAAGGCAACAGCACAATTTATGAGCATAATATTATTTGAAATGATTAAAATGATTAAATTCATATTGATGCAAAACCATTCATAGCTTAGCTGTGGTGTATGTTTTATAATAATTTAATTACTTTTTCTGTTATCCATCAGCGAATTTGGTGGTGATAATGGTGGCTAGGATCAAGGGGAGCACAAAATCACTGAGCGAGTCTGTCCAGCTCACCCGCTGGTATTTTTTGAGTCCTGCAGACTTCAGTTAAGAATCACTGTGTGCTCTCTTTCACTTGATTGTTAAATCATGAGTATGCCAGTGCATTTTGGAAAGAAAGTCACATGAAACCCCTCCCTTACGTAACTGAATGAATGAAAATACCATTGATTTCCAATGGCGGCACAGCACCAGGCCCTGTGCACAGGCACACAGGGTGGGTCTGGTGTTAATGAATATCAATGTTAATCTAATGAAAGAATGGCAGTGGACGGGAGGTGGGGGGAGGCCTGCTTGAATGGACTTTATGGAATCATAAGCCTGTAAAAATTATATAAAGCTCCAGCATAAAAAGAAACATAACTCAAAGCAGACCAACTTTTCTTGTTGTGCACAAGCTACATGTGTTTCTTCCAACAAATCTCAATTTTCTAGAATGGCTTCACATTGTGCTAATCATATTATGACTTAAATGGAATGTGTCACTCCAGGGTATGTGATTTTTTTATAAATGTATAACAGATTCTAAATCATTATTTCAAGTATTTAACTTATGTGGGCCCTGATATAGCTGATAAAAATAACATAAGCCAGAGTGCACTAGAAAAAAAAATGCTCCACAGCCATTTTCATCAAAAATCATCACCTTGGGGACCAATTTTCACTGCTTGAAGCTTAGTCTGCATCCAGTTGCAGTCCACTTCATGCTCACACTTATGGCAGCATGCACAGTCAATTCACATTGCTTTTTGTATATATATATATATATATATATATATATATATATATATATATATATATAAAATCAAATATGTCTAGATTTCCATCCATCCATTTTCTACACCCACTTTCTCCAACTCAGGGTCATAGGGGTGGGGCTGGAGCCTATCCCAGCAGTCATAGGGCATGAAGCTTTGCACACCCAGACAGAGCACACGGTCTATTGAAGGGCAAAGTACATTTTACAAAGCACAAACAAAGTAGTATTAATTAATATATACACTGAAACACACCTGCATCTTCTAATTTTATTCCTCCCGTGCTCACGCACAGCGGCCATGTAGGAAATCCTTCTGCTGTCTGGTGCTGCTCTGGTTCCACATGGCTCCGTATGTAAACAAAGTCAGCATCTCCTTTTGATACTTCCAAATTGTACAAATTCCACATGATGGTTAGTAAACATATGATCGCTGTTGATTCTCTCACTTGTCCATCTACAGTTAATGATCCTCATCAAATCCACATCAGTAACACAAATGGCTTGGAGCTGGTCCCATGCCCGTGTAACAGCTATCCCATTAAGTCTGCAAACAAACCCTCGTTGTCAGCCGCCATCTCTATCTCTCCAACATTTCATGGTCACACTTATAAACACATGGATAATGTTGTACGGTTTCTCCATGAGACTCACCTTCCTCAGGCATAGTGCGGAAGAGACAACATTTCATTTCCTTGACAGTGGCACAAACATGTCCAGTTCCATGCTTTTGAGAATGCAACATGCTTTGTTAGAGCTCTGCTGGCCACAATAGAAGGGATAGCATCCTTGTTTATACCAAAGTATTTTTTCTTTTCTTTTTTCTTTTTTGTTGTTGTTGTTGGTGATTTCTTATGCTGTACCAACTGCTTTTTTGTCTTTCTTGGAGGCAATGACAAAATGCTCCCACTTCTCCCTCAAAATGTTATCTTTGAGCAAACTGTGCACCTAATAAACATCAAACTCATGATGTTGGCCCCTAGTAAACCTGTTCACCATTTTGACGTATTCAACGTGAATCTCCACCAAAACACCTAATTCCAACTTTAAAAAAAATTGCTTTCTTCCTGTTTGTTTCAAAACAGTAAGAGTAGAATGGGAGGCAGTGCCTTCAGCTTTCAGGCTCCTCTCCTGTGGAACCAGCTCCCAATTCCGATCAGGGAGACAGACACCCTCTCTACTTTTAAGATTAGGCTTAAAACTTTCCTTTTTGCTAAAGCTTATAGTTAGGGCTGGATCAGGTGACCCTGAACCATCCCTTAGTTATGCTGCTATAGACTTAGACTGCTGGGGGGTTCTCATAATGCACTGAGTGTTTCTTTCTCTTTTTGCTCTGTATGCACCACTCTGCATTTAATCATTAGTGATTGATCTCTGCTCCCCTCCACAGCATGTCTTTTTCCTGGTTCTCTCCCTCAGCCCCAACCAGTCCCAGCAGAAGACTGGTTCTGCTGGAGGTTTCTTCCTGTTAAAAGGGAGTTTTTCCTTCCCACTGTCGCCAAGTGCTTGCTCACAGGGGGTCGTTTTGGCCATTGGGGTTTTTACGTAATTATTGTATGGCCTTGCCTTACAATATAAAGCGCCTTGGGGCAACTGTTTGTTGTGATTTGGCGCTATATAAATAAAATTGATTGAAATTGATTGATTGAAAACACAACACAAAATGGCTGAAATGGTCCTCAAAGTGACATCATGGAAACCAACATTTCCCACAGGTTAAAAAATCTGAGCTTTAAAAAGCAGTAGATGGTAAATGGATTGTATTTATATAGCACTTTTCCATCAAACTCAGAAGGTCAAAGCACTTTAAATAATGAAATCAGGCGAATTCCACATAGTTTTGGCTTAATATCACAGCGCATATGGCACAAAAAAATACAGAATACACCAATATTTTCAGAATTACAATGTGTTTTAAATAGTCTGCTCATTTGACTCATTTCATTTGATTTCATGTGATATGGGCTTTAAGAATCATTTGTTTGTTTGTTCCCCAACTATTTCCAGGTGCTTTGCTCAGTTTCCACCCTTAAACACCCTAAAATGGTTTGTTTTGAAAAAGGTAATTGGGTTCAAAGGTGGAAATTTTATTTTCACTCCAATGTCCACCAAACTAAACACTCATGTGGAGTTTGGCTCTTGAACTGCCACGCTGAGACCAAATTTATTAAACGTCAATCAATGGGGTCATGTTCATTCGGTTAAACGGTCTTTCATGTTGATGTCAAACAAATTTGGTGGATTATCATATTTAACAGCAAGATCAAATATATCAAAGGTCAGTCATTGGAGCCAAGGTCATGTCTGCTTAACCTTACCCACCTGAGCAAGCACACAGGGAACAGTGTTAATAAAAACTTCCTCACATGATTTTTGATTGCAGAAAGAAACCTCAGCAGACCAGACTCAGAGAGGTGACCATCTGCTCTGGTCATACTACAAATAACACAATAACAAAATGATTTCCAATGAAGAATTGTCAAACATGGAAGACAAAGAATACACAGCCAAGCCTCCAATTACTCAGTGGTTGTATTACACAATTTCCCATACAATCAAGCAGTATGAACATGGACCCATGAAATAAAGAAATATAGTGGTCAAAAAAAGCAGATCACAGACATGACACAAAACTAAAGTCATTTCAAATGGAAACTTTCTGGCTTTAAGAAACACTATAAGAAATCAGGAAAAAAATTGTGGCAGTCAGTAACGGTTACTTTTTTAGACCAAGCAGAGGGAAGGAGGCATTCTTTGTGAAACGTTTGAAACCTAGCCTTAACCGGGGAGGGGGTCTGAGACATGCTTTATCCCCTGTTTACAATGGGGTACTCAGGTCAAAGCAGTTTCAGTCTTTTGTTCATGGTAATGAGTCATTCACGTCATCAGCAGAGTTGTCAAGGGAGCCATCAGGAGAGGGACAGCTGCCCTGTCATTAGGAGGGTGTTAAATAGAGCACAATAGGTGCTAATTAGAGCTATTGTTTAGTCACCAGCCTATAGCAGTCTGCCTCTCGGCAGGAGGGGTCTGGTTAGGTTTAAAACTCCAGCTTTTGTGACTTCTTGATTTTTCTTCTCTACAAGAGTCAAGACAGAAGTCAGACCACCAGAGCAAGAATTTTAGCTGAGGAAGTTTCTGGATTTGAAGCGAAACGTCCTCGCGTCAAGCAACCCAGTCCAGTCGAACATTCAAGCTTCTCTGCTATGGAAACCACCTGGACAACTGAGAGCCTACACAGAAACAAGCAGAGGGAAAAAAAAAAATATGGACTCACTCAATTCTGAGGAATAAATTATGGAATCACCCTGTAAATTTTCATCCCCAAAACTAACATCTGCATCAAATCATATCTGCTCATTAGTCTGTATCTAAAAAGGAGTGATCACACCTTGGAGAGATGTTGCACCAAGTGGACTGACATGAATCATGGCTCCAACACGAGAGATGTCAATTGAAACAAAGGAGAGGATTATCAAACTCTTAAAAGAAGGTACATCATCACGCAATGTGGCAAAAGATGTTGGTTGTTCACAGTCAGCTGTGTCTCAACTCTGGACCAAATACAAACAACATGGGAAGGTTGTTAAAGGCAAACATACTGGTAGACCAAGGAAGACATCAAAGCATCAAGACAGAAAACTTAAAGCAATATGTCTCAAAAATCAAAAATGCACAACAAAACAAATGAGGAACGAATGGGAGGAAACTGGAGTCAACGTTTGTGATCGAACTGTAAGAAACCGCCTAAAGGAAATGGGATTTACATACAGAAAAGCTAAACGAAAGCCATCATTAACACCTAAACAGAAAAAAAACAAGGTTACAATGGGCTAAGGAAAAGCAATCGTGGACTGTGGATGACTGGATGAAAGTCACATTCAGAGATGAATCTCGAATCTGCATTGGGCAAGGTGATGATGCTGGAACTTTTGTTTGGTGCCGTTCCAATGAGATTTATAAAGATGACTGCCTGAAGAGAACATGTAAATTTCCACAGTCATTGATGATATGGGGCTGCATGTCAGGTAAAGGCACTGGGGAGATGGCTGTCATTACATCATCAATAAATGCACAAGTTTACGTTGATATTTTGGACACTTTTCTTATCCCATCAATTGAAAGGATGTTTGGGGATGATGAAATCATTTTTCAAGATGATAATGCATCTTGCCATAGAGCAAAAACTGTGAAAACATTCCTTGCAAAAAGACACATAGGTTCAATGTCATGGCCTGCAAATAGTCCGGATCTTAATCCAATTGAAAATCTTTGGTGGAAGTTGAAGAAAATGGTCCATGTTAAGGCTCCAACCTGCAAAGCTGATCTGGCAACAACAATCAGAGAAAGTTGGAGCCAGATTGATGAAGAGTACTGTTTGTCACTCATTAAGTCCATGCCTCAGAGACTGCAAGCTATTATAAAAGCCAGAGGTGGTGCAACAAAATACTAGTGATGTGTTGGAGCGTTCTTTTGTTTTTCATGATTCCATAATTTTTTCCTAAGAATTGAGTGATTCCATATTTTTTTCCCTCTGCTTGGTCTAAAAAAGTAACCATTACTGACTGCCACAATTTTTTTTTTTCCTGATTTCTTATAGTGTTTCTTAAAGCCAGAAAGTTGCCATTTGAAATGACTTTAGTTTTGTGTCATGTCTGTGATTGCTTTTTTTATACAAAATTAAACAACTGAATGAACATCCTCCGAGGCCGGTGATTCCATATTTTTTTTGCCAGGGGTTGTAAAAGGTAACAAACCACAAAGTACAAATAAAAACAAGCCCCCCCCCCCCCCCCCCCCAAAAAAAAAATATATATATATATTAAACTAAAACAAGTAAAAACAGTTAAAACAGCCAAAACAGATTGAGAATCTCATTCTGGGTTAAAAGCCAGTACATAAAAGTGGGTTTTAAGATTAGTTTTAAAAACAGAAAGTGAAGAGGCCTACCTCATGTGGAGCGGTAACTCGTTCTACATCTTTGGAGCCACAACAGAAAAAGCTCGGTCCCCTCTGAGCATACGCTTGCACTTCTGCACCTCCAGGAGGAGCTGATCAGCTGACCAGAGGTGGCGAGCAGGGGCGTAACAATAAAGCAGCTCAGAGAGGTAGGGCGGGGCAAGGTCATTTAAAGATTTAAAAACAAATAAAAGAATCTTAAAATGAATTCTAAAATGCACAGGCAGCCAGTGGAGGGAGGCCAGGATAGGTGTAATGTGCTCCCTCTTACGTGCACCAGTTAGCAGATGGACGGCATCATTCTGAACTAGCTGGAGATGTGCAAGGGAGGACTGGCTAATTCCATAATAAAGTGCATTACAGTAATCCAGCCGGGAGGTAATAAAAGCATGGATTGCTGTTTCAAAGTGCTGATGTGCAAGAAAAGGCTTAACCTTAGCAAGCTGCCTTAAGTGAAAGAAACTCGATCTGACTACTGCACTGATTTGGTGGTCCAGTTTAAAATCGTTGTCCATCTTAAAACCCAAGTTTGTGACAGTAGATTTCGCAAAGGCTGACAAAGGCCCCAGATCAACAGGTGAGGAAGAACAGGAGCTGCTAGGGACAAAAACAATCACCTCCATTTTCTTTTCATTAAAATTAAGAAAATTCAATGCCATCCACGGTTTAACATCCTCAAGGCAGGACAAAAGGAGCTGAAGAGAAGAGGCATTATTTTTCTTTAGGGGGACATATAGCTGGCTGTCATCAGCATAGCAGTGGAAGCTGATGCCATGCTTTCTGAGAATGTACCCCAGTGGAAGCAAATACAGGGAGAAGAGTATGGGTCCAAGAATTGAACCCTGTGGGACCACATATAAAAGTGGAGCGGAGGAGGACTCACAAACCCTGAGGCCAACGCGCATAGTCCTACCAGTTAAGTAGGACCTGAACCAGTCTCGAAGGAAAAGAAGGAAAGTCTTTTCCACAAAGGTGAAGATTAAGGAATTAGATTTTTCAATTTTTAAACTGTTGACCACACTAGGTGGAGTTGATCTGGCAAGGCAACCCACAGATCAATCATTTGGGAGAAAATCAACATTGTTATCACGTTGCCATAGCATTTGCTGTCTCCATGCCCATGGGCTCTATTACCTAGTGTGTAATTAAGGGCAAAAGAGGAAAGCTCAGCCATTTCTTTTTAAGACAATACATGCAAACCATACTGGTTTGCCATTCCTGGTAACAAATTGCAAATTTGCACTCGAACTTGCCTGAAAGTAAATACGGCATACACACCCAAAACAGGTTTTGACGTGAATGTTAACTGTGGCTTTGACAGCTCTGTGCAACCCACATTGTCTGAAACAAGGATTGTGTAATAAACCAAACACCTGCGCCTGTCCCAGTGGTGTCTGTGGCTCTGTGACAAATAGGTAAGACTATGACAGGTACATATGAGATTGAAACTAATTTTCAGCCACTATACTTATCTATTTAATTTCTGGTTTCAGTTCAGACACTGTCAGATCCACAAGCAGAGCCTCCAGATATCAGGTTTAATACTAAGACTCTGTATTACAGCAGCAATTAGGGTTAATGCATGTGCACAACAGTCAAACACACCCTGTTGTGGTCGACCCCCATTGCCCAGAGCAGATATTTGCCTTTAATGGTAAAATTTGTGCAAACCAAACTTCAAAAGAGGATTAACTATTCAGTTTGGATAAAAATTGTCAAGGACTCAAACAGAAACTTACTGGAGTCTGAATAATTAAAACTGTGACCTGAGAGAGTGAATTGCTGTTGCTTTTGGCTATTATCAGTAGAAATGATTTATTGTACACAAGGACAGAGTGGCAGAACATGCAGATTTTGTTAATTAATTAATACATTTATTTTTTTTTTCTGTCTGTTTTTTTTTTTTTTTTTTTTTAATTCAGTTTGGACCAAATTTAGTAGGATTACTGATGACCAGTCATGGACAAAGCAGTGCAAGTTTGACAAGTAATTGCAAAGCCAAGGTCACCATAGCCAAAATTTTGGTCAAACCTTTATGGACAGTGCAAGCAATATTTAGAATGGCTTTTGCCCTTGAGTGAGCTTGAACGGTCACACAGAATTTCATAAATCAAATCAAACAGTTTAGAGCTGATATGGAATTTACAAAGTGTAAGTGTTTCTTCCTCAACAATAAAGTAGTCAGAACACCATTTATTATGGCATCAATAAATCACAAATGGGACTTATATCTCACAAATAATGTTACACATACTGCCGATGGGGACTATATGACTAGTGGTCCATGAGATATGCTACATTCTCTATGGAAACACACAGGCATCAAATAAAGTGTAATATACCTAATTTAGTTGAATCAATGAATTTAATGGTTGTGCAGTTAAATTAATTCAGTGGTCATACTCACAGGCCAAACTGTAAAACTGTCAATTTACTAGACCCAAAATAATTTATCTTACAACATGAAACAATTTGGTCATTATATATATATATATATATATATATATATATATATATATATATATTAGGGTGGTTCAAAAAAATAAAAGTTGGAAATTCATTACTCTCACCCCTTCATTTTATGATGCATTGGGAAAAAGAAAGCCTGCCAAATATTTTTGTCATACATTAATATTTAGAGGTAGCACATCATAGCTGAAGGTTGTAAATATATCAATTATCGCTGCCCGAGTGCCCGTGCAATAGGTTATCCATTATCCAGTATCTAATCACATCACTTATAAAGAGGATAGAAGTTAACCACCTGAGTGTAACTAAAGTATAATTTTATATTCAATTTAAAACTATACCTGGGTTTAAATATTTCTCACAAACAACATACTTTCAAAAATGTTATTTTAGGCTACAAGCTGAAAATTTTGCTTCAATTCACAGCTTCTTTTCTTTCAGATCTTTGGTGATGGTGAATCTAACATGAGATAAATGTAAAAAGAGACACTTGCTGACTTAACATGCTTAACCATTAACTGGAAACTTCAGTAAAACATGTCAGCTACTAGAAGTAGAATATTTGTATACCTTATTGGTTCCACCGACTGAAATAAAGGGAAACAAATTGCCCTCAAATGGGCAAATACTCAAGGTATTTTTCTTCAAACACACTGATTTGAAGAAAACTGTCCATGATGCTGCTGTGACCTCTATAGACATGGCAATTCCTTTTTGGGAGAGAGCTAGAATCCCACTGAGGGCAAAGCAGCATCTGATCACAAAGTTATAAAAGGTGTTCGGAAAATGTAGAACATTGAAAAAGACCAAGAATCGCAATACAGACAAGCAGAAGAAAGATGAAACAGTGTTTTGTGAATCTTTGGAGGACTTGTTTGACATGGCACATCAGGATGTCCTAACAATGATAAAGTTTGAAGATGACAGACAGTTCCTACTTGCTCAGTGAGAGAAAGGTAGAGGATGCATGACAGGCATAGATAAAATACAAACTGCCATAGAACAAAGAGCAGAAAAAAGGAAAGCTGCAGAAGCAAAATACAAAGAGAAACTGGAGGAGCCTGGACCATCTAATCCAGCCCCTCGTCGGAATTCCTTTGTCTGAGAAGTTGTTGAGATACTGGCGCTTTGTTTGATCAAAATTTTTTCTAAACCTGTGAGGCACATCGAAGTGGACACGGTTCGAAAAATTAAGCTGGTTTTCGGTGAAAATTTTAACGGCTGATGAGAGATTTTGAGGTGATACTGTCGCTTTAAGGGGCTGGACGACTCCTCCCACAAGGAGTGCTCACAGGCGGATGACGTCACCGACAGGCGTGGAAAAACACACGCATGCACACGAGGGTTCAAGCATGTCTGACGTAAAAACATATGAATGAAATCCATATAGTTTTTGAAAAAAATAAAAAGGACCTATACTTTATTGACAGCCCTCGTATATAAAGCAGAGACTTATTTAAATTTATCAATAATGAAACAGTATTTCATCAATAAAATGAAAATGCAATGTTTGATTGTTATAAAATCTTCGCTACCCCAGTATGTAGGTATTGTAGGAGCATGATACATGTACGAGAAGAACTGCATCTCACAATCCATGTTTTACTGTTAACTATTTTATGGGATATGAAAAGATTTGATTTTCCAATGTATTGCCATAATTTCTGTCCTGACACATCAATATTAAACTGACAGAAATAATTTTGAAATATCTGGAAATGACCATACTATATGACAAAGTAATTGCGAGCAAAATCTTTAAGGGCTGTGTGCTACCAGTAAAAAGTATTAGAGTTTTATGAAATTGTACATGATGTGTTTTTATGTTAGGTACAACAAATGTAGAGGGTGAGACTTGAAGTTTTTTGAAAAAACAGTTTTGACCATTTTTATGGACCACCCTAATATATATATATATATATATATATATATATATATATATATATATATATATATATATATATATTTTTTTTTTTTTTATTATTCTACAGAATTTGATTGTGGAATCTAACTTCCGTCTTACAATATGTGGATGACAATCATCTGTTTCAAGATGCCAACCATGTCCACAACAAATATATGATTTGACATCCACATATTCCATATTGGACTAGTTTCTGCAGTGTTAAAGTAGTTGCAATTTTCATTCCAGTCATGGCTGCCATTTTGTAAAATAGTGGTTATCTTGACTTTTCAATGATTTGCATTGATTTTCCTAATGGCAAATCCCAAGAACTACGAATTGTAGATAAATTCAACTATTTATGCCCTCAGTATCATACTATATCTATATCTGATAACAAAATTAAGCTATAAACAGGTCTCTCTGGCAGCTACCCTAGGTGGTATATTGAAAGTAATTCAATATCCATTTATTTCTGGAATATATTTGGGTATATGTGTGCAAAGTTATGTGATTTTAATCACAAAATGCATAACTTTTATGGAATTTTGAGTTAACTGCACCACTGAATTATACATATAAAAAGTAGGACATAGATAAACATGATAAATGTGACACAAGCAAAAAGTTACCAACCTATTATAGTTGCAACGCTATCTTTGACTCACCTAAATATAACCTACAGCTGCAGTTGGCATCTTCTCTCAGACAGCAATGCTTTTACTTTATCACAGGCATTCTTATTCTGCCTTATCCTTCTTCAGTGAGGCGATTATCAGCAAGCCTGTCGTCTCAACACCGACCAGGTCAAAGCAGACTGTTCTCCTCTTGCTCAGCAACCATTGTTAATTCTCTCCTATTTTACGCCATTGATCTCCTGCCTCCCAATCCAAACATCCAGGTCTTTGAGGAGCTGTTAATCTGCTCCACAATGGAACTTTGTGCCCTCTTCTTGTGAGCACGCCATCAATTCCAGCACCCCCTCATCCTGTCACTCTACTTCCCAGCAAATGGCCAGCTTAAGCAGGATGACATGGTGTCACTCTAACAAGTTTACATTCTGTCTATCCAGAGCTCAGTTGGATCAGCAGGTTGCCCATTAAATGAGGTTTGAGGGGATTGACGATTCCTCTCTGCCAAAATATTCTTGAGCAAAACCCCCAAATTGCTCCCTTTCATGTGGAGTTTTTGAACACACAGCACTTGTGTGCATTGTCACGCAACACTTGACCAAAGTACTATTAGGTCAACAATGGCGCCATTTTGTTGATTGGGCTGAAGATCCTCGGTTCGATTTCCTATAAGACAGACAACTCACTCGTGCCAGTGAGCAGGGTCCTTAAGCCCGAAGAAGATCCAGATGTGCAGTAGCACTCCTGGCATGGCAATACCTTGACCTCAGTGTATGTGTAAACGACTGAATGTGTTGCATCACTGTGCAATCATATGTGCAAGTTTGTGCAACCCACTGGTTTTAAGTGCAAGTCGCATATCAAGACACTGACTAAATGGGATGATTCATGAAGAGTTGGACTGTTCACAATAAAAGGTCATTCTAAAATGTGCATTTGATCTTGAAGATCTTTAATAGGCAAAGAAGACAAATGTGGTAGTCCTGGGCTGGCATGAACACACAACATCTGTATTTGTAAAACTGATTGGAAATTACACTGGAGACAGCTTGTGGTAGTGAAATGAACATTCAGACCTGAACTAACACTCCACCCAACCACTTTGGACAACCATCCAACACTGTACATGATTTCTTTAGCATAGGTGTACCAGTACCAATCAGTTTGAGTGTTTCATTTGCACATTATTCTTTTTTTTTCAGAACTCAGAACTCAGAAGAAGTTTATTGCCATTGCCAATGAACAGGATTCACAGACTAGGAATTTGCTTTGGTATAATGGTGCAACATTAAACAGAGAGCAATATAAAATGCTAAGATAAAATATGTGCTGAAATAAGATAAAATATAAGATGAGGGTGGTGTCGTCTGCAAACTTGATGAGCTTTACGGAATCGTGGCTGGTGGTGCAGCAGTTAGTGTACAGGGAGAAGAGCAGAGGGGAAAGGACACAGCCCTGTGGAGATCCTGTGCTGAGAGCCCGAGTGTTCGAGATGTTCTTTCCCAGCCTCACACGCTGACTCTGGTCCATCAGGAAGTCTGTGATCCACCCGCAGGTGGAGTCAGGCACGTCGAGCAGAGAAAGCTTGTCCTGGAGCAAAGCCGGAAGGATGGTGTTGAATGCAGAGCTGAAGTCCACAAACAGGATACTAGCGTAGGTTCCTGGGGAGTCCAAGTGCTGCAGGACGGAGTGCAGGGCCAGGTTTATGGCATCATCTACAGACCTGTTTCCTCTGTAGGCAAACTGCAGGGGGTCCAGGAGGGGGTCGGTGATGGACTTCAGGTGGGATAAAACCAGGCATTCGAAGGTCTTCATGACTACAGATGTGAGAGCCACAGGCCTGTAGTCATTAAGTCCAGTGACGCGTGGTTTCTTGGGGACTGGAACTATGATGAGGACTTGAAACAGACTGGAACATGGCATGACTCCAGAGAGGTGTTGAAGATCCCTGTGAAAACTGGGGCCAGCTCATCAGCGCAGTGTCTCAGGGTGCAGTGCTCCACACTTTAGATGTCCTCACAACAGGTTTAGAGCGTTTTAGTCTCTGTCTGTACGCTGGGATCAAGTGGACCATCACGTGGTCTGAGAGTCCCAAAGCTGCACGGGCCACCGCACGGTAGGTGCCACTCACTGTCGTGTAACAATGATCTAACGTGCTCCCTTCTCTGGTCGGGCATTTAACAAACTGTTTGTATTTTGGTAATTCCTGACTGAGATTCCCTTTGTTAAAATCACCGAGAATTCGCTCGGGCTTGTGCACGTCCGCGCTCGGTGGAATATACACGGAGCAAAGTATGAAGGAGTTAAACTCACGTGGAGAGTAGAACGGCCTGTGGTTTATGAGGAGATATTCCAGAGAGGGAGAGCAGTGTTGGAAGATCACAGTCACATCGGAGCACCAGGTGTTCTTGATATAGAAGCAGAGTCCTCCACCTCTTATTTATCCACCGGAGAGTGCTCGGTCTCTGTCTCCGCGGAGGAGTTGGATTCCCTCTAGTTGGAGCGCAGTCTGGTGTCTGTGCATTTAACCACGTCTCCGTGAAGTACAGTACACAAGATGAGGAGAAATCTCTATTCCTCTTCATCAGCAGTGCCAGCTCATCCATCTTGTTGCCGAGTGAGCGGACGTTGGAGAGAAATATCCCAGGTAGGGGCATGCGTGTGCCCCTTTGTCTGAGGCGCACGAGAGCTCCAGCTCATTTTCTCTCCGCCGGCGTCTCACTCTTTTGGCCAAAAAGTGAACCAGTTCAGCTGCAGGCACTAAAAAAAACTGGCGTAATGTCTGTGGGTGTTGATGATCTGATGTTTAGAAGCTCCTCGCGGGTGTAGGAGCACGATGACACACGATTTACGCACAAAAACAGACAAAACAAGGAGCATCCAAAATACCAGGGTGCCATCAGGTGGTGCCATCTTGGAAACCATCTTTGTATACTTATAGTGCAAAGTGTATTATTTTATCTACCGTATAAACAGAATTATCATAGTTACAATGTTGGCGCACTCAGGCTCACAAAATGGAATATTGAATCACTGTTGGAGTCAGCAAATACAATCATCCATTTCTTAAGTATATTTTTACTTCGCAAGAATACAGGGACAAATGCGGCCAGCATGGATGGGCAAGCCTGCTGCATTTGGAGAGGGTTCATTCCCATTGCCCCTAAGCATTTTCTGAAACAGCACCGCGAGAGTCATGGAAACGTGCACTTCAGTGACTGGCGTAAAGATAAGTAAGAAGACCAAGGAGGTGTAAAGTTTCTCCAGCACAACCCATGAAAGAAAAAAATCTGTTTATTTTGCTAGTGAATTTTTTATTTATTTTTTTTTTTTTTTTCTGAAACAGAGACAGACAAAAAAAGAAAATACCTTGAAAGTCACTTTGATTTGTGACCATCACAAGAGTAGGGAGAAATACTGGAGTTTCTTCTTCAATTATTTGGGTTAGTTTCAAAAAGCCTTTGTAATACAGGGCCACTGATAGTTCCAGTGCTAAAGTACTGTCTTTGTGAAAGAACACAAAGTATGGAATCCATTGCTTGAATATGGTTCATCAAAGAGTATTTTTGAAGTCAGAACTAAGACTTATTCATAAAAGTATTTAAGGTTTAACACTTAGAACTCAGAGGATAATGTGAACTATTACTTAGCAATGTATTTTTCCAGGATAAAAAGGCCAAGGCCACAATCTGCAGTAGGCTTCTTATGCATCCCAACATGTATCAGTGGCATTATTGCACTTAACATCTAACTGAATGAAAAATAATATGTTCTATGAGACTGGCGTCCTGTCCTGGGACAGACTGGCATCATGTCCTGGGACAGAGTGGCATCCTGTCCTGGGTGTACCCCACCTCGTGCTCTGTGACTGCTGGGATGGGCTCCAGCCCCCTGCGACCCTTAATTGAACTAAGTGGTTGAAGTTTCTGTGTAGGCTCTCAGTTGTCCAGGTGGTTTCCATAGTAGAGAAGCTTGAATCTTCGACTGGACTGGGTTGCTTGATGTGAGGACGTTTTGCTTCAAATCACAGAAGCTTCCTCAGCTAAAATTCTTGCTCTGGTAGTCTGACTTCTGTCTTGACTCTTGTAGAGAAGAATAAACCAGAAGCCAACAAAAGCTGGAGTTTTTTAACCTAACCAGACCCCAGACCCCGGACTTTACAGAACACATCAATTCGGTGGAATCCAATATCAAGTTCACACGTGAGGATGCCAGAAACAACCATTTAGCCTTCATGGACTGTGATGTTACGATTGGAGAGAACAGGCAGCTCCAGACAGAGGTTCACAGAAAACCCACTCACACTGACAAATATCTGCTCTTTGGCTCAAACCACCCCCTTGAACACAAGCTCGGGGTGATCAGGACTCTTCAACACAGAGCCCTACAGGTGCCCACAACTGCAGAGGGAAGGGCTAAAGAGCGACAACTTGTACGGAAAGCCCCCACAGTATGTGGGTACCCACGTTGGTCCCTGGACAAAGTGCAGAAGTCCCAGAAAACAAAGAGACCAGATAGACAGGAGACGGAGACAAGAAGAAGAGGAGTGTCTCTCCCTTATTTAGCAGGAGTAGGGGAAAAACTACAGAGGATTTTCAGACAGCACAAAATCCCAGTTTACTTTAAACCAGTCAACACCTTGAGACAGAAATTAGTTCACCCTAAGGACAGGATCCCTAGTTACAAACAGAGCAATGTAGTGTATCATATTAGATGTCAGGAAAACTGTAATGAACACTACATAGGTGAGACGAAGCAACTTTTACACAAGAGGCTATACCAGCACTGCAGAGAGGTCACCAGTGGACCTCAGTCTGCAGTTCATCTCCACCTGAAAGACACTAACCACACATTTGAGGACAAGGAAGTTAAGATCTTAGCCAGAGAGAAGAAATGGTTTGAGAGAGGTGTCAAGGAAGCATTCTTTGTAAAACAGTTGAAACCCAGCCTTAACCGCGGAGCGGGTCTCAGACATGCTTTGTCCCCTGTTTACAATGTGGTACTCAGGTCAAAGCAGTTTCAGTCTTTTGTTCATGGTAATGAGTCATTCACGTCATCAGGAGAGAGTCGTCAAGGGAGCCATCAGGGGAGGCTTCCGTCCTGTCATTAGGAGAGTGCTAACTAGAGCACAATAGGTGCTAATTAGAGCTATTGTTTAGTCACTAGCCTATAGCAGTCAGCCTCTCAGTAGGTGGGGTCTGGTTAGGTAAAAAAAAAAAAAAAAAAACTCCAGCTTTTGTTGGCTTCTGGTTTATTCTTCTCTACAAGAGTCAGACAGAAGACTACCAGAGCAAGAATTTTAGCTGAGGAAGCTTCTGTGATTTGAAGCGAAACGTCCTCACTTCAAGCAACCCAGTCCAGTCGAAGATCCAAGCTTCTCTACTCTCTCATTCCTGTCATTCCTCACCTCCCATCCCTCTTTAGGGCCCCTTCACACATTACACGATTGAAGCTGACTAGCGCACGAAGGAGGGATTGCATGCCATTCATGAAAAATCGGAGCTGCCTCCAATGCCTCATACACCTGTCGCTACAGTTATTCATGCACACAGCGACTGAAAGACAGAGTACCCTATGAGAGCCCATTCAATCCCACTCATGACAGGTGTTGGCCAAATTCCAGGTGACACACATGAACATTCAACACCACTAGCTGGACACTTAGAAAATGTGTGGACATTTACGCTGTTAGCACAAAAATCGTGATCAGGCAATCACTTTCGAGCTGGATGTGAAACTTGTCTAAGTGCCCACATGAGTGTGGCGTTGCAAAAAGCAACACACATGTGGCGTGCATGTGTATCGCACATGTGGTGTGCATGTGTATCGCACATGTGTGCGTGTCCCCCCCCCACACACACACACACACACGTGGCATGCATGTGTTTCGGTGTTTTCGGCCTCTCGGTAGGTGGGGTCTGGTTAGGTTAAAAAACTCCAGCTTTTGTTGGCTTCTGGTTTATTCTTCTCTACAAGAGTCAAGACAGAAATCTGACTACCAGAGCAAGAATTTTAGCTGAGGAAGCTTCTGTGATTTGAAGCGAAACGTCCTCACATCAAGCAACCCAGTCCAGTCGAAGATTCAAGCTTCTCTAAGTGGTTGAAGATGAGTGAGTGTATGTTCTATGAGTGACGTTAAAACGGTGCAGTTCTATGAATCATTCTTCAACACAAACAACTTCTGTTGAAGGCAAGGTAAATCACTGGGTTTAAATCACTTCCAAGTAAATTAGGCTTTTTTTTTTCCTCCTTCAGTTTCATAATATGCATTGTAAAGTTATCAATCTGTGGAAATTGTTTGCTTTTCTATTCCAGTTTCTTAAATCTCAGATTAACATCTACATATAGCCATTTTAAATATGAATATTTTCAATCCATTTTTGCATAGTTTTTTTTTTTCTTTTCTGACATGCTCTATTGGATACCGGTGCCTTTTCCTTAGATCCCTGAGGCTGGTATTTAAGGTAACTGTGCTTTACGGGCTGCTCACTGTAGATACCTCTCCTAATGCTTGGCTATCTCTCTGCACACGGCAGGTATTTTTAGTGGCCCTTATCACTTTATTAAACATGAAGCACACTGCAGAGGCTTATGCTACACAGCTTGGATTCTTTGGCTTAGGATAATGTTGGCATGTGGATGGGTGATGGTGTGGGATGGGCAATGAGATGGAGGGTTCGGCCCACAGAAGGTGGAGAAATACAACCCCTGGCAAAAATTATGGAATCACCGGCCTCGGAGGATGTTCATTCAGTTGTTTAATTTTGTAGAAAAAAAGCAGATCACAGACATGACACAAAACTAAAGTCATTTCAAATGGCAACTTTCTGGCTTTAAGAAACACTATAAGAAATCAAGAAAAAAAGATTGTGGCAGTCAGTAACGGTTACTTTTTTAGACCAAGCAGAGGAAAAAAATATGGAATCACTTAATTCTGAGGAAAAAATTATGGAATCACCCTGTACATTTTCATCCCCCTGCATCATATCAGATCTGCTCGTTAGTCTGCATCTAAAAAGGAGTGAACACACCTTGGAGAGCTGTTGCACCAAGTGGACTGACATGAATCATGGCTCCAACACGAGAGATGTCAATTGAAACAAAGGAGAGGATTATCAAACTCTTAAAAGAGAGTAAATCATCACGCAATGTTGCAAAAGATGTTGGTTGTTCACAGTCAGCTGTGTCTAAACTCTGGACCAAATACAAACAACATGGGAAGGTTGTTAAAGGCAAACATACTGGTAGACCAACAAAGACATCAAAGCGTCAAGACAGAAAACTTAAAGCAATATGTCTCAAAAATCGAAAAATGTACAACAAAACAAATGACGAACGAATGGGAGGAAACTGAAGTCAACGTCTGTGACCGAACTGTAAGAAACCGCCTAAAGGAAATGGGATTTACATACAGAAAAGCTAAACAAAAGGCATCATTAACACCTAAACAGAAAAAAAACAAGGTTACAATGGGCTAAGGAAAAGCAATTGTGGACTGTGGATGACTGGATGAAAGTCATATTCAGTGATGAATCTCGAATCTGCATTGGGCAAGGTGATGATGCTGGAACTTTTGTTTGGTGCCTTTCCAATGAGATTTATAAAGATAACTGCCTGAAGAGAACATGTAAATTTCCACAGTCATTGATGATATGGGGCTGCATGTCAGGTAAAGGCACTGGGGAGATGGCTGTCATTACATCATCAATAAATGCACAAGTTTATGTTGATATTTTGGACAATTGAAAGGATGTTTGGGGATGATGAAATCATTTTTCAAGATGATAATGCATCTTGCCATAGAGCAAAAACTGCACAAACATTCCTTGCAAAAAGACACATAGGGTCAATGTCATGGCATAGGGTCAGTGTCAATGAGCAGATCTGATTTGATGCAGGTGTTAATTTGGGGGATGAAAATTTACAGGGTGATTCCATAATTTTTTCCTCAGAATTGAGTGATTCCATATTTTTTTCCTCTGCTTGGTCTAAAAAAGTAACCGTTACTGACTGCCACAATCTTTTTTTCTTGATTTCTTATAGTGTTTCTTAAAGCCAGAAAGTTGCCATTTGAAATGACTTTAGTTTTGTGTCATGTCTGTGATCTGCTTTTTTTTCTACAAAATTAAACAACTGAATGAACACCCTCCGAGGCCGGTGATTCCATAATTTTTGCCAGGGGTTGTAGAATTATTGACTTGCGCAGACAGTTATCTCTTGGCTGAGCCACATCCAATATTTTCCAACAAACGTTTTCCACTCAATATGAAAGGTGGGTGGACGGCTGGGCGCAAGATTTGGGGCGATGGAGATGAGTTGCCCAAGAAACTGAATCTCTACCTCAGCTGGTCATCAGGTCAAAGCATATTGATGGAATCAAGATTGCTAAACCATCCCTCTCTTCTCTTTCCCCCCTGTCAGCTTTCATCTGGGAATCTTTAATCAAGTTCTTGACTGCATCTATTAATCACTGTGCCACAGCCTGACCTCTACTTTGTTAAAAGTAGATGTCTAAATTGGCTTTTTTTTAAACATCTCTCAAATAAATTAGAGTCTGTTTGTAGTGAAATTAATCTTTCATGGATTCTAATCTGTTTTTTTGGAAACATATGAATTCAAAAGCTGCATTCACAGCGTTGGAGAAGCAGACGTTACTGTATATTCTAGAGTGTAATGAGCTGTGTCTGTGTGTATGTTTTTACTACTTTGGGAAGTCTTGCCAGTTGTACTACAGAGTACCATACTGTTTGAATTTATTCATAACTGGGAACTACATATATATACCAAAAATAAATAAATCAATAAATAAACTTCTTGGAAATGTTTTTTTTTTTTTTTTTCATAAATACAAGGTCTGTCCGTAAAGTATAGGTCCTTTTTATTTTTTTCAAAAACTATATGGATTTCATTCATATGTTTTTACGTCAGACATGCTTGAACCCTCGTGCGCATGCGTGAGTTTTTCCACGCCTGTCGGTGACGTCATTCGCCTGTGAGCACTCCTTGTGGGAGGAGTCGTCCAGCCCCTCGTCGGAATTCCTTTGTCTGAGAAGTTGCTGAGAGACTGGCGCTTTGTTTGATCAAAATTTTTTCTAAACCTGTGAGACACATCGAAGTGGACACGGTTCGAAAAATTAAGCGGTCTTCAGTGAAAATTTTAACAGCTGATGAGAGATTTTGAGGTGATTCTGTCGCTTTAAGGACTTTTCACGGTGCGAGACGTCGCGCAGCGCTCTCAGGCAGCGTCATCAGCCTGTTTCAAGCTTAAAACCTCCACATTTCAGGCTCTGTTGATCCAGGACGTCGTGAGAGAACAGAGAAGTTTCAGAAGAAGTCGGTTTCAGCATTTTATCCAGATATTCCACTGTTAAAGGAGATTTTTTTAATGATAGACGTGCGGACGGATTGTTGGAAGCCTTGAGGACAAGTTGGAACATCTCCAGCTGATAAACAATTTCTCATATACTCACTCCACTGAAAGCCATCAAAAGCCAACTGGATTTTAACAAATGGTTATCAACACGGAGGTGTTTTTCCTGTGCCGCCACGCCGCGTCGGCTGCGTCCCGACGCGCGGACCCCGTCCGCACGTCTTTCATTAAAAAAATCTCCTTTAACAGTGGAATATCCGGATAAAATGCTGAAACCGACTTCTTCTGAAACGTCTCTGTTCTCTCACGACGTCCTGGATCAATAGAGCCTGAAATGTGGAGGTTTTAAGCTTGAAACAGGCTGATGATGGTGCCTGAGAGCGCTGCACGACGTCTCGCACCGTGAAAAGTCCTTAAAGCGTCAGAATCACCTCAAAATCTTTTGAAAAAAAATTAAAAAAATAAAAAGGACCTATACTTTACGGACAGCCCTCGTATTACAAAATGTCAACCTGCAATACCATATCATATTTTCTGGATAATAATAATAATAATAATAATAGAAAGAGGAAGAAGAACAAGAACTATTTATATAGGGATTCCCCAGGAATCAAAGCACTGAACAGAATAAACTGAAAATAAAATAATGAATGCCATTAATAACAGTACACGACAATGATACACATATAAAGAAAAAAAAAGAAAATACAACAAACTTTAAGAGTCTTGATACAGTGCTGTGAAAAAGTTTTCATACCCTTGAGCTTTTACATTAAATTTACTTTACTAAAATGTCTATAAATTATGCCCTTTAAACTCACAGTGAAAATTAATCTCTACATCATAGATTAAAAGAAATAAAAATCTAAAAGCCAAAATGATGGTATTAATAAGTAAGTACCCCCTTTAGTATGTCACATATGACCCATCACTTTTACATCCAGTCTTTTTCAGACATCAGGGAAGTCAGGGAATAGATACATGAACCATGAACCATCAATGTCTTGGTCATTGATTATCTCTTGAACTTGATTTGTATTAGTTTGGAAGAAATACATACAGTATTTCTTCCAGTATTTTTATTTCTTTTCATTCATGATGCAACATGATTTCTCACTGTGTTTTTAATGGGCATCATTTTAGAAATTTTAACATAAATAGCCTGATTTTTTTTCTTTTGATTACTGATGTACTAAAAATGTCAACCATGTAAAAAGCTCAAGGTTGTACAAACACTTAGCCAGCACTGTATATATCTATCTCTGGGCAAACTGTACATTGGGATTCCTGCAGCAATGATAAATGTTACTGCTACAGAAGAACGGCCTACAACTTTATTTGTGCCATCACTCATCAACGATACTGCTGAACACCAGTTCCTCTGACCTGCCTGTTTGTCTAAGGCTCAGGGACGTCAGCATCACCTTGTCTGTACATCCCCAATCACCAACCCACCCAGTCACACACGCACACACACTTTTTTTTTTTAAATCCATGCACACAGCACAAGGAACTGGCAGTGAGAACAACTACTGAAGCTAATTGGAATGTCTGCTATCATGTCAGCACTCAGGGCAGGAGACATTGTACAAGTGTAACCTTAAGTTACATGTAGCTTGTTAGATAGACACTTAGTAAATAACAACAGAGCACGAATGTTCTGACTTTGAGAAAGTGATTATCTTTCTACTCATCTAAGACCCCCCCCCCCCCCCCCACCCCACAGCATACTGTTCATAATCTTTCCCACAGAGACCTTTTTCTTCACACTTCAAAATCAGCGAGGTAGAACAAGACAGTGAAAGAAGCTGAAAAAAGGCTTTATTTCAGAAAGAAGCAGATGAGAACAAATTAAAATGATATGTATTTTGATACCAATTGTGGATGCAGTGCATTTCAATGACAGTAAAATAAATAAATGCTACAAATGTTTGATTTTTATGTGCCACTGTCTTCAAAATGATCAAATTATTATTTTAATGGACTATCTGCAAAGAAATCATGACCCCGAAAGGAAAAAAAAAGAAATCACAACCCTTATTCAGAAAAAATAGGGAAAACAAGAATGCAATGGGTTCAATAACATACAGTTTACATACCCTGGCAAAATTATTTATTTATTTTTTGGCCATTTTTCAGATTTTTTATTATTATTATTATTTATTTTTTAGATTGAGATCTCTTTTGCAAGGAAGACCTGGACAATTAGAAAGTTTCCAATCCACCTAACCTGCATGTTAAATGTGGAAAGAAACCAGAGCACCCGGATGAAACCCACACAAACACATGGAGAACATGCAAATGCCACACAGAAAGGCCACAGGTGGGAATTGAACCCATGACCATCTTGTTGTGAGGCAACAGTACTAGCCACTATGCTAGCTGAATATGCTTGATACCACAAAAAAGTTTTTTGTCACTCATATTTAGTGGATGGACAAAGCTGTTTGTCAACTGTTTCCTCTTTTTAAATCATAATGACGACATAAACTACCCAAACGGTCCTGATCAAAAGCTTACATATCCCTATTCTTACTACTATGTATTTCTGCCTTTACCGTCAATGACAGCTTGGAGTCTTTTGTGGTAGTTGTGGATGAGGCTCTCTGATGGTAAAGCTGCCACTAAATATGTGTTGGACTTTATTTTCATTTATTTCGAAGAAATACAGACAATATGTCACTCTATGGTAAAGCTGCATTTTTTGTGAGTAGAACGTTCACAAAAACTGAGTGAATATGCAAGAAGAAGAGTGAGGAAAGCTACCCAGACACCCAGACAACCCAGAAGATTTTTTACATTTTTTATCATCAGTTATGCGGCTTCATGATGAAGTGGAATAAAGGAGGATTTTCTTAAAAAGACGACTTGAAAGTTTACCTCCCAATTGCCAGAAGGTTAATCTGAGATTCAAGCCTAGATTTGACCTATTTTGGTGAACAAATATCCTTCTCCGCTCTACTCCACTATGAAGCTAAGAGTGGTGATGTAAAACGCAAAATTTGCACTTTACACAATTTCTACAATCACAGCCACATAAGCCTGTGACTTCTTTGGTTTGTCTGGGTTCTTGATGGCTTTCCTCACTCTTCTCCTTCTTGCACAGTCAGTTTTACGGAACGGTCTACTCTATGCAGATTTTCCATAGAGTGCTATACTGTTTGTATTTCTTTGTAATTGATGTAAATAAAGTCCAAGACATATTCAGTGGCAGCTTCACCATCAGAGAGCCTCATCTACAACTACCACAAAAGACTCCAAGCTTTCACTGATGTTAAAGGGGGTTACTAACAAGGGTATATAAACTTTTGATTGGGGTCATTTGGGTAGTTTCTGTTGTCATTATGATTTAAAAACAGTAAACACAGTTGTTTCAATTCAATTTATTTAGTTTACGAGGTCTATTAGACAATAAACCGACCCTATTATTTTTTTTTTAACTATATGGATTTGAATGACGTGCGATTCCACCAATCATGCTTGAACCCTCGTGCGCATGCGTGAGTTTTTTCACGCGTGTCGGTGACGTCATTTCCCTGTGGGCAGGCCTTGAGTGAGATGTGGTCCTGCCCTCTCGGCTGAATTCCTTTGTTTCACATGCTGCTCGAGACGGCGCGCGTTGCTTTATCAAAATTTTTTCTGGACCTGTGAGGAATATCCGAGTGGATACTATTCGAGAAATTAAGCTGGTTTTCGGTGAAAAGTTTAACGGCTGATGAGAGATTATGGGGTGTTTCTGTCGGTGTAAGGACTTCCCACAGAGCGTTACGTCGCGCAGCGCTTCCAGGCGCTGTTGTCGGCCTGTTTCGACCTGAAAACATCCTAATTTAAGGCTTAATTCACTCAGGACGTCGTGAGAGAACAGAGAAGATTCAGAAGAGGCCGGCATGAGGACTTTATGCGGACATTCCACTGTTTAAGGACATTTTTTAATGAAAGACGTGCGCGCAAATCTGTGTGCGCCGCGACAGGAAAAACACCTCCGTGTTGAAAACCATTTGTAAAATTCAGGCAGCTTTTGATGGCTTTCAACAAGTGAGTAACTGAGAAATTGTTTAACAGCTTGGGCATGTTCCAACTTGTCCGTTAAGGTTTCCAACGGAGGTGTTTTTCCTGTCGCGACCCCCCACGGTCGGGTCCGGCCTGACATGTGACTCTGCCCGCACGTACTTTCATTACAAAATGTCAGTTAACAATGGAATGTCCGAATAAACTCCTCATGCCGACTTCTTCTGAAAGTTCTCTGTTCTCTGACGACTTCCTGGGTCAACAGAGCCTGAAATGTGGAAGTTTTCAACTTGAAACGGCGAGACGCTGCCGCCTCGAAGCGCAGATCGCCGTCAGGCGCCATGGGCCATCCTTAAAGCAACACTACCAGACCAAAATCTCTCATCAGCCGTTAAAATTTTTACCGAAAACCAGCTGAATTTATCGAATGGTGTCCACTCAGTTTTGCCTTACAGCTTTGAAATTTTTTTTTATCAAACAAAGCAGCAGTCTCTGAGCCATTCCTAAACAATGAAAAAATCGACAAGAGGGTGGGCCACTCCTCACTCAAAGACTGCCCACAAGTGAATGACGTAACCGACAGGCGTGAAAAAACTCTTGCATGCCCACGAGGGTTCAAGCATGTCTGATGTAATCACACGTGATTCAAATCCATATGGTTTTTGAAAAAAATAATAAGGTCGGATACTTTTCTAATAGACCTCGTATATCGTGTCAAATCACAACAAAACTGCCTCAAGGCACTTCACACAAGTAAGGTCAAATCTTACCAAGCCCTAGAAGAAGCACACAGGCGACAGTGGTAAGGAAAACCTCCCTCTGATATTGAGGAAGAAACCTCAAGCAGACCAGACTCAAATGGGTGAACCTCTGATTAGGCCATTCTACCAAAAAGGTTTACAATACAGAACTTGCAGCAACAGTTGATGAGAGTCCATGCAGGTGTCCAGCCACTGTCAGGGAGGGGTCATCGAGCCACTCGTTGGATCTCTTCCTACAGCAGAGTCCACCCCGCATTTGTCACAGAAATTGTTTGCTTTACCCAGCCACTAACCATGAGTGAAAAAAAAAAGTTTATTGTGTAATAATTCATATTCTCTAAAAAATGGCCAAAAAAAAACTAAAATTCTGCCACAGTATGTAAACTTGTGAGCACAATTGTGTGTGAAGCAGTTCATGTGAAAGCAATTACTTGGATATGGATGTGCTTTTGGAGCCTTTCCCAGCAGTCATAGGGTGAGAGGCAGGGTACAACTTTGGAATTATGCGAGTCTATCACAGTACAATGTAAGAATCACTGCAGGTTATATATTTATTTATTCATTCATTCATTTTTTCACATCACCCCTACCTTTTCAGATTTGGAGTTGTGAAAATTAAGTTCCTGCAACTTGCATTGGTGGAGCAGATATGTAGCTCGATGGACAGCAGTTGGGCTCCCAATAAGTTGACCTGAGGTAAATTTCTGGTCATACTACCTTTCTGTTTCCTATGGCAAGGGACTTCATCTGCATTGGCCAAAGCCCATGTTGTTGTAGTTGGGTACTGGTCTCGGATGGGGAAGTTAACCTACAATGGATTTGCATCCTCTCAAGGGGATTCAAAGATTGGTTCTCATCACATGCTATGGCATCCAGGGATAAGCTTTGGCAACAATGAGCCTCAGGACCTACATAGGACTTGTTTCTTTCTTTCAAAGAGTCAGAGCTCTATTGAGCCGAATATTCCTTTAACTTTAACTAGTAATGACTTCATGACTTTCTTTGCTAATAAAATTTTAACTATTAGAGAAAAAATTACTCATAACCATCCCAAAGACATATCGTTCTCTTTGGCTGCTTTCAGTGATGCCGGTATTTGGTTAGACTCTTTCTCTCTGATTGTTCTGTCTGAGTTATTTTCATTAGTTACTTCCTCCAAACCATCAACATGTCTATTAGACCCCATTCCTACCAGGCTGCTCAAGGAAGCCCTACCATTAATTAATGCTTCGATCTTAAATATGATCAATCTGTCTTTATTAGTTGGCTATATACCAGAGGCTTTTAAGGTGGCGGTAATTAAACCATTACTTAAAAAGCCATCACTTGACCCAGCTATCTTAGCTAATTATAGGCCAATCTCCAACCTTCCTTTTCTCTCAAAAATTCTTGAAACGGTAGTTGTAAAACAGCTAACTGATCATCTGCAGAGGAATGGTCTATTTGAAAAGTTTCAGTCAGGGTTTAGAATTCATCATAGTACAGAAAGCATTAGTGAAGGTTACATATGATCTTCTTATGGCCTCAGACAGTGGACTCATCTCTGTGCTTGTTCTGTTAGACCTCAGTGCTGCTTTTGATACTGTTGATCATAAAATTTTATTACAGAGATTAGAGCATGCCATAGGTATTAAAGGCACTGCGCTGCGGTGGTTTGAATCATATTGATCTAATAGATTACAATTTGTTCATGTAAATGGGGAATCTTCTTCACAGACTAAGGTTAATTATGGAGTTCCACAAGGTTCTGTGCTAGGACCAATTTTATTCACTTTATACATGCTTCCCTTAGGCAGTACTATTAGACAGCATTGCTTAAATTTTCATTGTTACGCAGATGATACCCAGCTTTATCTATCCATGAAGCCAGAGGACACACACCAATTAGCTAAACTGCAGGATTGTCTTACAGACATAAAGACATGGATGACCTCTAATTTCCTGCTTTTAAACTCAGAAAAAACTGAAGTTATTGTACTTGGCCCCACAAATTTTAGAAACATGGTGTCTAACCAGATCCTTACTCTGGATGGCATTACCTGACCTCTAGTAATACTGTGAGAAATCTTGGAGTCATTTTTGATCAGGATATGTCATTCAATGTGCATATTAAACAAATATGTAGGACTGCTTTTTTGCATTTGCGCAATATCTCTAAAATTAGAAAGGTCTTGTCTCAGAGTGATGCTGAAAACTAATTCATGCATTTATTTCCTCTAGGCTGGACTATTGTAATTCATTATTATCAGGTTGTCCTAAAAGTTCCCTGAAAAGCCTTCAGTTAATTCAAAATGCTGCAGCTAGAGTACTAACAGGGACTAGAAGGAGAGAGCATATCTCACCCATATTGGCCTCTCTTCATTGGCTTCCTGTTAATTCTAGAATATTATTTAAAATTCTTCTTCTTACTTATAAGGTTTTGAATAATCAGGTCCCATCTTATCTTAGGGACCTCATAGTACCATATCACCCCAATAGAGCACTTCGCTCTCAGACTGCAGGCTTACTTGTAGTTCCTAGGGTTTGTAAGAGTAGATTGGGAGGCAGAGCCTTCAGCTTTCAGGCTCCTCTCCTCTGGAACCAGCTCCCAATTCGGATCAGGGAGACAGACACCCTCTCTACTTTTAAGATTAGGCTTAAAACTTTCCTTTTTGCTTATACCATCCCTTAGTTATGCTGCTATAGACTTAGACTGCTGGTGGGTTCCCATGATGCACTGAGTGTTTCTTTCTCTTTTTGCTCTGTATGCACCATTCTGCATTTAATCATTAGTGATTGATCTCTGCTCCCCTCCACAGCATGTCTTTTCCTGGTTCTCTCCTTCAGCCCCAACCAGTCCCAGCAGAAGACTGCCCCTCCCTGAGCCTGGTTCTGCTGGAGGTTTCTTCCTGTTAAAAGGGAGTTTTTCCTTCCCACTGTCACCAAGTGGTTGCTCACAGGGGGTCGTTTTGACCATTGGGGTTTTTACGTAATTATTGTTATGGCTTTGCCTTACAATATAAAGCGCCTTGGGGCAACTGTTTATTGTGATTTGGCGCTATATAAATAAAATTGATTTGATTTGATTTGATTTCAGCAGAAGAACCCAGTTCTCCAATTATTATACCTGTACTTGTTTGATGAAGTCACATTTTCTATCAGGAATAGGATGGTTTAATCCCCAGCTTTGAATTGGCAAAAGGTGGATGCTAGAATGTCTCACTCACTCATCTTCAACCACTTATCCGGGATCGGGTTGCAGGGCAGCAGCTCTAGCAGGGGAGCCCGTACTTCCCTTCCCCGGGCCATATTGGCCACTTTTGACTGGAGGATCCTCGAGGCATTCCCAGGCCAGTGTGGAGATATAATCTCTCCACCTTGTCCTGGGTCTTCCCCATGGTCTCCTCCCAGATGGATGTGCCTGGAACACCTCCCTAGGAAGGCGCCCAGCGGCATCCTTACCAGATGCCCGAACCACCTCAGGTGGCTCCTTTCAATGTGAAGGAGCAGCGGCTCTACTCCAAGCTCCCCATAGATGACTGAGCCTCCGATGCTATAATGTTATTTATTTATTTTGTTATCATATTTATTTCCATCTAAATCATATAAGATAACCTGCGACAAACAAACTCTTCTTCTTTTGGCTGCTCCCGTTAGAGGTTCCCACAGGTGATCAACCATTTCCATCTCATCCTGTCCTCTGCATGGACCTGCATGTCCTCGCTCACCACACCCATAAACCTCTTTGGCCTCCCTCTTCTCCTCCTGCCTTGGTCCTCCATCCTGAGCATCCTTCTCCCTACATATCTTTGGTCCCTCCTATGCACATGTACATACCCTCTCAATCTCATTTCTCAAACTTTGTCTAGAAACCATCCCACCTGAGCTGTCTCTCTAATATGTTCATTCCTAATCGAGTCCATCCTAGTCACTCCATAAGAGAATCACAACATATTCAGCTCTGCCACCTCCAGCTCCGCCTCCTATCTTTTTGTTAATGCCACCATCTCTTAGCTGTACAACATAGCTGTTTTCACTACTGTCTTGTAAACTTTCCCCTTCACTCCTGCAGATATTCTTTAGTCAAATCACTCCTGCCACCTTTCATCACCCACTTCACCCTGCCTGCACTCTCTTCTTCACCTCTCTACCAAACTCTCCATGACTTTGGACAGTTGACCCCAAGTGTTTATACTCATTTACTTTCACCACCTCTACTCGTTATAACCACACAATTCCACTGGGCTCCATCTCATTCACACATGTACTGTCTTGCTCCTACTGACTTTTATTCCTCTGCTCTCCAGAGCATATCCCCACATTTCCAGGCTAGACTCAACATGCTCTCTACTTTCACTAGAGCTCACAATGTCAACTGCAAACATTATAGTCCATGGAGATTCCTGTCTGATCTCATCCCTCAATCTGTCCATCACCATTGCGAACAAGAAAGGACTCAGAGCTGATCCTTGTTGTAATGCCACCTCCAGTTTCTGTCATTCCTACTACACATCTCACCGCTGTCACACTATCCTTGTGCATATCCTGCACTATCCTCACATACTTCTCTGCCACTCCGCATTTCCTATTACAATACCACTACTTTTCTCTTGGCACCCTATCATACGCATACTCTAAATCCACAAAAACAGAATGCTACTCGTTTTTGGTCTTCTCTACAGTTTTCCATGGTTAAACCAGTCCCATTTTAACAGAGGTGCATTTGAGTGGTGGCCCATCCAGGGGTGTCGTAGTCTCGAACTCATTTCATGGTATGGAAACTGGGGATAAGCACCAGCAGCAGTGGGCCTCAGGACCAAAATAGAACTTACTGCTTCCTCCATGACTGTGTTTTCGATTCTGAATATAAAGGCTCCAATTGAGAATTTGAATTTATAAAAAACACACACACAAAAATCAGTGTGGAACATTTCAGAATAAGTGGATCTTCTTAAATTCGTTAACATCCTCCCCAGCTTTCACAATGCAGAGGTCGATAGAGCCAAAGTGGTTTTTGAGATGTTGCTTGCTCATCACTTTATGGATGGAACAAATCACTGCAGATACTCTTCCACTGCCTGCCCCTCATCTCTCTGTGATTAAATGGGAGACATTCACGCCTGATTTGTTAATTTATCAAAATGGCACCATGCGGGACACCGGGGTTGTATTCATCACATTTTTCTTTGACAAATTCACATTGGCTTGCATGAAGCTCAAACAGGTACGCATTACACATTAGTCATTTGGTGAAGGTACTGGAGTCATCGGATTAATACATTACTTCAGTTACAAGGTCTGACCTGAGAAAGAATGAGAATGTCTGTTTATCAGTGGAGATGACAAGTTATGCAGGGAATACAGATGATGAACTTAAAATACTAACCAGAGAATTTGTGATGCACTAAATTGTGACTTTTTTTTCCTGGCCCAGATTAAGAAGAAAACTGAAGGCAAACAGTGGACTGCAATAAACTGCAGAAAAATGGCACTTTCATGTCCAGAAAACTATTTAAGGGAAGTGCCTGTTTTGGAGGCTGGGGGGTTCTGGCCATCTTTCCCCCTCCTTTGTCATCTAATTTGTCTCATAACGATGAGGCTTTATAAGAGTCATTAGAAGGTATATCCCGTCGGCTCAACTTGCCATGGAAAAGCACTGGCATTCAGGGCTTGATAAATGGACACTCAACACTGGTTATTATGATGAATGGGAATTTCACACTGGCAAGCGTGCCAGGTAAAAAGAAAGAAATTCCTCCCAAAAGTGCTGCCAATGGCAAATTGGAAAGTGATGCCTATAGGAGCAGTTGACATTAACAATACTGGCTTCTACTGTATTGTTAGACTTGCTTGGAGTTAAAGGTAAAAGAGGTGGTCCCTTTTACACAACATGACCTATTAAAGAAATACAGAAAAAAAATAGTTCAATAGGCCTCTAGGGAGAAGAGAGCCAATAAACAGATGAACCATAGCCATGGTGAGTGCACAGACTGGAAGGTCTGTGTTTGTTTCATCATCAGTACATCTTGTTGGGCTTTATATAAACAGGCATGGATAAAGTCAATCAGTGTACAACATCAAGTGTATTGCGTTTGTAGGAGTACATACAGTCAGGTGCATAAGTGTTTGGATAATGATAGACATCACCAATCAAGATGCATTAATTCAAGAGGCTTAACAAAAATATCACACAAGCCATTTAGATATTATACCAGTTGTTATACACAGTGCCTCCATTTTCCGATCCCATAAGTAACTGAAGTGAAATAAGTCCTACATAGGCTTAAAGGTCCATTGTGCTGGTGCTTATCCATGGATTCTGAAGGTTGAAGGATTGAAAGTCTATGACTTCTCCTGGATGGGACATCAGTCCCATACAGGTTATTGCCCCATCCAAGGCCAGTACTCATGTATGGCTAGGTGGACTGGGACAGCGACACAAATTGGTACCCACTTACATTTGTGTGGATTGGGACAATACAGATAAGCATAAACATAAAGCCTCAGAATTACACAGCCAAGTAAGTCCTATGTAGGTCCTGAGGTGCACAGATAACACAGCATGAAATAGATTATCATCTACATGTTTCCAAACATGAGACACCAGTCCATTGCTGGTTATTTCTCCATCCAAGGTAGGTCGCCATTTGCAGCTGGGGGAACTGAGACAATGCAGATGACATGTCTTGTTGCCATCTCTTGTCTGAAGACACAGACAGGTAGCATGACAAGGAATGAAACTTGGGTCTACATATTGACAGCCCAACTCTTGATCCCACTCAGCTACCTTCTCAAAGAAATTGGACAAACTAAATATAAAGGTTATTGTTCATACAAATTATTAATTTTACAGCCAGATATATTTCACCAAGTCAAAACATAGCTACATGAATATTCACAAATCATTTAATACTGTCTTGAGAAATATGAACAGTGTGATACTATATGGCAAGTTTTTCTCGAGTAGGGAGTTCCCAAACACCACCCATCCCAGTTTCATGATGGAGTGGTACAGAAGTTTCATAAACAAATTACATCAAATCTGGGCTCGATTCCTGCATGTGACTTCTGGAAAACTGCTGCTAAAATTTCATATTGTTTTAAGTCATCCTTCTGATAAATGGGAGGTGTCAAGAAGTGCAGGGAAACAAAGAAATGCAGCAGCAATTTAATCACAACTATGATCGCTGGATAATATAAGAGGAGCAATAGATTACAAAATAGTATGTGAGAGACTAATGGGACTCATTTTAGAAAAGTATTTAATTGATTTTAAAGAGATTCCAGGGTAATCAATTAAAAGCCTTTTACCTTAGGTCTAAACTTTAATTGCTCTTCAAATGTGATCACTCTATTATATGTCATCATCACAATCACAGGAATTGATATAGGATTGGCTACATTATTAAAAAGACAATTTAACTACAGAACCAGGAACATGTAAACATGTGATAGAAAGACATCAGATCGCTTTAAATATTTAAGCATATTATGTGAGACATTTAAGTTAAAAAAAAAAAAATCATAAAATACCAGATGAAGAAGAGGGAAGAACAAGCCTAGCTGGATTTGGAAGGGCCACCAAATGCCACCAAAGCCCTGTTTTTACTGACAAGTATTTTGTTGAAAAGACTGATTGTGTTGTATGGCTGGGGGGGCCTGGCTGCCTTTTGTTTCTGTCTTCTGTGCTGTCTTTTGTTTTTCCTTCCAGGTGGTACGCGTTTAGGACTGAGTGGCTCTGTGGCTGAGTTTTCAGGACCTCACCCTGATCACCTGAGGCTGATCAAGTGCAGCTCGTCAGGACTCACAGCTGTGGTGCATCTACACGGATTGGAGCATGGTGGCATTTAAGTCTGGAGTACACAGTGTGTATTTGCCAGACACTCGACCTTGTGACCAGACGGGTGAGATCGTCGTCTCGAGAGCCATCTCATCATCAGTGGATGCAGAGAACGTCCAGGTTTGATGCATGGTCTGTGAAAGTGAGGGGGTGAGGTCTCACGCTCGTCAGCACACTTCCTGAGGTACGTTAGGTTTTCTGACTAACATTTGTACAGTCAATAAATGTGGTGTCCCTCACACCTTATTGTATTGAGCTGTTATGTTAGTCGTTTAATCAACTTCCACTGCAGTTGAGTTTGTGAACAGGGTGTTCCATGCCTGCAGGATGGGAAGCTGATAAGTAATTAAGCCAGGAAGTGTTTGCTGTTTGTGTACACCTTTGAGCGGTCTCTCTGTGTGTGGAGTGTGGACTCACATGATGATTTCTTCTTTCACAGACTCGGTTTGTCGCGGCCACCTGGGGGGTGTCGGCGGGGTCCTTGGGTCTGAACAGTTTCTGGCTCCGGACCGTTTGTGCTGCTAGGAGCGCACCGTAATCCACCACGCCAGACCGCGCACTCATTTGTTGTCTTTTTTCACATCACTGTTATGTCATTAAATTTAGTTATCCTTTGTACCGTGCTCTGCTTATTTTATACTGGGTCCTTCAAACGCTGGTCGGTTCTCCGGGCTGCGTCCGACACATAACAGTAGTCTCTGGCCATACATCACAGACCCAGCGGTAGCAGAGACGGTAACGCGCCGGGAAGGCGGCAGCAGACGTTCAGACGTTATCCGGATCAGTTGCGGGTGCTCTCCACCCGGATGGTGCGTGTCTGAGAACCCATTACACGAATTCTGATTTGAGCTCTCTTGCAGCCGTGTTCCTGTGTTGTGCCTTATCCGTGGGTCATGGTGGAGTGTGACTGGCGACGGCTTCGCGTCACGCTCCGACCGGATAAGAGGTTTAAACAGGAGCTGCAAGAGTGTGTCTGTAATGGGTGAACGCGCACGGCAGAGCTCTGTGGCACGGGTCGCTGAGCTTCCTGTGTTACAGTTGTAGCCCCGTTTCCCCGGGTGAAGATAACTACTGCGTCTGTTGTATCAGCTCCGGCGTAATTTAGTTGAATCACATTTTGGTTGTGTGTTTGCACACAGCTGCGCACAGAAAAGCAGCATGAGTTTGTTTTCTCTGTTACCAAAGGGGGTTTTTCATTTTCAGCACTCTGGCTCCCTCTGTTGGTGACTGAGTCACAGTACCGTTAATGCTCTTAAGATGGAACATGTGTGTTCCATTTGTTTGAGCTTAACGGTATGAGTCACTTATTAGTTTTGTGTTGGTTCATTTTTGTGGGTGTTTTTTGAGTTGGTTTTTGTGTGGGATTTTTTACACTATTAGTGTCTGGGGTCGTGCCCTTGCAGGCTGTCTGGAGCATAAACAGGACCCAAATAACTGTATGTTAGTCTGTTACTCTTTTTTTTATTTCTTTTCGTTTCACCTCCCAGGGTTTGATGGGACGGTCCTCTGGGGGGTGATGGGGGGGTAATTGGGTTGTTTTTTCTTTTTTCTTTTTTTTTGTTTTTGTTATGCCCCCTCTTCTCCTCTGGCTCCAGCCGTGTGAGCCGTACGTGTCGGCGTTGCTGGAGTGGTGCAGTTTGGTTATGCTGGGCATTTCCCAGGTAACCTCTGCACCCGGGAGGGGGGGGGGGGGGTTTGGGGTATTTTCTTTTATTCCCTCTCTTCTCCTCTGGCTCCAGCCGTGTGAGCCGTAGGTTGTCGGCGTTGCTGGAGTGGTGCAGTTTGGTTATGCTGGGCGTTTCCCAGGTAACCTCTGCACCTGGGTTCGGGGTGTTGTTTTTTTTTGTTGATTCCCTGTTCCACCTCCGGCTTCAGCGCGCCTTTGAGCCGTCTGCCATCGGCGTGGCTGAGGTTTGGGGCAGTGGAATATACCCGCAGCTGGTGGCTGGTTTGGAAGTCGGAGGGGTGGCGCCGTTTTGTGCCGTCTGCCATAACCGCTGTTCCACTCCTCCCGGTTGACTTCTGGGGTATAGTCATGGTTGGTGACGCTGGACGTGCTTCCAGTTTCCACTGCGCCGAGGGGGTGGGGCTGGGGTTGTTTTGTTTGTTTGTTTGTTTTTTTTTCTCCTTTTTGTTTTTCCCCCCAGTTTCCGCCCTCAGGGTTTGACTGTGGTGTCCTCTGGGGGGGAAAGGGCTGTGGGTCCATCTAGCCATAGACGGCCAGGGCTGGGTCCGTTGGTCATGAGGGGGGGCGTCTCCTGGGGTTGATGGAACGGTCCTCTGGGAGGCGCTGGGAGCCCTCGTGGGTGACTTTGGATCCCAGAGGGACCTCGGCTGTGGTTATTACTCCTGGAGCTGGCGGGATGTCCTCTGGGGGGTGTTGGTCCCTACATGTCGTTCGGGGGGGAGGGGGGTGTTAGCGTTTTTATTTGCAAGCTTGAGTTTGGGTTGTTTTTCTTTTCTCCCCTTCCTGGGGTTTGATGGAACGGTCCTCTGGGGAGGGGGGTGGGGGGGTGTTAGCGTTTTTATTTGCAAGCTTAAGTTTGGGTTTTTCTTTTCTCCCCTTCCCGGGGTTTGATGGAACGGTCCTCGGGGGGGGGGGGGGGGGGGTTTGGTTGTTTGTGTTTGTCTTTTTGTTTTATGACTACAGACTTTAAACATGGTTGGACAAAGGCTGACCGCACAGGTTCAAGAACTCCTGGCCACACCTGTGCTAACTGACTGACAGAAACAAAGGCAAAGATGCAGCCAGAGGAGAAGACATCAACCGTTCTGTTAGATGAAGATTCTGTTGGAAGATGAGTGCAGATACGGTTTCCAGCCATGGTCCCTGGAGGGGGGTATTTCTCCTGGGCCAGGTTTGTGTGGTCGCCGGGAGGCTTCCCGTGAGGGTGGGGTACTGTTGTATGGCTGGGGGGGCCTGGCTGCCTTTTGTTTCTGTCTTCTGTGCTGTCTTTTGTTTTTCCTTCCAGGTGGTACGCGTTTAGGACTGAGTGGCTCTGTGGCTGAGTTTTCAGGACCTCACCCTGATCACCTGAGGCTGATCAAGTGCAGCTCGTCAGGACTCACAGCTGTGGTGCATCTACACGGATTGGAGCATGGTGGCATTTAAGTCTGGAGTACACAGTGTGTATTTACCAGAGACGTGACCTTGTGACCAGACGGGTGAGATCGTCGTCTCGAGAGCCATCTCATCATCAGTGGATGCAGAGAACGTCCAGGTTTGTTGCATGGTCTGTGAAAGAGGAGGGGGTGAGGTCTCACGCTCGTCAGCACACTTCCTGAGGTACGTTAGGTTTTGTGACTAACATTTGTACAGTCAATAAATGTGGTGTCCCTCACACCTTATTGTATTGAGCTGTTATGTTAGTCGTTTAATCAGCTTCCACTGCAGTTGAGTTTGTGAACAGGGTGTTCCATGCCTGCAGGATGGGAAGCTGATAAGTAATTAAGCCAGGAAGTGTTTGCTGTTTGTGTACACCTTTGAGCGGTCTCTCTGTGTGTGGAGTGTGGACTCACATGATGACTTCTTCTTTCACAGACTCGGTTTGTCGCGGCCACCTGGGGGGTGTCGGCGGGGTCCTTGGGTCTGAACAGTTTCTGGCTCCGGACCGTTTGTGCTGCTAGGAGCGCACCGTAATCCACCACGCCAGACCGCGCACTCATTTGTTGTCTTTTTTCACATCACTGTTATGTCATTAAATTTAGTTATCCTTTGTACCGTGCTCTGCTTATTTTATACTGGGTCCTTCAAACGCTGGTCGGTTCTCCGGGCTGCATCCGACACATAACAGATTGAGCTACAGAGAATCCAATGGATGACTTGACAATTTTTTTTTTTTTTTTTGCAAATCCTTCTGGATTCATGCTGATATCCACCTTTCAAATCCCGCTGAATATTCTTTGACCTAATGCCTATGTCGACCAATTCTATCTCCACCAATTATGGAAATATAGCAGATGTTGTTCATTGTTACTTAGGCCCAATGGCCTAAACGGTGGATCACCCTTCTGAGTCTGGTCTGCTTGAGGTTTCTTTCCCAATATCATCTGAAAGAGTATCTTCTTACAGCTTTCACCTGTGTACTTGCACGAGGCCTTAGTAAGGTTAGACCTTACTTGTGTGAAGCACCTGGAGACACATTTGTTGTGATTTGGTGCTGTATAAATGTAATAAATGTATGTATGTATGTATGTATTGTTCAAGATTTCCTGTACCCAACTCTTATTGTAAATATGGAGTTGCATCAGCAAGAAGATCTGGCATAAATTTTGTACTACATTCACCACTTTTGAACAACTCCAAGGAGCAGAAACTTTTCTTTTGGACTGGCTGCTTTATACTTTGGTTAAAAACAAGAAGACCCCCCCACCCTTCCCCCAGGAATAATCTCAAACACACAATGTCTTACACCCCTATTCCACAGGACACCATTCTATTATGATCCTCCACAATCCAGAAAAGTGCAACAACAAGATGAAATGGCTTACTCCACATGCCTTCTATCAGGTTTGCTTATAAAGCACATACCTTGAAATCCAATCAAAAACTAAAGTAAAGCTGTGCCCAGCTGCATCCTGAACCAGAAGTGCAACAAATACTGCATTTGCTTAAAATTTTTACCCCAATGGAGCACAATGAAATAAGCATCAAGCTGTACTCACTAGGACTACCCCGTTTCAAGATGTTTGAACAGGATTGACGCTATTAAGACTATGAACACCAGGAAGTGGCCAGGTAGTGATGCTGATTTGATGAATCGGGATGAAATTTTTGAACAGCTCGAAAATTTCACCCCCATTTGAAAACTTGTGCCGATGATGGCTGTAACTACTGCGTATACTAAGTTTGTTCAAGACTGACAAAAGATGGACCAAGAAGTTAGTGTGATGCATCAAAACACACCCAAATTTGCTATTCGGGATGAAGCAGGAAGGAACGGTGTTCTGTGGAATAGGGGTATAAATTGGCATTATGGACCTTTTGCATGTGTTTCAACTGCTAGCAATCAACTTTGTTATATATCCATTGGAATTACTTTCTGGAAACAAAGCAAACATCAATCATCATGAAGTAGATAAACACAGTTTTCTTCAGTTTGCAATTTACACAACAGTAGCCATTATTCTCAGAATAAATGCAAAATGCTGCTGCCAAATTGTGTCATTGTTGATGGATTACACTGAGATGGATACTGTTCACTGTACTGCAGGGTTATGTTAAGAAATTTCTTTCATTAAATGTTATATACAAGCTATACACACGATGCATTTCAGGTCCTCTGGATAATATTAATTGTAAAGTTTATAAGTGTGACTGTAACTGATAGCTACTGTATGTGGAACTGTAGCATGCACATATTAATATAAATTAGTTAAACATTGTAATTATAAATTAAAGTAAATATTTCAGTAATCACAAAAATCACATGTTCATTGTATCTGGTCTAAAGTGGACTTTATAGTACTTCAGTTTCCAAAACAATGAATAAAAAACAATCTTTTTTTTTTTTCTTTTTTCCCAATGGCACTTACTTTGCACTGTACTGAGACAGACATTCACATGGTTTTTCGCTGTCGATACATCAGTGGATCACATAATCTATGGACCCTATGTTGCTGTATGGTCTATTTAGCATAGCATTGGTGCAACTGCTTTTTTCCAGTGTGCTTAATCTGAACACAAAGCAGGTTGCAAAGAGGTTGTGTTTACTCACAAGAGAGTGGCTGAGTCCACCCGGATGGGCGAGCAGTCCATTGTAGTTGGATGGACTGGAACAATGGAGATGAGGTGTCTTTACAGTACAGAAACATGCAGTATGAATGCAAAGTTAACCTGGGTCTAAGTATTGGTAGTGAAATTTCTACAAATTGTGTATATTGGGTTTAACATGAAATAAACCAAGCAAATTGTCATCTGTCAAGTTCCAGGGTTTGCTGCAAAATGGCATGCTGCAATTGTGACAATAGAGGTTCTCTGGTAATTACACTAACCTGTGCAACACATGTCAAAGAATGCAAATTAAAAACAGCCACTAAAGCTCCCTGAGGTGAAGCAAGGTGAAGCACCATGGTGAATGCCTGTTTATTTTCCATTAGTATTTACTTTTATGGCACCATGGTGGCTTAGGGATTTACATTGTTGCCTCACAGCTACAAAGATGCTGGTTCACTTCAAACCTAGTCCTTTGAGTGTGGAGTTTGCATGTTCTCTCTGTGTTTGCATGGGTTCCCTCCAGGTGTTCCAGCTTCATTTTACTTCCAGCAACATCAGGTTAGATGAGTTGAAAACTAAATTGATGGTTTACAGAAAAAAAAATGCTTTCTCCTACCTAATGGTACCAGTGGATTATGTGCCTTTGTTGGTGTTTAAACGTTTAGTGACCTTTACTATGTGGACAGTACTGTCATTTTTTTGCTGAATCGATGCATACCCTGATTGCAGCTCATTGGAAACTGAGCAAGGAATAGAAGTGTCTGGATCCATGATAGTCTTGTTGAGACCTTTACTTAAGTATTTCAGCAGTTACATTTATGTATCTGGGTTCTCTGCCTTTGAGATCAGGAGACACCAGACAATCACTTATGGAATCATGATGTCTCCAGACAGAGCTGTTTGGTGATGGCTATATCTCCGTCTGTGTCTTTGCCGTCCTGGTGCTTTCTCTTTCTCTTTGTATATGGTTGTGAGATTGAATGCTAACCACTTTGATGGGTACTGCTGGAATGCATCACTTGCATTGTGTGGAAGTTTCACCTATGGCATTTTGGACATGTAGAGCATTTCTCAATGCATCATCCAGCACACAGGTAACTGAGTGTTGAGGCAAAGGGGTTGCCCACATGTCACCGCTCAGTGACAGGTAGATGGTTATTTCCAAGACATGACAATGGATGGGTTGTCTGCCTGGGTGGTTGCTTCTATGTCGTGGAATAGTTCCACTTTGTGGTGGATTCGTCAAGGTGTGGCACCAACACAACCTCGAGAGTTGACTTGCACCAATATACAAGTAGCAATGCTCCAACACTGCTCCTGCTCTGTCCTTAGGAAATTACTGCTCGACTCTCCATAAAATGTGCATATAGGTTTAAAAGGGACATTCAATTGATGTTTTAGATGGTAATTTTATGTTATGAAGGCAATCCTCCCAGCTTCTGTCTTGTCAATAGCATTTAAGCAAGCCATAATGATAGCATGAATCATGTCAGCTTTCCTCTGACAAAATCTCGTGCTCTATTACAACATTTACAGGATCTTTCGCTTACACAGTACTTGCTGATCTTGCTGTTGTCTTGCAGTGTCAGAACGTGAGTACACAGTAACGGTTGCTAATCACAGATTAGTCAAGCACCATTTCAGTCCTGACTTTGCAAACTGTAACAGAGGAGCATGCCTTTAATGACTGCTATCAGATTTTTAGCAACATGGATTACAAGCTAAAATGTTGCATCCACAGTGCACTTTTTCTTTTTTATTCTGCCTGAGTGGCAAGACTGGCACGAGGGGGTGACCCATGGGTACTGAGACAGTGCTAAATCCTCTTGCCCCCGTATCGGGTCAGCAGCCTGTTAAAACCACAGCCTGCAGGTGTTCAGTCAATATGTGCTCACAGTCCCCAGGAAACTCAGGATGTCTGTTAGAGCCACAGCACCAGTGCAGCAGTAGGCCAGTTTGTTTGACAGTCAACCACAGCACTAATCCACTGCTCTGACTCACTCTCAGGGGGCAGCAGAGATAAAAATGGCTCAAAGGCAAAATACAGAAAATTTACAGTTCTGTACTTGCATGTCGTCCCACTGAAAACAACTGACAAATATGCATTCACAGTGTCAGGAAAGATGACTTTAAGCTTGCTTTCAGCTTGTTTTCATCTTGGAATATAATACGTGCCATGGGATTAATATACATGCTGTTGGATTAAACTGCACAGTGTTTGGTACCTTCCAGGAGTAAGTGAGGTCATACCGGACTTTTCCATTGCAAATGGGGAGGCCCACGGAATGAACTCAGTGGTGAAGACGATGGAATATGTCTAAGAATGATTCTAACATGACAAGTATGATCAAATGAAGTATTAATGTGTTAAAATTAAGAGTTGATTAGAAAAAGTATGTTACAAATAAGTGAAATGAATGATTATATGAGTTGTTTTTCATAAAGAGTGCAGAGTCAGAGAAAAAGAGGAAGTGAAGAAGATGTCGCAAGCAGGGCAAGAAAAGCTGATGTTAAACAACTGATCAAATGATTAAGATGTTGGTAAAATATGAAATGAATAATAAGGAATGAAAATGTTTGTATATGATCATATGAATTGTTTTTATGTGAAAGAGAGTTGTAATGAAATGATCGAATATGATTGATGTGATTTTGAAGAAATGATTTAAAAGAATGAATTCTCGGAAAAGCTGAAGTGTTAACAGAAAAGAGGAACTTGAGAAATAAGTTACTGGCAAGGGCTGCGGAGATTTCCAGTAAGCAGAAGGAGAAGGGAGGAGGTTTTGAGTCAACAGCGTCCCCATGGTAACCAAGATCATCTGAGGACAACAAGAGTCAAGCACATATATAAACTGTGAAACACCAGAAAACGGGGTTATTCTTCCAGGGAGGGGTGCTGTTGCCACTACTCCCCTGCTACGAGGAGATCACAAGACTTGACCATCTTGTGAGCAGCAATTGGAATCGTGGAGTGAGAGGACTGGAGCCATAAAAGATCATTTGAGAGAGATTTCAACTCCTACTCAGGCCATCCAGTTACAGAGTAGCAGAACAACGGAGAGTAACCACTGGCCTTAAGTCTGAGTGGGGAATGTTCAACGATTTCTCTCTCAAGGAACATCATCGCATACCAGAATGGATTAGATCAACTTTTGGTTGATTGAAGACGGAATAAATTCTTATGTGGATTAACTTCCTGAAGGACTACAACATCACACAAGGATCGTGGTCAGCTAACGATTAATAGCTGATGAAGAGGAAATCAAGTTCATCGAGCAGGGGACCCTAACCTCAAAAACCTCCTTCCCTCACTCCTAGAAAAATTGTTAAGAAGTCAATCCAGTCCCAGTCAAAGTAAGATCAGTCAGAATTATTGAATTAAAAACAAAAATCTCTGCCAATCATTATTCTAATTATACTTGAATTACTGTTGTGAAATGATCACCATATAACCTATTTTGATTATGTTATTGGCACTTGCAAAACTTGCAATAAATTTCCAAGCATGCAGTTAAAGTGTTAAGGCTCGGACATTGGTTTATTGATGCTTCTTAAGGTGTAAAAGTTAAAGTTTATTGGGTGTACAACATCAAAAAGGCTCTAAAAGGTTAGTCTGTATTTTTTTTAATGAAAATAACACATCCTGGGGACTCGCTGTACGAGTCACTAAATTCAAAATCTAGCAACATTCCAAGAGCCCTGATCCATAAGAGGAGAGCTGCCGTTAACGGGCGTGGCCGGTTTGTATCCTGGTTCCTGAGAAAGCTATTCGACCGGGGTGCGAGATCAGCTTCAGCGGGGTGGAGGTCCGGATGGAGGCAGTGAGCAGCTAGACGAATCTCCTCGCCACCAGCTTGAACAGCCTTTGTGCAGCCCTGCCGGGTAATACCCGTGGAGACACGAAGGTCGGACCCCAGAGACGGAGAGCTGGTTTTGTACACAAACACACTCATCGGAGGGTGAGCGTGTGCCGTGTATCTAAAAAGCGGGATCTGACAACAGTCAAAAAACAGTAACAGCACAAAATTTGCAGGCACTTGAGAAACATCACATCCTTTTGTCCAGTTGGATGGATGAAAAGAGAAACCAGAACAGCAGCTTTGATTTTGAGTTGTTATGTTTGTAGAGCGTGCTGACATCTGTCATAAAAATCTAAGGACAGAAAATACACCAGTAGCAGACTATCCTGCATGTTTACATCTGTCATAGAGACACAGCAGGGACAACGTTCCACTCCATCATAAGCAATGTGACAGACCACTGCCGTGCTGAAGCCATTTCACCATCATTCAGTGGCCAAAGTGAATATCAGGCAACACACTTGCATTTCAATGCCAAACAGCAAGCTCACTTACTCATCTTCAAACACCTCGTCCAGTTAATGGTCAAGGTGGGGCCTGGGCCTATCCCAGCAGTCACGAGCAGTCATGAGATGGGGTACACCCTGGACAGGATGGTAGTCAGTCATAGGGCTATATATAGACAAACAAACACTACATATAGACAAACAAACACATTGAAACCCACATGCACACCTACGGACAATTTACAGTTACCAATCCACCTAACCTGTATGTCTTTGGAGGTGGGATGAAGCGGGAGCACCTGGATGGAATCCATGCAAACACAGACAGAACATGGAAAATCCACACAGAAAGGACTAGGTTTGAAGTAAACCGGCAACTCTAGCTGTGAGATAACGATGTGAATCCCTAAGCCACATGGTGCCATAAACGTACACACTAATGGAAAATAAACAGGCACTCACCATGGTGCTTCACCTCAGGGAGCTTTGGTGGCTGTTCTTCATTTGCATTTTTTGACATGTGTTGCACAGGTCTGCGGAATTACCAGAAACACATTGAGGGAACACATTGAGACCATGCAAACTCCACACAGAATAGCCACAGGTGGGAATCGATCCAATGACCTTCTTGCTGTGAGGCAACAATGGTAATCACTGAGGTGCTATGCTTTCCTCAAATAGCAGGCTGCAAAGGGAAAATCCATTAAACTGAACATTTGCCATAATTACAGGGATGCACTTTCATACCCATGTAATCACTAGAAACGTTAACACTCTGGAACCTTGAAATACTCATGCTGAAATTATGTCATTCCTCACGGAAATACAACTGACAGCAGCCAATCCTTTTCTTGCAATATGTTTGGTAATATTCTTCAAAAGTTACACCTGAACACAGAAGTGGTGTATGCAGGAGTTTTGCTTTTGGCTTTTGGGGAAGACAAAAAAATTATGAACAAATATAGACAATGCCTGATGATGAATGAAGGTCAGTAAAGTGATTTAATTTTGAAAAAAAATGGTGAAAGGTCAAGGTGTAAGGATCAAAATCAAAATTTTGGGCCGAGTACTTAAAGCTTATTGCTTAAAAGGCCTCTACTAGTGGTTGGCTCTCACTGCGGTATTGTATCACTTCCTGTTTCGGAGCACAGCAGTGCTTTCCTGTATCTGTTAGCTGTTTAATCTGCGCAGTTAGATTGATCTAGTTAACTAGATAACAATTTGTTTCACAGTGTAATCTTCACATGCCTTAACTAAAGCACTCCCTCTGCTGAATCACCTCTAAATTATTTACACATTATTCACTTTGTGTGTTTTTAGGAATCCGCTAGCTTAGCGCAGCTACTAACTCTTAGCCGGTTTAGCATGGCGGCTTCTCCTGTCTCTCCTGCACTTTTCTGCTCAGGGTGTGAAATGTTTAGTTATTCCTCGGCCTCCTTTAGCAGTAATGGTACTTGTAATAAGTGTAGCTTATTCGTAGCTTTGGAGGCCAGGCTGGGCGAATTGGAGACTCGGCTCCGCACCTTGGAAAATCCTACAGCTAGCCAGGCCCCTGTAGTCGGTGTGGACTAAGGTAGCTTAGCCGCCATTAGTTCCCCTCCAGCAGATCCCGAGCAGCCGGGAAAGCAGGCCGACTGGGTGACTGTGAGGAGGAAGCGTAGTCCTAAACAGAAGCCCTGTGTACACCGCCAACCCGTTCACATCTCTAACCGGTTTTCCCCACTCGGTGACACACCCACCGAGGAACAAACTCTGGTTATTGGCGACTCTGTTTTGAGAAATGTGAAGTTAGCGACACCAGCAACCATAGTCAAATGTCTTCCGGGGGCCAGAGCAGGCGACATTGAAGGAAATTTGAAACTGCTGGCTAAGGCTAAGCATAAATTTGGTAAGATTGTAATTCACGTCGGCAGTAATGACACCCGGTTATGCCAATTGGAGGTCACTAAAATTAATAGTGAATCGATGTGTAACTTTGCAAAAACAATGTCGGACTCTGTAGTTTTCTCTGGGCCCCTCCCCAGTCGGACCGGGAGTGACACGTTTGGCCGCATGTTCTGCCTGAATTGCTGGCTGTCTGAGTGGTGTCCAAAAAATGAGGTGGGCTTCATAGATAATTGGCAAAGCTTCTGTGGAAAACCTGGTCTTGTTAGGAGAGACGGCATCCATCCCACTTTGGATGGAGCAGCTCTCATTTCTAGAAATCTGGCCATTTTTCTTAAATCCTCCAAACCGTGACTATCCAGGGTTGGGATTAGGAAGCAGAGTTGTAGTCTTACACACCTCTCTGCAGCTTCTCTCCCCCTGCTATCCCCTCATTACCCCATCCCCGTAGAGACAGTGCCTGCTCCCAGACCACCAATAACCAGTAAAAATCTTCCACTCCAGCTTATTAATTAATCAAAAACCCAGACAGAGCTATAATTCATTTGAAAGCTTGACTCTTAGTCTTGTCCATCCAAATTGGAAGTCCCAAAAACCAGTTTTATTTGTTGTTATCTATTGTCCACCTGGTCATTACTGTGAGTTTCTCTGTGAATTTTCGGACCTTTTGTCTGACTTAGTGCTTAGCTCAGATAAGATAATTATAGTGGGTGATTTTAACATCCACACAGATGCTGAGAATGACAGCTTCAACGCTGCATTTAATCTATTGTTAGACTCGACTGGCTTTGCTCAAAATGTAAATGAGTTCACCCACCACTTTAATCATACCTTAGACATTGTTCTGACTTATGGTATGGAAATTGAAGACTTAACAGTATACCCTGAAAACCCCCTTCTGTCTGATCATTTCTTAATAACATTTACATTTACTCTGAAGGACTACTCAGCAGTGGGGAATAAGTTTCATTACAGTAGAAGTCTTTCAGAAAGCGCTGTAACTAGGTTTAAGGATATGATTCCTTCTTTATGTTCTCCAATGCCATATACCAACAAAGGGCAGAGTAGCTACCTAAACTCTGTGAGTGAGATAGATTATCTCGTCAATAGTTTTATATCCTCATTGAGGACAACTTTGGATGCTGTAGCTCCTCTGAAAAAGAAAGTCTTAAATCAGAAGTGCCTGACTCCGTGGTATAACTCACAAACTCGCAGCTTAAAGCAGATAACCTGTAAGTTGGAGAGGAAATGGCGTCTCACTAATTTAGAAGATCTTCACTTAGCCTGGAAAAAGAGTCTGTTGCTCTATAAAAAAGCCCTCTGTAAAGCTAGGACATCTTACTACTCATCACTAATTGAAGAAAATAAGAACAAAACCAGGTTTCTTTTCAGCACTGCAGCCAGGCTGACAAAGAGTCAGAGCTCTACTGAGCCGAGTATTCCTTTAACTTTAACTAGTAATGACTTCAAGACTTTCTTTGCTAATAAAATTTTAACTATTATAGAAAAAATTACTCAGACAGAACAATCGGAGAGAAAGAGTCTAACCAAATACCGGCATCACTGAAAGCAGCCAAAGACAACGATATGTCTTTGGGATGGTTATGTCTGAGTTATTTTCATTAGTTACTTCCTCCAAACCATCAACATGTCTATTAGACCCCATTGCTACCAGGCTGCTCAAGGAAGCCCTACCATTAATTAATGCTTCGATCTTAAATATGATCAATCTATCTTTATTAGTTGGCTATGTACCACAGGCTTTTAAGGTGGCAGTAATTAAACCATTACTTAAAAAGCCATCACTTGACCCAGCTATCTTAGCTAATTATAGGCCAATCTCCAACCTTCCTTTTCTCTCAAAAAGTCTTGAAAGGGTAGTTGTAAAACAGCTAACTGATCATCTGCAGAGGAATGGTCTATTTGAAGAGTTTCAGTCAGGGTTTGAATTCATCATAGTACACAAACAGCATTAGTGAAGGTTACAAATTATCTTCTTATGGCCTCAGACAGTGGACGCATCTCTGTGCTTGTTCTGTTAAACCTCACTGCTGCTTTTGATACTGTTGACCATAAAATTTTATTACAGAGATTAGAGCATGCCATAGGTATTAAAGGCACTGCACTGCAGTGGTTTGAATCATATTTATCTAATAGATTACAATTTGCTCATGTAAATGGGGAATCTTCTTCACAGAATAAGGTTAATTATGGAGTTCCACAAGGTTCTGTGCTAGGACCAATTTTATTCACTTTATACATGCTTCCCTTAGGCAGTATTATTAGACAGCATTGCTTAAATTTTCATTGTTACGCAGATGATACCCAGCTTCATCTATCCATGAAGCCAGAGGACACACACCAATTAGCTATACTGCAGGATTGTCTTACAGACATAAAGACATGGATGACCTCTAATTTCCTGCTTTTAAACTCAGATAAAACTGAAGTTATTGTACTTGGCCCCACAAATCTTAGAAACATGGTGTCTAACCAGATCCTTACTCTGGATGGCATGACGTCTAGTAAAACTGTGAGAAATCTTGGAGTTATTTTTGATCAGGATATGTCATTCAATGCGCATATTAAACAAATATGTAGGACTGCTTTTTTGCATTTGCGCAATATCTCTAAAATTAGAAAGGTCTTGTCTCAGAGTGATGCTGAAAAACTAATTCATGCATGTATTTCCTCTAGGCTGGACTATTGTAATTCATTATTATCAGGTTGTCCTAAAAGTTCCCTGAAAAGCCTTCAGTTAATTCAAAATGCTGCAGCTAGAGTGCTGACAGGGACTAGAAGGAGAGAGCATATCTCACCCATATTGGCCTCTCTTCATTGGCTTCCTGTTAATTCTAGAATAGAATTTAAAATTCTTCTTCTTACTTATAAGGTTTTGAATAATCAGGTCCCATCTTATCTTAGGGACCTCATAGTACCATATCACCCCAATAGAGCGCTTCGCTCTCAGACTGCAGGCTTACTTGTAGTTCCTAGGGTTTGTAAGAGTAGAATGGGAGGCAGAGCCTTCAGCTTTCAGGCTCCTCTCCTCTGGAACCAGCTCCCAATTTGGATCAGGGAGACAGACACCCTCTCTACTTTTAAGATTAGGCTTAAAACTTTCCTTTTTGCTAAAGCTTATAGTTAGGGCTGGATCAGGTGACCCTGAACCATCCCTTAGTTATGCTGCTATAGACTTAGACTGCTGGGGGGTTCCCATGATGCCCTGAGTGTTTCTTTCTCTTTTTGCTCTGTATGCACCACTCTGCATTTAATCATTAGTGATTGATCTCTACTCCCCTCCACAGCATGTCTTTTTCCTGGTTCTCTCCCTCAGCCCCAACCAGTCCCAGCAGGAGACTGCCCCTCCCTGAGCCTGGTTCTGCTGGAGGTTTCTTCCTGTTAAAAGGGAGTTTTTCCTTCCCACTGTCGCCAAGTGCTTGCTCACAGGGGGACCTTTTGACTGTTGGGGTTTTTACGTAATTATTGTATGGCTTTGCCTTACAATATAAAGCGCCTTGGGGCAACTGTTTGTTGTGATTTGGCGCTATAGAAATAAAATTGATTTGATTTGATTTGATTTAAATTTACATTGTGAAGGATTGAGTGCCATCTGCTGGTGACATGGCAGATTGCATTATGACATTGCTGGTCACATTTTAGAGCCCCTTCACATTTTTGCTTCTTTTGCGGCAGGAATCCCCCCCCAGCAAGCTGCATTATCCTGTATTTCACAATTTATTAGTGTATACTAGCAACCATTTGCCTCCAAATGTGTATGCAAATATGCTTCAAGTTGGGTAACGGCTAATTGACACTTCTTCTAAAACTGATTTGGAAAAAGGCAACCATGGTAACACAGTCACTACTCCTGCAGCATCCCACTTGTGAGCACGATGACTCAGATGGCTCTGCAGATGGATTATAATGCATCCCTGTAACTTGTGCTTTGCTGCTGGCCATACTGCAGAAGCAGTTGATAGTGGCATGTAAAAGCATCTGCCGAGTTCTTGGAATGACAAACTCACAACTGGGAGGAGCAAAGAATGGTCTGTCTCAATATCCATCCTCACAGACTCAGAGATATTGAGGCACTTTCACACATGAAGGTTTAGGGCTTTTCCACTGTCAGATCATGTGCATGAGGACTCCTAGGAAAACATTTTGAGCCCCTTTTGCTCTTTTTGCATCCCCCACCCACGCACCAACAAATAAACTTAATACTAAGAAATACACTTTAATAACATAAGATTTCCATTCAATTGGATTAGATTTTTAAAATTAAGATTAATACACTTATTATTAGGTTAATATTTAGTCAAGCATAGTGTACCGTAATGAGAAAAAGTGAGATTTAGGTCAAAGTAGGCTACTAATAAAATCAACATATTTTAAATAAATAAAGTAGTCAATATATTATTTATTATGAAAATAATCCAACTTGTATCACAGCAGACAAGGACAGAGCAGGCTATACTTGCTGAGAAGGCTGCAGCCATTTAATGTCTGAAGGAAACTCTTGTGGATGTTCTACCACTCCGTAGTAGCCAGATTCCTCTTTTACACTGTGGTGTGCTGGGGGGCAGCACATCCAAGAAGGACACATCCAGGCTGGACAAAATGATCAGGTGGGCTGGCTCCATGGTTGACATGAAGCTGGACTCTCTGGTGACGGTGGCAGAGAAGAGAACACTGGACAAACCACTGGACATTATGGACGATGCCAGTCACCCTCTGCACACAGTCATGAGCAACCAGAGGAGCCTCTTCAACCACAGACTGTCAGGCTGAGTGGAGGTGAGGCACAGGCAGAGGCTGGACACAAATGCAGGCTCTCAAACAGGACGTATGAGTAAAAAGGATGGTCTTTATTACAGGCAGGAGTTCGGCAACAGGAAGACAATCCGCGGAGCAAAATTACCAGACAAGGACGAGACAGAGGACGTGGTCAAAAACTAGCAGGGTCAGTGCACAAGCAAACTGGGTTTTCAAAGCTGAGGCAAAAACAGGGTCAGGTAAACAGAGCAGATTCAAAACACGGCAAGAGCAAAAAGAAAATGAGACAAAGCGCTGAATGAAGAAAACGCAATGCAAGCAAACCAAAAGTACTAAGTGACTGGAAAAATCAACTGAGAGAAATGAGACGTGCTTAAGGCAGAAAATAATAAATGTGAGGAAAGCAAAAGGGGAAAAAACCAGGAGGTAATGTAACTAAGCAAAGTGGAAAACCAGGAGATCAATAAAAATAAACACATATTGGAACCGAGCTGACACTGAATAAAATATAGAAATAAATGCAGTGACAATACAAAATACTAATAAGAAATCAATCACAAAGAACATAATCAAATACTAAACACTGAAGATGAAAAATAAGCAAAACATGTGACTAACCATGATGTTAAGAATGTGAAAAGCTAAAGTAATATACATGACTAATAAAATAAAAGATGACCAAGAATGAAACTAGACAAAGAAAAGCAATGAATGACTAAACCAAAACTGCAATACATGAGAACCAAGACCAGGAACACAGAATAATAGATAAACATGAATAATCAGAAACAGACAAGAAAATAAACAAGCGGCCAAGCAAACAAAAACAAAGTCAAGAATGGGCTAAACTGAAGGAAAAGAAAAGGAAATGAAGACAGGAACCCAAATAGGATAGAAGCATGACACAGACTGCTCTTTCCCAAGTGCAGGACCAACAGACTGAAAGACTCCTTTGTCCGTCAGGCCATCAGACTGTACAACTCCTCACTCGAGGGGGAGGAGGAGTAACAGGAAGACAGGAAACGGGAAGGAGAGGAACAGCAGTATCCAGTAAACCAGTGTGCCTGGTATTTCTATTTGCAAACTGTACTCTGTGTGCTCCTTACCTTGTGTGCTGCTATACAATGCTGCTGGAACCTTATTTTCCATGAGGTAGTCTTCACAAGGGATCAATAAAGTTCTATCTAATCTAATGCATTAAAAATAAAATGTCTAAAATTAAGTTTATTAAAGTTAAAACTATAATCCAAAGGGATAAAAATACCTTGCATGCAATTTAAATGGGTGAATCTTAAAAATAGGCTGAAATAACTTGATTCAGTGCAAAATAGTAAGCAATTTCATAAGACAATATGTCTTATTCCTATTTATACCATTTTAAACCCTTGCGGCCTCTTTCCGTCACTGACTTCCAAAGTGACGTCTTTAAAGTCTGTGAGGGTCCAGGGGTCAGTGTACAGGGAGAATATTGGGACTGGTCCAACATGCCAGGTACCTCTGTGCCACTTGCCCTTGTGTGCAAACTGGAGGTAGCAAAGGAAATGAGATATTCGGACAATGAAGCAATGCTCAGCTTAGACATAGAAGCTGTTTCAGTTCAATTGAGATTGAGAAGACATGCTGACGAACTGCACATCTATAGTCCATGCATGTTTGTATGGGTGTCTGTTTGGTGTGGGACGAGATGCAGGCTGGTAATAAAGAACGCGGCTTCTCTAGACAGCGAGCAGCTTAAGTTTAATTGCTTGTGGTGGCAGTCAAAGTCAATATGCTGGTCAATGGCCTGTGCATCCCATAGGTTCATCTCGCCATAATTACTCTACATGTACACATAAGTCTGTCATCATTAAAATAATAAGAATGGCTTGGTCAAGAAGAATGGTTGCACAAATGCTAAAAGAACTGATTGAATCAATACCGCAGACAAAAGGGAGATACAACCAAAGCAGCAAATGCAGAGAAATATTATGCTGGAGAGATCTGCAATCCTATGCAAATAATAAAACATGCACACACAAATATGCATGTGACTAAAAAGCAAACTTTTGTTTTGGAGCAAAGATTTTGAGTTTGCTTTTCAAATCTCAATAGCGGGCTGGCAAACAACTGATTATCGTAAGAATAATTATTCAACATGATTAATGTGTACCAACATCATTTTCCATAAATTAAGACCAACTTGTAATATTATTTTTAAGCAGCAGTGAAATTTTGCCAGAAGGCTCATGAGAGACTCAAGCTCGGAGGTTTTCTTAAACAAAAATCCATCTCTGCTACAGACTACCATAATGCTGTGGCTGAAAATATGTTGCTGTCCAAATATTTATGCACAAAAGTGTAAAACACAATGAATTTCATTATTGATAAGTTGGGTGGCAGATGTAATATATGCCTGTTGAATCCCCGTTCAAAGCTTCTTGTTGTGGTGAAGTAAAAATGTATTAACATGTATTACAGCTATCCCAGGGTGACAGCTGTAGCCAGGTACGGGGTCAATGAAGAATTACACAGAGGTCAAAATATAAAATGCTCCAATCATGTTTAAAACTATACCAGATTATTTGTCTGATCATAATGATTTCAAAAAGGTATTGTTTGGACTATATATGACTGAATGTTCTAGAGTTATTGGGTAAAAACAGCAAAAATGGTGACATAGGTCAGTTTCCGTTTGTACAGGGGTCAAAAGTTAAAGTTGCTCCAATTTCAGTAGAAAAAAAAATGCAACTTTTTTGTTTGGCTTAATACGGTTCTAAAAAGGAATTGTTTGCACCATTTGTCATGCTTAGTTATGTTACAGGGTAACATATGTCACATGTCATACAATCCATTGGACATAAACCTTGTTTGACCTTTACTTTGGAGTCAAAAATATTCCTTTGATGAATCCTTTTATTTCAACCAATAATTTGCATAATTTCTTTTTTACTGAAATTAGAGCGGCTTTAACTTTCATTGTAAACTTTGGGCATCTTTGTGTAAGTACGCCCAAAATGTTTTTGGAAATGCTCAACATCTCCATTATGCATTAATTACGTGAACATCACACAAACAATTAAAAAAACACTGCGTGTGAGTGATTGCGTCAGCATACCGCATCAGAGTGCAGCTCATCTGAACAATTATAATGAGATGTTAAATTTATAATAAACATACTTTTACAGCTGCTCACAAGAACGAATGAACATGCAACTGTCTTACCAAGTCATTACAATATAAACATGACAAATAATTACCTTTTTAGACGTTTCCAATTGCTCTCTCCACTTTATTCAGTGCACGTGAGAGGGGGGGAAAAAAAAGCTGCTGCTGGAGCGGTCCTCTGTGATTCTGGAAGCGATTAGAGGCATTTCTTTTCAACAGCCAGCTCTGAGAAAACAATTAATTAATCCGCTATGAAATAATTATTTTATATACACAGCGTCCAACACGCAACGGGTGGCATCCAGTGGAACAAAGCATGGCATCCAGCTGGGAACACAGCGGGTGGAGTTCGTCACGACGATGTGTGTGCATGTGCGTGGATCAAAGTCATGCACGTGTCAGGGCACCTTAAGTGTCATTTCTTCACCTTAAGTGGTACCAATTAGGTCAAAATTGATGACTGCCTCATGGACCACCCACATCTTCATGATTCTGTGTAACTGATGATGCAACAGACAAAAGTTGTACTGGGCACAGTTTCTCTGACCATAACCACAGAAGCTCCTTCAGAGTCGTCTGGGTGTCTTGGTGTGTTCCCTCACTATTCTCCTCCAGTAGTGTGTACTTCACAGAGATTTATTGCACCATACAACGTTGTTTCTATTTCTTAATGATTGTTGGAAATGCAGTCCAATATATCTTAATTGACTTGGAAATGTTCATATATCCATCACTTGACTTCTTTCAAGTAAACTGGCAGTTAAAAGTAACTGATGGTTTAATCCTCATCCTGCACACCAATGAAGCAGCAAAGCAGAATATTGTTTTCACTGGCATGTGTGTGAGTGTGACTTTGGACTACATAACTTAAAAATAGTTTGATGGATTTTCTTCACAGTTGGTGGGAACATTACTTGGATGAAACTCTAGAGGCAATTCAGTTTTAGAGTTTAGTCAAAGTCATAGCCAAGATCTCTGATGAACTTCTGTCATATGTACATTCAGTGGTGGGCATAGCTAACCAAAAAGTTAGCTTCAATAACCATTAATCAGATAACTGAAAAGTTATCTTTTATGATGATAAACCGATAAACTGCTAAAGTTTTTTATCTTGATTATAGATAACCAATAACGTTTAGTATTGATTCGGACACGGCCACATCAGATTACACTGTCGGCTTCTGATAAACCAGTTTCAAGTGCCGCAGGGGCTGCTGAGTAAATTCAAGGATCACAAACACACAAGAATGCACAAAATAATTAATAAAAAAATAAAACCCCAAGCACTGTCATCATCTTTCAAAAGCAGTAAAACACATTAGTATTAGAACACAAAGTTTATCTCCGTATTCATTGTTATTTATGAACTAAAAGCTTGTGCTTTTTTCACACAATTTGAACCTTTAAACTGAAATACATCCATTAATGCATTGATTGGCAAAGTAAAAGACATGTAATAAATAGAAATTCTTACCTGTTAGCTTCAGTTGGATTCATCTGAAAAAAAAAAATAAAAATCATCCTGAGATTATCTGAAATGGTCAGTCACAAAGAAATAAAATAAAATAATGTTAAAATTAGTCCATTTTGTTTTTGTGTCAAGCAGACAATAACCTTCGTCTTCTTCTTCTTTCAGATCCAATGGCGGATCGCACCAGCTTAAGGTGCATTTACCGCCACCTACCGCCACCTACCGGGCTGGTGAGTGATCGCTGAGATTTTACAAAACCTTAACTCCTGGCAGCCATAGTATAACCCCTGGCAAAAATTATGGAATCACCGGCCTCGGAGGATGTTGATTCAGTTGTTTAATTTTGTAGAAAAAAAGCAGATCACAGACATGACACAAAACTAAAGTCATTTCAAATGGCAACTTTCTGGCTTTAAGAAACACTATAAGAAATCAGGAAAAAAAATTGTGGCAGTCAGTAACGGTTAGTTTTTTAGACCAAGCAGAGGGAAAAAAATATGGAATCACTCAATTCTTAGGAAAAATTTATGGAATCATGAAAAACAAAAGAACGCTCCAACACATGACTAGTATTTTGTTGCACCACCTCTGGCTTTTATAACAGCTTGCAGTCTCTGAGGCATGGACTTAATGAGTGACAAACAGTACTCTTCATCAATCTGGCTCCAACTTTCTCTGATTGCTGTTGCCAGATCAGCTTTGCAGGTTGGAGCCTTGTCATGGACCATTTTCTTCAACTTCAACCAAAGATTTTCAATTGGATTAAGATCCGGACTATTTGCAGCCCAAGACATTGACCCTATGTGTCTTTTTGCAAGGAATGTTTTCACAGTTTTTGCTCTATGGCAAGATGCATTATCATCTTGAAAAATGATTTCATCATCCCCTAAACATCCTTTCAATTGATGGGATAAGAAAAGTGTCAAAAATATCAACGTAAACTTGTGCATTTATTGATGATGTAATGACAGCCATCTCCCCAGTGCCTTTACCTGACATGCAGCCCCATATGATCAATGTTCTCTTCAGGCAGTCATCGTTATAAATCTCATTGGAATGGCACCAACAAAACCTCCAGCATCATCACCTTGCCCAATGCAGATTCAAGATTCATCACTGAATATGACTTTTATCCAGTCATCCACAGTCCATGATTGCTTTTCTTTAGCCCATTGTAACCTTGTTGTTTTCTGTTTAGGTGTTAATGCTGGCTTTCGTATAGTTTTTCTGTATGTAAATCCCATTTCCTTTAGGCGGTTTCTTACAGTTTGGTCACAGACGCTGACTCCAGTTTCCTCCCATTCGTTCCTCATTTGTTTTGTTGTGCATTTTCGATTTTTGAGACATATTGCTTTAAGTTTTCTGTCTTGACGCTTTGATGTCTTCGTTGGTCTATCAGTATGTTTGCTTTTAACAACCTTCCCATGTTGTTTGTATTTGGTCCAGAGTTTAGACACAGCTGAATGTGAACAACCAACATCTTTTGCAACATTGCGTGATGATTTACCCTCTTTTAAGAGTTTGATAATCCTCTCCTTTGTTTCAATTGACATCTGTCGTGTTGGAGCCATGATTCATGTCAGTCCACTTGGTGCAACAGCTCTCCAAGGTGTGATCACTCCTTTTTAGATGCAGACTAACGAGCAGATCTGATCTGATGCAGATGTTAGTTTTGGAGATCAAAATTTACAGGGTGATTCCATAATTTATTCCTCAGAATTGAGTGAGTCCATATTTTTTTTCCCTCTGCTTGGTCTAAAAAGTAACCGTTACTGACTGCAACAATTTTTTTCCTGATTTCTTATAGTGTTTCTTAAAGCCAGAAAGTTGCCATTTGAAATGACTTTAGTTTTGTGTCATGTCTGTGATCTGCTTTTTTTCTACAAAATTAAACAACTGAATGAACATCCTCCGAGGCCTGTGATTCCATAATTTTTGCCAGGGGTTGTAGGGATGAGACACTCTCCCGATCGAGGCCTGCATGCGCATTCCATCGATGCGTGTTTATCGTTGTGTGCAGTGTGCAGAGGATTCTCCACAAAGATCACTTTTTTCATTGTCTTGTTGGGGCATTTCCCATGGAATTCCTTCTAATGAAGTAGGCAGGAAGTTCCTCTTTGACCTTGTTTTTTTCCGGTTCAATTCTGCTGTTTCTTTCATGTACTTCGTTCGTGCTGAAAATTTTGCTAAAATTTACCAAGGGTTTTGTCTCTTCCCTTTTGTTTAGATGCGATGAAGTAATCCAGTGTCCTTTAGATATTAAAATAATTCTTTTTGCATGATGTGTGATGGGTTTTGCAGCATATTTCCAAGGGACAAGGGATGGTAACACTGTAATGTCCAAAATGAACCTGAAATACACTACCCACAATGCTCCCTGCGTCGGCCGGCCAATCACGTTTTGTGCTTACTGATGACATCATCAGCAAGTCACAGTCAGTCTGCCATAAATAAACACACAACAGATAGAATATTTTTTTTTTTTAATTTTAGGGTTTACAAATATTTTTACCGTTAAACTTTGCTCACTTTACCAGCAAAAAAAAAAAAAAAAAAAAAAAAAAAAATATATATATATATATATATATATATATATATATATATATATATATATATATATATATATATATATATATCGGACTGAGAGTTATCGGAACTAAATTTATTGATTTATTGGAAGATAAGTGGTCCGATTATGGTTTTAAAACTTATCTGAAAAGCTAATCCACTAGCAAAAACATTAGCTTCGATAATTATCTGCTATCAGATTAGCTGAACTGTGCCCACCACTGTGGATATTTACTTGTACATTTATATTGTGGTGAGTTTTGCATACACCCCTCTGATGCCTTTCATATTTAGAATGAATTCTCCCCATCCTACATTTTTTGGAATGTGCTGTAGGTCTTACATACAGGGATGTATCTACAGCATGTAAACAAATGAATTGAAGTTAATTACACAACACAAGAAATATCTCTGGTTCATGCAGTTTGCAATGCAATAGAAGTCCAGTTGCATCTTAAACACATGGCACAGAGGCCACCAGTGGTCCTCACAAGAACCCTCTGGATTACAATGTGCATGACAGTGGCTCACTTGTGTCTTAAATCCAAGGGCAGGTGACAAACACAACCCAAACATGAAAAAAATAATGAGATTCAACCCTGTTGTGCATTGTCCCCTGCTATGCGATCAGATTCCATGCCACTTAAACAGCATTGTGGAGTTGAACATACCATTAATGCATTTGCGCAATGTGCTTTATACCATGTGCCACAGATTGCCAAACTCGAGTCCAACATTTTCAACAAACCTCTTGCATGCATAAAACCTTTGCACAGTCCTGTGTGTGTTGTACATTCTACTTTTCTTCAAGGAAATGCAAAAAGATTTTCTTCTGTGATACAAGCAAAATCTCCTCAGATCTTTCTTTTCCATGCAACCCCCTGATAAAATATTAATATCTAAAATATTCATTCTTGATCAAAATACTTCCACAGGATGCCACATGTTGACAGAAAGGGAATCAGTATTCCAAAAGTTGCGGCTCACCTCATTACGGTTCCTCTGCACCGGCTGGATAGAGGCGTAATGTCAAACAAATATCAGGTGCAATCCATACACAGCTGTGCCTGGCAACCGTGCACATCCAACATGACATCAACATATGTTCTAAAGTCAAGCGTAATCCATGGCCTTTACCAGATCAATCAATCAATCAACTTTTTTCTTGTATAGCGCCAAATCACAACAAACAGTTGCCCCAAGGCGCTCCACATTGCAAGGCAAGGCCATACAATAATTATGAAACACAGTCTACGTCTAAAGCAACATAACCAAGGGATGGTCCAGGGTCACCCGATCCAGCCCTAACTATAAGCCTTAGCGAAAAGGAAAGTTTTAAGCCTAATCTTAAAAGTAGAGAGGGTATCTGTCTCCCTGATCTGAATTGGGAGCTGGTTCCACAGGAGAGGAGCCTGAAAGCTGAAGGCTCTGCCTCCCATTCTACTCTTACAAACCCTAGGAACTACAAGTAAGCCTGCAGTCTGAGAGCGAAGCGCTCTAATGGGGTAATATGGTACTACGAGGTCCCTAAGATAAGATGGGACCTGATTATTCAAAACCTTATAAGTAAGAAGAAGAATTTTAAATTCTATTCTAGCATTAACAGGAAGCCAATGAAGGGAGGCCAACACGGGTGAGATATGCTCTCTCCTGCTAGTCCCCGTCAGTACTCTAGCTGCAGCATTCTGAACCAACTGAAGGCTTTTTAGGGAACTTTTAGGACAACCTGATAATAATGAATTACAATAGTCCAGCCTAGAGGAAACAAATGCATGAATTAGTTTTTCAGCATCACTCTGAGACAAGACCTTTCTGATTTTAGAGATATTGCGTAAATGCAAAAAGGCAGTCCTACATATTTGTTTAATATGCGCTTTGAATGACATATCCTGATCAAAAATAACTCCAAGATTTCTCACAGTATTACTAGAGATCAGGGAAATGCCATCCAGAGTAACAATCTGGTTAGACACCATGCTTCTAAGATTTGTGGGGCCAAGTACAATAACTTCAGTTTTATCTGAGTTTAAAAGCAGGAAATTAGAGGTCATCCATGTCTTTATGTCTGTAAGACAATCCTGCAGTTTAGCTAATTGGTGCGTATCCTCTGGCTTCATGGATAGATAAAGCTGGGTATCATCTGCGTAACAATGAAAATTTAAGCAATACCGTCTAATAATACTGCCCAAGGGAAGCATGTATAAAGTGAATAAAATTGGTCCTAGCACAGAACCTTGTGGAACTCCATAATTAACTTTAGTCTGTGAAGAAGATTCCCCATTTACATGAACAAACTGTAATCTATTAGACAAATATGATTCAAACCACCGCAGCGCAATGCCTTTAATACCTATGACATGCTCTAATCTCTGTAATAAAATTTTATGGTCAACAGTATCAAAAGCAGCACTGAGGTCCAACAGAACAAGCACAGAGATAAGTCCACTGTCCGAAGCCATAAGAAGATCATTTGTAACCTTCACTAATGCTGTTTCTGTACTATGATGAATTCTAAAACCTGACTGAAACTCTTCAAATAGACCATTCCTCTGCAGGTGATCAGTTAGCTGTTTTACAACTACCCTCTCAAGAATCTTTGAGAGAAAAGGAAGGTTGGAGATTGGCCTATAATTAGCTAAGATAGCTGGGTCAAGTGATGGCTTTTTAAGTAATGGTTTAATTACTGCCACCTTAAAGGCCTGTGGTACATAACCAACTAACAAAGATAGATTGATCATATTTAAGATTGAAGCATTAAATAATGGTAGGACTTCCTTGAGCAGCCTGGCAGGAATGGGGTCTAATAAGCATGTTGATGGTTTGGATGAAGTAACTAATGAAAATAACTCAGACAGAACAATCGGAGAGAAAGAGTCTAACCAAATACCGGCATCACTGAAAGCAGCCAAAGATAACGATACATCTTTGGGATGGTTATGAGTAATTTTTTCTCTAATAGTCAAAATTTTGTTAGCAAAGAAAGTCATGAAGTCATTACTAGTTAAAGTTAATGGAATACTCAGCTCAATAGAGCTCTGACTCTTTGTCAGCCTGGCTACAGTGCTGAAAAGAAACCTGGGGTTGTTCTTATTTTCTTCAATTAGTGATGAGTAGAAAGATGTCCTAGCTTCACGAAGGGCTTTCTTATAGAGCAACAAACTCTTTTTCCAGGCTAAGTGAAGATCTTCTAAATTAGTGAGACGCCATTTCCTCTCCAACTTACAGGTTATCTGCTTTAAGCTACGAGTTTGTGAGTTATACCACAGAGTCAGACACTTCTGATTTAAAGCTCTCTTTTTCAGAGGAGCTACAGCATCCAAAGTTGTCTTCAATGAGGATGTAAAACTATTGACAAGATACTCTAACTCCCTTACAGAGTTTAGGTAGCTACTCTGCTCTGTGTTGGTATATGACATTAGAGAACATAAAGAAGGAATCATATCCTTAAACCTAGTTACAGCACTTTCTGAAAGACTTCTAGTGTAATGAAACTTATTCCCCACTGCAGGGTAGTCCATCAGGGTAAATGTAAATGTTATTAAAAAATGATCAGACAAAAGGGAGTTTTCAGGGAATACTGTTAAGTCTTCTATTTCCATACCATAAGTCAGAACAAGATCTAAAATATGATTAAAGTGGTGGGTGGACTCATTTACTTTTTGAGCAAAGCCGATAGAGTCTAATAATAGATTAAATGCAGTGTTGAGGCTGTCATTCTCAGCATCTGTGTGGATGTTAAAATCGCCCACTATAATTATCTTATCTGAGCTAAGCACTAAGTCAGACAAAAGGTCTGAAAATTCACAGAGAAACTCACAGTAACGACCAGGTGGACGATAGATAATAACAAATAAAACTGGTTTTTGGGACTTCCAATTTGGATGGACAAGACTAAGAGACAAGCTTTCAAATGAATTAAAGCTCTGTCTAGGTTTTTGATTAATTAATAAGCTGGAATGGAACATTGCTGCTAATCCTCCGCCCCGGCCCGTGCTACGAGCATTCTGACAGTTAGTGTGACTCGGGGGTGTTGACTCATTTAAACTAACATATTCATCCTGCTGTAACCAAGTTTCTGTTAGGCAGAATAAATCAATACGTTGATCAATTATTATATCATTTACCAACAGGGACTTAGAAGAAAGAGACCTAATGTTTAATAGACCACATTTAACTGTTTTAGTCTGTGGTGCAATTGAAGGTGCTATATTATTTTTTCTTTTTGAATTTTTATGCTTAAATAGATTTTTGCTAGTTATTGGTGGTCTGGGAGCAGGCACCGTCTCTACGGGGATGGGGTAATAGGGGGATGGCAGGGGGAGAGAAGCTGCAGAGAGGTGTATAAGACCACAGCTCTGCCTCCTGGTCCCAACGCTAGACAGTCACAGTTTGGAGGATCCCAAAAAATTGGCCAGATTTCTAGAAATGAGAGCTGCTCCCTCTAAAGTGGGATGGATGCCGTCTCTCCTAACAAGACCAGGTTTTCCCCAGAAGCTTTGCCAATTATCAATGAAGCCCACCTCATTTTTTGGACACCACTCAGACAGCCAGCAATTCAAGGAGAACATGCGGCTAAACATGTCACTCCCGGTCTGATTGGGGAGGGGCCCAGAGAAAACAACAGAGTCCGACATTGTTTTTTGCAAAGTTACACACCGATTCAATGTTAATTTTAGTGACCTCCGATTGGCGTAACCGAGTGTCATTACTGCCGACGTGAATTACAATCTTACCAAATTTACGCTTAGCCTTAGCCAGCAATTTCAAATGTCCTTCGATGTCGCCTGCTCTGGCCCCCGGAAGACAATTGACAATGGTTGCTGTTGTCGCTAACTTCACATTTCTCAAAACAGAGTCGCCAATAACCAGAGTTTGATCCTCGGCGAGTGTATCGTCGAGTGGGGAAAAACGGTTAGAGATGTGAACGGGTTGACGGTGTACACAGGGCTTCTGTTTAGGGCTACGCTTCCTCCTCACAGTCACCCAGTCAGCCTGCCTTCCCGACTGCACGGGGTCTGCCAGGGGGGAACTAACGGCGGCTAAGCTACCTTGGTCCGCACCGACTACAGGGGCCTGGCTAGCTGTAGAATTTTCCACGGTGCGGAGCCGAGCCTCCAATTCGCCCAGCCTGGCCTCCAAAGCTACGAATAAGCTGCACTTATTACATGTACCGTTACTGCTAAAAGAGGCCGAGGAATAACTAAACATTTCACACCCAGAGCAGAAAAGTACGGGAGAGACAGGAGAAGCCGCCATGCTAAAACGGCTAAGAGCTAGTAGCTACGCTAAGCTAGCGGATTCCCAAACAGGGAATCCGACACTAGACAGGCTGTGGAGCAGCACAGGTAACGCACGACAACAGTGCTAAAATAAAATAAAAATCCACTAGACAGGCTGTGGAGCAGCACAGGTAACGCACAACAACAGTGCTAAAAATAAAAAAAAATAAAAATAAAAATCCACTGGACAGGCTGTGGAGCAGCACAGGCAACGCACGACAACAGTGCTAAAACAAAATAAAAATCCACTAGACAGGCTGTGGAGCAGCACAGGTAACGCACGACAACAGTGCTAAAATAAAATAAAAATCCACTAGACAGGCTGTGGAGCAGCACAGGTAACGCACAACAACAGTGCTAAAAAATAAAATAAAAATAAAAATCCACTGGACAGGCTGTGGAGCAGCACAGGTAACGCACAACAACAGTGCTAAAAAAATAAAATAAAATAAAAATAAAAATCCACTGGACAGGCTGTGGAGCAGCACAGGCAACGCACGACAACAGTGCTAAAACAAAATAAAAATCCACTAGACAGGCTGTGGAGCAGCACAGGTAACGCACGACAACAGTGCTAAAACAAAATAGAAATCCACTAGACAGGCTGTGGAGCAGCACAGGTAACGCACAACAACAGTGCTAAAACAAAATAAAAATCCACTAGACAGGCTGTGGAGCAGCACAGGTAACGCACGACAACAGTGCTAAAACAAAATAAAAATCCACTAGACAGGCTGTGGAGCAGCACAGGTAACGCACGACAACAGTGCTAAAACAAAATAAAAATCCACTAGACAGGCTGTGGAGCAGCACAGGTAACGCACAACAACAGTGCTAAAACAAAATAAAAATCCACTGGACAGGCTGTGGAGCAGCACAGGTAACGCACAACAACAGTGCTAAAAAATAAAATAAAATAAAAATAAAAATCCACTGGACAGGCTGTGGAGCAGCACAGGCAACGCACGACAACAGTGCTAAAACAAAATAAAAATCCACTAGACAGGCTGTGGAGCAGCACAGGTAACGCACGACAACAGCGCTAAATAAAAATCCACTGGACAGGCTGTGGAGCAGCACAGGTAACGCACGACAACAGCGCCCAAAAAAATAAAATCAAAATCAAAATCCACTGGATAGGCTGTGGAGCAGCACAGGTAACGCACGACAACAGTGGTAAAAAATTAAATAAAAATCCACTGGACAGGCTGTGGAGCAGCACAGGTAACGCACGACAACAGTGCTAAAAAATAAAATAAAAATCCACTGGACAGGCTGTGGAGCAGCACAGGTAACGCACGACAACAGTGCTAAAAAAATAAATAAAAATAAAATAAATAAATAAATAAATAAATAAATAAAATAAAATAATAAAATAAAAATCCACTGGACAGGCTGCGGAGCAGCACAGGTAACACACGACAACAGTGGTAAAAAATAAATAAAAATCCACTAGACAGGCTGTGGAGCAGCACAGGTAACGCACAACAACAGTGCTAAAAAATAAAATAAAATAAAAATAAAAATCCACTGGACAGGCTGTGGAGCAGCACAGGCAACGCACGACAACAGTGCTAAAACAAAATAAAAATCCACTAGACAGGCTGTGGAGCAGCACAGGTAACGCACGACAACAGCGCTAAATAAAAATCCACTGGACAGGCTGTGGAGCAGCACAGGTAACGCACGACAACAGCGCCCAAAAAAATAAAATCAAAATCAAAATCCACTGGATAGGCTGTGGAGCAGCACAGGTAACGCACGACAACAGTGGTAAAAAATTAAATAAAAATCCACTGGACAGGCTGTGGAGCAGCACAGGTAACGCACGACAACAGTGCTAAAAAATAAAATAAAAATCCACTGGACAGGCTGTGGAGCAGCACAGGTAACGCACGACAACAGTGCTAAAAAAAAAAATAAAAATAAATAAATAAATAAATAAATAAATAAATAAAATAAAATAATAAAATAAAAATCCACTGGACAGGCTGCGGAGCAGCACAGGTAACACACGACAACAGTGGTAAAAAATAAATAAAAATCCACTAGACAGGCTGTGGAGCAGCACAGGTAACACACGACAACAGTGCCAAAAAAAATAAAATCAAAATCAAAATCCACTGGACAGGCTGTGGAGCAGCACAGGCAACGCACGACAACAGTGCTAAAACAAAATAAAAATCCACTAGACAGGCTGTGGAGCAGCACAGGTAACGCACGACAACAGTGCTAAAATAAAATAAAAATCCACTAGACAGGCTGTGGAGCAGCACAGGTAACGCACAACAACAGTGCTAAAAAATAAAATAAAATAAAAATAAAAATCCACTGGACAGGCTGTGGAGCAGCACAGGCAACGCACGACAACAGTGCTAAAACAAAATAAAAATCCACTAGACAGGCTGTGGAGCAGCACAGGTAACGCACGACAACAGTGCTAAAACAAAATAGAAATCCACTAGACAGGCTGTGGAGCAGCACAGGTAACGCACAACAACAGTGCTAAAACAAAATAAAAATCCACTAGACAGGCTGTGGAGCAGCACAGGTAACGCACAACAACAGTGCTAAAACAAAATAAAATCCACTAGACAGGCTGTGGAGCAGCACAGGTAACGCACGACAACAGTGCTAAAACAAATAAAAATCCACTAGACAGGCTGTGGAGCAGCACAGGTAACGCACAACAACAGTGCTAAAACAAATAAAAATCCACTGGACAGGCTGTGGAGCAGCACAGGTAACGCACAACAACAGTGCTAAAAAATAAAATAAAATAAAAATAAAAATCCACTGGACAGGCTGTGGAGCAGCACAGGCAACGCACGACAACAGTGCTAAAACAAAATAAAAATCCACTAGACAGGCTGTGGAGCAGCACAGGTAACGCACGACAACAGCGCTAAATAAAATCCACTGGACAGGCTGTGGAGCAGCACAGGTAACGCACGACAACAGCGCCCAAAAAAATAAAATCAAAATCAAAATCCACTGGACAGGCTGTGGAGCAGCACAGGTAACGCACGACAACAGTGGTAAAAAATAAAATAAAAATCCACTGGACAGGCTGTGGAGCAGCACAGGTAACGCACGACAACAGTGCTAAAAAATAAAATAAAAATCCACTGGACAGGCTGTGGAGCAGCACAGGTAACGCACGACAACAGTGCTAAAAAAAAAAATAAAAATAAAATAAATAAATAAATAAATAAATAAAATAAAATAATAAAATAAAAATCCACTGGACAGGCTGCGGAGCAGCACAGGTAACACACGACAACAGTGGTAAAAAATAAATAAAAATCCACTAGACAGGCTGTGGAGCAGCACAGGTAACACACGACAACAGTGCCAAAAAAAATAAAATAAAAATCCACTGGACAGGCTGTGGAGCAGCACAGGCAACGCACGACAACAGTGCTAAAACAAATAAAAATCCACTAGACAGGCTGTGGAGCAGCACAGGTAACGCACGACAACAGTGCTAAAATAAAATAAAAATCCACTAGACAGGCTGTGGAGCAGCACAGGTAACGCACAACAACAGTGCTAAAAAATAAAATAAAATAAAAATAAAAATCCACTGGACAGGCTGTGGAGCAGCACAGGTAACGCACAACAACAGTGCTAAAAAATAAAATAAAATAAAAATAAAAATCCACTGGACAGGCTGTGGAGCAGCACAGGCAACGCACGACAACAGTGCTAAAACAAAATAAAAATCCACTAGACAGGCTGTGGAGCAGCACAGGTAACGCACGACAACAGTGCTAAAACAAAATAGAAATCCACTAGACAGGCTGTGGAGCAGCACAGGTAACGCACAACAGTGCTAAAACAAAATAAAAATCCACTAGACAGGCTGTGGAGCAGCACAGGTAACGCACAACAACAGTGCTAAAACAAAATAAAAATCCACTAGACAGGCTGTGGAGCAGCACAGGTAACGCACGACAACAGTGCTAAAACAAAATAAAAATCCACTAGACAGGCTGTGGAGCAGCACAGGTAACGCACAACAACAGTGCTAAAACAAAATAAAAATCCACTGGACAGGCTGTGGAGCAGCACAGGTAACGCACAACAACAGCGCCCAAAAAAATAAAATCAAAATCAAAATCCACTGGACAGGCTGTGGAGCGGCACAGGTAACGCACGACAACAGCGCCCAAAAAAATAAAATCAAAATCAAAATCCACTGGACAGGCTGTGGAGCGGCACAGGTAACGCACGACAACAGTGGTAAAAAATAAAATAAAATAAAAATAAAAATCCACTGGACAGGCTGTGGAGCAGCACAGGCAACGCACGACAACAGTGCTAAAACAAAATAAAAATCCACTAGACAGGCTGTGGAGCAGCACAGGTAACGCACGACAACAGCGCTAAATAAAAATCCACTGGACAGGCTGTGGAGCAGCACAGGTAACGCACGACAACAGCGCCCAAAAAAATAAAATAAAAATCAAAATCCACTGGACAGGCTGTGGAGCGGCACAGGTAACGCACGACAACAGTGGTAAAAAATAAAATAAAAATCCACTGGACAGGCTGTGGAGCAGCACAGGTAACGCACGACAACAGTGCTAAAAAAAAAAAAATAAATAAAATAATAAAATAAAAATCCACTGGACAGGCTGCGGAGCAGCACAGGTAACACACGACAACAGTGGTAAAAAATAAAATAAAAATCCACTGGACAGGCTGTGGAACAGCACAGGTAACGCACGACAACAGTGCTAAAAAATAAAATAAAAATCCACTGAACAGGCTGTGGAGCAGCACAGGTAACACACGACAACAGTGCTAAAAAATAAAATAAAAATCCACTGGACAGGCTGTGGAGCAGCACAGGTAACGCACGACAACAGTACTAAAATAAAATAAAAATCCACTAGGCAGGCTGTGGAGCAGCACGACAACAGTGCTAAAAAATAAAATAAAAATCAAAATCCACTGGACAGGCTGTGGAGCAGCACAGGTAACGCACGACAACAGTGGTAAAAAATAAAATAAAAATCCACTGGACAGGCTGTGGAACAGCACAGGTAACGCACGACAACAGTGCTAAAAAATAAAATAAAATCCACTGAACAGGCTGTGGAGCAGCACAGGTAACACACGACAACAGTGCTAAAAATAAAATAAAAATCCACTGGACAGGCTGTGGAGCAGCACAGGCAACGCACGACAACAGCGCCAAAAAATAAAATAAAAATCCACTGGACAGGCTGTGGAGCAGCACAGGTAACGCACGACAACAGTGCTAAAAATAAAATAAAAATCCACTGGGACAGGCTGTGGAACAGCACAGGTAACGCACGACAACAGTGCTAAAAAATAAAATAAAAATCCACTGAACAGGCTGTGGAGCAGCACAGGTAACGCACGACAACAGTGCTAAAAATAAAATAAAAATCCACTGGACAGGCTGTGGAGCAGCACAGGCAACGCACGACAACAGCGCCAAAAAATAAAATAAAAATCCACTGGACAGGCTGTGGAGCAGCACAGGTAACGCACGACAACAGTGCTAAAAAATAAAATAAAAATCCACTGGACAGGCTGTGGAGCAGCACAGGTAACGCACGACAACAGTGCTAAAAACTAAAATAAAAATCCACTAGGCAGGCTGTGGAGCAGCACGACAACAGTGCTAAAAAATAAAATAAAAATAAAAACGAAAGCGTTAGCAAGCTAGTTAGCTTGCCAACGCTGATGAAGGTTAGCTGATAAAAGAGCTCCGTCGCGATGCTTCGACCGTTAGAGGTCTTCTTTAGGCGTTGGAGCACGGTGAAAAAGTAAAAAAAAGTAAAAAAGTCTTGAAAAAGACTGTTAATTCAAAGAACTCAAACAGATGCCCACAGGTCTTCCAGAAACACCAATCGAATTAAAAGCAGACAACAACACGGGCACTAAAGCTTTCCTTGTGCGCCACATTCATCTCGTACTACTTTTCAGAGGTATGCGACTGCGTGTTAAGTTTATGCTGTCATGGGACTCCAACAAGAACACAAATAGGCAAGAAATACAATATGTCAAACTCTCAATAAGTGGGCTTTTAATGGATAAAGAAGAAACATTTGCTATCTCGCGGTATAAATATGTAAACGCTGTACTGCTGTTCTTTGCAAAGTGATAGCACAGTTTCCAAAATTAGACTTGTCGGACATTATGAAGGATTAAAAACTGCTTCTAAAATATAAACATATTGCAACCTCTTTTATGCCTGCCCCCGCCCCTCGCCCCGAAGAGGACTTTAAAATTTTTGCAATCAAAATGGGCTATAAACGACAATTGTCACCTTGCTGGTTTTACAATCCACTAATTAAACTAATAGATCGTCTAATGATTCGGCAAGTATTGTACACATTTATGGTGTCCCGTGATGTTCCGAGTGGCTGCATTTAAAAAGGCACAGGACGTGTTGGTGCAATAGTATTTTATGGAATGCTAACAGGTTAAGAGCTATTTGAAAAACCTTTGAGCCGGTGTTATACTTAAAGGTTCTCAAACATGAATCGTTTTATCCCTGCATCATTTCGACTCCAATGACCAGCATGCAAATGTGCACGTTGCGCATGTGTGCATGCATACGGAGGACAGCTGGGCTTAATATTAAAGAGTAATTTCCCACTATCACCAATAAGACAAGGGCAATTGAACCTGAGCGCTTCATGTTTTAAAAGCTCATTTACGCATCAAATGTGCATTTTGGAAGATAATAACACGATAATAGATTTTTATGAAAATGCATTACATGGGGAGGAAGTATAGTGGATCTAAATGTTCCCTCAGCTTGCCTCTACGTTCAACAAAACACCTTTCAGTAGCAGTGTTTGGGGTCTATAAAAGTCCACGTCGCGAATATACATCTTCTCTTATGCAAATTCTACTTTGTGTTACTTTTTCAACATGCAAGTTTTTTTTGTTGTTGTTTTGTTTTTTTTTCTTTCCAAAGGCTCAGACAGATGTAAATGTCAGCTAAGGGTCATATTTTGTACAATTGTACCATCTTCAGGAATTTATTGGTGTCTTTAGAAGGCCTGGTTATCCTCAAGTAACATTCTCAGTAAAATATATCAAAAGTAATTAAGAAAAATGAGAGAGATTCATCATATACTTATTATTGTTCTTTTAATCCTAATTAGATTTGATTAGAACAAACTTTATTCATCCCTTGGGAAGACTCCCTCAGGGAAATTAAGGTTCCAGCAGCATTGTATAGCAGCACACAGGGTAAGAAGCACATAGAGCATCAAAAGTGAAAGTAAGAAAAAAAAAATGCAGATGTAAATATAAATACCGGATCTACTGATACTGATCACTACTGGTTTACTGGATACTACTGTTCCTCTCCTTCATGTCATCTGTCTTCCTGTTACTCCTCTTGCCTCCGAGTAAGTTGTACAGTCTGTTGGCTTGAGGGACAAGGGAGTTTTTTCCAGTCTTTTGGTCCTGCACTTGGGAAGGAGCCGTTTGTGGCTGAAGAGGCTCCTCTAATGCACGTTTCTGTATGCTAAATGTGAAACATTTATTTTGCATATTTGTGCAAATTCATATGATTAAGTCCAAAATATCTAACTTAATGCCATGCCTTCCCAAGGCACAGTCACGTTGGTTCAATGGCTACTTGCATGACCTTAGGTAGAAGGCTAGAGGATTAGAACGGAAATGGCGTAGTTCCAAATTAGAGGTGTTCCACCTTGCATGGCGTGATGATATCTTAGATTACAAGCATGCACTACTAGCTATAAAGTGGGCCTATTATTCTGATTTGATCAATAAAACAAGCATAACTCAAAGTTTTTATTTGACACTGTAGCATTTCTCATTCATGGACGGCCACCTGTTATTCACTTTCCCTTTTTAGCAAAGGACTTCTTGGAATATTTCAGAATATTTCGAGAAGAAAATTGAGCTCATTAGGTTGAGCATATCTCAGCAGGCCTTGGTCCAACCACCACATCCTGCTATGGAGGTGGATGCTCCCACTGAGGTGTTACCCAGATTTACAGATTTTGTTGGTATCCCGCTATGTGCGCTGATGGAGCTCATGACATCTACAAAAAGCACAACCTACTTATTTGAGCCCATACCAACAACAACTGTTTAAGGGTCTATGGCCCATTCTTGGGCCGACTGTGCTGGAAATGATAAATATCTCACTAACTTCCGGATCTGTTCCTAAATGTTTCAAGTCTGCAGTGATTAAACCTTTACTTATCCAACCAATCCAATATCGACCCTTGTGTATTGAAAAATTATAGACCGATATCAAATCTATCATTTTGTTCTAAAATCCTGGAAAAAGTAGTTTCACGACTGCTCGTGGACTACCTTACTGAGAATAATCTTTTTGAGCCATTGCAGTCTGCTTTTAGAAAATATCACTCCACAGAGACAGCACTTACTAAAGTTGTGAATGACTTCTTGCAAGCAATGGACTCTGATACCACAACAGTCTTGGTGCAGCGTTTGATGCCATGGATCATCATATTTTACTCGATAGGCTGGATAATCATTTTGGGATTACTGGAACTGCCCTTGCATGGTTGACATAATACCTGTCCAGTCGTTCTTAATGTGTGTTGTACAATGAAACTTCCTCTGATCTTAGGGACATGAAATTTCTCCAGCAAGGCGTCCAGGGGGCATCCGGAAAAGATGCCCGAGCCACCTCAGCTGGATCCTTTCGACGTGGAGGAGCAGCGGCTTGACTCCGAGCTCCTTCCAAGTTAGCTCCTCACTCGGGAGGAACTGCTTTGCGAAATATAGCGAAGATTCGTCCCATCCTGTTTATGGCTGATGCTGAGACTTTGATTCATGCATTTGACTCTTCTAGTTTGGACTACTGTAATGCTCTATTTTCTGGTTTACCGCAGTCCAGTATAGGGGTCTTGAACTGGTTCAAAATGCTACTGCCAGACTTTTGACACAAAGTAGAAAGTTTGACCACATTATGCCCATTTTGGCATCCCTACACTGGCTTCCAGTCATTGCAAGATCGGATTTTAAGGTACTGTTATTAGTTTATAAAATTGTTCATGGATTTGCACCTCCCTATCTGGCTGACCTGGTAAGCCCCTATGTACCAGCGCCTGCCCTGCGTTCGCAGGGTGCGGGACTTTTATGTGTTCCCAGGGTGAATAAAAAGTCTGCCAGTCACAGAGCTTTCTCCTCCTGTGCCCCAGCTCTGTGGAACAATCTCCCGGCACACATACGACAGTTGGATACTGTGGAGACTTTTAAATCATGTTTAAAGACTAATTTGTTTTCCTTGTTTTATCATTAGTGTTATGATGTGTTTTTATTCTTGTATTATTTTATGATTTTCTTTTCATTGTTTTTAAATTTTTATTTCAGGTTTTTTTTTTTTCTGTTTTTATTATGCTGTGTGAAGCGCCTTGAGGTGATCTCATTGCGAATTGGTGCTCTATAAATTTAAAAAAATATATTTTGAATTTGAATGCCATATCCTTCAGAAGGAAGGATGAATACATCAGCCATTAGCTATTTTCTATGTGATGATATAGTGGTGCAGTGGAAAATGAGGCAACACCACCTATGTGTGTTTGTTGTAATCTGAGATGTTCTGTCCTGTTTTCATTGTTGCACCAGTAGTGCTTGTGAGTCCAGCCTTGTGAAACTGATGCCACTCCTTACATTCATAAAGAGTAGTGATCACCTACAGAGCACTGTGCATGCAAAATGACACAGTATGGGACTTCCCAGAACCCACATGCTGCCTGTGAAAACAGATCTAGTCACAGGTTCATTGTGGAGTGGTCCAGACAATAATTTGATGAAGCAGATTAAATTTAGGCTGAGTCTCTGATGTGCTTTGCACAGTCTGTCACTGCAATTTCACAACTTTTTTAAAGAAAATCCTCATCTGTTCCACTCCACCATGAATCTGTACACTTGGCCCACACTATTCTGCTTCTTGCACAATCACTGGATACTACAGACATACTGCATATTTGCTAGAGTGCAAATATGCAAATGTGCAAAACTTCTTTTTCAGTGACTTGGAAATGTTCATTTATCCATCCTCAACTTGTCAAAAGAAAAATGGCTGGTAATTTTATTGTGTGTATTGATAATAATTCTTACATTTTCATTGCCCAATTACTTATAAAGTCAGTAGAAGCATGTGGTGGTGCCACTAATGGCCTCATCCACAACACCACAGAACCACCCTGGGTCCTGAATGACAGCCACCCAGGCAGAGAACCAGTCCATCCTCACATCTCAAAAGTAAGCATCTGTCTGCTATAGTCAGGTGAAATGTGGGAATACCTTTACTGCTGTCCAACTCCTGGGATCGGCAACACTGAAAGATAGTCATAAAATTGTCTAACTCAAACTGCATCACAACACACATGATACACTTCAGCTGAGTCTCCTAATGCACCAGCTCCTTCCAGCAGTTCCCAAGGATACTCAAAAGAGACATTTCGTTATTAAATTTATGTCACTGGACAAAGTCAAAACCTCCCAATCATAGAATAAGACAGGAAGCACTTGGGGCTTCATATACAAAGGTTGTGTACGCTCAAAAACGTGTGGTCCATCCTTCTCCACGCTAATGTTCAAATGTATCAAAAGTGAAATGACCGTGGTAGTGTGAGGTGTCCCACACCAAGTTCATGGCTGGCGTACGCACATTTCTACAGCCATCGTACCTCTGGCGACACTTAGAGGTGATGCTGGGAAACTTAATAATGTGAATTCAAGAAGTCAGAGTGATGTGCACATCAGAGAAACACTTATTAACAATTCACAGACCCACATTTTTGCAGTTATATGGGTGGATAAAAAGCATGCACAAAGTGATGAAGAAAATGCTATTAAGAATGGCTGCATTAGTGTTGTTAGAAGACATTGCAAATGGTGCAATCCGACGGGAGCGAGTATTTGGGGAACGCCAGGACTTAGATGGAAATGACGATAATTGGCTCATAGACCAATTTTGTTTACCAAGACCAGTGTTACTGGAGTTGTGCGCAGAACTGTGGCTGACCCGAGAGTAAAAGGGGCAAGCGGGGCATTCAAGCGGGAACTGGCCGATTGGTCAGGCATGTACCAGTCAACCTTGAGCCTCATCATGCCAGCAGTGTGGGACGGAATCATCCAAATGTCATCCAGGTACATCACATTTCCATACAATGCTGTTGAACAAGCCAACATTAAAGCACAATTTGCAGCTAGAGACAGTTTTCTTAACACAATTGAAGCTATTGACTGCACATATATTGCTATAAAGGCATCATCAGATGATGAAATTGTTTTTAGTAATAGGAACCATTTTCATTACATCAATGTTAAAATAATATGTGATGCACAAGTGCATCTAACTAACATTGTGGCTAGGCGGCCTGGTTCAATACATGACTCATTCATACTGACGAAGAACATGGTTGGGAACATGCTTGAGGCTGGCACAGTGCGCGGTGGGTGGCTGCTTGTTTAGTAAAGTTTATTCTTGTAGTCTGAATGAAAACCAGCATGGCTTCATTTGGAGAGGTGCGGATTAAATAGGTTTTTGGTTTTTATAAAATTTTTGTTTGTTTGTTTCTTGATGGTGAAACTAGAGCTGCAGAGCTTCTTAACAAGCCCCTGATCATCTCCCTGTGTTCAGTATTTGTCAATAAACGAGTGTGTAATGTTGTGAATGTCACACACTACCAGCTGCAGCACACCTTTTTTTTTACTTCAGTGTGTGTTTGTGCACTGCTCTGAGCCCACGGCATTTACGGCCTCACACACACACTCCCACACATTTCTTTTCCATTTTGTGTTTATCTCGTTTGACAGGGTACAAAATAAAATATCTCTGCGTGTCCCCACTTCATTTCCATTCATCTATAGCTCACACTCGCTATAATTTGTTTCCTTGTTCATCTGGAATGATTGGACAGAGAGCGAAATTGCAGGTCCCTGGGCACATTTAAAAACATTTGCATATATAAATGTTGGCATGGATAGGGAGGGGTTTGGTACTTCTGCATGTGGGCTCCATTTGACATTGATTGGGATGTCCAAAAGGAATGTGCTTGGAACTATGCATATGCACACTTTGATACATCTGACTTTTTTGTGCGTACCACAGTTTCCGGGTTTTAGCGTACACCATGTTCCAATAGGAAACCCACACAAATGTTTACATGAGGCTCTTGGACCATTGTTCTTCCAATCTCACAGGATACAACATTGATATTAACAATGATAATGGAGGTATGATGAACAAAAATGTCTATTTCAGAAAATAGTTCCTGCAATTTTTTTCCTTAAACCCTTTGAACTAAAGTAGAGGAGGTCGGTTACTAGGATAAGCAGTTGGGCTACCAAGCTGTACCACTGGGTTTGGTTCTTTGTCAAGATACCCATCTGTGCGTCTTGACAAGACACCTCATTGTTTCAGTCCACCAAGCTGTCAAAGGATACTAACATTGACATTGACTTGGGAAGTAACCTGCATCAAGCTAGTTACTTCTCTGCTTTACACTATGGAATCTGGGCATAAGATTCAGCACCAATGGACCAGCAGGCCAAAATAGCAAAAGACATTTCATGCATGGTGGACAGTCTGCAATTTTATACTCTATTTGGTTTTACAGTACCAATAATAATAATAATAACAAATTTGGTATGACATATGACAATTGAATCAATTGAAATCTAGAGATTCATGATAATCTGAACATTAAAAACCAGATGGTAATTTATTCCCTAATAAAAGCTCAACAGCGAGCCAATCTTTGCTTCATCCTGGAAACATAAAGTAATTACCTTTGGGTAAATAATGTAAAAGACTCTGAGGTCAAATTGAAAATGTTTGACTCCCAGGAAAGAAATGGCTCAAATATTTGCATGCCCTTGCCCAGTTCCCCGCCCTTTTTAGTAGGTCATCTGGAACGATGTGTGATGTCTATGAGAGGGTTTGTCTGTCTGTCTCTGTTCGACAATGTCTAGCACAGTGGGCCTCTGAATGTGTACCTGCACTAGTTAACTATTCATCATGCGAGACTTAGCAAAGCCACCATAAACAGCCTTAGATGAGCACATGGCAAAGTCCAAATGTTTGTTGGCTCACAATAACAAGCATCCATTATAGTTATGCATATATATATATATATATATATATATATATATGAAACTGTTGGTATTGAGCCTTCACTCAAAACTTTGTTGATGCGTCATCGACAGCAATTATAGCCTCAGGTCTTCTTAAATATCATACCACAAACTTGGTGCACCTTTCTTTGGAAGTTTTGCCCCTTCCTCTTTGCAGCACTTCTCAAGCCCCATTAGGTCAGATGGGAAGTGTTGCTATGCAGCCATTTTCAGATCTCTCCGGAGTTGTTCAATCGGATTCAGGTCTGGGTTCTGGGTGGGCCACTCAGAGTTGTTCTGAAGACACTCCTTTGATATCTTGGATGTGTGTTTAGGGTCATTGTCCTGCTGAAAGATGAACTGTCGCCCCAGTCTGAGGTCAAGACCGTTCTGGAGCAGGTTTCCATCCAGGATGTCTCTGTACATTGCTGCATTCATCTTTCCCTCAATCCTGACATGTCTCCCAGTTCTGGCTGCTGAAAAACATCCCTACAGCATGATGCTGCCACCACCATGCTTCACTGTAGGGATGATGAGTGATTTCCTCCAAACATGATGCCTGGCACTCACGCCAAAGAGTCTCATCACAACAGACAATTTTTGCTTTTCATTGAGAGTCTTTTGTCAAACTTCAGGTGGGCTGCCATATGCCTTTTACTAAAGCCTCGATCACACCGAACAATAAGCCATGAATAATGAGCCACACATGGGTGTGTAGTGATTATTCAAAGAATAACCCACATTTTCATCTATCACGTATCTACTACTAAGGCGCCTCTATCTGTACCCCGCATGTGCCATGTAGCAGCCACTAGTAAGCCACAACTGACTGATTATTAGAGCCTGGAATGGCTCGTATTAGCCACGCAGTGCCATGTCGTGCGATACTGGTGCATGAACGCACATTTTGGTCTTACCCTCCACCTCTCTCACACCCCTCCCACACTTGTTTCCTCATGGAGCAGGAAAGAGAGGAAAAAAAGTGTCCAGATGAAAGTCTTCTGTGATTCCAGAAGTAATTAGACGTGTTTTCAGCATTCAAGGATCGGCAGAAAAAGATTATAATCTGCTACAAAATAATTATTTTATATACAGCATCCGGAGCACAGAGCAGGTGGAATTGTTTGCGCAAGAGGGCAGGCACTCCAAAAGTAGCCTCTCGGGTCCTATGTAGCTGACAGGTGCTGGGATAGCCTCGTAAGCGCCACGCACATGCCTCTAAAATCCTTGTTAGTCGCCGTAGTATCTCACATACAAACTGCCCCACGGTGTTGTTGCTAAATTTTCAACATATTGACATTGGCGCCACGCTTAACCAAAAATAATGCCTCTAAGAGCCACTCAGAGCCACCATTCTCCCATGATAGTTGAATAAAACCTCTCGTAGCAAAAAAAACAAAACAAAAAAAAAACATACTGTGTTTCTCATTATTCATCCTTCATTATTTGGTGGGACCAGGGCTTATGGACTGACTTCCGTCTGGCTACTGTACCATAGAGGCCTGATTGCTGGATTGTTGCAGAGATGATGATCCTTCTGGAAGGTTCTCCTCTCTCCACAGAAGAATGCTGTAACTCTGACAGAGTGACTATCGGGTTCTTGGTCATCTCCCTGACAGAGGCTCTTCTCCCACAGTTGCTCAGTTTAGATGGGAGTTCTTGTGGATCCAAACATATTCCATTTACAGATGATGGAGGCCACTGTGCTCATCAGACCTTCAAAGCAGCAGAAATGTTTCTGTGCCCTTTCCCAGATTTGTGCCTCAGACACTCCTGTCTCAGATGTCTCAGGCAACTCGTTTGACTTCATGCTTGGTTTGTGCTCTGACATGCACTGTGAACTGTGGCACCTTATATCTAGACAGGTGTGTGTCTTGCCAAACCATATCCAATCAACTAAATTTACCCCAGGATGACTCCAATTAAGCTGTCAAAACATCTCAAGGATGATCAGTGGACACAGGATACTCCTGAGATCTATTTAGGGCTTTATGGCAAAAGCTGTGAATACATATGGAAATGTGGTTTCTTAGACTTTTGCTGCTGTTTTCTTTTTTTATAATAAATGTGCAAACATCTAAAAAAAAAAAAAAAATTGTCATTATGGGGTATTGTGTGTAGAACTTAAAAAAATGAATTTCATCCATTTTGGAATAAGGCTGTAATGTAACAAAATGTGGAAACAGTGCACCACTGTGAATACTTTCCAAATGCACTGAATATATATATATATATATATATATATATATATATATATATATATATATATATATATATATATATATATATATATATATATATATATATATATATATATATATATTAGACACACGTGTGTGTGTGTGTGTGTGTGTGGAATTGAGCACAACCTTCCAATTTTTGTGAAGCCAAGGAAAGGAAAAAAAAAGTCTGCTGAATTCTATTTGAAGCATCTGAAGTCATTAGTGTAATGATTTAATTATTTACCGAGTGCCTCAGCATAACTTAGTATGGGGAAAGCTTTCAAGATATTATTGAAATGAAATGCAAATGGTTTTTCCTTTCTTTGCATGGAAGGCCTGGAGAAATAGATTTTCAGTCACCTCTTTTTTGTCTGTTTGATGGGAACACATTCTTTGCATACGTCTTCCATTGTCCTATTTTTTCCTCTTCAAATTTGAGTTCCCACCCATCTTTCCCTTTGTCACTTCTTTTTCTTCCACTTTATAACATTTTCAACATTACAAAAATGCTACACAGAGACAAATAAATAAATGCATAAAAACAGTTGGCATGAAGCTCAGCAACAACAAGCACTGAGTTGCATAATTTCTCTTGATTTCCGATGTGTTGCTGTAGCATGTCCTTGTTATTTAGTTTTTGCTTGTTGCCAGGTACTTTCATTGTTGGATTTTTGGAATCTTGCCAGGCAGCCTGTACACATGCTTGATTTATTGGCTTTCTGCCTGTTCCAAATGGAAGATGGGATTTAATACTCAGTGTTTTCACTCAACTCAATCAGCAGGAAAGACGAAATTAAAAACGCACACAACACTGGAATTTGCCTTCGGAAAAGGTGGTTTTCTTCCCTGGTCTACAACATACATTTTAAGAGTAATTTAAGATGAAGTTGCTGGTGACATATAAATAGCTGTAAGGTCTACAGAAGTGTACAGCTTGGGAAATCTGGCTACATACATATGAGGTCTGTTAGAAAAGTATCCGACCTTTTTATTTTTTTCAAAAACCTGATGGATTTGAATCACATGTGCTTGCATGAGCAAACCTTGAACCTTCGTGCACATACGTGAATTTTTTCACGCCTGTCGATTGTGTCATTTGCTTGTAAGCAGTCTTTGTGTAAGGATGGGTGTAGTCTCTCGTCGTTTTTTCTTTGTAAGGAAATGGCGGAATGACTGGAGCAGCGCGACTGCATCAAATTTTGCCAGAAACTGGGCGACAGCCAGGTGGAAACCATTCGGATTATTCAGGTGGCTTTCGGTGACGATCCTATGGGCATCACACAGATTAAGGAGCGGTACAACCGGTTTAAAGACAGCCGCACAACGGTGGAGAGTGAGCCACGCTCCGGTCAGCCATCAACATGCTGAAATGACCAGATCATTCCAAAGTGAACGCTGTGGTGATGTGGGACTGTCGTGTGACTATCCAAGAAATTGCGGAAGAGGTGGACATCAGCACTTTTTCGGCACATTCCACTGTGACAGAAGATTTTGCCATGAAAAGAGTTGCAGCAAAATTCATGCCGATGGCTTGAGCACAAAGCTGCTTACGGAGCAAAAGCACCTTCGTGTTGAAGTCTCACAGGACATGTTGTGACATGCTCACCTCTTCCACCATTCGGAAGATTCAGACGGCTTTCGGTGGCTTTTCAGTAGTGTGACTATCCAAGATATTATGGAAGAGGTGAGCATGTCACAACATGTCCTGTGAGACTTTCAACACGGTGGCGCTTTTGCTCCGCCATCAGCTTTGTGCCGAAGCCATCGGCATGAATTTCGCTGCAACTCTTTTCAATGAATATATTCAGACAGGAAGGCAAACTGTGTTGTACAGGACAGTCAGGTGCTTAACAGTTGAGAACATAAAGTAGCTGAAGAAAGGGATTAAATAAACAGAGATGGCCAACACATATACAGGGCTGGAAATTTGAATCTGCCTGGTCATACCCACAGCCTCAGCCTAAGTCTGTTGTTGTTTTGCTGGGTGTGCTGTGGCTGTGCTGTGCCCAGTGTGCTGTAGAATGTGATTAAATAAACAGAGATGGCCAACACATATACAGGGCTGGAAATTTGAATCTGCCTGGTCATACACACAGCTGGCTATTTTGGGGATAATTGTCAGTTGAACTTTTAAAACAATGGTACCAGTTTGTTCCCCATGTCATGAGGATTCAGAATATATATAGTTTTTAGGGCTAGTGGCAGCATGCAAAGCACATGGTACAACACTGTATGGTTTTACATAAATGGCTATTTGGGGGGTAATTTTCAATTCAACTGTTAAACAAAATGGTACCAGATTGTTCCCCATGTCATGATTCAGAATATGTATAGTTTTAGGGCTACATATTATAGTTTGGGAGTTTATCCTAGACAGACAGCCCTTTACGTATATAGATTGGAGCTGGAGTTCCTGTACTTTCGATATTGCAAACAATCATTGTTTCAATCTAGGAAACATGTATTATCCCTACTGCCTAGGGATATTACAATTACTGTCCCTCTCTTGAAAGGAAAGTTTGAATCAACCAATCAATACTTTATTTGTCATTGTCATAATAATACATCTACACTCTGTGCTGAGAAAGGCACTTTCAGACATCATTATTAACATAATAAAATCCCAATTCCTTGCTGCTCAGTGACCATAGGATTCTAGCTTCATGTCCAAGAAGTCAACAGTTGACCACAGTTTACCATTTACCACATCCTAACTCTTCAAAGACAAAAACAAAAGCATGAATATCACCTTTGATTCTTTGCAGCCTATTCTAATTTTAACAAAGGATTTGATTTGGTTGTCCAGGCTACTCTGCGGTACTACCCGAGAACTTATGAGTGCAATTCATTTTATTGCATTTCAATTCAATGATATAGTGTAAAATCACAACAAGGTAAATCCAAGGTACTTCACATGGGTAAGGTAAATGGACTGGATTTATACAGTGCTCTTCCATCTGCATCAGATGCTCAAAGTGCTTTACAGTTGTGATTCACATTCACCCATTCACACAAACACACACATTGATGTCAGGGTGCTGCCACACAAGGTGCTCACGTCACACTGGGAGCAAATAGGGGATTTAGGACCTTTCCCAAGGGCCCTTTGTGATTTTCCAGTCAGGCTGGGGTTTGAACCCAGGATCCTCTAGTCTGAAGCCCAATGCTTTACCACTAGGCCATCACCTCCCCAGGTAAGGTCTATCCTTACCAACCTTAATTTCTTTAATAACTTGCCAGACATCATAAGGCGCGACAAGTTCCAAGTACAGTGGAGTCAGATTCTCTGATGTCTTTGATGTGAAAACTTACAGTCCCAGTTGAATATGTTAGAAAATGGTAGCCTGAAATGGAACATACAAAATCAAGTGCTACTACATATTGTATACACATTTGATTTTCTTTTACTGTTTGTATGCACAAAATGGAAGGTAATGTCTTTTTGGCCTGTTTTCATTTCAGTACTATTAATTTGCCTCTGAACAATGCCTGTATTCTATATTCTCTCTCCTGCAGTGATGGCTTATCTTACTCTGCAGTATGCATTGATTGCCTCAGCTTCATCAACAGCATGTGCACTGCAAATCCATACAGGGCATGGAGTCATGATGGCACAATTAAGAAGTGAAGCATAGATTTTATTTGAGATGGCAGCACACAGTAGATATGACAATTTAATTTCTTGTCCTTGCTAAAATGTCAGTTGCTCAAAGAACTTGTTTAAACACTACTGGCTCAGTGATGCTGTGTTACATTGTTTTGAAGTGAAGTAGTTATATATATATATATATATATATATATATATTTTTTTTTTTTTTTTTTTTTTTTTTTTTTTTGAGGGGGGAGGGGGGTCATTTCCATCTCATCCATTTTTTTTTTTCTGATTTGGGGTTGTAGATCAGAACATGAACCATGACACCAAAGGAGCAAATCCAACTCCACTCCTCTTTTACTTGAAGACTCTGAATGGTTCAATCATAAGAGAGAGACTGAGAAAAAGATTTTTGTTTGCACCACATTTTACCTAAATTGGACCAACTTTAACTTTTGACCCCTGTACAAGCTGAAATTAATCTTTGTCGCCATTCTTCATGTTTTTACCATATAACTCCATAACATTTAGTCATAGCTATACCGTTTTTGGAATCTTTATGATTAGACAAATAATGTGGTATAGTGTTCAATATGACTGGAGCATTTTTAAATTTTCACATCTGTGTAATTCTTCAGTTGACCCCTATCTGCCTAATGAAAATTCAAGTGACCAGTCAATTCTCTTCAAAAGAGTAATGTCTGAGGAGTATTTTGTAGGATTTGATGCTTGCTTTGCTATTTGAAGGATTGTTTCAGTTATCTGTTGCACTATGGGTGTACTGAGACAATGCAAATTAAGTGTCTTGTCCAAGAACACATTATATATATTATTATTATTATTATTATCATATACCTATAAATAATATGCCAATATGATTGGATAAAACACTAAAGAATAAATAGCAATACACCCTTGTGATATTTTTCTAGGACCGGTAATATTTTTCATACCACCCAAGTAAAACCCACAAAATGAATGTCGCCTTGGTAATCAGCCAATCAATACATATGTTGTGACATCACGGCACGTGCGATTGTTGTTGTTTACTCAGACGACACAATGGCCACCGACGAGGGCAGACATTCGGCCTCAGGGTGTATAAAGCCATATTCATTGGTGAACAACTTGATAACTGATAATATTTAGTATTTAATACCTACTCCTGTATATTATATAGTACCATATTTATTGTATATGTTGTTTATTACCCTTAATATTGAAATATAAGTTTTATATATATATATATATATATATATATATATATATATATATATATATATATATATATATATATATATATATATATATATATATATATATATATGATGTCTTATCTTTCTTATGTCTTATTATTTATTATTATATATACCTTTTTCTTGAGCTGCTTGGGTAGGGAGAGTTCCCATGGGATAAGAAAGCTTTTCAACGTACCATCCCTGGTTCTCAAGACCAGGCACCTAAGTGGCTCGACTCTACACTTTTCTACTCTTCTATTTTACTCTTCCTTTTTAGATATTTAGATATACCTTAGTATACTAGCATAGTTCCACCTTAGAATTGGAATATAATATATAAGATATACCTTACTGAATTTTCATAGAGAGGTAGCATGAGCAGGATTCAGTCCTAGGTCTATAAATTGTAAGGCCAGCTTGTTATCAACTAAACTATCCACTCTTAAGATCAGGGGATAAAAATCTGCAGTTTTAAGGCCAGGCATTCGAGGTGTAATGCTGGGTCTCAACAAATCGGGTTCTTCTTTATGAGTCCTGAAAAGATTCTCAGCACCATGAGAAACTGTACAATACATAACAATGCTGCAAGAAGCTTGAGATTGTACTGACATTACATTGTTGAGGAAGCAGGCAGAAAGTAACACACAGGAACAACAACACCCCTTTTTTGTCCCAATGGCCCAGTAGAACCCATGATGACAAGTAAGTGACTGGTGAAGGTGCTGATGGCATCAGATAGAAATATGACATAACAACCTGCCAAAGAATGTTTCCTATGTATGCCAAAAATGTTTGTTTGCGGTGGTTATAATACCATATTGGCATGTTAAATGAAACAAATTCCAAATCAATTTCTGAAAATTTAGCACTGCATTCTGGACTGTGTCGACATTCACAACAGTCACAAATTAAGCTTGGGGATCTACCAGGCACACTTGATTATAAGGAGAAGAAAAGGTCAAGCCATTCATCACCCACATACCTGGCCATTACAGCAACACCAATAGAAATGGTGACAAATGAACCCGTCTTACTTTAATGGACTTGGCATTCTGCTACTCTGAATGCACTCTCCAGTGTGAATTTGAGTCAACAAGCCACATTCATTCACTGTGGAGCTGGAACACTCGTAACCCCTTCAGCCGAGGCCGTGCAATTAACAAACACCTACTGAGAGAGAGGAATGGGTAATGGATGATGATGTGGGAGAAAATGGATGAGCGAGAGAATGAGAGTTGTGTCATTGGCGAGTCTTATAAAAAAGGCTTTTTGGGTGTTGTCTGTGAGGGGGTTTGGGTAGGGGGCATGTTTCCATGCCTTAGTTTGATTTTATTTCAGTCTGCTTGGATTTCCATCTTCACAAAATCCAATATGTCAGGTTTGTGTGTGTGCATGTATGGGGGGGGGGGGGGGGGGTACAGGGAGCTCAACTTGTTGACATCTGTGAATAAGCCTGACTAATGCTTTTCAAATTACAAGATTGCAGATCCTGTTTTGTCAAAATTATTATTTTATTTTTTCTAATCACAGCATTGGCTGCAACTCAAAGGAGTATTTCCAATGAGGGGGCAGAGCGGATCTGATCCAATTGGGATGCTCCTTTTTCTTGAACTCTGTCACTGTTTTCCTATCTACAGTGCTCTTCATTCTCTGGCAGAGTCCCAAACACAAGAGCGAGCCCCCGGTGGCAGTAATTACTGCAGCACTCAACCAAAATGACAAACTAACAAATGTCACAATATCACTGCTCGCTTTCTCCCTCTTGCTTGCAACTGACTTTTGCACGCTCATCCATTAGTAACCAGAAGAAATGTGGAAAAGCTGCACTACAGTAAGCAGAGACAGTGATGCTGTGAGAGGGGAATGGACCCCCCCCCTTTTTTGGGGGGGGGAGACAGATAGATGTAGAGAAATAAGAAGGAAATAAAGGGAAAGACAGAATGAGAGAGTGCTAGATGACCTATCAGAAAGCAGGCAGCCATGTCCGTAGCAGCAGGGTCGCATGCCGAACGTTAATTACACTGATAAATGGTGGTGGCTGTGCATCCTGCTACCAGCGATTTACAGCCTCGGTGACCCTAGCCACCGCCATACGTGAAGGACAAAGCCTACAGAAGAAAAAGATAAATGAGAGGGAAGGGATGCTGTTTAGCAATGTCTCTTTTACTTACATGAGAGATAGAGAGATGACAAAAAAATACAAGATTTGATGCTTGTTGCCACTACCCACCTGTACTGTATTATCAATGTCATGGCACCCACATAGCTAATTGAATCCTTTTTGGATGTTTTTTTTTTTTTTTTGCAAGTGAACACTCCACATATGACACTTCTTATCACAAACACATACACACACACAGAGTACTGAAGTCATTTGCTTGGAGAGTTACCATAACCTTAAACAACACTCTAGCATACCTACTGTATTACCTGAGTATTGGTGGACAGGAGGAGGTTATATGTTAGTTGCATTGGCCTATAAATGACATTTATTTTCAAAATATGTTGGTACATCTTCATGCATTGACAAGCAACATTAATTTAAAAGGTATATTTTTTATTCATAACTCAAACACTACATTAGTGAGAAGAAGCTAGCAGGTGCATTAAAATTATTCTGATGCACAAATCACTCAGAAGCACTTTAAACGGTTTCTTGTCACCACTGAGCACACAAAAATGTCAGTGCAGAGCTGAAAATATGTATGTTTATTAACAGAAATAAAGCAAAAATTATATTTAGCCTTACCTTAGTATATCTGTCCTCCCCATTGCAATTACGGCTGTCCCATGAAGTGCATACATCTACTGCAGAGTAGTAAGAAGGTTGTCCTGTCTTTATTTGATTGTGGTCTTTCAGATTGACAACATGGTTTATTCGCAAGCTCATTTATAAGGACGCATCAAGCTTTCCTCATTCAGATCTTGTTTCACAGCAGATATCATTCATCTTACTGGTGCATTGCTGCCACTTTCTGCTCCAGAGTGTGGATCAGACAGTACCTCGATCAGATCAGTATGTAGGAGCAGCTAGCCATACAAGCACATGATGCCACCGTGTGGCTGTACTTGATACTGCAGATTTTTTGACATAAAACTACTATGTATAGAAATATAAATCACAGGTCCAGCCAAACAAGCTAAAAACAGTGTTAATTATAATCCAAAATTGTGAAATTGTTATTTTGAAAAAGAAAAAAATAGGAGTTTCACAATCATTAAACAAATAAGTGAACATTAGCAGTACAAATGAGCCTTTGCACAGTTTTTCTCTCGGTGGGGAAAACATTCAGCTTTCCATCACAAAAGAGTTGCTGTTGTGATTCACATAACAAAATTTGCAAAATTTAACACAGTGTTTTGCAACCAGTTCTGTCATTGCATAAAGAAATATAACGGTGTACATTCAGGAAAATAACAGTAATTACCTTTACACATTTAGCTTTCACTGCGCGCAGTGCAGAGCAGCAAGGAATGCAGCTTTGATAATCCCCCTGAAAACTGCTAGAAGAAACTTTGCTTTGGTATATTTTTATTTGAGTAGGTGACCAAACACAGTAGACAATTTTACCACCTACCTACACTAATAAACAGAGTTATTTATTGTTTCAACCTTTCATCTACAAATTATAAGAAAGAAACTTACAGAAGGTTAATATTATTCAAAATCGAAAACTCTGGCCCTGTGATCGATGGGCATCCTGTCCAGGGTATACCCTGTCTCTCGTCCAATGACTGATGGGATAGGGTCCAGCCACCCACCCCCTGACCCTTGACTGGAGTAAGCAGGCAAAAGTACTGTAAATGAATGAAATAAATGAGGAAAAGTCTGTCAGGAGAAAGTAGAGCATCAAAGTACTAATTTCAATATATTGCCACACTCTCTTTTAAAATAAGCCTTGTGTGTCTGTAGGCCTAACATGAACATTTTCAGAATTTTTCCAAAACATCCCTTTCTGGTTCTCATCCAAATCACGCTTGGAGTAAAGGAAGGCTGTGCAGTAAAGAGGTCAACAGAGACAATTTCTTACCATGGAATTTGGAGATGGTCCTTCTCTTGTATATTTGTTTTTGGACTGCAATTTTTATTCATCTGTTCTTAATGTATTTTTACTTCATAATTGTGTAGATGGTACACTGGTGCTGTGCTTCACTGCATCAACTGCAGCATGGAACTGTCATCGGTTGTAGACGGAAATTATCCAGTAAAGTAACTGGTCCTTCCCACGCCTCAAAAGTAGCAATCTATCTGCTATAGCATGGTGAAACATGGGTGTCTGTACGCTTGATCTTGTCTTGCTCCCAGGGTCCTCAACATTGAGGCAACGTGATACTGGATAAAACCCAGAGCAGTGGACCAACATTGCCAACATAACCTAACCGGCGATCCTTCAGAGTATGCTGTACATGGTCATTTTAATGGCAGAACTTCACGATACTTCAGAAAATTTTCCACTGATACCTATTCATTTGGAATGGCCATAATAGAAAATACATCTTTTTAATAAAGCTTTGACATTTATGGTTGGGGCTTTCTATTAAATTTCTTCAAAGTCCAATAAACACAAACAAAAACAAAAGCAACCAAAAAAATACCCTTCTATAACAACATGTTGGCATTAAATAGTTAGATTTTTACTTCTGTCAGGTGTCACATAAGTTGATGTTAGGACTCCTGCTTGCTCTGTGAGCCACAGCCACTGAGCCAGTGCGCAACTGATGCAACCAAGAGTGCATTCACACCTAACGTCTTTAGCCAAGACCATCCGACTTTTCAATTCAGTGCCAAACAAAATAGCAGATGTGAAAGTTGCTTTGGACCATGGCCTGGGCCAAAGGACAAAATTTTGGTCAGACCAAAAGACATGGTGTAGGTCTGAATCAAACTGAACCATAGTCCTGTTCTTATGCAGTCTGAAAATGCAACTGGAATTATTCAGACTTCTTGGCCATCTACAGGATGTTGAGGCAGGTTATAGTCACCCATTAAACATTATAAGAAGAAAAGACATATAATGAAGACAGTACAAGAAGGAAAATTATTGAAAGTAGTAAAAAAGAGCCATGGCAGAACACTGAAGACACACTTCTGTTGAACTTGGTGCTGCCGGTAAATAATGCAGTAATAATAAAACCATCAAACCAATTAATGTTAACTGCAGGGAGATGCAGCCCATGTCAATGATGATAACAGGACATAAGTACATTGTGTTCTTTAGTGCAAATGGAAAATTGCAGTGCGAAACCAATCCAACCAGACAAAAAATTTCAAAACATAAGCCTTGGTGCGGATCTTGTTCCTTACTTTCAGGTGTGAAAATGCCACGAGATTTCAAAATTGGTGTGAGGGAGGAAGAGCAAGAGGTCCTGAAATGAGACAGGGGATGTGGTGGGCATCAATTTCTTTCAGTTTAAAGAAACAGCCACCAAAACAAGTATGTTGTAAGAGATCTCCACATTGGGTTTTTTATGGGATGCAACAACTAACTTTTTATGTGGTGTAATTTTTAAGGTTGTGTACACAGTGTCCTAGATTGAATATGCAGTGTTCAGATGGAAAATCCAGTAAGTCCAAAACCACAAATTTTTTTGATTGGCTGCTTAGGTAATTACCAGTGTTTAAAATAAAATAAATAAATAAATAAATAAATAAATATATATATATATATATATATATATATATATATATATATATATATATATATATATATATATATATATATATATATATATATATATATATATATATATATATATATATATATATATATATGATTTTGCCATTTTCCTATTATTTATCAAAATAGGTTCATTTTTGAGTGTATTTTGCTGTACATTCTCATTTTAAACTGAATTTTTCTACATTTAAAAAAAGCGACTGCCTGAGTTTTGCATCTGAACCCTTCATATGTCCCTATAACATGACCACATAGAGCTACAGTACATACAGTTGAAAGCCAAACCTATGGATCACACTGACAAAAAGCCACATATGCGTTCAAATATTTCAAAAGTGGTTGGGATGTGAGATTATTGAAGATAAGAAAAGCATGCATGCAAGGGAGACCAGGGACGCCCTGTGATTGATTCCCCCTCTGTTTCCCGTTGTACGCTTCATCAAAGAAAGACACAGTGATCTTGAATACAATTAAGGAGGCTAAGACCTGGCACTATTATAATCAAACAGGCTGAGGGAAAGAAATGAGGATGTCAAATCTGCCTGCTGCATCTGCACTTTCATCTATTGCCCTTTTCCCATCTTGTCACTTTGCTGCTAGTGTGAGGAATGCATGCACAAAACGGAGGGGTTGACAGCTAAGATGTATCGTGGTTATCTGTTTTGTTTTGTTTTTTTCTCTGTGCCTCGCCTGGTGTCTTAGCTTTGGATTATAAGTGATTTTCTCAAGAATCCGTCACAAAAGAAAGCAAAATGATTAGAGTTATCAGACTGCCTGCGCGATAATCCTGTCAAATTAATTTTCGTGAACATTACAGTTATATAACTGAAGGGTCAAAAGTGGACATGAGTACCTGGCAAAGCAAGGACAGGGATTAAGTCAAGTTTGTTGAAATCCTCGAAATGACACGCGGCACAAAGCCTTTTTGAAAGGTGCTGTCACTTTTTATGAACTCCCTGCAAAGATATATGAGGCATTTGTAATGCAAAAAGATTCACCATTTGTCAAAATTGCTTAACATTGGTGGGAATGTGGATAGGAGGGCTCATTTTTACTCATTTTCTACTTGTGCCCCCCACCCCCATACACACACACACACACACACACACACACACACACACACACACACACACACACACACACACACACACACACAGAGCCATTGAAGGAGAACATTACAGGCTTAAACAATGAGGCCGCTCAGCCTTCAACCTGTAACAAATTACAACACGCTCGACTTTGGTTGCACGCCAAGAGTAAAATATTACAGAAATTGGATGAAATTAGCTTCAGGAATTATAATAGAGTACAGTCTGGCACATGAACATTCAGTATTATAAAAGCTACCAACAGAAGATTCAGTGAATCGTTCCCTTGGCTCCACATGACCAAAATTTCCATATGAAAACTTTGTTCCTCTGAAGTGTGGAAGCTAAGAAGTAATTTTGTAAATGGATATGGAATTATTTATAACTTGATGTGAACATTCATTTGATGTGTCAAAGGCTGTGGAGATGTTTAATACAGGTATTGTAGATGTTCTTTTAGGTTCTCCCTTTATAATTGAAGTCACCGCAGCAGATCTCATATTGATCTACCTGTTTGGTACAAGTAAAATGTGGAAATTAACACTTCCTTTTCATCTAACATACTTGACTCAGAATCAGGAAAGTGTAATTATCTTCTAAGTATATCAAGATTGACAGTCTTATTCAGATACCCGACAAAGATAAATTGTACTTAGTGTGCTACATTACTCACTTGCTGTATGAAATTTTCTTTGTAGTAAAAGTAGGGCTGTGCAGCATCCAAGTTACTTAACCTTATCTTGATGTTGATTTCCAAATATGGAATGTATCATTTTTTAAACGGGTGATTGATATACTGATATTTGGCCAATGATGAGTTGATTGAAGGTGTAGTCCCTGTTGATTTTTCAGAAAATTGCCAAAATTTCCCTTATGTATTGTAAAATTTCAACTAATTATATTGTTGGGAAAGCCTTTATTTTGGGAGGATTCAATGGCAACATCACTCTGTCACTTTTTGCCAATTATATGACAGAGGACATTCATGTGACATTCAAATGAGGAGTTTGGAATTTCAATCATCCACCTAAGAAAAATATGTCTCGTTAACCTATGATAAAACTTTCCTGTTCCCACTGAGTAATTTTGTCAAAGAAGAAGAAATATTGTACTTGTAACTAATGTTAGTATTGATAATTAACACAGAAGACCTGTGTAACTTTTTGTCTTCCATGTCTATAAGTTTAGTGTATGTTGTCTAGATCAGGGATGCCCAAGTTCGGTACTCGAGATCTACCTTCCTGACACTCTTAGTTGTCTTCCTGTTCCAACATACCTAAATCCAATGAAAGACTCGTTAGCAGTCTTTCATTGGATTCAGGTGTGTTAGAACAGGGACACAACAAAGAGTGTCAGGAAGGTAGATCTCGAGGACCGAACTTGGGCACCCCTGGTCTAGATGTTCCCAGTCAGATCCTTGGTAGCCTGTGTTTATTATCTGTGTCCATCACTGTCAGTTCTGTTTCCAGTTTCGATAATGTTTGGCACTTTCAGGCACAATTGAAGGTCTGCCTCATCTCTTTGTCTCTGTGACGCCAACACTAGTAGTGTACCAGTGAACAAACAGCCCCTTTTGATGAAACTGGTGATTGAAGATCACAGATCATTCACTTGAATACTTAAGGACAAAATAAGGCTGATGCAGAAGAAGATTCCTTTTCAGGCTTAAATGGTAGCCCTGCACCATATTTTACTCACAAGTTTGATAAAAGTTCATGAATGCCATTGGGACAGAACCTGTGACAGGTCAGTTCAAGCCCTACATACACTTTGGGTCCAGTCTTGACTATGGCACCCTGTGGCTTGTGCAAGTTCAAGTTGCAAGGTGCATGGTACATCTGGGGTGTGTCACAGTGCACAATCTGAGTACACCTTAGAATACAGACTGTAAAAGTTTTATTTATTCTCTTACTGAGTTATGACTCCTCGAGGTATGTGCATCACGAACCCTTTTATTTTAGACAAAACTGAATATGGCTCTGTCCAAATACTAAACCGCTTTGCAATTGAGCTCAGACCTGATTTTTGTGGGTCAATGGCAAATTTGGACCTTCTTTGCAGGCAGTGGGTGCAGTTCTACTCATTACTCATTTACACAACATTGGTGCGACAATTGCTTGTGTGGTGCAGTGCATCAAAAAGGCATTCTCGAGAAGGTGTAAATTTTAAGACACGCTAACTTTGGGTGTTGTCCGAACCAAGCTCTGACACTGTTAATAACTCTGGCACCTCTTTCTGCCAAGGTGGTAGTTACTTTCACACTAATTTTGGTTCTTTTCCATCAAATAAATGAATAACTGGCAAATATCTTATCACTTTATGATGTGTCCAGGGTGCTGAAAGCTTAAGCTCTCACTTTAAATTTATTCTGCATGGGGAAACACTGAGTACTCTTCAGCATGGTGATACGAGTGTTATTGTGTTGCACGCTTTTAGAACAGTGAACACCATGTTTATTTCCAAGTTAACATCAACTTTAATGTCACACCAAAGGCAAACGTACCGGCTGGAATGGGGGATCTGTTTGACATTCTGACCAGGAAGAAAGTTCAGCATTAAGTGCAAAAGACTCTAAGGTCATTGTCCAGTTACACAATGGTAAAAATCATTAGTTGGTTGCTACCATTTGTGTGTGTATATATATATATATATATACACACACACACAATGACTCACAATTTGGCATAAGATATTTTTGCTCTCTTGTTTAATCACAACAAATACACCTGCCCTGAGGGGTGTCACAGGCTGAAGACATCATCTGTCAATCATTTTGGTGAAAACAGCCATTTTAAAAATCAACATTTTCATCATTGATTGACAGCGAAAACAGAAAAACGAATGATCACACTTTGTGCAGATGAGTCACCACCGAGCAGGTGTATTTTTGTCTCTGTGGAAAGAAGAATAAACTGTAGATATAAAAAGTGAGTCACAGATGCATAAATATTTTAACATCAGTAACTTGATAGAGTTTGCAAGTCTGACAAAAGATAATATATATTTTTTTACTGTTACATAAGATGTTTAAAAAGTGCCACCCTGCCCATAGATTAAACTTTTTTTTTTTTTTTTTTAAACCTTAAAGCCCCTGTCACACATAGCAGGAATGTGCCGGAACCATGACCAACATGGCAAATATTGCCATAATCCGATGCCGTTGGGAGGAAAAGAGGTGTGGTCAGCACTGTCGGAGCGCACACAGACTGCCTCGTCCACACGTGTCAGATCGCATTCAGAGCGTATGTAGTTGACACAGACCACTGTCAGATGGCAATAAAAGGCACTGCAGACTGCCCGTTCTCCAAATATCTGGATCACAAACACGGGACCGGAGCGTTGTGTTTCTCACACACACACACACACGTGCGCATGAGTGCACAATGTACATGTGTGCATGGCGTACACACGTGAGGCTGCAATTATCACTCAGCTGTGTGTGTGTGTGTGTGTGTGTGTGTGTGTGTGTGTGTGTGTGTGTGTGTGTGTGTGTGTGTGTGTGTGTGTGCATAACGCTACATAGGCCACTAAGCGTGTGCATGGGGCACACGTGCACGCACGTGCCACTGGACAGCTTTGCTCAAAGTTTGCTGGCAGTTGGGCCATGCAGCCCCTCAGATGGAGCGCCTTTCCAAGAAAATTTATTTTTTCTTATTTGCCCACTTCAGGAGCACAACACAGCTCTGGACACCACTGCAGGCTGCTGTGCCGGCTTCATGTCCACGTATGCGATGTGCAGCACTCCTGGACTGCTGTAGGAGGTGAGATTCATGTTTATTAATGGTGTAACGGTCTGGCACTACAGTTCCATGTCATGTCTCCTACAGAGTTAGGAGGTGATAATTTATTACAGCATGAGATCCATCCAGCTCTAAGCTTTACGTATGCAATGACGCATTACTGCGCATGACAGAGAGACGCACCTGCCTGTGTTATATGTAGTTATGATGGAGACAATAGTTCACATTATTTCCGCCACCCATGGGAAGGAAAGGACAAATATTTGTACTGTAAGGTCTACTGTGGATATCACAGCCTGGTCATATTTGCAGCAGCGTGCGCGCAGTAGCATACAGAACTTTTGGTTTGATCTGCTCTTTGGCTCAAACCACACCATTGAACACAAGCTCGGGGTGATCAGGACGCGTCAACACAGAGCCCTACAGGTGCCCACAACTGCAGAGGGAAGGGCTAAAGAACAACAACGTGTCCGGAAAGCCCTCACAGTATGTGGGTACCCACGATGGTCCCTGGACAAAGTGCAGAAATCCCAGAGAATAAAGAGACCAGATAGACAGGAGACAAGAAGAAGAAGAGTGTCTCTCCCTTATTTAGCAGGAGTAGGGGAAAAAATCTACAGAGGATCTTCAGACAGCACAAAATCCCAGTTTACTTTAAACCAATTAACACCTTGAGACAGAAATTACTTCACCCTAAGGACATGATCCTTAGGGTGAACTGTTTAGTTGTGACATGTGACATGGGTGAACTGTGACATGTTTAGCCACATGTTCTCCTTGAATTGCTGGCTGTCTGAGTGGTGTCAAAAAATTAGGTGGGCTTCATAGATAATTGGCAAAGCTTCTGGGGAAAACCTGGTCTTGTTAGGAGAGACGGCATCCATCCCACTTTGGATGGAGCAGCTCTCATTTCTAGAAATCTGGCCAATTTTCTTAAATCCTCCAAACCGTGACTATCCAGGGTTGGGACCAGGAAGCAGAGTTGTAGTCTTACACACCTCTCTGCAGCTTCTCTCCCCCTGCCATCCCCTCATTACCCCATCCCCGTAGAGATGGTGCCTGCTCCCAGACCACCAATAACCAGCAAAAATCTATTTAAGCATAAAAATTCAAAAAGAAAAAAATAATATAGCACCTTCAACTGCACCACACACTAAAACAGTTAAATGTGGTCTATTAAACATTAGGTCTCTCTCTTCTAAGTTCCTGTTAGTAAATGATATAATAATTGATCAACATATTGATTTATTCTGTCTTACAGAAACCTGGTTACAGCAGGATGAATATGTTAGTTTAAATGAGTCAACACCCCCGAGTCACACTAACTGCCAGAATGCTCATAGCACGGGCCGAGGTGGAGGATTAGCAGCAATCTTCCATTCCAGCTTATTAATTAATCAAAAACCCAGACAGAGCTTTAATTCATTTGAAAGCTTGACTCTTAGTCTTGTCCATCCAAATTGGAAGTCCCAAAAACCAGTTTTATTTGTTATTATCTATCGTCCACCTGGTCGTTACTGTGAATTTTCAGACCTTTTGTCTGACTTAGTGCTTAGCTCAGATAAGATAATTATAGTGGGCGATTTTAACATCCACACAGATGCTGAGAATGACAGCCTCAACACTGCATTTAATCTATTATTAGACTCAATTGGCTTTGGTCAAAATGTAAATGAGTCCACCCACCACTTTAATCATATCTTAGATCGTGTTCTGACTTATGGTATGGAAATTGAAGACTTAACAGTATTCCCTGAAAACTCCCTTCTGTCTGATCATTTCTTAATAACATTTACATTTACTCTGATGGACTACCCAGCAGTGGAGAATAAGTTTCATTACACTAGAAGTCTTTCAGAAAGCGCTGTAACTAGGTTTAAGGATATGATTCCTTCTTTATGTTCTCTAATGCCATATACCAACACAGTACAGAGTAGCTACCTAAACTCTGTAAGTGAGATCGAGTATCTCGTCAATAGTTTTACATCCTCATTGAAGACAACTTTGGATGCTGTAGCTCCTCTGAAAAAGAGAGCTCTAAATCAGAAGTGCCTGACTCCGTGGTATAACTCACAAACTCGCAGCTTAAAGCAGATAACCCGTAAGTTGGAGAGGAAGTGGCATCTCACTAATTTAGAAGATCTTCACTTAGCCTGGAAAAAGAGTCTGTTGCTCTATAAAAAGCCCTCCGTAAAGCTAGGACATCTTACTACTCATCACTAATTGAAGAAAATAAGAACAACCCCAGGTTTCTTTTCAGCACTGTAGCCAGGCTGACAAAGAGTCAGAGCTCTATTGAGCCGACTATTCATTTAACTTCAACTAGTAATGACTTCATGACTTTCTTTGCTAATAAAATTTTAACTATTAGAGAAAAAATTACTCATAACCATCCCAAAGATGTATCGTTATCTTTGGCTGCTTTCAGTTGGTTAGACTCTTTCTCTCAGATTGTTCTGTCTGAGTTATTTTCATTAGTTACTTCATCCAAACCATCAACATGTCTATTAGACCCCATTCCTACCAGGCTGCTCAAGGAAGCCCTACCATTATTTAATGCTTCGATCTTAAATATGATCAATCTATCTTTATTAGTTGGCTATGTACCACAGTCTTTTAAGGTGGCAGTAATTAAACCATTACTTAAAAAGCCATCACTTGACCCAGCTATCTTAGCTAATTATAGGCCAATCTCCAACCTTCCTTTTCTCTCAAAAATTCTTGAAAGGGTAGTTGTAAAACAGCTAACTGATCATCTGCAGAGGAATGGTCTATTTGAAGAGTTTCAGTCAGGTTATAGAATTCATCATAGTACAGAAACAGCATTAGTGAAGGTTACAAATGATCTTGTTATGGCCTCAGACAGTGGACTCATCTCTGTGCTTGTTCTGTTAGACCTCAGTGCTGCTTTTGATACTGTTGACCATAAAATTTTATTACAGAGATTAGAGCATGCCATAGGTATTAAAGGCACTGCGCTGCGGTGGTTTGAATCATATTTATCTAATAGATTACAATTTGTTCATGTAAATGGGGAATCTTCTTCACAGACTAAGGTTAATTATGGAGTTCCACAAGGTTCTGTGCTAGGACCAATTTTATTCACTTTATACATGCTTCCCTTAGGCAAGGGAAGCATGTATTATTAGACGGCATTGCTTAAATTTTCATTGTTACGCAGATGATACCCAGCTTTATCTATCCATGAAGCCAGAGGACACACACCAATTAGCTAAACTGCAGGATTGTCTTACAGACATAAAGACATGGATGACCTCTAATTTCTGCTTTTAAACTCAGATAAAACTGAAGTTATTGTACTTGGCCCCACAAATCTTAGAAACATGGTGTCTAACCAGATCCTTACTCTGGATGGCATTACCCTGACCTCTAGTAATACTGTGAGAAATCTTGGAGTCATTTTTGATCAGGATATGTCATTCAAAGCGCATATTAAACAAATATGTAGGTCTGCTTTTTTGCATTTACGCAATATCTCTAAAATTAGAAAGGTCTTGTCTCAGAGTGATGCTGAAAAACTAATTCATGCATTTATTTCCTCTAGGCTGGACTATTGTAATTAATTATTATCAGGTTGTCCTAAAAGTTCCCTGAAAAGCCTTCAGTTAATTCAAAATGCTGCAGCTAGAGTACTAACGGGGACTAGAAGGAGAGAGCATATCTCACCCATATTGGCCTCTCTTCATTGGCTTCCTGTTAATTCTAGAATAGAATTTAAAATTTTTCTTCTTACTTATAAGGTTTTGAATAATCAGGTCCCATCTTATCTTAGGGACCTCATAGTACCATATCACCCCAATAGAGCGCTTCGCTCTCAGACTGCAGGCTTACTTGTAGTTCCTAGTGTTTGTAAGAGTAGAATGGGAGGCAGAGCCTTCAGTTTTCAGGCACCTCTCCTGTGGAACCAGCTCCCAATTCAGATCAGGGAGACAGACACCCTCTCTACTTTTAAGATTAGGCTTAAAACTTTCCTTTTTGCTAAAGCTTATAGTTAGGGCTGGATCAGGTGACCCTGAACCATCCCTTAGTTATGCTGCTATAGACTTAGACTGCTGGGGGGTTCCCATGATGCACTGAGTGTTTCTTTCTCTTTTTGCTCTGTATGCACCACTCTGCATTTAATCATTAGTGATTGATCTCTGCTCCCCTCCACAGCATGTCTTTTTCCTGGTTCTCTCCCTCAGCCCCAACCAGTCCCAGCAGAAGACTGCCCCTCCCTGAGCCTGGTTCTGCTGGAGGTTTCTTCCTGTTAAAAGGGAGTTTTTCCTTCCCACTGTCACCAAGTGCTTGCTCACAGGGGGTTGTTTTGACTGTTGGGGTTTTTACGTAATTATTGTATGGCCTTGCCTTACAATATAAAGCGCCTTGGGGCAACTGTTTGTTGTGATTTGGCACTATATAAATAAAATTGATTGATTGATTGATTGATGATCCCTAGTTACAAACAGAGCAATGTAGTGTATTCTATCAGATGTCAGGAAAACTGTAACGAACACTACATAGGTGAGACTAAGCAACCTTTACACAAAAGACTATACCAGCACCGCAGAGAGGGCGCCAGTGGACCTCAGTCTGCAGTTCATCTCCACCTTAAAGACACTAACCAAACGTTTGAGGACAAGGAATTTAAAATATTAGCCAGAGAGAAGAAATGGTTTGAGAGAGGGGTCAAGGAGGCATTCTTTGTGAAACGTTAGAAACCCAGCCTTAACCGGGGAGGGGGTCTGAGACACGCTTTATCCCCTGTTTACAATGGGGTACTCAGGTCAAAGGAGTTCCATTCTTTTGTTCATGGTAATGCATCATTCATGTCATCAGGAGAGTCATCAAGAGAGCAATCAAGAAAGGCATCCATCCCATCATTAGGAGAGTGCTAACTAGAGCACAATAGTTGCTAATTAGAGGTATTGTTTAGTCACTAGCCTATAGCAGTCTGCCTCTCAGTAGGAGGGGTCTGGTTAGGTTTAAAACTCCAGCTTTTGTTGGCTTCTGTTCATTCGTCTCTACAAGAGTCAGACAGAAGTCAGACTTCCAGAGCAAGAATTTTAGCTGAGGAAGCTTCTGCGATTTGAAGTGAAATGTCCTCACGTCAAGCAACCCAGTCCAGTCGAAGATTCAAGCTTCTCCACTATGGAAACCACCTGGACAACTGAGAGCCTACATAGAAACATTGCGACCAACTGTGGGCATGAGGCCCTGGCACTGGTACGTAAGCTGGAAAAGACTGCTAAAAAGATAGCTAACTTTAGAAACCACTTAAGATTTAACCTGAGATGCAAACAAAACAATGTTATTCCCAAATGCATGAAGCAAAAGGCACTAGAAGCAGGTCACACAGCAGAAAAGATCCAGCACAATTACCTTAGGAGGATTTTGGGTCTTAGAATTAGAAGACTTCATTTTAAAATATTAGACCTCCAAAATAATCTGGATAGTCTGCACAAAATGTTAGAAACTTTAGTGGGGGAAGAGGCCCATAATAAGATCACAAAGTTCATAGTTAAAATTCAAATGGCTAAGCATTTAAAAAGTAAAGAGCGGCAAATCAGGAAGTTTCACAGCCTTTTAATGCAGAAAAGGCGTAATTTCAGTGGGAGTATTTTTAAAGATACACCCAGACAAATTAGTGACAACAGGTAAAATTGGGTAAAGAATCTGTCCAACAGGGTTCTTACACAGACAGAAAAGGATGAGCTCGCTAAAGGACTAAATTTCTCAGTGACCCCTAAACATATACCGACAGTAGATTACATCACTGCAGTAGAGTCAGCCATTAAACATAACAGTTTGTCAGAGTCAGAAGCTGGGAACCTCCAACTAAGAGTCACAGCAGTGCTGAACATTGCTAAGCCTCCTCCGTCCAACATCACAGGAGAAGAACAGAAAGCTTTGTCAGCACTGCAAAAGGACCAAAGCATCCTTATCCTGCCAGAGAATAAAGGCAGATGCACGGTGGTCCTGAACACATCGGACTACGAGGCCAAGATCAACAACTTGCTCAGTGACTCCAATACATACGAACGTCTGAAGAGAGACCCCATGAGTGGCTATAAGAAGAAAATCATTAGCTACCTCCAAAACCTGGAGAAAGAGGGACTCATCGATAGGCAGACATACTACAGACTGTACCCTGGGGACGCCACTCCGTACATCTATGGACTGCCCAAAGTCCACAAACAGGACGTGCCACTCAGGCCTATTGTATGTAGCACAGATTCCATCACGTACAATTTGGCCAAGCACCTCAAGTGGATTTTGGCTCCTCTAGTGGGTAACTCAGACCACCATGTGGAGAACACACAAGATTTTGTGAACAAGATCAAGGACCTACAGCTGGAGGCAGATGAAACTATGGTGTCATTTGATGTGACATCATTGTTCACCTGCATCCCCACCGCTGAGGCCATCTCAGCTGTGAGGCAGAGACTGCTGGAGGATGTGTCTCTACTTGAACGGACCAAACTCATACCAGACCACATCTGCCAACTCTTGGAGATCTGTCTCAACACCACGTATTTCCTGTTTAGGGGGAATTACTACAGGCAGATTCATGGTTGTGCGATGGGGTCTCCGGTATCCCCCATTGTGGCCAATCTGTACATGGAGCGAGTGGAGAAGACAGCCTTGACGTCTTTCACGGGCATCTCTGGTTCAGATATGTTGATGACACATGGGTTAAAATCAAGCAACAGGAAGTTGAAGACTTTACAGAACACATCAACTCGGTGGACGCCAACATCAAGTTCACACGTGAGGATGCCAGAAACAACCATTTAGCCTTCTTGGACTGTGATGCTACGATTGGAGAGAACAGGCAGCTCCAGACAGGGATTTACAGAAAAACAACTCACACTGACCAATATCTGCTCTTTGGCTCAAACCATCCCCTTGAACACAAGCTCGGGGTGATCAAGACGCTTCAACACAGAGCCCTACAGGTGCCCACAACTACAGAGGGAAGGGCTAAAGAACAACAACGTGTCTGGAAAGCCCTCACAGTATGTGGGTACCCACGATGGTCCCTGGACAAAGTGCAGAAATCCCAGAGAATAAAGAGACCAGATAGACAGGAGACAAGAAGAACAGGAGTGTCTCTCCCTTATTTAGCAGGAGTAGGGGAAAAACTACAGAGGATCTTCAGACAGCACAAAATCCCAGTTTACTTTAAACCGATTAACACCTTGAGACAGAAATTAGTTCACCCTAAGGACATGATCCCTAGTTACAAACAGAGCGATGTAGTGTATTCTATAAGATGTCAGGAAAACTGTAACAAACACTACATAGGTGAGACTAAGCAACCTTTACACAAAAGACTATACCAGCACCGCAGAGAGGGTGCCAGTGGACCTCAGTCTGCAGTTCATCTCCACCTTAAAGACACTAACCACACGTTTGAGGACAAGGAAGTTAAAATATTAGCCAGAGAGAAGAAATGGTTTGAGAGAGGGGTCAAGGAGGCATTCTTTGTGAAACGTTTGAAACCCAGCCTTAACCGGGGAGGGGGTCTGAGACACGCTTTTTCCCCTGTTTACAATGGGGTACTCAGGTCAAAGGAGTTTCAGTCTTTTGTTCATGGTAATGAGTCATTCATGTCATCAGGAGAGTCATCAAGAGAGCAATCAAGAAAGGCATCCATCCCATCATTAGGAGAGTGCTAACTAGAGCACAATAGTTGCTAATTAGAGCTATTGTTTAGTCACTAGCCTATAGCAGTCTGCCTCTCAGTAGGAGGGGTCTGGTTAGGTTTAAAACTCCAGCTTTTGTTGGCTTCTGTTCATTCATCTCTACAAGAGTCAGACAGAAGTCAGACTTCCAGAGCAAGAATTTTAGCTGAGGAAGCTTCTGCGATTTGAAGCGAAACGTCCTCGCGTCAAGCAACCCAGTCCAGTCGAAGATTCAAGCTTCTCTACTATGTCAACTTCTTAAGTGCTACTATGAGGTGATCCATTGATTCTGAAGAGATCACACCATTATCTGCAAAGTGAAGACTTTCCAATTCCTCAGTCAACTTCTTAAGTGCTACTCTGAGGATATCCATTGATTCTGCAGAGATCAGAGATCACACCAGCACTTGCAAAGTCAACGTCTGTTAACATTTCACTAACAAAGGAATCTACTCCACAGCCATTGGCAACACCCTGTACATAAAAGCATGAAAGCTTGCCAGATTCAAAACACATCCCTGACAGATACCAGCATTCTCTGGGAAGAGTCAGAGATTCTCTCCTCACTCCACACAGTACCTGTGCACGAGATGTCTATGAAGTCCACTAAATTCTTGGGGATGTCCCAAAGTGCACTGTGGTTAACAGAATGATATGGTTTGCAATAATCACCACAGGGTGCAAAAGAAGCAATGCCAATGTCTGTGTTCAACGAGTACACAATGAAATATAAGACTATCTCCTTGGTGCAAAACCCCAGTGGCCACAGTGTCAAACATGAAGCACAATAATGAAGGGCAAACCATTATGAAGAGTCTGACTTGGTGATGTAGAGAAAAAAGTATTTTTATTTATTTATTTGTTTAAATGCTATGTCTGTTGTGGTGACAGCACTTTACAAAGTCCTTGGTCAGAGCTTGAGATATGCAACCTTTGCAGCTCTTGGTGGTGATGGAGAAACTTTAAGTACTGCTCAGCCAAAGCATGAGTTTTCATTAAAATAAACAAGTGAAAAGTGATTTAAACGCAGTCCAAAAAAAAAAGACGCTCCTGCACAGTCCCGCCGGTGTGCGCATCACTGCATCAGGCTGCAGATCACCTGTGTTCCATAGTCATTAAATGCAGCAGTTTTGTGTGTTCACACAGCGCTCCATGACAAAAAAAGACACCACAATGAGGTGGCCACTTTAATTATGTACACCTGCAATTGCGTGGATAACTGCTCCCCACCTCCCCCCAAAAAACACATCCATAGACCAGCAAGAACTGAACCACGTGTTCCTGGACAGTCGCCTCTGCACTTCTTCTCACTGGCTTTAATTTGACACCGGTGATCCAACTTTTAACTTTGTGTTCTTCCATTATTGTCTGCAAAATCGCTGTTTTGCGAGTTCGGGTTCTTCGTAAATGTTCGTCTCGAGTGCGAGTCATTGCATCAGTGCACACAGAGTGCACTCTTCAGATCCATTATAACAAGATGTTAAATTTATTGTCAGATCCCGCTTTTTAGATACACGGCACACACTCACCCTCCGATGAGTGTGTTTGTGTAAAAACCAGCTCTCCGTCTCTGGGGTCCGACCTTCGTGTCTCCACGGGTATTACCCGGCAGGGCTGCACAAAGGCTGTTCAAGCTGGTGGCAAAGAGATTCGTCTAGCTGCTCACTGCCTCCATCCGGACGTCCACCCCGCTGAAGCTGATCTCGCACCCCGGTCGAATAGCCTTCTCAGGAACCAGGATACGAACCGGCCACGCCCGTTAATGGCAGCTCTCCTCTTATGGATCAGGGCTCTTGGAATGTTGCTAGATTTTAAATTTAGTGACTCATACAGCGAGTCCCCAGGATGTGTTATTTTCATTAAAAACCAGACTAACCTTTTAGAGCCTTTTGATGTTGTACACCCAATAAACTTTAACTTTTACACCTTAAGAAGCATCAATAATCCAATGTCCGAGCCTTAACACTTTGACTGCATGCTTGGAATTTTATTGCAGGTTTTGCAAGTGCCGATAACATAATCAAAATAGGTTATATGGTGATAATTTCACAACAGTAATTCAAGTATAATTAGAATAATGATTGGCAGAGATTTTTGTTTTTTTAATTCAATAATTCTGACTGATCTTACTTTGACTGGGACTGGATTGACTTCTTAACAATTTTTTCTAGGAGTGAGGGAAGGAGGCTTTTGAGGTTAAGGTCCCCAGCTCGATGAACTTGATTTCCTCTTCATCAGCTATTAGTCGTTAGCTGACCACGGCCCTTGTGTGATATTGTAATCCTTCAGGAAGTTAATCCACATAAGAATTTATTCCATCTTCAATCAACCAAAAGTTGATCTAATCCATTCTGGTATGCTGTGATATTCCTTGAGAGAGAAATCGTTGAACATTCCCCACTCAGACTTAAGGCCAGTGGTTATCCTCCATTGTTCTGCTACTCCGTGACTGGACGGCCTGAGTGGGAGTTGAAATCTCTCTCAAATGATCTTTTATGGCTCCAATCCTCTCACTCCATGATTCGAATTGCTGCTCACAAGATGGTCAAGTCTTGTGATCTCCTCGTAGCAGGGGAGTAGTGGCAACAGCACCTCTCCCTGGAAGAATAACCCAGTTTTCTGGTGTTTCAACAAGTTATATATGTTCTTGACTCCAGTCGTCCTCAGATGATCTTGGTTACCAAGACGCTGTTGACTCAAAACCTCCTCCCTTCTTCTGCTTTACTGGAAATCCCCGCAGCCCCTACCAGTAACTTATTGCTCAAGTTCCTCTTTTCTGTTAACACTTCAGCTTTTCCGAGAATTCATTCTTTTAAATCATTTCTTCAAAATCACATCAATCATATTCAATCATTTCATTACAACTCTCTTTCACATAAAAACAATTCATATGATCATATACAAACATTCTCATTCCTTATTATTAATTTCATTTTTACCAACATCTTAATCATTTGATCAGTTGTTTAACATCAGCTTTTCTTGCCCTACTTGCGACATATTCTTCACTTCCTCTTTTTCTCTGACTCTGCACTCTTTATGAAAAACAACTCATATAATCATTCATTTCACTTATTTGTAAAATACATCTTCTAATCAACTCTTAATTTTAACACATTACTACTTCATTTGATCATACTTGTCATGTTAGAATCATTCTTAGACATATTCCCTCGTCTTCACCACCGAGTTCATTCCGTGGGCCTCCCCATTTATAATGGAAAAGTCCGGTATGACCTCACTTACTCCTGGAAGGTACCAAACACTGTGCAGTTTAATCCAACAGCATGTATATTAATTCCATGGCACGTATTATATTCCAAGATGAAAACAAGCTGAAAGCAAGCTTAAAGCCATCTTTCCTGACACTATCATGACCATACTTTTACAGCTGCTTATAAAGAAGGAATGAACATGCAACTGTTTTACCAAGCTTGATCCAACTTTTAACTTTGTGATCAAACTGTTTGTATTAAAACATTACAAATAATTACCTTTTAGGCTGTTCCAAACATGTTCTCCACCTCAGCGCACGAGACAAAGAGGAAACAAGCTGCAAATGAAAGAGTCCTCTGTGATTCCAGAAGTGATTAGAGATATTTTCAACACCCAAACTGACAGAAAATGATTAATCTGCTACAAAATAATGGGTGGGATTGTAGTACGCAAAAGGGCTGAGCCAAAATAGCCTGTCTAAAATGGTCTGTCCTGTCCTTGTGGCCACCAGATGCTCGGATAATGGGCTTTTAACATCCTCGTCCTCACCACACACATGCCTCTAAAATCTGCGTTTGTCCTCGTAGTACCTCGTACACAAACTGCCCCACCGTAAATTGTGCTAAATTGTGAACTTCTTGAAATTAGCGCCATGCTCAGAGCTGAGCCTCATTAGCTGAATAGTCTGCCTCTAAGAGCCTCTCTGAACCACTATTCTCCCATGATTGTTGAATAACTGGACTTGTACCAAAACAAAACAAAAACCTACGTGGCTCATTATTCACCATTCATTATTCAATGGGACAAGGGATTTAATGATTGTGATGCTATTTTGCCAGTAACAGCAATTATTGTTTAAGCAATACAACACAAAGAAAAAATGCAGTAAACAATGGATTTTATAATTACAAATATAGTGTTGAAAGTCTTAAAGCAGCATAGCTAAAGGAGATGAAACAATGACAAAATTTACTTTGTATTAATGTCTACTTTTCATAAAATAAATGTATTTATATGATTATCTGTAAATTAATGTTTGTCTGTCTATATGTGGCCCTGCAATAGACTGGCATCCTGTCCAGAGTATATCCTGCCTTTCTCCCTAAGACTGCTGGGAAAGACTCTGGCCCCCCAGTGAAGCTTGATTAGCGTAAGTGGGGAATGGATCTCTGAATTGGACCCGATTCTATGCTGGGAGTGTTTTCATTTTGGGGGCATTCTATGGCAGATGGAGTGACATTGCCTCTTGAAATCTTGTCAAACACATGACAAAGGAACTGCATGTACAAGGTTAGAAGTTCCATCTGGATATGATGTAACCTGAGAATGAGGAATGTTGTTTTGTTGCACAGAAAGTTCATATCTCTGTATGCACCTAAAAAACAAATCAAAATATACAGACGTCAGTTTTTATATGCATTACTGGTGGTTGTATCACTGACTCATCACAAGGAGTGCATATAGCCAAATTTCAGCAGCAAGGAGCTGCTAGTCTTTTCTTTTTTTTTTTGTACTTAAGTCCTTCACCTGGTGAATCAGGATCATTGTGGATAAATGATGAACAACATAAAACGAGAGCTCCACTTTGTGAGTATATTTATTTTAAGAGTACCTACAAGAAATAGGCCATGGGCCATCATGGTCCCGCATGCCCTCTCCCCCCACAAAAATCTATAAATTTGGGATCATTAAAAAGCTTAGGATGTCTAGATTACAAAAATAACTGGTAACAGTAAAAATACTGGGCTTCAATATGACATATGAGCACTTTTATTGACCTACCATAGCCAAAAGAAAATGTCAGATTATGACATCTGATATTTTTTTGTATTCTAGACATCCTAAGCTTCCTAATCATACAAAATGGATGTGGGGAGAGGTGCAGAGGTGCATGTGGGACCATGCTTGCCCATGGATTAAATATTAAATGAAATTGTCCTACCATGAACTTGAGAAATACATGTGGTAGTTATATTTTCCTGTCAAAACTGAAATTGATCAGTGTGCATGATCGTATGAAGACTGCAACTACCACGCGATCACTGTCCAATTCTAACCGACACACGAACATGCCCATAATCAAACGATTATTATAAATGGTACTGGATGTGTCCAAACACTCCCGTCAAGTTGACAACCCCTCTCAAAGCAACTGCCCCAACACATCCAGGGTTTCTGACACAATGGGGACATTTTATTTCCCTCTTAATTACGGTCATATTGCTGATTTCGGTACTTGGACTCATCCCCTAAATAGCAAAATGATAGGGTTGCCAAGGAAAAAGTCTTTCAAGACTTAAATGAACTACACCTTTAATATTGTGCAAACTCTCATCTTGAATGTTGGTGAGTTACCAAATCCTTTGAATCTGCTCCTCTGTATTTTTTGAGCAGAGATGAAATGTGTAAATGGGTGCATACAGCAGATGTGCACATGTGCGCTGCAAGCTGCATGCATTATCACTAAATTGAAAGAAGAAAGCTCAAAAATATGTTTGCAGTTTGCTGCGCATACTAATCACCTTGTGCCTCATGTTTTGGCTCTATGATTTCCAAGAAGCTGTTTAAATTGTGAGGCTTTACTGTTGGCAGAGAAAATTATTTTTTGGTGCTCTGCTCTAAAAGGTAAGATGTCGGCTCTAAATGTAACCATTCTGTTGTAAATAAGAAGACAAATTAAGTCAGGGCTCTGACTTTAAATATTGCTATCAACGCTCCCCTGTTTTTATTGCTAATTGAACGCAATGTATTTTTCTGTGATTGCAGCCCATTTGGTTGTATAGTGCGTCTCCCAATGCGTGTTGGGCTCATCGCCTTCTTCTCATCTATGCTTCTTCTCAGGAAACAGACAAGTTCAGCTCAGGAAGGCCTGTTGCCAGGCAACAGCTGTGAGTGTATGATTAAAACTTTGATTTTCAATCTATCACCTGGGAGACTGATGTGACGGCCAACCCCACGACGCTCTGTAGAGCAGCCAGGATAGACTCTTACACGGAGGCTCCACACTTGCCAAAATTAACCTTCACTGTGAAATGAAATCCTTGCGCCTACTATAACTGTAGTGTTGCAGTGTGCCGCAAACCTCTGCTGAGGTTTGTGTGAATGAGTGTCATTATATTTGTCGCACTGAGGGTTGACGGTCTCACACACAATGAGAGAAACACACTTTGCGACTGAGCGGAGGCAAGCCAATGCAGAGAAAGAACTGAACAAGGGTACATAGACGACTGAGAAGTACAGATCTGAAATACCACTGAAGAAAGTTCTTAAATAAATAAACACTTGGCTGACTATTTTGTGTATTCCCTGGGGTTAACTGAGCATACATAGGATTTCGATCCTATCAGTCAGTAAGTCAGCAACTGATTGAGTGGATCTCCAAAAATTTCCATATGTAACTCCTAAAAACTACTGAATATTCAGCTTTAAAATTTGGGGTTCTGATGTATAAAAGCCCTGTCATCTGATGCTTGAAAATGAAAACACAAAATGCCACATATTGCAATTCCATGGATGCCTACTTGACGCGCTCTCTGAAAATGAGAGAGACTCAAGTGGGCATCCATGGAATTGCAAGTGGGCAATTCCATGGATGCCCAACAGGGACGCCCACTTGAGGCAACAGGGATGCCTCAAGTGGGCGTCCCTGTTGACCCCCATGTCAAAATCGCTATTTTTTTCAGAATAAATAAACATGTTCACAGGATTGTTTAAGGAAAAAAAAAAAAACATTTTGGTCTCTATACATCATTTGTGACAACTGTGCATGAATTATTATTGTTTTTTCCATAACTCGACAGTTTAAGCCATTTGAAAGTATAGATGCATAAAATACTGTGAAGGTGAAACAACTAACGGCCCCAGTAGCAGCAGCTCCTAGTTGCTATGGACTTCATTAATTTTGTCCTTTCTGAGCATTTTTTTAAACAAATATCTGAAATAATGACTTGCTCTGCAGATAAAAGTACTAACAGACCAGTATTTTCTTTGGGTATGTTTGCAAAAGGATGGTACATATTAGCAGGAAGCTTGATGACATTAGCTTTACTGATGGTGCAATGGTTATAAAGCTAATGTGGTCATAGTTTTTAATACTTGTACTCAAAGCAGCCATTATGAAAATAACCACACTGCTCAGAAAAAACACAAGTAAATGAAAGTTAGCCTGTTAGCTTATCGCTTTGGCTGTTTTGGAAACTGTGAGATGCAGATGTATGTGGGCTTAAGTCATTCTGCCTACTTCATGCTTATTCTCCACCTCATTTCCCAATTTTGGGTTGGCCAGGAGTTAGGTGGGGTCCGGCACTGCCAAAATAGTGACATTTGGAACTGCCCCCTTTCAGCTTCAACAAACTCTTTAGAAACCCTACGGGTGACTTCAGAAAGGATTTGTCCAGTGCATATACCACTTATTCTTCGATTAGACACTTGATGCTAAACATCTGACCCCAAGAAAAGCAATTCCTTGTCACTTGATTTTCATATTAACAGATATTTACTTTTTCTGCTTTAATTTTCAGATCTCCTTTAACATGACGGCCATTGTGTAGTCCCTTTGCATCTCTTTCACCTCTCCAGTCTGTCGTTACAGAATGATATTTCTCACATTTCTCTGCTCCATTCCACCTCCCCTTTATTCCTTTTGTCCTCCCAGCTCAATATCCTATCTCTCCTTGCATCCTTCCAAGTGCTGCCATCTTATCATCTTTAGCCTTTATGTAAGACTCTTGGCATGCTGGGATGTGACGACCGTCGCTGGACAGCATTAAGAGGTCTCTAAGCAGATGTGGAAATACAGAACACATCTGTACACCTGTGCAATATTATTAGAGGCACATCCCTTTGCAGAGATAAATACTGCAAAATGCAATGAAAATGCTTTTTAGTCAGACACCTGATGTTGAGAATATTTGCTGTGGCAACAACACAGAGTTTGGTGTCTAAGCTCCAGTCTCGTCACTCCCTCTGGTTATTACTCATAAAATTGTGGAGTGATGGTTAGACCTACAAATAACCCACCCGCCCCAGTCAGAGCCCACAGGTGGAAGCAGGGGGGGGGCAGCTGACAGCAGGCAGTGATGTTATGCAGTAGTGGTGGTGCTCATAGACAGATGGGAGACCTGCAAAATTGGATCTTAAATAGCCCTCCAAATTTTCAGGAAGTGTCTGGGTAGATGATGAGGCGAGTGAGGCATGACAAGTGAACGTACCTCCAGTTGTTTGCCAGAACTAGCTCACGGGTTTGTTCCATTTGTCAAATTACAAATTAGAATGTCATTCGACTTTGTATGCCTAAAAAAGCTGTCAAATTCCATTTATAGGAAGATATTGGGGATAATGGGCAACTTTTAGAAATTGTAGAGATCCCCCTCATGGATATTAGTTCATGATTACAACTGCATATTAGGACCATTGCTGGTGTGTGTGTGTGTGTGTGTGTGTGTGTGTGTGTGTGTGTGTGTGTGTGTGTGTGTGTGTGTGTGTGTGTGTGTGTGTGTGTGTGTGTGTGTGTGTGTGTGTGTGTGTGTGTGTGTGTGTGTGGTGGTGGTGGGGTAATATTCCAACAAATATAATGAAATTTTAGTCATATAATGGAGACACACTGATCATACTTTTTTTTGTGTGTGTCAACGTTTTAGGTCAGATTAGGTGTGGGAGCATGCACTGGTGTCACACATTGCCACATCCACCAAACTAAGGAACCACCCTGGCTGCTGGATGTCAACCACAGTGGCAGACATTTGACAGACTTTGAAGTTATAGTTATCCTAGAATTTTGATTAATGATTTTTTATTTTTTTTTTAACCAGGTCCTGAAAGTAACTAATCATGGTAACACTTTACTTGAAGCTATCATTATAATTGTGACATGACACTGTCATAATTGTTACATGACATAGTCATGAACCTGCCATAAACATTATGTCAATGTCATAAACGCACAAGACAAAGTCATTAAGTCATTAAGTGTCATTTGGTTTTTGTCATGTCTAGTTGACATTTTTTGGGATGTGTTGATTATCACAATGTGACATTAATAAAAGTGACATGACTAGAAGCTGTCTCTATCATGACAACTTGACAATAAATTTGTTTGGGATGTCCTTATTATGACAATGTCACATTACTAGAAAATGTCTGTCATGACAAGTTGACATTAAATTGGTTTGGGATTATGCTTATTATGACAACTTGACATTGACACAATATGCATCAATTTTTGTGTTTATGGCAAGTAGACATAATGATTATTAGGCAGCAGTTTAGAAAGCATCAGTAAATACATAATGAATTAGTAACAAATAATTATTTAAGAATGACTCATACTTGATATGTAATTAAGTAGTAAATCCTTTCAGCTTCTCCCTTGTCGGCACTCTGCGTCGCCACAGCAAATCTGAGGTGCATCTGCATGTTGATTTGGCACAAGTTTTGCGCAGGATGCCCAACTCCACATTACATGTAGAAATGTGGCATGGGTGGAGTTTGAACCGGGAACCTTCCGCACTGAAACAAAGTGCACTAACCACTTGGCCATCACCCCTGTCTACTTAATAAATAATTAACTAACACATTTAATTAATGCTTTACTTCTAGTAGTTTCATGCATTACGTAATTTACTCATTGTTTTTCATATTTAATAAACTATGAACAAACTATTTCTATAAGTGCACATATGTGTGCACTATTATGTCATAAGTTAGACTTTGTTTATGGCAAGTTGACATAATGACTTTAATAGTGAAATTGTCACCATTATGACAATGCCTTCAGGTATTACCCTTATTAAGATTAAAACAAAAAACAAAACCTGCAGATAAGGCTGGCCATGTTTATGCCAAATCTGGATGATGCAAACAGCAGGCGACACTCACATTAGTGTCGGCCATTTGCAATTTCTTTAATATGGCCTGCCAATGGTCAAGCGCACCAGGTCGATACAACAATGTCCGAAATAAATAGCAGCATGCTGCACTGCTGGATGTTCAATAATTTACAGAAAACATCAAACTAAATTTAAATAAAACAGGTGCAACTTGATTTCTCAATAGGTGTTGTAGCAGCTTACTCTGCATTGTGTTTCTCTTGTTACTCCTCATCTTTTCTCCACTGAGGACATAAACTCACGATCTCCGGCATAGGAGGTGGACACTCTGACCAGTCGGCTAAAAGTCAGGCTCTGGCCTGAGTTGCCAGAGTATCCTTAGGCTGTCAGGGAAGTGAAGCCTATTGACTACTATATGCACAGCAGCTCCTGCTGGCCTCCATCACACATGATAATGGAAAAACTAGGAACCAATAATTAAATCAAATAAATATATAATTGAAAAAATAAACCGGAAATCCCTCCTGCTCTACCATAAATCTACCTGCACCACCGGAAATCCACCTTCTCCACCGTAAATCCACCTGAAATGTACCTGCTCCACCGGAAATCCATCTGATCTACAATAAATGCACCTGCACCACTGGAAATCCACCTGTTCCACTAGAAATCCCACCTGCACCAACGAAAGTCCAGCTGTAGCACCGGAAATCCACTTTCTCCAGCAGAAATCCACCTGCTTTACCGAAATCCACCTGCTCCATATGTAATGCACCTGCTTTGTTGGAGGCCTTCCTGCTTTGCCAGATAGACAGTCGTTTCTTCAGCTCTGTCAGTCGGCACAAACTAAATAACTTATTATTGTAGGTTCTGGAGTAAAAGGAATTTATTTTTGGCTATAATTTAGGTGGCACCTATGGTGGTTTAATGACAACCTTAAGTCACATTGCAGCTCATCCTATTCAGGCTGGACAGAAGCACAGACTAAGAACCAAATGAACAAGCAAAGCTGGGCAAAAGTACAAAAGTAATACATTCCATTTACTTCTTTTTCCACTCAATGGCAGAAGATCAAAACAAGAAAATGTATCAAATACTAAACATTGTGACATACTAAACAGTGTGACATAATGACAGATGATGAGGGCGTTGCAGCCATGTGGATTTGGCAGCACAAAATGACAAAATTGCTGCTCACCAGTGTGAATGCAGCAATAATAATTTAGGTTTTGTGTCTTCATTTCTTTAAAAATCCCAGACTGATGCCTTTCAGTGTTGCCTTGGAAAACTCACAAAGCTGGTCATCTTTCTTGTTGCTTTTTTAGAAACATCATTATCTGTGCTGTTTTTATTATGTGGACCCGTACCAGTGTTTTGGCAGGATAATGGGATATATATATATTTATTTATTTTTTATTTTTTTTGTGAGCATGAGAAGAGTAAAGGTGTGCATTTACGTAGTGTTAGGGTTTGAGAGGATATATTGCACCTTCATTCCCTCTGAGAGTCGGATTGAAGTGGAATATCAGATTAGTTTAATTTGGTAAAGTACCCGAGGAGCTGAACCAAACAACATATCCATCCAGTGCATGGTATTTATTCAACCAGTACCACAAAAAAAAAAAATAAATAAAAAAAATCACTGCCTTGCCTATGCATCCTATGCATCCGAATAGGATTAATAAATGGAAGTTTTGACTATGCTGAATGCTTGGTCTTCAAAGTAAAGGTCAAAAAAGGTTGATGTCCATTGGATTCTGTGACATGAGACATATGTTACCCCGTAAAATGATAACTAAGCATGACAGTGCAAACTATTCCTTTTTAAAATGCTATTAAAACTCAACCAACAATTTGCATAATATTTATCAAATTGGATTGGAGCGACTTTAACTTTTGATCCCTGTACAAACTGCAACTGACCTTTGTCCCCATGTTTGCTGTTTTTACCTCATAATATTCACTCATAGATAGTCCAAACTATACCTTTTTTGGAATCTTTATGATCAGACAATAATGTGGTATAGTTTTCAACACGACTGGAGCATTTGTTTTGTTTTTTTTTTACTCCTGTGTAATTCTTTATTGACCCCTGTAGCTCATTAGAGGTCAGTTCCAGGATGTCTCTAAATCTGAAAATAAGCATTAGTTCATTTAGAATGTGTGTGCCGGATTTCATGCTTTTATCACAAATTGAACGATTGTTATAGAAATTTTTGCTAAGCTGCACCACCAGCTAAAACAATTTGAATGTAGAAGATTTGAAGTTATGATTTTAATCAAATTTTCTAGGAGGACAGTGGTTTGATCAAAGAAGGGTTGATTCAGTTTGTCTTTGGGTTTCTGTAACATTCTTGTGTTTTGGTCATGTCTGGGAGCAAACCTTGTACCATGCGTCACAATGCCAACCAAGAGACGGAACCACACTGGAATCTGGTAGCCAACAACCCACGGAGGCAACAGGTTCATTCCCACCTCTCAAAAATAGCCATCTATCTGTCACAGCCACTTGAAATGTGGGCATCCCCTTGGTCTGTTTTCCAATTACTGGGGTCCTTAGTAAAGCCAGACTGACATATTGGTTGTCCAATAATGTTGGACAATATGAGCTTTTCACAAAAATGTTGGTATTGCCCTTATTTTTGGAGATATGAAATCATTTATTTTACCAAATAATCCATGCAGAAAACATTGGCTGTTGGAAATTGTGTCATTGCGTAGTTTTTCCAGCAATGGAGATGCCAGTGGCATTGTTTACAATACTGTCAAGAATGGCTAGGGCACCATCACCCTTTGGTCAAATGCACGAGAAGAGACGGGGAAAAAAGCTACAATTCATTTTCAGTCAGATTGCGCATTGTACACCAACAAGAGACAAATGGTCACAATGTTGCCAACTAGGTGGGGGCCAAATAGATAAGTAGTCTACTTTGTGCATGTGCTGAGTAAAGTGACAAGGCAACTGCCAGTCTGAATGAAGGCAGTCTGACATACATTGCTTGTTTGAACAAAATAATCCAAGATAGTTTTATGTGCTTCCAGACAGCTGTATTTCAATATAAATCAAAATGTTTAGAATTTTTGACAAATTTGGTATAAGTTAGTGAAAAAAAGAAACAAACAACAACAAAAACATATAGGTAAATATATTGATATCATAAATGTTTTACTCCCTAACATCAGTATTGTGTCAGGCCCCCAAAAATCCATATTGTTAGGTTGTAGACCATGACATTGCAGCACATGTACACTAGATAGATCACACCCAAGGGGCCATAGTTACACCCAAATCTCCCTGTGTTAGCATTCATTTGAAGCAGAGCCATTTCAGATGTGCCCAAGAATCCTCCAAAAAGGCTTGATACCAAGAGACATGTAGTCATGACCTTAGGTCACTGGTCAGCCACACCTTACAATCATACAGTAAGACCCTAAACACTTGGACCTTCATCCTGATACAAATTTTTCCATTGCAAAGCACCTCTATCCAGCAACCTTGTGACTCAGACGCTCCTCAAAGGTGTCTCTTGTTCTCCAAGGCTGAGGTGCCAGAGATAGAAATGCCACAGCAATTGATCTTCTCAAGTTTGGCTTTTCCATCATGCCTCATTTAAAACAATAAAACATCCTGTTTACCCTCTGCTGCATACTGCCAATATGTGAATTTACCACGAGGCACAGGTAATCACATCCAGAGTGAGATATTAAAATGGGCATCTTATTCACTAGTGACAGGGTTGTTGCTCGGATTGGCACTCCGCCCATTGGAAAAGCATTTACCCATTTCACAGTGGTATGACAATGCAGCTTGACCTGACATGGACAGTTACAAGTATTAACACTTTAACCAAGCATATTATCTGTCAGGGCAGTGATAATGGACTTTAAATGAAATGCTGCTTCAAATAGTCACTGAAATGCAAAGTAAGTTGCTGTAACAGATTACAGCCACACAGAAAAATAACTTCGACCTAAAATGGAATTAATCTGTATCAAGGGTATAATGAAGAACCTTTCAATCCACAAATCACATTATACACAAAGCCAGCCAACAACCCACTCATACATAGTGGTGCATAAGGCAGCAACACTGAACTGTGGTGCATAACATCCCAGCACTGTCTACCCACAGAACAACTGAACTACTAACAAAGAGGGGAAATGTAAAAAATGCATATCCGTGATATTTCATATTATATACAAAAATAGAAGTAAACTATGATGCCCATCGCCAACATACTTTATTGGCATGTCAACACAAAATCAGCCCAAACAAAAGTGAATATATGAACTATATTTTATTCCACAATAACATTAATAATTATTATTTATTTGTAAGTGTACTGGCCTGTCCATAAAAAGAACACAATTTTCATATTGATTGTCATTAAAGCTGAAATTCATTATGTTGATATTCATTATATTCATTACTATTTTCATGCTTTTATGATGCCTTAAATGTGCATAGACATTTGAAAAACCTTTATTGACCATCCAAGTTTGGTAGAAATCAGCAAAAGGACGTGGGAGGAGCAGACCAGCAAACAGGTCGACATGACCTTGGCTCCAAGAACTGACTGTCTTTGGTAAATTTGACCTTGCTTCGCAGTTCTGACACCCATCTCCATGTGTGTGTGCAAGGTTTGGTGCAAATCAGAGTAAAATCTTAAATTTTGATCATTCACCCCAAGGATTGATTTTTGGTAAATTTGATCACCTCTGGTCGGTTCCAGACACCACCTACACATGTGTGCCAAGATATGTGGACAATCATAATTTTGGAGGAACAAACAAACATAATTTCAGTGTTCCCTGCATCACAATGGCATTGTGTCCAGGGTTAACCCACCTCACGCCCTGTGACTGCTACCATAGGCTCCAGCCCATGACCCTTGATTGGAGTAAGCGGTTATAGAAATTGGATCAATGGATAATTTTGTGTTTGAACCTTAATGACCTTGACCAGTACAAAAACTAACACCCCTATTCCAGAGGACACTGTTCTATTATGATCCAGAAAAAAAAGTGCAAAAATGGGATTAGAGTGCTTACTCCGGCATGCCTCCTATCAGGCTGGAAACTGGCTGTCTTACAAAGTACATATCTGGCAAGCCGCTCCAAAATGAATATAAAGCTGCGCCCAGCTGCGTCCCTCAGCCAGAACCACAACAAACACTACGCTTGCTTCAAATTTTTACCCCAATGGAGCACAAACAAGTATCAATCAGTACTCACTAGGACTACCCCATTTAAAGATGTTTGAACATGACTGAAGCTGGTAAGTCTATGATTTCACAGAAATGGCCACTTGATGGAAATTTGGCAAATCAGGATTATTTTTTCAACAGATCAAAAAATTTCACCCCGATTTCCAAACTGGTGCCAATGATAAATGGATTGCATTTATATAGCACTTTTCATCTGCATCAGACACTCAAAGCACTTTATACACTAATGCCTCACATTCACCCCGATGTGAGGGTGCTGCCATACAAGGTACTCACTACACACCGGAAGCAACTAGGGGATTAATGACCTTGTCCAAGGGCCCTTAGTGATTCTCCAGACAGGCTGGCCTTTGAACCAAGGATCCTCTCGTCTCAAGCCCAATGCTTTAACCACTAGACCATCTGGCCTTTGAACCAAGGATCCTCTGGTCTCAAGCCCAATGCTTTAACCACTAGACTATCACCTCCCCTAATGATGGCCGTAATTACTGTGTATATCAAGTTTGTTCAAGACTGACAAAGGATAGATCAAGGAGTTACTGCAATGCTTCAAAAAGCATTATACAGCCAAAAAGCAATAGCCAACTTGCTATTCAAGATTACACTGGAGAGAACGGCACTCTGTGTAATAGGGGTATAACCTTTCAGGCCAGTCCCAATGTTGACCTTTACCCATATAACACGTTTATTGGAATTGAACAAAGGACCTGGAAGGAGTTCTGGCAATCCCTCGGTGGCAAGGAAAATCATCTCCTGATCAACCCCACAGCAGGATATCTACATCCGTGGTTGATCTAGAGACACCTGTGTGTGTGTGGGTTTGTTTAACTTGAGAATATTGTTGCACACTGATAAACACACGGTCCTTGACAGAACCTTAGCCTGCTCCGACGGCTGGGAAATCCTAGACAATCAGGGCCTGAGGACCTGCTGCAGTTGTCATCCACATTCACAACTGTTGGGTTAGAACCAGTCACCTCCTCTGCCTGCCTGGTCTGGCATTGAGGACTTCTTGCTTCACCAGAGCCCTGGTAGCTGTCTCATGATCAAGGTTCCTGTTGGACCATCGTGGTTACTGTAGTGGGCACACACAGCCCAGACTATATTTAACCACAACAGGCAATCAATCCATTTCTTGATCTGTTATGCAGGTGTCACGATGTGGAAACGGAGTTGGATTTTAACACATTGCTCAAGTTATGAGCAATGTCAGTGTGTATAGTTGATATAAAATTTTGATTGTTTGGTGTTTCAGCAGAGACATAAAACACATTATAGTGAAAGTATGGACAGAACCACAGGCAGATAACAACAATACATATTACCAACAGTTTGTGTTGGAGACACATATGCTGCTGGAGTCATAAAAATGCCTCATTATTCCACAGGCAAAGATTTTTCACATGGATTTCTTTTTCCTATCTCTCTACAATATGCTTTTATCCTGTTCTAAAAGTTACAAAAAGCAATAGCTACAGGGATTTCTTAAAAAAATCCCTTGTATCAGCTGAATTTAATTATAAATGTGTAAAATATTATCTGGTCTCCATAAATAAGTACATGTTTAATGGATGTCATATGCATAATTTAGCTCCCACCGCCTCAGCCCTGCCCAAGCTCCACTGGGCTATAATGAGTACTGGTGCTGACCAGACCTCTTCAGAAATGAACAATAGGCTTGTGTGACCATGTTATCAACTCTACACAATGTGATTACTTATGAGTTGCAGTGCAGCCTCAGTTAAGAGTCAACACACGGCATCTGGAAATCAACATGTCAGGTCTGGGAGCTACACTTCCTTGCTTCAACATCACCATAGGACTGCCTTGGGTGCATGATAGCAACTACCTAAGCAGACATCCAGTTCATCACTACATCACTAAAGTGACTGCTGTCCTCAACACGCAGGCACCTATGTGTTGGATCATGCATAGGCCAATAGACCACATGGTCAAAATGATGATGCTGGTGCACCTTCATTATGTAAGTAATACTCCTCATCTGAGCACCCCACATTGCCCACATCATGACATGAAGCACCAGGACTGAAATGATATCAGCACTGCCAGACACCTATGTCCAGTGACCTCATGTCTTTGGCCCAGTCTCAATGCTCTGCCTTCACCATCTGACTTCCACATACCAGCTTCCTTCAAATTGACTTTGTTGTTTAGACATTCTCTGGGTTCCAGAACAGCAGTAGATGGTGCATGCAGTTATAGCAATGTTAATGAGCTGCACTGACACATAGTCTGGTATCATATGATCAGTTTTTGGATCTGCCTGTGGTGTTGTTTTAACCTCAAATAGTGCTTACCTGCAGGTGCAATTTTCTACCAATGAGAATGGCAATTGTCATTTACAACAGACAGTGAACCATCAGCAGAGTCTGTTGCAAAATGATTTTTTTTTTTAATTCTTGTGAAACACATGGTTATGGTTTATACCTAATAAAGTCAAACACAGTTTGCAGGCAAAAAATTCACAAAGATATGGTGCCACAAACAGAGGTAATCTATATATAAGTCTCAAATGTAAACATAACCAAATTCCCACCAAAATAATCCCCTGAGAAACAGAAAACCCAGTCCAAAAAGAAACTTAATGTCACTTAATCAAGACCTGGGGAACTTCAGATACAGATACTTGGAGTATACTCATGAAGGAAATTCTTAGGAGTGAACAAAAACTAGAGTAGACAGAGAGAAGCATTAATGAACTGTCACTGACTGACAAACCATGAAGTGCTTAAATAACCCAGGTGAAATATACAACAGGTGAGTGGCAAATAAGGAGGCAGAACTGAAGACTCGTGGACAAAAGAGTGCAGGGAGATGTAAATAACTGAACAGACAAGACCTTGTGCAAGAATAAATATAATAACAATAAGAATAATCATAATGATACACATAAAGAGACAACAAAAGGTAAGTAAGAAATAAAAAATATCCAACAAAAAGACATCCATGAAGGTGACAAAAAAAAACCCTACAAATCAGAAAAACTGATAATGACAAGACAAAGTGATTAAACCTGATGACCTTCAGAAACAGACTATAACAATGTATGTTTTTTCTTTATGCCCACGTGATGACAGCAAGCAGACACATGTGCGTCACAGTGGGCAGTTGTTAGTCATGTCCGTCCAAACACAATATTGTGTTGTCCAGCTGGGATGCCCAGAACCACAGATCTCCACAGCTGCTACTGTCGGTGGCCACACCCGTCAGTTAACGCACACACAAAAGGAAAACTTGTGGGCCACTTAGACAAATTCACTGACAGCACAACACTAATTGTCTGCTGACTGTTTTTGTGATGATAGCACAAATGGCCACACATTTTCTAAGTGCTAAACGAGTGGAGTGAGATGTTCGTGCGTGTCACCTGGAATTTGGCCGACACTTGCCGGGAGAGGGATCAATGGGCTCGTACAGGGCAAACTCTGTCTTTCAGCCGCATAAGGCATTGGAGGCACGTACAATTTTACACGTTTTGCACACAATTCCTGCTTCATGCGCATATCGACCAAATTCGCACTATGTGTGATGGGGCCCTTAAGTTAAGTGCTTCCTTCAAGAATATGTCACTTTCATTTTTAAAGATTATGTTACTTCCAAATTCATCATCGCAGCAAAGATTTATATAAGACTTTATATTGTATGACCATCTGTAGTATAGTGAGTCAGTGATATGTTTTCAGCAAAATGTTTCATGTGTGTCTGTTTCCATGCTTTGTTGAAAACAATGTTACATTAGGAGATATATATGTGCTACTACTGAAATAAGTGTCCAATAAGTGTCGGTCATTGAGGACTTATATCAAAGTGTTGAAGAGATCAATTTGTTGATTTAGCTGCTATTAAAATGCATGTGTGGAGCACTTCTGTTACTATGACAACATGGCTTTTGTGACCGCCTTGTTTTCTGAGCTATTTTTCAATCCAGAGGAAAAGCAGGGTGCGGTAGTTTGTAGAGGTGCCTTGCTGTCGAGAGCCTATTACCTGACTGAATGAACACGCCCTCATCATGTCAGAAATGTCACAAAGAGCAGTGCCTGCTGGGTCGGCACGCGACACATTGTGCAACAGCCATGAACCCACTCAAAAGTTTATCGGGATGAAGGACAAAGGGTATTAGCAGAGGTGTAATCCTGTAGAGGGCATATGGTTTATGTTGGAAAAAGACCATATTGATCACATTACATCAGTATGTTCATGATGTTGTCCCATGGAGAGTATGGATACAGTGACAACTGGGAGGTTTACCCAATATTATCTAGCTGGAATTAGTTGAGGTAGTTACGTTTGATCGTAAGCACCACCAATTAAATAAACTGTAATTTAGGTAAAAGGTAGAAGCTAGCCAACATTGGTATTCATCTGTAAACATTTGACATAATCAAATTTTGAATGGAAGAAAGAGTATTAAATAAACAGCATATCTACATATAGTTAGAAAATATACTTAATTACCGTATTTTCTCTGTTTTTAATGTGACATGACGTGTGCAGTGAGCAGTCATTTCCAGGTGAAAGGCGGCTCGCTGTGCTGTATTTGCCCTGGCTGGCCGGTACCCATTTGTACATATCAGCATGTCATGCAAGTGTGCCCCCCCCCCCCATATGCCGGGGGGAGCACGCAAAAACACACACACCCACGTGTTGTGGGGAGGAATGGGGGGAGCGCAACACATGCATGATACACACGCATGGCACATACTGTATGTCGAGGGGGGAGCCGCCATACTGGCTACCATGTGTGTTGCTTGGCACTCCACAGTCCATGAGGGCACTTAAATCTCACAGCCATCTGGAAAAGTCATTGCATGCTCACTATTTTTGCACTAACAGTTCGAATGGCCACACATTTTTTATTGTGTCCAGCAAGAAGTGCAAGATGTTTGTGTGTCACCTGGAATTTGGCCGACACCTGCTGCAAGAGGGATCGAAGGGCTCTCGCAGGACACACTCCGTCTTTCGGCCACTGGGTGTGCGCAAATAGCTGTAGTGACAGGTGTACAAGACGTTAGAGGCAACTCCGATTTTTCACGACTGGCATGTAATTCCTCTCTCGTGCGCTAGTCGGCTTCAATTGTATTATGTGTGAAGGGACCTTAAGAATGCAAGTGCCCATATTAAAAATCAGAAATCATCTGGGGCCACACCAAACCTTTAATGACAATTTTGATTTTGGTCCACTCCTCTTCAATGGCTGTGCGAAGGTTGCTGGATATTGGCAGGAACTGGTACATGCTGTCGTATACGCCGGTCCAGAGCATCCCAAACATGCTCAGTGGGTTGACATGTCCGGTGAGTATAGCCGGCCATGCAAGAACTGGGACATTTTCAGCTTCCAAGAATTGTGTACAGATCCTTGCAACATGGGGCCGTGCGTTATCCTGCTGCAACATGAGGTGATGTTCTTGGATTTATGGCACAACAATGGGCCTCAGGATCTCGTCACGGTATCTCTGTGCATTCAGAATGCCATCAATAAAATGCACCTGTGTTCTTCATCCATAACAGATGCCTGCCCATACCATAACCCCACCGCCACCAGGGCCACTCGATCCACAACATTGACATCAGAAAACCGCTCACCCACACGACGCCACACACGCTGTCTGCCATCTGCCCTGAACAGTGTGAACCGGGATTCATCCGTGAAGAGAACACCTCTCCAACATGCCAAATGCCAGCGAATGTGAGCATTTGCCCACTCAAGTCGGTTACGATGACGAACTGGAGTCAGGTCGAGACCCCGATGAGGACGACGAGCATGCAGATGAGCTTCCCTGAGACAGTTTCTGACCGTTTGTGCAGAAATTCTTTGGTTATGCAAACCGATTGTTTCAGCAGCTGTCCGAGTGGCTCGTCTCAGACTATCTTGGAGGTGAACAATGCTGGATGTGGAGGTCCTGGGCTGGTGTGGTTACACGTGGTCTGCGGTTGTGAGGCTGGTGGGATGTACTGCCAAATTCTCCGAAATGCCTTTGGAGACGGCTTATGGTAGAGAAATGAACATTCAATACACGAGCAACAGCTCTGGTTGACATTCCTGCTGTCAGCATGCCAATTGCACGCTCCCTCAAATCTGGCGACATCTGTGGCATTGTGCTGTGTGATAAACTGCACCTTTCAGAGTGGCCTTTTATTGTGGGCAGTCTAAGGCACACCTGTGCACTAATCATGGTGTCTAATCAGCATCTTGATATGGCAACACCTGTGAGGTGGGATGGATTATCTCAGCAAAGAGAAGTGCTCACTATCACAGATTTAGACTGGTTGTGTGAACAATATTTGAGGGAAATGGTGATATGTGTATGTGGAAAAAGTTTTTAGATCTTTGAGTTCATCTCATACAAAATGGAGCAAACCCAAAAGTGTTGCGTTTATATTTTTGTTGAGTGTATATACACATACACACACACAAGGTTGGGTAGGATAACTTTGAAATGTAATCCAAAGTAATCAGATTACAAGTAATCCAAATGTCTGTACATACATACATGTAATCCACATGTACGAGGTCTGTCCATAAAGTATAGGTCCTTTTTATTGTTTTCAAAAACTATATGGATTTCATTCATATGTTTGTATGTCAGACATGCTTGAACCCTCGTGCGCATGCGTGAGTTTTTCCACGCCTGTCGGTGACGTCATTCGCCTGTAGCACGCCTTGTGGGAGGTGTGGTCCAGCCCCCTCATTGGAATTCCGTTGTCTGAGAAGTTGCTGAGAGACTGGCGCTTTGTTTAATCAAAATATTTCAAAACCTGTGAGACACATCGAAGTCGACATGGTTCAAAAAACTCAGGTGGTTTTCGGTGAAAATTTAACGACTGATGAGAGATTTTGAAGTGATTCTGTCCGCTTTAAAGGACTTCCCACGGAGCGGGACATCACGCAGCGCTCCCAGGCGCCGTCGTCAGCCTGTTTCAAGCTGAAAACCTCCATATTTAGCCTCTGTTCATGAGAGAACAGAGAAGTTTCAGAAGAAGTCAGTTTCAGCATTTTATCCAGATATTCCACTGTTAAAGGAGATTTTTTTAATGAAGACATGCGGGCGGATTCGCACGTCGGCTTGCTGACGGCGCAGTGCAGCGCAACAGGAAAAACACCTCCGTTGGAAGCCTTAAGGACAAGTGGAACATGCCCAACTGTTAAACAATTTCTCAGATACTCACTCCACTGAAAGCCATCAAAAGCCGCCTGGATTTTACAAATGGTTATCAACACGGAGGTGTTTTTCCTGTGGAGGCGCATCGCGGCGGCTGCAAGCCGACGTGCAAATCCGCCCGCACATCTTCATTAAAAAAAATCTCCTTTAACAGTGGAATATCCGGATAAAATGCTGAAACTGACTTCTTCTGAAACTTCTCTGTTCTCTCACGACGTCCTGGGTCAACAGAGGCTTAAATGTGAAGGTTTTCAGCTTGAAACAGGCTGACAACGGTGCCTGGGAGCGCTGCGCGACGTCCCGCTCCGTGGGAAAGTCCAATGTTAATATTTGGTACAGTAGCCTTTGTTTGCAATACAGAGGTCAAACGTTTCCTGTAGTTTATCACAAGGTTTGCACACACTGCAGCAGGGATTTTGGCCCACTCCTCCATACAGATCTTCTCTAGATCTTCAGGTTTGGAGTTTCAGCTCCATCCAAAGATTTTCTAATTTGAGTTCAGGTCTGGAGACTGGCCAGGCCACTCCAGGACCTTGAAATGCTTCTTACGGGCCCTCCTTAGTTGCCCTGGCTGTGTGTTTCGGGTCCTTGTCATGCTGGAAGACCCAGCCATGACCCATCTTCAATGCTCTTACTGAGGGAAGGAGGTTGTTTGCCAAAATCTGCAACACATGACCTCATCCATCCTCCCTTCAATACGGTGCAGTCATCCTGTCCCCTTTGCAGAAGAGCACCCCCAGATTATGATGTTTCCACCCCATGCTTCATGGTTGGGATGATTTTCTTGGGGTTGTTCTCATCCTCTAAACATGGTAAGTGGAGTTGATTCCAAAAAGCTCTATTCTGGTCTCATCTGACCACATGACCTTTTCCCATGCCTCCTGTGGCTCACCCAGATGGTCCACTGGTGAACTTCAAATGGGCCTGACCTGTGCTGGCTTGAGCAGGGGGACCTTGCTGCCCTGCAGGATTTTAAACCATGAAGCATCATGTGTTACTAATGTAATCTTTGTGACTGTGGTCCCAGCTCTCTTCAGGTCATTGACCAGGTCCTCCTGTGTAGTTCTGGGCTTTCTCAGAATCATCCTTACCCCACAAAGTGAGATCTTGCATGGAATCCCAGACCGAGGGAGATTGATAGTCATCTTGTGTTTCTTCCACTTTCTAATAAATAATCATAACAGTTGTTGTCTTCTACCAAGCTGCTTGCCTGTTGTCCTGTAGTCCATCCCAGCCTTATGCAGGTCTACAGTTTTGTCCCTGGTGTCCTTAGACAGCTCGTTGGTCCTTGGTTATGGTGGACAGGTTGGAGTGTGATTGATTGAGTGTGTGAACAGGTGTCTTTTATACATGTAACAAGTTCAAACAGGTGCAATTAATACAGGTAAAGAGTGCAGAATAAGAGGGCTTCTTAAAGAAATATTAACAGGTCTGTGAGAGCCAGAATTCTTTGCTGGTTGGTAGGTGTTTCAAATACTTATTTTCAGCAGTAACATACAAATAAATTATTTAAAAAATCATACATTGTGATTTCTGGATTTTTTTCCATTTTAGCATTATGTCTCTCACAGTGGACATGCACCTAAGATGAAAATTTCAGACCCCTTCATGATTTCTAAGTGGGAGAATTTGCAAAACCGCAGGGTGTTCAAATACTTATATTCCTCACTGTATATATATATATATATATATACACACACATATATACTACCTGAGTTACCAGTTCTAATGCACAGATAATAAAGAAGATCTTTAGCCATGTCATCTCAGATGAAGCAGAAGAAAAATGGATGGATGGAAGTTGCATTGCATTGTGTGTATGTTGTCATTATTAATTTTCATAGAGCAATTTCTGACATTCATGAGACTCAAGTGAATGATGTTAAGTCATGTCATGTCATGTCACTGCAATTCTCTGGCATGCAGCATACAGCAGATACATTAACTTGAAAAAAAAAATGTGTACCTTAACTCACAGACAGCGTGTACTGGTCCATTCGGATTGTAATTAAAGTCCACCCTAGTCAGCTGCTACTTGTAGTAAGTAAAGTGTGGATGCTTGCTACCTCACCTGTGTGTGTGTGTGTGTGTGTGTGTGTGTGTGTGTGTGTGTGTGTGTGTGTGTGTGTGGTGTGTGTGTGGTGTGTGTGTGTGTTTGTGTGTGGTGTGTGTCTGTGTGTGTGTGTTTGCACACGTACACTTTCAACCTAAAGGCCTCGGTGACCTCCCCCTTGGTGCCCCCAGTCACCACAGCAAGTTTGGTGTCGATTGTTTAATTACTGTGGCTGTGCATACTCCGCTATGCACAGCCACAGTAATCAGTAATCAGCTCGTCATCTAATATTTAAGGTTGACCGTGTGTGCGTATGCGTGTTCATGCATGTACTCTTTCAACCTAAGGGCCCCCATGACCTCCCCCTTAGTGTCCCCAGTCACAGTGGGAAGAAGAAAAATAAGAAGAATTTAATAATCCAGAAGGAAATGTCTTGCCAGAGTGCCGAAACAGTAAACAGTAAATATTGTTTTGGGTTTTTTTGTTTGTTTGTTTATACAAAATGCAAAAATTGCACTTTGCACAGATTCTCCAAACATAGCCAATTAAGCCTATAACTTCTTCTCTGTATCTTGGTGGCTTTCCTCAATCTTCTCCTTCTTGCAGTCACTCAGTTTTTGAGAACTGTCTATTCCATGCAGGATTTACCATAGAGTGTCATACTGTTTGTATTTCTTTGGAATTGATGCAAATAAAGTCCAAGACATATTCACGGTAGCTTCACCATCAGAGAGCATCATCCACAACTACCACAAAAGAGTTCAAGCTTTCATTGATGTTGAAGGGAACAATATACAGTATTAAGAATAGTATGGTATGTAGACTTTTGATCAGGGTCATTTGGGTAGTTTCTTTTGTCATTATGATTTAAATAAAGTTTGGCAATAAATATGGCTTCACCCAACCACTAATGAGTGAAAAAAAAATATTTTGTGGTATCAATTCATATTCTCTGAAAAATGTCCAAGAAATCAAAAATTCTGCTGGTACAGTAGTGTTCAGAATAATAGTAGTGCTATGTGACTAAAAAAGATTAATCCAGGTTTTGAGTACATTTCTTATTGTTTCATGGGAAACAAGGTACCAATAGATTCAGCAGATTCTCACAAATCCAACACGACCAAGCATTCATGATATGCACACTTTTAAGGCTATGAAATTGGGCTATTAGTAAAAAAAAAGTAGAAAAGGGGAATACATGTGGAGTTATGTACTTAACAAAAAGGTGAAATAACTGAAAACACATTTTATATTTAATTTCTTCAAAATAGCCACCCTTTGCTCTGATTACTGCTTTGCACACTCTTGGCATTCTGTCGATGAGCTTCGAGAGGTCGCACCTGAAATGGTTTTCCAGCAGTCTTGAAGGAGTTCCCAGAGGTGTTTAGCACTTGTTGGCCCCTTTGCCTTCACTCTGCGGTCCAGCTCACCCCCAATCCATCTCGATTGGGTTCAGGTCTGGTGACTGTTGAAGCCAGGTCATCTGTCGCAGCACTCCATCACTCTCCTTTCATTCATAATTTTGATGCCTTCAGTGAGAATCTACTAAATAGTCATGAAAATAAGAAAAACGCATTGAATGAGAAGTGTGTCCAAACTTTTGGCCTGTTACTATGTGGGTGATTCTTAGACTACGGGCACTTATTATGTCCTTTGATCATATTGAATGAAAAACAGAAAAAAGGGGAAATTTCACACTTTTATAGTTATCTTTACAATGAAAGTGTGTTAAGAAATTTGTGTCTAGTAGTCTATGATGACTTTTTCACACCTTTTTTCAGCATCATTATATGCAAATATTGTCATTTTGTGCTTGTCCCACACCCAGACTTTTGATCTTCATTGATAAAAATGAATGGTAAAGAAACGTGTTTTTTTCTAATGTTTTAAAATATCTCTGAATAAAATTCAGTAAAATAAGTCAAACATATTGGGGTATTCAATGTCATACAACTGTTGTGATTTTTTTTAAACAAATGTAGTTTGTCCCACACTATTGCATAATTTCCACCACAACACTGTATGTCCCTTTAACAGTTTGTATGAAAGATTGTTTGGGTATTTCTATGGGAGAAAACAGTGACATCAGAGCACATGTATATAGCGCCAAATCACAACAAACAGTTGCCCCAAGGCGCTTTATTGTAAGGCAATGGTGTGGTATATATAAAACCCTGCTCTAAAACCAACATAAATCCTTAAATCCTGTATGGGGAAGTTTTGTCCATTGCACGTAGTGTACTAGGGCTCCAGGCATGAATTAAGTGAAATTCTATAACCAAACTGATGGCTGAGACATTAAATCCATGTAGAAAACTCATTGTATTTATTTAATCTGTCACTGCTGCACACATGGATGAAAAAGGTTCATACACTCTGCTCAAAATGGTCTGAATCATAAAAAAGCCATTTTGGGGAAAAATAGATAGAACCAGCTTGGGCGTTGCATTGGATACGCAACATCACTCCATAAATGCATACCCATTGCGATGCTGTAAAATATGATGACACTACACAGTTATGGCATGACATAATTTATATAGCACAAACATTTAGCACTATTACCACCTACCGTAAAATTAATCATGTTTGAGATGTAGCATCTGGAGTAGTGTGATGTCCAATAAAATCAATGTCACATTCACAGAAGTCCCACAGTTCTCACCAGAAATTTGGAGTGTGATGGTGCTGTACCTCTGGGGAGGGCGCGTTAATGTGTAGATCATATTCAATTTCCAGCAGAAGGTATGGAACGTAATTCTGGTGTGGAATGATTTTCAGATGCTTGTGTAAATTTGTCCACAGAATAAGATTTTTTGCATTTGACACCCTGTGTAATACTGCCTTGACAATATATTGTTGATATCATGTTCTAAAAATGAAACAAAAGACTTGCAAAAGAAGTGACAAAACACTCTGATAGGAGGCATGTTGTCGAATCATTATCTGTTGAAGATGTCGGTAAACTGACGTGAAGCTCAATTTAGAGAAAATACAGAAAGTTTTTCATGAAGGTCCAGTGAAATAATAAAACACCTGAAATGACAAAAAAAGAAAAAATAAATCTCTTCAGGGGCTAGAAAGCATGCTCAGTTTATATTCTCATGACTGATTTGGATGTAACATTGCATTAACCCCAAAGGTCATGCCCATTAAGTCCTTTCTTTGGCAGCTGGTGGGTCTTGGATCATTGACTTGCCAAATAATGAAATTTGTCATGGTTATTTTGAATACATTTCTCAAAAAAATGCTTCCTTCAACTTCTAAATTAATTCTACTGTTTCCTGGTCAATAATCATGAATTTGCATGCTTTGAATATTCAAGTCAAGTCAAGCCTAGGGACACACTCCAGTGCAGTGTGCTACCACAACCACCACACCATGGAACTGACCGGAGTCTCGAAAAAAAAAAATCACCCATGCAGACATCAAATCCATCCCACCACAGGAAAGTAGTCATTTATGTGCCTCCGCCAAATGAAACGTGGTTCAACTTGAGACTCCGACGAGGGCAGTCGCATCTCCACTCCCTTATCTCTGCTTTAACCTTCAAGTCCCTACTTCACCAGACTGTAAATTCCTCAAATTATATTGGATACTGGTTATATTGGACTACTATAGGATTAACCATGGAATTGATCAGCTGGTCTCTGAACGCTATTGACACCATTTTTTCTACAAGAAGGTCAGGAGTGGGGGATCCTACCTGCCCAGATGAATGTATCCTGCAGGCTATGTGCTCGACTCCTGGGGTCTTGAATGGTGTAACGGTCTGGCACTACAGTTCCATGTCATGTCTCCTACAGAGTTAGGAGGTGATAATTTATTACAGCATGAGATCCATCCAGCTCTAAGCTTTACGTATGCAATGACGCATTACTGCGCATGACAGAGAGACACCTGCCTGTGTTATATGTAGTTATGATGGAGACAATAGTTCACATTATTTCCGCCACCCATGGGAAGGAAAGGACAAATATTTGTACTGTAAGGTCTACTGTGGATATCACAGCCTGGTCATATTTGCAGCAGCGTGCGCGCAGTAGCATACAGAACTTTTGGTTTGATCTGCTCTTTGGCTCAAACCACACACATTGAACACAAGCTCGGGGTGATCAGGACCGTCAACACAGAGCCCTACAGGTGCCCACAACTGCAGAGGGAAGGGCTAAAGAACAACAACGTGTCCGGAAAGCCCTCACAGTATGTGGGTACCCACGATGGTCCCTGGACAAAGTGCAGAAATCCCAGAGAATAAAGAGACAGATAGACAGGAGACAAGAAGAAGAAGAGTGTCTCTCCCTTATTTAGCAGGAGTAGGGGAAAAATCTACAGAGGATCTTCAGACAGCACAAAATCCCAGTTTACTTTAAACCAATTAACACCTTGAGACAGAAATTACTTCACCCTAAGGACATGATCCTTAGGGTGAACTGTTTAGTTGTGACATGTGACATGGGTGAACTGTGACATGTTTAGCCACATGTTCTCCTTGAATTGCTGGCTGTCTGAGTGGTGTCAAAAAATTAGGTGGGCTTCATAGATAATTGGCAAAGCTTCTGGGGAAAACCTGGTCTTGTTAGGAGAGACGGCATCCATCCCACTTTGGATGGAGCAGCTCTCATTTCTAGAAATCTGGCCAATTTTCTTAAATCCTCCAAACCGTGACTATCCAGGGTTGGGACCAGGAAGCAGAGTTGTAGTCTTACACACCTCTCTGCAGCTTCTCTCCCCCTGCCATCCCCTCATTACCCCATCCCCGTAGAGATGGTGCCTGCTCCCAGACCACCAATAACCAGCAAAAATCTATTTAAGCATAAAAATTCAAAAAGAAAAAAAAATATAGCACCTTCAACTCCACCACACTAAAACAGTTAAATGTGGTCTATTAAACATTAGGTCTCTCTCTTCTAAGTTCCTGTTAGTAAATGATATAATAATTGATCAACATATTGATTTATTCTGTCTTACAGAAACCTGGTTACAGCAGGATGAATATGTTAGTTTAAATGAGTCAACACCCCCGAGTCACACTAACTGCCAGAATGCTCATAGCACGGGCCGAGGTGGAGGATTAGCAGCAATCTTCCATTCCAGCTTATTAATTAATCAAAAACCCAGACAGAGCTTTAATTCATTTGAAAGCTTGACTCTTAGTCTTGTCCATCCAAATTGGAAGTCCCAAAAACCAGTTTTATTTGTTATTATCTATCGTCCACCTGGTCGTTACTGTGAATTTTCAGACCTTTTGTCTGACTTAGTGCTTAGCTCAGATAAGATAATTATAGTGGGCGATTTTAACATCCACACAGATGCTGAGAATGACAGCCTCAACACTGCATTTAATCTATTAGACTCAATTGGCTTTGGTCAAAATGTAAATGAGTCCACCCACCACTTTAATCATATCTTAGATCGTGTTCTGACTTATGGTATGGAAATTGAAGACTTAACAGTATTCCCTGAAAACTCCCTTCTGTCTGATCATTTCTTAATAACATTTACATTTACTCTGATGGACTACCCAGCAGTGGAGAATAAGTTTCATTACACTAGAAGTCTTTCAGAAAGCGCTGTAACTAGGTTTAAGGATATGATTCCTTCTTTATGTTCTCTAATGCCATATACCAACACAGTACAGAGTAGCTACCTAAACTCTGTAAGTGAGATCGAGTATCTCGTCAATAGTTTTACATCCTCATTGAAGACAACTTTGGATGCTGTAGCTCCTCTGAAAAAGAGAGCTCTAAATCAGAAGTGCCTGACTCCGTGGTATAACTCACAAACTCGCAGCTTAAAGCAGATAACCCGTACTTTGGAGAGGAAGTGGCATCTCACTAATTTAGAAGATCTTCACTTAGCCTGGAAAAAGAGTCTGTTGCTCTATAAAAAGCCCTCCGTAAAGCTAGGACATCTTACTACTCATCACTAATTGAAGAAAATAAGAACAACCCCAGGTTTCTTTTCAGCACTGTAGCCAGGCTGACAAAGAGTCAGAGCTCTATTGAGCCGACTATTCATTTAACTTCAACTAGTAATGACTTCATGACTTTCTTTGCTAATAAAATTTTAACTATTAGAGAAAAAATTACTCATAACCATCCCAAAGATGTATCGTTATCTTTGGCTGCTTTCAGTTGGTTAGACTCTTTCTCTCAGATTGTTCTGTCTGAGTTATTTTCATTAGTTACTTCATCCAAACCATCAACATGTCTATTAGACCCCATTCCTACCAGGCTGCTCAAGGAAGCCCTACCATTATTTAATGCTTCGATCTTAAATATGATCAATCTATCTTTATTAGTTGGCTATGTACCACAGTCTTTTAAGGTGGCAGTAATTAAACCATTACTTAAAAAGCCATCACTTGACCCAGCTATCTTAGCTAATTATAGGCCAATCTCCAACCTTCCTTTTCTCAAAAATTCTTGAAAGGGTAGTTGTAAAACAGCTAACTGATCATCTGCAGAGGAATGGTCTATTTGAAGAGTTTCAGTCAGGTTATAGAATTCATCATAGTACAGAAACAGCATTAGTGAAGGTTACAAATGATCTTGTTATGGCCTCAGACAGTGGACTCATCTCTGTGCTTGTTCTGTTAGACCTCAGTGCTGCTTTTGATACTGTTGACCATAAAATTTTATTACAGAGATTAGAGCATGCCATAGGTATTAAAGGCACTGCGCTGCGGTGGTTTGAATCATATTTATCTAATAGATTACAATTTGTTCATGTAAATGGGGAATCTTCTTCACAGACTAAGGTTAATTATGGAGTTCCACAAGGTTCTGTGCTAGGACCAATTTTATTCACTTTATACATGCTTCCCTTAGGCAAGGGAAGCATGTATTATTAGACGGCATTGCTTAAATTTTCATTGTTACGCAGATGATACCCAGCTTTATCTATCCATGAAGCCAGAGGACACACACCAATTAGCTAAACTGCAGGATTGTCTTACAGACATAAAGACATGGATGACCTCTAATTTCTGCTTTTAAACTCAGATAAAACTGAAGTTATTGTACTTGGCCCCACAAATCTTAGAAACATGGTGTCTAACCAGATCCTTACTCTGGATGGCATTACCCTGACCTCTAGTAATACTGTGAGAAATCTTGGAGTCATTTTTGATCAGGATATGTCATTCAAAGCGCATATTAAACAAATATGTAGGACTGCTTTTTTGCATTTACGCAATATCTCTAAAATTAGAAAGGTCTTGTCTCAGAGTGATGCTGAAAAACTAATTCATGCATTTATTTCCTCTAGGCTGGACTATTGTAATTAATTATTATCAGGTTGTCCTAAAAGTTCCCTGAAAAGCCTTCAGTTAATTCAAAATGCTGCAGCTAGAGTACTAACGGGGACTAGAAGGAGAGAGCATATCTCACCCATATTGGCCTCTCTTCATTGGCTTCCTGTTAATTCTAGAATAGAATTTAAAATTTTCTTCTTACTTATAAGGTTTTGAATAATCAGGTCCCATCTTATCTTAGGGACCTCATAGTACCATATCACCCCAATAGAGCGCTTCGCTCTCAGACTGCAGGCTTACTTGTAGTTCCTAGTGTTTGTAAGAGTAGAATGGGAGGCAGAGCCTTCAGTTTTCAGGCACCTCTCCTGTGGAACCAGCTCCCAATTCAGATCAGGGAGACAGACACCCTCTACTTTTAAGATTAGGCTTAAAACTTTCCTTTTTGCTAAAGCTTATAGTTAGGGCTGGATCAGGTGACCCTGAACCATCCCTTAGTTATGCTGCTATAGACTTAGACTGCTGGGGGGTTCCCATGATGCACTGAGTGTTTCTCTCTTTTTCTTGTTCTGTATGCACCACTCTGCATTTAATCATTAGTGATTGATCTCTGCTCCCCTCCACAGCATGTCTTTTTCCTGGTTCTCTCCCCAGCCCCAACCAGTCCCAGCAGAAGACTGCCCCTCCCTGAGCCTGGTTCTGCTGGAGGTTTCTTCCTGTTAAAAGGGAGTTTTTCCTTCCCACTGTCACCAAGTGCTTGCTCACAGGGGGTTGTTTTGACTGTTGGGGTTTTTACGTAATTATTGTATGGCCTTGCCTTACAATATAAAGCGCCTTGGGGCAACTGTTTGTTGTGATTTGGCACTATATAAATAAAATTGATTGATTGATTGATTGATTGATGATCCCTAGTTACAAACAGAGCAATGTAGTGTATTCTATCAGATGTCAGGAAAACTGTAACGAACACTACATAGGTGAGACTAAGCAACCTTTACACAAAAGACTATACCAGCACCGCAGAGAGGGCGCCAGTGGACCTCAGTCTGCAGTTCATCTCCACCTTAAAGACACTAACCAAACGTTTGAGGACAAGGAATTTAAAATATTAGCCAGAGAGAAGAAATGGTTTGAGAGAGGGGTCAAGGAGGCATTCTTTGTGAAACGTTAGAAACCCAGCCTTAACCGGGGAGGGGGTCTGAGACACGCTTTATCCCCTGTTTACAATGGGGTACTCAGGTCAAAGGAGTTCCATTCTTTTGTTCATGGTAATGCATCAATTCATGTCATCAGGAGAGTCATCAAGAGAGCAATCAAGAAGGCATCCATCCCATCATTAGGAGAGTGCTAACTAGAGCACAATAGTTTGCTAATTAGAGGTATTGTTTAGTCACTAGCCTATAGCAGTCTGCCTCAGTAGGAGGGGTCTGGTTAGGTTTAAAACTCCAGCTTTTGTTGGCTTCTGTTTTATTCTTCTCTACAAGAGTCAGACAGAAGTCAGGACTTCCAGAGCAAGAATTTTAGCTGAGGAAGCTTCTGCGATTTGAAGCGAAACGTCCTCGCGTCAAGCACCCAGTCCAGTCGAAGATTCAAGCTTCTCTACTATGGAAACCACCTGGACAACTGAGAGCCTATATAGAAACATTGCGACCAACTGTGGGCATGAGGCCCTGGCACTGATACGTAAGCTGGAAAAGACTGCTAAAAAGATAGCTAACTTAGAAACCACTTAAGATTTAACCTGAGATGCAAACAAAACAATGTTATTCCCAAATGCATGAAGCAAAAGGCACTAGAAGCAGGTCACACAGCAGAAAAGATCCAGCACAGGTTACCTTAGGAGGATTTTGGGTCTTAGAATTAGAAGACTTCATTTTAAAATATTAGACCTCCAAAATAATCTGGATAGTCTGCACAAAATGTTAGAAACTTTAGTGGGGGAAGAGGCCCATAATAAGATCACAAAGTTCATAGTTAAAATTCAAATGGCTAAGCATTTAAAAAGTAAAGAGCGGCAAATCAGGAAGTTTCACAGCCTTTTAATGCAGAAAAGGCGTAATTTCAGTGGGAGTATTTTTAAAGATACACCCAGACAAATTAGTGACAACAGGTAAAATTGGGTAAAGAATCTGTCCAACAGGGTTCTTACACAGACAGAAAAGGATGAGCTCGCTAAAGGACTAAATTTCTCAGTGACCCCTAAACAATACCGACAGTAGATTACATCACTGCAGTAGAGTCAGCCATTAAACATAACAGTTTGTCAGAGTCAGAAGCTGGGAACCTCCAACTAAGAGTCACAGCAGTGCTGAACATTGCTAAGCCTCCTCCGTCCAACATCACAGGAGAAGAACAGAAAGCTTTGTCAGCACTGCAAAAGGACCAAAGCATCCTTATCCTGCCAGAGAATAAAGGCAGATGCACGGTGGTCCTGACACATCGACTACGAGGCCAAGATCAACAACTTGCTCAGTGACTCCAATACATACGAACGTCTGAAGAGAGACCCCATGAGTGGCTATAAGAAGAAAATCATTAGCTACCTCCAAAACCTGGAGAAGAGGGACTCATCGATAGGCAGACATACTACAGACTGTACCCTGGGGACGCCACTCCGTACATCTATGGACTGCCCAAAGTCCACAAACAGGACGTGCCACTCAGGCCTATTGTATGTAGCACAGATTCCATCACGTACAATTTGGCCAAGCACCTCAAGTGGATTTTGGCTCCTCTAGTGGGTAACTCAGACCACCATGTGGAGAACACACAAGATTTTGTGAACAAGATCAAGGACCTACAGCTGGAGGCAGATGAAACTATGGTGTCATTTGATGTGACATCATTGTTCACCTGCATCCCCACCGCTGAGGCCATCTCAGCTGTGAGGCAGAGACTGCTGGAGGATGTGTCTCTACTTGAACGGACCAAACTCATACCAGACCACATCTGCCAACTCTTGGAGATCTGTCTCAACACCACGTATTTCCTGTTTAGGGGGAATTACTACAGGCAGATTCATGGTTGTGCGATGGGGTCTCCGGTATCCCCATTGTGGCCAATCTGTACATGGAGCGAGTGGAGAAGACAGCCTTGACGTCTTTCACGGGCATCTCTGGTTCAGATATGTTGATGACACATGGGTTAAAATCAAGCAACAGGAAGTTGAAGACTTTACAGAACACATCAACTCGGTGGACGCCAACATCAAGTTCACACGTGAGGATGCCAGAAACAACCATTTAGCCTTCTTGGACTGTGATGCTACGATTGGAGAGAACAGGCAGCTCCAGACAGGGATTTACAGAAAAACAACTCACACTGACCAATATCTGCTCTTTGGCTCAAACCATCCCCTTGAACACAAGCTCGGGGTGATCAGACGCTTCAACACAGAGCCCTACAGGTGCCCACAACTACAGAGGGAAGGGCTAAAGAACAACAACGTGTCTGGAAAGCCCTCACAGTATGTGGGTACCCACGATGGTCCCTGGACAAAGTGCAGAAATCCCAGAGAATAAAGAGACCATATACAGGAGACAAGAAGAACAGGAGTGTCTCTCCCTTATTTAGCAGGAGTAGGGGAAAAACTACAGAGGATCTTCAGACAGCACAAAATCCCAGTTTACTTTAAACCGATTAACACCTTGAGACAGAAATTAGTTCACCCTAAGGACATGATCCTAGTTACAAACAGAGCGATGTAGTGTATTCTATAAGATGTCAGGAAAACTGTAACAAACACTACATAGGTGAGACTAAGCAACCTTTACACAAAAGACTATACCAGCACCGCAGAGAGGGTGCCAGTGGACCTCAGTCTGCAGTTCATCTCCACCTTAAAGACACTAACCACACGTTTGAGGACAAGGAAGTTAAAATATAGCCAGAGAGAAGAAATGGTTTGAGAGAGGGTCAAGGAGGCATTCTTTGTGAAACGTTTGAAACCCAGCCTTAACCGGGGAGGGGTCTGAGACACGCTTTTTCCCCTGTTTACAATGGGGTACTCAGGTCAAAGGAGTTTCAGTCTTTTGTTCATGGTAATGAGTCATTCATGTCATCAAGAGTCATCAAGAGAGCAATCAAGAAAGGCATCCATCCCATCATTAGGAGAGTGCTAACTAGAGCACAATAGTTGCTAATTAGAGCTATTGTTAGTCACTAGCCTATAGCAGTCTGCCTCTCAGTAGGAGGGGTCTGGTTAGGTTTAAAACTCCAGCTTTTGTTGGCTTCTGTTCATTCATCTCTACAAGAGTCAGACAGAAGTCAGACTTCCAGAGCAAGAATTTTAGCTGAGGAAGCTTCTGCGATTTGAAGCGAAACGTCCTCGCGTCAAGCAACCCAGTCCAGTCGAAGATTCAAGCTTCTCTACTATGTCAACTTCTTAAGTGCTACTATGAGGTGATCCATTGATTCTGAAGAGATCACCCATTATCTGCAAAGTGAAGACTTTCCAATTCCTCAGTCAACTTCTTAAGTGCTACTCTGAGGATATCCATTGATTCTGCAGAGATCAGAGATCACACCAGCACTTGCAAAGTCAACGTCTGTTAACATTTCACTAACAAAGGAATCTACTCCACAGCCATTGGCAACACCCTGTACATAAAAGCATGAAAGCTTGCCAGATTCAAAACACATCCCTGACAGATACCAGCATTCTCTGGGAAGAGTCAGAGATTCTCTCCTCACTCCACACAGTACCTGTGCACGAGATGTCTATGAAGTCCACTAAATTCTTGGGGATGTCCCAAAGTGCACTGTGGTTAACAGAATGATATGGTTTGCAATAATCACCACAGGGTGCAAAAGAAGCAATGCCAATGTCTGTGTTCAACGAGTACACAATGAAATATAAGACTATCTCCTTGGTGCAAAACCCCAGTGGCCACAGTGTCAAACATGAAGCACAATAATGAAGGGCAAACCATTATGAGAGTCTGACTTGGTGATGTAGAGAAAAAAGTATTTTTATTTATTTATTTGTTTAAATGCTATGTCTGTTGTGGTGACAGCACTTTACAAAGTCCTTGGTCAGAGCTTGAGATATGCAACCTTTGCAGCTCTTGGTGGTGATGGAGAAACTTTAAGTACTGCTCAGCCAAAGCATGAGTTTTCATTAAAATAAACAAGTGAAAAGTGATTTAAACGCAGTCCAAAAAAAAAGACGCTCCTGCACAGTCCCGCCGGTGTGCGCATCACTGCATCAGGCTGCAGATCACCTGTGTTCCATAGTCATTAAATGCAGCAGTTTTGTGTGTTCACACAGCGCTCCATGACAAAAAAAGACACCACAATGAGGTGGCCACTTTAATTATGTACACCTGCAATTGCGTGGATAACTGCTCCCCACCTCCCCCCAAAAAACACATCCATAGACCAGCAAGAACTGAACCACGTGTTCCTGGACAGTCGCCTCTGCACTTCTTCTCACTGGCTTTAATTTGACACCGGTGATCCAACTTTTAACTTTGTGTTCTTCCATTATTGTCTGCAAAATCGCTGTTTTGCGAGTTCGGGTTCTTCGTAAATGTTCGTCTCGAGTGCGAGTCATTGCATCAGTGCACACAGAGTGCACTCTTCAGATCCATTATAACAAGATGTTAAATTTATTGTCAGATCCCGCTTTTTAGATACACGGCACACACTCACCCTCCGATGAGTGTGTTTGTGTAAAAACCAGCTCTCCGTCTCTGGGGTCCGACCTTCGTGTCTCCACGGGTATTACCCGGCAGGGCTGCACAAAGGCTGTTCAAGCTGGTGGCAAAGAGATTCGTCTAGCTGCTCACTGCCTCCATCCGGACGTCCACCCCGCTGAAGCTGATCTCGCACCCCGGTCGAATAGCCTTCTCAGGAACCAGGATACGAACCGGCCACGCCCGTTAATGGCAGCTCTCCTCTTATGGATCAGGGCTCTTGGAATGTTGCTAGATTTTAAATTTAGTGACTCATACAGCGAGTCCCCAGGATGTGTTATTTTCATTAAAAACCAGACTAACCTTTTAGAGCCTTTTGATGTTGTACACCCAATAAACTTTAACTTTTACACCTTAAGAAGCATCAATAATCCAATGTCCGAGCCTTAACACTTTGACTGCATGCTTGGAATTTTATTGCAGGTTTTGCAAGTGCCGATAACATAATCAAAATAGGTTATATGGTGATAATTTCACAACAGTAATTCAAGTATAATTAGAATAATGATTGGCAGAGATTTTTGTTTTTTAATTCAATAATTCTGACTGATCTTACTTTGACTGGGACTGGATTGACTTCTTAACAATTTTTTCTAGGAGTGAGGGAAGGAGGCTTTTGAGGTTAAGGTCCCCAGCTCGATGAACTTGATTTCCTCTTCATCAGCTATTAGTCGTTAGCTGACCACGGCCCTTGTGTGATATTGTAATCCTTCAGGAAGTTAATCCACATAAGAATTTATTCCATCTTCAATCAACCAAAAGTTGATCTAATCCATTCTGGTATGCTGTGATATTCCTTGAGAGAGAAATCGTTGAACATTCCCCACTCAGACTTAAGGCCAGTGGTTATCCTCCATTGTTCTGCTACTCCGTGACTGGACGGCCTGAGTGGGAGTTGAAATCTCTCTCAAATGATCTTTTATGGCTCCAATCCTCTCACTCCATGATTCGAATTGCTGCTCACAAGATGGTCAAGTCTTGTGATCTCCTCGTAGCAGGGGAGTAGTGGCAACAGCACCTCCCCTGGAAGAATAACCCAGTTTTCTGGTGTTTCAACAAGTTATATATGTTCTTGACTCCAGTCGTCCTCAGATGATCTTGGTTACCAAGACGCTGTTGACTCAAAACCTCCTCCCTTCTTCTGCTTTACTGGAAATCCCCGCAGCCCCTACCAGTAACTTATTGCTCAAGTTCCTCTTTTCTGTTAACACTTCAGCTTTTCCGAGAATTCATTCTTTTAAATCATTTCTTCAAAATCACATCATCATATTCAATCATTTCATTACAACTCTCTTTCACATAAAAACAATTCATATGATCATATACAAACATTCTCATTCCTTATTAATTTCATTTTTACCAACATCTTAATCATTTGATCAGTTGTTTAACATCAGCTTTTCTTGCCCTACTTGCGACATATTCTTCACTTCCTCTTTTTCTCTGACTCTGCACTCTTTATGAAAAACAACTCATATAATCATTCATTTCACTTATTTGTAAAATACATCTTCTAATCAACTCTTAATTTTAACACATTACTTCATTTGATCATACTTGTCATGTTAGAATCATTCTTAGACATATTCCCTCGTCTTCACCACCGAGTTCATTCCGTGGGCCTCCCCATTTATAATGGAAAAGTCCGGTATGACCTCACTTACTCCTGGAAGGTACCAAACACTGTGCAGTTTAATCCAACAGCATGTATATTAATTCCATGGCACGTATTATATTCCAAGATGAAAACAAGCTGAAAGCAAGCTTAAAGCCATCTTTCCTGACACTATCATGACCATACTTTTACAGCTGCTTATAAAGAAGGAATGAACATGCAACTGTTTTACCAAGCTTGATCCAACTTTAACTTTGTGATCAAACTGTTTGTATTAAAACATTACAAATAATTACCTTTTAGGCTGTTCCAAACATGTTCTCCACCTCAGCGCACGAGACAAGAGGAACAAGCTGCAAATGAAAGAGTCCTCTGTGATTCCAGAAGTGATTAGAGATATTTTCAACACCCAAACTGACAGAAAATGATTAATCTGCTACAAATATGGGTGGGATTGTAGTACGCAAAAGGGCTGAGCCAAAATAGCCTGTCTAAAATGGTCTGTCCTGTCCTTGTGGCCACAGATGCTCGGATAATGGGCTTTTAACATCTCGTCCTCACACACACATGCCTCTAAAATCTGCGTTTGTCCTCGTAGTACCTCGTACACAAACTGCCCCACCGTAAATTGTGCTAAATTGTGAACTTCTTGAAATTAGCGCCATGCTCAGAGCTGAGCCTCATTAGCTGAATAGTCTGCCTCTAAGAGCCTCTCTGAACCACTATTCTCCCATGATTGTTGAATAACTGGACTTGTACCAAAACAAAACAAAACCTACGTGGCTCATTATTCACCATTCATTATTCAATGGGACAAGGGATTTAATGATTGTGATGCTATTTTGCCAGTAACAGCAATTATTGTTTGCAATACAACACAAAGAAAAAATGCAGTAAACAATGGATTTTATAATTACAAATATAGTGTGAAAGTCTTAAAGCAGCATAGCTAAAGGAGATGAAACAATGACAAATTTACTTTGTATTAATGTCTACTTTTCATAAAATAAATGTATTTATATGATTATCTGTAAATTAATGTTTGTCTGTCTATATGTGGCCCTGCAATAGACTGGCATCCGTCCAGAGTATATCCTGCCTTTCTCCCTAACTGCTGGGAAAGACTCTGGCCCCCCAGTGAAGCTGATTAGCGTAAGTGGGGGTCTCTGAATTGGACCCGATTCTATGCTGGGAGTGTTTTCATTTTGGGGGCATTCTATGGCAGATGGAGTGACATTGCCTCTTGAAATCTTGTCAAACACATGACAAAGGAACTGCATGTACAAGGTTAGAAGTTCCATCTGGATATGATGTAACCTGAGAATGAGGAATGTTTTTTGTTGCACAGAAAGTTCATATCTCTGTATGCACCTAAAAAACAAATCAAAATATACAGACGTCAGTTTTATATGCATTACTGGTGGTTGTATCACTGACTCATCACAAGGAGTGCATATAGCCAAATTTCAGCAGCAAGGACTGCTAGTCTTTTCTTTTTTTTTTTGTACTTAAGTCCTTCACCTGGTGAATCAGGATCATTGTGGATAAATGATGAACAACATAAAACGAGAGCTCCACTTTGTGAGTAATTTATTTTAAGAGTACCTACAAGAAATAGGCCATGGGCCATCATGGTCCCGCATGCCCTCTCCCCCCACAAAATCTATAAATTTGGGATCATTAAAAAGCTAGGATGTCTAGATTACAAAAATAACTGGTAACAGTAAAATACTGGGCTTCAATATGACATATAGCACTTTTATTGACCTACCATAGCCAAAAGAAAATGTCAGATTATGACATCTGATATTTTTTTGTATTCTAGACTCCTAAGCTTCCTAACATACAATGATTGGGAAGTTGCAGAGGTGCATGTGGGACCATGCTTGCCCATTGTTGTTTGGATTAATATTAAATGAAATTGTCCTACCATGAACTTGAGAAATACATGTGGTATTATATTTTCCTGTCAAAACTGAAATTGATCATGTGCATGATCGTATGAAGACTGCAACTACCACGCGATCACTGTCCAATTCTAACCGACACACGAACATGCCCATAATCAAACGATTATTATAAATGGTACTGGATGTGTCCAACACTCCCGTCAAGTTGACAACCCCTCTCAAAGCAACTGCCCCAACACATCCAGGGTTTCTGACACAATGGGGACATTTTATTTCCCTCTTAATTACGGTCATATTGCTGATTTTGGTACTTGGACTCATCCCCTAAATAGCAAAATGATAGGGTTGCCAAGGAAAAAGTCTTTCAAGACTTAAATGAACTACACCTTTAATATTGTGCAAACTCTCATCTTGAATGTTGGTGAGTTCCCAAATCCTTTGAATCTGCTCCTCTGTATTTTTTGAGCAGAGATGAAAGGTGTAAATGGGTGCATACAGCAGATGTGCACATGTGCGCTGCAAGCTGCATGCATTCATCACTAAATTGAAAGAAGAAAGCTCAAAATAGTTTGCAGTTTGCTGCGCATACTAATCACCTTGTGCCTCCATGTTTGGGCTCTATGATTTCCAAGAAGCTGTTTAAAATTGTGAGCTTTACTGTTGGCAGAGAAAATTATTTTTTGGTGCTCTGCTCTAAAAGGTAAGAGTTCGGCTCTAAATGTAACCATTCTGTTGTAAATAGAAGACAATTAAGTCAGGGCTCTGACTTTAAATATGCTATCAACGCTCCCCTGTTTTTATTGCTAATTGAACGCAATGTATTTTTCTGTGATTGCAGCCATTTGTTGTATAGTGCGTCTCCCAATGCGTGTTGGCTCATCGCCTTCTTCTCATCTATGCTTCTTCTCAGGAAACAGACATTCAGCTCAGAAGGGCCTGTTGCCAGTGCAACAGCTGTGAGTGTATGATTAAAAACTTGATTTTCAATCTATCACCTGGGAGACTGATGTGACGGCCAACCCCACGACGCTCTGTATACAGCCAGATAGACTCTTACACGAGGCTCCACACTTGCCAAAATTAAACTTCACTGTGAAATGAAATCCTTGCGCCTACTATAAACTGTAGTGTTGCAGTGTGCCGCAAACCTCTGCGTGAGGTTTGTGTGAATGAGGTGTCATTATATTTGTCGCACTGAGGGTTGACGGTCTCACACACAATGAGAGAAACACACTTTGGCGACTGAGCGGAGGCAAGCCAATGCAGAGAAAGAACTGAACAAGGGTACATAGACGACTGAGAAGTACAGATCTGAAATACCACTGAGAAAGTTCTTAAATAAATAAACACTTGGCTGACTATTTGTGTATTCCCTGGGGTTAACTGAGCATACATAGGATTTCGATCCTATCAGTCAGTAAGTCAGCAACTGATTGAGTGGATCTCCAAAAATTTCCATATGTAACTCCTACAAAACTACTGAATATTCAGCTTTAAAATTTGGGGTTCTGATGTATAAAAGCCCTGTCATCTGATGCTTGAAAATGAAAACACAAAATGCCACATATTGCAATTCCATGGGATGCCTACTTGACGCGCTCTCTGAAAATGAGAGAGACTCAAGTGGGCATCCATGGAATTGCAAGTGGGCAATTCCATGGAATGCCCAACAGGGACGCCCACTTGAGGCAACAGGGATGCCTCAAGTGGGCGTCCCTGTTGACCCCCATGTCAAAATCGCTATTTTTTTCAGAATAAATAAACATGTTCACAGGATTGTTTAAGGAAAAAAAAAAAGAACATTTTGGTCTCTATACATCATTTGTGACCAACTGTGCATGAATTATTAATTGTTTTTTCCATAACTCGACAGTTTAAGCCATTTGAAAGTATAGATGCATAAAATACTGTGAAGGTGAAACAACTAACGGCCCCAGTAGCAGCAGCTCCTAGTTGCTATGGACTTCATTAATTTTGTCCTTTCTGAGCATTTTTTTAAACAAATATCTGAAATAATGACTTGCTCTGCAGATAAAAGTACTAACAGACCAGTATTTTCTTTGGGTATGTTTGCAAAAGGATGGTACATATTAGCAGGAAGCTTGATGACATTAGCTTTACTGATGGTGCAATGGTTATAAAGCTAATGTGGTCATAGTTTTTAATACTTGTACTCAAAGCAGCCATTATGAAAATAACCACACTGCTCAGAAAAAACACAAGTAAATGAAAGTTAGCCTGTTAGCTTATCGCTTTGGCTGTTTTGGAAAACTGTGAGATGCAGATGTATGTGGGCTTAAGTCATTCTGCCTACTTCATGCTTATTCTCCACCTCATTTCCCAATTTTGGGTTGGCCAGGAGTTAGGTGGGGTCCGGCACTGCCAAAATAGTGACATTTGGAACTGCCCCCTTTCAGCTTCACAAACTCTTAGAAACCCTACGGGTGACTTCAGAAAGGATTTGTCCAGTGCATATACCACTTATTCTTCGATTAGACACTTGATGCTAAACATCTGACCCCAAGAAAAGCAATTCCTTGTCACTTGATTTTCATATTAACAGATATTACTTTTTCTGCTTTAATTTTCAGATCTCCTTTACATGACGGCCATTGTGTAGTCCCTTTGCATCTCTTTCACCTCTCCAGTCTGTCGTTACAGAATGATATTTCTCACATTTCTCTGCTCCATTCCACCTCCCCTTTATTCCTTTTGTCCTCCCAGCTCAATATCCTATCTCTCCTTGCATCCTTCCAAGTGCTGCCATCTTATCATCTTTAGCCTTTATGTAAGACTCTTGGCATGCTGGGATGTGACGACCGTCGCTGGACAGCATTAAGAGGTCTCTAAGCAGATGTTTGAAATACAGAACACATCTGTACACCTGTGCAATATTATTAGAGGCACATCCCTTTGCAGAGATAAATACTGCAAAATGCAATGAAAATGCTTTTTTAGTCAGACACCTGATGTTGAGAATATTTGCTGTGGCAACAAACAGAGTTGGTGTCTAAGCCTCCAGTCTCGTCACTCCCTCTGGTATTACTCATAAAATTGTGGAGTGATGGTAGACCTACAAATAACCCCACCCGCCCCAGTTCAGAGCCCACAGGTGGAAGCAGGGGGGAGGGCAGCTGACAGCCGGCAGTGATGTTTGCAGTAGTGGTGGTGCTCATAGACAGATGGGAGACCTGCAAAAATTGGATCTTAAATAGCCCTCCAAATTTTCAGGAAGTGTCTGGGTAGATGATGAGGCGAGTGAGCTGACATACTAGTGAACGCTACCTCACCGTTGTTTGCCAGAACTAGCTCACGGGTTGTTCCATTTGTCAAATTACAAATTAGAATGTCATTCGACTTTGTATGCCTAAAAAAGCTGTCAAATTCCATTTATAGGAAGATATTGGGATAATGGGCAACTTTTAGAAATTGTAGAGATCCCCCTCATGGATATTAGTTCATGATTACAACTGCATATTAGGACCATTGCTGGTGTGTGTGTGTGTGGTGTGTGTGTGTGTGTGTGTGTGTGTGTGTGTGTGTGTGTGTGTGTGTGTGTGTGTTGGTGTGTGTGTGTGTGTGTGTGTGGGTGTGTGTGTGTGTTGTGTGTGTTGTGTGTGTGTGTGTTGTGGTGGTGGGGGGGTAATATTCCAACAAATATAATGAAATTTTAGTCATATAATGGAGACCACTGATCATACTTTTTTTGTGTGTGTCAACGTTTAGGTCAGATTAGGTGTGGGAGCATGCACTGGTGTCACACATTGCCACATCCACCAAACTAAGGAACCACCCTGGCTGCTGGATGTCAACCACAGTGGCAGACATTTGACAGACTTTGAAGTTATAGTTATCCTAGAATTTTGATTAATGATTTTTTATTTTTTTTTTAACCAGGTCCTGAAAGTAACTAATCATGTAACACTTATCTTTGAAGCTATATTATAATTGTGACATGACACTGTCATAATTGTTACATGACATAGGTCATGAAACCTGCCATAAACATTATGTCAATGTCATAAACGCACAAGACAAAGTCATTAAGTCATTAAGTGTCATTTGGTTTTTGTCATGTCTAGTTGACATTTTTTGGGATGTGTTGATTATCACAATGTGACATTAAATAAAAGTGACATGAATAGAAGGCTGTCCTCTATCATGACAAACTTGACAATAAATTTGTTTGGGATGTCCTTATTATGACAATGTCACCTTACTAGAAAATGTCTGTCATGATCAAGTTGACATTAAATTGGTTTGGGATTATGCTTATTATGACAACTTGACATTGACACATAGCATCAATTTTTGTGTTTATGGCAAGTAGACATAATGATTATTAGGCAGCAGTTTAGAAAGCATCAGTAAATACATAATGAATTAGTAACAATAATTATTTAAGAATGACTCATACTTGATATGTAATTACGTAGTAAATCCTTTCAGCTTCTCCCTTGTCGGCACTCTGCGTCGCCACAGCAAATCTGAGGTGCATCTGCATGTTGATTTGGCACAAGTTTTGCGCAGGATGCCCAACTCCACATTACATGTAGAAATGTGGCATGGGTGGAGTTTGAACCGGGAACCTTCCGCACTGAAACAAAGTGCACTAACCACTTGGCATCACCCTGTCTACTTAATAAATAATAACTAACACATTTAATTAATGCTTTACTTCTAGTAGTTTCATGCATACGTAATTTACTCATTGTTTTCATATTTAATAAACTATGAACAAACTATTTCTATAAGTGCACATATGTGTGCACTATTATGTCATAAGTTAGACTTTGTTTATGGCAAGTTGACAATGACTTTAATAGTGAAATTGTCACCATTATGACAATGCCTTCAGGTATTACCCTTATTAAGATTAAAACAAAAAAACAAACCTGCAGATAAGGCTGGCCATGTTTATGCCAAATCGGATGATGCAAACAGCAGGCGACACTCACATTAGTGTCGGCCATTTGCAATTTCTTTATATGGCCTGCCAATGGTCAAGCGCACCAGGTCGATACAACAATGTCCGAAATAAATAGCAGCATGCTGCACTGCTGGATGTCAATAATTTACAGAAAACATCAACTAAATTAATAAAAACAGGTGCAACTTGATTTCTCAATAGGTGTTGTAGCAGCTTACTCTGCATTGTGTTTCTCTTGTTACTCCTCATCTTTTCTCCACTGAGGACATAAACTCACGATCTCCGGCATAGGAGGTGGACACTCTGACCAGTCGGCTAAAAGTCAGGCTCTGGCCTGAGTTGCCAGAGTATCCTTAGGCTGTCAGGGAAGTGAAGCCTATTGACTACTATATGCACAGCAGCTCCTGCTGGCCTCCATCACACATGATAATGGAAAAACTAGGAACCAATAATTAAATCAAATAAATATATAATTGAAAAATAAAACCGGAAATCCCTCCTGCTCTACCATAAATCTACCCTGCACCACCGGAAATCCACCTTCTCCACCGTAAATCCACCTGAAATGTACCTGCTCCACCGGAAATCCATCTGATCTACAATAAATGCACCTGCACCACTGGAAATCCACCTGTTCCACTAGAAATCCCACCTGCACCAACGAAGTCCAGCTGTAGCACCGGAAATCCACTTTCTCCAGCAGAAATCCACCTGCTTTACGAAATCCACCTGCTCCATATGTAATGCACCTGCTTTGTTGGAGGGCCTTCCTGCTTTGCCAGATAGACAGTCGTTTCTTCAGCTCTGTCAGTCGGCACAAACTAAATAACTTATTATTGTAGGTTCTGGAGTAAAAGGAATTTATTTTTGGCTATAATTTAGGTGGCACCTATGGTGGTTTAATGACAACCTTAAGTCACATATGCAGCTCATCCTATTCAGGCTGGACAGAAGCACAGACTAAGAACCAAATGAACAAGCAAAGCTGGGCAAAAGTACAAAGTAATACATTCCATTTACTTCTTTTTCCACTCAATGGCAGAAGATCAAACAAGAAAATGTATCAATACTAAACATTGTGACATACTAAACAGTGTGACATAATGACAGATGATGAGGGCGTTGCAGCCATGTGGATTTGGCAGCACAAAATGACAAAATTGCTGCTCACCAGTGTGAATGCAGCAATAATAATTTAGGTTTTGTGTCTTCATTTCTTTAAAAATCCCAGACTGATGCCTTTCAGTGTTGCCTTGGAAAACTCACAAAGCTGGTCATCTTTCTTGTTGCTTTTTTAGAAACATCATTATCTGTGCTGTTTTTATTATGTGGACCCGTACCAGTGTTTTGGCAGGATAATGGGATATATATATATTTATTTATTTTTTATTTTTTTTGTGAGCATGAGAAGAGTAAAGGTGTGCATTTACGTAGTGTTAGGGTTTGAGAGGATATATTGCACCTTCATTCCCTCTGAGAGTCGGATTGAAGTGGAATATCAGATTAGTTAATTTGGTAAAGTACCCGAGGAGCTGAACCAAACAACATATCCATCCAGTGCATGGTATTTATTCAACCAGTACCACAAAAAAAAAAAATAAATAAAAAAATCACTGCCTTGCCTATGCATCCTATGCATCCGAATAGGATTAATAAATGGAAGTTTTGACTATGCTGAATGCTTGGTCTTCAAAGTAAAGGTCAAAAAAGGTTGATGTCCATTGGATTCTGTGACATGAGACATATGTTACCCCGTAAAATGATAACTAAGCATGACAGTGCAAACTATTCCTTTTTAAAATGCTATTAAACTCAACCAACAATTTGCATAATATTTATCAAATTGGATTGGAGCGACTTTAACTTTTGATCCCTGTACAAACTGCAACTGACCTTTGTCCCCATGTTTGCTGTTTTTACCTCATAATATTCACTCATAGATAGTCCAAACTATACCTTTTTTGGAATCTTTATGATCAGACAAATAATGTGGTATAGTTTTCAACACGACTGGAGCATTTGTTTTGTTTTTTTTTTACTCCTGTGTAATTCTTTATTGACCCCTGTAGCTCATTAGAGGTCAGTTCCAGGATGTCTCTAAATCTGAAAATAAGCATTAGTTCATTTAGAATGTGTGTGCCGGATTTCATGCTTTTATCACAAATTGAACGATTGTTATAGAAATTTTTGCCTAAGCTGCACCACCAGCTAAAACAATTTGAATGTAGAAGATTTGAAGTTATGATTTTAATCAAATTTTCCTAGGAGGACAGTGGTTTGATCAAAGAAGGGTTGATTCAGTTTGTCTTTGGGTTTCTGTAACATTCTTGTGTTTTGGTCATGTCTGGGAGCAAACCTTGTACCATGCGTCACAATGCCAACCAAGAGACGGAACCACACTGGAATCTGGTAGCCAACAACCCACGGAGGCAACAGGTTCATTCCCACCTCTCAAAAATAGCCATCTATCTGTCACAGCCACTTGAAATGTGGGCATCCCCTTGGTCTGTTTTCCAATTACTGGGGTCCTTAGTAAAGCCAGACTGACATATTGGTTGTCCAATAATGTTGGACAATATGAGCTTTTCACAAAAATGTTGGTATTGCCCTTATTTTTGGAGATATGAAATCATTTATTTTACCAAATAATCCATGCAGAAAACATTGGCTGTTGGAAATTGTGTCATTGCGTAGTTTTTCCAGCAATGGAGATGCCAGTGGCATTGTTTACAATACTGTCAAGAATGGCTAGGGCACCATCACCCTTTGGTCAAATGCACGAGAAGAGACGGGGAAAAAAGCTACAATTCATTTTCAGTCAGATTGCGCATTGTACACCAACAAGAGACAAATGGTCACAATGTTGCCAACTAGGTGGGGGCCAAATAGATAAGTAGTCTACTTTGTGCATGTGCTGAGTAAAGTGACAAGGCAACTGCCAGTCTGAATGAAGGCAGTCTGACATACATTGCTTGTTTGAACAAAATAATCCAAGATAGTTTTATGTGCTTCCAGACAGCTGTATTTCAATATAAATCAAAATGTTTAGAATTTTTGACAAATTTGGTATAAGTTAGTGAAAAAAAGAAACAAACAACAACAAAAACATATAGGTAAATATATTGATATCATAAATGTTTTACCTCCCTAACATCAGTATTGTGTCAGGCCCCCAAAAATCCATATTGTTAGGTTGTAGACCATGACATTGCAGCACATGTACACTAGATAGATCACACCCAAGGGGCCATAGTTACACCCAAATCTCCCTGTGTTAGCATTCATTTGAAGCAGAGCCATTTCAGATGTGCCCAAGAATCCTCCAAAAAGGCTTGATACCAGAGACATGTAGTCATGACCTTAGGTCACTGGTCAGCCACACCTTACAATCATACAGTAAGACCCTAAACACTTGGACCTTCATCCTGATACAAATTTTTCCATTGCAAAGCACCTCTATCCAGCAACCTTGTGACTCAGACGCTCCTCAAAGGTGTCTCTTGTTCTCCAAGGCTGAGGTGCCAGAGATAGAAATGCCACAGCAATTTGATCTTCTCAAGTTTGGCTTTTCCATCATGCCTCATTTAAAACAATAAAACATCCTGTTTACCCTCTGCTGCATACTGCCAATATGTGAATTTACCACGAGGCACAGGTAATCACATCCAGAGTGAGATATTAAAATGGGCATCTTATTCACTAGTGACAGGGTTGTTGCTCGGATTGGCACTCCGCCCATTGGAAAAGCATTTACCCATTTCACAGTGGTATGACAATGCAGCTTGACCTGACATGGACAGTTACAAGTATTAACACTTTAACCAAGCATATTATCTGTCAGGGCAGTGATAATGGACTTTAAATGAAATGCTGCTTCAAATAGTCACTGAAATGCAAAGTAAGTTGCTGTAACAGATTACAGCCACACAGAAAAAGTAACTTCGACCTAAAATGGAATTAATCTGTATCAAGGGTATAATGAAGAACCTTTCAATCCACAAATCACATTATACACAAAGCCAGCCAACAACCCACTCATACATAGTGGTGCATAAGGCAGCAACACTGAACTGTGGTGCATAACATCCAGCACTGTCTACCCACAGAACAACTGAACTACTAACAAAGAGGGGAAATGTAAAAAATGCATATCCGTGATATTTCATATTATATACAAAATAGAAGTAAACTATGATGCCCATCGCCAACATACTTTATTGGCATGTCAACACAAAATCAGCCCAAACAAAAGTGAATATATGAACTATATTTTATTCCACAATAACATTAATAATTATTATTTATTTGTAAGTGTACTGGCCTGTCCATAAAAAGAACACAATTTTCATATTGATTGTCATTAAAGCTGAAATTCATTATGTTGATATTCATTATATTCATTACTATTTTCATGCTTTTATGATGCCTTAAATGTGCATAGACATTTGAAAAAACCTTTATTGACCATCCAAGTTTGGTAGAAATCAGCAAAAGGACGTGGGAGGAGCAGACCAGCAAACAGGTCGACATGACCTTGGCTCCAAGAACTGACTGTCTTTGGTAAATTTGACCTTGCTTCGCAGTTCTGACACCCATCTCCATGTGTGTGTGCAAGGTTTGGTGCAAATCAGAGTAAAATCTTAAATTTTGATCATTCACCCCAAGGATTGATTTTTGGTAAATTTGATCACCTCTGGTCGGTTCCAGACACCACCTACACATGTGTGCCAAGATATGTGGACAATCATAATTTTGGAGGAACAAACAAACATAATTTCAGTGTTCCCTGCATCACAATGGCATTGTGTCCAGGGTTAACCCCACCTCACGCCCTGTGACTGCTACCATAGGCTCCAGCCCATGACCCTTGATTGGAGTAAGCGGTTATAGAAATTGGATCAATGGATAATTTTGTGTTTGAACCTTAATGACCTTGACCAGTACAAAAACTAACACCCCTATTCCAGAGGACACTGTTCTATTATGATCCAGAAAAAAAAGTGCAAAAATGGGATTAGAGTGCTTACTCCGGCATGCCTCCTATCAGGCTGGAAACTGGCTGTCTTACAAAGTACATATCTGGCAAGCCGCTCCAAAATGAATATAAAGCTGCGCCCAGCTGCGTCCTCAGCCAGAACCACAACAAACACTACGCTTGCTTCAAATTTTTACCCCAATGGAGCACAAACAAGTATCAATCAGTACTCACTAGGACTACCCCATTTAAAGATGTTTGAACATGACTGAAGCTGGTAAGTCTATGATTTCACAGAAATGGCCACTTGATGGAAATTTGGCAAATCAGGATTATTTTTTTCAACAGATCAAAAAATTTCACCCCGATTTCCAAACTGGTGCCAATGATAAATGGATTGCATTTATATAGCACTTTTTCATCTGCATCAGACACTCAAAGCACTTTATACACTAATGCCTCACATTCACCCCGATGTGAGGGTGCTGCCATACAAGGTACTCACTACACACCGGAAGCAACTAGGGGATTAATGACCTTGTCCAAGGGCCCTTAGTGATTCTCCAGACAGGCTGGCCTTTGAACCAAGGATCCTCTCGTCTCAAGCCCAATGCTTTAACCACTAGACCATCTGGCCTTTGAACCAAGGATCCTCTGGTCTCAAGCCCAATGCTTTAACCACTAGACTATCACCTCCCCTAATGATGGCCGTAATTACTGTGTATATCAAGTTTGTTCAAGACTGACAAAGGATAGATCAAGGAGTTACTGCAATGCTTCAAAAAGCATTATACAGCCAAAAAGCAATAGCCAACTTGCTATTCAAGATTACACTGGAGAGAACGGCACTCTGTGTAATAGGGGTATAACCTTTCAGGCCAGTCCCAATGTTGACCTTTACCCATATAACACGTTTATTGGAATTGAACAAAGGACCTGGAAGGAGTTCTGGCAATCCCTCGGTGGCAAGGAAAATCATCTCCTGATCAACCCCACAGCAGGATATCTACATCCGTGGTTGATCTAGAGACACCTGTGTGTGTGTGGGTTTGTTTAACTTGAGAATATTGTTGCACACTGATAAACACACGGTCCTTGACAGAACCTTAGCCTGCTCAGACGGCTGGGAAATCCTAGACAATCAGGGCCTGAGGACCTGCTGCAGTTGTCATCCACATTCACAACTGTTGGGTTAGAACCAGTCACCTCCTCTGCCTGCCTGGTCTGGCATTGAGGACTTCTTGCTTCACCAGAGCCCTGGTAGCTGTCTCATGATCAAGGTTCCTGTTGGACCATCGTGGTTACTGTAGTGGGCACACACAGCCCAGACTATATTTAACCACAACAGGCAATCAATCCATTTCTTGATCTGTTATGCAGGTGTCACGATGTGGAAACGGAGTTGGATTTTAACACATTGCTCAAGTTATGAGCAATGTCAGTGTGTATAGTTGATATAAAATTTTGATTGTTTGGTGTTTCAGCAGAGACATAAAACACATTATAGTGAAAGTATTGGACAGAACCACAGGCAGATAACAACAATACATATTACCAACAGTTTGTGTTGGAGACACATATGCTGCTGGAGTCATAAAAATGCCTCATTATTCCACAGGCAAAGATTTTTCACATGGATTTCTTTTTCCTATCTCTCTACAATATGCTTTTATCCTGTTCTAAAAGTTACAAAAAGCAATAGCTACAGGGATTTCTTAAAAAAATCCCTTGTATCAGCTGAATTTAATTATAAATGTGTAAAATATTATCTGGTCTCCATAAATAAGTACATGTTTAATGGATGTCATATGCATAATTTAGCTCCCACCTCCTCAGCCCTGCCCAAGCTCCACTGGGCTATAATGAGTACTGGTGCTGACCAGACCTCTTCAGAAATGAACAATAGGCTTGTGTGACCATGTTATCAACTCTACACAATGTGATTACTTTATGAGTTGCAGTGCAGCCTCAGTTAAGAGTCAACACACGGCATCTGGAAATCAACATGTCAGGTCTGGGAGCTACACTTCCTTGCTTCAACATCACCATAGGACTGCCTTGGGTGCATGATAGCAACTACCTAAGCAGACATCCAGTTCATCACTACATCACTAAAGTGACTGCTGTCCTCAACACGCAGGCACCTATGTGTTGGATCATGCATAGGCCAATAGACCACATGGTCAAAATGATGATGCTGGTGCACCTTCATTATGTAAGTAATACTCCTCATCTGAGCACCCCACATTGCCCACATCATGACATGAAGCACCAGGACTGAAATGATATCAGCACTGCCAGACACCTATGTCCAGTGACCTCATGTCTTTGGCCCAGTCTCAATGCTCTGCCTTCACCATCTGACTTCCACATACCAGCTTCCTTCAAATTGACTTTGTTGTTTAGACATTCTCTGGGTTCCAGAACAGCAGTAGATGGTGCATGCAGTTATAGCAATGTTAATGAGCTGCACTGACACATAGTCTGGTATCATATGATCAGTTTTTGGATCTGCCTGTGGTGTTGTTTTAACCTCAAAATAGTGCTTACCTGCAGGTGCAATTTTCTACCAATGAGAATGGCAATTGTCATTTACAACAGACAGTGAACCATCAGCAGAGTCTGTTGCAAAATGATTTTTTTTTTTTAATTCTTGTGAAACACATGGTTATGGTTTATACCTAATAAAGTCAAACACAGTTTTGCAGGCAAAAAATTCACAAAGATATGGTGCCACAAACAGAGGTAATCTATATATAAGTCTCAAATGTAAACATAACCAAATTCCCACCAAAATAATCCCCTGAGAAACAGAAAACCCAGTCCAAAAAGAAAACTTAATGTCACTTAATCAAGACCTGGGGAACTTCAGATACAGATACTTGGAGTATACTCATGAAGGAAATTCTTAGGAGTGAACAAAAACTAGAGTAGACAGAGAGAAGCATTAATGAACTGTCACTGACTGACAAACCATGAAGTGCTTAAATAACCCAGGTGAAATATACAACAGGTGAGTGGCAAATAAGGAGGCAGAACTGAAGACTCGTGGACAAAAGAGTGCAGGGAGATGTAAATAACTGAACAGACAAGACCTTGTGCAAGAATAAATAATAATAACAATAAGAATAATCATAATGATACACATAAAGAAGACAACAAAAGGTAAGTAAGAAATAAAAAATATCCAACAAAAAGACATCCATGAAGGTGACAAAAAAAACCCTACAAATCAGAAAAACTGATAATGACAAGACAAAGTGATTAAACCTGATGACCTTCAGAAACAGACTATAACAATGTATGTTTTTTCTTTATGCCCACGTGATGACAGCAAGCAGACACATGTGCGTCACAGTGGGCAGTTGTTAGTCCATGTCCGTCCAAACACAATATGTGTTGTCCAGCTGGGATGCCCAGAACCACAGATCTCCACAGCTGCTACTGTCGGTGGCCACACCCGTCAGTTAACGCACACACAAAAGGAAAACTTGTGGGCCACTTAGACAAATTTCACTGACAGCACAACACTAATTGTCTGCTGACTGTTTTTGTGATGATAGCACAAATGGCCACACATTTTCTAAGTGCTAAACGAGTGGAGTGAGATGTTCGTGCGTGTCACCTGGAATTTGGCCGACACTTGCCGGGAGAGGGATCAATGGGCTCGTACAGGGCAAACTCTGTCTTTCAGCCGCATAAGGCATTGGAGGCACGTACAATTTTACACGTTTTGCACACAATTCCTGCTTCATGCGCATATCGACCAAATTCGCACTATGTGTGATGGGGCCCTTAAGTTAAGTGCTTCCTTCAAGAATATGTCACTTTCATTTTTAAAGATTATGTTACTTCCAAATTCATCATCGCAGCAAAGATTTATATAAGACTTTATATTGTATGACCATCTGTAGTATAGTGAGTCAGTGATATGTTTTCAGCAAAATGTTTCATGTGTGTCTGTTTCCATGCTTTGTTGAAAACAATGTTACATTAGGAGATATATATGTGCTACTACTGAAATAAGTGTCCAATAAGTGTCGGTCATTGAGGACTTATATCAAAGTGTTGAAGAGATCAATTTGTTGATTTAGCTGCTATTAAAATGCATGTGTGGAGCACTTCTGTTACTATGACAACATGGCTTTTGTGACCGCCTTGTTTTCTGAGCTATTTTTCAATCCAGAGGAAAAGCAGGGTGCGGTAGTTTGTAGAGGTGCCTTGCTGTCGAGAGCCTATTACCTGACTGAATGAACACGCCCTCATCATGTCAGAAATGTCACAAAGAGCAGTGCCTGCTGGGTCGGCACAGCGACACATTGTGCAACAGCCATGAACCCACTCAAAAGTTTATCGGGATGAAGGACAAAGGGTATTAGCAGAGGTGTAATCCTGTAGAGGGCATATGGTTTATGTTGGAAAAAGACCATATTGATCACATTTACATCAGTATGTTCATGATGTTGTCCCATGGAGAGTATGGATACAGTGACAACTGGGAGGTTTACCCAATATTATCTAGCTGGAATTAGTTGAGGTAGTTACGTTTGATCGTAAGCACCACCAATTAAATAAACTGTAATTTAAGGTAAAAGGTAGAAGCTAGCCAACATTGGTATTCATCTGTAAACATTTGACATAATCAAATTTTGAATGGAAGAAAGAGTATTAAATAAACAGCATATCTACATATAGTTAGAAAATATACTTAATTACCGTATTTTCTCTGTTTTTAATGTGACATGACGTGTGCAGTGAGCAGTCATTTCCAGGTGAAAGGCGGCTCGCTGTGCTGTATTTGCCCTGGCTGGCCGGTACCCATTTGTACATATCAGCATGTCATGCAAGTGTGCCCCCCCCCCCCATATGCCGGGGGGAGCACGCAAAACACACACACCCACGTGTTGTGGGGGAGGAATGGGGGGAGCGCAACACATGCATGATACACACGCATGGCACATACTGTATGTCGAGGGGGGAGCCGCCATACTGGCATACCATGTGTGTTGCTTGGCAACTCCACAGTCATGAGGGCACTTAAATCTCACAGCCATCTGGAAAAGTCATTGCATGCTCACTATTTTTGCACTAACAGTTCGAATGGCCACACATTTTTTATGTGTCCAGCAAGAAGTGCAAGATGTTTGTGTGTCACCTGGAATTTGGCCGACACCTGCTGCAAGAGGGATCGAACGGGCTCTCGCAGGACACACTCCGTCTTTCGGCCACTGGTGTGCGCAAATAGCTGTAGTGACAGGTGTACAAGACGTTAGAGGCAACTCCGATTTTTCACGACTGGCATGTAATTCCTCTCTCGTGCGCTAGTCGGCTTCAATTGTATTATGTGTGAAGGGGACCTTAAGAATGCAAGTGCCCATATTAAAAATCAGAAAATCATCTGGGGCCACACCAAACCTTTAATGACAATTTTGATTTTGGTCCACTCCTCTTCAATGGCTGTGCGAAGTTGCTGGATATTGGCAGGAACTGGTACATGCTGTCGTATACGCCGGTCCAGAGCATCCCAAACATGCTCAGTGGGTGACATGTCCGGTGAGTATGCCGGCCATGCAAGAACTGGGACATTTTCAGCTTCCAAGAATTGTGTACAGATCCTTGCAACATGGGGCCGTGCGTTATCCTGCTGCAACATGAGGTGATGTTCTTGGATTTATGGCACAACAATGGGCCTCAGGATCTCGTCACGGTATCTCTGTGCATTCAGAATGCCATCAATAAAATGCACCTGTGTTCTTCATCCATAACAGATGCCTGCCCATACCATAACCCCACCGCCACCATGGGCCACTCGATCCACAACATTGACATCAGAAAACCGCTCACCCACACGACGCCACACACGCTGTCTGCCATCTGCCCTGAACAGTGTGAACCGGGATTCATCCGTGAAGAGAACACCTCTCCAACATGCCAAATGCCAGCGAATGTGAGCATTTGCCCACTCAAGTCGGTTACGATGACGAACTGGAGTCAGGTCGAGACCCCGATGAGGACGACGAGCATGCAGATGAGCTTCCCTGAGACAGTTTCTGACCGTTTGTGCAGAAATTCTTTGGTTATGCAAACCGATTGTTTCAGCAGCTGTCCGAGTGGCTCGTCTCAGACTATCTTGGAGGTGAACATGCTGGATGTGGAGGTCCTGGGCTGGTGTGGTTACACGTGGTCTGCGGTTGTGAGGCTGGTTGGATGTACTGCCAAATTCTCCGAAATGCCTTTGGAGACGGCTTATGGTAGAGAAATGAACATTCAATACACGAGCAACAGCTCTGGTTGACATTCCTGCTGTCAGCATGCCAATTGCACGCTCCCTCAAATCTTGCGACATCTGTGGCATTGTGCTGTGTGATAAAACTGCACCTTTCAGAGTGGCCTTTTATTGTGGGCAGTCTAAGGCACACCTGTGCACTAATCATGGTGTCTAATCAGCATCTTGATATGGCACACCTGTGAGGTGGGATGGATTATCTCAGCAAAGGAGAAGTGCTCACTATCACAGATTTAGACTGGTTTGTGAACAATATTTGAGGGAAATGGTGATATTGTGTATGTGGAAAAAGTTTTAGATCTTTGAGTTCATCTCATACAAAATGGGAGCAAACCCAAAAGTGTTGCGTTTATATTTTTGTTGAGTGTATATACACATACACACACACAAGGTTGGGTAGGATAACTTTGAAATGTAATCCAAAAGTAATCAGATTACAAGTAATCCAAATGTCTGTACATACATACATGTAATCCACATGTACGAGGTCTGTCCATAAAGTATAGGTCCTTTTTATTGTTTTCAAAAACTATATGGATTTCATTCATATGTTTGTATGTCAGACATGCTTGAACCCTCGTGCGCATGCGTGAGTTTTTCCACGCCTGTCGGTGACGTCATTCGCCTGTAGCACGCCTTGTGGGAGGTGTGGTCCAGCCCCCTCATTGGAATTCCTTTGTCTGAGAAGTTGCTGAGAGACTGGCGCTTTGTTTAATCAAAATATTTTCAAAACCTGTGAGACACATCGAAGTCGACATGGTTCAAAAAACTCAGGTGGTTTTCGGTGAAAATTTTAACGACTGATGAGAGATTTTGAAGTGATTCTGTCGCTTTAAGGACTTCCCACGGAGCGGGACATCACGCAGCGCTCCCAGGCGCCGTCGTCAGCCTGTTTCAAGCTGAAAACCTCCATATTTTAGCCTCTGTTCATGAGAGAACAGAGAAGTTTCAGAAGAAGTCAGTTTCAGCATTTTATCCAGATATTCCACTGTTAAAGGAGATTTTTTTTAATGAAAGACATGCGGGCGGATTCGCACGTCGGCTTGCTGACGGCGCAGTGCAGCGCAACAGGAAAAACACCTCCGTTGGAAGCCTTAAGGACAAGTTGGAACATGCCCAACTGTTAAACAATTTCTCAGATACTCACTCCACTGAAAGCCATCAAAAGCCGCCTGGATTTTACAAATGGTTATCAACACGGAGGTGTTTTTCCTGTGGAGGCGCATCGCGGCGGCTGCAAGCCGACGTGCAAATCCGCCCGCACATCTTTCATTAAAAAAATCTCCTTTAACAGTGGAATATCCGGATAAAATGCTGAAACTGACTTCTTCTGAAACTTCTCTGTTCTCTCACGACGTCCTGGGTCAACAGAGGCTTAAATGTGAAGGTTTTCAGCTTGAAACAGGCTGACAACGGTGCCTGGGAGCGCTGCGCGACGTCCCGCTCCGTGGGAAGTCCAATGTTAATATTTGGTACAGTAGCCTTTGTTTGCAATTACAGAGGTCAAACGTTTCCTGTAGTTTATCACAAGGTTTGCACACACTGCAGCAGGGATTTTGGCCCACTCCTCCATACAGATCTTCTCTAGATCTTTCAGGTTTGGAGTTTCAGCTCCATCCAAAGATTTTCTAATTTGAGTTCAGGTCTGGAGACTGGCCAGGCCACTCCAGGACCTTGAAATGCTTCTTACGGGGCCCTCCTTAGTTGCCCTGGCTGTGTGTTTCGGGTCCTTGTCATGCTGGAAGACCCAGCCATGACCCATCTTCAATGCTCTTACTGAGGGAAGGAGGTTGTTTGCCAAAATCTTGCAACACATGACCTCATCCATCCTCCCTTCAATACGGTGCAGTCATCCTGTCCCCTTTGCAGAAGAGCACCCCCAGATTATGATGTTTCCACCCCATGCTTCATGGTTGGGATGATTTTCTTGGGGTTGTTCTCATCCTCTAAACATGGTAAGTGGAGTTGATTCCAAAAAGCTCTATTCTGGTCTCATCTGACCACATGACCTTTTCCCATGCCTCCTGTGGCTCACCCAGATGGTCACTGGTGAACTTCAAATGGGCCTGGACCTGTGCTGGCTTGAGCAGGGGGACCTTGCTGCCCTGCAGGATTTTAAACCATGACAGCATCATGTGTTACTAATGTAATCTTTGTGACTGTGGTCCCAGCTCTCTTCAGGTCATTGACCAGGTCCTCCTGTGTAGTTCTGGGCTTTCTCAGAATCATCCTTACCCCACAAAGTGAGATCTTGCATGGAATCCCAGACCGAGGGAGATTGATAGTCATCTTGTGTTTCTTCCACTTTCTAATAAATAATCATAACAGTTGTTGTCTTCTACCAAGCTGCTTGCCTGTTGTCCTGTAGTCCATCCCAGCCTTATGCAGGTCTACAGTTTTGTCCCTGGTGTCCTTAGACAGCTCGTTGGTCTTGGTTATGGTGGACAGGTTGGAGTGTGATTGATTGAGTGTGTGAACAGGTGTCTTTTATACATGTAACAAGTTCAAACAGGTGCAATTAATACAGGTAAAGAGTGCAGAATAAGAGGGCTTCTTAAAGAAATATTAACAGGTCTGTGAGAGCCAGAATTCTTGCTGGTTGGTAGGTGTTCAAATACTTATTTTCAGCAGTAACATACAAATAAATTATTTAAAAAATCATACATTGTGATTTCTGGATTTTTTTCCATTTTAGATTATGTCTCTCACAGTGGACATGCACCTAAGATGAAAATTTCAGACCCCTTCATGATTTCTAAGTGGGAGAATTTGCAAAACCGCAGGGTGTTCAAATACTTATATTCCTCACTGTATATATATATATATATATATACACACACATATATACTACCTGAGTTACCCGTTCTATGCACAGATAATAAAGAAGATCTTTAGCCATGTCATCTCAGATGAAGCAGAAGAAAATGGATGGATGGAAGTTGCATTGCATTGTGTGTATGTTGTCATTATTAATTTTCATAGAGCAATTTCTGACATTCATGAGACTCAAGTGAATGATGTTAAGTCATGTCATGTCATGTCACTGCAATTCTCTGGCATGCAGCATACAGCAGATACATTAACTTGAAAAAAAAAATGTGTACCTTAACTCACAGACAGCGTGTACTGGTCCATTCGGATTGTAATTAAAGTCCACCCTAGTCAGCTGCTACTATGTAGTAAGTAAAGTGTGATGCTTGCTACCTCACCTGTGTGTGTGTGTGTGTGTGTGTGTGTGTGTGTGTGTGTGTGTGTGTGTGTGTGTGTGTGTGTGTGTGTGTGTGTGTGTGTGTGTGTGTGTGTCTGTGTGTGTGTGTTTGCACACGTACACTTTCAACCTAAAGGCCTCGGTGACCTCCCCCTTGGTGCCCCCAGTCACCACAGCAAGTTTGGTGTCGATTGTTTAATTACTGTGGCTGTGCATACTCCGCTATGCACAGCCACAGTAATCAGTAATCAGCTCGTCATCTAATATTTAAGGTTGACCGTGTGTGCGTATGCGTGTTCATGCATGTACTCTTTCAACCTAAGGGCCCCCATGACCTCCCCCTTAGTGTCCCCAGTCACAGTGGGAAGAAGAAAAATAAGAAAGAATTTTAATAATCCAGAAGGAAATGTCTTGCCAGAGTGCCGAAACAGTAAACAGTAAATATTGTTTTGGGTTTTTTTGTTTGTTTGTTTTATACAAAATGCAAAAATTGCACTTTGCACAGATTCTCCAAACATAGCCAATTAAGCCTATAACTTCTTCTCTGTATCTTGGTGGCTTTCCTCAATCTTCTCCTTCTTGCAGTCACTCAGTTTTTGAGAACTGTCTATTCCATGCAGATTTACCATAGAGTGTCATACTGTTTGTATTTCTTTGGAATTGATGCAAATAAAGTCCAAGACATATTCACGGTAGCTTCACCATCAGAGAGCATCATCCACAACTACCACAAAAGAGTTCAAGCTTTCATTGATGTTGAAGGGAACAATATACAGTATTAAGAATAGTATGGTATGTAGACTTTTGATCAGGGTCATTTGGGTAGTTTCTTTTGTCATTATGATTTAAATAAAGTTTGGCAATAAATATGGCTTCACCCAACCACTAATGAGTGAAAAAAAATATTTTGTGGTATCAATTCATATTCTCTGAAAAATGTCCAAGAAATCAAAAATTCTGCTGGTACAGTAGTGTTCAGAATAATAGTAGTGCTATGTGACTAAAAAAGATTAATCCAGGTTTTGAGTACATTTCTTATTGTTTCATGGGAAACAAGGTACCAATAGATTCAGCAGATTCTCACAAATCCAACACGACCAAGCATTCATGATATGCACACTTTTAAGGCTATGAAATTGGGCTATTAGTAAAAAAAAAGTAGAAAAGGGGAATACATGTGGAGTTATGTACTTAACAAAAAAGGTGAAATAACTGAAAACACATTTTATATTTAATTTCTTCAAAATAGCCACCCTTTGCTCTGATTACTGCTTTGCACACTCTTGGCATTCTGTCGATGAGCTTCGAGAGGTCGTCACCTGAAATGGTTTTCCAGCAGTCTTGAAGGAGTTCCCAGAGGTGTTTAGCACTTGTTGGCCCCTTTGCCTTCACTCTGCGGTCCAGCTCACCCCAATCCATCTCGATTGGGTTCAGGTCTGGTGACTGTTGAAGCCAGGTCATCTGTCGCAGCACTCCATCACTCTCCTTTCATTCATAATTTTGATGCCTTCAGTGAGAATCTACTAAATAGTCATGAAAATAAAGAAAACGCATTGAATGAGAAGGTGTGTCCAAACTTTTGGCCTGTACTATGTGGGTGATTCTTAGACTACGGGCACTTATTATGTCCTTTGATCATATTGAATGAAAAACAGAAAAAAGGGGAAATTTCACACTTTTATAGTTATCTTTACAATGAAAGTGTGTTAAGAAATTTGTTCTAGTAGTCTATGATGACTTTTTCACCTTTTTTCAGCATCATTATATGCAAATATTGTCATTTTGTGCTTGTCCCACACCCAGACTTTTGATCTTCATTGATAAAAATGAATGGTAAAGAAACGTTTTTTTTTTTCTAATGTTTTAAAATATCTCTGAATAAAATATCAGTAAAATAATCAAAACATAATTGGGGTATTCAATGTCATACAACTGTTGTGATTTTTTTTAAACAAAATGTAGTTGTCCCACACTATTGCCATAATTTCCACCACAACACTGTAATGTCCCTTTAAACAGTTTGTATGAAAGATTGTTTGGGTAGTTTCTATGGAGATAAACAGTGACATCAGAGCACATGTATATAGCGCCAAATCACAACAAACAGTTGCCCCAAGGCGCTTTATATTGTAAGGCAATGGTGTGGTATATATAAAACCCTGCTCTAAAACCAACATAAATCCTTAAATCCTGTATGGGGAAGTTTTGTCCATTGCACGTAGTGTACTAGGGCTCCAGGCATGAATTAAGTTGAAATTCTATAACCAAACTGATGGCTGAGACATTAAATCCATGTAGAAAACTCATTGTATTTATTTAATCTGTCACTGCTGCACACATGGATGAAAAAGGTTCATACACTCTGCTCAAAATGGTCTGAATCATAAAAAAGCCATTTTGGGGAAAAATAGATAGAACCAGCTTGGGCGTTGCATTGGATACGCAACATCACTCCATAAATGCATACCCATTGCGATGCTGTAAAAATATGATGACACTACACAGTTATGGCATGACATAATTTATATAGCACAAACATTTAGCACTATTACCACCTACCGTAAAATTAATCATGTTTGAGATGTAGCATCTGGAGTAGTGTGATGTCCAATAAAATCAATGTCACATTCACAGAAGTCCCACAGTTCTCACCAGAAATTTGGAGTGTGATGGTGCTGTACCTCTGGGGAGGGCGCGTTAATGTGTAGATCATATTCAATTTCCAGCAGAAGGTATGGAACGTAATTCTGGTGTGGAATGATTTTCAGATGCTTGTGTAAATTTGTCCACAGAATAAGATTTTTTGCATTTGACACCCGTGTGTAATACTGCCTTGACAATATATTGTTGATATCATGTTCTAAAAATGAAACAAAAGACTTGCAAAAGAAGTGACAAAACACTCTGATAGGAGGCATGTTGTCGAATCATTATCTGTTGAAGATGTCGGTAAACTGACGTGAAGCTCAATTTAGAGAAAATACAGAAAGTTTTTCATGAAGGTCCAGTGAAATAATAAAACACCTGAAATGACAAAAAAAGAAAAAATAAATCTCTTCAGGGGCTAGAAAGCATGCTCAGTTTATATTCTCATGACTGATTTGGATGTAACATTGCATTAACCCCAAAGGTCATGCCCATTAAGTCCTTTCTTTGGCAGCTGGTGGGTCTTGGATCATTGACTTGCCAAATAATGAAATTTGTCATGGTTATTTTGAATACATTTCTCAAAAAAATGCTTCCTTCAACTTCTAAATTAATTCTACTGTTTCCTGGTCAATAATCATGAATTTGCATGCTTTGAATATTCAAGTCAAGTCAAGCCTAGGGACACACTCCAGTGCAGTGTGCTACCACAACCACCACACCATGGAACTGACCGGAGTCTCGAAAAAAAAAAAATCACCCATGCAGACATCAAATCCATCCCCACCACAGGAAAGTAGTCATTTATGTGCCTCCGCCAAATGAAACGTGGTTCAACTTGAGACTCCGACGAGGGCAGTCGCATCTCCACTCCCTTATCTCTGCTTTAACCTTCAAGTCCCTACTTCACCAGACTGTAAATTCCTCAAATTATATTGGATACTGGTTATATTGGACTACTATAGGATTAACCATGGAATTGATCAGCTGGTCTCTGAACGCTATTGACACCATTTTTTCTACAAGAAGGTCAGGAGTGGGGGATCCTACCTGCCCAGATGGAATGTATCCTGCAGGCTATGTGCTCGACTCCTGGGGGTCTTGGCGTATTGCATGCTTGGCACCTTTCTCCGTTGAGGACGTCGAGGATTTATTCATTTTTGGTCTTATGGTAGCAGGGCTGGTACTTTCTGGCTTATGTGCTGCCCTGATCTACCGGAAAATTGGCAAGATGGCGGCATCAAGAACCATGGCCCCTCGCTTGTCTGTCATGATTAACGAGGTTGGCAAGGCAGTGCATTCTCAGACTGCAATGACTCGAACTCAGACGCAAATTGGAGGACATCTTGGAGCTGATGCATGCCTTGCAGTTGAAGTTGAAGGCCGGTGAATATTTTTAATTCATAATTGGGAATATTCTTAATTCATAATTAGGATTTGGTTGTTCAAGTGGAAATGATAAAAGTGTTTTTCACTGCTCAAACCACAACACTCCAGGCTTATCAAGCCTGAAGGACAAACTGCCACACTGTTTTCCTCCAGAGGAATGTCTTCAGTCTGGGGATCATTTGGCTGTTTCTTATCGCAACTCACAAAGACAATAAACTGTTTTCATAGGACTGAAGCATGCTTCATTCCCTCCCCCCATCAAACACCCCAACTCCGGCTTCTGCTCACGTCATTCCTTCCCCCTTTTACAGGGGCGGTGCAGTTTTTGCTGCAGCTGGTCCCCGTTCCTCCCCCCAAGCTGATGGTGGTGCATCTCAGGGTTGCTGCGTGACCTTCACCCACTTGCCTCAATTCGGATAACGGACTTCTTCAAACTTAGTGCACATAAACAATGTAAAATGTGTATGTGCTGTCTTTAATTCTGATGTGTGTCATTATTATGGTAAACAAGTAATAATTGTGGACTAATTGCTGCCTGAGGTACCTGGAGTGTAAACATAGTTTCTCCACTGTGAGATCAATAAATAAAATAAAGTATATCTCATGTCCCCTTGGCCTTCTCCAGGTTCCCAGATCTTCAATACTGAGGTCACTGCTTGCTGGATCGTGCACAGAGAATTGTGGCACATATCCCAAATGCCGTTGCCAATGTTCTGTTACAATGCAAGTGAATGATCAACAAACCCTGTTCTGCTCAACTGGCTGATTGCCTCTTTCAGTATATGTCCAACTGGAAGTTATTTTTTTGTAAAGGTTTGAGACAATGTATCCCTTAACTTGTGGGCTGCTTCAGGGCTCCATTATTCCATATGACATAGGGTTTGTTTTTTTTTCCCCAGTGCCTGAAATTTGCAACCAAGTAAGATTGTGCTCATGCCTGCATTCATGGATGTGTTGATCTGAAAATGAGGTGTCTTCAAAAACAGTAAAGGTGCCTTGGTATCATGTGGAAGTAGAAAGCAATTGTGTCACAGACCAGCAAGAACCTGCAAGTCTGGCAACGAGTCTGTGTGGTATTTAAATCTTACACAAGTAGATTCAGTCCTCATATATACTCTGAGTGTAGGCAAAACAAAATTTAACTAAAAGCCAAGGTTGTTCTGAACATTTTGATATGCAACACATGGGCATTATATCAAAAGAGAGCACCTTAAAAGGGGTATTTCTGTCAAAATGGTAAAATTGGAAATATACCCTGAGAGCTAAAGAGGACGGCAGTTGACACTGTTAATGGTTTATTTCAGGTTATTCCCAAAACCCGACTATGAAAAATGAAGAGAACAAATGCAGCCCACTGCCCACAGCTCTGTGCCCACTGCCTAACTTTATATACCAAATACTTGTCCTGTACACTGCCTGTCTGTGCAGCAAGCATGTGATTCCAGAAAATTTTCAGAGACAAATGTTGACCTCATAGATTGAGCTATGATAGATGTCACTGAAGTGAGGAAGGAGATAAGTGAATTGACACTTTCACTACACACAGAAACATTATTGATTGATGATTCCAGGAAGTCATTGAAAGCTTCGACCTTAGTCTTGATCAATCAATCAATCAATCAACTTTTTTCTTATATAGCGCCAAATCACAACAAACAGTTGCCCCAAGGCGCTCCATATTGTAAGGCAAGGCCATACAATAATTATAAAAAACCCCAACGGTCAAAACGACCCCCTATGAGCAAGCACTTGGCAACAGTGGGAAGGAAAAACTCCCTTTTAACAGGAAGAAACCTCCAGCAGAACCAGGCTCAGGGAGGGGCAGTCTTCTGCTGAGACTGGTTGGGGCTGAGGGAAAAAACCAGGAAAAAGACATGCCGTGAAGGGGGGCAGAGATCGATCACTAATGATTAAATGCAGAGTGATGCATACGGAGCAAAAAGAGAAAGAAACAGTGCATCATGGGAACCCCCCCACAATCTACGTCTAAAGCAGCATAACCAAGGGATGGTCCAGGGTCACCCGATCCAGCCCTAACTATAAGCCTTAGCGAAAAGGAAAGTTTTAAGCCTAATCTTAAAAGTAGAGAGGGTATCTGTCTCCCTGATCTGAATTGGGAGCTGGTTCCACAGGAGAGGAGCCTGAAAGCTGAAGGCTCTGCCTCCCATTCTACTCTTACAAACCCTAGGAACTACAAGTAAGCCCGCAGTCTGAGAGCGAAGCGCTCTAATGGGGTAATATGGTACTATGAGGTCCCTAAGATAAGATGGGACCTGATTATTCAAAACCTTATAAGTAAGAAGAAGAATTTTAAATTCTATTCTAGAATTAACAGGAAGCCAATGAAGAGAGGCCAACACGGGTGAGATATGCTCTCTCCTGCTAGTCCCCGTCAGTACTCTAGCTGCAGCATTCTGAACCAACTGAAGGCTTTTTAGGGAACTTTTAGGACAACCTGATAATAATGAATTACAATAGTCCAGCCTAGAGGAAATAAATGCATGAATTAGTTTTTCAGCATCACTCTGAGACAAGACCTTTCTGATTTTAGAGATATTGCGTAAATGCAAAAAGGCAGTCCTACATATTTGTTTAATATGCGCTTTGAATGACATATCCTGATCAAAAATGACTCCAAGATTTCTCACAGTATTACTAGAGATCAGGGAAATGCCATCCAGAGTAACGATCTGGTTAGACACCATGCTTCTAAGATTTGTGGGGCCAAGTATCAGGGCAGCAGCAGCTTAAGACACTCCCACTGCTCAATAAGCTTCTCAAAAGCTCCAATCGAGATCACCAAGTCAACAAAGATTAGCGCAAGTCAGGGACAGTGAATGTTACTGCCATCTCTCTCTCTCTCTCAAAAAAGGACCAAATTGAAACATCTCAGTGAGCCATCCCATCAGTAGCTCAATGATGTACTGATTCAACATTCATTATCCACATAAGTATACAAATGTGCTCATGAATCAATGTAACAATCACATGTGGAGAAGCATACACATTGACCAAAAATGGGGAAAAGCACTCCAAGAGTGAGATGATTCTCAGTCTTCCACGTTTGTTCACCTCCTTCTGACAAGCCTTATTATCTCTTCATGACACTTAGCACTGACAGGTCCCTGTTTTTGGAAAACTGTTAGTACCCACACATGGTGGTAACTGGAGAACATTTATCATGATGGCTGGATTTTATTATTTTATTGTCACTGCCATCTGAGAAAGGCAACCTATGAATTAAAGCTTTTAACCACATTGGAGCTTTGTGACATCATAGGGGGGGATGAAAGGAATAATACACATAAATAAACTGAAGAAAGAAAAGAAGTCCAATGCAGGTCCTGAGGCTAGTCACGCTGATGCTTATCCCTGGATACTGTAGCGTGAAGTGGATGAGAGCCTATGGTTCCCCTTGGATGCTCATTCCAGATAAATAACTTCCTCAGTTGAATTAATGGATCTGTGCACAAAGCATCAAAATGTGTGATCACAAAGCAGCCATCAAAGCTTCCGCTTCATTGAAAAACCTATGCTTGATATTAGACAAAGCTTTTAGTGGTTTATGGTGGTTTCTGCTGCTTCACATTAGTTGAGGATCTGCACACCTATGGCTGTGTAGATTTTCCATTTAAAGGACGGGGATTGTTGAACTTGATAATTGCAACTCTCTTGGTTCTAAACTAGTAATGACACTTGCAATGCGCTCTGCACTGCTTGGCACGTGGTGGACAACATCACCCTTAGCATTCACTGTGCTGTGTCGACCACTTATGGATGACAATGAAAAGTATCAGAGAGCTGAGGAATACCCTGTGAACTATACACATGACCAAATAAATGCACAAATAAGTCTGGAAAGTCTTCGGGACATTCCCTCTTTGCTCCTCTGCCTTTGGGAAGAGGTACTGCACTCTAAGAAAACAGACAAATAGGTTAAGGAACAGCTTCTTCACCAAAGCTGTAGCCTCCAACACCCCACCCCACTCCCCTCCCACAAACAGACACTTAGTAAAGGATAACATGTCCAATAAATAATACAGCCTGTTTACATATCTAAAACTATACTACTTCACTGAGTATTTAGCACCTTAAAAAATGCAATGACAATAAACATCTATTCTATTGTATTCTAAAGGGTTTTTTTGTTTTTTTTTTACCAAGTATGACTTCATCATACGAGTTTTGTGTGGCCTTATGAAATCATTCATACCAGTTAATCACACATATTTTGCTGATCAATTTATGCTTCGGGTCATCCCTCTAGGCTTCTTGGTTGTTGAGAAATACAAAAAAATGTGTTACTATGATATGTTTTCCTTGGTTTTGACATGATATATATCCAAGTAATGTTCCAACCCTATTTCAAGGAAATAAATCTAGTCATTTTTGAGTTATCTTGTCCACAGACACAGACACACAGGCGGCAGCACAAGCAATATCCTGCAATTGCAGTTTAGCTGAAGTGCATACCTCTAGTAAAGGCAAACAGTGCTGGATTGTGGCTTTGATACTGATAATGCATATTTGTAGTAGTTGGATTGGTACAAATATGCGATAATTGAACTAATACTTATACAATAAAGCAGATTAATAAGCATTTCAATAAAGCAGTTCAATTAGCATATTTTTTTTACATAACAGATTTCATTGGTAAACTGACCAAAATATGGGAAAGTGCATCATTTTGCCATTTTAGGAAATTGTAATCAGAATCAGTGTATTCAGTCACAAATATTTTCCAGTACAATATTAATAAAAGTGGTTGCATATCAATACCTTTATACAGTGATTTGTTGATGGATGTGCAGTGAGCTTCATTTTTCATCCTGACAAAGATGACCCACACAGAGCAGAGATTTGTAATACCAATTACAAATGGCAAGTGATTATACTAAATCCATGATAGATAGATAGATAGATAGATAGATAGATAGATAGATAGATAGATAGATAGATAGATAGATAGATAGATAGATAGATAGATAGATAGATAGATAGATAGATAGATAGATAGATAACTTTATTACAGGGTCCAGATAAAAGAAACAAAACATCATACATAACAACAATACAGAAGAAAAAAAAAGTATGGGGACACTAGACACCCCTGAATAAAAGACACTTATACCAGTGTTTCCAAATCTGTGACGTATAACGTGTGGCACTGTACAAAATATTAATCAGTTTAAAAACAATCTGATTATCAGAATTGTTTAAACGAGAGATTAACCTAAATATCATTGTTCTTAAAATGGCTTGTAGAGTGTTCACACGTGCCATCACAAACATCTCAGTGGCACTGGTCCACTGGGGCCTTTTTTAATAAAATTCTCAGTCATTAATAAGCCACTTGTAGTCTCTGAAAGCTCACTTTCTTATTGTTTATCCACAAATGTGCAGTGTACAGCAGTGTACAAAATACTTTAAACAAAGCCAGCTTCACTTGGTCAGAGCAGCAGTCAAATTTTCAAAAATAGCGTGTTCGCTCTGACATATAGCGTAAGACTCTATCCTCATCATCACTCAGTGTATCTGATCACATGACCAAGATACCTCACCTGATTACATACTTTCAGTACATGACCTGCCAGGGCAAAATCAGGAAAAAAAAAAACAAATGTTTGTCATCATTAGTATTACTAATATTATTATTTTGCAAAAAAAAAAAAGGAAAGTGTCATATTATGATAGGAAAGAACAAAGAATATCAGAATCCTGCCCTATTGTACTTCTGGATACCACCAAAAACATTAATTGTTCGTGTACTTTCGAAAATGCATCATTTTACAGAAATTTATGGAGACCACCTGAAAACATTTTGACGCACAACATGGCAGAGATAAATTGATCTGCATTAATTTTTTGCACTTTTAAGATCACATTTTATGTTTAATAAATCGGCCCATCTTTAAAATCAAATAGGGACATATTCTTAAGGATCGGCTTTTCGTCTACTTTAATCGGAATCTATCGATAACTGTTAAAGATGTGGTGCTGACACACAAATCAACAAGCTACAGAAAAATATAACCTTGTGGGTGGAGCTAATTAAGCATCATGCAGTTAAAGCTCCATATTGTCGTCATGCCATAGCAGCCACGTGAATCCCAGATTAGAAAGCTTATGGTGAGGAAATGCCACTGCAGACTGAGTGAGCCCTGTAATATTTATTTGTAATTACAGTGAGTTAGCCTTCCCCAGTAAGCCAACCCCCTGCTGCCAAATTAAACTGACAGAGCAAGTAGTACATACTTTCTCTCATCAGTCAGTCCTTTCATCCCTGCTCCAATGTCTTCTGGAATGGCAGAGAGTGGATTCTGCCTGATATTTGCAATGGCCCAGGCCAGCGCACAGCAGGGATTGTGTGAAACTCTCTAAACCTCTTGCTTTGATGTCTGTTTAAATATCCCTACTTGGCAGAGTATGAAAAAGTGATGGAAAAAAGTGTGTGAACTAAAGCAAATGAGAGATCCTCGACCTTGCCTTCAGCAAACTGGAAAATAATTACAAGTACAAAACAATATTTTAAAGTGGTCTTGTTCTTTTTTTATGCCCGTTAGAAAATATGTATACTTTATGGAATTATCACATCCACACCATCTGGATATGATTTTCAGTTTGCACAATAACAGAAAAAGATGTTAATATTATCTCTTAAGATCAACATCCATCTGTTTCTTTTCAGTAATCTACACTAAATTAGGAGAGGGACTTCCCCATTCCCAAAAAGATATATGCAGTGAATTGCTTTTTTTTTTTTTTTTTTTGCATGTATAATATATTAAAACAAAGCTACAAAGGGAACACTGCTCAAGAACACATGGGTAATTGGTGAAAACTGTCATCTCAAGCAAGTGAGACTGTCAATGCGATGTGTCAGACCATGCCCAGTGATAAAAGTGACAAAGATAATTGTTGCCATGCTTCTCAGTGCTAAAGGAAACTTTGGAAAGTTCTGACAAAGCTTCTAAGATATTTAAGGGGACTGAGGGAGACTTTTAAGTAGCACGTCAAACAAGCAACGGTAGACTTTGTGGCCACCAGAACCCTCTGATTATATAACGGCTACTAGCTTTAATGATGCAAACTTTCTGTGAAGTAGTAACAACATGGACTCAATGTGAGACAGGAAATTTTGTGCCATTAGCACGGCATGCATGAGTATAACATAGTCAGATCTTACCCGCATGAGCTGAGTGGTGTCAGATCAACTGTATTGCATAAGCATCAGTGGAAGAGTGTCGGAACACAAGTACTTTGGGAGTGAACATATGTGAGATGACCTCAAATTACATTACGTCTGAATGAGAGTATTCTGTATGGAGATATGTGCAGATTGGCCTCTGCCAGGGCTGCACCTTGTCACAAATCCTGTTTGTGATTTTCGTGGACAGGATATCGAGGCATAGTCGGGGGAGGAGGTTTTCCAGTTTGGTGGGCTCAGGGTATCATCACCGCTTTTGCAGATGATGTGGTCCTGCTGGCTTCATCAGCCATTGACCTCCAACACTCACTGGATCGGTTCACAGCTGTTTGTGAAGTGGCTGGGATGAGGATCAGCACCTCTAAATCTGAGGCCATGGTTCTCAGCAGGAAACCAATGGATTGCCTACTACAGGTACGGAATACGGTCTTGCCCCAGGTGAAGGAGTTCAAGTATCTCGGTGTCTTGTTCATGAGTGAAGGCACAATGGAGCATGAGACTGGCCGGAGAATCAGCACAGCAGGGGCAGTGTTGCATACGCTCTACCCTACTGTTGTGACAAAAAAGGAGCTGAGCCAATCTACTTGCCAATCTTTGTTCCTTCTCTCACCTATGGTCATGAGGGTTGGGTCATGACTGAAAGAACTAGATCGCAGGTACAAGCGGCTGAAATGGGCTTCCTTAGGAGGGTGGCTGGTGTCTTCCTTAGACATAGAGTGAGACGTTCGGTCATCCGTGCAGAGCTCAGAGTAGAACCGCTGCTCCTTCACGTTGAAAGGAGCCAGCTGAGGTCATTCGGGCATCTGGTAAGTATGCCTCCTGGGCGCCTTCCTAGGGAGGTATTCCAGGCACGTCCATCTGGGAGGAGACCCCGGGGAAGATCCAGGACTAAGTGAAGAGATTATATCTCCACACTGGCTTGGGAACACCCAGTCAGAGGTGGTCAGTGTGGCACGGGGAAGGGAAATTTGGGGTCCCCCTCCTGGAGCTGTTGCCCCTGCGACCCGATTCCAGATAAGCGGTTGAAGATGAATGAATGATGTGTGCAGTATATATGAGAGCTTTTGAAACCCAGAACATACTTATAGGATATCAAACATTTTGTAGGGTGTTGGACATGAATCAGGATTTGGGTGAAACCTGGGGAATGAACGAATCAAATGACGGATGTCACAAAGTATTTTAACCAGTGTTTTAGCTCACATGTGCATACCGGCACCTTGGGGGTGGTGGGGGAGCATGTGTGTGATTTGAAGAGCTTCAGAGCTGCAGAGTTGATACGAAGACTGCAGATAAGTCAAAATTATTGTTGATTAATTGATGTTAGCATTTTTTCCTATTATTTTGTCTGTTATTTATTTTATTTATTTATTTTTGCCATTACATATCAATATTTCTGACCTGGTGGGAGTTATTGTTAGACTGGCAAGCTGCCAGTTCTTTCATACTGTAGGGTAAACATTAAAATATGCATTCCATTATGTTGCCTTGTATAGGCTTTTTTCAGTAGCTAAATTGTTGAAAATCACACAAACATTGCAAACATAGAGAATTGCTCTTAAACACAAGCACCAACCACCATATAAGGCACTTTCATTTCTTCCAGAGAAAACAAGGACCCACACGTCAGGTCAGCAAATGATCTTACAAATGGCCGTACATGGGGTTAAACGACTGGCTGCAGCTCAAAGCATGTTGACAAGGTTTGATTAATCACTGTGGGATAGTAGAAGAGAGCAGCAGTGATTAATACCTTGTGTTGCTTTTGATTTAATCAATCAAGAAAAGGTTTTAGCCTTGCCAACATGTGCAAAATGCACACTGATAGAGACTCGCTAGTTTTTATTAAACATGAACAGTTATTATAGCACGTAGGTTGAAACGTAGGTTTAGTATGCAACAGAAAGTCAAAAGTATGTAGTTCAATCTACTTTTCATCTTTTCAGTGACAGAGCCAGGTTTCCTGTGGCTGAATAAAACAATACTTGTCCAACACCCATTAGCACTTGGTTGTGGAAAAAAAGGTTGTTGCTGGTTATCAACATTGAAGCAGGGAAAATAACTTAAATAGTACTCAAGGCACATCTTCATGTCTGTACTATTTGGAGGCTGGGTTTTAAATAAAATGTACCACAAATAAACTAAGTAACCATAGGAACCTGAGTGTTTGATTAAATTTAAACTGTACCATTAAATAATTATGCTACACAGTAAATTTTGCAGAATAAAATTTACTCTGCTGGGATAACATTTGGTCTCAGTCCAAATAGAGTTAAATATACTCTATCACAGTGCTAAATCAACTCTGTCACAGTGTAAAATCAACTGTTATTAGAGTAGAAACACTTGATTTGACAAGCCAGTAGAGCTGATTTCACTCTATAATAGAGTGTATTTTGCTGTTTTTAGACTGGGACCAAATGTTATACAGGCAGAGTAAATTTTACTCAGTACAATTTACTGTGCAGGATTTAATGTCTCTTATTGTGGCTCTTCTATTTTTAGAAAATTAGACATTTTCATTTGCTGAATAGTTTGTTGACAATGAAAGACAGAAATTATTATTGGAATTTTGTTGGCGTTTCATTAAACACTTTTAGGAGTGGAGGTCCACTACTCCAATAAGATCCTATTAAAAGTCCTATTTGGAATGCCGAACTAAAGATGCAAAATATACTTTATTTAAACCCCAGTAACACTAGAGTGATGAGCCCGAATGTTGCCCGAACAAAAATTCGACAGCCATTCGGGAAAAGTCGAGGTGCAATCAAAAACCTCCGAAAGCATTCTGAGTGCACTCCAAACAGTTGGACAATGTTGTGCGGACAGCTGGAATGTAGAGCACATGCTCTCAGCTTTCGATGTGCGATTAACGTGGAAAATATCGAACGGGAGTCGAGGTGGACTCGAACTGCATTCTGACCGAGTTCTAAATATGTATTCTTATGATGCCAAAACAGCATTTGGAACAGTCTGATTGCTCTCTGGAGACATTCGCCATGGTCAGGCACATCAAATCCTGCCATTCCCAATTGTGCCACTGATGAACCATACGTGCACCTCCACTGGATCCTGTTTGAGGTGCGCAAAGGAAATACAGTTATATGCAATGTCTGTGGCACATGTTCATTTTCTGAACAAGACAAGGTCATTGCACAATCAAACCAAAAGCACTGTGTGTCACCGGGAGTCAAGGTGTCTCAGAGCCATGGAGCAGCGCACACATCTGAACGTAGTGTTATATCCATAATAAACCTTATATTACAGATACATTGTCAGTCCTTCCCATTGGTTAGATAATGCATGTGAAATATTATGATGATCATAGCTGTAACACCACAACTACGTTGCCATCCATGGCATTCATGTCAAGGGTGTGTGGCTAAGGGAGAAGTTTAAGATTCAAATTCATTGCGACAGACGAGTGCAGGTGATTAGCATCAGAACCAGAGTCAATAAATACCAAAGCAGTCTTGGAGGTGCTATCAAAGGTGATTGCAGCTTTAAATCTGTTGACTTCAACTTTGGTGTTAATATGGTTCTTACTCACCATCACGGAAGTCGGTGGCAGGGAGCAGGAAAAGCAGACAATTGTGAGAGTCACACTGAGGCTTAGAGTGTAAAAATGGGTTTACTGAAAACCCGGACAAAAGTAGACAAGTCAGAATCAGCATGGGGAGAACATGCAAACTCTACACAGAAAGGGCCAGGTTGAAAGCAATCCCAGGACCTTCTTGCAGTGAGGCACCAGTGCTAACCACTAAGCCACCATGCCATCTTTCTCATTGGTCTTGAGAAAGAATTTATATTTTTCAGTTTTTCTACCAGGAAGACTCAGTTTTAAGGCTTTCTTACAGATTCACCTAATCATTAACAGCAGTATATGTGATAGGATGTAGCTGGTACTCATTTTAGTCATCAACTCATGACCAATAAGAAATGTGCATGTTATTTAAAATGTCAGTTCTAAATCAACTCTCTGCTGCTCGCAGTCACTGTCCAAAACTCTTCCTCTTCCATCTCACCATCATCACTTCATCTCTGTCTCTGTCCATCCATTAGCCATTCACTATCATGACTGGTATGTCCCTCCACCCCCCCTCCCCAAGAAAACTGTTCCAGCATTATGTACCATATCAGCGTGGATTAAATCTTTTAGTGCTTCTCGTCTCCTGAATCTTATGATCGAACAATGCTGCAGTGTGTCTGAGAATGCAATACATTTGTCTGTAGAACTGTGTGAATATTCAACAGTCATTCTTCAAGCTCCTTGGAACCAAACCAAGTATTCCTTCAGTGCAGGATTCCCCACTTCTGGCTTAGGATTTGCTGGTTCACAGCTTTTTGTTTTGCATATGTGTTTTTTGAGTTGCTGTGTGTATTTGTTGTGATGATAATATGACCATATAGTAATAATATAATTTATTATTATGGCAGTGTGGTGGCTTAGTGGTTAGCACTGTTGCCTCACAGCAAGAAGGTCATGGGATCGCTTCCCATGTGGGCCTTTCTGTGTGGACTTCTCCCTGTGTTCACATGGGTTCCCTCCAGCTTCCTCTCATATTCAAAGACATACAAGTTAGGTGAAATGGAAACTTTAAATTGACCATAGGTGTGAGGAAGAGTGTGAATTACTTTGTGTGTTGACATGTGGCCCTGTGATAGATTGGTATCTTGTCCAGGGTGTATCCTGTCTCACACCCTATGACTGCTGGGATAGACTCCAGCACCCCGTAACCCTTAATTGGCATTAAGGGGTATTAAAAAAAAATGATTTATTACTATTACTATACTATTATCAGAGGGACCTGTTTCGGACTGAGTGAACAGCAGTTACTAAATTGTCAACATTTTTCATTTAAAATCATAGAAGCACACCAATGGAATCAGCGCATGAAATCTGTGGTTTTAGGCTATAAATAAACGATGGCACTCCAGACAACTCTTGTTCAGTTGTTTAAAAGTGCTGTGTGAAATGATAAAACATGCGCCGTTTTTTTATAATTTATTGTGCATTTTGATTTTATTTTTCATTTATTTCTTTCACGTTCTGTACTGTGTAGACATTGAATAATTAATGCCATTATTCCACATGCTCCGATACCGTAGGTGGTTATATGCACCTCAAAAGCTGGTTTGCAATTGGCTGATAAACACAAAATAGTTATTAATTGATGTGCTATTTTCATTTTCAGACTGTGGCTAAGGGAAAAGATTGTCTAGCAGTAATTCTTCATTTCTGCTGATAGAGTATTCATAACATTGGCAAGCATCCTGAGCTCCTGCAGTCCGCAAGATGTTAATGAGACCAAACAATCATGGTGGCAAAGATGAAGCTTTTGAGATACAAAAAAGAAAGTAATTGACATGTACTTCACAGGAGCAAAAAATTTCAGCTTGAAAATAGCCAATCCAGACGGCCATGGTAAGTTTGGCTGCAAATGGACCAGTTTTAGTGAAGTAATTTGCAGAATAATGCTGTGCGGCAACAAACATCCTCACAACACAAATCATTATCATCACTTGTCATCGTTATTATTATTGCTATTCATTTTATTTGTTATATTTATTTATTTGTTTTTTTGCAGTTAAAGGGTTCACAGAAACAGAATGTTAGACCAAAAGACGTTCTGACGTGTGCATTTGTGTTAACATCGAGTGGACACAAATGCTCTTTCTGTAGTTAGACATGCTTGTTAATTAAAATACTGTGTCTTGCTGATGTCCTTTTCATCCTGTAAGACACCACTTTTTTTTTCCCCAGAGAAAAATGTATTGCCCCACCAAACTTAGAGCTTGGAATTTTTTTCGTGTGCCTGTTGGAAGTATTTTTCAAATTATCAGAGTTCATATATAGTGGTTAATGCCTATTTTTGCTTCATATTATGTTACCTTGGTAATGATGAGTAATAATGGGACCATTCTAAAAAGCAATTGCTGACCACAGTTGCACAGTTACAGTAGTGTTCAGAATATTAGTAGTGCTATGTGACTAAAAAGATTAATCCAGGTTTTGAGTACATTTCTTATTGTTACATGGGAAACAAGGTACCAGTAGATTCAGTAGATTCTCACAAATCCAACAAGACCAAGCATTCATGATATGCACACTCTTAAGGCTATGAAATTGGGCTATTAGTAAAAAAAAAAGTAGAAAAAGGGGTGTTCACAATAATAGTAGTGTGGCATTCAGTCAGTGAGTTCGTCAATTTTGTGGAAGAAACAGGTATGAATCAGGTGTCCCCTATTTAAGGACGAAGCAGCACCTGTTGAACATGCTTTTCTCTTTGAAAGCCTGAGGAAAATGGGACATTCAAGATATTGTTCAGAAGAACAGCGTAGTTTGAATAAAAAACTGATTGGTGAGGGGAAAACCTATACGCAGGTGCAAAAAATTATAGGCTGTTCATCTACAATGATCTCCAATGCTTAAAAAAAACCCAAAAAAAAACAAAACAAAAAACAAAGACGCGTGGAAGAATACGGAAAACAACCATCAAAATGGATAGAAGAATAACCAGAATGGCAAAGGCTCACCCATTGATCAGCTCCAGGATGATCAAAGACAGTCTGGAGTTACCTGTAAGTGCTGTGACAGTTATAAGACACCTGTGTGAGGCTAATTTATTTGCAAGAATCCCCCACAAAGTCCCTCTGTTAAATAAAAGACGTGCAGAAGAGGTTATAATTTGCCAAAGAACACATCAACTGGCCTAAAGAGAATGGAGGAATATTTTGTGGACTGATGAGAGTAAAATTGTTCTTTTTGGTCCAAGGGCTTCAGACAGTTTGTGAGATGGCCCCCAAACTCTGAATTCAAGCCACAGTTCACAGTGAAGAAGTGAAGCATGGTGGGGCAAGCATCATGATATGGGCATGTTTCTCCTACTATGGTGTTGGGCATATATATATATCGCATACCAGATATCATGGATCAATTTGGATATGTCAAAATACTTGAAGAGGTCATGTTGCCTTATGCTGAAGAGGACATGCCCTTGAAATGGGTGTTTCAACAAGATAATGACCCCAAGCACACTAGTAAATGGGAAAAATCTTGGTTCGAAACCAACAAAATTAATGCCTCGCAGATGTGAAGAAATCATGAAAAACTACAGTTATACAACTAAATACTAGTTCAGTGATTCACAGGATTGCTAAAAAAGCAGTTTGAACATAATAGATTTGAGTTTGTAGCGTCAACAGCAGATGCTACTATTATTGTGAACACCCCCTTTTCTACTTTTTTTTTTACTAATAGCCCAATTTCATAGCCTTAAGAGTGTGCATATCATGAATGCCTGGTCTTGTTGGATTTGTGAGAATCTACTGAATCTACTGGTACTTTGTTTCAATCAATCAATCAATCAATCAATTTTTTTTATATAGCGCCAAATCACAACAAACAGTTGCCCCAAGGCGCTTTATATTGTAAGGCAAGGCCATACAATAATTATGTAAAACCCCAACGGTCAAAACGACCCCCTGTGAGCAAGCACTTGGCTACAGTGGGAAGGAAAACTCCCTTTTAACAGGAAGAAACCTCCAGCAGAACCAGGCTCAGGGAGGGGCAGTCTTCTGCTGGGACTGGTTGGGGCTGAGGGAGAGAACCAGGAAAAAGACATGCTGTGGAGGGGAGCAGAGATCAATCACTAATGATTAAATGCAGAGTGGTGCATACAGAGCAAAAAGAGAAAGAAACAGTGCATCATGGGAACCCCCAGCAGTCTACGTCTATAGCAGCATAACTAAGGGATGGTTCAGGGTCACCTGATCCAGCCCTAACTATAAGCTTTAGCACAAAGGAAAGTTTTAAGCCTAATCTTAAAAGTAGAGAGGGTGTCTGTCTCCCTGATCTGAATTGGGAGCTGGTTCCACAGGAGAGGAGCCTGAAAGCTGAAGGCTCTGCCTCCCATTCTACTCTTACAAACCCTAGGAACTACAAGTAAGCCTGCAGTCTGAGAGCGAAGCGCTCTATTGGGGTGATATGGTACTACGAGGTCCCTAAGATAAGATGGGACCTGATTATTCAAAACCTTATAAGTAAGAAGAAGAATTTTAAATTCTATTCTAGAATTAACAGGAAGCCAATGAAGAGAGGCCAATATGGGTGAGATATGCTCTCTCCTTCTAGTCCCCGTCAGTACTCTAGCTGCAGCATTTTGAATTAACTGAAGGCTTTTTAGGGAACTTTTAGGACAACCTGATAATAATGAATTACAATAGTCCAGCCTAGAGGAAATAAATGCATGAATTAGTTTTTCAGCATCACTCTGAGACAAGACCTTTCTGATTTTAGAGATATTGCGTAAATGCAAAAAAGCAGTCCTACATATTTGTTTAATATGCGCTTTGAATGACATATCCTGATCAAAAATGACTCCAAGATTTCTCACAGTATTACTAGAGGTCAGGGTAATGCCATCCAGAGTAAGGATCTGGTTAGACACCATGTTTCTAAGATTTGTGGGGCCAAGTACAATAACTTCAGTTTTATCTGAGTTTAAAAGCAGGAAATTAGAGGTCATCCATGTCTTTATGTCTGTAAGACAATCCTGCAGTTTAGCTAATTGGTGTGTGTCCTCTGGCTTCATGGATAGATAAAGCTGGGTATCATCTGCGTAACAATGAAAATTTAAGCAATACCGTCTAATAATACTGCCTAAGGGAAGCATGTATAAAGTGAATAAAATTGGTCCTAGCACAGAACCTTGTGGAACTCCATAATTAACTTTAGTCTGTGAAGAAGATTACCCATTTACATGAACAAATTGTAATCTATTAGACAAATATGATTCAAACCACCGCAGCGCAGTGCCTTTAATACCTATGGCATGCTCTAATCTCTGTAATAAAATTTTATGGTCAACAGTATCAAAAGCAGCACTGAGGTCTAACAGAACAAGCACAGAGATGAGTCCACTGTCCGAGGCCATAAGTAGATCATTTGTAACCTTCACTAATGCTGTTTCTGTACTATGATGAATTCTAAAACCTGACTGAAACTCTTCAAATAGACCATTCCTCTGCAGATGATCAGTTAGCTGTTTTACAACTACCCTTTCAAGAATTTTTGAGAGAAAAGGAAGGTTGGAGATTGGCCTATAATTAGCTAAGATAGCTGGGTCAAGTGATGGCTTTTTAAGTAATGGTTTAAATACTGCCACCTTAAAAGCCTGTGTAACAATAAGAAATATACTCAAAACCTGGATTAATCTTTTTAGTCACATAGCACTACGCTTATTCTGAACACTACTGTATATTGTTCATTTCAATGACATTTTGTGGAGACCCTCCAACTTTTGCCTCAGCCCCGCCCCAACAACAATTTCCAGGCGCCACCACTGGGCCGTGAGCTTGGAACAGTAAAGGCATGCACCTACATCACTCACATATGACTACATAAATAGGTTTTATATTTTATTCCAAAAGCTTCAAAATAAGTTTCAAGTTCAAGAAAGTAAGCTCAGACACAAGGCAAAGCATCATATACAGATGGATAAAATACACTTTATATAATGCAGACAAGCCATGGTGGGTCTTACATATGTACAGTATGGAGGTATGCAAACTTTTTTATATACAATATTTTATACACATACAAAAAAGCCTGTTTCTATTTTCCTTAGTGTATATATATATATATATAGACTTTTCATATACTCCCCACTAGCATTTGTACTATAATGATGAAAAGAAAAAAAAAATTACATATGCCAATCCATTATTCTTATATTACAAATGTATTCCATAAAAATATATCTCTGTACAAAAAAGGTTGTATTTATTTATTTATTTTTTTTAATCACTAACATATTCTCTTTTCTTCAAGACACTTTCCCAGTTGATGCTCTGCAGTGACACATGTTCTTTTCACGTTTGTCTGCTTTCCAGGGAACCCTTTTGGTGTACAGCAAGACAGTAACGGAATCTTTGCCTTTTGCTGAAAATTTGTTTTGTTGAGGCTTTCCAAGGCCATGTTGATCTTCCTTAGGTGATACAGATCAGTTCTTGTCTCCTGTTTAGAGGCTAGTTGATAGAATCTACTGGACTGGATTGGCATCTAATAAGGTGCACGCATGCACACACACACACACACACAGACCTTGCAATGATTTTTTTTTTTTTTTTTTTAAATTGTGATAAAATGTCAAAGCATTTTCCCCCTTTCTATTATTGCACAAAACAAAGGACCCGCTGCGGATTACAAACACTGAACACACGGATTCTGATGCACTCTGAAGTGAAATACATTCAGCAGCTTTTTCAGCAGGAACAGTGCGGGAATGTGATTTAATCGTGGAATTACCGCACCGTTCCTGTCGTCATTTATTTATAGCATAAAAAGCTACTCAAAAAGATATCCCTCCTAAATCATGCGTGTCTCCAGCAGATGCACTGTAACGGGTTGAGTGGTGAAGGCAACCTGCATGACACCGGCCTGGAATACACAGCAGTAAGTGCAGCATTGCTGTAGCCGTCAATGAGCTGTGACAAAGGAAGATGGTTGATGATGCAGAATGTCACACAGCATGACTGATGGATTGCATGGTTTTCTGACAGATGCACAAGTGCAGCTCCACTAGAGCTGCAGAATGGAAATGGGAAGCGATCGGTCTGTTCCCCAACTGTCAGAAAATACTGAACTCAGTGGTGAACTCAAAGGCCATAGGAACGGTCTGTTTCATTACAGGAGAGAACTCCAAGCTGTGGCAGGCAGATAAAGAAAATGAAGCCAGGATGAGCAGTTTCTCTATTTAAAAATATGCAAAGAGAAGCAGGAAGTAGCCGGCTGCTATAAAAAGAGACTCCCTCCTAACTCTCCAAATGAGGTTCCATCTGCAACTCACTGATCTCCTTTTTCAGAAATGTACATTTCACTTCGAGAACTTCATGAACTCAACCCAGATGAGTTAAAAAAAAATGGCTATGTGTAAGACCATTTCTGCATAATTACTATTAATTTATCCCAATGTGCCAATTGTCAATCAATCAATCAATAAATTTTTTTATATAGCACCAAATCACAACAAACAGTTGCCCCAAGGCGCTTTATATTGTAAGGCAAGGCCATACAATAATTATGTAAAACCCCAACGGTCAAAACGACCCCCTGTGAGCAAGCACTTGGCTACAGTGGGAAGGAAAAACTCCCTTTTAACAGGAAGAAACCTCCAGCAGAACCAGGCTCAGGGAGGGGCAGTCTTCTGCTGGGACTGGTTGGGGCTGAGGGAGAGAACCAAGAAAAAGACATGCTGTGGAGGGGAGCAGAGATCGATCACTAAAGATTAAATGCAGAGTGATGCATACAGAGCAAAAAGAGAAAGAAACAGTGCATCATGGGAACCCCCCAGCAGTCTACGTCTATAGCAGCATAACTAAGGGATGGTTCAGGGTCACCTGATCCAGCCCTAACTATAAGCTTAGCAAAAAGGAAAGTTTTAAGCCTAATCTTAAAAGTAGAGAGGGTGTCTGTCTCCCTGATCTGAATTGGGAGCTGGTTCCACAGGAGAGGAGCCTGAAAGCTGAAAGCTTATATAAAAAAATGGGAAGTACATCAAGTAGTATTTAGAACTGATTGAGAAGTTAACCTTATTTATATAATTATTTTTAAATTCAATTTTGGACAAGCTGAATTTGTCTCTGAAGGAAAGATAGCTTTACAAAGTTTCAAAGACACACATACTATACAATACTTGTAGAACAGTATACAATGTGCATGCTAAAATGCAACAACAATGGCACACAGTTGACATAAGAACCATAATAAGCCAAACATGGGTGGTTAGTCACAGAAGATTGTAATGAAGTACAGTTTGAAGAACTTTCAATATCTTCTACAAGGGCAGTACTGTGGAAAAAAATTGAAACATCCTACAATTGCGACAAAAGTTATACTTTTTTTGTCCATTGTATGTCAACAAAAAATATAATTTGGATTTCAGAACATTCCTACACTCCTTTTTCCACCCTTTTTATATGTGAGTGTCTTTAGAAATTTATGTAGTTTCAAAAGGTGAACATTTTTTGGAAAATTACCCAATTGTATAGTCTAAAATTCATACTGAAGATCATTTAATGATTAATAGACAATAATAAAGAAAATACTAACCATAGCCGACTCAAGCCATACATGATAACTGTGTTTGATGGTAGCTGTGTCTAATGATATTTCTGGCTGAAGCTTACCATGTTAATATAGTTGACGTAAACTACAAGTGATGCTGTTTGCATCAACAGTACTTGGAGTTTTAATAAATGGGCACATCAAAAATAATGTGCGCCACTTTGGTGTAATGTTGCCTGGTGTAAATAGTGGTAAATTGGTAGCTTTTCATTATTTAATAACAACATTAATATAAAATAATAGATGAAATACAACTCAATTTTCAATTATACACGGTTTTTCACATTAAATTACAGATTTTTTTTATATTTCAAAAGTCATCAAACATTGTACATATTTATGAATATTGAATGTTTTCATACTTTTGAAATTTTGTAGGCACATTTAACATGCTTCAAATGTTTGCACAGTACTGATTGTGCATGCAGACATGATAGAAAGGACTGAACTTGAGATTAGGAAAACCAGTTTCAAATTTATCACGATCAAATGAAATAGCCAATTTCCCACTGTGGGAAAAGCAGATATCAGATGCCCGAGTTTTCAAAAACATAAACACAAACATGGAGATGAGTGGCTTCATCACAGATGTTATGGATTTGCACCAAGGCACTATGATGAAATTAAAGTGCTTATTGGAGAATGCAGGAGGCAAAATCATGGAAAAGAAATGAATGTGGCCCTTTGAAATAGTTTCTAAAAATGTTGAGCCCTTGGCAGAAAGAACAATCATTATTATGTGACCTAAAGTTGCTGTTATTCCTGGCTGAGGTGGGTGCCATTTTGGCCCAGAGCAGTTATATAACTCTGGGTAATTTTCATGTAAATGCCTTCTTATAAATGCTTGATATCTTGGGGAAACTTTTCCCAAGGTTGGCATGAAAATTGGAGGCAGATTTGGGCCATGTCTGCACCAAGTGATTTCTGAAAACAAATTTTGAACATGTTCCTCACTAGGTTCCTGAATTTTAATCTATGCTTTGCAGCATGCCAACCTTGCTCAAAATATAAACAAGCTTGGAATAAATCAGTGCTGACCTCTACATTGTGTAACAGTTGCTTTATGCTGAATACATTATTTCCATTTTGGAGGGTTGAATCATCCATCAAACCTATTGAAATCGTTGATGGGATATTTGTTTGTCTTAAACTGATAAAACCTAATTGTGCGGCATTATGAGAAACTGATGTGAAATCAAAAATAAATCTGTCCACCAGAGTAAAATATTTAAATTTGAGCACAACAGATAAAACGTACAATGAAAGTCAGAGAATACAATAAGAAAATAAATTATTCAAAAACAGTGCAGCTGTAACTGCTCCCCTTTCCCATTAAATCTCAGCAGTAACTCAACCAGAGCAGGCAGGGGGTATTATTAGTACTGAAGACACAAGACAGAGCTTTGAAAGTGATAAATTTGCCAAACTAACTAACAGCACGCAGGAAAGCTGAAGTAACAATCAAAAAATTGTTTTCTGAAGTAGATCAATCAATCAATCAATCAATTTTTTTTATATAGCGCCAAATCACAACAAACAGTTGCCCCAAGGCGCTTTATATTGTAAGGCAAGGCCATACAATAATTATGTAAAACCCCAACGGTCAGATGATATGATGTATGGGATTGTAAAGTCTTAATAATTGAAAAAAAAAGTTAAGTGCATTTCTACATATGTCATAAACTCAAATATGCCACAACATATTCTTACACATGTAATTTAAAGGAATGTTTTTACTCAAATAAAATAAGATAGATGCTAAAAAGAGTATAGAAAATCAAATGAATATAAGACTGCTGTTTGTGGACTACAGTATGACAGCATCTATCCTTTCTGTGATAATCGCCAGATAAACTTAAAGTCTATATGGTTTTCAGAATGAAGGAAGGCTGATGTAAAGCAACCTACTCATAATGACTCAGGTTAGATTGGAAAAACTGGAGCACAATTTATGTCGTAGAGAAGTGATATGGTGCCCAGGTAGGTAAGTGATAAATAGCCAGGTGTGGTGTTTAATGGCTCATCCAGTTTAGAGGTAATAAAACATAAAAGTTCAATTAGAAGTGGCAAAGCTTTGCTATTCTACAACTGTTTTCCCAGTTCTCATCAATTTGCATGAACATTAGTTTAAAGACCTCTTTCCTATCATATGACATATCAGAATTTATTTCTTTGTGTGTGTGTGTGTGTGTGTGTGTGTGTGTGTGTGTGTGTGTGTGTGTGTGTGTGTGTGTGTGTGTGTGTGTGTGTGTGTGTGTGTGTGTCTGTCTGTCTGTCATGTAGTGAGTGATTGGTGTGCTGCTGTGAGAAAACAAAAACTTTGCTGATTTCAAAGACACTGCTGCCAAATGTTGGCTTGGAGGAAAGATTTGATTGTAATCTAATTGGAGCAAATCATTCACTCAGCTGTGTCATTTCATCATAATCAACAGCTTTCAGTTGAACGGGGACTTTGAACTGAACTGCATGACGATATTTGCTTTTTGAGCCTTACAGATATATCAGGTGGCTGATTTCACCAGCATATTGGTATTGCCATTATTAACATATTTTAGCAAATAAACAATGCAGAAAAAAAAAAAAAAAACAACATTTTAGCTGTTGGAGATGCTATCATTAAAAAACTAGTCCAGAAAAGGTGCTCTAATGGCATTGTGTGCAATGCTGTCAAGCATAGTTGGCACCTCATCACCCCTTGGTTACACAGCAGCAAGTGGAACATTGTCTTTTGAAAGTTAAGCGAATCTTGAATAAAGGGGCAAATAGGGATTTTGTTTTGACTTAAGGCCTTTTTATGTGACTACTCTAACTTTGTGGGCATGCAATTGCTTTGACACAGTCATGAACCTTTCAAAGTTCTCCATTGGGGTTGGTGGGTGTAGCAATGTAATTCACTGCCAGAACAGTAGGGAGTATGACAAATTTCTAGAAGCTTACTATCCCATGAACATTGTTGATTGTGAAACCAGAAAAGTGAGATTCTGGAAATGAATGAGTAAGCGGACTAGCCACAGCACATGCAGTCTCTGTCATCTCAGCATGTAGTTACAACTTTAGGATGGTGCATGTCAGGCTACACAGAGGGCCTCAGAGGGAGTTCCCAATGACAGAAGAGGGTTCTGCATGGCTACGGAGTTATGGATATGGAATAGCATAAATTCAGCTTGAAGGATAACCATACAATGACCGAGCTAACATCCTCTAGTGTTTCACAGCAGGAAGGAGGCAATGCTTGCACAACCTGCCAGATGGGAGGAAAAAAATGCAATAAACATATATATTGCTTGTCCTTCCACCCCTGAAGTGCTGGCCGTACATACAGTCCTAATTTTGGTGTGAAATTGCTTGAAAGATGTAACTGTCTGCCTTGTTTTTTTTTTTTTTATGTATACTGATCCCTTCTGTTAATGTTGGGGTGATCCAAATATTGATTGATATATATTCAAATGGAACACTGTTAGAAAATGTAGTTACCATTGTAATAATAATAATAATAATAATAATAATAATAATAAACACTCAGATGCCCAACCACTGGGGCAAAAAAAAAAATAAATAAAAAAAATAATAGTAATAATAATAAAATAAGTCTTAAATTACTGCCTGGCCGCAAGTTTTTTTTTTTTTAACTATTCCAGTTAAATATTTTTACTGATGATGTCTACAAACACAGGTTTTGACCTATGACTCATGACAATTGACTTTGCATCTCAGTAACCACAGAGGCTTAACAGTTATTTTTTTGGTCTCAGTTATTCAATGACCACAAGTTTCTATTTGAATCAGCTCACCTTTTTTCATGAAATGGAGCAGAACCAGCTGTTTTGGCCTTTGTCACAAATGAAATGAGCAGTAAATGGAGCTGTGCAACAAATAATATGGAGGCCCATTTAACCAGTGTGCTTTGCTGGATATGGTAGTATGAAGGTCTACAACTCCCCCTGGAAGGGGCACCAATCCATTGCAGGTTACTTCTCCAGTGAATGTTGGGTGAACTGGAACAATGCGAATTAATGCACTGTCCAAGGTGCAAAGCGCAAAGCGCAGTCCAGCTCATATTATAGACCCAAATCAATAGCAATATTGTAGAGCAGGGAGCTCAGTGGGATAAGGAGATGAACAACTAATATGTAGACCTGGGTTCAATTGTGGGGATGGTACCTGTATATGTCTTTGGAAAATACATTTCCTCTACAGGATATGAGGATAACCACCAGTACCAGTGGACCTCAGCACCTATATCAGACATACCTTTTCAACTCATAGCCACCTGCGCTGCTAAGTGAAAAGTCAACATCTGAACATACTAGACTGTATGTGTGTGTAACAAGATACGTTTAACAGAATCACAGTGTATTACCTACTATCTTTAAAGTTATAGTAATGTTATGTAGAAGGGATAGTAGTTTTATATTTTTGGAAAAAAAAATGCCATCACAATCAAGACTATATAAAAAGTCTAATCATCTGCTTGGGTGGTAGATTAGGGCACAGTGGGTCATGTATGGAGGAAAGGTTTGCCTGGTTGTAATCTGTCATTGTTAAGTTTAATTTAGTTCAATAGATGACTTGAATGTGAAGATATGCACATTTACAGTGTGACTTTGATGTAACTCAAGGTAACTTGACACTTGCATAAATCTGATCCGTGCACTGGCATTCCATCTGCCATGTCAAACAGTAAACTCGTAAACTCATTGTAATCCATTGCAAACTATGTGCAGCTGTGTGCAAGTGCGCAGGTTGACTGCAAAAATGTTCAAAATCTCTGGCATGCATTAATTTTGTGAACTACATGTGAACATTGTGTAAACAGCACACAGCAGTGTGTGCCACTGCAGGTCAGTGCATCAGTGTAGCACATCACAGTGCAGCTCATCTGAATGATTATGATGAGATGTCAAATCTATAATAAACAGTTTTACAGATACTCATAAGGAGGAATTACCGAGCAATTACAATAGAGATATTAGATATAATTACCTTTGAGAGGATTCCAAATGCGTTCTCCATGTCATGAAGTGCACAAGAACAGCTGCAGCTGTAGAAAAATCCTGTGATTCCAGAGCAATTAGAGGTGGTTTCATCAGCCAAATTCTGAGAGCAAATGATTAATCCACTATGAAATAATAATTTATTATAATGTGGCATCCAGTGGCACAAAGCGCAGCATACAGCGGAACACAGTGGGTAACAATGGCATGACGAATTGCGTGGAATTGTCGGGGTTAAATGTGTGCAAGTGTCAAGGTGCCTTCAGTTGTCCCTACCTCAAAAAATATCATTAAAACTTCAAACCAGAGATTTTCATTACAATCAGATATATATATATATATTTTTTTTTTTCAACAAATCAATACAATATCAGGATTTGTTCTGAATGGATGGTTAGTCATAGACAGCCTCAGCATATTACGAACGTGGTTTTGTTTGAAGTTTTGAGGCTCATTGACTGCACATACAGGGACTCACTACAAGTCTGCACACAATCACACATGCTTGTTGATGCACACACACACATATCCACACATAAAGCACACATCAACTCTCTGCACATCCTCACTAAGTGCTTTTTGTAGAAGTTCCAGTTACCTTTACCCTCTGATCTGAATACAGGAAATCCATCCCCACTTCAAATAGAAATGGAGTCAGACCTTTTAACAACAAAAAAAAAGTCTCCAGAGTGACACTTATGACAGTGAATCTTTAATTCTACACTGACGACCTCCAGTGATTCCTTTCAAAAGCCTCGGTCGTAGACAGTTGGTGGAGAGAGGGACCTCTGCAGTTACTCACCACAGAATGTAAGCGGTGCATACAAAAGCAACAAAAAAACAACAACAACAACAAAAAAAATCCTGTAAATGGAGAATGCAGAGAGGAATGAATCGAACCAGTCCGGACTGTCTCTGGCTCTGACTCGTGCAGCTGTTTGCCGTACAGTCCACGTGCACAGACATCTCTGTTAGCTACAGGTCAATTTCTTGACTTGAAGTTGACCATAAAATTCCCTTTGGGTGTAGGCGAAAAATCATCACAGCTTCGCTTCCAGCGATGCTCCCGTCCTCCGCAGTTTTAGGTGGAAGCTATTTCTCATTTTGTGGGAAATGACAAAGAAACCATGTAAAGTTACAAAACACTTATTTTTTCTCTCTTTTTTGGCATTTGTTACAGTCACGTTGTCTCCACATGGTTTCTTCTGCTTCTTTCTTTTTGTTTCTGTGTTTGTTTTTGTGTTGTTGTTGTTGATACTGTCTTCTTTCCTGCAGATAGGAACCATTGCTTGGAGACGTTTCGGCAAATAAAATAGTCTTTGTCTGTCCTTCTGCTCAAGGAGCTATGGAAGTCCTCTGCTGGCAGGCGGACAAAGATGTGGTGCACGTCTCCTCCCCTAACTAAATCAAAGATGAAGGCGTGGATGTGAAGATTGGCGGATATGTGGCAGAAATGGAGAAAAAAGTGAGGAAAGCAGGACAATGGAAATTGAATGAAAATGAAAAAGAAAAGTGGATAAACAGAAATACAAAAGAGAAAGCATTGACAGGAAAGGAGAATGTAAAAAAAGAGAGAGAGAGAGAGAAAAAACAAAGAAAGAAAACATTTAAGCATCAATGCACCATTTCCAACAGAAGTCAAGAAATATAATTCAGTGATTACGTTTTTGCCACCTCAAACCTTCACAATAAAAGCAGTGGTGTTTCTTTTAAAATTTCTGAAATCATGTCCTTCAAACTCTTTTGGTGCAAATTTTGTCCACACAAAAGGATTTTCCTCATAATAAACAACAAGTGAAATTTCAGTTGAAGTTTCCCAGAATGCACATGGGAGTCAAGTCTAAAGTTTGTTCTGTTGAATGAGAGTTCTTCTCTAGACCACTGTGACAGGCAAAAATTGCACTATGTACAGTTTCTTCAAGCCTCTAACTCCTTCAGATTTATCATAGGTGTCTTAATGTCTTCCCTCACTAGTCTCCTTCTCATAATATCACTCAGTTTTTGAAAACTCTCTACTCCAGACAAATTTTTCACACAGTACACATCATTTGTATTTCTGAATGACTGATGAAGGATATTCACTTGGAAATGTTTATGTATCATCCAGGGACTTAAATAAAGAAAACCCATTGTAAAGAACACCAATTTAATTGTGTTATGCTAAAATAAGAAGTCTACGAAAAAGCAAGACCAATACAGTGGGTCTGACAGGCTGATTTTGTTTTTTTGTTTTTGTTTTTTAGGTGGAAAAACATGCATTAGTACCTTTGAGATTTTTTTTTTTTTTAATTTAGAGTAGAAAATGACAGCGATACACTTTGGCAAGGTTAAAACCTGAAGGTTCTTGTGTAGAGGCACATGGTCAGGCAATAGACAGGCAACATGGTGCTATGACATTTTACAGTACCTAGGGGAAACCAACTGTGCTTTTATTTTCATTTGGATGGAACCACATCATTGCTATAATTTACATCATCCTGGTGGAAAGTGATGAAAATTCTTCACATTCCCCAAATAAACCTAGAAGGTAAATTCAAATTAAGTGAATTCATACTTGTTGAATTAAAAGGTAACATCACTTCTTTACAAGCCCAGTCACATTTATTTTTAGCAATCAAGCCTCTGAATGCTACCGACCTTGGTAATTGTTTGTTACTGAGAAATTCTTAAAAAAAAAAAAAAAAAAAAAAAAAAAGACTGCTACAGAATGAATATGGCAGCTGTCATAAAACACAGTTCTCTCAAAATAGCAACAATCTTGCAAGTCAGAATTACACCTGTTAGTGCATTAGTGGTACCATAACATCGAAGCAATATCAGATTGGCTTTCCAAATATGCAAGTTCTACTGATCAGCTATAACATTGTGACCACCTGCCTAATATTGCCTAGGTCCCCCTGTTGCCATCTTTTGTACTGTGGTATCTGGCAGTAAGAGGATTGTAACATATCTTTTAAATCATTAGACTTGCAAAGTGGGGCCACCATGGATCCTGGTGCTAGTTCACCAGTTTTCCTTCCTCGGACCACCTGTGGTAAGTACTGACAACATCAGACTTGTAAAATCCCACAAGACCTGCAGTTTTGAAAATGATGTGGCTCAGTTGTCCAACAATCACAATTTGGCCCTTGTCAAAGTGACTCACATCTTTATATGTCCACATTTTTCTTAATTCCAACACATCAAATTCTCAGCCAAAGTGCTGACGTTCTGCCTAATATATCCCACACAGTGGCAGGCGATATTGTCAAGCGATAATCAGTGTTTCCCTATCACGTGTCAGTGATCACAATTTTATGGCTGATCAGAGCATATCAGTCTTCAATAAGCCTTACAAATTTGATCCACTCAATTACTTTACCACTCATGCCATGAATGTATCATGTGTTGCATTCCTCCTCCACCCCCTCCCCTTTATTAATAAAATATTGCACATGTAATATGGGAAACTATAGAAACATACCAAAATCAAGCAATATAAATACTATAAAAGTTACTTAATTTCTCACGTTTTACACTTTGGATTGCCACGACCAATCTGATATGAATCTGCATGTTTATCTGGTACAACTTTAACATCAGATGCCATTTACGATGCAACACCACATGACAAAGAATGGACATGGGTGATCTTGAAAAGGAAACCTTCTGTTTTGGAAGCAAGTGCACTGACTGCTTAACCAATATGTTGTGAGTCTTTCTGGAAAGCTGACCTGAGGAATTTTAAACACCAAAAATTGGACATTGAATCTTCAAAAGATGATGATAATACAAGTATCACCGCTGGGTCAGTACTCCTTTTAGAATTATAGTATCTCCAGCAATACAAGTTGAAAGAAATTAAAACATGCAGGAACAGATTGATAAATACACTATACTCATGTGTTTGCTTTTCTGCCATTTGTGGAAGAAGGATTTGTCTTACACAACATCATTTTCAAAAGGTGAGTTGGGCACTCAGAGGCTCCATTGTTAAAAATGAGCAATGTATAAATTTGTCCTTTAACTTGGGTATCCCTTTAACTTAACTTGTTTTCATTTATATAGCACCAAATCACAACAAAGTTGTCTCAATGTGCTTCACACAAGTGAGGTCTAACCTAATCAACCCCCAGACGAAGCAATTTCACAGCTTTTATCAAGCAAACATGTTAGATTTACAGGGCAGTAAACTTTAAACACTGCAAAATCTATCAAAAGGAGTAGGTTATTTGCACAAAGTAGAAGAACTTGAATTTGTAGAATGAAGAGCTATCAAACATGATCATATATTGGTATTGACCTATTTTTACTATTACAGTGGAAGTTTTGAACACTATATTATTGTGGACTATAACACTTTTTTAACTAGTTTGGGTTGTCCTGCGATTTGTACTCTGGTTCATATTAAATTCCAAGAAATCATGGATTCATTACTAATGATAATTGTAATAACAATTTATATAGGGATTTCCAATAATTAAAGCATTAAACAAAATAAATTTGAATAATAAAAGAATACACACCAATAACTAAAAGCATACAACAACAATGGACAAAAATCCCATGTTAAAGAGATGAAAATACAGGAAAAAAAAAATGTATGGCTTCTACCCAAGTGACACACACATATATATATATATATATATATATATATATATATATATATATATATATATATATATATATACTACTGGATTGGTAAACTAGAAATGAGATATGTCTTGTTACCCAGACCTTTACCCTGCAACTCCCAAATCAGGTTGACTGCAGTGAGTTGGGAGAAAACCTTGATACATTTCATGGCTTGTAGGAAGTTAAGGAACTTTCTTTCACCTTTCCACTCTTTCTCTTTCACCTCTGTGCCAAACACCTCTTTCAAAGCATTAACACCTTGGAAACAAGGCTGGGCTACACAACCAGACATCAAAAGAAGCAAGATCAATTATAAATAACTTTTCTGTCCAACACAGGTTCAAGAGGAACATAGTAAATTTTAAGTTTCATTGTGGCATTTGAGAATCTCTTTCTTTTTCTAACAGCTGCATATAGTTCAGTCCAAACACAAAGAGATAACCTAAGCATCTTCAGAAGTGTATTAAACTATAATACTCCACATGGTGGTGTTTGATTCTTACCTCTGGAGTAAACAGTTGCTATACAGCTGTGCACACTGTACTGACTGTGAACTCTGTTTCGTTGGCCATGATGTCAGTGGGCTGAATGTTTCGGTCGTACATCGGATTTTCAAATGTCGCTCTGCCATTGGTGTTCTCATGACCCACATAACCATTGAAGGGGACTTTGGGTCTTCTCCTGAAATTACGTAAAAGTTTAAAATAACATTAGCACAGCAGTATGCATGAGTGCACTATGCATATCTATAGTTGTATTTAGCTTTGGATGTATATTTCCAATAAGTACAGAATGTATTTAAACCTTTGACTTAAAGGATGACTCTCATCATATAAAAACAGGGTAGGATTACTTTGAAAGAATACATGTGGATTACATATATGTATGTACATACATTTGGATTACTTGTAATCTGATTACTTTTTGATTACATTTCAAAGTAATCCTACCCAACCTTGCATATATATATACACTCAACAAAAATATAAATGCAACACTTTTGGTTTTTCTCCCATTTTGTATGAGATGAACTCAAAGATCTAAAACTTTTTCCACATACACAATATCACCATTTCCCTCAAATATTGTTCACAAACCAGTCTAAATCTGTGATAGTGAGCACTTCTCCTTTGCTGAGATAATCCATCCCACCTCACAGGTGTGCCATAGCAAGATGCTGATTAGACACCATGATTAGTGCACAGGTGTGCCTTAGACTGTCCAACACATGTCCTTCGCATAGAGTTGATCAGGTTGTCAATGGTGGCCTGTGGAATGTTGGTCCACTCCTTTTCAATGGCTGTGCGAAGTTGCTGGATATTGGCAGGAACTGGTACACGCTGTCGTATACGCCGGTCCAGAGCATCCCAAACATGCTCAATGGGTGAAAATGTCTGGTGAGTATGCCGGCCATGCAAGAACTGGGACATTTTCAGCTTCCAAGAATTGTGTACAGATCCTTGCAACATGGGGCCGTGCATTATCCTGGTGCAACATGAGGTGATGTTCTTGGATGTTGGCACAACAATGGGCCTCAGGACCTCGTCACGGTATCTCTGTGCATTCAAAATGCCATCAATAAAATGCACCTGTGTTCTTCGTCCATAACAGACGCCTGCCCATACCATAACCCCACCACCACCATGGGCCACTCGATCCACAACATTGACATCAGAAAACCGCTCACCCACACGACGCCACACACGCTGTCTGCCATCTGCCCTGGACAGTGTGAACCGGGATTCATCCGTGAAGAGAACACCTCTCCAACGTGCCAAACGCCAGCGAATGTGAGCATTTGCCCACTCAAGTCGGTTACGACGACAAACTGGAGTCAGGTCGAGACCCCGATGAGGACGACGAGCATGCAAATGAGCTTCCCTGAGATGGTTTCTGACAGTTTGTGCAGAAATTCTTTGGTTATGCAAACCGATTGTTTCAGCAGCTGTCCGAGTGGCTGGTCTCAGACGATCTTAAAGGTGAACATGCTGGATGTGGAGGTCCTGGGCTGGTGTGGTTACACGTGGTCTGCGGTTGCGAGGCTGGTTGGATGTACTACCAAATTCTCTGAAACACCTTTGGAGACGGCTTATGGTAGAGAAATGAACATTCAATACACGAGCAACAGCTCTGGTTGACATTCCTGCTGTCAGCATGCCAATTGCACACTCCCTCAAATCTTGCGACATCTGTGGCATTGTGCTGTGTGATAAAACTGCACCTTTCAGAGTGGCCTTTTATTGTGGGCAGTCTAAGGCACACCTGTGCACTAATCATGGTGTCTAATCAGCATCTTGATATGGCACACCTGTGAGGTGGGATGGATTATCTCAGCAAAGGAGAAGTGCTCACTATCACAGATTTAGACTGGTTTGTGAACAATATTTGAGGGAAATGGTGATATTGTGTATGTGGAAAAAGTTTTAGATCTTTGAGTTCATCTCATACAAAATGGGAGCAAAACCAAAAGTGTTGCATTTATATTTTTGTTGAGTATATATATATATATATATATATATATATATATATATATATATATATATATATATATATATATATATATATATATATATATATATATATATATATAGTCACTGTGTATGAGAGCTGTACTGTTGGTGCTCCATTGACCTCAATATATTTCTTTTCAGCTTATTATTATTACTGCTACTATTATATTTTCAAATTAATTGTTTTATATGAGTCAAATGTGTAACAGTAATTAGAGCATTAAGGGGCTTGATTAAGAATTTTTCAATATGACTTAAACTGTTCTTCAAAGTGAAGTTACTGTATTTCAAAATAGTAAAACTAGACTGTACCAGTGACAGACAAAATATTGTATTAAATATGAAATGTATGAGCAGTGCAAGGTTTACCGGTGTTTGTAGAGGTACAGAGCAAAGCCTGCAATGATCATAGCTATAAAAGGCACTAGGATGGCTGCTGCCACTGAACTGCTATTGGGGGAAAAGTTGTATCCTGGGATGTCTCTGCTCGGATCCAGTCCGTCTGCAATAAAAACACGTCAAACTTCACTCAACATGTTAATAGCACTTCTCCAGCAGACATTACAAGCCATTGACATGAGTGCAAATCAAAAACTGAAAGAAAATCGAGACAGCAACAATCAGCCTCAATCTGCCAAGATTGGGAAACACAAGTCGGAGGCAAATAAAAGAAAAACAAATGGAAACAAAACCAATGCCACAGTTAAAGACAGCTGACGGGACTATAAGCTCCTTTTAGACACTGAGCAAGACAACTGACTTATTTAAGTTTATTTCTCTGGGGTATTTTCATTTCCCTCTTGGAAATGCCGAATCCTATTATCCTAACAATGCTTTAATTACTGACATCAAAGACCATCAAAGCCATTTCAGATTCATTCTCTAATTAATGGGCGTGTGTATCTGCAACAGCAGAGGAGGAGTGACAGCCCACCTGTTTGCCACAAACTCCAATCCACAACTCCCCCTCAAAAAATAATCTCCATTGTAAAACCAGTGACAAAAAGAAGGGATTCATTTATTAAGCTGTGTGGTGTTTGCCAATCAGACACAAACAGGAAAATTCCTACAAATTGGAAAGGATTCCTTACAAGATGTTTGACTGAAGTGGTTTGCATAAATAAATAAAGAGCTGTGTTTCCACTGAGTGTTGCACCTCAATGGTGTTGCAGCTTACTGCCTGTTGTTTGAGCACCTTTTCGCTTTACAGATGACTTTCATGTAAATTTACTCTGGCTATGCTTTCCCTGCTTTCACCTTTTCACCATGTTTTAGTATTTTCTGAGTTAGCTCCACATTTACTGTCTTTATATATAAAGCTGGAAAAAAATTATATATATATATATATATATATATATATATATATATATATATATATATATATACGAGGGCTGTCAATAAAGTAAGGGTCCTTTTTATTTTTTCAAAAACTATATGGATTTCATTCATATGTTTTTACGTCAGACATGCTTGAACCCTCGTGCGCATGCGTGAGTTTTTCCACGCCTGTCGGTGACGTCATTCGCCTGTGAGCACTCCTTGTGGGAGGAGTCGTCCAGCCCCTCGTCGGAATTCCTTTGTCTGAGAAGTTGCTGAGAGACTGGCGCGTTGTTTGATCAAAATTTTTTCTAAACCTGTGAGACACATCAAAGTGGACACGGTTCGAAAAATTAAGCTGGTTTTCAGTGAAAATGTTAACGGCTGATGAGAGATTTTGAGATGATTCTGTCGCTTTAAGGACTTCCCACAGTGCGAGACGTCGCTCAGCACTCCCAGGCGCCGTCGTCAGCCTGTTCAAGCTGAAAACCTCCACATTTCAGGTTCTATTGATCCAGGACGTCGTGAGAGAACAGAGAAGTTTCAGAAGAAGTCGGTTTCAGCATTTTATCCGGATATTCCACTGTTAAAGGAGATTTTTTTTAATGAAAGACGTGCGGACGGGTCCGCGCGTCGGGACGCAGCCGCCGCGACGCTCCGCCGCAGGAAAAACACCTCTGTTGAAAGCCTTAAGGACAAGTTGGAACATGTCCTGCCTGTTAAACAATTTCTCATATACTCACTCCACTGAAAGCCATCAAAAGCCGCCTGGATTTTACAAATGGTTATCAACACGGAGGTGTTTTTCCTGTGCCGCCGCACGTCTTTCATTAAAAAAATCTCCTTTAACAGTGGAATATCCGGATAAAATGCTGAAACCGACTTCTTCTGAAACTTCTCTGTTCTCTCACGATGTCCTGGATCAATAGAGCCTGAAATGTGGAGGTTTTCAGCTTGAACAGGCTGACGACGGCGGCTGAGAGCGCTGAGCGATGTCTCGCACCGTGGGAAGTCCTTAAAGCGACAGAATCACCTCAAAATCTCTCATCAGCTGTTAAAATTTTCACTGAAAACCAGCTTAATTTTTTTCGAACCGTGTCCACTTCGATGTGTCTCACAGGTTTAGAAAAACAACGCGCCAGTCTCTCAGCAACTTCTCAGACAAAGGAATTCCGACGAGGGGCTGGACGACTCCTCCCACAAGGAGTGCTCACAGGCGAATGACGTCACCGACAGGCGTGGAAAAACTCACGCATGCGCACGAGGGTTCAAGCATGTCTGACGTAAAAACATATGAATGAAATCCATATAGTTTTTGAAAAAAATAAAAAGGACCCTTACTTTATTGACAGCCCTCGTATATATATACGAGGTCTATTAGAAAAGTATCCGACCTTATTATTTTTTTCAAAAACCATATGGGTTTGAATCACGTGTGATTACATCAGACATGCTTGAACCCTCGTGGGCATGCGAGTTTTTTTTTCACGCCTGTTGGTTACGTCATTCGCCTGTGGGCAGTCTTTGAGTGAGGAGTCGCCCACCCTCTTGTCGATTTTTTCATTGTTTAGGAATGGCTCAGAGACTGCTGCTTTGTTTGATAATTTTTTTTTCAAAGCCGTAAGGCACAACTGAGTGGACACCATTCGATAAATTCAGCTGGTTTTCGGTAAAAATTTTAACGGCTGATGAGAGATTTTGGTCTGGTAGTGTCGCTTTAAGGACGGCCCACGGCGCCTGACGGCGATCTCCGCTTCGAGGCGGCAGCGTCTCGCCGTTTCAAGTTGAAAACTTCCACATTTTAGGCTCGGTTGATCCAGTAAGTCGTCAGAGAACAGAGAACTTTCATAAGAAGTCGGCATGAGGAGTTTATTCGGACATTCCATTTATAACGGACATTTTGTAATGAAAGAATGTGCGGGCAGAGTCGCATGTCGGGCCGGACCCGACCGTGGGGGGTCGCGACAGGAAAAACACCTCCGTTGGAAACCTTAACGGGCAAGTTGGAACATGCCCAAGCTGTTAAACAATTTCTCAGTTACTCACTTGTTGAAAGCCATCAAAAGCCGCCTGAATTTTACAAATGGTTTTCAACACGGAGGTGTTTTTCCTGTCGCGGCGCACACAGATTCGCTGAGTCATCACGGAAACGACTTGGCGAATTTGCGCGCACGTCTTTCATTACAAAATGTCCTTAAACAGTGGAATGTCCGCATAAAGTCCTCATGCCGGCCTCTTCTGAATCTTCTCTGTTCTCTCACGACGTCCTGGGTGAATTAAGCCTTAAATTAGGATGTTTTCATGTCGAAACAGGCCGACGACGGCTCCTGGAAGCGCTACAGGACGTCCCGCTCTGTGGGAAGTCCTTACACCGACAGAAACACCCCATAATCTCTCATCAGCCGTTAAACTTTTCACAGAAAACCAGCTTAATTTCTCGAATAGTATCCACTCAGATATTCCTCACAGGTCCAGGAAAAATATTGATAAAGCAACGCGCGCCATCTGGAGCAGCGTGTGAAACAAAGGAATTCAGCCGAGAGGGCGGGACCACATCTCACTCAAGGCCTGCCCACAGGGAAATTACGTCACCGACGCGTGAAAAAACTCACGCGTGCGCACGAGGGTTCAAGCATGACTGGTGGAATTGCACGTCATTCAAATCCATATAGTTAAAAAAATAAAATAAAAGGGTCGGTTTATTGTCTAATAGACCTCGTATATATATATATATATATATATATATATATATATATATATATATATATATATATATATATATATATTTTAGTGCAGCGGATAAGAGAATATTTTGAGGGGAATCATGCAAACGGTGATAAAGCATCAAATTCGGCAGAAATACTCCTCAGACAATCCTTTTTTGAATAAAATGATTGGCCACTTGAATTTTCAATCGGTGGTCAGGTAGGGGTCAACTGAAGAATTACACAAGGGTCAAAATTAAAAGATGCTCCAATCATATTGAAAAATATCCCACATTATTTGCCTGATCATAAAGATTCCAAAAAGGTATAGTTTGGACTATCTGTGACTGAATTCTATGGAGTTATGGGATAAAAACAGCAAGAATGGTGACAAAGGTCAGTTTCATTTTGTACAGGGGTCAGAACTTAAAGTTGCTCCAATTTTGGTAAAAAGTGAAGCGAATTACTAGTTGAGTTAACACGGTTTTAAAAAGGAATAGTTTGGACCATGTATCATCCTTACTTATCACGTTACAGGGTAACATATGTCACCTGTCAAAGAATCCAATAGACGTAGACCTTGTTTGACCTTTACTTTGGAGACCAAGCATTCAACACCGTCAACACTCTTCCATTTATTAATCCTATTAGCTCAACCAATAATTTGCATAACTTTTTAGCCAAATTGGAGCAACTTTAACTTTTGACCCCTGTACAAAATGACACTGACCTTCGTCACTATTCTTGCTGTTTTTATCCCGTAACTCCATAGAATTCAGTCACAGATAGTCCAAACTATACCTTTTTGGAATCCTTATGATCAGGCATATAATGTGGAATATTTTTCAATATGATTAGAGTATCTTTTAATTTTGACCTCTGTGTAATTCTTTAATTGACCCCTACCTGACCACCGATTGAAAAGTCAAGTGGCCAATCGTTTTTGTCAAAAGAGGAGTGTCTTAGGAGTATTTCAGCTGAATTTGCTGCTTTTATCACCATTTGCATGATTGTTTCACTTATCTGCTGCACTAGTTGGACCCCCATTCCCTCCTCTTTTCTACTTCAACATTTTGTTTTGATCCGCTGCATATGTAATTTGCAGCAGAATGTATATAAATATTTGGCAAATTTAAAATGATATCTACACTGAAATACTATGTGCTTTGTGCACCACTTATGTCACATAAAAATTTATTGAAACTGATTAGAAAAATGCAGGATGGAGACACACCTGTTTGCCTTCTTTTGGATTCAAAACAGTCAAAAACATTTACTAATTACAGAATTTTAATTTTGCCTTTATTTAACCAGGTTAGTCCCATTGAGATCGAGATCTCTTGCAAAGTTTCCAATTCAATGACAGTCATCTCTGTTGAACAACGTTCTGCTTCTTTGGACACAGTGTCTTAATTCCATTCATACTGCACCAGTGTTCAGCTCCACTCTTGCATGATCTGCATTGCATCTAGCCATTCATTTATTGGTAACTGGAGTCTACAGTTCTCAAACACTGAAGGCATTTCAAGATGTATACGGCTGTGACTGGAGAAACTATGCATCATTCAAGTTTTGCTTGTTGCACCATCAGTCACAGCTTTTTGACAGAAAGACCCAGCGAAGGATTTTCAAACAAATAAACAGATCAAGTATAGGCTCAAGTCTTCTATGTCCCTTCTGGCAAAACATAACTGAAATTTCACCTTGTTTGTCAGAAAATCATTCTCTGTACCTCTTTGTCAAGAAACTCGATAATATCTATTAACACATCTAGTCATCACCTTTGGTGAACTGTTAGCGTCCAAGTTTCACACCTAAGCACCACAACTGTAAGGACTTGGCCTTTTGTTCTCCTGTAAAGATATCAGCACTGCCAAGCACTGCTGTCCAGTGACCTCATGACTCTTTAAGCTCTTCTCAGGCATTGGATGGAGACACACCTGTTTGCCTTCTTTTGGATTCAAAACAGTCAAAAACATTCACTAATTACAGAATTTTAATTTTGCCTTTATTTAACCAGGTTAGTCCCATTGAGATCGAGATCTCTTGCAAAGTTTCCAATTCACCTAACCTGCATGTCTTTAACTCGGAGGAAATCAGAGCACTCGGAGGTAACCCACGCAAACATGGGGAGAACATGCAAACTCCACACAGGAAAGCTACAGGTGGGTGATAAAAATAATAAATAAAAGTGGGAACACTTGCTCACCCAGTCTCTGGAGACCAAACTGACCAAATCCTTTTCCTCTGACAAATCCCTGGTACACAAAGGAGTTGGAAGAAGAGATATAGGACACCTGTGGAGAGAGAGGAATGGAAGACAGACACTTTATGTGTCACATCCAGGCTTTACAAAGGGGCGCATCATCAAAGTGTTAGCAGTTGGTGTGTGCTAAAAATGAAATATCATGTCAAAGAGGTGAGAGGCACTCTCATGGCTGACATTTAATATGATGTTTCAGTACACAAGAGCACAAACATTACCACACTGACATGTAATGCACACCACATGGTGTGTGGTGCGCAACAGCACAACAATGTGCTGTGCAAGATACTGTGGATCATGTGAATAAAACTCGAAAAAAAACTAGGCATACTGTGGCCTACTTTGTAAGTAATATCTGGAGAGTATGTGTGTGTGTGTGTGTGTGTGTGTATACGCTCCTGGTGCCTGAGGTTGAGGGATAATATGGGTGAAAAGACAGCAGTGGTCTGTTGACTCCTGATTACCAAGCAATGATTTAACTGACATTTTAATTAAAGAGAAACATTTTGTTGGGTTCTTCATCTCTCTAGAGTGACAGGTTTAGTTAGTATGCATGTGTGCTTGTGCATAATTGTGGCATTATGCACATGTGTGCATGAATGTAATGTTGTATTGATCAGTATGTGCACTTACGTGTCCATCTAGGGCCCAGTTATCAATTTTGAACTTGTTGACAAAGATCTCCACAGGGCCTCTGATCTGGTGGACCTGAAGCAGTAGCTGGGCTTCTTCCCGCTTATACATCCCTACAAGAACAATAAAAAAGACCACATTACACCCATTTTGGCATCTCTTCACTGGCTTCCTGTCCCAGTGAGATCAGATTTTAAGGTTCTGCTACTAGTCTATAAAATTGTTCATGGACTGGCACCTCCCTACCTAGCTGACCTAATTAAACCTTACGTACCGGCCCGGGCTTTGCGTTCTCAGGGTGCAGGACTACTTTGTGTCCCTAGGGTGAATAAGAAGTCTGCAGGTCACAGAGCTTTATCTTATCATGCCCCTGTTCTGTGGAATGATCTCCCTGTGTCAATAAAACAGTCAAATTCTGTGGAGACTTTCAAGTCCAGACTTAAGACACACTTATTTTCCCTTTCGTATGGCTAGCATACTGGTATAGTTTTACACTTTTTACTCGTTTAATTCATTTTATTAGGAAACTGAGCGGGCTGCAGCCTCAACTTTACCTAAATACTGTGTCTTTTAGTGAAGCTTAGGGCTCGTGGCTGGCGATCACCTTAGTATTTCTTGTCTTTTTTCTTGTTGCTTAATGCTGACAAATTATACTGTATTTCTTGTCTTTCTGATGCCTGGTTCTGTTTTTTTTTTTTTCTCTCTCTCTCTCTCTGTTTAAGGTGCAGCTCCATCCAAAGATGGGAATTGTATTTGTGCTGGAAATCCTCCTGTCCTGTGCACCAACAGCATTTCCTGTATATTTATTTTGTGAATTGTTTCTGTGAATTTGTTTTGTTAATTTATTTTATTTTGTTTTTTGAGTTGTTTTGTGTGAAGCACCTTGAGGGAACTCTGTTGTGATTTGACACTATATAAGATGATTAAATTGAAATTGAATTGAATTATAGCTAAATACTGGTGTTTTGCATCATTATCTAAGTCAAGAAATAACTTGCTCAGCATGATGTCAACTTTGTTGGTTGTTTGTCTGGTGATCAAAATCAATGCCAGTATGATGAAAAAGATTCCTTTGAACATTCAGCCTGCATTGTTACATGAAATAGGAGGGATCACTGGAAAGATATTGTTGCACCTGTCAGTAGAGTTGATTTCTGGGCACACCTGTGGCGGATGCGACACCTGCAACAATCATCCTTGCTGTACAGTGCATCTGGAAAGTATTCACAGTGCTTAACTTTTTCCACATTTTGCTCTGTTAAAGCCATATTCTAAAATGGAGTAAATTCACTCACAACAAAATTATACTCACAACACCCCATAATGACAACATAAAAAATTGAATTTCTAGCAAGTTTATTTAAAATAAAAACTCAGAAAACACATGTACATAAGTATTCAACCCTTTGATCAATACTTTGTTGATGCACATTTGACAGCAATTACAGCCTCAAGTCTTCTTGAATATGATGTCACAAGTTTGTCACACCTATCTTTGGGCCGTTTTGTCCATGCCTCTTTGCAGCACCACTCAAGTTCAATCAAGTTGGATGAAGAGTGTCGATGCACAGCCATTTTCAGATCACTCCAGAGATGTTCATTTGGGTTCAGGTCTGGGCTTTGGCTGAACCACTTAAGGATATTTGCAGTTGTCTTGAAGCCACTCCTTTGATATCTTGGATGTCTGCTTAAGGTCATCGTCCTGCTGAAAGATTAACCCTTGCCCCAGTCTGAGGTCAAGATAGCTCTGGAGCAGGTTTTCATCCAGGATGTTTCTGTACATTGCTGCATTCATCTTTCCCTCAATCCTGACTAGTCTCCCAGTTCTTGCTGCTGAAAAACATCCCCAAATCATGATGTTGCCACCACCATGGTGGTGCCTGGTTTCTTCCAAATATAATGTCTGGCATTCACGAAAAACAATCCCATCTTTGTCTCATCAGACCATAGAATTTTGTTTCTCATGGTCTGATTGCTTTTCAGGTGCCTTTTGGCAAACTCCAGGTAAGCAGTTGTATGCCTTTTACTAAGGAGTGGCTTCCGCTTGGCCACTCTACCATACAGGCCTGATTGGTGGATTGCTGCAGAGATGGTTGTCCATCTGAAAGGTTCTCCTCTCTCCACAGAGGAATACTGGAGCACTGACACAGTGACCATTGGATTCTTGGTCACCTCCCTCACTAAGGTCCTTCTCCCCCGAACACTCAGTTTAGACATGTGGCCAGCTCCAGGAAGAGTCCTGAGAGATCTGAACTTCTTCCATTTCTGGATGATAGAGACCACTGTGCTCATTGTAACCTTCAAAGCAGTAGAAATGCTTCTGTACCCTTCCCCAGATTTGTGTCTCAAGGCAATCCTGTCTCAGAGGTCTACAGACAATTCTTTGGACTTTGTGCTCTGACATGCATTGTCAACTTTGGGCCCTTATATGTAGATAGGTGTGTGCCTTTCCAAATAATTTCCAATCAGCTGACTTTGGTGGACCCCAATTAAGCTGTAGAAACATCTCAAGGATGACCAGTGGAAACATGATGCACCTGGGCTAAATTTTGAGCTTCATGGCAAAGGCTGTAAATACTTTGGTACATGTAATTGCTTAGGTTTTGTTGTTGTTTTTCTTAATAAATAAGCAAAAATCCAAAAAGAAAAAAAAAATATTTTTTACATTGTCATTATGGGGTACAGTGTGTAGCATTTTGAGGGAAAATGAATTTCATCCATTTTGAAATAAGGCTGTAACATACCAAAATATGGCAAAAGTGAAGCACTGTGAATACCTTCCGGGTGCACTGTATTCTCATACAGATTTTATTTTGTTTATAGTAACTTCACTTAGCCTAACTATTATTTATTTATATTTGCTTCATTCTTGACTGTAAGTCAATTACAGCTGCTGTCACACAATTGGAAATTCTGTCATGTATGTTACTTGCATAAGCTTCTCCTCCATTACGAGTACACTGCCTTGCATAACCCTCATTGGCTGCAGGTGCAAAAGTCTGTGCAGTGTATGTTCAAATTTCAAACAAAATGGATTTTTGATCCAACTTGGCAGGGTTCTTAGCATTGGTGGGAATGCAGACATCTTAATGTAATTAAATGAAACACCCAACACTTTACCAATTCCCAGCATACACTAGGACAGTAATTCATTATTAGCATTTGTTAACAGAGATTTAACATCTGTGATAAGCGATATCACACATGGGCAAGCAAGTGCACTTGTGTGCCACTCCAGTTCAAGTTGGGACATTGTGTGGAATGTAAATAAAAACAGAATACAACCTATATTCAATTGAATACACCACAAAGACAAGAAATCTAATGTTCAAACTTCTAAACTTTAGTTTTTGTTTTGAAATGGACACCTGCAACACGTTTCAAATAAGTTGGGACAGTGGTATGTTTACCATTGTGTTACATCACCTTTTCTTCTAACAACACTCAGTAAGCATTTTAGAACAATGTCCCAACTTCATTGGCATTGGTGTTGTATATGTAAAGTTGCATTAAGAAGGGTATCTGGCATAAAATTTGTGCTAAATCAAGATGCAAATCCACCTGGGATCTACTGTGGCAACCCTAAATTACAAGAGAAGCCAAAGGGACTTACTTTTTATCTGTGATAAGAGAATGGCATCTATTCAAACCAAATAACTTTTCAATATTTGAATATATTATTTATTTGTCATACTTACCAGCAAGTTTGAGTTCCACCCCACTGTGATCGATGAGTGTACCATTAACCCGATTGCTAAAGGGTTCAAAGGCAGTGATTCTGAGCATAGCTGGCTGCTTTTTCCCCAGATACTCATAGGATCCCCTCCAGAGAGAGTTCTTGGCAAAAACGCCTCCAGGGACTGAAAGGCAAAAGAACAAGAGGATTTAAGAAGCAAAACATGGACAATGCATCATGATGTTTGGTGGGGAACATTCATAAACTCTGCTGAAATTAAAATTAATTAAGGATATTTTCAGAGCCCATCTGAGAACCACTGACATGCACTGTAGGTGTCTGTAGGTGTAAGTAAACATGAATAAATGTACAATGCAAGAAGGTTCATTCTCAAATTATGCATAGGATCTGGTTTACCTGGTAGTTTGGAGGGTGGCTCCTGCACTGTCCCAACTGGGCTCTTACCACTTGGACGATTATCAGCTAGAGTATAACAGAATAAAGGTAGTCACAGATCAATGACAGTCATCTCTGTTGATCAACGTTCTGCTTCTTTGGACACAGTGTCTTAATTCCATTCATACTGCACCAGTGTTCAGCTCCACTCTTGCATGATCTGCATTGCATCTAGCCATTCATTTATTGGTAACTGGAGTCTACAGTTCTCAAACACTGAAGGCATTTCAAGATGTATACGGCTGTGACTGGAGAAACTATGCATCATTCAAGTTTTGCTTGTTGCACCATCAGTCACAGCTTTTTGACAGAAAGACCCAGCGAAGGATTTTCAAACAAATTTAACAGATCAAGTATAGGCTCAGGTCTTCTATGTCCCTTCTGGCAAAACATAACTGAAATTTCACCTTGTTTGTCAGAAAATCATTCTCTGTACCTCTTTGTCAAGAAACTCGATGATATCTATTAACACATCTAGTCATCACCTTTGGTGAACTGTTAGCGTCCACGTTTCACACCTAAGCACCACAACTGTAAGGACTTGGCCTTTTGTTCTCCTGTAAAGATATCAGCACTGCCAAGCACCGCTGTCCAGTGACCTCATGACTCTTTAAGCTCTTCTCAGGCATTTCCCAATGCCCCCTCCCCATGACTCACTTCCAAAAATATGGAGTGGCGAACCTAGTTTGACCATATCTGTAAGTGACAGTGTTAATGTGTTTGTCTACATGTGGCCCTGTGATAGACTGGCAACCCTGCCTTTGGCCCAATAGCCGCTAGTATAGGCCCCAGCCCTCCATGACCCATAACTGGAATAAGCAGGTATAATAAAACTTTACAATTGGCCAAAAATAAAGGAGGCTTCTCACTTCCAAATGTGACAAATTACTACAGGGCAGCTCAAATAAACCCACTGATTGACATTTGCAATCCATCATATGTAGTTAAATGGAAAGAAATAGAATATCAAAATAATATTCAAATACAAGCCGTGATAGGAAATGTAGATCTTTAGAATAAAATTGATCAAATTAATCCTTGGACAGAATCAGCACTTAGGACTTGGACAAAACTTGTTAAAGAGTGTAATGAAACTTGCTTAAGGATTAGGTGGATAGCATATGACGAAGACTTTACCCCATCAAAGATTGACAAAAACTTTAAGGCATGGATTGGAAGGGGGTTAGTAAAATTTGACGATTTATACCATAAGGGCTGCCTGCAAAGCTTTCAAGATCTAACACAGACATATAACCTTACAAATGAACAAACTAGATGCTAATACACCACTATGTGGAATTATAAAAATTTTACTCAAATCTTATACATCACTTCCAAATGATAAACTAACTTCAAATATATACAATGAGTTGCAAAATGTCAAAGTTGAAAACACTATATATGTTAAAGAAAAACAGGAAAAAGAAGGTCATTTTGAATTGAACATGGACAAATGGTCTAAATTACTAGACATTTTATGGAAAAGTACGCCATCACTCACTTGAGGGGAATTTGCATGGAAAGGGGTGATTCCTTTCTTTAAAATACCAGCACAAAGAGGTTCAAACGCAGACACATCATGTTGCAGTATGTGTGGGATGAAAAAACCTCACCACCATCATATTTTTTGGAGTTGTCCCAAATTGTCTCACTTCTGGGTAAATATTAAGAGCACTATTGACAAAGTCATAGGAATAATAACTCATTTAAATTTTGAGACTATGTTTTTAGGGAAAAGGCTTGGTTGTATTAAGGGAATATGTAAAAAAAAAAAAATAGATATCTGTGGAATATTATGTTGGTTGCTTGTAACAAAAGAATAACTAGGAAATTACCCACCATAGAAGAATGGACAGATATTGTCAAAGACATTGCTCAGATGGAAAAACTGACATTTGCATTGAGACTCGACCACGAGAAATTTGAGGACTACTGGAAACCATAGACGGACTTTATGAACATTTGAAATGGAACAGTATAATGACACCCACTGTTCTACTGCTACTCCGTTAATATTTTTCATTTGCATGTTTATTTTTACTTTCTTTGATTTTGTTGATGTTTACTATTATATATTAAAAAAAAGACGGAATGTAAAGGTAACCAGAAACACTATTCTTGAGATGAATTATTGTTATTATGAATGTACGAAATATGTAAATATTCCAGTGTAAAGTTCGAAATTAAAAAAAAAAAAAAAAATTACAAAAAAGGAATAAGCAGGTATAGAAAATGAATGAATGAACATATCAGTGGTAAGGGTTTCATGAAACAGTGCTATAGAATGAGGACATGAACATGGATCCAGATTGTGTGATATTTTTTTAGTTACACTCAGCTATTTCCATCACCCGACTCTTGTGGTTCTGGCTGAGAATAAGTATGCATATAAATAAAATCCATTAGCTTGTTCCTGTAAACAGGTACAATATATGCCTCAGGAAAAGCAAATAAACTCATCATCTAGTTTTCTCTTTGAACACAACAGCTTGAGGGTAACCGTGGTGGGAGGAAGCCACCATCAGCACCTCCTGTTGAGATGCAGAGCTAATAACCCACGTGGTGCTCTGAGTTACACATGTCAGCGACAAGTCTTGACTCATGCGTCATAGACCAGCCCTGGCGTCCTTGTGGGCCTGTGAGTACGTGAGAGAAATGGCTTCTTGGCTCCAAGGGAGGTGCTTTAATAATGTCTTACCGCTCACAGGGACTACGCAACTACACCACAGTAGTAAATATACACCCACACAGACAAATAGAATGGAGGTGGCTCTATAACACGACTGCCAACAAAAAAGCTGCACTGATGTCAGTTTATGAGCACACAAACATCAGGTAGGATTAAGGTATGCAGGCAGATGCACAAATGTAGGTATTCACACACACACACACAACTCGCGAGCACTTGCCGAACCTTGTTCTTTATTAGCTGCCACTCTTTTGAGCCATCACTGCACCCACCGGTGCTGTTAATATCCTGTATGTGCTGAGGCCAGGTTGCTTTTTTTTGCCTTCAGTTTTAATAGCAGGGCCTTAAAAATATCCGTCACCCTCTATATTTCAGCTACAGCTTGGTGTGAAATCCATCACAGATATATCTCCTGTAGCACATCTCTCTCTTTAAGCCATTAGCCTCCATCTGTCTTTGATAATTGTGTGACAATGAGTCTATTTTTCCCTCTATATATTTAGGCAAAATGCTGGGGGTGTTTTAATGGCAGTCTATTTGTCTGTGAGACCTTGTTAACACTGCCTCACCATTTATAAGAGGTGCATTGGCTAACTGAATCAATAGGATGCATTGGCCTAATCAGGTTTTGCACCCTAGTTAATGTTTCAGTGCCTGTGCGTGTTGTGTTGCTGTGAGTAATTCCATGCAGTGTAATTGTGTGATGGATGGCCCATCCTACCTTGGCATGTGTCGGAGAAAAAGCAAACGATTCATCAACATTAGCCGAATCCCCATTTTCCCAACTGGAGTCACCACTGAGTCCTGTGCCACTGCAGACACCAGCGGTTTGAATAAACACTGTTAATGGATACTGAGTATAATGAATATTCGGTGTGCAGTACATCCACACACTTGGCTGGGAGGGAAAGTGGCCTCATTTGTAGTTGCACTAGAGTTTATGAATTAATGTGTGCTTTATCTCAACAATCTAAAGCTCACCATCTAAAACGCAAAGTACAAATGTATTTGGGATGTGTCCAACTGTTTTTTTTGCTAATTTGAGGCTGTGTAATCTGAAAGTAGGGCACTTAGCACAAAAGGGTTGGATTAATCCTCTCAATTAGGCATGGCTGTTTTGGACTAAACATGAAATAAACCAATCAAGGTGTGATCTGTCATTCCCTTTAAACCTCTGGGGTCTGAGGGTATTTTTTGGACAGTTCACTCGCCTGGCATAAATGTTTTTTTTTGTTTTGTTTTTTTTTTTGCTGTTAACAGCTCTCCCTGCATCCCACAATCAAGTTTTATGTCTCTTTTTCAGGACAACCTGTGCTTTCAGAATATATATATATATATATATATACACATATATGAGGTCTGTTAGAAAAGTATCCGACCTTTTAATTTTTTTTCAAAAACGATATGGATTTGAATCACGTGTGATTGCATCAGCCAAGCTTGAACCTTCGTGCGCATGCGTGAGTTTTTTCACACCTGTCGGTTGCATCATTCGCCTGTGAGTGGGCTTTGTGTGAGCAATGGTCCACCCCTCTCGTCGTTTTTTTTATTGTGAATAAATGTCTGAACGTTTTGGAGCTTTGCTGCATCAATTTTTTTTCCAGAACCTGTGAGAGATCTCCAGGTGGACACCGTTCGGAAAATTAATATGGCTTTCAGGGACGATTTTATGGGGATTACACAGATTAAGGAGTGATCCAGACGGTTTAAAGACCACCCACAACTTCTGAGAGCGCGCCGCGCTCCGAGCGCCGATCGACAGGCTCAAACCCCGCTGAAACAACCAGATCATTTCCAACGTGAAGGCTTTGTTGATCCGGGACGTCGTCTGACTTTCACAAAAAGGCAGAAGGCGTGGACATACGCACTTTTTCGGCACATTCCACTGTTACAGGAGTTTTTTTCATGGAAAGAAAAGCGGAGGGACACGCCACGGAGCCGTTCATTATGCGGCACAAAACCACCTCCATGTTGGTCTCACAGGACGGCTTTCAGGTGGATTTCAGATGGCTGTCGGTTGCTTTTCAGTCGTGTGATTATCTGAGAAATTGAGCATGAGCTGGATATGCCCCAACATGTCCTGTGAGGCTTCATCACGGCGTTGCTTTGCGCCATGCGGCTCCACCTCGACGCGCGGAACTCCGCTCCTCTTTCCATGACAAAAACTCCTGTAACAGTGGAATGTGCCGTTCATTTCTAAACTGGACACTGTCTTGATCCAGTATGTCGTCTGACGAGCACAGGAATTGTGAAAAGACGTGGACATCAGCACTTTTTCGGCACATTGAGACAGACGTGCGGAGGAGTTCCGCACGCATAGTCCAATACTGTCATGCCTGTGGTCTCTATACAAGGCATCCATTTGGTGTTTTATCATGACAGAACTGTGGAGAATAAAGGTGACAGTTGGTTATAAATAAAACATGGTCCCAAAACGTAATTAGGAAAAAAAAAAACAACAACTGAAGATTTTCACAACAGCAGAACAACATTCTTGTTTGCAGTGGTGATGGACTATGATGTTTGCAGATGACATTGTGATCTGTTGTGAGAGTAAGGAGTAGGGTGAGATTAGCCTAGAGAGGTGAAGATATGCACTGGAGAGAAGGTGAGTGAAAATCAATAGGTGCTGGATGGGAACTTGAGAGAGTGACGCATACCAGCATGGTTGCAAGGAGTAGCTGTGGTCATGGTTGATAAGTGTAAATACTTTTGGTCAAGTGTTCAGTGTAACGGAGAATGTGGTAGAGACATTCATAATTTGTACAAACTGCAGCAGAGGCACATAGGTTGTCGACGTGTTAGAGAAAGAAAGAAATGGATGGACTGCATTGATATAGCACTTTTCCATCTGAATCAGAAGCTCAGTGTGCTTTGCAATGATGCCTCACACTGACCCGCATAGACATTCACACATGGTGCTACCATGCAAGGAGTTCAAATGCATACTGGGAGCAACTGGGGGATTAAGGACCTTGCCCAAGAGCCCCGAGTGATTTTCTAGTCTGGTGGTGATTCGAACCGAGGATGCTCTGGTCTCAAGCCAAATGCTTAACGACTACACCATCACCTACCCACTATCCCATCACCTGTCGATATCTACGTGTGCAGAAGGTCTCAAGCTCCATGTAGCTTCATAAATCCATCATGCAAAATTTGACACTGTTTCACTTTGCCCAACAGCAGTTACATCATTACACTGCACATGAATTTATATTATTGATAATCCTAATTTTATTATTATTCTTTCAGCATTTTAACACTTTCAAATGATATTGCATTCAAAATGCATGTATTTACCAAATCCAGGATAAACATGAAAATAGATTAACCATGTTTGACCAGTTTTTTCAAAGTCTAATCTGAGTCATTCCAACATTTGTTCATCAAACATTCACACTCATCAATCTTATTCATCTCCTGTATGAGAGTGTTCCCACATCCACGCTATTTATCACTGAAACAGTTTGGATCAAGCATTTATTCATATCACTTTATGGATTTTCTTGCTTTTGTACCTGCACACAGAGGTGGTTTCCCTGTCCAGCTCCCATCAGCCCTGCAGGTCCTGTGTTCAGATCCACCAGCCAAGTAAAAACCAGTTTGACATGTATAGATCAGGGTGTAGCCAAGAGATGGCAGTTCAATGGCTCTCACATCAGCCTGAGCTGGCAGCTCAGGTTGGCTGCAGTGATGAGCTGGGTGTTGAAAAAGGCAGAATGAAAGATTCAATATGAAGAGAAACACTTTTTTGAAGAGATGGGGCAGGGGAGCAATAAATGGTGAATAAAATCTGAAGAGACTCAGTCAAGGCAGAGTCACGGTAGAGATACAAGGTCAAAAAACTCAGGTGCACAGAATGTAATGTTATTTACATTAACACAAATCTTTTCACACCGTCTCCAGCTGATTTATTCAAACGCCTGGGCAATATGATCTCAGTGTAAGCTTACCAATGCACTCAGGTTGAAAACCACTCCAAGTGAGATTTGGCAGACAAGTGCGAGTAATGGAGCCCTGAAGTAAGTAGCCCTTTCTGCAGCTGAAGAGCACTGTGCTGCTGATCTAAAAATAGACAGAGGATGCTTGAGGATGTACAGAGGAATATCACTATGAGACTTGTTGATGACAGCAAAACCCCAAAGCGGCAGCTTACTGACAACTAGAGGTGGGCGATACTGGGAATTTTGGTCTTGATCCGATACCAAGTAAATACAGGCCCAGTATTGCCGATATCGATACCAATACCGATACCGATACTTTTTCATATTTAAGCTTCATAGATCCAAAGGATCCAAAGACCTGGGATAGAATTTTGCCAAACATTGTACGTGACAACAAAATACTTTATTATCACAATCAACATTTTTGTTTAAAAACATATCACTCAACACAACTTAAAACAAAATCTCCTGAGGTAGAGGGCTGACAAACCACAATACAACAAAATTAACACACCACAACAAATACTGTAAACTTATTCTGTTTTTCAAGTCGAACAATACAATAAAATCATACAAAAAATAAGGAATTTCTTTCCTTCAGTGCACTTCTCTACGTTGTTTCTTAAATAAAGAGTGTAAAAAAATAGAACTTAAAGCAAATTAAAACAATCTGCTGAGGTTAGAGAGCTGACAAACCACAATAGAGAAAAACTAAGACACCACAACAAATATTGTAAACAGTTTCAAAGAATAAGGAATTTCATCCCTTCAGTGAACTTCTGGCTTTAAACAAAATAAAAACATTAAGTGAAAATTAAATAAAGAAAGTATAAATAAAGAAAGAAAGAGAGCAAACAGAGAATAGACTTTGATGAATCTGCGTGTGCAGCAGTCAGTGTGTGCGGGAGAGAAAAAAGCTTGAGTATCGATCTTTTTACACGAGGATCGTTCAATATCAATAATTTAAGCCAGGAAAGAATTTTATTTGGCACCACTATAATTTTATCTATTAGCTTTTAAATAGGGGCTTCATAATTGTATGACATTACCAATACTGTACAATCAAAATTTGTGCCATCTAGAAGAAATTAAAACACCCCCGAAGGGTAAATTTTCATAAGAACATAAGACAGCATTGAACTAGTTACTGGAGCAATGGTGGTGACCAATATAGTCCATGGCACTGACATCATAAATCATGTGGGTGCTTCCCCAGACTTGAACAAGGGATTCTGGAAAGGACACAGTGATAGCCAACCAGAGTAGAGAGGCACCGTGACATCACTGGCTGGTCTCTCTGGCTGCTAATCCAACATGGGGAAAAATGCCCTGAACAAACCGTGTTTCTGTATAAATCTAACATGTTTTTCACACATTATGTAAAAGAGAATGACAAACACTTCTAAAACTAAATATTCTGTTTTTGTAACCTGATAGCACCTGTGAAGTGATTTAAATGACGTCATGGATATTAGCGTGCACGCGGTACATGCTCACCCACTGTCAAAGATAACTTCCTGTCTTTTCAAAAGCTTATGCATGCACACAGACACACACCCTCCTTCAGAAGCTGGACATTAAAATATTTGTTACCTTTATAAGATAAATATGTTCTCTTCATTAAAATAAGCTGTAATTTTACTAGATGTTTCTGAAATAAATAGCCAATTTAACACATTCAGTAGAAAATATTTTTTGTCAGTTCAGTGAAACTGGGGTGGCCCCAGTGGTGGGCACAGTTCTGCTAATCCACTAACTTCTAATTAACGACGCTAACTTTTATTAGCAGAATAGCTTTTCAGCTAATGTCAAAACCATCAGTGGATCAATTAGCTTCACCTAAATTTAGTTCCACTAATTTAGTCTGCTAACTTTTTTTTTTTACCTAGTAACGGTGAAAAACATTTATAAACCCTAAAATTATACATGTTGGCTCTTGCCTGCTATGTATTTTGAAGCAGTCAAGCAGCTGAGAGAAGCTGAACTCAACTCTACCTGAGTAGAAGCAGCCAGGCAGCCAGGCCGCCAGGCCGCTGCCGCTGCTGCAAAAGTAAACAAAAGTCATATCTTTTCACAGCATACAGCAGTCGAGCCGTGAGGCTGAAGTCCTCAACAGGAAAGCAGGTTTGACCTATGGTTTTGATTTATAAACCAAATTCATCTGGATAGTTTAACTACATTATTGTCAAGTCTGTCATTTGTACAAAGTAAAAATATAACACAAATCTTTTAATTTTAAAATAATGCACTAATTCTGAAGGTTTGAACATTAACACACACAGATGCCAAAATGCATGGGTAAACTGAGCCTCCAGTCACTGATTGGTTGATTCATTATATGTAAAAACCAACACACAAGTTAACGTGTGTGTTGTTTTTTACAAATAAATGTCTAGTTGTAAAATGTCTTTTTTTTTAATTTGTAAAAAAAAAAACGCATTTGCAAAACTGAAAATTCTGTTTGTTAAGTTGTGATTCAGCATCAACCCTTTGATATAACCGGCATTATTCACACTGTCATCCAGGAAATGGGTCAAAATGCATAGAACACTGCCATCTACTGATTAGTGGTTATCAAAGCTAACTTTTTCTTTAGCTGTACCCACCACTGGGTGGTCCTATACCTTTAAGTGCTTGTTACTAATTTCAAAAGAATGCAATGAATAGATAAAATAAAACATGAAAATCCAACAACTCCCAATATTACACATGAGAACAAATGAATGAATCATTGTCACTGAATTTCAGGTTATGAGCTGTGCAATGATGGGATTCCTCATAACATCAAGTTAAGGTTAACACCAATTTGTCTATGCGGTCCACATGGTGAAAAAGCATGTTGGCACAGTCAGTAAGTGAAGAAAGCAAACATAAAAAAAAAAAAAAAAATCAATGAAAAAAATATGATTTTTTTTTTTCTTTCTTTTAGTGCTAAAATGTAACAGAATAAAGAGTGAGGTTACAAATGGTAATTCAGTCTCCTGTGGGACTAGATTTGTTTGTACCTGATAGCCTTGACTGTTGTTCTGATTTCCGAACAGTGGAGTGCCAGGGTCTCCACAGGTGGTATGGGTGGGATCTGAAACAAGTGTATACAAAACAATTGTATGACCATCCTTTTCACAGTGACACAAGCTCCATTTAATATCTGTGCAAGCCACAACAAGTGAACATATCACCATGGAGTCACTGCATGTAACATTACTGTTTTCATGGCTTTATCTACAATTGCAAACAGTAAATTACAGTATGCAAGCAAATACACATGCAAAGTGGAGTGCAAAAGCACACACACACAATTCCATTTGTTCTTTGCAAACATGGTCTGTTATGTTTGAGTATATCCCATAACACAATATCGCATTTTTTAAGACAGGAATGTGATTCATTTGAAATGCTTTGTCTTGATCAACCTTATTTGGTCTTTCTATGGAATTTTTGTCAATTTTAGAGTATTTTCCATCAGTTGTTGCAAGTTTCCCTTTTTTCAGTGTATCATCAAGTCAAGGAAAAAAGCTACAACAATATGAAAAAGTTGGATGCTAAAATATGCTGAGGTGGTTGTATGCACAGTTTATCCTGCAGTTCTGAAGGCCCAGCTCTCACAGGATAAAGCAGGGGTCCACTGGGCCTAAAACCTTCTGAAAGTACTGAATAAATAACAAAAGCACCTGTGAGTAGATCTGCCTGTCTCTGTTGCTGCAGGCAGTGGAGCTCATTGTGTAAAGCTGCCGCCGGTAATTCATTTTGGTGAAAAGGCTTCACAATAAAAGTATTTCAACATTGAAAGCAGCAGCAGCGGCAGCCACGAAAAAAGGTTTTGCTATGAAAATGTACACTGACCTTGCAGTAAAATAGCATTTGGGCTTTAATATCACTGAGGACTCATTAGCTCGAATGTATCGTTGTCAACAAATTTTGTCAGGAAGCGCTTAAATGGTGTGTGTCTGAAACAGACTGCAGCAAGCAAATGACAAGGGATGATAAAGAAGAATGAGCCACCATGAGTGACAGCATCTTATCTAGCTAAACTGTGTCATTAACCCTCTGTGGTCCGAGGGCATTTTTTGGACAGTTCACTCGCCTGGCATAAATGTTTTATTATTGCTGTTAACAGCTCTCCCTGCATCCCACAGTCAAGTTTTATGTCTCTTTTTTCAGTACAACCTGTGCTTTCAGAATATATATGTTTTTGTTCTGTTTTATAAGTGTAATAAAGGTTTACAATCAAAACTAGGCAAGGAAAAAAATAAAGTGAAAAATAATTTTACACACACATTTATTCAAAACACACAGCAAACTATAATAAACAACTGTTTTGACACTTTATAAAGGTAATTTGAGGTCTTGTGTGAAAGTCTGTACAACAAAAAGGTTCAAACAATAAACACAAATGCACATTTTGAACAATATATACAAAATGGTCTATGCGTTTTGTTGTCCATTGATATGGTAAACAGTGCTTTACGCAGAGAAAGCAACAGAGTTATCCAGTAACATTCACATGCAAACTAGTGGAGCAATCCTGATAGTTACACACTCTTTGTTTGAGCACGTGAGATTGTCATCAGAGGCTCTCCGTCTGCTCCTGCTTTCACTGATCGCTGTGCGTAATGGCCCAGGGCGCACTATGTACTAATAGTATGTACTCATTGGAGCACCCAGGGGGCTATTCAAACGGGCCAACCAGTAACACATCACTCCTGAAAACGATCTTTGGCTTTCCATGTGAGGTAAATCTGCCCTATGATTGGATTTTGTAAAACCATGTGACAGTGAACCAATTCCGATTGGACACTCACATTGTGCACGTCATCACACAGCTTCTATGAGGAGTACAAAGATGGCCGATGGCTGGCTCAAAAGTCTGCAGAGTTAACATTTCAGCAAAAAAAGTAAGTTTCTATCTCATATCATTCAAAAGTTATTTATAATTTAGTAAAGCTTGGTCTTAGCCGTCGTATACGATGGCATCTGCCCCAGAGGGTTAATTAAAAAATAAATAAATAAATAATATCAAAGTGACACACTGGGGTGTACACACTTTTTAACACTTTGAACAGTGTGTCAGAAACCACAGTATTGCCATGGTATCCACTCCCATAATTTTGTAACGCTTTTAGACGCTTTTAGACAAAATTCTTTTAGACGCTTATATGCTTTTTATTGATATTGTGTATTATATAACGGCTGAGTGGATCCTTGTCATTTGATTGGTGCTTTGTATGTCACCTGACATGTATTATTCGTCACATTTGTGTTGCATTACATTTAGAGTGCAATTTCGCTCCATTTAGAGTGCAAATTTGGTTCCATAGTTTTTGTAGCATTGCACTCTGTGCACACACATGTGGATGCGCGCACACACACACACACACACACACACAATGCACACGTGCGCAGACACACAAAACAAATTCCCTGTGCTGTAAGCCGTTTGGAGGCATTAAGAAGTTAGAATGAAAAAGGCTAATTTCTGACATGATTTTTTTGCTGCATTGAGGAAGTACACAGTCCTTTTTTTTAGAAATATACCATTGAACTCAAACATTCTATTATTTGTATAATATATCAGTTTATTAAAATATAGCACTTGCTGCTACTTGCTTTTAATAATAAATAATTCCCTTTTGAATTATAAATTAAGCCCAAACTATGTGGTAATTCAACATTTCAATCTCATATGGAGTATTAACACAGCCTCACTTTACACAGAAATGTGTTCAAATATATGGACAATGTGTCAGTAAATTGTGAAGCTGAAGAACCTTGTCTGTGTTTCTCTCCTCCGTGTGTAAAATCATGATTTTGTGGACCTGACAACTGCTTGAACAAGACATTCCAAGGGAAACGTCGGTGTGACGAGCGGCTTTTGGAATTAATGTCTCAAGTTATAAGGATTTGCATTCTATACCACGTTCAAAGAACAAAATAAAGCTGAGAGAAAGCACAAAGGATCTGTGTTATCTACAAAATGTTTCTGACTACAGTGCAATTTTCTTGTGGAAGTAATATTCAAACATTGTTGCCTGTCAGCAATGTCAAAAGTGTGTTGTAGTTCTTTTAAGCAGGAAAAGGCAACCAGAAGCAAAACAGAGAACGTAAAGGCTTTGAATGCAAGACCCTGTGTGTACTGTAATGTAGCTGACCTATGCACGAGGGCTGTGTGCCACTCCAGATACCATCGTATTGGCAATATCTCCTGGTAGAGCCCACCAGGACGAGGGGAGGAGAGCAAGAAAAGGAGACGGAGGAGAGGTAGGTGAAACCTCGATCTTCTCTTCTGCCCTGGGCTGGTATACCTGGGTCTCCACAGAATACAGCTGCAAAGTTCACCAAAGAAAGAGGTGAATGAAAGGCGAATTTAAACCTGTAACCCAAATTAGATGTCATATTTTCCAGTGTTTGTGACGGCCACTCACTACTACAGAATGTTACAATGGGCTTGTGCCTCATCTTTCTCCATCAGCAAACACCTATTATTTTCCAATGTGCTACCATTTTTTTTTTTGTATTTATTTCATGCAAAGACATTAATTAAACCATAGAAACTAATTATATATTACATACAAACAAAATTTTCCAGGCGGAATTAAATGTTAAACAAACGCACTCCCACCAGGAGTGTAGTGAGTGGCCGTCTTTAGTTCAACCTTTATTTCTAAATCACATTTAAAATGACAGCAGGTGATCAAAGTGGTATACATCATCAAAAAATGGGCACCAAGTTACCTCCAATCGTAAATAAATAAGTTAGAAATAATAAAATTGCAAGAGGCAAGTAAACAAATAAAAGATAAAGTAAAATAAAGAGTAAAACATAGTAGGACATAGAGATGAAATTGCTAATTTAGGAAACAGAAAAATAAATAGGTTTTAGGCAGTTAAAACAAAACAGAAAATAAATCAATATGCTATGTGGAATTCCCGCATTATCCCACTTACGGAAGCATTGTGGTTTCTCGCCACTCCAGTTGCCACTGCCTTGACATGTTAGCACAGTGGGCAGTGAGAGCTGGTACCCTTGGTTGCATGAGTAGCTGATGCTGGAACCCCAAGTGAAGTCTGAACCAACGACTTGTCCGTTAGGGATGCTGGGCGGCGGGCCACAAACAATCGCTACAAGGAAACAGTTCTGTCATTACTGGGGTGGACAGGTATAATTATCCCAAGCAATTTTTGGGACTGATAATGCTCAATGAGACTGATGAGGCCTAAATAAATAATTATTCACCTTTCTGACATTGCAACATTTTGAATAAAAAACACTACAATGCTAATTGTCCCCAATTGTTTTGATAACGTCATATCTTAAAAAATGCAATATCATATTTTCATGGAATACAGTGGGCAGATAGCTCTTGTATCAAGCAAGAGTTAATTAGTTTGAAGCACATGCAGATCCAGATTAATTTTTAATTCACATTTTTATAACATTTCCCACTGAGCTCCATGTGGTATTTGCACTGTGGGAAAACATTGCCTCCCACTCGCACTTCAACATATTCAAAGACAGATGCACAGAGGATTGGTGGGCCTTGCTGGAAGTACACATTCATTGAATATCATCTAGTTTTATACTGAGTTGTTGCGCTGTCAGGTAATATATTTTCAGAATCAGGCCAGAATGATGGGTTTGTTTATATTAAAGGATGTTTGATAAAAACTGCAACTGTTACTGTGGTCACAAAGCACTGTAGACTTGATGACACTCAGACTATTGCCAAGAAGACCAACTGAAGACCAATGGATGATTGCAACGTTCTCATAAACAAAAGAAGAAACCTATGTTTTATGCAGCTAAGGAAAGTATGACATTCCTGGGTATGCTGCTTCAGGTGTTCAGAGTATGTGGAGGACAAGAGAAACACCTGAGACAAGTCCAGTGTTAAATTGCCACCACTGACACGGAATCTTCCAGTACTACAGGACTGTAAACATCTGACTGTACAACATATTGACCAGAGGTATTCTCTCATAGACTCCACAGTGTTTGCTGCATGTTTGAAATTGTTTGGGGATCAGATGGTACGTATGACTCAGGAACAGGCTACATTTCACAATCAGTATCAAATAAGGGACCACGCACTAATGCCACACACTGCCACATCCACCATACTACAGAAATAATCATTTATGGGTACACTGCCATGTATCTGTTTCAACCAGGGGGCTCATTTGGCTTATTTGAACTCATCAAGTCCTCAACACTGAGGTCATGTCCAGACAAACATGCCACTTGACTAAAATGCCATGATAATTCCTTCACCGCACAACTGGCATGCCTCCTGTGAGTTTCTCTAAGTAACTGTTCATTCAACACAAAGTCCTTCCAGTGGTAGCCAAAGACCAAGCACAAGTTCTAACACCAGTGACATCTGATCAACACCTTAGGAAACTGGTTAGCAAACATACACTCACTAAGTTTTAAAGTAAACAGCAAATACTGTAGGTATATTCAGTGGTAGGCACAGTTCCGCTAATCCACTAATTATCAAAGCTAATGTTTTCATTATTGGAATAGATTTTCAGATAACTTTTAAAACCATCGCTGTAACAATTAGCTTCCTATAAATTTAGCTCAGATATTTTTAGACCGCTGACATATTTATATATTTTAACAGGTAGAGTGAATAAACCTTAACAGTTAAAAACATTTGTGAAGTCTGAAATCAAAGATTTTAGGACCTCCCTGCTAAATGTTTTGTAGCAGACAGACAGCTCTATCCTCTGCAGGCAGAGGAGAGGAGAGGAGAGGAGAGGAGAGGAGAGGAGAGGAGAGGAGCGCTGGTTACAGGAGAGAAAGGAAGCAAAAAAGGGGAAAAAACATAATTTCTCTTTACACCATACAGACTCACTGGCATATCACGTAAATCATCAACAGGCACGCAGTTTTAACTTATGGTTTGAATTTTAACCAAACAACCAAAATAACAATTGTCTATAAACCCAGAGAATATATTCACAAGAGTTTTAGGCACACTATACAAAGAGTGTAATGCTGTTGTCCTTGTGCAGCAGTTAAAGTGCAGCCTCATCAGAGTGTCTCAATGCATTTCTCCTGTTGTGAAACCTTACCCATATTTCACTGCAGCATGTGTGCCTGTCATAACACTAAAACCTTCAAAATTAGTGCATTACTTTAAAACTAAAACATATAACTGATATTTTCGCATTATAAAATGCCAGATATGATGTTAATTTAAATAACTTGTCTGGAATTAGTTTGGTTAAAATTTTAACCATAAGTTAAAACTGTATGCCTGTTGATGGCTTGCATGATATACCAGTGAGTCTCTATGGTGTAAAGAGAAATTGTCTTTATTATCCCTCCTCCTCCTCCTCCTCCTCCTCCTTTTCCTTTTCCTCCTTTTCCTTGGTCCCCAGGTCTCTTAGGTTGACAGAAATCTAATCTGACACAGAAGTGCTGGCTCGTTGTTGTGTCAGTAGCTGCGAGTGTACTGAAATCAATATTGAAAGTTATCAGTTTGGCTTTTATCTGTAACTTCCACTGTTTTTTTTTTGTTTGTTTTTTAAGGGGTTTATGAGTTTAGCTTTATAAAAGATAACTTTTCAGTTAGGGGATTAACTGTTATCAAAGCTAACTTTTTGCTTAGCTGTGCCCACCACTGGGTATATTACTACATAGAATACATTTATAATGTAAAAGCTATACAAACTGATGATTAAATAGTATGATAAGAATACAAATATGCAAAATGATTGGTTATGTCATCCAGCCCTGAAGGCAAAACATTTAAGAAGCCAAAGACATAAATAATTTAATTTAACCTTTATTGTACCAGGTTAGTCCCATTGACATAGAGATCTCTTTGCAAGGGAGACATGGGCAGTCATAAAGTTTCCAATTCACCTAACCTGCATGTCTTTAAATGTGGGAGGAAACCAGTGCACCCAGAGGAAACCCACGCAAACATGGGGAGAACATACAAACTCCACACAGAAAGACCACAGGTGGGAATTGAACCCAGATCTTCTTGCTGTGAGGCAACAGTGCTAACCACTAAGCCACTGTTTTGCCCAAATAATTGTTTAATAATCAAAATACCTTTACAGTGTGGCTTGGTTCCATTCCAGGTGCGGTCCTTGGTGCAGATGAGAGTAGAAGCCCGGTCAGCATCCATGGTGAAACCAGGCGAACACTGGAAACTGACTGTGTGGTTGTAGATGAAATCACTCCCCAACCTCACACCATTGGCTGGGACTCCAGGGTCCCCGCAGTTGATTACTGCAGGGGCAAAGAGGAACAAAATTGCCAGAACTGGTAATGGTGAGATAATGAAGGACAGGTGCACTGGAGGTAGAGATGGTGGAGAACAGACAAGGAGATGAAGAAAACTTCTCATAGTGTTGGGGGAATAATGCAGGAACTATACAGAGTGCCAGAAAAGATCCCAGTTACCTTCAAGCTGATACAGTGTGATCATGTGTAAGTCATATATTTGATGATTTAATTTGTTTTGTGTTTGATTGTACTCTATAAAGCATGCAAACAAACTATTCAAAATCACACACCAAATAGAGCCTCCGAGTTAATGAACTGTTATATGTAGCAGACCCGCTTTCCTCAAGCAGTTCGCCACACAAACAAAATTCAACAATATAAAAAGCCACACAGTTATGTGTGTCTTCACAGGCAATTAGCTTTTTATTCATGGACAGTTGCAGCAAGGTGATGTTTATACTGTATATATGCATACAAATATTGCTTACTATGCAGGAGACAGACTCTTCAATCACGCCCTCAGTGCAACTTAATGTGATTCATCTAACTGTCCTTGCTGGGATGTTAAGAGCTCTTGGGATGAAGATCATCTACATTTTGAAAGGGGTATTCCACTACAGTAGCTTGCTTAAATGCATTTCTCCTTGATAATACTTTTTATATCCTGCGGGAAAAACTGTGATTGAGTAAGATCAGTGAGAATTGTACGGTTTGACTCAGCAGCATTGTAGCAGAGTTCTGTTGGAAATTTTTCTAAAATGCAAAACCCAGGACATGGACGACAACTCGGTTGCATAGAGAAGAAAAAGGACATTAGGCATTATTAAATGTACATGACTAACATTCTTGCAAAATCCCAGTAGGTTGCAGAAATGGGGCCTCTCCGAGGTGGAATGTCTGCTCTTGGCTGAGCAAACACTTTCATTTCCCACTGGGCTGGTGGGAGTGTGCCACCTGCAGCCACAGTGTCTGTCTAGGATGGGCAGTCTCCTAACAGTGCCTACAGGGTGGATATTCTGCAAGATAATTGCTGTTCTCACATGGCACTATTGTTAATGTCACTGTTTAATCACTTAATTATTTCACCATATGCCGATAAATGTTTCATTGCACTTTGGATAATCGTTTGTTGCAGCTAAAACAGATAAGAGAATGGAGCAAAAAGGTAAAGAAATAATCCACACTGACACATCTGCCACATGAATCAGTTCTTAGCTCTCACGTTAGTCGCGGCTCTTAAGTTAAAAGTGGTTCTATTCACATTCTGTCCTCACTAAAGGTGTGCTTTTGATGTCCTTCATCAGGCACACGTTCACTTTTATGGATTACAGAGTTCTGAAATCCATTGTGGGGCTGCTTAGGTTGATCCCCTCCATTCTGGAGCAACTGGTTCTCTGAGTGACCTCTATTTGCCAGGGTCTCTTGATGATGGAGGGCTGTCAGTTAAGACTACGTATTCCATACCACAGCCAGAATAAGCCAAGTCACAAAATGGGGTGCCCATGCAGAGAAAATATCAGTGGCATTGTGCACAGAATTGAATACATACATTGTGAAGTATTTCTCACATAAAATATTCAACATCCATGGGTCTGATGATGCTCAATGAGACTGTCTGGCATTTATATTGTGTATTTATATTGCAAACTGTTTTTCTTTATTAATTTCACATTTCATACTCTGTCTGCTTCTTACCCTTTGTGCTACTATACAATACTGCTGGAACCTCAATTTCCCGAAGGGAGTCTTCACAGGGGATCAAAGCTCTATCCAATCTAATGTCTAATCTAATGCTGCTTGACACCAGGCATTTAATCAAGCCTTTTAATTGATAATCACATTTGCAGTCCATATTAACCAGATGAATAATATACGAAGTCTGTCCAAAAAGTATCAGACCTTTTTATTTTTTTCAAAAACCATATGGATTTGAATCATGTGTGCTTGCATGAGCCAAGCTTGAACCTTCATGCGCATGCTTGAGTTTTTTCACGCCTGTCGGTTGCATCATTCGCCTGTGAGCAGGCTTTGTGTGAGCACTGGTCCTCCCCTCTCGTTGGATTTTCATTGCGAGGTGGAACGATTTGGAGCTTTGCTGCATCAAATTTTTCCAGAAACTGTGAGAGACAGCCAGGTGGAAACCATTCGGAAGATTCAGACGGCTTTTGGTGACTATCCTATGGGCATCACACAGATTAAGGAGTGTTACAACCAGTTTAAAGACGGCGCACAATGGCGGAGGGCGCACCGCGCTCTGAGCGGCCATCAACAGGCTGAAACGACCAGATCATTTCCAAAGTGAACGCTGTGTTGATCCGGGACGTCGTCTGACTACCAGAGAAATTGCAGAAGAGGTGGACATCAGCACTTTTTCGGCACATTCCACTGTTACAGGAGATTTTGTAATGAAAGACGTGCGGAAGTTGGAAGTCTCACAGGACATGTTGTGACATGTCCAGCTCTTACACAATTCCTCGGATACTCACTCGACTGAAAAGCCACCGAAAGCCGTTTGAATCTTCCGAATGGTTTCCACCTGGCTGTCTCTCACAGTTTCTGGAAAAAATTTGATTCAGCGCTGCTCCAATCGTTCAGACATTTTCCTCGCAATGAAAATCCAACGAGGGGGGAGGACCAGTGCTCACTCAAAGCCTACTCACAGGCGAATGATGCAACCGACAGGCGTGAAAAAACTCACGCATGCACACGAAGGTTCAAGGTTGGCTCATGCAAGCACACGTGATTCAAATCCATAAGGTTTTTGAAAAAAATAAAAAGGTCTGATACTTTTTGGACAGACCTCGTATATATATATATGTATATATATATATATATATATATATATATATACATACATACATACATATATATACATACATACATATATATGCCAGATAACTGTACTTTTTAAGTACATGTTGCAAACTGGCTGTAGTAGGAGCAAGTCTGCCCTGTTTAAGTCTGATCCTGTTAGATCTCAGCTGCAAAGCAAAGTGAGTTCTGGTTAGTACTTAGATGGGACACCTCTTTGGAATACCAGGGGCTGTTTGTGTTTTCTCAGGAAAGGCACCCTGGTATAAAACTGTGAATTGCATCTGGAACCACTGTGGCCATCTTAAGCAAATGCGAGTAGTCGAAAGATGAACAACAATTGCAAACTGGATCTAGTGATTTTCTATTAGCCTAGGTTTCAGTAATACGAGTTGCGCGGCGTGAAGCTCACTCTATGGTAGATGGAGGCACAAAGCGGAAATGGCACAAAAAATCTGCCCAGTGGGGAAAAAGCCACAAACTGGACAACATTGCTGTAAAAAGCCGTAAAAAGCCACAAACTGATGGTAGATGAAGCCGCAAACTGGAAATGGCACAAAATGATTTGATCCACTGACATCAATAGCCTTTGTGCTTAACGATTCCCTTATCAGTCCTTCAGAGCAGCCATTGTCTTTGAGGGTGTTTGTCAGGAAAATGATCATTTCTCTACATTCTTTCTCTACCAAACCTGCAGCAGGTCTGTAATCAACCACTTCTGCAATGGCTCCGCTTTGAAGCTTGAATCAGTGAAGCTGTGCTCTGACCCGCTGCTTCGTTGGTTATCTGCTTCGATGCTTTTCAGAAGCGGCAAGTCTGCTTCTTAACTCTTCTCAAAGCCATTTAAAGATGTCAATCATGAGTCACTTTTGTGCTGATTAAAGTCACTAACTGGGACTCTTGTCTTGTTGCAGGCAAGAAATGAGAATCGTCCTCCTTTCTGTTTGCACAGCTCCAAACGCTGCTCCGCTCTCTGCTGAGTCAAGCTTGAGTCCAGCTGGAATTAATAATTTCATAGCGTATTTTAAATCAAATGACACTTTTCCAAACATTGTAATACAAACAAACTACAATCAACTAAAACTTTTTTTTTTTATCTCCCAAAATGAGATGTCCTGCGTTCTATATGAATTACATTGATGCTGACATGCAGCCAGCTGAGCTCAGCTTAGAGGTATGGAGCGGCATTCATGCCATTCATGTCTGAAAGGAAATGCTTTTGACAAAAACTACAGATTTTCTTTATTTTTATTTATGTCCACAGATCAAGGATCCAGTGACCAATTTCATATTTATCTACTTTAAGACTCATTAAATGCTGACACAGAAAACCTGTAAAGCCTACTTTTAGCACACAGAAAATTCACAAGAGGTATTGATAAGGGAATCGATAAGGAATTGAATTGATAAGCTGAATCAATAATGGCATTGATATTGATAAAATCTATCAATACCCATCCCTAGACCTAAATGACATGGTGAGATGCTGCAGAGCTTTACTCGTTCATGTCAGCGACACATACATATTAGCCTCCTTTTTCGAGTCACTGTATGACATGACAATTACTGTGACCAACAAGAACCTAGCGGCAGAGCTACTGCAGTGGTGCTTGGCCACACCTAGTGGTCAAAAGTTCAGCTCAATGAATGATTTTCATCACTTTGTACCTAAATGGGAGTAACTTTAACTTTTGACCCCTTTAGAAACTGAAACTGACCTTTGTCATCTTGTTTTGGCATTTTTACCCAACAGTTGCACAATACTAGATTCATAGATTGATAGTCATAGATTGTCCAAGCAATGCAGTTTTGGAATATTGATGATCAGACAAATAATATAGTACATTTTTCAATATGACTGCAGCATTTTTAAATGTTGATCCCTGTGTAATCCTTCACTGACCCCTATCTGGCTATAGCTGCCACTCTAGGATGGCCACTCGACATTTATTTATTTTTTAATTTATGTAGACCATGGTATACTGAAGCTGGATTTAAAGTGCTAGTGAGGTCTCTTAAGAGGTACTTTCAGTTCATGGACCAGTATTTGTTTTACCCACCAGTTAAACTGGTGTACCAAATGAAGTGCCCAGTAATTGGATAGCTTGTGCCACTCTTGATCATCGATGGCGTCTTGTTTTTCTACATTTCTCAGCATATAAACACTGGTTACATAAGAATTAGCCAGCATAGTGCAAAGTGAATGCTAATGTTTTATCATGTAGCTACAGTAAAGTCAATAAAGTCCTTGTATACATGAGGACACAAAGATCAGGACTTCCCAAAAGTTCACTGAGGTTCTTAATCTGTGTGAACTGTTGACTACCTGAGCACTCAGGCATGTTGCCAGTCCAGGTCCCATTCACCGTACAGTGGCGGGTCAGCAAACCAGTGGAGTAGTAACCCTCCCGGCAAGAATAAGTAATGGATCTGGAAAATGTGAGGCCATCGTGTATCAGGATCTGGGCATTCCGTGGTGTTCCCGGATTTCCACAGGAAATCACTGCGAAAAAGACCAAAGCAGAAGCGACTGCATCATGTGTTTGCACATTACTGTTACATCATTAATAACATCTTGTGGTAAAACAGTAAGTGTATGTAAGTGTGCCGGAGAATTATGGCAGGCCTTGAATCTTTCCTTTCTTCAAGTATTTTTGGGGTTGCAGGGGTGGAGTTGTGTATAAAATCTAAATTATACATTTGAAAATGTCTATACACTTTTTAAAATTCCATTGCATGCTTTTTTTTTTACTACATTACGTACAGGGTATCTGGAAAAACTTTTCATTTTAATCATTAATTAATGTTACTGTGCTTTGACAGACATGTACTTTGCTCAGGTAATCATGGCTTGTCTGTTCAGCAGCCAATGATGGTTTATTATATTCTCCAGCTTGCTTCAGGACCTCAGAGTCATGTGGGCTTTGCCCTGCTGTAATGACCAGATGTGGCCTGGCCCTTGAAGTCTGTGCCAAGAAAGAACAGGTGGGCAACCTTGACTACTGAGCATACAGCATACCAAAGAGGGATATACAGAATCATGGGAATGAGGTGGTGATGGAGGAAGGAAATTAAAAACAACCTGGAAGACATGATGAAGGGAATAACACACACTATATATACACTGTGAAACCACATGGTCAAAGAGCAAGATGGAGAAATGCAATGCTTATGGGGCACATGCACCTGTCAAGATGCACGGACCCATGAACCAAATTAGTCATAAACTTCACCCCAAAACATTGAACAGAGACAGTCGGGGCATCAATCCATGATCTGAAATGGTGGATCATTTCAAACTGCCCCTTGAACGTGTTTAGCATGTTTCGAATGCCGTTTTTGCTATTTTGATTTCAGTCAGATTGCACTCCGACTGCCTTTTGATATTTTTTCCACCTAAACAGCACTTCAATTGTTTTCACATGTACAAAACATTCGGGGCGGAACTTTGTGCACTTTTAGTCCCCTCATGTGCAATATCATGTTCCTCTCCTATGGAACTCGTCTTTATATTTGCAGTTAATGTCGTATATCTTTGCACATTCCTTGTTTTTTTTTGTATTTTCTATATTGTGTACAGTTTTTTGCTTTCCTTCATTCTTATTATTCTATTCTATTTTATTTCAACTGTCATTTAATTATCATCAACCACTGCACTGAAAAGAGAGCTGCTACTTTTTAATCTTGTTATATTTTGTACTGTGTACACTGTGAAATTGTAAAATGACAATAAAAGGATTCTGATTCTCTGAGGAATCAGCCTGACTGTTTAGACGGCTCTCAGAATGCTGTCCAACATCCTCAAATGCACCTCGATATGTCCACAATGTGGGAACATTCATTGCGATGCCTTTCAGCCTCATTCGGCCACGAGTGTGACTGAGGTATAAACCAATAAACTCCCCACAGAAAGCTGACTTTATCTAATTGTTGCCCTCAGAGAAACCTAAAAAAACAAAACAAAACAACAACAAAAAAAAACACCCTGACTATATCTCATTTAAATGGAACTGGATGTAAAATGTCAGCTGTTCAAAAAGAAATGAGAACTGCAAACATAATATAAAATATAATAACCTCTACATCAGAGCTCTACATTCCATAAGTGCCATATACATACTACACAGCAAACTCACCACGGTTAAATTAACTCTGACAGTGTCTGTGTGGGTCCACACTGTGTCAGTGACTAATATATAGACACTGGCAGTGTTACTTTAACACTGTAAGTGTTCATTTTACACTGGTAATTTTGCTGTGCATCCTGCATATGATGTAAATGTGCATTTTTAAATAAATAACTTTTGGTAGACTGCACTAACCATGCAGGGGTGGTGGCCAAGTGGTTAATGCACTTGGTTTCAGTGCAGAAGGTTCTGGGTTCAAATCCCACCCCTGCCACATTTCTCCATGTAATGTGGAGTTGCGTCAGGAAGGGCATCCGGTGTAAATCCTGTGCCAATTCAACATGCAGATCCACCTTGGATTTGCTGTGGCGACCCCGAGTGCAAACAAGGGAGCAGCCGAAGGGACTTACTTTTTTAGACAGCAGTAACCACACTACCAACCCTTATAAATCCACTCACATGGACATACACTAAATCACACTTAATTCAAAAAAATTAAATTACAGTGTTTATTTATGCATTGTTAATATTTTTTCTTGTACTTTTTTTATCCCTCCCCCAACTCTCTTCTGTGCTGCATTCCGGTTATTTTTTATTAGTCCTTCTCTGACAAAGAATGCAGCTGGTACACTAAACAATAGAACCATATTTTAAAACATAATATTGTGGGAACATAGTATCCTCCTTGTGTGCACTGAAGGGGATCCACTTTTGTAAGATGTTTTCAACATCAGGGAGGAAAAAGATTGCTCTGCATACTTTTTGAAATGTTTGTAATGTCGTTGTCCTGTTTGTGTAATAGTAATGGATAGTGTAAGGCCAGCACCCCGATCGATTTGTTTTCTGTTTGAGCACACGGGTCCATTCAGTGAGTCAGTTTATTTTGGTGCTTGAAGCACACTGAGTGTGACCTTGCACAAGGACAACAATTAAAGGTGGTGTGGCATTTAATCAATAGAGAAAACTTTCTCTATTATCCCTGACCCTTATGCCTTGCTCATGTATTGTTTGACAGTTGGGAAAATAGGCATTAGAACATGTATATATTGAATACAGCTTTGGTTCAGTTTGGTAAAGTTGCAACTCGTAACACAGTTGGTGGCCAGCAGAAGACAGCATTATCTCAGTTCTGTGAGGTCATGTGATTGTTAAGAAGGCACCCTTTTGGAAACAGTCACTTACCAGCTCATGTGTTAATTCCAATAGGGTAAATTATTAGGATGTCCAATTTGTGTTTGGAACTCAGGTACTAGTGCCAGTGTCACCCGATTGGCCACTGGTCCATCCTCACACCTTTAACATAACCTCTGACTGCTGCAGATAGAAGATGTACAGGTGTCTCCTTGACATTTTACAGTTCCTGGGGTCCTCAGCATATGGCCACATGATCACAATGTCCAAGATGATGGTCCCCCACAATAAAAGTTGAACAGCTCATCTGAATTTCCCTTGAGTAACCATTCATTTGACAGAAAGTCACTCCAGCACTACCCAAAGACTTTCAGTAAGGCCAAATAACAAAAACATCTAGTCTTCACCTTAAATCACTGGTTAGAGTCCATATCTCACAACCACACAGTCAGACTGAAAGCCTCAGGATCTTCAAGTCTTAGAACTTAATTTTCCAACAAAGGTATTGTATAACTATCATCACACATCTTTGTCCAATGACATCCACAATATCTTTCAAGGGACAGCTCAACAACACAAGATAAACCATCAAAGACATGGATGTCACTGTTAATACAAATTTCATACTTTCAACAGATACAGGTACACCTCTGATGGCTCAGTCACACGAGTCATTAAAGTCTGCATATTCATCTTGATCTACGATAATCATTACCACAAATTCTGTCTCCTCAATTAGGTACTCAACTTCTGCAAATTGGGCATCCATCAATTCCACAAAGATCAGAGAATCATCTGCAAAGTCAAGGTCAGTGAACCTTTCCACTCTGACAAATACGCCCATGTTCCTGAACACAATGTTACCCAACACTGAATAAAGTAATAGCCACGACACATCCCTGACAACTGTGGGAATTTGCTCACAAGATATCACACACACCTGTCACAGCACCTGTGTGTAGACCAGCTATGATGTCTACATCATGCAGCTTTCTACTCCTTGTTTTATTCATTCATCAGCTCCTCAAATTACTCTTTCCACTTTCTCATGAACATGCTACAAATCCTTTCTAGCTCAGGCGATTTGTCAAGAAATCTTACTCAGTGTTTAACTTCATGTAGAGCTCACCTAGTGCCCTTTTCCAAGCCTTTTCCACTTCTCTCTTCACCTTCCATTCCATCCCCTTTTACTCCTGTCTATATATTTATGACAATCTCAATTCTTTCTTACCAATCTCCTCCTTATGCTTTCCTGTACACCTTCATTCCACCACCAAATCTTCTTTTCTGTATCAATATCACACATAATACCTCCATACAGTAGCTGTCTTCCTGCACACATCAACAGTAGTTACCCAGACATCCAGCACCTTCTCACATCATCTGGTGCCAGCGTAGTTTCAAAGTAGTCTTCATCATTCAACTTCCACAATCTGTTCCATGGTTCAGCCTTCACTCTCTTCCTCTTTTTTCACATTCACAATGTTCATATAAGTTATTACCCCATGCTGTCAAGCTATAAACCTCCCTGCCATCTGCTTAAAGTCTCCAATCACTTTCATCTTGCATCTCCAGCATAGTATATACAAGCTGAAACTGATATCCTCACCTTTTTCTCCTTCACCCACAACAGGATGCAAAAAGTACTGCTAATACCCTGGCAGATACTAGGACTAGGCCCCATGTTGCAAGGATCTGTACACAATTCTTGGAAGCTGAAAATGTCCCAGTTCTTGCATGGCCGGCATACTCACCGGAGATGTCACCCACTGAGCATGTTTGGGATGCTCTGGACCGGCGTATACGACAGCGTGTACCAGTTCCTGCCAATATCCAGCAACTTCACAGAGCCATTGAAGAGGAGTGGACCAACATTCCACAGGCCACAATTGACAACCTGATCAACTCTATGCGAAGGAGATGTGTTGCACTGCATGAGGCAAATGGTGGTCACACCAGGTACTGACTGGTCCCCCCCCCAATAAAACAAAACTGCACCTTTCAGAGTGGCCTTTTATTGTGGACAGTCTAAGGCACACCTGTGCACTAATCATGGTGTCTAATCAGCATCTTGGTATGGCACACCTGTGAGGTGGGATGGATTATCTCAGCAAAGGAGAAGTGCTCACTATCACAGATTTAGACTGGTTTGTGAACAATATTTGAGGGAAATGGTGATATTGTGTATGTGGAAAAAGTTTTAGATCTTTGAGTTCATCTCATACAAAATGGGAGCAAAACCAAAAGTGTTGCGTTTATATTTTTGTTGAGTGTAGAAGTAAGAAATTATTAAAAAGAAAATTATCCCCGACACTTACTTTCTTGATTCTAAAGAATTTTTCTGTTTGCTTCTTTTAAGTCACCAACAAAATCTCATAAAAAAGGATGACAGCAAGATGTTAACCAGACAGTGGTACCTGTTATAATAATAAAGGCCTGTAGAACTGTGGATCTTAATATAATCTATCCTTGATCTCATCCAGTCTGACATTTAAAGTCTTGATTTTATTCATTCTGGGGTGCAAAGTTGATTGTGTCCATAGAAATTGCAAAACAGTAGAACAAGACTTTGTTAATGCCAGCATCCACTGTGAAAGCACTTTACCTATCAAGGAGACCACAAGTACACTTATCCAAACAGCTGGTGGCTGAGGGTTACTGGCCCCAGTACCTCAACTCCATGAGTACCCTGAAAGGACATGTCTGTCTTCTCAAAGCACACAAGCGTACTGTAAACTGCATGGTATACTGTTACAACAAAGTTTTGAGAGGGTGACACGACTGGCCACTACTCATGAAAAACATCTACATTGTGACTTCAACCATGTATCCAAATCACTGTGATCCTCCTCGAAACCTGCCTTCAAGTAGCACCACCTGTCGTATAGCTTGAATTCATTAAAAAATAAATAATATTGGAAATCCCAGCACAATCCCTTACCATGACACTCAGGTTGGGCACCCAGCCATGTCCCATTGCTCAGGCAAGTTCTCTCTGGTGAACCTCTCAGCATGTAGCCAGGCTCACAACTGAAACGGACAATGCTGTTCACTGTAAACTCTTCCCCCAGACGAATACCATGAACTGGGATACCTGGATCTCCACAAAGCCCTACAGCGTCACCTGGAGACAGATAAACAGACCGAGAGAAGACAGAAAGAAACACACACACACACACAGTTTATAATTTTGTTTGCTTGGCTATGACCAAGTGAAGACTTCAGTAACATATTCCCCACCACCTCCTGATACAAAAAGATAACCTGGCAGAAAGATAATCAGGATGAAGTATAGACTTGGAATCGTCACGCATTTCCATTTTGACTATGTCCTCACTATGTTCATCACAATTTTTAAGGTGCAGTGTTTTTGTCGTGGTGTTTGTCTGAATGTGACAGGGCCCTGATTAGCATACAAACTCCTACTTGGGCAAACACTTCACTATATGGCAGATCTAAATTAAGTTTATGTACTGGTCTGTGCTCCTTCTTCCAAGGATGCTTAATTACTGTGTGTTCCAAGGGTAAAGAAGAAGTAAGCAGGTCACAGAACTTTTTTTTTTCATTTCCTGCACTTTTTCTGTGGAATAGTTTGCTCACTGAGATAAAACTCAGGCTCGTCTGTTCTCTCTATCCTATAACTAACACAGACATAGTTGTATTGAACCATTCTTTCCTTCAAACGTCAATTATTGCCAATATTGTTTGAGACAGACTTTCTCATCACATATGAATTCTGGAAAAAATGGTAGTAAAACATAGGATACCTTTCCAGCAAATATGTTTGCACGCTTTTGCTATTGTAAGATGGTGTTACTATGAACTGTTCATCATGGCTGAATGACCTCTGCTTTGTTGTCTGTCTGAGGTCCACTCACTGATGAAGAGGAGTAAAACTGATAAATGGAACCTGGGCACTGCTGAAACAGCTTGGCTTCATTGATCCTTCTATCCATCAAGTCAAACATCCATCTGATCCTCCAAGATCTTTCCAGGAGTGAGGCATGTGGGAAATGTGCAAATCCAGAGTGCAATCTGGACCTTCAGAAGTATCTTGTGGATGAATTCTGGAAAATGTTTCTTGTATGACTGCATTGGTTTTGATCACAATCTTGCCAGTTGCATTCCATTTTCAGAGACTCTGGTGTTCACCATTTGGGTGTCTTTTGAGTCATTGATCATTGCAACCACTGGAGACTATATGTGGATGGTTGCTTAGCTGCTACATTTCTGTCTCCATTTGTAGCAGTTCTTTGTTCTGCATTGTATAGTTTTTTTTAATTATTATTGTTATTATGGCCAAAGCAGATGGTCACTCCACTGAGTCTGGTCTGCTTGAGGTTTCATCATGTTATTCAAAAAAGCCTAAGGGAGATTTTTCTTACAACTGCTGCAAATGTGCTTGACCAGGAGGTGGGTATGGTTAGGCCTTACACATGTGAAGTATCTATGGGCATCTTATGTTGTGATTTGACACTGTATAAGTAAAATGAAAGGAATTTCTGTGACTTTCTTTGTTACATTTCTATTTTGAAATTGTATACGTACACCTCAAATTGGATATAGATGTATGGCGTGAATCATGGTTACCGCAGAGGCAATGTGGAGAGCAGAGTGCTTTTGGTTGCTCTATAATGTGAGCTGAGCTGTAGGAATTCTTCTCACTTATAATTGTGAACCAATTAAATGTGGTTTTATAGACACTCTTGTTGTCCTTGAGCCATGAGTGAAAGACAGATGACTCCTTCTTTGTTCCGCCTACCTCACTCATTTCTTACTAACAGCTGCTGCCTATCTCTTATTTGTTGGCCTGATATTGCAGTGTGACATGATGGTGACATTGCATCAGATTTAATCAAGTATTTGAGGCAGAAATGTGAGAATAAGATGGAGGAAAAGGCTATACCACCACAAGGTTTGAATAATGCTGAAATGCCACTTGTTCCTGTCTTTTAATTTAGGTTGACCTTGAACTTCAAGTTTGTACTGTCCTTCACAGTGTGGGGTTATTTTAAGTGCTATACTGCAAACCATCTGCTAGTCACCCTGGGTGCAGTTTTCCCTACCGGAACAGTGTGGCAGTGAGCCACTCCACTGGCCATCCAGCTGGCACATGCGCGTAGTGTTGCCAATAATGACGCGCTGGCCAATGCAGCTGTAGCGAATGACTGATCCAACTGTCCGACGATCACCTGAGATCTGGGCGTAGGGTGGCAAGCTGGGGTGGTCACAAAGCACCACTATGGAATGACAATGATGTTGGAGAGAAATTTGGAGAAATTATCCACATCATTTATATTAATTTATTACTGTATTTCTCTCTGTCTCTCTGTATGCACTACTCAAAAAATTTGGAAATGCATGCATATGACACAAACACTGACAGCAACTGGAAATACTGGGTACTCAACTTAGATGTCAGAAAATACAAACCAACTTTAAAAAATAAATAAAAAATATTTTTCCAGAACTGGTCATAAAAATAAAACCTGAAGGCAGATTTGATCTAAAATTTCAAAGAATAAGAATAATGATATCCAATTCATAAGAATTTCTGAAACCTGTTAAATGTAAAACAGGTAATCAATAACATTACATACCATCAAGTGAAATAGTATGTTGGTTGGAATGTTTATTTATTTTTAATTCATTCAAAATTGTTTCTGTCTTTTGTTTAATAAAATACGCATACAGGGTTGAAACTTTGACAAGAATCACCAAGACAGATGTGGCTTGTATAAATATTTATACTCGACCTTGTTCCATGAACGTTCTGCATTTTAGCACTTATAGTTTGTATTAAAGAAAACATTCACTGTGCATTGACGGTTATACTCAGACATTATATACGTAGACACCTCATGGACTGCCACTGCCTATTGAAGCCGATGTATCAGCATGGCAGACATCTTGGATGGGTCCTTATTGTGGTCCTACTGCATTTATTTGTACTGTGGAAGGTGTATCCCCAACTACAATAATCCATAACTCCCCTAATTTTTACTTTATTTTCCCACAGTTTGGTTTATTAGAAACAGCAAAGATTCAGTTATGATACAGGATGCTGTCACACATTAAAAATACGTACTTTCATGCTGAAAGACTTTGTCTTATGCTCTTTAACAAAGACATATGGTATGGCATATAGATAAATGTATAAATTAATTAATTTTATAATTTAGTACTGAAACAAGTTTGGGTTTGAATTTCTCTCTCTCTCTCTCACACACACACACACACACACACACACACACACACACACACACACACACACACACACACACACACACACACACACACACACACACACACACACACACAGAGGACTGGCTGGAGAGTTACAAACCCTTGGAAAAACAACCGTTTTGCACAGCTTCTTGCATATGCTGGCACTCTGTAACTCCAGTGTAAATTTTACAATGTGGTGCAGCCTTACTTTGTGAAATATACACACACCACAAATCTCAGAAGGATGAAATGATGGCTCTCAATTCCAAATTGGGTTTCTGTAATGTAATGTGCCCCCAGAGTAAGAACGCATCCTCTGAAGAGTTGCTTAAGAGTTGCGATACTAGTTGGATGGAAATGCAGCTAATGAGAGAGAGTATCAGTTCCTGCTGTAATAACATTACATGTAAGTACCGTTTGTTATGATGACATAATATTACAAATGGTAAAATAACTAAAATAATCCCACGTGATCTGGTTTCTATACTGCGCCGGTTATTGCGACCAAAAGCACCACAAAATACTGGCATATTTGGTCATTCTCCATTGACTCCGTTTGACTCTGGTGCAAGCCTACTGTGAAGAGACTCATCCAATATGGCAGCGACACTGGATTATGTTGCAGCAAGTCATGAGGCAACTACGTTTATAATGTCTATGGTTATACTATCCATGTTTTTTGCTAGCTATTAGCATTAACCACAGTTAGTATATGCAGTTAATGTATGCAGTGAAGCTAACCACAGTTGAAGCTAACCATTAGCATTACCCACACTTAGCATAAACACATATGCCAATGATAGGTGCTAATGCATGACTGCAAATACTACTGACTAGTATAGGGAGCACTTTTTCCAAACACAGCCTATTATTTGTCAAACACACAATACCAGTGTAACAATGCAGGACACTGGTAATCCTATGGAAGGTTTCATCACTGCATATGTCTGCGACATATGCCAGACATATGAAAAATACTTCATGAATACATTTAGTCCCTCGAATCAACAGTGACTGAGGGGACTCGAGGCAAACACACCTTACACATTCATTGGGATGAATTTAGTTTTGAACATGTGCAAAATAATATTACATACAATCACCAAATAAAATTTTATTTGCAAATATGGATATCATTTATTAACTGGCTTTCTGTATTTAGTTTGATTTATACTTCTTTATTGTAGTTGTCATTTCACAGTCAAAATATTACAATTTTTGAAGGTTACAGTTTGCAAATATCTAACTAACAAAGCAATATCTGTGATTTTAAAGTTTGTGTTGTCATTTTGAAATAGATCACACCACTGTCTTAACTCATTTTTTATGTTAATTTGTCTGCAGTGTACTCACACAGGCACTTGGGCAGTGAGCGGTCCCAGGTACCATCTCCCTGGCATGAAATGGAGCTGGTGCCCAGCAAGTAGTAGCCCGGGTTACACCTGTATGACATGGTTGTCTGGAAGCTGTAGCGATGGGGTCCACTGGGTAGTACTTGCCTAATGCTGTTCTCTACATGACCTGGATCTGTACAGTTCACAACTGGAGAAAATAAATGTAAATGTAAGAAAACTAAAAAAAAAACAACAAAACAGATCTTTATTGTTCAAGGTGGAAATACAGCATATTTCAAGGATTCTTGGATGGATCCTTGAATGCACAATGTGACTATGCAGAAAGAAGAATAGGCTATTCCTTGAGCAATAATAGCAATAATACATCATTTTTATATGTACATGAAACTCCCGTACAGAAACCTTGCTCCTTCAACAAATACTGCTGCAGTTATCTGTCCACTCCTTTCTTTTGTACTACTTCCATCCATTCGGCATCTATCCATCCTCCCATATTCAAATGAAGTAGAAGGCAAACTACGGAAACAAACATTTGCTTCATTAGAGCTGAGCTCCTGCTGGCTGCCACAGTGCTGAGATGATGATGGATGTGGAACTCATATGCGAAGAGGGAACACGTCAGTTTAGCAACAGATGGAAAGAGTTAGGGAAAGGGAGCATGAGGGATGAGTGAAAAGCATGAGGCACAAAATAGGATATGAGTGAGAGAGGAGGAAGAAGGCCTGATGGTGCAGAATATGTACTGGATATGAAAATTAATGGCTGGATGTATCAGTGAAATTTCTATCAAAACGCATAGCACTCATAAAGGTTGCATAAAAGAAATTGTGTAAAAATGGATATTTTCAAACCACAAGAGGTGTGACTTAACAGCAGAGGATTTTTTTTCTTTCTTTCATTACTACAGTCACCAGTGTGCTTGCTCATGGGGTGGTAATGTTTAAGCTCTGCTCCTGTGTCATGCTTTGAAATAAATATATTTAATTGACATATCATTGATTCATGCAAAAACAGCAACTCTTCCTCTACCTACAAGTATGATGGATGTTGCACCTCCCCTTGTGTATATGTTTTTTTTTTTTTTATCATTACAACATGTTTACATATCTTAAAATTCTGGACATAAAAATACTGTGCATTTGTCATTCTTGGTGCATCCATAAGAAAATTATCTGACTTTAATTTGCATATTAACCAGAACTGAATCACCGGGAGCAACTAGGGGATTAAGGACCTTACCCAAGGGCCCTTTAGTGATTTTCCAGTCAGGCTGGGATTTCAACTGAGGATCCTCTGGTCTTAAGCTCAACGCTTAACCACTAGACCATCACTTCCGCTGGTTTGAATTAAGATGTTATAAATGCCATAATTTGCAAATACTTTTGCTAAGACATTGACACTATAGAAAACCTATCTTGCTTGAGAGCTTTAACAGACACACTGTATTTAACCCTCTGGGGTCCAAGGGCATTTTTGGACAGTTCACTCGCCTGGCATAAATGTTTTATTATGGCTGTTAACAGCTCTCCCTGCATCCCACAATCAAGTTTTATGTCTCTTTTTTCAGGACAACCTGTTCTTTCATAATATATATGCTTTTGTTGTCTTTTATAAGTGTAATAAAGGTTTACAATCAAAAATAACAAAGGAAAAAGTAAAGCGAAAAATAATTTTCCACACACATTTATTCAAAACACACAGCAAACTATAATAAACAACTGTTGTGACACTTTATAAAGGTAATTTGATGTCTTGTGTGAAAGACTGTACAACAAAAAAGTTCAAACAATCAACACAAATGCACATTTTGAACAATATATACAAAATGCGTTTATGCTCCAGTCTGAGGAGTGGCCCTGCTCCCTCACCTCATTGGTATGGTAAACAGTGCTTTACGCCAGAGGGAGAGACCCACAGAGTAATCCAGTAACATTCAAATGCAAACTAGTGGAGCAATCCTGATAGTTACACATACTTTGTTTGAGCAAGTGAGATTGTCATGTGAGGCTCTCTGTCTGCTTTCACTTTCACTGTGTGTCATGGCACAGCGCACATTGAAGGAGTTAGGGCACTATTCAAATGGGCCAACTAGTAAGATATCACTCCTGAAAACGATCTTTGGTTTATCACGTGAGGTAAATCTGCCGTATGATTGGATTTTGGACAACCATGTGACGGTGAACCAATTCCGATTGGACACTCATTGCGCACGTCATCACACAGCTTCTATGAGGAGTACAAAGATGGCTGAGGGTGGATCGACAGTACGCAGAGTGAACTTTTCAGCAAAAAAAAAAAAAAAAAAAAGTAAGTTTCTATCTCATATCATTAAAAAGTTGTTTATAATTTAGTAAAGCTTGGTCCCAGCCATCGTGTACGACGGCGTCGGCCCCAGAGGGTTAACCTCTAAACAGTGTCACCATAATCGAAGAACTACATTCCCATATAACACATTAAATCAGTTATTTTCAGGTGTTTACAATTTTCCCAGGAGTCCTTTCACTCTCCTTTCATACAAGCACCAAATTCAGCACAAATACTCCTTAGACGTTACTCTCTTGAAAACAAATACAAACAAACAAATCTGATGAGATTCATATGTGTATTGATTTGTACATGTGTAGACAAACAGTCAAAGTGTAAAGAGATCTTGCTTTCATGCTACCAACTTCTAGTCAGCATATATTCACCCTTGGCACCCCCACATCCAATTTTATATGATATTTGTCACCATTTAAAATGATTCTCTTCCTTCAGAGTTTATGCACCTAATATAATCTATCCTGTGGACCAAAAAATACCTATGCTAAGACTATAATGGGTTGTAAAACAGTGTTTTTAGGGGTGTCCACCTACTCAATTATGCCCCAGTTTGCATTGTGTCTTGCCCCATGAGGGCACCTTTGCTACAGCCAAAATGAAGCTATTGTATGCTAATGTGCCCAAATTCTCGCTCGTTTTCATGTCCCACATCCTGACAGCATAGCTAAGCCAGCACCAATTACCTATTATAATGTATTCCTTCTAGTGGAATGCTGACCTGTGGTGCCATCATTTACAACTTGCTGCATAATAACACTACAAAGCCCATTTGAAGCAGTGCAGGCGCTCCAGCGTGAGACTTTCCAAGCCTGAAATTCAGCTTTGAATAAATGTTCTCAGGCAACATCTCCTGCAACACGATCCAACATTCATCTGAAATGACTGACCCCCTGTTAAAATTTTGTTTGGCCCAGTGGGGAGAGACAGAGAGAGAGAAAGCAACCAGATGAAAAGGGAAAGAATAATAAAGTGAAAAAGGAGATGAAGAGCTGCGATAATTCATCTCCGTTCCTCTCAGAAGTGGAGACCCCAGCAGCCCTCTCCTCCTCGTGGCTTCCTGCCAAACACTCAACCTGTGCGCGGCGTGTCAGACTGTGGTTTTTTTGTCCCGTGTCTTTTGCCTTTTATCGCTTAAAAGGCAAACGCGAGAAGGCGCCGCTGTGGCTTGGTTGCTGTGACTCAAATTGGCAGTGATTATATACCACAATAGCAGACAGGCTGGGCCACAGGTGAACTCCTGCTCCTTGTATTATTAACACCGTTTAAATCTGGACCCTGAAAATCATTGCCTTCATCTGACTCCTGCCCAGCCTTCGCCTCTTTATATGCTTTCTTCATCTATTCATGGCACTTTATCCCCTCTGAGGACAAGCGATGCACAGAACTTAAATATGCAGGCAAATACTGTTTAAATCATTGTTCATTATGATGCAACTTCTAAACATGCCTCATAATGTGTTCGATTTGAAGTCTGGATGATGAGAAACAATGCTGAATGGAATGAATTAAGTAAATATTAGCAGTGAAATTTAACTTTACAGAATAGCTCCAAATATCTTTGAGCAATAACCATATTCACATAGACTTGATGAACTAAGAAAAAATAACTGGCATTACATAGTGTCTGCATTTCTGATATCTTAAATTATAATTCATGATTACTCAGAATGTGAATGGAAGATGTGCCCAAAGTCTCCTACCAAGGTTGAAAGAATGTTTTTTATGCAGCACAACTAATATATATATATATATATATATATATATATATATATATATATATATACTAGAACACTGAATCAGCCAATTCAAAACTTCCTTGGATACAAAGATATTTGTGAATGAAATAAAAGCTATCTGGATGCAATAAGTAAACACACACTCAGTAATTGGTATAGAATGCTTCGGAAGTATAAAATTCAAAAACAGGTAAAAAAAAAAAAAAATAGATGGAGAGCATATGATAATACATCGATAATAATAAAATTATGCCAGCTAAATTGGACAAAAATATAAATATTGTATAACTAAGGGAGTCACAGCCTGGTGTGTTTTAGAGAATAATGGGGAGATGGAGAGTTTCCAAAGTTTGACACAAAAATATCAATTTGAAAAACATGATTTTTTTCCCCGATATCTCCAAATGAGAGATTATTATAAAAAAGAAGTGCAAGTGGGTCCCTCCACGAACGAGAGCGAAGTAGTGCAAATAATGACTAAAGCTTACAAAGGCAGCAATATTAGGATAATCTCTGCATTATATGAAGCACTAATGAAGGCTGATAAGCATACAACTCAAGAAGTGAAAATAAAATGGGAAAAAAAATAATTTAATATAAAAATTGACAATATGGATTGGCTTGCCATGTGGAAATTTCATTGTACAACTATTAGCTCTTGGACATGGAGGGAGTTTGCCTGGAAAAAATTGGATAAGATTCTTTATTACACCCAAGTTAAAAAGTAAACTACAGATGCATTAGAAATGGTGGAGCAAATGTGGGGAAATGGATGTGGACCATTCTCACAGCTTCTGGAAATGTCCAAAACATTTAGATTTTTTGAAATCGAACAAGTTTTGGGTTATACAATTCCATTGAACCACAACTCTTATTTGAATAATTTTTTGAGATGGCTCCATTGACAAATGCAATGAATACAAGGTCTGTCCAAAAAGTAACGGACCTTTTTATTTATTTCAAAAACTATATGGATTTGAATCACGTGTGATTGCATCAGCCAAGCTTGAACCTTCGTGCGAATGCGTGAGTTTTTTCATGCCTGTCGGTTGCGTCGACAGGCGTGGTGCACACCATTCGGAAAATTCAGATGGCTTTCAGGGATGAGTTTATGGGGATTAAACAGATTAAGGAGTGCTCCAGCCGGTTTAAAGACTGCCCACAATGTCTGAGAGCGCGGCACACTCTGAGCGCCGATCGACAGGCTGAAACCCCGCTGAAACAACCAGATCATTTCCAAAGTGAAGGCTTTGTTGATCCAGGACATTGTGTGACTACCACAGAAATGGCAAGAGAGCTAGACATAGCACTTTTGCCACACATACCACTGTTACAGGAGATTTTGTAAAGAAAGACGTGTGGAGGATTTCGCGCGTCAGCACGGAGCCACTCATGGTGTGCAACAAAAAAAAAAAAACACCTCCGTGTTGGAAACCATTCGGAAGATTCAGACGGCTTTCGATGGCTTTTCAGTCGAGTGAGTATCCGAGAAATTGTGTAACAGCTGGACATGCCACAACATGTCCTGTGATACTTCCAACCCGGATGTGTTTTATTTGTTGCGTGCCATGAGCAGCTCCGTGCCAACGCGCGAAATCCTCCGCATGTCTTTCATTAAAAAATCTCCTGTAACAGTGGAATGTGCTGCAAAAGTGCTATGTCTAGCTCTCTTGCCATTTCTGTCGTAGTCACACGATGTCCCGGATCAACAAAGCCTTCACTTTGGAAATGATCTGGTTATTTCAGCAGGGTTTCAGCCTGTAGATTGGCGTAAGGAGTGCGCCGCACTCTCAGACGCTGTGGGCGGTCTTTAAACCGGCTGGAGCACTCCTTAATCTGTGTAATCCCCATAAAATCATCCCTGAAAGCCATCTAAATTTTCCGAATGTGTCCACCTGGAGGTCTCTCACAGTTTCTGGAAAAATTTGATGCAGCAAAGCTCCAAATCGTTCAGACATTTTATTTGCAATAAAAATCCGACGAGAGGGGTGGACCAGTGCTCACACAAAGACCGCTCACAGGCGAATGACGCAACCGACAGACGTGAAAAAACTCACGCATGCGCACGAAGGTTCAAGCTTGGCTGATGCAATCACATGTGATTCAAATCCATATAGTTTTTGAAAAAAATAAAAAGGACTGTTACTTTTTGGACAGACCTCATATTTGGTGAAGGTAATGTTAATAGCAGCAAAGAAATGTATAACAAGGAAGTGGGGGAAAGTGGAAGTGCCATCAAAGGACCAATGGTTCATGACGATAGAGGACATATTCTTAGTGAAAAAAAATAACACAGAGACAGACTATGGGAACCACAAATGGACAAAAATGGAAAAAAAAAGTATAATTGTGTTATAAAGTTTAATAAAATATAAGTTAAAAAAGAAAAGATATGTCCAAAATTAATCAGAATTCCTTTTTGAGTGTCAGTCTGTGTGGACTTATGGTCCTGACCGCTGTCCATTGCCACTTATCACGAGTCCTATTTTTGATTTTGATGGGCAGGATTGCAAGGCACAGTCTGAGAATGGAGGGTATTCAGTTCCATGTCCTCTTTGCTTTTTGTGGATGCTGTGCTTCTATTTGCTTCATTAGACAGTGACCTTCCAAACCACACAGGGCAGGTTTGACTGTAAAGGGACTGGGATGAGGATCAGCTCCTTCAGGTCTGAGACCATAATCCTCTGTTGGAGATGGGTAAATTGTTCCCTCAGGTGATAATTATTGTATCAAGTGGAGAAGGTGGATTAGTGGTTAGCAGTGATGCCTCACAGCAAGGTTATGGGATTGCTTCCCACCCTTTCTGTGTGGAATTTAAATAATCTCCCAAAGTCTATGTGTCCAAATGTCTCCCAGTGTCGATCTCCCAATGTCTGAGCACAAAATAACTCTGTGGAATATCTACCAGGCACAACAGATGGAGATTAGCCAATGACTATAATCTGGTTTGTTTACTTCACTATATGGTGATGTATATGAACTTGCACTGTCCCTTCTCAAAGAAATAAAATAAAACAGTATCTCAGAGGTCTTGTTCATGAGTGGGGATATGATGGAGCAGGAGATTGGTGCTGAAACTGGTCGCACTGATGCTGTAACAGAACACTGTGGTAAAAATAGAGCTGAACCTGAAGCCAATACGAGTTTATTTATGCTCATATCCTCACCTATGTACTTGTGATTTGGGTCATGACCGAATCTTGGTTTACACTCAGGGGCAGAGTGAAAATCTGAAACATTTCGGAGAGCCTCGGAGTACAGCCGCATTGAGTATTTGGTGAGAATACCCTCTGGTTGTCTCGACCCGAGGGTGGACTTTCAGGCATGTCAACCCTTTATGAGATCCCAGGGAAGACCCAAGACATGTAGGGGAGATTAGATGAGATGTGATGAGATATACTTTATTGATCTCACAGTGGAGAAATTATGTTTACACTCCAGTTACCTCAAACAGCAATTAGTCCACAATTATTACTTGTTTACCGTAATAATGGCATACATCAGAATTAAAGACAGCACATACACATTTGACATTGTTTATGTGCACTAAATTTGAAGAAGTGCATTATCCGAATTGAGGCAAGTGGGTGAAGGTCACGCAGCAACCCTGAGATGCGCCACCATCAGCTTAGGGGGAGGAACGGGGACCAGCAGCAGCTAAAACCACGCCGCCCCCGCAGAAGGGGGAAGGAGTGACGTGAGCAGAAGCCGGAGTGGGTGGTGATTGATGGGGGCTAGGAGGGGGGTGGGGGGAGGGAGTGTAGCACGCCTCAGTCCTATGAAAACAGTTTATTGTCTTTGTGAGTTGAGATAAGAAAGAGCCAAATAATCACCAAGGCCTGAAGACATTCCTCTGGAGGAAAACAGTCGGGCAATTTGTCCTTCAGGCTTGATAAGCCTGCCGTGTTGTGGTTTGAGCAGTGAAAAACACTTTTTACAGCTTCACTAGAACAACCAAATCCCAATTATGAATTAAGAATATTCTCAATTATGAATTAAGAATATTCCCCGGCCTCTGAAATCTTCAATTTCAACTGCAAGGCACGCATCTGCTCCAAGATGTCATCCAATTTACGTCGAGTCATCGCAGTCTGAGAATGCACTACCTTGCCAACCTCGTTAATCATGACGGACAAACGAGGGGCGGTGGTCCTTGATGCCGTCATCTTGCCAATTTTCCGGTAGATCAGGGCAACAGATAAGCCAGAAAGTACCAGCCCTGCTACCATAAGACCAAAAATGAATAAATCCTCAGCAGAGAAAGGCGCCAAGCATGCAATATGCCAAGACCCCCAGGAGTCGAGAACATAGCCCGCAGGATATGGTCCATCTGGGCAGGTAGTATCCCCCAGTCCTGACCTTCTTGTTATGTGTCGGACGCAACTCGGAGAACCGACCAGCGTTTGAAGGACCCAGTATGAAATAAGCAGAGCACGGTACAAAGGCTAACTGAATTTAATACATAACAGTGATACAAAAAATAACACATGAAAGTGCGGTCTGGCGTGGTGCACTCCCAGCAGCGCTAACGGTCTGGAGCCAGAAGCTGTTCGGACCCAAGGACCCCGCCGACACCCCCCAGGTGGCCGCAACAAACCGAGTCTGTGAAAGAAGGAACCATTATGTAAGTCCACACTCTACACACAGAGAGAACACTTAAAGGTGTACAAACAGCAAACACTTCCTGGCTTGATTACTAATCAGCTTCCCAACCTGCAGGCATGGAACATCCAGTTCACAAAACTCCACTGCAGTGGAAGCCGATACATGACTAACATACAGCTCAATATAAAAAGGTGTGAGGGACACCACATTTACTGACTGTATAAATGTTAGTCACAAAATCTAATGTACCTCAGGAAGTGTGCTGACGAGCGTGAGACCTCACCCCCTCCTCTTTCACAGACCATGCATCAAACCCTGGACGTTCTCTGCATCCACTGATGATGAGATGGCTCCCGAGACGACGATCTCACCCGTCTGGTCACAAGGTCGAGTCTCTGGCAAATACACACTGTATACTCCAGTCTTAAATGCCACCATGTTCCAATCCATATAGATGCACCTCAGCTGTGAGTCCTGATGAGCCGCAGGTGATCAGGGTGAGGTCCTGATAACCTCAGCAACACAGCCACTCAGTCCCAAATGCAAGCCACCTGGAAGGAAAAACAAAAGACAGAAACAAAAGGCAGCCAGGCCCCCCAGCCATACAACAGTACCCCACCCTCACGGGAAGCCTCCCGGCGACCACACAAACCTGGCCCAGGAGAAACACCCCCCTCCAGGGACCATGGCTGGAAACCGCATCTGCATTCGTCTTCCAACAGAATGGTTGATGTCCTCTCCTCTGGCTGCATCCTTGCCTTTGTTTCAGTCAGTCACTTAGCACAGGTGTGGCCAGGAGTTCTTAAACCTGTGCGGTCAGCCTTTATCCAACCATGTGCGGTCATTAGTCATAAAACAAAAGAGAAACACAAACAACCAAACCACCCCCCCCCCTCCCCAGGGGACCGTCCTATCAAACCCCGGGATGAGGAGAAAAGAAAAACCCCAAACTTAAGCTTACAAATAAAAGCGCTAAAACACCCCCCCCCCCCCCCCCCCCAAACGACATGTAGGGACCAACACCCCCCAGAGGACTTCCCGCCAGCTCCAGGAGTAATAACCACAGCCGAGGTCCCTCTGGGATCCAACGTCACCCACGGGGACTCCCAGCGCCTCCCAGAGGACCACTCGTCAACCCCAGGAGATGCCTCCCCTCACGACCAACGGACCCAGCCCCGGCCGTCTATGGCTAGATGGACCCACAGCCCTTTTCCCCCCCAGAGGACACCACAGTCAAACCCTGAGGGCGGAAACTGGGGGGAAAACACCTCCCCCCCAGGTGCAGAGGTTACCTGGGAAACGCCCAGCATAACCACACTGCACCACTCCAGCAACGCCGACACTACGGCTCACACGGCTGGAGCCAGAGGAGAAGAGAGGGAACAAAAAGAAAATACCCCAAACCCCCCCCCTCCCCTCCCGGCTGCAGAGGTTACCTGGGAAACGCCCAGCACAACCTAACTGCACCACTCCAGCAACGCCGACACTACGGCACACACGGCTGGAGTCAGAGGAGAAGAGAGGGCATAACAAAAAACAAAACAAAAAAAAAAAAGAAAGAAAAAACAACAACCCAAATACCCCCCCCCCCCCCCCATGACCCCCCAGGGGACCGTCCCATCAAACCCTGGGAGGTGAAACTGAAAAAAAAAAATAAAAAGAAAGACTAACAGACTGACATAAGGTTGCTCGGGTCCTTTTTTTTTTTTTTTTTTTTTTGGCAGAACTGCAGGGTCACGACCCCAGACACTAAATAGTGAAAAACAAAAAATAAAATCCCACACAAAAACCAACTCAAAAAACACCCACACAAAATGAACTAACACAAAACAAATAAGTGATTTATACCGTCAAGCTCCAACAAATGGAACACACCTGTTCCAACTTAAGAGCTTGACGGTAATGTGACTCAGTCACCAAAAGAGGGAGCCAAAGTGCTAAAAATGAAAAACCCCCTTTGGTAACTGAGAAAACAAACTCATGCTGCCTTTCTGTGAGCAGCACACAACCAAAAATGTGATTCAACTAAATAACACCGGAGCTGACACAACAGACGCAGTAGCTATCATTACCCGGGGAAACGGGGCTACGGCTGTAACACAGGAAGCACCGCGACCCGTGCCACAGAGCTCCGCCGTGCGCGTTCACCCATTACAGACTCACTCCTGCAGCTCCCGTTCAAACCTCTTATCCGGTCGAAGTGCGACGCGAAGCCGTCGCCAGTCACACTCCACCACGACCCACGGATAAGGCACACACAGGAACACGGCTGCAAGAGAGCACGAATCAGTATTCAGTAATGGGTTCTCAAACACGCACCATCCGGGCGGAGAGCACCCGCAACTGATCCGGATAACTTCTGAACGTCTGCTGCCGCCTTCCCGGCGTGTTACCGTCTCTGCTACCGCTGGGTCCGTGATGTTTGGCCAGAGACTACTGTTATGTGTCGGACGCAACTCGGAGAACCGACCAGCGTTTGAAGGACCCAGTATGAAATAAGCAGAGCACGGTACAAAGGCTAACTGAATTTAATACATAACAGTGATACAAAAAATAACAAAAGAAAGTGCGGTCTGGCGTGGTGCGCTCCCAGCAGCGCTAACGGTCCGGAGCCAGAAGCTGTTCGGACCCAAGGACCCCGCCAACACCCCCCAGGTGGCCGCAACAAACCGAGTCTGTGAAAGAAGGAACCATTATGTGAGTCCACACTCTACACACAGAGAGAACACTTAAAGGTGTACAAACAGCAAACACTTCCTGGCTTGATTACTAATCAGCTTCCCAACCTGCAGGCATGGAACATCCAGTTCACAAAACTCCACTGCAGTGGAAGCCGATACATGACTAACATACAGCTCAATATAAAAGGTGTGAGGGACACCACATTTACTGACTGTATAAATGTTAGTCACAAAATCTAACGTACCTCAGGAAGTGTGCTGACGAGCGTGAGACCTCACCCCCTCCTCTTTCACAGACCGTGCATCAAACCCTGGACGTTCTCTGCATCCACTGATGATGAGATGGCTCCCAAGACGACGATCTCACCCGTCTGGTCACAAGGTCGAGTCTCTGGCAAATACACACTGTATACTCCAGTCTTAAATGCCACCATGTTCCAATCCATATAGATGCACCTCAGCTGTGAGTCCTGACGAGTCGCAAGTGATCAGGGTGAGGTCCTGATAACCTCAGCAACACAGCCACTCAGTCCCAAATGCAAGCCACCTGGAAGGAAAAACAAAAGACAGAAACAAAAAGGCAGCCAGGCCCCCCAGCCATACAACACTTCTTGTAGAAAAGATGGTGTCAATAGCGTTCAGAGACCAGCTGATTAATTCCATGGTAAATCCAATAGTAGTCCAATAGAACCAGTATCCAATATAATTTGAATAATTCACAGTCTGGTGAAGTAGGGACTTGAAGGTTAAAGCAGAGAGCAGAGATAAGGGAAAGTGGAGGAGATGCGACCGCCCTCGTCAGAGTCCCAAGCTGAATATGTTTATAATTACATTTCCCATCTGGCTTGGGAACACCTTGGGATCACCCAGGAAGAGTTAGAAGACTTGGCCAAGGATAGGGAACTTTTGGATGAGCATCAGAGTGGAGCGAATGAATGAATAAAAAGTCATTTCCCGATTTCATTGTAGAAATCTTAGAGTTTTTGATCAACATTTCAAAATGTCTCCACCTTAAAGTTGACAACACAACTCCAGCTTCTTCTTCTTCTTTGTCTTTTGGCTGTTCCCATTAGGGGTCGCCACAGCAGATCAATCGTTTCCATCTCACCCTGTCCTCTGTATCTTCCTCTGTCACACCAACCACCTGCATGTCCTCTCTCAGCACATCCATGAACCTCCTCTTTGGTCTCCCTCTTCTCCTCCTGCCTGGTGGCTCCATCCTCAGCATCCTTCTCCCTATATACCCTGGGTCCCTCCTCTGCACATGTCCAAACCATCTCAATCTTGCCTCTCTGACTTTGTCTCCAAACCGTCCCACCTGAGCTGTCCCTCTGATATGTTCATTCCTAATCTTGTCCATTCTTGTCACTCGCAAAGAGAATCTCAACATCTTCAGCTCTGCCACCTCCAGCTCTGCCTCCTGTCTTTTTGTTAGTGCCACTGTCTCTAAACCATACAACATAGCTGGTCTCACTACTGTTTTGTAAACTTTCCCCTTCACTCTTGCTGATATTCTTCGGTCACAAATCACTCCTGCCACCTTTCTCCACCCACTCCACCCTGCCTGCACTCTCTTATTCACCTCTCTACCACACTCTCCATTACTTTGAACAGTTGACCCCAAATATTTAAACTCATCTACTTTCACCACTTCTGCTACTCCTTGTAACTGCACTGTTCCACTGGGCTCCCTCTCATTCACACACATGTACTCAGTCTTGCTTCTACTGACTTTCATTCCCCTTCTCTCCAAAGCATATCTCCACTTCTCCAGACTAGACTCAACTTGCTCTCTACTCTCACTACAGATCACAATGTCATCTGCAAACATCATAGTCCATGGGGACTCCTGTCTGATCTCATCTGTCAACCTGTCCATCACCACTGCAAACAAGAAAGGACTCAGAGCTGATCCTTGGTGTAATCCCACCTCCACCTTGAATGAGTCTGTCATTCCGACTGCACATCTCACTGCTGTCACACTATTCTTGTACATGTCCTGCACTACCCTAACATACTTCTCTGCCACTCCAGACTTCCTCATTCAATGCCACAACTCTTCTCTTGGCACCCTATCATAAGCTTTTTCTAAGTCCACAAACACACAATGTAACTCTTTCTGTCCTTCTCTGTACTTTTCCAACAGTATTCTCAGAGCAAACATTGCATCTGTAGTGTTCTTTCTCGGCATGAAACCATATTGCTACTCACAGATCTTCACCTATTTTCTAAGCTTAGCTTCTACTACTCTTTCCCATAACTTCATGCTGTGGCTGATCAGCTTTATGCCTCTGTAGTTACTGCAGCTCTGCACATCACCCTTGTTCTTGAAAATAGGAACCAGTACACTTCGTCTCCACTCCTCAGGCATCCTCTCACTTTCCAAGATTTTATTAAACAATCTGGTTAGAAACTCTACTGCCATCTCTCCTAGACGTTTCCATGCCTCCATTGGCATGTCATCGGGACCAACTGCCTTTCCACTCTTCATCCTCTTCATAGCAGCCCTCACTTCTTCCTTGCTAATCTCTTTTACTTCCTGATTTACTCTCACCACATCATCCAGCCTTTTCTCTCATTCAACCAGGCTCAGTCCCAGCAGAAGACTGCCCCTCTCTGAGCCTGGTTCTGCTGGAGGTTTCTTCCTGTTTAAAAGGGAGTTTTTCCTTCCCACTGTAGCCAAGTGCTTGCTCACAGGGGGTCGTTTGACTGTTGGGGTTTTACATAATTATTGTATGGCCTTGCCTTACAATATAAAGCACCTTGGGGCAACTGTTTGTTGTGATTTGGTGCTATATATAAAAAAAAAAAATTGATTGATTGATTGATTTTCTTTATTCATCAACTCTTCAAAATATTCTCTCCACCTTCTCAGCACACACTCCTCACTTGTCAGCACATTACCATGTGCATCTTTTACCACCCTAACCTGCTGCACATCCTTTCCAGCTCTGTCCCTTTTCTTGCCAATCAGTACAAGTCCTTTTCTCCTTCCTTACTATTCAACTTATTGTACAGCTCGCAATATGCCTTTTCCTTTGCTTTTGCCACTTCTCTTCTCACCTTACACCGCATCTCCTTGTACTCCTGTCTACTTTCTTCATCTCTCCGACTATCCCAAAACTTTTTCGCCAACCTCTTTCTCCTTATGCTTTCCTGGACCTCTTCATTCCACCACCAAGTCTCCTTGTCTTCCTTCCACTGTCCAGATGTCATACCCAGTACTGCCCTAGCTGTCTCCCGCACCACATCTGCAGTACTTTTCCAGTTGTCCAAAATTGCTTCCCCTCCAACTAGTGCTTCTCTCACCTGCTCGCTAAATTTCACACAACAGTCTTCCTCCTTCAGCTTCCACCATCTGATCCTTTGTTGAGCTCTCACTCTCTTCTTCTTTTTACCTCTAAAGTCATCCTACAAACAACCATCCTATGCTGTCTAGTGACACTCTCCTGCTACCACCTTACAGTCTGTGATTTCTTGTAGCTTGCATCTCCTATAAAGAATGTAGTCCATCTGTGTGCACCTTCCTCCACTCTTATATGTTACCCTGTGCTCCTCCCTTTTCTTAAAGTAGGTATTCACCACAGCCATTTCCATCCTTTTTGCAAAATCAACTACCATCTGTCCTTCCCCATTCCTATCCTTGATACCATATCTACCCATTACTTCCTCATCACCTCTGTTCCCTTCACCAACATGCCCATTGAAGTCTGCTCCTATCACCACTCTTTCATGCTTGGGCACACTCTCCACCACCTCATCTAACACACTCCAGAAATCTTCTTTCTCCTTCATCTCACAACCTAACTGTGGGGCATATGCACTGATGATATTCATCATCACCCCTTCAATTTCCAACTTCACACTCATCACCCTGTCAGACACTCACTTAACCTCCAACACACTTTTAACATACTCTTCCTTTAAAATGACCCCAACACCATTTCTCTTCCTGTCCTCACCATGGTACAACAACTTGTACCCACCGCCGATGCTCCTGCTCTTACTTCTCTTTCACTTGGTCTCTTGCACACACAATATGTCTACCTTTCTCCTCTCCATCATATCAGCCAGCTCTCTCCCTTTACCAGTCATACTACCAACATTCAAAGTCCCCACTCTCATTTCCACCCTTCTAGTTTTCTTCTTCTCCCACTGTTCGTGGCAACGTTTTCCTCCTCTTCTTTGTCGTCTTCGTCCAACACAACACAACACAACTCCGCGCGCTGCGTCATTAGAGCTGCGCGTCACGAGTGCCGCTTCCCCGAGGCCTCGTGCAGCCACCGCGGATCCATCAGCGCGGAAACACCGAGGCCGCGCGGCACCAGCGCAGTGCAGATCCATCCCGGTGACAAACAACGCAGGCTGTTAACATCGGCGATCGACAAGCTGCTCATAAGCCGACCATGGGGCCTAAGAAGGTTCTGACAGCGGAGGAAGGTGACGATATTAAAAAATCTCTGGACTTTCTATCAGAGGAGATTTCTGTTGTGAAGCAGCAACAGAAATCAATTATGGATCTGGTGGAGGAGGTGAAGGCATTACAGCTCCAGAATGCCGAGAAAGACCGGCATCTGGTGCAGCTGGAAAATAGAGTGGCTGAATTGGAGCAGTACACCAGAATTAACAACGTCATCATCACAGGTCTTCATATCAAACCGCGGTCCTACGCACGGGCGGTAACAGATGAGAGCGGAGGGGAGCCCAGTGAACAGGAGGTCAGCTCTGTGGAAAAACAGGTTGCTGATTTCCTCCTATCTAAAGGTATAGAAATGGATTTAAATAACATTGAAGCATGCCACCCTCTGCCCCGGAGAAATGACGGTGATAAACGAACCGTCATCATGAGATTCATCAACAGAAAACACAAAACAGCACTGTTAAAACAAGGAAGAAAACTGAAAGGGACAAATGTATTCATCAATGAACATCTCACCAAACGGAATGCCGACATCGCCAGGAAAGCACACTTCTTGAAGAAACAGGGAAAAATCCAGCACACATGGACTTCAAACTGTAAAATATTCATCAAACTGAACGGATCACCAGAACAAGCAAAGTCATGGCAATAAGGAACATCGAGGAGCTGGACAAATATGAACAATAGTGTTTCTTAAAGCGAGGATCTGGACAAATATGACCAATAAGGTATGAGGACACAAACACATCACAACACCATGACACAGACCAGAGGAACCTATTCATCTACTACCTACTCATCTACATCTGGAGACATGAAGGATATAACTCAAAGGATTGCTGATCATGGAAAAGTAGAACTGAGAACATTTAAATACACAGACCACAATGTACTGGACTTGGAGCACGATATAGACCCGGACAATAATTTCTTCTCAAATATCAATGACAGTTGTTGCTATTATACAGATGAACAGTTTAATCGGATCATTAAAACGGATAACAAATTATCAATAATCCATTTCAACAGCAGAAGTCTATATGCAAACTTTAACAACATTAAAGAATATTTAAGTCAGTTTAAAAAAATATTTAACATAATTGCTATATCAGAAACATGGATCAATGAAGATAAAGGAATGGATTTTGAACTGGATGGATATGAATTTAATTGTGTAAACAGAAAAAATAAGAGTGGAGGAGGAGTGGCTGTGTATGTGGATAAGAACATGGATTATAAAATAGTAGACAATATGACAACTGTGATTGATAACTTATTAGAATGTATAACTATTGAAATATGTGAAGAAAAAAGCAAAAATGTATTAGTCAGCTGTATATATAGAGCACCAGGATCTAGTATTGAAACATTCACTGACTGTATGGGAAAAATGTTCTCAAAAACTAATCAAATTAGTGTTCATTTGTGGTGACTTAAATATTGATCTGCTCAATCCAAATAAGCATAAAATAACAGATGAATTTATCAGTATAATGTACAGTATGAGTTTATATTCAAAAATCACCAGGCCAAGCAGAATTACATCCCATAGTGCTACCTTAATTGATAATATATTCAGCAATGATATTGAGAATAACACTGTGAGTGGATTATTAATCAATGACATTAGTGATCATCTACCAGTTTTCATCGTTTATAATAGAAACCATCGGCGGAATCAGCCAGAGGAGAAAATAAAATACAGGCGAGTGCGGACAGAGGAAAACATGAACACACTAAAGAAGGATTTACAGGAGCAAAACTGGGAAAAGGTATACAGTGAAAGTGATGTTGATAGTGCATATGAAACTTTTTTACAAATATTTACATCATTATATGATAAAAATTGTCCAATTAAACAAGACTACAGATAACAAAAAATCCAAGCTCGACCATGGATGACGAAAGGGTTACGAAATGCATGTAATAAGAAAAATACACTGTATAGAGAATTCATAAAACTAAAGACTAAAGAGGCAGAAAATAGATATAAGAAATACAAAAATAGATTAACTAATATTATACGGGTATGTAGGAAGGAATATTATAGTAAAATATTATATAATAACAAAAACAATATTAAAGGAATATGGGATATATTAAATAGCATTATCAAAAATGGTAATAAAAAACAGAGTTACCCTCAGTATTTCATTGATAATAATGTCAAGAAGGAAAATAAGGATGAGGTAGTCAACGGTTTTAATAATTTTTTTGTAAATATTGGACCAAGCTTGGCAGAAAAAATTCCCGATTCCCAACCTGAGGATTGGGATAATAATCTCATAGAAAGAAATCCCTGTTCAATGTTCCTCACAGCAGTGGATGGAAATGAAATTATAGACATTGTGAATAATTGTAAATATAAAACATCTACCAATTTAAATGAAATTGATATGGTGGTGGTAAAACAGGTCATTGAATGGATTGTAGAACCATTAACATACATCTGTAACTTATCATTTCAAACCGGTAAATTTCCCAATCAAATGAAAATAGCTAAGGTTGTGCTGCTGTATAAGACTGGGGATAGACACCACTTCACAAATTATAGACCTGTTTCTTTGCTTCCACAATTTTCCAAATTATTAGAAAAGTTATTCAATAATAGATTAGACAAATTTATAAATAAACATAAATTACTTACTGATAGTCAATATGGATTCAGAGCACATAGTTCAACATCACTTGCATTAATAGAATCAGTTGAGGAGATTACAAACGCCATAGACCACAAATTACATTCAGTTGGAATATTTATAGACCTTAAAAATAATAAACTTGAACAGTATGGGATTAGGGGGTTGGTGTTGCACTGGGTGAGAAACTACTTAAGTAACAGAAAACAGTTTGTGAAGTTTGGGGAATATACATCATCATGTTTGGACAATGCTTGTGGCGTCCCACAGGGGTCAGTATTGGGTCCAAAACTGTTTCTAATTTATATAAATGATATTGTCAATGTTTCCAAAATATTAAAATTAGTATTATTTGCAGATGACACAAGCATTTTTTGTTCAGGGGGGGATTTGCAGGAGTTACTGAGGAGGATCAGTATAGAAATGGGAAAATTGAAAATATGGTTTGACAGAAACAAATTATCATTAAACTTAAGTAAAACAAAATACATGTTATTTGGCTATTGTAATACAGACATACAGGTTCAGTTACAAGTCGAGGGGGTAGATATTGAAAGGGTACATGAAAATAAGTTTCTGGGGGTGATAATAGATGATAAGATAAACTGGAAGACTCATATAAAACATATACAAAGTAAACTGTCAAGAAGCATTTCAGTTCTAAACAAAGCAAAACATATTCTGGACCACAACTCACTCCGCATTCTTTACTGCTCACTGGTTTTACCATATTTACAGTACTGAGCAGAGGTATGGGGTAATACTTATAAAGGTACAACACAATCACTATCAGTAATGCAGAAAAGAGCTATAAGAATTATTCATAATACTGGCTATAGAGATCATACAAATCCACTATTTTTACAATCCAAATTCTTAAAATTCACAGACTTGGTTCATTTTCAAACAGTACAAATTGTGTATAAAGCAATAAACAATTTACTTCCAGCAAATATTAAAAATATGTTTTTTAACAGATCAGGGGATTACAGTCTGAGGGGGAAATTTAATTTAAAGCATCAGTGGGCACGAACAACATTAAAAGGTTTCTGTATTTCTGTCTGTGGGGTGAGGATGTGGAACAGATTGGGAGTGGGGCTCAAGCAATGTCCAAGCATGAACCAGTTCAAACAGTGGTACAAAAATATGTTTTTTTTCTGGGTATAGGGAGGAGGAAGGGTAATGAGGGTTAGGGTGTTTTTGTTTTTTGCTTCGGCTTGTAAATATATAGTATTTTGTATGTAAGTAGGTATGTGTAGGTGTATATTTATGTTTGTGTATATATATGTGTATATATGTATATGTGTATATATGTGTATGTATATGTGTATGTATGTTGATGTGTGTATGTATATATGTATGTGTATGTGTATATGTATGTATATATATATATATATATTGATATCGGTTTAGGTGTGTAGGAATCTATGTGTATATGTGGCAAAGGGTATTACTGGTTGTGGGGAAGAAGGGGTAGGGATAAATAAGCTGATGCTTCACCCTACCCCTTTTCGGACATGTTGGGTACACAGTAGGAACTTTTTTGTTGTTGTCTTTACTGATCTATCTTGTAATTGTTGTTGTATCAAATGTTCGAAATAAACAGTTTTCATTCATTCATTCATTCATTCATTCATTCATTCAACTCCAGCTTCATATAAATATAACTTCACTATGACTGTAGTTCTAGTTCTAGCTTTTTTAACCTGCTTTGTCCTGTGATGGGACATTGGGGCATAGGAGCCTATCCCAGCAGTCAATGGGCGAGAGGTGGGGCAGACTATGTATTTTTTTGCCATGATCACAGGGCAATCACACATACATTATAGAAAGTCAAGAATTCACCTAACCTGCAGGTTTCTGGAGCTGGAGGAAGTTATATAGATATAGGGAGAACATGCAAAATCCACACAGAAAAGACAAGCTGAAAAGCAAACCCAGGAGCTATTCACTGTGAGGCAACCACTATTCCACCATGCCTGTGATCATGTGCATCTGGTTTGAAACTGAAACCTGGACATGTACATGAGTTATCACACCAACATGATTTTGATTACCATCTACTTTTAAGTGGTTCAAAAGGAAGGGTCTCACAGGTCACAAGAGACACATACAGATTCATCTAAGATATTAGTCCAGAGAGCACGTGCATCTGATGTGAAAGTGGTTCCTAAAAGCACTGATGACCTATCATGATGACGAGATGTGCGATGGTTGCACACATGGATGCATGGATGGATGAAACTCATTTTAATGTCCCCCAACTTGAGCGCCAGAAACAAAAAAAATAATAATAAAAAAAGAGTGAAAACTGACTCATGGTGTCACACAAAATACAATTCAGACTTAACATGGAAGCAAGACCATTGCTAATAAAATGTCACGACTAAAGCGTAGAGATTGCGGGCGTATGGTGAGCATCTCACCTGCTTAAGCATGAAGCAGCCAAATGTGTTCCTCCATTATTTTAGAATGCTTCACAGATTTCTGACCTTCTCATCTTTCCATGAAAACTTAATTAAATAAATAAATACATAAAAAAGGGCTTTCTCTCCTCATTTAAACCAAACTCATAAGTCAATCTGTCACTGGTCCTGTCACCGTCTTGTCACATACAAGGCCCAACCTTCCATGCGACCCTGTCAGAAAGCTCTCAGTTAGCGGGGACACTGGTGCCAAGATATATAGCTTGTCGGGGGGTGAGGGGGGAGACACTGACAAATTAAAAGTCCTTGCCAAGCTCATTCAAAGTGAAGAAAACTACTTTGTATTCAGAAACAAAGTCAGCATGTAGGTCTCCAAAGGCTTTTGGCATTCGCACAAAATCAAGAATCCTGCAGTTGTTTTATTTTTGTTTGGGCTCCATGAATGGCTATGGCCCGCAATACCCAGGTTTATTTTCTGACACCCTAGAGAGTCTTTGGGCTTAACAGACGTATCCAGTTAGGGTAGAAATAATACCACATGTAAATGTTATCCGGAACCTCTATGGATCATGAGGGTGAAACCGTGGTAATTAAATAATCTGATCTTCTATTTGGTTTTTCATTTCAATTTCCCCTAATGTGTGTCGTTTAAACTCTCTGTTCCTCTGGGTGCTTACGAGCTTCATCTCCGCTCTGTCTTTGATTGGGGTCAGCAGTGGTTACGATAGATATGACCTTATGTTCACCGATAGGATATGCAGGATACTACTGTCTCAAACAAATGCGCAAGAATACAAGGAGAAGCCAAAGTCCCGTGTGTAGATGTAGCAAAGCTCAATGATGATTTCGCTGAATGTTTTATGCACTAAACTGTGCCAACGCTCATTTATCTCCTAAATGATCCACAGAGCACGAAGCATGCAAATTATCAATGTCAGTGTTCCTGCTTTATACCTATGTACAGCTGACAAAGCCATATTGTGGTTTCCCCAAACATTTCTGAATATCCAAAATGCCTAAAACAGTATAAATGCACAAACAAGAAGTCCTCTATTTTTTTTATTTTTTAATGTCAGTTAAGGTCTTAACACCAATATTTGATCCTGATCATTCATCTTTTATCCTGATTTTTAACTTTTTTTTGTAATATACCAACTGTGCTTAATGATTTGCTTTGATCATGCAATCAACAACAAAATGAAATCAGGGACTATTGGCAGTTCCTGATCCTTTATCCTTCAGTCTCATTCTCACGTTCACAGATATGCATTTCAGAAGATCATGGTTGACAAAGAATTGGATCTAGAATAAAGTTTGACCAGATAATGGGCTGGTCTAACGCAAGATGCGATGACTTGAAGCCCCATCACACAGACGCCGATTGAGGCCAAATTGCGTCAGAATGACACACCCGGCCACAATCGTGAAATATTGAGTTGTGGTGTGAAGTCCTACGGACGACAGTCTATGAGCAGTCTACATATTTGGTCACATTTGCTCAGTTGTACCGAGTGTGTTGCAAATGTTCAAAACACTCTTTGTACCATTAAGATGGAATGCACATCCGACGGAGGTCTATGTGAAGTTTTTGCGTCATCTGATCACAGTCTACATATTTTGACAGCATCTGAAATGATCTGATCACGGGCGACTGAGCTCTGAGATCTAGATATATATGCACCATGGCAGTGACCCACCAAAATATATGATAAAAAAATATTGTACTACTTGATGAAAAAGATTTATTCAGACTCCTTAAATGAAGAGAGAGTTAGCCGCTGGTGGATGTTAGCCCCTGTTCATTCCAGTTTGATTTCTACCCTCAGTGAAACAATCTCTGAAAGGGAACCCGTTCTCTGTTTTTGATAGTTATGAAGGGAAACCTGAAAGACCCAATGAGTTGCCTCAAAGAAAATTAGTCAGCTGGTCAGGTACAAGCTAATCACAGTAGACAATTATGACTAGTTACCCCAACCCTGAGCTCAGCTGTGACACTTGCAGAAAGCCTTATTTTGATGTGTCCAGCATGTAAAACATCATCACTTGCTTAATGAATGCATAAGGGAATACCAAAGGATGTTAAAAGATTGCAACAGAAAAAAAAAAATTAAAAAAAAAATCAAAGCTTACAGAAAATGAAAGAAAGGCAGACACTCACTCTTGATCCAGAACTATGCCAAAAAATAAGTCCTTCCATGTCATCAAATTTCATTGAAATTCATTCATGTCCATTTGATATTTTAAATATGTAAACAAGAGCTGCTCTTTATCTACCTCAATCCACAGCACAACGCAATTGGTCCACTAATTTTCATTGAAATCTTCTCACATACTGTTAAGACATCCTGCTGCTTATGCAAACAAAACATGACCTCACTGGTGCAAATAATTCAGGTCTTGGTGAAGGAATTTTTTGATAAGCTGCTCTCACACAGATAGCATGTTTGTGGCATTTAGAGGTGCTTGTAGCACACATCACCCCACTTGCCATTATCAGCCACAATCACATCACTACTCACCACATAATGTCACACAAACACACCATTGCCAGCACTCAGCAGGGTGTGGTGAGTGTTTTGTTCATGTTGAAATCACTCATCATTCAACTTCATTCATTGAGCAGTCCCCCTTACACACAGACACATACTGTCTGTGTGACAGGCTGGAGGTGCCAGATTGTGCAGAACCTCAATGATATAATTGGGGAGACACAAAGTTGACATGCAGGGGTAACATGATGCACACAAGCAGTGGTCACTCAATAGGCACAAGCCAGCAGTTGCTGTTATTTCTGGCAAGTGCCAGAGAGTATAGCACACTAATGGTTGCTACTATCATGCCACACAATGTGAGATGAGCTATACCAGGGGTGGGCAATGAGAGCTGAGACACTGCTGGTTTTCCTTGCAACCAATCAGCTCAGCAGGGATGATGCTGACGAGACTCTCCCCTGAACATAAACACCTGATCGTCAATGAAATGACCTGCTGGGGTGATTGATAGCAAGGAAAACCTGCAGTGTCCTGGCCCTTCATGCCATATGATTGCCCACCTTTGGTATAAATTGTTCTCACTATTTACTTCATAGCTTCAAATTATTTCTGTTGTGATATAGACTTGCATTTTTCCCCATTCACTCAAACCTCTATGCTTTCTGCATCCAACTGCAGCCTTCATTCACTTCAGGTTTTCACATTCATCCATTCACTAATCTGTAGTCACCAAATTCTCTCTAACATCTAATTCTTCTTTTGTGATATTTTGTGCAGCTGCAATATCTGTAGCCTTTTCAGCAGAATACATTCATGCCACATGCACACTGATCTGGTGAGCTTTAGCACCATTGCAACACTTACTTTTACACCTGGGGAGGGCGGTGCTCCACTGCCCATTTGACTGACAGGTAGCTTTCACTGCCCCCTGCAGAACATACCCAGCATTGCAAACAAAGCGTACAACATCATTTAAGTTGAACTGAGTTCCCTGGGTCATGCCGAAAGTAGGGTTGCCAGGGTGGCCACATGTGACAGCTATGAAAAGGAAGACAAAACAGAGAAAGAAATGATAGTTACTGTATGTTTTGGGCAGGTCAATAAATTCTGAAGATAAACCATAATTTGTTAAATTATTATAAAAGGTTTGTCTGCATTCAAGGTCATCATGGGGCCAAAGGTTTGAACGTAAGCATAAACAGTCCTGCAGAACACCCACATGTGCATCTAATACCTCTGAAAATAGAGATCAGGTCGAAACATAACCTGACCTTAAAGGGATATAGTTTGATGTGGCTCAAAATTAATTGGATTCCATACAAGTTGGGCCAAGGTAATGTCATCTGCACCAAAATGGCCTGTGATTAAAGGTATCTTACAGGAAATGCCCCAATAATAGAAGCATTCACTTCAAAATAGACCACTATTAATACTATCTGGTGTATAATGGCCTCAGGTTCTTGGCAAACTGTCCAAAATAGTCCAAAGTTAACAGTACCCAGAAGAAAACATGGGTCACTAGCATCTGGTTCATATCATCCTGTCCAAACTGTGTCAAGATTAGCATCACCCATTCCAAAACAGCATGTTGTTAATGGCATCTGGTCCAAATTGGTCCATGTTTAACAGCATTTGGTCCAAAGCTTACCTTATTGGTCCAGATTGGCCCAAGATTAAAAGCATTTGGTCAAAAATAGCCCAATATGACCAACATCAGGTTTATAATAGTCAGAACTGCATACCATTGGGTGTGAAATGTCCCACGTGCATAGCATAAGGTCCAAAATGGCACAAATTAAAACATAATGAACTGAACAGATCCAGAATGGCATATGAAAACACTGGGCACTTGCGTGCAGTTGTCATTAATGAGCAGCAAACATTTCAAAGAGTTGGAAGTGGTTTTCATTGCACTGATTGCTAATTATGATGTGAAATTTGGCAAAATTTTGACAACAAGCACACATACTCATGTAATTGTTAACTTCCTTTCACCCAGTGTCACATGGAGACATGCATAATTTGTTCTCCAGCTTTCATTTGCATCAACAGGAGTGCACTCACAGTGGACTTGTGCAACATCACACAGATCCAGTTAATACGTTAATGTTAATATTTTCTAGATATGCTCAAATTTTAGACAGTGACAACATTGTGCATGTTCTCTGACATATTGGTTCAAGTCTCAGATTGGCTCTTGGGTTGACAAAATTGAGAGATTCTCTATACCTGTAGGCTATGGCCCAGTTGGGTGAGGCTATGCCTCTGTATTTGAACATTCAGTAAATGTTTGCTGTGGGTACTTACGAACACAGACAGGAGTATGTCCTGACCAGTGATGATCTTGATCACAGATTCGCACAGACACCCCAATAAGACGAAATCCGGGGTTGCACTGATACACCACACTACCTCGATAGTTGTAGTTCTCCCCAATGATCTGACCATTCACTATAGGCTCAGGGCTGCCACAATGGCCAGCTGAGGATGAAAATACACAAAAAATGTTGTGATTTATAATCTGGTGCAACTTATATGTTTTTTTTTTTTTCCTCTGTGTCTCTCTCTCTCTTTAAGAGGCTATTTTTGACAGGTGCAATTTATACTCCAGTGTGATTTATAATCCAGAAAATATAGTATTTACAATTAGGCATGTTTGTGAAAGTACAGTACATAATCATGTTTATATGAGTATTTTTTGGCACCGAGACCTCACCTAGACATTGGACCTGTGTGCCACTCCACAGTCCATTGGACATACACTCACGTACACGTGAGCCCACTAATGTATATCCTGTGTTGCAGGAGAAGATGGCCGTGGCTCCGTAAACCGTCAGTGTTCCAATTTTGTTACCATTAGGTGGAGTTCCAAGGTCCCCACAAGAGATAACTAAAATGAAGAAACAATATAAAAGTATTGCATTCTTCATTTTTTTTGAAAGATTATATATAAGGATCTTGACTGATGTTCCAATGACAAAACTGGACCATGAGATTTGCAGTTTAGACTCACTCTGACAGACTGGCTGAGGATCTGGGTAGTTCCAAGTACCATTGGCCTGGCAGTGAATGACCCTACGGCCCCTGTAGTAATACCCAGGGTCACATATGAGCATCATAAGAGCATCATATTGATTCTGAGTTCCGTAGATAAGCCTCCATCTTCCATGATCCACAGCAGAGTGTCCAATATCAGGGCAGGTCACCGCTATAAGTTCATAGGACAAACCGACAACTTACACAATGCATACACAGGATTGGTGACATTACGATCAAGGTGGTAGAAGTTAGTTTAATTTAGTAAAGAAAGAAGAAGAAGAAGATCACTAGATTTTTATATCAAATTCTTGTAGAGTGGACAGAGTAAATGAATACTTGCTCGTTGTTACAGTTTTGACCACTAGCAATCAAAGGGCAGGGAAGGTAACTTTAAAAGCATGCTAATAATAAAAAATAACATTCATAATAATTTGGTTAATTTTCAATTAGAATTCTCTGGAGTCCCAAGAGTAAGTGACTGATTGCACATTATTGTATTTTACAAATGACACATTATTGAAGGCTATGAAAAATAAGTTTTAAATTCATGAAAGTATTATTAATTATAATAATGATAATCATCATCATGGTCTTTAATATAAAATCCTTTTCATGAAGTTTCAAATTCGATGGACCCTTAAACATAAAATGTTAAAATATGGCACATGTGGAGATGTGTCATTTTAATATTTTGGTAATAAATTAAGTATTTCACAGATGCAAAAATACTCACGAATGCATCTGGGTGGGGCCTCAATGGGGCTCCACCTCCCTGATTCCTGACAGATGACTGAGGTAGTGACAGGTCTGGCAAGCCGAAAACCGGAGTTACACTGGTATGTAACTTTGGCTCCTAAAGAAAAGTCCTGTCCGACAATGCTGCCATTGACTGGAGGTACTGGCATTCCACATGCCATGACTGTTGGTAAAAAGGGGAAAAAAAACACAAAAAACAGAGTGAAAGCATAGGCTGCAAAGTGTATTTTAATCACTGTGCTTTTTTCTTATGCACAGTGGCTGGCTCATAATGGGCTTCCAGTGGAAACACAATCCTGGAGTCCGCAATGATGTTGAGCAAACATTATCCCGGGCCACCATTTGCACATCAGTAAACAATCCAGTCTGCAGAGAGCACATGCAATTCATGTGGAGATTACACCTTCTGCAGACTTGACTGCACAATGAAGGCCTGCGCTGCTGATGTTTTCACTTGAACTGACACCAGTAATGTGGCTGAGTGGAAACGACTCTGCACTCGTAGATTTGGTGTTTTATGATGAGGTATAAAAGAAAACCGCAACTACATGAAGATGCTGAAAAACACTAAAATTGAAAATGGATGGCTTCACAGTCTTATAAAACCCAAGACAACACATTTGCTTTACAACAAGTCCCTTTAAATCAACATCTTTTCTTTCTAGGTGTAATATTTTTCCTACTTTTTTAGTAAAAAAAAATCCCATAGAATGTTTTTCAGTGAGACACCAAATTGAAATTAGATAATCAGTCACAGAGATAACGTTGATGGATCAAGAAAATAATAATAATGAGCAGAGCTAAGAGTACTGCAGAATGTTGACGTTTGAAATTATTCAGCTCAAGTAAATGCAGGAGCACTAATTTGAAGGAAAGATATCATCAAAGCAATACTAAAGGTGAAGTGAGCGCCCTTAAAGCACGCCTAAGGCTGAGGGACTCTGGGTAATGTCATCCTGTCAACTGAAATCACACTTTGATCCAAATTGAAAAAAGGATTCATTTATGCCTTTTTAAATCAAACCAAAATGAGTGCACTTATAAAATGCATGAATGCCTCAACATGTCTTTACACAGACTAGTGCTGAATGCTGAAATGTATCCATGTTTCAGTTCCAAGTGCAATAAAGATCTACAGTAGTTGTGGTTAATTACACTGTCATCATGCAATGTCAAATGAGGAAACAGTTAGCATAAAACATTAGGTCCTTCATTGGCACCCCTTGGGCGTATACTGCAGAGTTTTGGGATTGCCTTTCATTGTTACGCTGATGATACTCAGTTGTACATGTGGATAACTGCGGGAAATCTCACTCCCATAAAATCCCTGGAGGACTGTCTTCTATCAATAAGAAGTTGGATGTCTAGTAACTTCCTACTTTTAAACTTTGATAAGACTGAAATGATGGTTCTTGGTCCAGCGAGACACCGGCATCAGTTTGACCAGCTGGCGCTCAGCCTGAGTTTGTGTGTCATACATCATACGGACAAAATGAGGAACCTTGGGGTAATTTTTGATCCCACAGTGTCTTTTGACCTCCACATCAGGGATGTTACTAGGATGGCTTTTTTTCCATCTGCGAAATATAGCGAGGATCCGCCCCATCCTGTCTATGGCTGATGCTGAGACTTTGATTCATGCTTTTGTTTCTTCCAGACTAGATTATTGTAATGTTCTATTTTCAGGGTTACCGCAGTCCAGCATTAGGGGTCTTCAGCTGGTTCAGAATGCTGCCGCCAGACTTCTGACACGTAGCAGACGGTCTGAACATATCACACCCATTTTGGCATCTTTGCACTGGCTCCCTGTCTCTGTGAGAGCAGATTTTAAGGTTTTGCTATTGACTTATAAGGTTGTTCATGGACTGGTGCCATCTAATCTGGCTGATCTGGTGGAACTCTACGTGCCGGCCCAGGCTTTGCGGTCGCAGGATGTGCGACTTCTCTGTGTTCCCAGGGTGAAGAAGAAGTTAGCAGGTCAAAGAGCCTTTTCGTATCCTGCACCCACCCTGTGGAACAGTCTTCCTGCGACTGTGAGGCAGTCGGAGTCTGTGGACATTTTTAAGTCAAGACTGAAAACCTATTTTTATTCTCTTTATTATGAATAGTTTTTTTTTTAATTTTTATCTGTTTTATTCTTTTACTTCTGTTTTTATTTATGTATTTGAATTTTTTTTATTCATTTTTAATTATTTATTAAATTTATGTTGAATTGTTTTATGTAAGGAGCCTTGAGATGGCTTTTGCTGTGATTTGGCGCATTATAAGCTAATTAAATAAAAAAAAAATTAATTAATAACCATGATATAATTTGATACTAGCTAATTATTAATCGTGATGAAATCCAAATGTGAGCTGAACTGGTATTTACATCACAGCAACACGACGTGTTTGACTAATGACTGGTCATATCAATGAAAACAGCAACTGTGGTTATCTTTGAAACATGCCATCACACACTAGCAGCTACGGTTAGCATATGCTAATGTAGCTGACACCAACTTTGAACACTAACCACATTTAGCATTATCATACATGCGATCATATACAGCATGTGTAAACTGCATATGTAGGTAACTGAGGTGAGCTTGATTACAAATGCCAATGCCAAAGTGTGACCATGATATGCTTAAGCTAAATGTGCATTATATTTCCTTTAATTCCTTTAATATTTGCCAACTTACACATTTTTGGTTGGTATATGTTGCACATTTGGAAATTGAGCAAAGTTCTCCTCTGTCACAGATATGCATCCTGGAAGTTCATGGGATATTGTTGTCCATAACCTGGAAAACCTTTGAGGGTTTGGCAGGGTATATTCTGTCATTGTGCCATGGTCTTGTTTTATCCATGGTGGAATGTGATGATATCATCACTAGTTTTTCTGGAATTCCTAAGGTTGTGAATAAATTGTATTATGGGCAATTATACAGTTGTTTTTGCACACATAACATGATACATTCTTTGCACGTTGCACCATCAAACTATGTGCCAGATCAGATTTGTGGCCTACCATGACTTTCTGGGATGCATATCCATGATTAATATTCAAGTCTTATGTTATTTGCTGGCAATAAAAAAAATGTAATCATGGTGCAATGAAAATTTGCATTGATAATGAAATAATATCAAGGGTCTCATCTATATGTTTTTGGGGTGTGTGGATAGATGAGAAACTGTCTTGGAGAGAACATATTCATCATGTTTGTAAAAAAAACAACAAAAAAAAACAAGTCAATAGGAATCATAACCAAAATAAGATATTTAGTACATCACAAATGTCTTTTAACATTATATTATAGTTTAGTTTATCCATATTTAAGTTATTGTAATATTGTATGGGGAAGTACCTTTGCAACTTATATAAACAAAATATTTCTTCTACAAAAAAAATTTGCTCAAATAGCTACTTGTTCAAAACCTTGTGCTCCAAGTGCACCCCTGTTTTTTAAACTGCAGCTCTTAAATATTTTCCACATGAATATTTTCTTGACCTGTACGCTTGTTTTCAGGGCTCTCTATGCTATTAAGTGGACTTCCTTCATTAAATATTATTTGTGCATAACCATCAAATTCATAATTATCCAACCAGGCAGGCTCCACATTTGCATTGACCTTTGCATACATCGACTCGTTATCAGCATCACATCACATTTTGTGGCATTAAATCTTGGAATAATAATGTACTGTACATCTTGTGAATCCATCTATCACCTTATATACGGATAAAAGTGGACTCAAAGCGAAGATTCTGCAGTAGTTTTTACAATGACTTGTTATAATCGAGAAAAAAAAAAGGTGTAATTCTGTTGTATTCTGTTATGTTTGCTTTGTTCGGGAATGGATTCTCTATAAGCCTTTTTGGCTTCCACCACTCCCTTGCACATTACTTATATTGTATTCTTCTCTCTCTCTCTCTCTCTTTTGTTGTTTTTTTGTATATACATTATTTTGTATGAGTTAGGATAGAATATGTATAGGATATGTAACTTTAAATTTAGGGAAGTATACTTATTTTCAGTTTGAGTTGATACTTTGTTAGATGGCTATGTTAGTAAAGTACATCTACATAAATTAACAGATAAGTTGTTCTAAAAAAGAGAAAATTTGGTATCGATTGGTATTGGTATATCCTGAATGTTCCACTATCTGTACTGTATTGGTTGTGAAAAAGTTGTATTGTGCCATTCCTACTTATTGCCTGGGAAACCATAAATGCTGCATCTCCTTGAAGGAAAACCCAACCCAAGAAGATTTTCATCGAACATGATCTACCACTGAATGTGGGCTCTCACCTTGGCACAGTGGTACTGGTGCGTTCCACTGGTAGAGTCCCTGTGCTGTCCGGGTGCAGGTTGCACTGCTCTGACCAAACAGACGGTAACCTTGGTCACAGTTGAAACGTAAGGTGCTGCCCAGTTTAGTGCCTGTTAGACTGTGCACAGTGCCATTTACAGGGTTCTTTGGAGGGCTGCAATAAGCCGCTGTGAAAACAACAAAAAATAATAATATGTATGAATATGCATACACAGAAAAATGGATCTTACGAAGCATAAAACTAAAATAATGTGAAGATGTCATTTGTTGCTGAGTAAAAGGATCATATGTATTGAACGACATGGTGCCTACAGATCTTTTGTTTTGCGTCTGTCTTACATGTCTTTTTTGTAAAGGAAGATATGCAGTAATACACACACTACCATGCAATCTCTAACTCAAAAACCACAGAGTAAACACAAGGAAAATTGATTAAAGGAAAGTAAATGTTCTGCAAAGTGAAACATGAGTATGTCAGCAACAGCAGCGATGGCAGCAAGATCATAAAAGTGATGGATTCACAATAACAGGAACAAAGTATCTGTTTTTGTTTGCTGGCTAAATTGGTGGCTGCAATAATCGTTTATCATTTCAGGTGGCTCCTGCAACAACCTCATGTTTTCATGAGTGTCAAAGACTCTCAGGCCTCAGTTAGATTACACAGGTGTCATATAGTACACAAGCCTGCTGGAGAAGAAGAGACATTTGTGAAAAATAAATGAAAGGCAATCATGAAGAGAGGTTCAACAGTAACCGAAATGATTAAATATTATTGAATTCAAGTTGTCCTTCCTTCAGTAGCACTGCATAGTTACTGGGAAACTAACCTTGATAAGCTAGTAAGACATCACTCCAGACACTGCTCAGGCTAACTTTCCAGGGTTTGATTCCCAATGCATTTCTCCAAAGGTTTGTTATAGTTGGCACCGGGGTGGATGATTCACCATCAAAACCTATTCTAATATTTATATGGAACATAACCTGCTTTGATGAACACTTACGCTAGAAACAAACTGAAGAATTATTGCAAACATGACATTGCTACAATTTGCATCAAGGTGATTCAAACAAGGATTTACCATCATTATTTACCCATCAAACTTCTAAATGTTTAACCAGTGACCAATGAATACATGATCCTATGATTCATTTATATACACTGTGATATCAAATATAAAAAGAAATTTCTTGGCAGAAATAGAAAACTCAAAAGTTTCTCAAAAACTATATATATATATATATATATATATATATATATATATATAAATTGAGAAATTCCTTGCACAATTTATTTACAATTTTTTTCTGTTGTATTGAATGATTTACTCAGTATGGGTAGCCATTTGTAGCCCTCATTTAAAATAAAAATAACATTAAAAAAAGCTATGGTAGATCCTCCCAACAACACGTCTGCATGCAGGGTCTCAAACGAAAATGTGATAGCTTAAAGCTAAATGTTCATTTGTGTTCCTGCTCTAACCTTTCAAATTTAATCAGCCCATCATTGGTAAGACTAGCTGGTGTGGAAAATGTTTATATGCTCCAAATGCTATTAAATTTAACCTAATTTGCTCCATTGGATGACATTGTGATCAGGCTGTGCCACATAAACAGGAACATAAATGTGAATTGAATTTAAATTATCCTCACAACATGAGCACTGGAACCGATTAACAAAAGTCAGGTGTAAATTTATAAACTTGTTTCATATTGGAGGTTCAGGTGATTAATGGAGAAAAAAAGAATGTTGCGTTGTGCACACGTTGCACCAAGTTAATTCTGTGGCACACAGTGTAAGTCATTATACAATATTTTATCGGCTCTGTTAATATCTATTTGAAAAAAATAAGAAAGGAACAAAAACAAGCTTTAAAAAGCTATTACTCTTGTCAAGATAGCCAGACTGCAACCCCCCATATCCCCAAAAAAGCCTGACACTGGATTAGTGAAAAGATGAAATGATTTTGGCTGCGGAAAAGGGGTCAATAATGTTCAGAGAGCTGGAATATACATGTTTAGGAAGAAATTTGAATTTTACAGGAATTCTGCCCAGGTCCTACCCCCCCAGCATAGACATAGGTGGAAAAAGCAAAACCTTATTTTTGGAAATAGAACGCTTGCCAATGTCCTTGATAAGTGACATCTTATCTGTTGATCCACAGTGTCTTGTAAGGGATTGTATCCACTTCTAGCAAAGCTGGGGAATCCCTTTCAGCTTCCACAAGTGTTCATTTGATGAAAATTGTTACTCCATGCAAGCAATTAATTCACTGGCATCTGTACAATCTACTGTTTTCAAAACCAGACCATTGTTCCCCCACAGAATCATAATAATAAAGTGGGTATCTGCCAATATTCATTTGACAGCAATGCAAAATAATAATGTGTATACATCAGACATTTAGCATTTGTGCATGTGGCTATAGAATAGAATAGAATAGAGCCTTTATTGTCATTGTACATACAGTGAGGAAAATAAGTATTTGAACACCCTGCGGTTTTGCAAGTTCTCCCACTTAGAAATCATGGAGGGGTCTGAAATTTTCATCTTAGGTGCGTGTCCACTGTGAGAGACATAATCTAAAAAAAAATAAATAAATAAATCCAGAAATCACAATGTATGATTTTTTAATAATTTATTTGTATGTTACTGCTGCAAATAAGTATTTGAACACCTACCAACCAGCAAGAATTCTGTCTCACACAGACCTGTTAATTTTTCTTTAAGCCCTCTTATTCTGCACTCTTTACCTGTATAAAAGACACCTGTTTACACACTCAATCAATCACACTCCAACCTGTCCACCATAGCCAAGACCAAAGAGCTGTCTAAGGACAAAAGGGACAAAACTGTAGACCTGCACAAGGCTGGGATGGACTACAGGACAACAGGCAAGCAGTTTGGTAGAAGACAACAACTGTTATGATTATTTATTAGAAAAGTGGAAGAAACACAAGATGACTGTCAATCTCCCTCGGTCTGGGATTCCATGCAAGATCTCACTTTGTGGGGTAAGGATGATTCTGAGAAAGCTCAGAACTACACAGGCGGACCTGGTCAATGACCTGAAGAGAGCTGGGACCACAGTCACAAAGATTACATTAGTAGCACATGATGCTGTCATGGTTTAAAATCCTACAGGGCAGCAAGGTACCCTGCTCAAGCCAACATGTCCAGGCCCATTTGAAGTTCATCAGTGACCATCTGGATGATCCAGAGAAGGCATGGGAGAAGGTCGTGTGGTCAGATGAGACCAAAATAGAGGTTTTTGGAATCAACTCCATTTACCATGTTTAGAGGATGAGAACAACCCCAAGAAAACCATCCCAACCGTGAAGTATGGGGGTGGAAACATCATACTCAGGGGGTGCTCTTCTGCAAAGGGGACAGGACGACTGCACCGTATTGAAGGGAGGATGGATGGGGTCATGTATTGCAAGATTTTCGCAATCAACCTCCTTCCCTCAGTAAGAGCACTGAAGATGGGTCATGGCTGGGTCTTCCAGCATGACAATGACCCCAAACACACAGCCAGGGCAACTAATGAGGGGCTCCGTAAGAAGCATTTCAAGGTCCTGGAGTGGCCTGGCCAATCTCCAGACCTGAACTCAATAGAAAATCTTTGGAGGGAGCTGAAACTCCAAACCTGAAAGATTTGGAGAAGATCTGTATGGTGGAGTGGGCCAAAGTCCCTGCTGCAGTGTGTGAAAACTTGGTCAAGAACTACAAGAAACGTTTGACCTCTGTAATTGCAAACAAAGGCTACTGTACCAAATATTAACATTGAATTTCACAGGTGTTCAAATACTTATTTGCAGCAATAACATAAAATAAATTATAAAAAAAATTCATATATTGTGATTTCCGGAATTTTTTTTTAGATTATGTCTCTCACACTAAGATGAAAATTTCAGACCCCTCCATGATTTCTAAGTGGGAGAACTTGCAAGATCGCAGAGTGTTCAAATACTTAATTTTCCTCACTGTATATACATACAACTAACTTTGCCCTCTGCATTTAACCCATCCTAATTACAGTTAGACACAGTCTAACCACTAGGAGCAGTGAGCAGCCACAGTCCGGCACCCAGGGACCATCTCTGGGTGTAGAGACATTGCCTTGGTCACGGGCAGGAAAGGAACAGACCCTAAAAACCCTGGCCAGGGCAAAACCAGAGGAAACTCTGGTGGAAGCCCACCGTGGTCCTGACATGGAAATCGGTCGTCCAACCTGGTTATAGGGGCAAAAGACTAATCGAACCATTGAGTAGCTGGTTCCCACCGAAGTTCCCTCAGGATAGTTGGCGCTCCCTGTTCACAGTTTTATATGGCAAAGCAAATGACTGATGAACTGAACACAAATGTAGCATGAGCTCCACCCCAAGAAATGAGAAGTTCTTAAAACAAGCAAGACATTTGTATTTTTCAGTGTAGAACCAGCAATGTTGAACGTCACACCAGTGGCACCCCCATGTGGTGGCTGGGGGTGGCTACAGCCACCACCAGATTACTCTGAGCCACCCCTCAGCAACCACATGAGGGTGCATTGGATTTGTGTGGATTTATGGAATATATTTTAAATCACAACAGTTAATAAGGTGAAAACGGTGTTAAAACAAGAGCAACAGCAACATCATCATCAACAACAACAATAATAATATATAATAAGAATAAGAAACAGAGCACAATGGGGTCCTCCGCACCTTCAGTGTTCGGGCCCTAAAAGTAGACGCAGCCGCGTCGCTATGTTTCCTCCCCCTCCCCCTCTTCGGAGTTTATTATAATAATAAATCTTAAGCTGCTAGATCACTGTGTCCAAATTCTTAGTGCAACAATGCCATCTTGTGGTGATATAGGGTGCCCTCCATACCCTGATGCTGGCGTGTTAGTCTGCAAGAAACAATAACAGTACAGTCTTGTCAAATTTGCCTCAGTCATAGAATTCTGTCACGAATAGTTGAATAACCCAAATATATTGTTAATGTAATTAAAGTGTGATTGCAATAATAAAAAAAAAAACAGTGTTTAAATATATGAATATACTGTAAATTCAGTATATCAAATAGTTTGTTTTTTTTTTTTTGGTCGGGTATGCCACCCTAAGATTTTGCCTACCCCCACTAGCCACCCTTAGAATTTTTTTTTTTTTTTGCTGGCGCCACTGCGTCACACTCCTAGCAAAAAATTGCTAGGGGTGCCAGCTTGCATTGGCATGAACAGTTACTGATGCTAACAGTGGTTGTTGCTAAAGGTTAGTGGCTGATGCACAATGTAGTTGAAGAAGGTGAACTCCAAGTGGTTAAAGTGGCAGGCTGGTGACCAGAGGATCCTCAGTTCAAATTCCAGTTGAAAATCACACTGGAAAAATACCTAAGGCCCTTGCACAAAGCCCTTAATAGCCAAATCACTCCCGTTGTGCAGTTGAATGACTTGCATGCGAGTGTGTGTGAATGTGAGGCATCGCTGTAAAGTGTTTAGAGCATGAAAGTGTTATATAAATAGATATATGAATGCAGCCCATTTACATTAACCATTAGAAATGTGGTTCGGGCCTACTGCAGTTAGCATCAGCCACTATCTGGCAGCACGGTGGCTTAGTGGTTAGCACTGTTGCCTCACAGCAAGAAGGCCATGGGATCGATTCCCACCTTTCTGTGTGGAGTTTGCATGAGTATGCTCCGGTTCCGTCCCACATTTAAAGACATGCAGGTTAGGTGAATTGGAAACTTTATAATTACCCAGGACTCCCTTGCAAAAGAGATCTCAATCTTAATGGGTCTAACCTGGTTTAATAAAGTCAAATTAAAGATGTTAGTATCAACTGCTTTTCATGTCAGCAGTAACAATCATGATCGTATATGCCATCAGTAACCCTTAATACATGACTATGCATGCTCACATGACCATAATTTCTCCTCCAGAAGAATTTCTATAGCCTTGGCGAACCATTCGGCTGCCCTCTTATCTTCTGCCCTCCCCTACAGTCTGATGTTGTCAAGGCAACTCCAGACATTATGCACACACTGACAGAAACTGATACATCTCATCTGCACACCTTACCTCTGCCTTGCTGCTCCCCCCCATGCTCGCAAATGCTGCGCAGGACACTGCTGCACCCCTCTCACCCAATACTCACATTTCCTCAATTTGGATGAAGGATTGTCTTAAAGTTTAGCGTACATAACAATCAAATGTATATGTATGGTTGTTTTAAATCTGATGTGTGCCATTATTACGTTCAACTTGTAATAATTGTGGATTAATTGTATTTTGGTCTGAGGTGATTGGCTGTGAAGAAATTTTGTTGCACTTGTAATGACAATAAATCTATCTATTTATCTATCTATCTAATTTGCATGGTCTTTGATGTGGTTCATCAGTTGCGCAATGTCAGTGTTGCAGTGTTTGTGGATATGACAAAAATCTATTAATTAAATGTTCAACATCTAGAAATCCATGACGCTTAATCACAAGGCTTGTGCAGCCATTCTGTCAAACCACTAGTTATTATCCCTCTTTCGAAAGAGTGGAGCTTTCTTCATACCCCGCAGGCAATCTAAATAAATGATCTTACATTACAAAAACCCGGTCAGTTAATACACTCTAAAACTGTTCCTGTGAAGCAGAAACTATAAGAGGCTGACATACCATTCTGTGGTATTAAAGAAGATGTTATTTATACTCAGACCCAATGGTGATTTTAGCTCTCAGAATTCCCAAGTAAAATATGAGCTAATATGAGCTATATTGTATATTCTATATTGTATATGAGCTAATATTGTCTCTTTGTAGACAAATCGGCACACTGTTTGCACTCCAGGCTTTGGTAATTTGGTGAAGTGCAATGTTTCATACAAAACAGCCGCGCTGTGTACACAGTTATCAAGGGATTGAAGGCTAATTAGTGCTCTCCTTAATCACCATGTGTGTAAAGTTATATCTCACAGAGTCAGAACACTTCAATCCAGTAATAGTTAATGCACTGACAGCAGTACTGTATGATCCACAGCACGTCTTTCTCCTGTCAGTCACTATGACTGGCAGCTTCTGTGCCACCCTTGAGTTCAATTTTGCTTCCATCTCTGTCTATCATTTGCATATCTCTCCCCCCCCACCTGCTTTCTCTCCCTTTGCCTGTTATAGTATACAGCTTGTCACGCTGCAATCAGCCCTGCAGGCCAGAGGAATCAGATCTACATGTGCAGGTGACTGGAATGGAATGGATAATTGAGAAGGGATGGAAGGAGACAATGAGATCAACAGACAGGGACAGATTGTAGGTCGACTAAAGCAGAATGGATTAACAGGTCTAAAAAAGTGCGAGACAAACCGTACATCAGCAGTTACCAAGATTTGTGAAGCCAAGTTCACTTTTCATGTCAGAGGAACATCAAGCATCTACCGAGTAGAGGTGAAGCATCTGGGCAACTTGACAGCACATTTTGTTTTTGACTGAACAAGTTCCAAACTCAGTTTTAAAGGGTTCCACTGAAACATACTTGCTCACAAAAGCAGCACTGGGCAAAATAATTTTATTAAATACTGATCTCATTGCCATCAAGAAATCAGTCCTGTTACTCTTGTAACTACCCTTCTATTACAAATCACTTGCTTCTCTTCTGCACCTCTCTCCCACACTCTGTTACTTTGAACAGTTGACCCAAAGTGTTGAAATTAATTTACATTCACCACTTCTGTTAATTGTAATGAGTATACTCCACCATGTTCACTATTATTCACAGATGTAATTAATCTTGGTCTGAGTGATTTTCATTCCCCTTCTCTCCAGAGTGCATCACCACCTCTCCACATCTCAACCTGCTCTCAACTCTCACGACAGACCACAATGTGATTTGCAAACATAATAGTCCATAGAGACGCATGTCCAATCTTGTCCATCAATTTACCATTACAACCATTACAACCAAGTGCTCAAAGCTCATCCTTGATGAAATCACACATCTTATGTAAATGCATCTGTCATTGCTACTGCACCTCACAACACTGTTACAGTTCTAATAAAAGCACTGCTTGATGCATCTTCCCCACCCCTGTTTGCTAGGGTTAGGGTTAGGGTTTTACCCTATTTAACCCTTTTGCCCCCTATTTGCTTGCCAACACAAAATCAGTTTCTTATTTCTTTGCAAGTGTACATGGCCCATCATGTCCAGAATGTACCGAGGTGATGCACTGTCCCCACTACTGTTCTGCATAGGCCTCATCCCCATCAGTTAAATCATGACAAAAAGCAGCTACGGATATTGATTTAGGAATGGAGCAACCAACACTTACCCCCTGTACATGGATGACATCAAGCTGTACACCAAGAGTGAGGAGGACAATGACTCACGGATCCACCTCACCAGGCTTTATAGTGAGGATATCGTGATGTCTTTCAAATGTTGCCAATTAGTGGCAATGAGAGGGAAGGTGAGCGAGACTGAGGGAGTGTAGTTGCCATAAGGCAGTATAGGGGATGTACATGATAGCAACAAGTACCCGGAAATCCCACAAGCCAATGGGAACCATGATGAAGATTCAAATAGGTCAGCCACAGCCAAATACCTCCATAAGGTAAGACATGTGCTGAGAGGCCAGCTCAATGGTAAATGAACTGCATGAATATAGCACTTTTCCATCTTCATCAGATGCTCAAAGTGCTTTACAATTATGCCTCACATTCACCAACTCACACAAACACACTCAGGGTGCTGCCATGCAAGGTGCTCACTACACACTGGAAGCAACTTGGGGATTAAGGACCTTGCCCAAGGGCCATTAGTGATTTTCCATTTGGACTAGGGATTGAACCAAGGATCCTCTGGTCTCAAACCCAACGCTTAACCACTAGACCATCACCTCAATGGTAGGAATAAGATCTGAGCAGTCAATACATATACCCTACCAATCATCAATACCAGCTGGGATAATAAGTTGGCCACAGGAGGAGATGGATGCCATGGATGTGAAACACAAAAAAGTCATCACAATGTACAAAGGTTTCCACCCAACGTCCAGTACCCCGAGGCTCTAGAAGAAAAAACCCTAGGCACCAGATCATACACTACAGCTGACAGGACCCAAGTTGCAGGCTCTACAAATGTGGCCCCAGAGACAGTCCCATACATAGGAGCAGGATGCAAAATGGCAAGCTGGGACAAACATACCATGAGAGGCACAATCAAGTGCTGGAAGATGTACAGGAACTCTGTGCCGCATACAGATTAGAGTCCCCAAGTCCCAATGGGAGATGCCACCAAAGGTGGTTGAGAATGACAAGGCTAAGGTCCTGTGGGACATCAAATTCTAGACAGACAAACAGCTGCTGGCCAAGACATACTGGTGGCAATCCCAGCTGACAACAACATCAGAAAGAATGAGTATGAGAAAATTGAGAAGTACCAAGGGCTGAAAGAGCAACTGGAGCAGATGTGGAAGGTAAAGTCCAAAGTGGCCCCAGTGGTAATAGGAGCTGTAACCCCAAATTGGAAGAGTGGCTCCAGCAGATTCCAGGCCCAATGTCAGAGGTCTCTGTCCAGAAGAGTGCAGTGACAGGAATAGCTACTATAGATACTGCACTGAACACTCAAACTCCCAGGCTCAGAGGACTTGTGCTTGAGGAACACAAATACCACCCTCTCCAAGGTGGTTAGAGGAAGATTTTTATGAGTCACAAGCCAAGTCTGGGACCAATCTTTATCCACAGGGGGTATTTAGAATGACTATTCTAAGGTTTTGTTTAACACAGCCATGCTACTAATTACATTATATAACACCGGTGTGACACCATATTCCACCATGTTACTGGTGACATAATCTTTGACCACAGGTGACCTCAAGGTCAAATTCAAACAGTTTCAGACTAATATGGATTGAACATAGCGGAAGGGTGCATGTTAGTTAAGGATGAAGTTGTTCAAGTTTGGACAAAATTGGTCAAACAGCACCACTATTATGGCTTGAAATATTCTGTGCCAAACATGTAAGGTTCAGGTTTGCCTTCTTTGAGTGCCCATTCTTGTTTTAAAATGATTTTCTAGCACATGAGTGAAAGACCCAAGCTTCCATTCCACATGGAACTGGTTACAATGTTGAGGTGGGCCATTTGTGTTGCATTGTGATGAGGGGATGTGTGGAACATGGCATTTTTGAACAACTCCCGCTCATCTGTGTTCTGACACACAATGAGGGCATATTGCAGCCTACTCCTTGCCAAAGTTGGGGCCAAAAAAAAAAAAAGTCGGATGGCACATATTAACAAAGTAGACAGATGAATTAAAAAGTTAACGAGCTTTCACATGCGTCGTTTTAAATCAGGAAATGAAATGAGAGAAAAAGAGATATCAACAGACTGATGACTGAGTGATCAGTCGCTCCATTAGCGCACTGATTGACACACAGAAGCAACACGGAAATTAATGTAGCGTAGACAGATACGCCTCAGACTGCTTTGGCGCTCAGAATGACAAATATGCAAATTATTGCAGTTGCAAACTCCCATAAAGTCACATGCGTCATGCTCATTGACTGAACTTCATCCTGATATAGATTGACCTGTAATCCACTATCAGAGGATGGACCATCTTTGCCTGACAAAGGGAAATAATAGAGATCTGAGGTGAAACAGTGTGGGAAGAGATGCTTGCAAGTACGTGACTGGAGGCTGGCCCACAGAGACGCAAGATGGATTGATGAAGAACAGACATGAGTACAATGAATCTGCCTGTGCCATCTGTTTCTTCCTCCCCACTAAGTTACTCCAGAAGGCATCTCCGTATTGACCATGGAAACATGTGGGTTCTCAGCTATCACTTAGTCTCTCCGTCACTTTGCTTACTTTGGAAAAATCCATCATTGCAGTGAGGAGGGAAAACAGTCACATGAAAAGGGGGGAAGGCAGAAAAATGAGAGGACACCTGATCAGGGAGACGGTGAACGCCACTGAGAGATGATTAGACAACGTGCCTGAGTGGTGTTGCTGCAGAATGGAGGGAGCATTAAAATATTTGCAGTCATAATTCACCGTGACTTATGCAGGTGTCAAGTACCAAAATATTCTTCATGAGACATTAACGGCAAAAAAAAAAACAAAAGGAAAGGAATTTCAGCAACAGTTGGTAATTCTCAGGTCTGTGTAGCACAGCAAGGGCATGTGAGTATGCCTGTCAGTGTGGTTGTCATGGAGATGGGTCATATTACAGCTGTAATTGATGCATTTCAAGAACAAAATTTTGCTGTTTCAGATGATAATTTGAGCAATTTTTGACTTTTGTGGGTAGCATGGTGGTGTTGAGCAAGAAGGTAATGAGATTGCTTCCCACCTCGGTCTTTATGTGTGGAGGTTGCATATTCTTTCCGTGGTTGCATAGGTTCACACTGGATGCACTGACGTCCTCCTACTTCCAAAGACATTTAGGTGAGATGAACTGGAAACTTTAAAAACTTGACCATAGGTGTGAGTGAGGGTACGGTTGTGTTTGTTTGTCTATACAGTATGTGGTCCTATGATAGAGTGGCATTCTGTCCAGGGTGCACCCTGCCTCTCATACTATGACTGCTGGGGATAGGCCCCAACTGCCCTGTAACCCTTACCTGGAGTAAACAGGTATAGAAAATTAATAAATGAATGACTTGCTGTTTGTTTCTCTTCTTCCCCCAGGTATTACTGACAGATTTCCACCAATTTGGTATATGGATTTGTAAAAGGTAACTTTAAATTTTCAGTCCGATGTCCACCAATCTTGGCACACATATCTAGCTATGTTCTCAAATTGTTCAGGCAAGAGAAAATTTTCCCAAATTCAGTCACTGGGGTCAATGTCATTGAGTTGATGGTCAAAATTTAAACATGTCTATTAATCCATGTAAGACCATTGGACCCTATCTCAGTGATCAATGGTTGAGGGGTGGGGTCCTCTCTGGACAAGCCTCCAATCTATTGTAGTGCAAAATTAACAACTTTTGCTCCACTTTAAACTTGACACACATATTGAGGTGAGTTCTAGAATTGAAATTTTTGGTCAGTCACGAGGACCAAGGTCATTTTTGCCTCTATGTTTGAGAGCCTACTACTTCCTGGTCCAACTGGTGATTTCTTTTATAACTGGTATGTAAATGAACAAGAAAAAAATGAAAAAATACTCAACGCACTAATGATTTCAGTTCACACAATATTGCACGGTAGTCTAAAGCGCATTGAGCATCTGATGCAGATGGAAAAGCACTATATAAATGCAGTCCATTTACCATTTTTTATTTTAGTCTGTAGGCTCTTCTGTGCCTCGCTCAGATTGTCTGAACTCTGTCACTCCTTAATATAATATACAGTATGTGTGGTAAGTGAACAATTATAGTCGTTCATGTAGAGTTATGATCGAGTCAGATTAATGTCACTATGGGTGTAGACATTTAAAGGACAATCAAAAATCACAGTAAGTAGTGCTTGATTAAATAAATGCAAACAGTACTTCATATGTCCTGCCTCCTATGTTCTCTTCCATCCCCAAATATGTGATAACATCAAGTTTAAAAAGTAGTTTAATCAGAATACTATAATATTGTGCATGAGTTATATATACAACCCCTGGCAAAAATTATGGAATCACCGGCCTCAGAGGATGTTCATTCAGTTGTTTAATTTTGTAGAAAAAAAGCAGATCACAGACATGACACAAAACTAAAGTCATTTCAAATGGCAACTTTCTGGCTTTAAGAAACACTATAAGAAATCAAGAAAAAAAGATTGTGGCAGTCAGTAACGGTTACTTTTTTAGACCAAGCAGAGGAAAAAAAATGTGGAATCACTCAATTCTGAGGAAAAAATTATGGAATCACCCTGTAAATTTTCATCCCCCAAATTAACAGCTGCATCAAATCAGATCTGCTCATTGACATTGACCCTATGCCATGACATTGACCCTATGTGTCTTTTTGCAAGGAATGTTTTTGCAGTTTTTGCTCTATGGAAAGATGCATTATCATCTTGAAAAATGATTTCATCATCCCCAAACATCCTTTCAATTGTCCAAAATATCAACATAAACTTGTGCATTTATTGATGATGTAATGACAGCCATCTCCCCAGTGCCTTTACCTGACATGCAGCCCCATATCATCAATGACTGTGGAAATTTACATGTTCTCTTCAGGCAGTCATCTTTATAATCTCATTGGAAAGGCACCAAACAAAAGTTCCAGCATCATCACCCTGCCCAATGCAGATTCGAGATTCATCACTGAATATGACTTTCAGATTCACTCAATTTGTACCAATTTGCTAAATTGGTGCAATTTCAATGGATTCCGGTACGTCCTGGTCAATCATTTGGGTGAAGGTCAAGGTCAGTGGGATCAAATTTCAAATTGCTATGCCCATGGATGCTGCTGACTAGTCTTTTAAATATGCCTGTAAGAAACATCAAATTTCTTGAGTAAATCCATCTGAAAAGTCTCTCTGACCAACATGGGCATGTCTTGAGTCAAAACTGACCTGAGTAGCGTATGCGGAAGCCTTTGTGGCTGGTCGTGTGATCAAAGGACCAGTGCAGGTAGACTCTGTTGCTGGAGCTGGTGATGCTCAGTGGGCTGGAATAGTTTCCACTTAGTGTGATCAGGAGTGGGCTCTGTCTGGATGGGCCTGGAAGGACACAGAGAAAGATAACACTACAAGAATGACCCTAAAACACAGCAATACGTACCTTATATGTAATTATTTCCCAATAGCTGCAAAGAGTGTTGGAACTGTTTCCCTGAGGCTGTCCATCTGCCTGGAGCGAGCATCCATTCATTCTGTTTCCTGCATATTATGTTATTTTAATACTGGGCCAAAGGATGATTTTATAATTTTGCAAGACTGCATTCTGACAATTTTTATTAACAGAAAATTACTATTTTTTTCTTTCAGCTCTTTGACCAAGTTCTCAGCAATAGCCTGGTGAATTCCCTTCATGTTGGGTATCTCTGCTGTGGTATTCATCACAAAATAATCACTACTTTTATGGCATTTTTTTTCAAAACTCTATGTTTTATTGCTTTTGTCTAACCCTGGTTGCTCAAGGTCATCAGATTTGCCACAAGTTTTAAGCAAGAATCTCTTTCTGAGGCAACTTCAGTTCTGCATGGATGAACATGCTCACAGTTCCTGGTGTTATCAAGTGAAGTCCAAGCTAAGTCCAACACTAATCTGGACCTATTCAGCTTCTCGTCTAAGATCTGATGGGATCAAGTAATTACAATTTTAATTTATTTCATTTGTATCGCGTCAAATCACATCAAAGCTGCCTCAAGGTGCTTCATGTGAGTATCATATAACCTTACCAACCTGTAGAGCAAGCACACAGGTGACAGTGGTACAGAAAAAACTCCCTCAGATGATGTTGAGGAAGAAACCTCAAGCAGTCCGAGACTCAGAGGGGTGACCCACTGCTTAGGCCATGTAGCCATGTGTTTTCAGTGTGGAATTACTGCTGCATGTTGTAGTTATGGTATAAAATGTTCAAAAATTAAACAATAATGTATGTTATAATATTTTGTGAGCCTTACGAGTAAACTGGTCTTCTGTCAGATAAAAATCTGCTTAGACGTTATCATCGAATGACAATTAAAAAGTGAAATATCAGCTATGTTTATTGGTGGATTTATATTTTTGTGGTTTTGAATAAAACAATATAGTTACAAGAGATAATAAAAACAAATGTGTGCATCATAACTACTCCTTAAAAAAATACATGTGAGCCAGTAAGTTTGACTCAGTCAAATGTAACACTTCTGATGAGCCAAAAGTAGTCATTTCTGAGAGCCATACAATATCCTGGAAATTGAGGCCCATGTGATATACACATTTCTGGGAAGCCCACACTGCCACAAGCTTTGGCTGATATGGCATCACGTTCAGCGAGGAAGGATAAATTGAATCTCTGACCATTATGTTGTTGTTGGTCAGATATCATAATGTATGAAGGAAGTAATAGGTCATTTTTGAAATGTGATGAAATATCACACACACACACACACACACACACACACACACACACACACACACACACACACACACACACACACATCTATAAATAAATATGTCACAGATAGTTAGCTTTACTCTTGGGACTTTATCTTCTGGCCCATTCTGATCCTTCTCAGTATCACAATTATGGCTCTGTACTTGATTTGAGTAGTCTTTTTCTCTATGTACATCTGATACTGCATTCACACATTGGTGGCATGATACAAACAATACACCAAATGTTCCTTTTACAATGAGAGGAGGACAGAGAATTCTACCACCACCTGATGTGTGAATGGCAGGTGCACATGACAAAAGTACATGCCAGTGAAAGTTAAATTTTTTCAACTTTTTCCACTTGCCAAAAGAAAAAACACATTATGCCAGTAAATTACTGGGTGTTAGATTCAAGAATGTCAAATGGAGATACCCATTTGTGCAGAGGGTTACCTTCATTACTTTCCCACATGTAGTGAGGGAGAAGTAGCACATCACAACATAGAGATGTGTCTGCCCAAACTTCTGGTAAGAAGTCAATAATTTTCTACCTCCTTCATTAGAGAAATGGAATCTCAGAAGAACATAATTGTGGCACCCTGTGGAGGACCTAAAGCACATCTGATTCCAATCCGATCATAAAAGTTGTGACATGTTTTAAAGAGCATTTTACCAATGTAGACCTACAAAATATGCAACAACTTTGAACTAAATGAATATTAATATGAATTTACTTTTGAAAATGTATACTTTTTTGTAATGTAATAACATAAATGCATTACTCATGACCTAATTGTTTGGGGGAAGAGAGCTGTCCCAATAACTGGTTCAGTAGCCCAAAGGTTAGCAAATGTATACCCTCTTCATCTAGAGATATGGTATTCATATCCCCAGATATAGGCAGTTTGAGATGAGCACTATTCCAAGACTGGCTTATATATATATATATATATATATATATATAAGTCTCATTATTAGTCTCTGATACTAGGGTGTTGCCATGTAAATATTAATCTAAATGAATACTTTTATGCATATTCACAGTTGTATTTGGCAGTGATTAATATTCATCTTAAAACTAGACCTGCTGGGAGCTGTACACAACAATGTTAAATTACTTGATGTGTTGTGCAACAGCTTGTGAGCTAAGTTAGAACCCCCCCGTCTTACTTATATTGTTTGCTCACATCCTATGCACTGGTCAGAAATTTGGAACCATACTTCAAACACATACATGACAATCTTAAAATTGATATGAATAAATAGTTACTAAAAACAAAACCCAACTTAAGAGGACAATTATGTAGAATTATTGGATTTGAGCCACAAAAGACCCAAGGAATAGTACAATCCATGTATAATGCAGTCAAACACAACATTTGAACTAACAGAGACTGACACAAAGGCACTATAATGATACCTGCACAATGTTCCTCACAATGACCTTAAGGTTTGACCGCATTTTCTGTAAGAATTTAAATTAATGTATTTTTAATGTGACATTTGTTCTCCTGCAAAGATATTAGCATTGTGAAACACCTCTATCCAGTGATCTCATGACTCCCTAAGCTTTTTCCAGATATCATGCACCCTAATACACTGTAAGCCCACATGTTCAAATTAATTAAAAAGATTAAGTAGTTTAAACTCAAAGTTTAAAGAAAATGCTTGACTTACTTAAATATGTCATGCTTGTGTACATGTTCTTGCTTTTTGAGTAAATTAAACTCAGAATTTTTGATTGACTTGAACTAATTGTATATTAAGTAAGCAAACCTTCAAAGTATAACTTAAGTACAACTTAAAAGAATTAAGTAATTACATATGAAAATATTTGAGTGAACAGTTTAACAGGGGTGGTGGCAAAGTGGTTAGTGTGCTTGGTTTTGGTGCAGAAGGTTCCTGGTTCAAACCTCAGCCCTGCCACATTTCTCTAAGTAATGTGGAGTTGCATCAGGATGGGCATCTGGTTTAAAACGTGTGCCAAAACAACATGCAGGTCCACCTCGGAGCTGCTGTGGGGACCCTGAGTGAAAAGCAAGGAAGCAGCTGAAGGGACTTACTTTTAATTAATGAACACTTTAATTTAATTGTAATCATGAGGCAAGAGTAGCATATAATCAAAACGTTTAAGTTTTGGGAACAACTGACTTTAGGTTTATGAACTCCAAAATATTGTGGCAATTGATTACCTCAGTATTTTTGAGTTCCACTAACTTGTTTGGGTTTACAGTGTAGTCTGCTTTCGCAGAAGCATAAAAGTCACTGCCAAGAGAAATTAATTTGAAGTTGCCACTGTGCAATGGATGGCTGCACCTCAGCATGGTACCAGTCTCTACCCAGAGACTGGTACGAGTGGTTTTCTTCTTTGGAGCCATTCCCGTGGAGAGCAGAAACAAGAGATATTCTTTTCTGATATTGAATTGGTGTTTTATGGCACCCAGAGTGTTAATCCCCCGAAAGAGTCATTTGTAGGGTGCAGTTTAACGTTGGGCCCAGGACATGAAATAAGAGTTGATTATATTTAGAAGCAGACATGCATTGTAACTTTTAATTAATATAAGTGTCTGAAGTGTCATTACCTCCACTTCAGATTGGGTAGGAACAGATAAAAAGTGACCCTTTGGACCTTGGTGGAGGAATGTACTCTGTGGCTGCCCTCTAACAGAATCCAAACTCTGTGACTGTTTCCATCCTTTATGTCAATACTTTCAGTTTCTGCCTTTGGGTACTCTCCTCAGACAGACACTTTCAAACATTCCTTCACACCTTCAGCCACCATCCATTAAAATTCTAAGTTAAAATGTTTATATTTGTATTTCATACTCTTTATATGTAATTAATTAATTATTTTTTCTTTTAATTGTGTGTTTTCAGCAGTGTTGTGTTATAATGTGTCCTTTGAGTTTGGGAATTCTTTACCTGAAGGTCTTATGTTTTATGAACATGTCCAGGGTATGCGCCCAACTGGTAGCAAAACAAATTGTCTCACTGAGGTTAAACAAAAAAAAAAAAAGTTAGTGTCTGCTTTTGAATCACATGCAGTCAATGACTTACCGTCAAATATCTCCAGCTCATCAAACTGTCTGCTCGTCTGAAAGTGTTCAATAGTGAAAGTGATGTTGTAGCCGGGTTCTACTTTAACCACCCACGAGCAGGACTCAAAATGTGGGAACCCGCTGCCTGGTGACTGACTCATTATGACACCTGTGGAGGCCGTGAGTTCTTCATTCATTGGGCAAGTCACTGTGGAGAGTTAAATAAAGTAAATAGTTTGTCAAGAATCATTTGCCCAAAGTCTAACAAGCACAGTGAAGCTCAGTTTGCTGCATCATAGACTGAACAGTTCAAACACATCCCAGCCCACATTCCTGTAATTAGCAGGGGCAAGCATAGACATAATGTAGTCAGAAAGCAGGCAATGAGCCAGTGGGTCCAATAAAGCTCCATCTATTACGCTGAAAAAAATACTGTCTACTTTCATCTGGCACCATTGATGCTGATAGATACAAGGAAAAACCAGTGACGCTATTAATTGAAAAAAAGAGAATCATTGAACTAACTTAAAAATACAATTGGTAAAACCTGAATGAATGAAGTTGTTTGACCTTATGTTTGTAAGTTAGATCAACTCGAGATCAACTAACTTACAAACTTAAAATCAAACAGGTTAATTCATTCAGGTTAACCAACTGTAACACTTTTTTCATGTTGGTTCTTTTTTCTGTGTATTTTAGTCCACCCTGGCATCTTAACATAATGACTGACATTGATATTGTTATATATTATTTTTAATTATAATGTTGGCATGACCAGACATGGGCTCGTTAAGTTAGATACAAGTACACATAAGCTAGGCCTTTTTCACATGGTAATAGACGGACAGACAGACAGACAGATAGACAGATAGATTTATTGTCATTACAAGTACAATGAAATTTCTTCCCACCCAATCACCTTGGACAAAAATACAATTAATCCACAATTATTACAAGTTGAACGTAACAATGGCACATATCAGAATTAGTCATTAATCATCACGGACAGGTGAGGGGTCATGGTTCTGGTAGCAGCTGTCTTTCCAATTCTCCGGTAGGTCAGGGCAGCACATAACCATAAGTACCAGCCCTCCCACGATAAACCAAATATAAATAAATATTTGATATCCTCCACAGAGAGTGGTACCAAGCACGCAACATGCCATTTCTCCCAGGGATCGAGAACATAGCCCACAGGGTAGGTTCCATATGGGCACGGAGGGTCCCCCAGCCCTGATTTACTTGTTGAAAAAAATGGTGTCAATAGCGTTTAGAGACCAGCTGATCAATTCATGGTTAATCCAATACAGATTGAACACTTCACAGTCCGGTGAAGTAGGGGCTTTGAAGGTTGGAGCAGAGATAGAGGAGGAGAGAGGAGAGAGTAGGAGATGTGACCACATTCACCGGCATCCCTGGAGCTTAATTATTATTAAAGATTGAGTTGTTCATTATTTGCATGAGATCTATGTTATAATTTCTCCTGAAGAAGAATTGGATTAACAGAGCTCCACTTTGTTGATGGAGAGCAGCTCACTATTAGGAAAAGCACGGTTGAGGTAATTGTCAGGCTGGTCTTAGAGCAGTAGTCGAAATGCCTTGTTTTATTATATAATGTCACTCCAGCTGCCAGAAGCATATTTTTGGCTGTTGCCCACCTTCATGTGACAGATGTGATGCCATGTCGGTGGCCAACACTCAAATCTGCCTTGAAGCCGTGTTGCTGTGACACATCTGGGAGAACCACATCTATCTCCACATCTAGTCTCCCCCCACCCCCCACTTGTCATCGGTATTTGACCGAGACATGTCCATGACACAATATGACATTTCTTCGTGGTTTCAGCCTGCATTATCAGACATTCCACAGAGCTCCTGTCAACTGTGTTTTGCTGAGATGTTATGAAGCCAAACAGTTTACTCTGTCAGAGCTGTCTGCACTCAGATTGAACCTCCCAAAAATCAAGCTGAAACAAGGAGGAATGCCAATGCTGCATTGTCTATACAACAGACTTTTATTTCCCTTTTTAAACTTGCTCATCTAGTCCTTGCACACAAGAAAAACACAAGAAAAAAATGTCAGGATTTCTGTATCCATAGATGTGGTTGCAAATTGGTTGATGTACCACTATACAGTAGGTCACTGGTGTCATGTCACAGTCAAAGTCAAAGGAGATGAGGATCAAGGCGGATTTCTCCTCAACATTTGTTTTTGTTTTTATTCAGTGTGTTTAAATGGTATGTGCTGAAGTGCACTGGATGTTTAATTCAATAATTTGACCATGTACATATTACCAACTGCACTAGCTCTTACTTGAACATGAAATATATAAAATTTAACTTATTTCATTCCTGATGTACTTGATATGTGTGTTTTACATAATACTGAATGTAAAAAGTAAGTCCCTTTGGCTGCTCCCTTGTTTGCACAAGGCAGCAGGGAGTTTGTGGGGTCGCCACAGCAAATCCAAGGTGGATCTGCATGTTGAATTGCCACAGGTTTTATGCCGGATGCCCTTCCTGATGCAACTCCACGTTACATGGGGAAATGTGGCAGGGGTGGGATTTGAACCCGGAGCTTCTGAACTGAAACCAAGCGCATTAACCACTTGGCCACCACCCCTGCATTACATAATACTGAATGTAATTATGTATTATGTATGTTGTAATATCAATGTATATGTCATGTTGGACTATGTTCATATTTGGGTTTTTGGGTTGCTTGTTTTTTGGTTTGTGTTCATGTTCACCATGTTCTCTTGTCTTGTGTCTGGGGTTTGGGTTCTGGGTGTGTTGTTCCTTTTGTTTGCCATGCTTCTGTCCTGAATGTTCTCACACACCTGTGCCTAATTTTACCTCGATACCGCCTATTGTTTAAGCCCTCTGTTTTTCCTGATGTATTTGCCAGTTCGTTGTCCTTTGTCTCATCGCAACCAGCCTTCTCATGGTCCTTGCTTGTTGTTGTTGCCATGCTGTGTTTTTGAACCATCTGCCTGTTTTTTGTCCTCCAGTATAGTCTCATAATTTGGATACAACTGTTGATTTTTATGTGTACTGACCTCTGTCTGTTTATGGAATAAACCCTTATTCTAGTCTAAATTGAAAAATTGAAAAATAAAAAATTATAGTCAAAATTGTGTATACCTGACAAGACAAGACTGAATACAAGACCAAGTCTGAACCAAAGTGCTCAACATTACTGTCTTTTTTCCCCATCTTCAAAGGTTTAATTAGATGATCCAACAAGTATAAGAAGCTCATTTTGTGTGGTCTTAAGACATTGTCATTCTCTGCTTCACTTCTTCCATGAACATATGGAATCCTAAGAGTCTATTTTGGTATGCACACATTTACATAGTTTGATTACTGAAGGGGTCTCTGCTGGAACACATCTTAACAGCTTGCTAAGATCCTCAAAGTTAAACCAATTTCAAACTCACACAAAACCTAGAGATGAAATGCCAACTAAAGGCTATTCTAACAATCACTGATGAAATCAAAAACAGCAATGTAAGATGATGTGAGTGTGATTAATGACCATTTCAGCACAGAAGCACACAGGACCATGTGATATCTGTGAGCATGGATGTGTGTGTTTCCAACAAGCATTGCACAAATTATAGCCACTGGTGGCAGTGCTCCTGTTGTGTGCCACTGACTATTTAAATACTCAAACCTGTTCTGCCTTTAGGCAAGGCAGCATTTGGCAATGGCCGTCCTTCATTAGAGCAAGAAATACTGAAAACTATTATTCATTTGTGGGTCAGTATGAGTGTGTACAAATTTGTTTTATTGTGCATTGGTGTTGGTGCACTATTGGGTATAACACTTGGCTTGCACATCCTCCTGTCTGTGTGCATGGAATTGAACAGATTATTAAATCCACAGGGGAAGTAAACTATGGCAGAATGCCTGATAAACACTGTTTGCATATAGCTGTCACTGTTTCTTTAACCTTGCAAAGGAGCAGTTAATGTTAGGTCAGCTGTCAGAAAAATTGGCTTCAAATTGATGTCACACAATGAACTTCCAAAGTAGTGTTTGTATTTCTCAATGACTGATGTAAATGAAGTCCAAGACATATTCAGTGACTCAGAAATGGTCATGTATCCATCCCATGACTTGTCAATAAAATTCTCAAAGTGATGATTTACTCCTTTTATTTTGAATGAATTGCCCCGTCCCAACATTTTATATTTTCCATAGTGTCAACTTTTTTTCTGATTTACTGATTTGTGGTTGTAGATTCTGGCATGTCTATTCAAGTGCATTCCTGACACTGTTGGTACATTACTGGTATCACTACAGCATTACAGGTAATTACTTGGCCAGTTAGCTGTCATGGATGTTCTTGCATGAGCCACACTTGAATATGGCAAATGAAATACTTATGACAAACTGTCAGCAACACCAACACACCAAGGTGGCACGGTGGCTTAGTGGTTAGCACTGATGCCTCACAGCAAGAAGTTCGTGGGATTGGTTCCCACCCTTTCTATGTGGAGTTTGCATGTTCTCCCCGTGTCTGCGTGGTTTCCTCCGGGCCCTCCGGTTTCCTCCCACAATCAAAACATTCTTATTTAGGGTCTGCTCCTTCTCTGTCCCTGACCAAAGCAATGTCTCTCCATCTGGAGTGGACCCCGGGCACCAGACTGTGGCTGCCCACTGCCCCTAGTGTTGGATTGTGGTCTAACTGTAATTATGATGGGTTAAATGCAGAGGCTAAATTTTGTTGTATGTATGCACAATGACAATAAAGGCACTATTGTATTCTATTCTGATGTCATGGACCAACAGTAATCCGAGATTCCATAAAAGCCACTGGTCACTCGTAAGACCAAGCAAACATTTTGCATGTCATACAGGAGTAATTTGCTTTCTAGCATGTCAGGGAATACAATTTCCACGGTGTGTCCAAATGATCTTGTTGCTCTATAAATCCACAAAGTACTTTTGACATCTCACTTTGGATGAAAAAGTGACATTAATCTACTCTGATCTGAAATTCTAACATGACAGCCACTATCTCTGAAGTAATTTTTTAACCTCAGGCACCTTGGTGGGTGTGTTTCAAATGACTTTGATCCATCGCTGATTGGGAGAGACTGATTGCACATCTAAGTGTAAAAAAAAAGCCCTTACATACATGTCTTCCGATGTGCTTTCAGCTCATCTTGGAGAGCTATAGACTGCAACTTACACTAATTGACTTTGAAACTAGAAAATGTGACAAAAGTCCAAAAGTACAGGAACCTCCAGGGTTGCAGTCAAAACATTGTTTGTAGATTGATGAGACTTAAAGATTTGGCTGCCTCCAGATGAAATGTTGATCAACACGATGAATGTGATGCAACTGCTATTCCTTCTCCATGCTGTTTCTTCTTTGTGCAACACAACCTGATTTTGACAGCTTTGAAGGCTGTCAAAAGTGTCTGTCAGTGTGTCTGCTCCAAAGCAATGTTGACATGCACACCTGTAGCGTGCATTAGCCTTAATGACAAGTTGCATAATGCTCAATTTTTGTCTGATTAAAGGCAAGCAAGTTGCTGCGTTCTTGATCATTTTCTGAATGTGTTTGAATATGCATAATATTCAACATGCAACCAGGGAACAGCAGTAGTCAAGATGTAAAATGAAAAGGGTCTGTACCAGGAGTTGTGCAGCATGCTCCATTTATTGTAAACAATGTTCTGATCAAATATACAAGATATGAAGAGAGGAAATGTGTTTGGAAAAAGGTCAGCCAGCGGTGAATTATTAACCAGTCTGAAATTAAAGTAGATGATTTGGCCAGAAGGACAGGAAACACAGCCATTAATGGACTCAGCCACAGGTTAAAAAAAAATAAAAGAAGCTATTTTACCAATTTGTTGATGTCGGAGAGGCAAGGTGAGAATGTGTAGACATACGGCATTGGACAGGCAAGGCCAAGTGTCATTAGCATAGTAATGTTATGACAAAGCAAGTGGGAGGTATAGAAAACTAAAAAAAAAAAAAAAAAGGGACAAAACAGAGAAAAGGAGAGATCCCAGGTGTGATCTTTGAGGTATACCCAGGGGAAAGCACAATGCTTTAGAGCAGTGTAGCCAGGTGTATTGTATTCACAATGCCATGAACACTGCCATCTACTGGCCAGTAGATGACGGTGTTCATGGCAGTATGAACACCCTTTGCCACCACACATTTGCTTAAAGTGCTGAATCCACTTAAACCAAATTTTCTGTTTTCAAATTGTTTTAACAAATGAAAAAAAAATACATCTTTACAAATACAGATTTATGTGTAAAACCTAACACACATTTCAGAAAGTTGTGTGTTAGCAACCAACCAACCACTCATGTCAGACGCGACATTAATTTCAGTAACTTGTCTGGAATTGGTTTGTTTAAAATTATAACCATAAGTCAAAACTGTCTGCCTGTGCATGACTTGTGTGATATGCCGGCGGGTCTGTATGGTGTAAAGAGAAATTATCTTTTTACCCCTCCCTTGTGCTTTCTCTCTGGTAGTCAGCTCTCTTCTGCCTGCAGAGGATAGAGCTGTACCACTCATAGCTGTCTGTCTGCTACAAAACATGTAACAGGCAGTCACTAAAATCTTTGATTTCAGACTGTATAAATGTTTTTAAACTGTTAAGCTTTATTCACTATACCTGCAAAAATATGTTAGTGGTCTAAAAATTATCTGAATTAAATTTATCAGAAGCTAGTTGGTCCGCTGATGGTTTTCTGAAGTTATCTGAAAAGATAATCTGCTAACAAAAATGTTAGCTTTGATAATTAGAGGTTAGCAGATTAGCAGAACTGTGCCCACCACTGTGTTTGGATGACATCAAGTCCAGCTGCCAACTCGTTATACCAGAGTCAATTGAAAGAATTATACTGGCGATGACCAACCTGGAGGGGAGTTGTGTGTTTGGGGACACGTGGAGAGAATTAGACCTGGTAGACCTGCAAGCCAACATGGGTCTGTTGATTCTAGCAGGAGTGTATCACTCAAACAATGAGTCAAACTAAAGTAAGGGAAGGGGGTTGAACACGGCAGAAGGGTATGAATGTGTAACTGGTGTGGAAAATGGGTGCAGTCAGAGGTGTAGAGGGTGAAGAGCAGCAGGCCCAGCACAGAGCCTTGAGGATAACCGCTCCTGAGCATATGTGAGGGGCAATCCTGACTCCTGAAGTTCTTAATCCAAAGACATGTTTTAAAAGAATCCTAAACTTTTCTGGAGCTTATAATATTTTTGCATGCCATTCCAGCACTTCTTTTTTTTGCGTTGCAATATTTTTCCATTACCTTGCTAAACATTTTTGCTTCCCATTTTGCCTTTACTTGAACACACATTTCTGCTCTATTATCTTGCACCACAGAGCGTAACACCACAGTATGGATATAAATGAACAGATGCTGCAGTAATGAAGAACTGCTCAGTTTGCTTGTAAATAAAATGTACTAAGGGACACATCTAACAGCTGGTAAAAGGCAGTTTCAAAATTAAAAAGGTTATCTTAACACTGAGTGGCCAAAGGGAAAAAAAAAATTGTATAAGAGAAATGACAATCTTAAGTAATCCCTTTTGCCTACATAGAAAATGTTCATGTATGCAACAACGACTGAGCCATTAGTTTACCATTAAAGGATGAAGTGGCAGATAAGTGCAAACAGACATTTACTTAAGTGCATTCTGATGTTCAAATCTGAGCACGTGTGCATCATTACACAATATATCAAGCTTGCAGTATTGCAGTTCTGATGGACACCTTCACTAGAGTCATTACTTAATTAACATAAAACAATGAGTGATACAATGGTAACAAGCTGCTTAAAGAGAATGGGTGACATTGGTATTGGCATTAGCGTGGTTCAAGCTTGAACAAGTCCAAGATGACAGTGAATATGTAAGACATTCTGTGGGTTTGTTATGATAATGCAAAAGGACAATGTACATGCAACAGCATAGGGACAGGGAAAAAGCAATCTAAAGAACAAACATAACAGGGAAGTCGAGTTAGAGAGGAAGTAGACAAAGGGGCAAAATCTAAATCTCGCATGGCTGGAAACTAATGTGATTGGTGTTATGCAGATTTATCAAAAATCTGTTTGGGCGGATAAACAGGGATTTTCAAACATCAAAGCTCATTGTGCTTCATTAATAAATTCAAGCAAAGACTTTAAATGGATGTAGTAGCTTTGTGTGTGTCGTGATGGAACTCTCTGTGATCACTCAAGAACAAATGCAGTTACACTTTTTCCCAATTGCTAAGACATATTTCTTGAAAGCAGCTCTCCTTTTCTCTAAACTGTGAACACAAGCTACATTCACAAAACCCCAGACTCTTCTTGCAAAACCAAACTTTCACCTCAAAACAGTTCAATCTGTGCTTAAAACTGAACTATGTTGTCAAATCGTGCACCAAGTCGATCAAAATGAACAACCCATTATAGGCGAAATGCATGTTGCAAAAAAAAAAAAAAACCCTGTGCATTTAGCACTTGGACATAGTTAAAAAAAAAAAGTACAAATCACAGAAATCCTGTGCATTTACTGTACATGTAGCACTTGTACAGTACAAAAACAAACACAAATCATGTGCATTTAGCACTTGTATACAGTAAGCCTACGTAAAAATAAAGTACAAAATATACATGGAATACTAGGCTTAGAAACAACAATACAGTACATTGGCACAGTGATGTATTGAAACATGTGTTTACTTATAGTATACTGTGGTACAGTGTATAGTGTAGTCATACAGTAATTCCTGTCAACATTAACATACTATAATGTCTGAAAAGGTAATTATCTGTTCGTTTCTCTAAATCTTCAGATTCTGGTGGACACAGTGAGTCTACTGATGCTTGATTGGACCCTTTGTCCAGCCTCCCTGATGCTCATACTGCCGACAAGAGCACGGTCAATCACAGTAGCTCTGATTTCATCAGATATGACTGTTCTTTGTCTTCACTGACCACCTCGACAACCTCTCACACCAACTCCTCTCAGATTTCTATCCATTGTAGTGCCCATGTTCCCTCACATTATTGGCCACAAGTGTGATCAAGCTTGAGTTGTTGTGTTCAACTGGTGACTTTTGCCACCTGTGCTCACCATTATGCCACACAGGTGGATCACAATGAAAATGTGTTGGCAAGTTGTGTCTAAACAGGTGAAAAGTGCTTATGGCTTTGCCAAAAGAGTGACTGATTCAATCAGTGGGTTTAGGCAACTGAGTATTTGGTTCAGACAACAGGGTTTAGTGTTTTAGCAATTAAGAAAACAAAAATGTAAGAGCTGTGGCTCTGAAACACCCCAATTTATTCAAATACCAGTCAAGCAAATACTGTAACAACCAATGGGATGCTCAGATAGCAGAAAATATGTGGTTATTACCTCTGGCAATGGAGTTGGAGGTTATGTTTTTGCCCATTTTTTTGTCTGTTTATTTGATGGCGAACAACCCGGAGCCCACAATTTTTCTTATATCACCATTTTTTATTTTTTTTATTTTATTTTTGTAACTGAAGACTCGTATCTTGCTTGGCAAGAACTGATTCATTTTCAATGTGAAAGATCAATGTTAGGACAAATCTTGGAAAACTGGAAAAATTCCAATCTTTAACAGTGAATGAATTTTCAAAAATTCATAGCTGTAAAAAAGATTGAATTGATTTTATTTTTGAGAGCATTATGTAGGATGCATCATTTATTGACTGACAGTTTGATCCGAAGTTTGATCAGGATCAGTGGCAGCATGGTGGCTTAGTGGTTAGCACTGTTGCCTCACAGCAAGAAGGTTATGGGGTTCGATTCCCGCCTGTGGCCTTTCTAAGTGGAGTTTGCGTGTTCTCCCAGTGTTTGCGTGGGTTCACTCCAGGTGCTCCAGGTGCTTTCACTGCCCTAAATTTGAACATCTCACTTTTAACAGACTCTCTCTGCAATAAAAACTATGAATCATTATTCATATTCCCAAAATATCAGTCACCTATGTTTACCTCTGTATATACGCAAATAAATGTGTAAATATTACACCAGTGGTTTTATTGTGTTCAGATGAAACAGAGGTTTAATCAATTGTGTCAGGAAATTATGACTTTCAGATCAGAGACTCAATATTAATGTTGTGTCTGAATATGAAGGCGGTGCCACTTATGGTTTAATTCATTTTCATATTTAATTAAAAACTGTCTTAACTATTTTTTTATTACATAAATTATTGTGCCGTAGAAGGCGCTATAAACATTACATTTAATGATAAAACTAATTACTCATTACTTATTCGGGTCCCTAAAAGAGAGGCCATATAGAGGCCATTCAAAATTAAATATTAATAAAATATTAACATTTACATTCCTTACATTTGGTGTTCCATGGTAGGCACACAAATCGTGTATAAAGCAATAAACAATTTACTTCCAGCAAATATTAAAAATATGTTTTTTAACAGATCAGGGGATTGCAGTCTGAGGGGGAAATTTAATTTAAAGCATCAGTGGGCACGAACAACATTAAAAGGTTTCTGTATTCTGTCTGTGGGGTGACGATGTGGAACAGATTGGGAGTGGGGCTCAAGCAATGTCCAAGCATGAACCAGTTCAAACAGCGGTACAAAAATATGTTTTTTTCTAGTATAGGGAGGAGGAAGGGTAATGAGGGTTAGGGTGTTTTGTTTTTTGCTTCGGCTTGTAAATATATAGTATTTTGTATGTAAGTAGGTATGTGTAGGTGTATATTTATGTTTGTGTATATATGTGTGTATATGTGTATATATATATATATATATATATATATATATATATATATGTTTGTGTATATATACATATATAATATATATATATATATATATATATATATATATATATATATATATATATACAGTGTTGCCACAGTTACTTTGAAAAAGTAACTTAGTTACTTTACTGATTACTCAATTGTAAAAGTAACTTAGTTACTTTACTGATTACTCAATTGTAAAGTACTAAGTTAGATTACTAGTTACTTTTTTAGTTACTTTTCCCAGCTGCCGACAACACCCTCTGCCACCTCAACATGACAATGATACCTGTTTGCCAAAGTCACTTTATAGTCACCCTTTCTTGACTTCAATGAAATAATACTTGTTTTATAAAAAGTAAAATAAAGACCTCTTTCTTGACCTCATATTTAACTGTTGACAGCACTGTACAGTAAAACTTGCAATTTCGAGCCTACATTGTTTATAAAGGTAACTATTAAATTCTAACATTTTCTAACATTTAAATTCTCTCTAAACATTTTACTTGTCGAAATTATTATTATTTTAAGCAATATTAGTTGTAGTAAAAAACGGCTTCAAAATTGCACCTTTAATCTAGGGGTGTTGTGGGGGAGGGGGCACATCCTTGCCCCACGCCCCCATTCCATCTAGATTCGCCCCTGCTTTGGCGTTTGAGCACAAAGAATGGATAGATAGGTAAGAAAGTTTTATTGCGTTTTCACATCATGTGGTCCTCAGAAAGAGAGTTTAGGTGCATTTGAGTGGAAAATAGTGTTAGTTGTTGACGCGTCGCAGAGGATCAGCTGTTTTTAACGACCAGATACAGAGCGGCTCAGCTCAGAATTCTAAATAAAGGAGGAAAAAAAGTATAAAAATGTCTTTGTAAAGTTCAGTGCAGGTGTGCTGATCACCGCGCTTTAAGAGGTGAGGACGAGTCGAGCAGCTGCAAAAAACCGCGGATTAAAAGCTCACAGCTCACTTAAAGTGGGCAGTTCAGTCGAATCCCGACCTCCTGCCCACAGACCAAGTTTAATGCTGTTATCGACCCACAATGAAAAATAATAGTAACGCACAGTGACATGGAGAAGTAACTTTAATCTGATTACTGATTTGGAAAGATTAACGCGTTAGATTACTCGTTACTAAAAAAAGTGGTCAGATTAGAGTAACGCGTTACTAAGTAACGCGTTACCGGCATCACTGTATATATATATATATATATATATATATGTATTGATATCGGTTTAGGTGTGTAGGAATCTATGTGTATATGTGGCAAAGGGTATTACTGGTTGTGGGGAAGAAGGGGTAGGAATAAATAAGGTGATGCTTCACCCTACCCCTTTTCGGACATGTTGGGTACACAGTAGGAACTTTTTTGTTGTTGTCTTTACTGATCTATCTTGTAATTGTTGTTGTATCAAATGTTCGAAATAAACAGTTTTCATTCATTCATTCATTCATTCATTCATTCATTCATAAAGATTATTAATATTTCAAATTGGCACAATATATTTTGTTGCCCATGTGGAACAATATTATTAATAGTTACATTTTGTTCCATATTTTGATGCCTGTAGTGATGCATATTAATTATTAACATTAAACAAAAAAAAAATTTAAAGTAATTACCTTTTCCTGCATAGATACATCACCAACATCACTAAACACCTTTATCCAGAGACCTCATTACCACAAAAAGCTTTTCCCAGACATTTCTTGGTCTATTCTTGAGGACATCACTGTCAAGACAGACAGATCTGTCTGTAAAAGTGTGCAAGATACACTGTCTTCAAGGACAAAAAAGAGAACAGGGGAAAAAAGGAAGCTGTTATGTAAGTACATAAGTTGGATGCTTGTGGGCTCAGGAGAGATGTGGTGTACAAGGGAGGAGGGAGTGCAGATGAAGGGAATGTAGAGAATAAGAGATGCTACCAGCGCTGAGGGGCAAGCAATGTTGCAGAACCTGCAATGAAGCTCCAGAAGTCCTCCCCAGAAGAACAACATCCACTGCCACTTGTACACAGTACACAACATAGGCAAATATGTGAGAGTGAGTTAAAAAAGGGAGAGGGTGACGGGGCAGCTAGTCATACAGGGAAGGCTGTGCTTGTCAGGGCTGAAAGTCGTGATGTGATAGGTGCAGCTGCAGCCGATATGTCCCCTGCATTTCAATGAGGTGCACACTTCATTTCATCCCTGGCTTCAAGCCAAGTCTCTGTAAGTGTCCCCCAGTTTTACTTACTTCCTGATCTCACTTTCTCATCATCCATCTGTTGATTAGTTGATCTTGTATGGACCTTTATTTTGCATGTTTGTCTTTTATCAATAATTGCAGGCATGTGCCTTGAATCACTGCACTCCAACTCAGGATGCCATAGGAAGTGCACAGCAAAGCTCAAGCATCATTGCTGGTTTTCAACAAACACAGTTGTCCTTCTCATTTCTTGTGCCTATGTTGTATAATGAGCTAGTTTATTTATGCGTATCTGGATGCCCAGATACTCAAAATAAGGTGTGGTCAACTATGGAGTGGGTGTTGGGCAGAGATGTGGTAACCAGCAAATTGCACGCTTTTGATGGCAAGGAAAGGTTTATTGACCTTGACTTCACAGCCAATGCTGTGATCTTTGCCGGTTAAATGGATACCCCAATTGCAGCACTTGATAGACTGAGTTAGGAATTGGAGTGTTTGGGTTTACAATTGTTCTTTTAATGACTTTCTGGACTCAGCCATCAGAAATGTATCTGTATGTGGTGAAAAATGTTGAAATGTAAAGCAATTCAGTTATCTTGACAGGGAGACTCGTGTCTCTTTGTGCTCCAACTTTGAGACCAAAAGATGCCTGGGAAGAGCTTCTGGAGTCATTAGATCACTGGACAGAGGTGTGTGGTGATGCCAGTATCATTGCAGTAGATCAAAGGGTTTTTTTTTGGTCCTGGTGCAATCTGTCCCTTTGCATGGTTGTGAGAACTGAACTCTAACCAGTGACTTAAGGCAAGAACTGCTCATCTCTGATACTCGGTCTCTTTGGAAGCTCTTTGGGTACTACTGGAATGACTTGGCATCAAATGATAATCACATAAAATAAAGGTTCAAAGAAGGTAACATCAACATTTTGGATATGTGGCATGTTTCTCTACACATGATCCAGCACATAGGTGCCTGGATGTGGGGATGGACTGGTTATCTGCCTGGGTGTTTGTCATCATGGACCAAAGGTGGTTCTGTGGTCTTGTGGATGCAGTGAAGTTCAGCACTAGCACATGCTCCAAGGCTTGACTTGATGTCAGATGCAATGCTGGTGTATTGATATTGTGAGGCTGTTTGATTTCCCTGTTTGATTGTATCATGTAAATTTAAATTATTTCAGTACTCAGTACTATTTCAAGTACTGCTATCATTTATCATTAACCCACATCACTCCAGATTCCATCTACTACATTGCTTCATCCCAGTCAGTTTATTTTAGATTGGATTAGATTGGAAAGAACTTGATTTATCCCTTGGGAATATTCCCTCAGGGAAACTGAGGTTCCAGCAGCATTGTATAGCAGCACACGAGGTAAGAAGCACACAGAGCATCAAAGTGAAAGCAAAAAGATAAATAAATAAAAAAAAATTGCAAAGTATAAATATAAATACACATATATAAATACCAGACAGACTGACTGCTGCTGGTTTACTGGCTACTACTGTTCCTCTCCTTCCCATTCTCTGTCTTCATGAGGAGTTGTACAGGCTGATGGCCTGAGGGAGTTTTTCAGTCTGTTGGTATAGCACTCAGGAAGGAGCAGCCTGTGGCTGAAGAAGCTCCTCTGGGGGATCCTCTGGTTTTATGCAGTCTACTTCATTTCAGTCAACACTGGGCTCCTTTAACTTACATGATCTGCGTCATTCCCATCCATCAACCTGTTCTGCGTCTATGAAAGATGAGTATTTTTTTCTTCAAAGAGAAGGAGGGACTTGAAAATTTTAAATTGCCTGTCCCTGGAATAATGGGTCTCTCAAGATCAGGACAACAATTAATTATCAAAAACTACAATTAGAGTTAAACTGTATGTGTGAGCAATTGTAAATAAAACTAACAACCATTAGGGCCTCTTCACACATAGTGCAAAGTTTGGTCAAAGTGCGCACTAAGCCGGAAGTGTATGCAAAACATGTAGAGTCATACATGCCTCTAATGCCTCGTAAACCTGTTGCTACAACTATTTGCACACTCCAGCGGCTGAAAGACAGAGTGTTCTCTGTGCAAACCCATCACACCTCTCACGGCAGGTGTCGGCCAAATTTCAGCTGACACGTATGAACATCTAACACCGCTCGCATGGCACTTACAAAATGTGTGGCCATTTGAACTCTTGGCACGACAACAGACTGTAGACAATCACTGTCGTACTCGCAGTGAAATTTGTCTAAGTTCCCCACGAGCGTGATTTTTCAAATCAAATCAATTTTATTTATATAGCACCAAATCACAACAAACAGTTGCCCCAAGGCACTTTATATTGTAAGGCAAAAGCCATACAATAATTACAGAAAAACCCCAAGGTCAAAACGACCCCCTATGAGCAAGCACTTGGCGACAGTGGGAAGTAAAAACTCCCTTTTAACAGGAAGAAACCTCCAGCAGAACCAGGCTCAGGGAGGGGCAGTCTTCTGCTGGGACTGGGTGGGGCTGAGGGAGAGAATCAGGAAAAATACATGCTGTGGAAGAGAGCAGAGATCAATCACTAATGATAAATGCAGAGTGGTGCATACAGAGCAAAAAGAGGTGAATAAAAAGAAACAGTGCATCATGGGAACCCCCCAGCAGTCTATAGCAGCATAACTAAGGGATGGTTCAGGGTCACCTGATCCAACCCTAACTATAACCTTTAGCAAAAAGGAACGTTTTAAGCTTAATCTTAAAAGTAGAGAGTGTCTCCCTGAAGGCTCTGCCTCCCACTCTACTCTTACAAACCCTAGGAACTACAAGTAAGCCTGCAGTCTGAGAGCAAAGTGCTCTATTGGGGTGATATGGTAGTATGAGGTCCTCAAGATAAGATGGGACCTGATTATTCAAAACCTTTTAAGTAAGAAGAAGAATTTTAAATTCTATTCTGGAATTAACAGGGAGCCAATGAAGAGAGGCCAATATGGGTGAAATATGCTCTCTCCTTCCAGTCCCTGTCAGTACTCTAGCTGCAGCATTTTGAATTAACTGAAGGCTTTTCAGGGAACTTTTAGGACAACCTGATAATAATGAATTACAATAGTCCAGCCTAGAAGAAATAAATGCATGAATTATCTTTTCAGCATTACTCTGAGGCAAGACCTTTCTAATTTTAGAGATATTGCGCAAATGCAAAAAGCAGTCCTACATATTTGCTTAATATGCGCATTGAAGGACATATCCTGATCAAAAATGACTCCAAGATTTATCACAGTATTACTGGAGGTCAGGGTAATGCCATCCAGAGTAAGGATCTGGTTAGACACTATGTTTCTAAGATTTGTGGGGCCAAGTACAATAACTTCAGTTTTATCTAAATTTAAAAGCAGGAAATTAGAAGTCATCCATGTCTTTATGTCTGAAAGACATTCCTGCAGTTGAACTATTTGGTGTGTGTCCTCTGGCTTCATGGATAGATAAAGCTGGGTATCATCTGCGTAACAATGAAAATTTAAGCAATGCTTTCTAATAATACTGCCTAAGGGAAGCATGTATAAAGTGAATGAAATCGGTCCTAGCACAGAACCTCGTGGAACTCCATAATTAACCTTAGTCCGTGAAGAAGACTCCCCATTTACATGAACAAATTCAAGCACACACACTGGTACGTGGGTGTGTGCACTCCACTGACAGCAGATGTGGCTTCCGACAGAAGCAGCTGTGGGGATCTGTCGTTCTGGACATCCCACCATGACAACACCTACTGTGTTTGGACATACATGGACTAACAACTGTCCACTGTGATGCTCCTATGTCTGATTGGTGTACTTACTAGGACATAAAAAAAACATATATCATCGTGGCGACAAGCTGCAGTGAGTGAGCAGGCGCCCGGATCGGACATTGACAGCCTGCCAGATTGAAACGGACCGTCAGATCAGAACAAGCAGCAGGCGATCTGACGTCACATCACCCACGAGAGCTCTGTTCCACATGAGGTGGTGTCTGTGCTGCAGCGCGCAGTCCACAAGACATGCATCTTGTGCAGAACACGCACACGGGGCAACTGGACACACCAAACCAGTAGATATCGACATGATCAGAGCACACTGCTTCTCATTCATGTTATTTCATGACTGTATGTCAGTGACCATGAGTCATCACCAGAGGAACAGAGATAATATTTGTATTGCTCACTTGATAAATGTGGTGTTTTTATATGGTGTGTGATTTTATTTTATTTTTTTTGTAATACTTCCATGTCCTTCCTGATATGAGGCAGATTCCTGCAGCTATCAAAGGACAGTTCTGTAGCTCAGTGGTAAAGTTTCTGACTGGCAGTCAGAGCTTTTGGAAGGCACGGGTTTAGTCCCGTAGGATGTTTTTTTTTTTTTAATTCCACATAAGTATCGTGATATGGTCCCCACAGGTACCAGCTGTTTTTTTTTTTTTTTTTTATTCCACATGAGCAGTGCGATGTGGTCCCACAGGTACCAGCTGGTTTTTATTTTTTATTTATTCCACATAAGCGGTGCGATGTGGTGCACCTCACACTGTTCCTGCTCGAAAGACACCGTCACGTACACAAACCTTCGCACCGGGATCGTACATGTTTGTGGTGCGCTAAATTGAACTGTTTTGCCATATTTGACCAAACTTCGCACTTTGTGTGAAGGGGCCCTTAGACAATGTTTTGGTCACTGGCTTTCACTTAAACATGTAGTTAGTTTTCAGCAATTTTAGCGGTGAGGATACAGATTCCACTGACCGAATACCCTATCCTCACCCCTCCCTTTACACCCAGTGGCATGCTCATGCTTTGCAAGCATTCGAGCTTAAGTGAAATGGAACTGGAACATAACGAAATAACCAGGACTGACACACTGATTTGTATGACAGATCACACAAAACCATAAAAATCACAACAGACAGAAAATATCATCTATGGGAGCAGATTGGACGGACTCTTGATGTTGCTGGTGAGTGGTGTGCTGTTGTCACTGCATGTATTGGAAGAATGTTTTTAGCTGTTTATTGATGCCATAGAAACAAAACAAATGCTCAACTGTTTTTCTTTTTTATCAAAATGCTGGGATGAAGCACTCCCTAGCAGCATGCAAGAGCTTTTGTGCCCTCCCACATCTTGTTACAAAGACAAATGTTTTCAGATGTTGATTTCTTAATGCTTGTTAGCTGGGTTTTGGCAGTAGTATGCAAGCTAGCATTAATTAATTTGAGCCAACAAAAACACAAAGTCACAGAATGTTCAGATGCTTCTCAGTAAAGTTAGACTTCCTGTTCCATAGAGTGCATGTCAATGCAGTCTTGGTTTGACCCCTAAAAACAAACCATCATTTTGTCAAAAGCCATGCCTTTGTTGATCGAAGTTTTTGCCTGAGGTCAGTCTGATTCCCTGTTGGGTTGACTGGCTTCAGCAGATAAAACATTATGTTTTGTTGTCTTTTAGTTGGAGCCTGTTTTGTGCTGGGAGGTGCTCATTTGATGGTGTTAGCTGCACAATCAATTCTGAAAAAAAGTAGTTGCTGATGATGCTGTTGAGGGCAAGGCATTTGGGATTGTGCACAAATGTCACAGCCTACGTAAGCAAGAGTCATCAGGAGATGACATATCTCCCTGGTCGCCACAAATCAGGAATACAAAGTGGGATCCAGTGGTCACAAATGAATCATACACAATGGAGCAAATAAGGAAGAGACCTATAACATTCAATCTTAATTCAAATAGGTTTAACAAGAGTTGAGCAGCATGGTGACTTAGTGGTTAGCACTGTTGCCACACAGCAAGAAGGTCATGGGATTGATTCCCATTTGTAGCCTTTCTGAGTGGAGTTTGCATGTTCACTCTGTGTTTGTGTGGGTTCCATCCAGGTGCTCCAGCTTCCACCCACTTCCAAAGACATGCAGATTAGGTGAATTGAAAACTTTAAAAAATTGTCCGTAGGTGTACATGTGCATGTCAATGTCTTTGTTTGTCTATATGTGGCCCTGAGACAGACTGGTCTCCTGTCCTGGGTGTACCCCACTTCACACCCTATGACTGTTGGGACAGGCTCCAGCCCCCCATGACCCTTAAATGGAGTAAGCGGTTGAAGATGAATGAGTGAGTGAACAAGTGTTGTATGACAAAGAGCAGCAATGGAGCATTTTTTTTTTTTTGTCAAAGCAAACATTCCTTTTTACATTATAGAACATATAGGAAGTGGTCCATGAAAATGAAGACACCTGGCTAATGGGAAGACCATGAGCCATTAGGTTACCAAGGCTATGTCCTGTTGACCTTGTCAGTTATCCACTTAAACACATCATCTTCAGAATCTTAATGTGGTGATCGATGTGAAATATGAATGACACTTGAGATATCTCGATAAGAAATGTTACAGACAAAATCTTGAATACCTTGCTGTGACCTTGAAATTGATCCCATGGTAACCACAATCGAATGGTGGTGGGGGATCGCCCAAGTACACACTTATGCTAAATATGAATGAGTTTGGTCAACTGCAGTGGTGGGCACAGATAACCAAAAAATTAACTTCAATAAAATACCAAAAGTTAAAATACCAAAACTCAGAACTCTCATTACGAATTCCAGCGCAATGTCCATTGTTTACTGGTTAGCAAAAATTGCTAATTTCTCAAACAGTATTTGTCCTATCAACTGTCCGTTTTTGCAGCATTTAACCTTGACCGAAAATACATAAAGCATACTTAATGGCAAATGTCAGCTCTCCCTGGTTTCACCATGATGAAAGCCACATGCACGCATGTACGCATAGAAGCCACTTGGAGATTAAACTATAGATGTTTTATGATCTTTAGGCAATAGACCTTAATAGTTTTGTTGAATAACTCAACCCTTTTATTTCCTTTTAATTATGTAATTTTTTATGTTAATTTACTGTTTTTGTATATATACTGTAAATTATTTAGGATAATTTACCTGTGCCAAATCAACATGAAGATCCACCTTGGATTTGCTGTGGCGACCCCGAGTGCAAACAAGGGAGCAGCCGAAGGGACTTACTTACTGTAAATTATTTAGGATCTTATTAACATATATACACAATTCTTCTTCTTCTTCTTCTTATTATTATTATTATTAGTAGTAGTAGTAGTAGTAGTAGTAGTACTGTCCGTATTATTATTATTATTATTATTATTATTGTTGTTTTCATTTTATGTTTATTTATGTTTTATTTTTAAATGGGCCACAATGGAAATAAGTGTTTTCACTTTCTTGTGCAATCCTTTTTTTTTTTTTTTTTTTTAATGTATGTATGGGCTACGGGCCAAAGAATAAACTCTGAACTTTTGGAGTCAACTCAGTTAAAAGTGTAGACCCTATGAATTTTTTTTTAAATGAACAAACAAACAAACCAGCCAGACAAAGAAAGAAAGAGGCAAAAGTAAACACATAACCTCCTCGGTGGAGGTGACAACAACAAAAGTTGGGAACAGGCACCCACTGACTCCTCTGGGAGGGTGATTTCTCAACATGTAGAGAGAATCACAGTAGCAGCGTCTCTCAGCATCGGCAGAGATGGGAACTGCTACCAAATTGTTGTCTGACGTCTGCTCCATGACTGCAGGCAGAAAGAATTCCCTCGGGCTCCACAAATAAAGCATAACTGGAATACTGGGTGAGTAAAATGATGCTGACCTACTATAACCTTGCTTTAAATTAAAAACACACAAAATTCTGTTTGGCACAGGAAGGCAGTGTTTCACATGTGCTGTGATGTGTCCCATTGTGTTTTCTGAGAAGAAAAAGAAAAACTATTTGTTCTGTAAAACAACCATGGCAGGGTTACTGGGACAATGTGTGCTGTGATATGAGCTTTTGAATATCACTCCTTGCATCCACCAGTGGCATTTGTGGCTGCTCAAATTTAATCAAGTATTTTTTTTTTTTTTTGACTGCACGTTATGTGCAACCAGTTCAAGGATTAAAAGCAAAACCCCGAAAACAACTGAAATGTCACAGAGAACAAAATAAAAACCAGAAAAGACATTTTTTTCAGTGTTCTTGAATACTGAACTCTTTTTTAAATGGTAAGTGATTAATATCGATCTATATCTATCTATCTATCTATCTATCTATCTAGATAGATAGATAGATAGACAAATAGATAGATAGATAGATAGATAGATAGATAGATAGATAGATAGATAGATAGATAGATAGATAGATAGATAGATAGATAGATAGATAGATAGATAGATAGATAGATAGATAGATAGATAGATAGATAGATAGATAGATAGATAGATAGATAGATAGATAGATAGATAGATAGATAGATAGATAGATATTTATTTTTTCATTACAAATTTAACCAACAGGAGATAAGTTTTACTTCAATTCTGCAGGCTTTTTGACATAAGGATGGCAGATCTTAGTCAAAGTCAAAATTCTGAGTGAAAGAATGTGTGTATTATATATATATATATATATATATATATATATATATATATATATATATATATTGGTGGGATGAGGAGTTGTGCTATCAATATGTAGACCTGTGTTTGACTCCTGGTCTGCCCTTGGACAAGACACTTTCTACATTGTCTCTGACCACCCAGCTGTAAACAGGTACCAGTGTTGGACAGGGATGTAACTTGTGACAGACTGGTATCTTGTCCAGGAGGAGCTGTAGCCTCTAATCTGCTTCATGCTAGGGGACTTGCTTTTTATTTATGACATCATAAGGCTAGTGCTTAAAACATCACTAAAGAGCTAAAATTAATTGCTGCTTTACAATGTTGAAGAAACTAATGAAAGAAAACTTTTTTAATCTGATCTAAATCAGGTGCAAAATGTAATCAGTTCTTCCCAGAACCAAGGATCATCTGTTATATTTTTATCAAAACTAATCCAACACATTTTGAGAGATCATGCATGAAGGCAAACCACACGTGAATATGTCGGGTTGGTCACTAAACTAAATGGCTGCCCTTCTCTATAGGTTCATAGAGCTAATTTCCAAACAACAACAAAAATTAATAAATACATTGCTGTACCATTCTTGAATGAACAAAGAATGCTTTAACTGTGTGTGGAACAATGGGGAATCAACTGGGGTTCTAATTGCAGGATCACTCTAATCTTTGTGGTGTAAAGTATTTGAGCACTTATGGGAAATTATTACATAGCTTGCACAAAGTCAGTTTGCAAACAGTTTAAAAGAGAACCAAAGTTGTACAAGTTCACATTCTTCTCAAAAACAATGATTTCTTATAGCCTGTCTTTTGGTTTTTAATTATGTTCATGTTAAGTGAAATATTACGTGGAAGTTTCTCTGCACACAGTAAGAATATCACTCCACTTTCATAAATTGTGCAAATCACCAGTAAATAGCCTCATATACGTACCTACTGCAGTGTATTTTAATTAATCTGCACAATTTCCGAGAGGATGGTCACGAAAGAAGATTGGAAAAACACTGACCAGCTGCTGATGTGACAATATACGAGGGCTGTCAATAAAGTAACGGTCCTTTTTATTTTTTTCAAAAACTATATGGATTTCATTCATATGTTTTTACGTCAGACATGCTTGAACCCTCGTGCGCATGCGTGAGTTTTTCCACGCCTGTCGGTGACGTCATTCGCCTGTGAGCACTCCTTGTGGGAGGAGTCGTCCAGCCCCTCGTCGGAATTCCTTTGTCTGAGAAGTTGCTGAGAGACTGGTGCTTTGATCAAAATTTTTTCTAAACCTGTGAGACACATCGAAGTGGACAGGCTCTATTGATCCAGGACGTCGTGAGAAAACAGAGAAGTTTCAGAAGAAGTCGGTTTCAGCATTTTATCCGGATATTCCACTGTTAAAGGAGATTTTTTTAATGAAAGATGTGCGGACGGGTCCGCGCGTCGGGACGCAGCTGCCGCGACGCTCCGCCACAGGAAAAACACCTCTGTTGAAAGCCTTAAGGACAAGTTGGAACATGTCCTGCCTGTTAAACAATTTCTCATATACTCACTCCACTGAAAGCCATCAAAAGCTGCCTGGATTTTACAAATGGTTATCAACACGGAGGTGTTTTTCCTGTGCCGCCGCACCGCGTCGGCTGCATCCCGACGCGCGGATCCGTCCGCACGTCTTTCATTAAAAAAATCTCCTTTAACAGTGGAATATCCGGATAAAATGCTGAAACCGACTTCTTCTGAAACTTCTCTGTTCTCTCACGACATCCTGGATCAATAGAGCCTGAAATGTGGAGGTTTTCAGCTTGAACAGGCTGACGACGGCGGCTGAGAGCGCTGAGCGACGTCTCGCACCGTGGGAAGTCCTTAAAGCGACAGAATCATCTCAAAATCTCTCATCAGCCGTTAAAATTTTCACTGAAAACCAGCTTAATTTTTCAAACCGTGTCCACTTCGATGTGTCTCACAGGTTTAGAAAAAATTTTGATCAAACAACGCGCCAGTCTCTCAGCAACTTCTCAGACAAAGGAATTCCGACGAGGGGCTGGATGACTCCTCCCACAAGGAGTGCTCGCAGGCGAATGACGTCACCGACAGGCGTGGAAAAACTCACGCATGCGCACGAGGGTTCAAGCATGTCTGATGTAAAAACATATGAATGAAATCCATATAGTTTTTGAAAAAAATAAAAAGGACCGTTACTTTATTGACAGCCCTCGTACATTATAAAGAGAGGAACAAAGCATTGACAATTAACTCACCATCACATGAGGGAGGAGGACCCTCAAACTCCAGGTGTGTCCCCAACCGACAGGTCAGGATGCTATTTCCACTTAAATGGTAGCCAGGTAGGCATTGGTAGCGCACTATATCACCTGGACAGAGATAGAGAGAAGCACGATTTAAAATCAGAATGTTCCAACATCGTGATAAGAAACAGGAGTAATTGTAAATTAAAGGGAAAGAAAGAGTGAGAGAGATTTGTAAGTGTGACATGCTGTATTGAATCCTCACTTGGGAACCCACAGATAAAACAGTGGTGTTGTATGCCTTTGTGTCTGTGAATAATGCCAAGCCAGGCAGCTAGGCAAATAAACAGACTGAGAGAATTAATCTCCATGGTATTCTACAGGGAGGGGGTGCACCAGCACCAAATCTCTCTCTAGCTGATTATTTTGTCATGATAGATTCTTCACACCATGTACGGCAGGTATAGAGTTGGTCATCACACGGTGCTACTGCATTTTATGGCATGAGTGCTAAAGTGTAGTTATATGGATCATAGAGCACCAATTGTCAAATCCAAATAACTTGATCCACCAGGGATGTAGCAACCAATATGGAGAGTGGGAGGTAAGGGGTGGGGGTGGGGGGGGGGGGGGTTGCTCTATCAAATGTAGATTGTAAAAATGAGAAGTCACGATGGAATTATTGTTTTTTTTTTTCCTGAGTCGTATAGATGTCGCGTACCCGATGACTCATATTGTTCGCATTACTCTCAACTAGTAGATGCAATATTGTAATAAAATTGTAATATTTCAAGGTTGTTAAAAAGATAATGTCGTGAAACAACAATCCCTAACTTGACCATTTATCGTAAAAGGTCAAAAGCACACAGTGAACATACTTCTGCACAACTCCACTTTGCAATGTACATGGGATGCAATCCAAAAACAAAGTAAAGCACGTGGTGAAAAGGAATAATATGCTAATTAATTAATCATGGGTGTGGTCTATGCATTATCAAACAATGAATTATTTTCAAAAGTAACTTTCACTTACTCTGGTTATTTTTAATTGACTAATTTTGTAAAGTGGTCCATGTTGTTGTGTATCCAATTTGAAACAAAGAATACTTTTGTTAAGCCAATAGATGATTTCATTCAGCTTTTCAAAAAGCCCTTGTACTGTTGTTTCATATTTAATCCTGGAAAGAACTTTTGTGGTATGTTCTTAACATGCTATATAAATAAAATTATTATGATGAGCATTCCTAATTGTTTGACTCATGGAGCTGAGTCCATCCCTTGGATTTTGGGCATCATGAGGATGTGATGTGTGATGGACAGAGTCCTCTTTAATATGTGAGTAATAAATATTCTGAAGAGTATGACCTTCTGGGCTTCTTCTATTTTTATGTTACCAGGGATTTTGTTGGAATTTTTCCATCAATTTTTTGATCAGACCAAGACCACCTATTATTTGTATGGTATTGTTGTTGTCTTCCTCTCTTAGATTATCTTGAGATGTTGATTTCAGACAAGTTCTCTCCTTCTTGTCTTTTGCTTCTATATCGGGTCTGTTGGCCTTCATATCTTTAACAGTTGGGAATTTGCATGTCCCAAAAAAGGGGCTTTATTATTTTATGTTACAGTTGATGATTCACATTCATGATATAAGATCAAATCATAATATTTGATGTTATCAAGATGGCCCAATGAAGCTATGCTGTTGCTTTGTTTCTATTCTGTTTTTGTCAATTAGGAGCAGTCAAAGAGTACTGTCTATTGCTGTTTGTTGCATTGCCTGCACATTTGGTTGTGCCATCTTCAAGAGGTGGAAAACTCTGGCTTCATGAAGCAAAAGTCCAATGACATTATCTGTTCTGCCCTCCCACCAAACCAGCTGATTCCAATTAGTTCAAGTTGTCAGGCAGTTAGATACGGTAATTAGTGAAATCACCTGTTTTAGATACAAAGGTAGAAGCAAAACATGGGAGGTCCTTTTTGGCTGTCACTTGGATGCCAGTACACTGATGTGGAGCAGCAATAATGACCCTTTCAATTTCAGATTTTAGGCTAACTTATTATTATTATTACTATTAGTAGTAGTAGTATTATAGTACCAACATAACTATGTGCATTTGTGAGTGCTTTCTATAATTATTTCCACTTACCTATTTTAAACTCTTTGCTTGCCATTAGGATCTCTGCATTTGGAATGATTGGGGGAGGCAGGCAAAACTGCAATCTGTAAGCTTTTTCAAAACATATGAGAAAAAATAAAAAAAATCAGGAATGACATTCAAAACTACCAGAAAACAAGACAGTCAGTGAAGATCATTTATATACCTTGATAACGTATACGAAACAATCCACCCTTCTCTGTGTTACTGCGGAAACGTATCAGCACTTGATTGGATGTACTGCTCGGTGGCTCATTAGGCTCCCCATCAGTGAACACGCCTAGTTTTCTCACCGTCTCCTGTGGACCATCCCTAAAAGTGAAATGGACATCATGGATCAACTAAACCATAAACAAACAGAGGTGATATGTTATAATCATTTTGTGTGGGGGATTTCTGGTGCTCAGTTTTTCATTAACTGATTTGCTTTTAGGCTCTGTGAATAAAAATTGTGAGAAAGGCAGAGAAAAAAGTAGCACTAGTTACTCCTTCTAAACCTGTATATCCCATCGATGGGAAATGTCGCTTTTTATTTGTGAGATACTGACAAGCCAAAATGAGGCGGGTGGTAGGGGATTAATATATAGCAGTTTCCCAGCTGCAGAGAAGAACCAAGCTGCTTTTGCGTCATCAGTTAGGGAACATGCAATGGTGCTGAGCATTACTGCACCCACAACACTATTGAACCATCTTGGGTACTTGATGTTGACCATCTGTGCAGAAAGCTGGTCCATCCCCACTTTTCGAAAGTAACCATCTATTTGCCACAGCCAGTTGAAACGTAGTTGGCCCCTTGGCCTTCCCTAGCCACCATTATGACACCTGCATTCTGGAACATGCCCAGACAAAAACAGCACATGGCCAAAGTGTCAAAGCTCAGTTTCCGTCACAATGCAAGTTTCATGTCATTACACCTGAAGCAATTACTCTGAGCTGGTCTGGGCGATTATGTTGAAATAAGGCAAAAATTACAGATGAATGTGGACTGACAGGTCTGGGCTTTGCTGTTTCTGCTAAGTGCCATCCAACGTGAGCCTCTTTGGAAGCTGCTTCTCAGCACTGGCAGTACTGTGGTATGGGCACAGCCGATTAAACTAGGTCCCAGATTCCTACCACGACCATTCAGCTTTGAAACCATCTGTCTTTGGCTGTCTGAGTGGGCATGAGAGATTACAAGCAGCTCTGGAAAGGGCTGGCTAGGGACTGCTGCCTGACAGCATTCTGGCCAACCCGCCATTACGGGGCCCATTTCCTTGGCTCAGTAGTTCAGTGGATAGTTACACAGCAGTAGTAACTGGAAACTAGGGAACACGATGGCCCCTATCTTGGCTCTGAAGGACGTTGCTGGGGGCAGGGGGATCAACACAGTGGGGGCAACAATATGACAAAGTGTAGATTTTGGCTCACTTTAGCTCTTTCAACTTTGTGCATTAATCTCACTGCAGACTACAAATCTTCACAGCACAGTCAGCATGTGTCCGTGCATTTCACTATATCATCTACAAAACATAGATGTCACCCCCACCACATGTGGACTTTTCATGCCGTGCCTGTCAAGCTGCCAGGTTGACTATGAGTCACATCTCCGGTCTCACTGAGAGCTGGGACCTTTGGAGCCAGTCTTGGGGAGAGGGGATCAGCTCCGACTGCCAACCACCATGCATGCAAAATCCTGTCTCTGGTAGCACATATGGTCGGCTCAACCATGTGTTATGGACGTGATGAAATGAAGCTTTGCCCCTCGACATTCGCTCAGGCAAACAGACGCACACCAACTAAGCAAACCTGAATCCATTACCACCACACACAAACAGAGTGCACATGCTTTCACCAGGCAGCACACAGTTGCCCTATTTGTTTTTCCCTTTCAAACACATGCACATATTTATAGAATTGGGAATGAAATCAGATTTTTCACCAATTAATTTAGCATTAAATATAGTCTTTGCATGATCCAATGTATTTGTCAATGCATACAGTCCACCATATGAATTGAAGCAATACTTCAAGGCAACTCCTAACCGAATATCCACCACAGGGAGAAACTGATGCATTTGTGCGTAACTCACACTTATAATTCAAAAAAGATGGATGCATGCATGCATGCACACGCAGACAGAATGTGATTGTATATGGCCCAATAATTCAGAGGGTGTGCAAACCTAGTGAATGAATATGCATATACAAGAGGCTCTTTTAGAAAGTTCCTCACTGACAGATGGTTTAATGGATCATAGAGTGAGAAAACACAGTACATATATGTTATGCATATCAATTTCTGAAAAAAAAAAAAATCGATAAGACATTTGTTAAAAACAATGCAATATGTATTTGAATGCACAGGCTATGGTACAATTCAGGAACAATAGTTTTTATTATGGAATATTTGGATTCAGTGTGTCACAACCCAATCTGATACAGTTCTTTGTTTAATGTAGATGTTAATTTTCCATGATAATTAGAATAGCCAAAACCTAAGCACACTTCTTCATCGTTGTGTAAAATAGACATCATAATGTGCATCATGTTTAATGATACACAATTGATTTTGTGGGTCATAAAATACTGGATAGCAGACCTTATCGAGCCTGCAAGCTAACCATAGCGTCACATGGGCCATACTAAAATATGAAATAGATGAAATGAAGCGAAATTGGATGAAATGGGGACTGAATCACAAAATGGGTGTACACTGTAACGAAATAGAGCAGAGTGAACCAGATTGACTCCAAATAATTATTACTTTTATTTATTTGTTTAGCTTTAGTTTTATGTTGTTGTTGTTTTTTTTTGTTGTTTTTTTTGTTTGTTTTTGTTGTGACCCTTATGACCCTTTTAATAATTACCTTATTTGAGCAAGAGCTTAACCTGGACTACTTTCATTTTCAAATCTGCTCCTTCAAAGGTAATATCTGGATAAAAATATTAACAAATCAAACTTTTTTTATAGGTTTACATTAAAAAAAATCATTGCTGTTTCTAATTATGATTGTTTAGCCTTAAATGAGCACATACACAAAGCAAAAGTTCACGCGTTCACACAGCACCATCACAGTTCAACCATTTCCATGAAAGCTACATCTTCATAACAACTTCTTGTGAGACAGGTGTTTTGACACTGGGAACAAAAAAATAAAAAAAAATTAAACATGAATGGATGCAAAGACCATCTAAGTCACCCGCTTTAATAATCCAACCTCAGCGCGACAGTGCTGACAAAGGTTTCTCCAAAAATATTGTTGTTTTCCAAATGAATAGATATTTTGCATTATTCAACAGGAGATATATATATATATATATATATATATATATATATATAAACAAGGTCTGTGATAAAAGTAACGGACCTTATTATTTTTTTCAAAAACCATATGGATTTGAATCACGTGTGATTATATCAGACATGCTTGAACCCTCGTGGGCATGCAAGAGTTTTTTCATGCCTGTCGGTCATTCGCCTGTGGGCAGTCTTTGAGTGAGGAGTGGCCCACCTTCTCGTCATTTTTTCATTGTTTAGGAATGGCTCAGAGACTGCTGCTTTGTTTGATAAAAAATTTTTCAAAAACTGTAAGGCACAACTGAGTGGACACCATTCGATAAATTCAGCTGGTTTTCAGTAAAAAATGTAACGGCTGATGAGAGATTTTGGTCTGGTAGTGTCACTTTAAGGACGGCCCACGGCACCTGACGGCGATCTGCGCTTCGAGGTGGCAGCGTCTCGCTGTTTCAAGTTGAAAACTTCCACATTTCAGGCTCTGTTGACCCAGTAAGTCATCAGAGAACAGAGAACTTTCAGAAGAAGTCGACATGAAGAGTTTATTTGGACATTCCATTGTTAACGGACATTTTGTAATGAAAGAACGTGCGGGCAGAGTCGCATGTCGGGCCGGGCCCGACTGCGGGGGGTCGCGACAGGAAAAACACCTCCATTGGAAACCTTAACGGGCAAGTTGGAACATGCCCAAGCTGTTAAACGATTTCTCAGATACTCACTTGTTGAAAGCCATCAAAAGCCACCTGAATTTTACAAATGGTTTTCAACATGGAGGTGTTTTTCCTGTCGCGGCGCACACAGATTCGCCGAGTCGTTTCCGCGCACGTCTTTCATTACAAAATGTCCTTAAACAGTGGAATGTCCGCATAAAGTCCTCATTTCGGCCTGTTCTGAATCTTCTCTGTTCTCTCACGACGTCCTGGGTGAATTAAGCCTTAAATTAGAATGTTTTCAGGTCGAAACAGGCTGACGACGGTGCCTGGAAGTGCTGCGCGACGTCCCGCTCCGTGGGAAGTCCTTACAGCGACAGAAACACCCATAATCTCTCATCAGTCATTAAACTTTTCACCGAAAACCAGCTTAATTTCTCGAATAGTGTCCACTCGGATATCCCTCACAGGTCCAGAAAAAATGTTGATAAAGCAACGTGCACCATCCGCAGTGGCTATTCAGACAAAGAGATTCCGATGGGCGGGGTGGAGCACTCCTCACTCAAGGCCTGCCCACAGGCGAATGACGTCACCGACACGCGTGAAAAAACTCACGCATGCGCACGAGGGTTCAAGCTTGTCTGACGTAAAAACATATGATTCAAATCCATTTATTTTTTGAAAAAAATAAAAAGGACCGCTTTTTTCATCACAGACCTCGTATATATATATATATATACACACACACACACACACACTTCTTGAATCATGATAATTGTTTTGTGAAGCCTGTATCAAATGTGCTTCTTTTTTTTCTTTTTTTTTTGAGTATTGCAATACCACAAAAACTCAACTACTGCATAAAAAGAATAATTTCATCTTGCAGGAGAACCATAAATTATTTCTAAAAAATACAAATAGGAAATGGATCTTTTAAAGGGTTACAAATTATATTTCAGAATAATTCGTTTCTTTAAACATTCACCACATTTTACTTTCTACATAATTTCTGTGAACAGTGATGCAATAATGTATTGTGATGTGTATTGAATTTTGATATATGTATTATGATATGTATCATATAGTGAAACTACTGTATCATCACACCTATATGTATATATTTCTGGCATGGGTTTATGTACTATTATTAGAGAAAAAAATGATTCCTCACAGTGTTGACAATATTTTGCAATCCATACTAAGATGAATTATCACACCAGTGATGACTGACACTGGTGTACTGCCCACCCCTTATCTGAAACTTATAATGAAAGAACCTTTTCTTACCAGACAGTTATGAAATCATGTGGTCCGTGAATCTGAAACAAAGTGAAGTTGAGTTTAATCCCAAAGCCGTGAGCCACGGTGATCAGCCAAGAGCAGTCAGCTGAACTGGGGTACACTCCTGGATAACCCGGGGAGAATATGGTGCCATTGTCTGACGTGATGTTCCCTCCACAAGGAACTGAGGACATGAGAGAAGGGCACAGAGCATAGTGCAATTCAACAGGAGAAACACATTATGCAACTGGTAGAAAAATGGAATTCTTCATTCGTCTCATCTTCTGCAACCTTTCTCAGTTTCCTCCTCACAGCAGCCTTGTGTTTGCCCACTCTCCTTCTTGAGCCCGTGCACTCGTCTGAGTTACAGATTAGCTCGCAAAGCCTGCTAGCAAGTGGGGACATGGAGTGTTTTGCTAAGATAAGGCCTCCACCCTTTTCCATCAGGAGTGAAGTGCCTGCAGAGTGGATGACCAGGGGGTTGCTGCGGACAGGGCATCGGTGCATACTGCACGTGTGTGCTCAAGCCGTGGATATGCATGTGAGTGTCTGAGTGCCACCAACAGTTACAGGAGTATGTCTCTGCAGACGCTCACAATCCTGTTTCTGATATGCCGAGATAAAAAAAATCCACCAAGGCCACACAAGAGGAGGAACAAACACATGAAGGTCGACCATACACAAGTTGCACCCATAACCTCCATGCAAATTCACATTTGCATGCATCAAAATTGTAGCTATATTAGAAGACAGGAGTGTTTGTTTTTTTTGTTTTTTTTTGCACACTTTAATGATTAGCCTAATATTCCAAGCCGAACATCTCTGCTGGTGTCCTCAGAGAACAACCAAATTCACTGTGGTGGGGCAGAAAATGCCATGAAGGGGCTGTAATCGTGGTATTACAGACATCTTTCGGGTATTCAGATTAACAGCACAGTCTTGGTTGCCAAATGGTAAAAATAAATCCCCAAAGCAGAGGCTACATGTTTTATCCACTGTTCTCACACAGGTTGTGCATGTTGTACAGCTGCCTGTGGCTGAGTGCCCCCTCTGCTGCAGCTTCACCTGCTAAATGAGCTATCGATCAGACTGATTAATTAAACCCTGAACACTGTGCGAAGGTGTGCCTCCGGTGACGACAACAACTGGCAAGCTTCTTTAGACTTAATTGTGTTATGTGTGTGGATGCTTTAAATATTAACATAAAACATAATAAGTGTTTGAGAAATGGTTGGGTTTGACACTTCCCTTTAAATAGTATGTTTTAGATGATGAGTGTTTTTTTTTCCATTGTTTAACTGTCACAGCTGATGCTTCATCACAATCCAATACTTTTTAGACTTAGTTTCACTAAGTAAACTCTCCCTTGACATGAAGTTATTGCAGCAATACTAAAGGATCCTCCAAAGAAACCTTCTTCTAAAGACATCTAGTTGTTGCCCAACACTCAAAACATGGCTCACTGGATGAACTCAATTCAATTATGTACAGGATTTCCATCTCATAAATATATGTAGCCCCAACTCAAATAAAGCACATCCATAACGTACCTTAATTTAGTTGGGACTATATATTTTTTTTAGATGGAAATCCAATCCAGTGAGTCAGTTTTTGAGTGACCAGATGACTCATTGAGTGAACTCAATTCAGTTATGGGCAGGATTTCTATCGAATAAATATATGTAGCACCTACTCAAAGCACAGCCATAATGTAACTTAATTTATTTGGGACTACATATTTTTTTTTAGATGGAAATCTAATTGAATGAGTCAGTTTTTTGAATGAACAGGTGACTCAGAGTGAACTCAGTTCAATTATGTGCAGGATTTCCATCTAATAAATATTTGTAGCCCCAACTTAAAAAAAAAAAAAAAAAAAAAATCACATCCATAATATATCTTAATTTAGTTGAGACTACATATATTTTTTAGATGGAAATCCAATCCAATGAGTAAATTTTTTGAGTGAATAGATGATTCAATGGATGAACTCAATTCAATTATGGACAGAATTTCCATCTAATAAATATATGTAGTCCCAACTAAATTAAATTAATTTATCTTGCATGGATGTGCTTTGTTTGAGTTGAGTAGCCCCAACTCAAACAAAGCACATCCACAATGTAACTTAATTTAGTTGAGACTACATATATTTATTAGATGGAAATCCTGTGAAATATTGAGTTTTCCAATGCATCTTTTTATTTTATTTTATTTTTTATTTTTTTTGAGTGTAGGTAACTGGTGAGTTTGCAAGTCGCACAACCAGATAGGAAGACAGGAGGCAACAGGATTACTCGTATATAGACTAGCACTTTTGCTCTCCTGTAAAGATATTGGCACCATCAAACACCTATATCAAGCCACTTGAAAGTTGTAGAATAATATGCAATGGATCTATAGCCTGCTGATTCATTCTTCACCCTAATTTTGTACAATACACCAGCAAGGCATTTGCAGTCACATGGGGCTCAACCACTGCTGCAAGATAAAGGGGTGCACAGCCATTAAATATGTAACAAAACCTCAAGAACTGTTGATTTAGTTTTTTTGTGGCCTTTATGAGTCATTGTGGTTTTTCAGCCTAACAGTGCCTTGCTCCACTGCCAATTACAGGACTTTGGATTTCAGTTTGGCAGGTAGTCATGGCAGCTTCCAAATGAGAAAAAAAAAAATCCTTGAAACTGACTCTAGACCTTCCATATGCTCACTTGTAAATAAGGTTATGAGCAAATAACACACATCTGTCAACAAAATCTTAGACGGTCAAGTCCACAGTTACTTTTGGATAATTAAAATGGAAAACCACGAACACAAGTGTTGCACTTCAGACAATATTTACTTGAATAGAAGCACATAACATAAAATTAAAGCAGACACTCAGTACTTTAAGCACACATTCAGTATTTGCTTTCAACTTGCATACACTATATGGTAAACAGCCACATATACAAGTGACATTATGCAGCCACACAGCCACTTTATGTGAAATTAGATTGTGGAAGGGTATGGAGGTATCATGCAACCAGCAGTTAAAATCTGTTTTGAGAAACAAAAGAATGGATAATGCAGAACATACTATAGCCAAAGAACAGCAGTGGCCTAAAAGTCCTGTGATATGTTGAAAATCTCAAAACATGAAAGTAGTGGTAACAAGAATCAATGTGTTTTTCATCCCGATGAAAGAAAATGTATTCACATGACTGAATCAGTGTTTGAAGGCTGGATCAACGATGTTCCTCTCAATTAAACCAATGTGTTTACACAGTTTACTGCTGGGTAGCCACACACATGGACACTTTTACATAGGACAAGGTTTAGACACATTTTTTGGTGATCAAAATGCAAACAAAAACTTGTGATAGATGATACAAATATTTGATTGGTGAAGCTAGCTGCTAGTTCACTTCTGCCACCTTCAACCAGTGGTGTAGTATGGAAATATTACTTGAGCAATCTTGACACTGGGTCTAGAATAACAGTTGAGACACCCTGAGCCAGGGATGTAGGATGGAAAAAAAATTAGATGATACACCTTGATAGAGGGATAGAAAAATTGCTCAAAGTGGCTCAAGTGATATTTGCCAACTAGACCACTGGGTGGCTCAAATGATTTTTTAATAATAATGGCTTGAATTTTTAAAGACACCCAAATCACTTTACAAGTTGCATTATTCATTCACTTGCACATTGGTGGTAGTAAGCTACCTGTGTAGTGCTGCCCCGGGACAAACTGGCTGCAATTCTGGGCCTATGGCCCCTCCGACCACCACTTCATTCATACACAGGCAAAGTAAGTTAAGTGTCTTGTCCTTGGGCAAGACACTTAAATTACTTACTCAAACATTCTAATGGAAATACGGAGATTTTTGACTGGATGGGAGCCAACTGAGCTATTGCCGCCTCATCATTTACACCATTCAGATTTCCATCGAAATGTTTTTTTTTTTTCCGTATGTGTCAGAATTTCCTATCTGGTGGGCGTGGTGCACCGTGCACCATTGTGGGCCGTCCTTAAAGCGGTAGTAACACTCCTTAATCTCTGTGAAGCCCATAAAATTTTCACCGAAAGCCATGGGAATTTTCAGAATGGTTTCCAGCTGCCTGTCTCTAACAATTTCTGAAAAAATTGTGATGGAACAAAGCCCAAATCATTCCGCCATTTACTCGCAATGAAAAAACCACGAGAGGGGTGGACCAGTGCTCACTCAAAGCCTGCCCACAGGCGAATGATGCAAACGACAGGCGTGAAAAAACTCACGCATGTGCCTGAAGGTTCAAGCTTGGCTGATGTAAAAACATATGAATCAATTCCATATATTTTTTGCATAAAATAAAAAGGTCGGATACTTTTCTCACAGACCTCGTATGACTATAGTTGGTGCAGAGTACAGATCATTTTAACTCTTAAGTTGCATCCCAGTTAAAATGCAAATGCATCAACCTTTACATTTGTAGCACACATATGTCTGCAGGCACACCATACAATAAAATATTAAATTGACCCTAAAAATTACACAGAAAAAGAGAAACATTTTCATTAGATTAAATTGAGTTGCAATGGCAATAAATCAATGTTTAGGCATAGCCATGCCATTAAAAAATGAAGTCTGCCATCTGATTCCATGATACTGTGCATCACCTGTTCACACCAGGACCACTGCATTAATGCCAATCCAATTACACTCACAGTCAGACGTGTCAAGAACTATGTTCTTCTGGTCATTTTAGATGATAAATACACAGCAGAGCACACATCCAGATGAATACAAATCATATTAATGCACAGAAACACAGGGACACAAGGCTGTATGTGGCATTTACAATGGGAATACACACTGCATTCCATTGCATTGGTTCCATCAAAGAGTAAATGCCACAAATTAATATAGTTTGGAGTGCATATCAAGTCAAAATGTTAGTGGCTATCAAATTTACGAGGCTTTTTTTTAACAACTATCCTACTGAAGAACAAACTGATCTAAAATACAAATTACCACAATTATGTCAGTTGTAACACAACACTGGATAATAAAAATACATTTCTCTTGGCATAATTATTAAATTGTTAAAGGTAATCAACACGTCGGACATTCTAAAATTATTCCTTGATATTGTCAATATTTGACCCTGTAGTTTGTTGCACATGTTACCAGGGGTTTTCAAAGTGTGGGAGAGTGGGCTGCCCCTCAGAGAACAAATGAATAGCTGTGCCCCCCCACCCCACAGACACACATACACACAATTTCAACATCTTTGTGTGTTTGTTTTTATTCTTTTACACATCTTAAACACATTTTAAATATATTTGTGTGTTTTTAAGGAACTGTCTATGCATATACACATTTTACAGCATTTGTGAAGATTTTAAACAGGTTTTTAAAGAACTTTCAATTTTTCTATTTTTACCTTATGTCATATTTTAAACATCTTCTTTTTTTTTTTTTTTACAATTAAACCTCTGTGTCTTTTTAAACATCTTTGACATAACTAACACGTTTTAACATAAATAGCATTAATTCAACTTCTATACATTTTTAGTCTCTCATCTAGTCCCAAGTCTCATCTAGTCTCACCTCTTGTTTACTGTGAGCAATGAGTCTGGGTCTTGATGCAGGATGCACTGTGGAGAGGAGCAAATGAAGATCATCCTCTACCTTCTTTTTTTGGTTGCCCCAAACTCTGTCCTCTCACTGGTAGATTTATGGACTAAAAAAAATTCCATTTTGCTCCTGGCATGTTAGTTATTGTTTTTTTTTTTTCTTTTTCCCCCTTCTTCTTTTGTTGGTTAACAGTGTTTAAAGTTATTTTTTGCCCCTCCCCTGAAAACTCTGGTGCCCCCCTTTTTTTGGGGGGGGGGGGGGGTCACAGTTTGAAAACCACTGAGGTAGACTAATCTAGGCATTGTTCAGCCTAACCGGAGCCAGCAAAATATTTCCATCATTATATTGCCTTAGTTAGCCTGGCCCTCAAACATGGATGAAGATGAACACCCACATAGCACAATACGTACTGACCTCTTCTGGTTCGAAACAGGGAGAACACACCATGTTTTATGATGAATATAAATATCCCCATTTCCACAAACACTCTTTGTTTCCTCTATTTCTTAAATCTAATCAATAAGACATGTTATTGATCCTCAGTAACAGTAACCATGTCTCAGCGCTCTAACAATACATGACTGGTTAAACTGAGTGTCTACTGCCTCGTAATTGTCTGAGCACACCTGATTATGTTAATTATCTCTCATTGCAGCAGGGACAGGTGGAACATGTCCACTTCACTGGTCCCTGAGGATCACAGTTGACATCCACTGAGCATTTGGGAAAATGCACAAATATTTCTCCTTGTTGCATTGAGCACACATACAGTTATAGACATAGCAAATGGATATGCATGATCTTTAAGTCATATTAGACAACACCCAAAGACAGGGGACAAAAACAATCATGTGTCGGGTCTTCAATGTGTTGGCTGGCAGTAATCCATATCTTCTTTCACATGAATATTGAAAAGCCTAGGACTTTATTAACTTAAATAGCTGTGACAGAATCAACTCTATCTCCTGTTCTCGCTTTATTTCACTCTGTTGCACCTTCTCTTACTTCCATTTATCTCCCTGCTCACCCATTCCCACATCCAGTGTCATGGCCATCACCTTCCTCTGTAATTTTCTCTCCCTTATTGAATAATCCACCAACAGAGTGCAAAAATGTGTCAAGGACAAGGTAGAAGAAAATGAACATAATAGATATTCTTTCAATTCTGTCCCTTATTACCTTTCACTTGCTTACACTTGTGCATGATAAGTTTAGTTGAATAGCATTTGCATCAATAACGGGGAATGATAATCCAGTTTAATTGCATTTTTCATAATTTCTAGTCATAATCGCTGCATTCTTCAGAGTAGTATCCTGTACTGATACTGTGAGTATCAGTAGAAAGTTGACACTCTAATAGAACTTTGGATGTGTTGATTAGGAAATATAGCTAGCAACTTTATTCAGAAGACTCTGCAAATTATTAAACATATTAAATCGAGATAATATTTGGGCTGTTACATTATTGGACTGCTTACCTTCACAGCGTGGAAACGGGTAGTCCCAATTTCGAGTGGTGCCATGCTCACAAGTGAGGATAGAATGTCCCATTAGCTGGTACCCAGGGTGACACTCAAAGGAAATGGACTGGCCCACATTATAGCCAGCACCCACAACCACTCCATGACGAAAAGGCTCTGGATCAGGACATTCATGCAACTCATACGCTGAAGGACACACATAAGGACAAGATTTAATACAACTCAGGAACATATCAACCTTCAGAATAAGGCCATGTTCTTCAGGCATGGTTTGACACAGTCAGACTTATATGGGCTGTGAATAAGTATATATTATTTTCAATGACAGTGCATCTATTTTTCTCTCATCACATCAATACATTAAACGGATTTAAATTTCCCTCAAACACCAGTAATCACTACAGCCTCCACTACTGTAGATATCACTGTCGAACAAGTAGGCTGGTCACCTCCCCGTAACGAGAACGTGTTGCTTCTGGTGTTACCTCAAGGGTGAGTAGTGCCTTTATTTTTAAATCAGATAGAGAAATTATTTAAATAAATAAACATTTACAAATTTGGCATTGTTATAAACCTCAGCTTTAGGAATATAGCAAACACGGAGTTACACTGCGTTATGTGATTCCCAAATCACCAACACATTACAGAGTGTCTAGATTTTGCGACGAGGTAAAATAAATGGTATGCAAATCATCTTGTGGAATCTTTCACTTCAGGTCACCTTATATCATGCAACTGGCAAGGAAGTATTTCAAGAAAAAAGTTGTCTGTAGCGCAAAATATATTATACAATGATGGGGGTTACTTGTTTATTCATCTTTGGGGAAGAAGTTAACTTTTTTTATAATGATATGCATCAAAATCTGGGCAGTAGACATTAGATTTTGATGTATGATGCCGACATCTGAAAACCCCTTGACCCTGTGCAATGCAAATGGCATTCTAATGAAGAGGAATGGAAATTTTTCAATGACATGATTTTAAATCAATGAGTCATCAGCATAATGTGATATAAATATAAGACTCTACAGGTGGTGCAAAAGAAGTTGCATTCTCAGCCCTATGTTTAAATTTGCAGGAAATCATGTAGAATATTCAGCCCAGTCTCACTTTTATTTATTTGTTTATTTTTTGTATTTTTTCATCCTCCAGTCATGAAATGATTAAAATTTTCGTGACTTTTTTTTTTACTCACTATTACTAACCCTACTCCTACCCCCAACCCTAACTTAACCATAACCTAGCCCTGCTCCTTCCCCTAACCATAACCTAACCCTAAACCTTCCCCTAACCCTAATCACCCTTACCACCCTCCACCCCCACCCACTGCACTTTTCATTATGTGCAGCCATCACGGAATTCATTTGAATGAATTTGTGCTCCCATTATGAAAATTTTGCACTTTTCGTGACAATATAACAAACCAATAGGTTAATGTATATTTCATGCTGCTGAATCATGACAATCCGTGAAACTGGGTTGGCAGTGTAGTGCAATATGAATCATGTTTCAGTGTGTCACAATATGATCTCATCATGGCCTGTGAATCACGATTTGTGTTGTGTTGTTCTTACCGGTGCACTAATCTAATAATTACTTTGGATTGTAAAGTGGTAATATAGTCGAGAATGTTCAGACAACATCATTACAGCAGCATGCCTTCTTATTATTTTCCTTATTTATTTTTCTTATTTTCTTATTATTTTTCATAAATCAGTATTTGTTGTTCCGTTGCTCTTCCTGCTTGTGCTCAACCTCCCACTCAATCCTCCAACTCCACTCTTCTACCACCTCCTCTTTCTCATATTCGCTACCGAGAGTTTTCCAACGGAGACAAAAAAATGCCAAGGGCAGGTTTGACTTGTGGCAGAAAAGAATGATGCAGTTGTGTGGGTAAATAGTTTTTTCCTATTTTCTGCCCCTTAGATACAAAAGCAGAGCAGGCAGTGAGCCTTGAAGAGCCAGGATATAAATAATATAAAATAAATTGATTCCTGTGGATCACAGCTTTCCTTTGCTGGAGATAACTCCAAGTTGCAAATAATGCAGAAGAGTGTGTGTGTGTGTGTGTGTGGGGGGGGGGGGGGCGCGCAAATATAATGTTTGATTTATATGCTAATGTACACCTAATTATAATCAGTAGGCAATTGGGAGATTTTGATTTGCTGTCTCGTTGGTTGAATCATGAAATACAAACTTTGCATGCTTCTTGCATTTAAACAATTGTTTTCCACTTTCAGCCATGTGCATGTGCAGTCAAGCTTTTTATTGGCACATGGTGCGGAAATCTCTGAGGTGATCAAATATTTCATATACAGACATTTATAGATTGAGGGAATTTACTAGCTTTGTTATTTGATTAGTTTGTTATTCGCCTAGTTAAGTAACATTATGGTTTTCCATGGATACACCTCTCAGTGAACCACCAACAGCAGTATATAAGTGAACAAAAAAAGTCAAAAATTATCTCTATAACTTTCACTTTTACAGTAATAAAACATATACTCAACAAAAATATAAATGCAACACTTTGGTTTTGCTCTCATTTTGTATGAGATGAACTCAAAGATCTAAAACTTTTTCCACATACACAATATCACCATTTCCCTCAAATATTGTTCACAAACCAGTCTAAATCTGTGATAGTGAGCACTTCTCCTTTGCTGAGATAATCCATCCCACCTCACAGGTGTGCCATACCAAGATGCTGATTAGACACCATGATTAGTGCACAGGTGTGCCTTAGACTGTCCACAATAAAAGGCCACTCTGAAAGGTGCAGTTTTGTTTTATTGGGGGGGGGATACCAGTCAGTATCTGGTGTGACCACCATTTGCCTCATGCAGTGCAACACATCTCCTTCGCATAGAGTTGATCAGGTTGTCAATTGTGGCCTGTGGAATGTTGGTCCGCTCCTCTTCAATGGCTGTGCGAAGTTGCGATGACGAACTGGAGTCAGGTCGAGACCCCGATGAGGATGACGAGCATGCAGATGAGCTTCCCTGAGACGGTTTCTGACAGTCTGTGCAGAAATTCTTTGGTTATGCAAACCGATTGTTTCAGCAGCTGTCCGAGTGGTTGGTCTCAGACAATCTTGGAGGTGAACATGCTGGATGTGGAGGTCCTGGGCTGGTGTGCTTACACGTAGTCTACGGTTGTGAGGCTGGTTGGATGTACTGCCAAATTCTCTGAAACACCTTTGGAGATGGCTTATGGTAGAGAAATGAACATTCAATACATGAGCAACAGCTCTGGTTGACATTCCTGCTGTCAGCATGCCAATTGCACGCTCCCTCAAATCTTGAGACATCTGTGGCATTGTGCTGTGTGATAAAACTGCACCTTTCAGAGTGGCCTTTTATTGTGGGCAGTCTAAGGCACACCTGTGCACTAATCATGGTGTCTAATCAGCATCTTGGTATGGCACACCTGTGAGGTTGGATGGATTATCTCAGCAAAGGAGATGTGCTCACTATCACAGATTTAGCCTGGTTTGTGAACAATATTTGAGGGAAATGGTGATATTGTGTACGTGGAAAAAGTTTTAGATCTTTGAGTTCATCTCATACAAAATGGGATCAAAACCAAAAGTGTTGTGCTTATATTTTTGTTGAGTGTATATGTAAATGACAGAGGTCCCTTAGTAGTTATGTCCTACCTTGGTACTCAAACCTGAAACCTGGTTTGTTTTGTGAATGGTCACTATGGAAATATATGGTTGTCTCATGGGAGCTGGTGAGTAGGGACGAAGGTATGTCATGGCCGCTGAATCGTCCAATCACTGCACTGGTCTCTAGTGGCCCATTTCGTATCTCCAGAAAGTCATGGTTGGCTTCAGTAGAGAAGTTGAGGAACTGAATATGGGCCCCTGGAAAAAAGAAACAAGAAAAAAGCATTAGTCAGCTTCTCTCAAAGGTTGTACAGTTTAGACATCCCAACACCTGTCTGACAGCCATTTTTTTTAGTCTACCCATGCTACTCTCGAGTGTGTGTGTTTTTTTTTAATGCCACACAGGCTTAGAGCAGAGCACAAATCTAGCCTTGAGGTTCGAATATTAGAATGACATTCACCTCTCTTTATAAAATAGTTGGTGTTACTTCAAAACTGAGGACTACAAGTCACATAATTAAAGGTTCTTCAATGTCAAGATGTCGCAGGAGTTGCTTACCATAACCAATGGGCAGGTAGATTCTCCAGGTGCAGTCACTATTGCTGGGATAGTTGCCAGGGAATCCAGGACTAAGAATCATGCCTTCCAGTTCTTCCCGGATTCCTCCACATTGAGCTGGCCAAAATGTGACAGAGAAAATTATTAGCATCCTCAAAGCCAAAATCTGAAAAAGGATGAGACGTTGAGAAAGGTTTGATAGGTTGGCCATCATGGTTCAAATTACAGGGGGGTACTGGGTGTGTGAGTGAGTGTGGGGAGGTGTATTATTCCCCACAAATGACAACTTGGACTCCCAAAAAGACAAAGAAAAGCAGCTTGGGGTGGGGAAGATGGCATGAAAGATGTCTTTACTTGTTACTTTAAATATATTTTCCATATTCATGCATGGAAAAATCTTGATAAAATTTCAGAAATCCCTGAAGTTGATTATACAGACGTTGAACATGATCTAATTTGCCTGTATCACTCCCATCATTGCAGTGGGTCATTTAAGTCTAGGGTCTAGTGTTGTGCAAACCAAGGGATACTGTAGTAGGTCAGTGTAGGAAATTATCTAGCATGTGTAATACACAAAGAAAATGAAGAAGAAGACCTTTTTATCACAGGTTTTAGTTCCAAATCAGAGTGTTTTATTGGAAATAATTAGACACAATTAAAAACAATATGAATTAAACAAGTACAGTACAAACCATAAACCCCATCATAACAAAAAACTTGAAATGTATATACATGATAAAAAATTTATATATATATATATATATATATATATATATATATATATATATATATATATATATATATATATATATATATATATATATAAAATAAGTAGGCTATATAAATGTCACTAACCAATTTCACAAGGAAATCACAGGGAAGAAGATTAAGACAGAAATGAGACAAAGAGCTGATGTCAGTCACACTAAATCCAAAAATTGTGTTTCTGTAAATAATTAGTTTGTGGTTACATGAAAGTTTTCAGTTATCTAGCGATCTAGAACTCCATTTCACAGCAAGAGCACTTCTTGATGGTTTTCAAGACATTTCTCGACTCATCAACTTACTTCTTCAGTTTTAAAAACTTAAGCCAGGGGTTAAAAGTTATCCTGTGCCAGCAGAAAGCACGTGAGGCAATCAGGAAACTGCTGATGCCTGTAAAAGTGATTAATCTTCCCTGAACTTCAACCAATCATGGCCTGAGATGGAACTAAGTAGGAAACAGTAGATTGTTCCTATAAATAGAACCCACTTGTCAACACAAATTCACGAGCACCAAGAGTCAACGTACATAATCAAGGAGGCACCTGTTGTAATTCCATTTAGCCTAAATGTTTGAAAAAACAAAACAAACAAAAAAAACCTGTTCAAAATCTCAAACACGTAGATGACTTGTTGTAACCTCATGCAATAATGAATGTGGTGGTATAGCTTCTGGGCATGTGTCTCAGAGAGTGAGTGAACAAAATAGGAAGAAGGGTTTTGCTCAGTTTTTGACCAAAGTTGGTGAATTGGAGTCTTTTGACAAAGTTATATGACTCTAATAAACATCAGGTAAAGTCAATATCACAGACCAGTGTATAATTTTAGCCAAATTGTTGGCACAGTGATTATATACTAGATTGGCTATTCCCAGGAAATGATTCAAGATACAAGTATGGTTGTAATTTGACACTGGTTTGTAGTCATACATCAACTTTCTATTGGTCATTTGGCCTTTGCTCTTGGATGACCTTAAAATGTCAAACCGAAGTTTGTAAATGTTTGATTCATTTTGAGCCAAGATGGAATAAACATGGTGGAATGATTGTATGTTGGTCAAGGATAAAGTGGTTCAGTTTTGGATATAATACATCCAATGTTGAGGCCTCACAGATAGATACCTTATGGTATCACCAAAGAGAGAATAAATTAGCATGATTCCCTGTCAAAAACATATTGTGGTTCCTGCACTCTCTGAGTGCCCCTTGTTGTTGTTTTTTTAGCTCGTATTTTCTCCATTTTGAGAAATTCAACAGTTAAGTTGTGCGTGGCTTTTAAAGTGTTCCGTCATGTGAAGTATGACTCCCTGTAGGAGTGGCACAATGTGCATCACCTACAGGGTGCAGTTATATGGTAAACAATTGCTTCTTTCATTCAACATAACAAGCATCACAACTCTTTACACTGGGATCTTGGTCTGAGGAAATTTGCATAATGTTTAGAATAACCAGCTGTCTCTATAACAGACCAGTTGCAAGATGACGGGGTGCCAAAAAAAGTGGAAAACATGAGAGGCAAGTGGAAGCAAACTGAGGCAAAAAGGAATGAGAATATCTGTTTACCTATACAGAGGGAAGGCGGGTAGTTCCATCGTCTTACTGTTCCGGGCATACAGGTGATATGAGAGTTCCCCTGGAAGGCAAATGCATACAAAGATGAAAAAAAAATCTCTTGTCCTATGCTGGTTATCTGGTGCACCAATTATTGGAAGCTGCTGCCTGTCTCTACATGAATTCATGTGGAAACTGATGAAATTTATCTGAAGTAAAGGTGAACAATGGATGGGGAGCATCACAAGTGTATCTGGTGATCATCCAGGATGAGAGTCAAGCTTTATTCAAAGGAGCAGACTTATTGTTGCACTGATGGAATACAGAATATAATCACTACTTTTCTCAAAGAACCCCTTGACAATTTCTTCATAAATGTTTCTGGAGGCATTGACCAAAATAGCCACATATTTCACAAATATTAGATAAACTCAGCTACAGTTTGAAAATTAAACACAGCCATAATCAAAAGGCTGTAATAATATCTATGATATTGGACTTGTTGAATTGTTGACATTGTGGCTGATACTGACTCAGTGATTGACCTTTGGGAGGAGATTCCTCTTTAACCAATATTCTGTGCAGCTACTCAGTCTATTATAACAAATATCCCTTAAGAGTTTATGATGGTGTACCAGCAATTATATACAGTGCTGATATACACAAAATGTCATTTAATGTAGTACAGCATGAAATTGACTTGAGGCAACTTTGTTGTGATTTGGTGCTATATAAATGAAATTGAATTGAAACTGACCCAAAACAACATGCCAGTCGGTGCTTAGATCTCAGCAACCATTGAGGCTACAGAACAGATTTTGCACTGACTACATTGCTGAGTGTCCCAAAGTTACTACAGTATTTGATCCTACGGACACATTTAGTGAGGTAATGTCTAGAAGTTAAAGTGATGGGCTTGAGAACAAAGGATCCTTGATTTGATTTCCTGTCAAACAGGAAAATCACTGCGGCCCCTTAGGCGGTGGTCTTATGCCACAAGTTGCTCCCAGTGTGCAGTTGAGTGCCTTGCATTGCTCACATCAGTGTATGCATATGAGGCATCATTGTAAAGTGCTTTGAGTATCTGCAATAGATGAATAAGGGCTATGGAAATGCAGTTCTTTTTTTTTTTTTTTAACAAACTCCTATTTTGACTATTGACTGAAATGAAATTCTCCCATGGGTATATCTGTGCGACCACTGATGCCAGACAGCATATTTTGAGGTTTTGTTACAAAGAACACAGAGGTGCATCTGGCGGATAGGTCTGACTGAAAATTTATAGGCCAGTGTTTGTTTTCATTTTCATAGTTCAGGGCTCATTTGTGTTCTTGGACATGACATTTCATCTACATTGTCGGAATTCATCCAGCTGTAATATGGTACAGGCATTGCCTGGGTAAGTAACGTATAATGAATTGGCATCCAATCCGGGGGAATCCCAGACACTTATCCGCTTCGCAATACAGTCTACTATATAGAGAGGTAAAGAAGAGAGTGCAGGCCAGGTGGAGAAAGGTGGCAGCAGTGATTTTTAACTGAAGAATATCAGCAAGAGTGAAGGGGAAAGTCTACAAGACAGCAGTGGGACCAGATATGTTGTACGGCTTAGAGGTGGCCACCATCTCTAAGACTAAAAAAAAGACAGGAGGCAGAGCTGGAGGTGGTAGAGCTGAATATGTTGCTATTCTCTTTGGGAGTGAGGAGGATGGACAGGATTAGGAATGAACATATCAGAGGGACAGCTCAAGTGGGACGGTTTGGAGACAAAGTCAGATGGGTAAGATTGAGATGCTTTGGACATGTGCAGATGGGGGACCTAGGGTATATAGGGAGAAGGATGCTGAGTATGGAACCACCAGGCACCAGAAGAGGGAGGCCAAAGAGGAGATTTACAGATGTGGGAGTGAGGAGGATGGACAGGATTAAGAATTAACATATCAGAGGGACAGCTCAAGTGGGACAGTTTGGAGACAAAGTCAGATGGGTACGATTGAGATGGTTTGGACATGTGCAGACAAGGGACCCGGGGTATATAGGGAGAAGGATGCTGAGTATGGAACCACCAGGCATCAAAAGAGGGAGGCCAAAGAAGAGGTTTATGGATGTGCTGAGGGAGGACATGGAGGTGGTTGGTGGGACAGAGGAAGTTACAGAGAACAGGGTGAAATGGAAACAATTGATCTGCTGTGGCGACCCCTAATTGGAGTAGCTGAAAGAAGAAGAACAAGATTTATTCATTCATTTTTTTGACTTATCTCAGTGTTGCCACAGTGGAATGGCTTACACACACTGATTTGGCACAAGTTTTATGCTGGATGTCCTTCTTGAGGCAACTCCAGATGTATAAGGACAATGGGACTTGTGTGGTCTAGAACCAAGGACTTTCCAACAGCTTTGCACTATTGTGCTCTGTTGCTGGACATGATTACAATTATTTTCAGAAATTCACAGAATTGAGACTTTGGAAAACTTCCCTTCTACTGTGGATGTATCGTTACACCTTTCTCACTTTCTCATTTAAAGCTGTCAAAGTAAAATGTCAAACCAGTTGAAAAGGATGTGACACATGAATGCACTTTCTGGAATGCAGTTTTAGCAGATAAGGATAGGTTATAGGGAAGGAACAGCCAGTTATAATGTCACCTGATGAATCCCTGAGAATGACAATGGTAGCGCTCAGGATACTGCGTCTACAGAATACAAACATTATATCTGTTTGTCCCCAAAAACCTTCTTCTGCAGTTGCACTGTGAAACCTTGGTTCATCTTGATAAGCTTAAGGAAGCCAAATGCTTACAAATAATTATCTTTAAGTAATTCATATAGTTTATGCACCCAGAATTAATGGATGTAAAATAAAATTGGTTAAATTGTGCTGCATTAATGTAATAATATGTTATTGACAAATTACAGGCCAACATAGAAAACTCAACAGAGTGGGCTGTCCATTAATCAAAGGGGGTTTCAAGCCTGACTGCTTTTGTGTGTCAAAGCGTGTTGAGTAAACCACTGAATCTTAAAATGTCCTCAACCAAGAGACACATTGCTCCCACAGGTTCTTTGTTTACTTATTTCTTGCAAAATATCTACCGCAAATCAAAAATCTACTGCAACAGAGACAAACAACACAATAACAATGAAAACTCATCCGTGATAGCAGACTGGACAGAAGCCATGTTCCTGTTGATGGTGAGTCCTTTTTAACACTGTACGTTATATTTTTACAATATAAATAGTTATTGTTGTCTTTGAAAAAAATCTGACAAGGAGCTTATTTTTCCTTTCAAGAAAGCAATGAGGAAAATAACTGGGATAAAGCATTTGTTGGTGCTTTCTCAGTGCATTTCTGTGCACTGAGCCAATGGCATTTGGTTTACTCCGATATGTTTAATTTTTTTGTGTGTCGTGGGCACATTTGTGGCAACTACACTAGTATGTGTACCTTTACATTATCATAATTAAAACATATTATTTGTTATTAGTTGATTTTACACTGATAGAGTTGACTTAGCACTGTGATAGAGTATATTTAACTCTATTTGGACTGGGGCCAAATGCTATCCCAGCAGAGTAAATTTTACTGCAACATTTACTGTGTGGGCTGCATCCTTTATTGACTGAAAAAGTTTGATCCAGAGCTGATCCAAATTACACATTTTGTGGCCATTTAAATTTGACATTGAAAACCACATTTAATGGATATTTAACATTATATTTTTCGTCAAACATGCCCCAGTCACTCTCATATTTGAAAGTGAGATGCAGACTGGCACTCACTATCACTTGACAAAGATTGATCTGGATCAGATTCAGATTATGGATTTTGTGGGCATTTGAATTTAATACTGAAAAGCCCATTTGATATACATTTTGCATTATAACTCTATCAAAAGGGAGTTAATCACTCTCATATGTGACAATGAGGTGCAAACTGGCACTCTCAATGAATAGACTGAGTGTGATCCACATCTGATTTGAATTGCGGTTTTAAGGGCTATTTGACTGTTTTAAACTTTGAAACGCCCTTTTCATCTATATTTTGTATTGTATATTAGCTTATGAAAAGCCACTTCTAACATGACTTTGAACTTGAAATTTTTTTCCAAGGTAAAAAATTGTGCAATTGGAAACTTGTGTTGGCGGAGGTTTCCACTCCGTGACTGTGGTGGTCTAGTTATTATAATTATAATAATAATGCATTCCAAAACTTGGCGGTCCTACACCTTGACACTCCATCAACTAAACATGTTTATTTTTTTTCCTTGACATTTTGATCTGAAAACAGATGTTACCTGCAGAGTATACCCAGGTTCACACTGGAACGACACCACATTATTCATCTGAAGACGCTCCCCAACTTTAATGCCATTCATCGGTACCACAGGCTCTGGACAGCTGGTCAAAGACACGGCTGAGAGGATAAAGAACATAGAGAGCAGGAAGAAGACAGGGAAAGAAAAGGCACCACTTAAATATTTATACAGAAGCACAAAAGCAGGATTCAATTTGAACACTCAACCAGTTTTAATACTGCGTGTGAGCTGATTCACACTTACTTTTGTACTCCAGCCTGAAACCAGCAGCAGACACACTAATATCAGAGAAAAAGTGGAGGTAGAGTTGGTTGGAAGTGCTGTTGAGGAGAGCAGGGACGGTGGTGCCTTGGGGAGAAGATTAATAGCGGAGTTTAGTAACGCTATCTCCTGCATGGGCAGACCATAACTAACTAAATAAGCTGCTGGCAAATAGCTGAAAAGCTTGTTCGTTTTACAATTGCCTGTTTAAGAGTATGTTTGTGCACAGAAATTGGTGCACATATGCATGATAGTTCAACTATTAAGGGAAACAGAATTGTAAAAATGTGACTTCTTCTGTTTAGCCAAGACAAAGAGCACATTTTTTGTAACTTGTGTAAAGAGCTCAAACTGAAATAGCATAAAAACACAGATTAATAATACTAATAATAAAGAATTATTAACAGAGTGTGATGTCTGTACGGGAGAAATCAGACCGAGGTGGAAGTATGGGCCAAGCATTGGCGAGGTCTGTATGAAAAACACAGAGGTACAGACCTCAGTCCATACATACCGAGCAAGCGAGGTTAATAATTGGTTTATTATATGGCTACTATATATATATACACACACACACAAAGTTACAGTATCACCCGAATATGACAGCCGCTGACGGTTTTGGACTTGTAGTCAGAGACTTGTTTGCTTCACATCCGTGAAGAACTTGCTAACAGATGGTCCAGTCGTTAGTTGGTAAGCTTTCAATCTGTGTGTTTCTCTGATGCTGTTTAGATATTTATGTAGTATGTTCATGTCTGACTTGGTTTTTCTAATCATGTTTTTAACTTTCTGGTTTTGTATTAATACGATACGCATTTTGAACTGATGGTCATGGTAAACTGGTTGGATACGGGAAAATATCGGACTGGAAATCAGCCAATCAGAGAGTAAGAAGTGTTGCAACCATATAATAATAATGTGTCTCATATTGTATATGAAAATTTAAGCACAGTGTCTTATTCTTATGACATTGTGTGCCCATGAAAAAAAAGCTAATTTTGTATTTATTGTTGAGAAATGTATCGTATTTTAGTTAGGGTTTGAATAAGAATAATTATAACATGAACTGCCAGATTTTATTTATGCATTTGCTTTTTTGTGATTGAACATTTGCAATGTTAAGTTTTGGTGATGTAATCATCATCTGCCCTCTGATGAATATGTGGGATTTATACAAATTTTTCTGTTACTTTTGGAATCTTTTACAACACATTTGTTTTTTTTTTTGTTGTTGTTTTGTTTTTTGTTTGTTTTTTGCGTGAGGTTAATATGTTTTGATGCTTTAATTAGGAAGCTAGATTTACTCATTCTATCTTAAAAAGGGCATTACTTTAATTAGGAAGCTAGATTTACTCATCCTATCTTAAAAAGGGCATTTTCAGTGAAAAAATGTTTTAACAATTTTCTGCAAAACCATGACTGGGTGTTGTAAGTCATAGCCATGAGTAACAAATAATTGAATAATGGTACTTTTGCGGAAAAAAAAAAAAAAGATCATGATTTTGGTGGTATATATAAACCTGAAAAAGCTGTTGAGAACATATTACAAAAAATTAAAATAAAATAAAATAAGAAATTCATAGGAATATATGCATAAATATTACCCATAGTAATACCTGAGAAGCTGCCAAGCATAGTGTCCGTATTGTCTCCTCCATCAAACACTTCAAGGGAGTCCCAGTTCTGTTCTGTGACAAAGCTTATTACCTGGATCTAAGGAAGTATGAGACATGACAGAGGATGGCAGATGAAGAAAATTAGTACAACTGGAGAAGGCAAAGAGGTGTGTCAGGAAAAAAAAAGAAAATGAATAATAGTAGAATAAATAATGTGCAAAAAAATTTAAAATCCAATGCCTTGATTGTTTCATGAAAGCTGAGGTAAATTTGGATGACCAACATGGTAAACCAAAATAAGTAAATAATCATCATTAAATAAATATGGTAGACCAAAAGTAAATTCTAAATACCATCTACAAAGCAAGAGCAGTGTGCCTCGTTTTGCAACAAGGTGTGCTACACATTCATCGTCTTGCTAGTGAAACGGTTTTAAATTTTTACTCTGATAACAAAATTTGACCACATTCCATCTATTTTGGCCCTACTGCATTGGCATCCTCTGCATGTGAGGCCTCATTTTAAAGTTTTATCATTAATGTACAACATTTTAAATGATACTGAAAACTGTAGAGAATTGTAGAGTTGTAAATCTGACAAGAAAATTTGACCATATTTCAATGATTTTGGCCCTACTTCATTGGCATCCTGTGCATGTGACGTCTGATTTTAACATTTTGTTGTTAACTTACAACATTTTAAATGTATTAATACTCTCCAACTTCATAGATCTTCTAAAACCTTAGGTACTGACCTGTTCTGTGCACTCTTGAGTACAGTTTTGCCAAGGTTAAGAAAAGGTTGGGCTTTTTCTCACCAGAAACTTTTTCTGTGGAATGCTTTGCAAAGTCAGATAACAGGCTAATAATGATGAGTCTTTTAAATCTAGATGAAAGATGCATGTGTTTTGTATGAAATTGGTTACTGACACTTACAGTAGTGTTCAGAATAATAGTAGTGCTATGTGACTAAAAAGATTAAACCAGGTTCTGAGTATATTTCTTATTGTTACATGGGAAACAAGGTACCAGTAGATTCAGTAGATTCTCACAAATCTAACAAGACCAAGCATTCATGATATGCACACTCTTAAGGCTATAAAATTGGGCTATTAGTAAAAAAAGTAGAAAAGGGAGTGTTCACAATAATAGTAGCATCTGCTGTTGACGCTACAAATCAAAACTATTATGTTCAAACTGCTTTTTTAGCAATCCTGTGAATCACTAAACTAGTATTTAGTTGTATAACCACAGTTTTCATGATTTCTTCACATCTGCGAGGTTTTCATTTTTGTTGGTTTGGAACTAAGATTTTGCTACTTTACTCGTGTGTGTGCGGTCATTGTCTTGTTAAACACCCATTTCAAAGCATTGTTCTCATCAGCATAAGGTAACATGACCTCTTCAAGTATTTTGACATATCCAAACTGATCCATGATACCTGGTATGTGATATATAGGCCAACACCATAGTAGGAGAAACATGCCCTATCATGATGCTTGCACCACCATGCTTCACTGTGAACTGTGGCTTGAATTCAGAGTTTGGGGGTCATCTCACAAACTGTCTACGGCCCTTGGACCCAAAAAGAACAATTTTACTCTCATCAGTACACAAAAGTATTCCTCCATTTCTCTTTAGGCCAGTTGATGTGTTCTTTGGCAAATTGTAACTCTTCGGCACGTCTTTTATTTAACAGAGGGACTTTGTGGGGGATTCTTGCAAATAAATTAGCTTCACACAGGTGTCTTCTAACTGTCACAGCACTACAGGTAACTCCAGACTGTCTTTGATCATTCTGGAGCTGATCAAAGGGTGAGCCTTTGCCATTCTGGTTATTCTTCCTATCCATTTTGATGGTTGTTTTCCGTTTTTCCTCCACGCGTCTCTGTTTTTTTTGTCCATTTTTAAAGCATTGGAGATCATTGTAGATGAACAGCCTATAATTTTTTGCACCTGTGTATAAGTTTTCCCCTCTCCAATCAACTTTTTTAATCAAACTACACTGTTCTTCTGAAAATGCCTTGAACGTCCCATTTTCCTCAGGCTTTCAAAGAGAAAAGCATGTTCAGCAGGTGCTGGCTCATCCACCTGATTCACACCTGCTTGTTCCACAAATTGATGAACTCACTGACTGAATGCCCCACACTACTATTATTGTGAACCACCCCCTTTTCTACTTTTTTTTACTAATAGCCCAATTTCATAGCCTTAAGAGTGTGATATCATGACTGCTTGGCCCTTGTTAGATTTGTGAGAATCTACTGAATCTACTGGTACCTTGTTTCCCATGTAACAATAAGAAATATACTCAAAACCTGGATTAATCTTTTTCGTCACATAGCACTACTATTATTCTGAACACTACTGTATATAGTGTCCTTATTTTATATCATATATACATTTCAAGTTTTTTGTTATGATGGCTTTATGGTTTTGTACTGTGCTTCTTTAATTCATATTCATTTTGTTTAAAAAATAAAAACATTTTTGAAATTTGGTACTAAAACCTGTGATATAATTAACGACTTCTCTATTCCACTTCATCCCTCTCTCTCTGTTCTTTCTTTGTATCATGCCCTCCATCATGTTGCTCACCCTCTACCAGCAAGCAGATGCACATTAGATTGGAGTGTCACAATCCACAAGATAACTTCAAGGAGCAAGGTGCCTTGCTGGCACATTTGCTGTGGTCCCCTAACAAAAGATCAATCTGTGATTTGCCTTGTTTCCCTTATATGTGCCAGACCCACTCCTTCCCCTTTAATTGGCTTGTATCTGATCTATAGCCATAAGACAGAGGAGGGGTTGAGGAATGAATGGAAGAGAAAGGAGAATAAACGAGTGGCAGAAAGAGTGAACAAACAACAGAGGACACATTGAATGTCAAAGAAGGATGAGTTTTAGCTCAAATAAGATAACGGCAATGGAGTAGATGGCACGGTGCCTCTTCACTGTTACAGGCAGTTTATGTGTCTGAATTAAGCCAAGGTCCAGTATTCCCATTGTCAGCATTCAAGCTAGGGGATGGACTCATCATCACTCACTCAATTTCAGCCACTCACTCCAATTAAAGGTCACAGGGAGGCTGGAGCCTATCCCAGCAGTCAGAGGGCATGAGGCATGGTAAAACCTAGATATGACACCAATTTGTCACAGGACCACATCTGGACTAACAAACACAGGCACGCATGTATGCACACCTATGGACAATTTAAAGTCTTCAGTCCACCTATGTATGTCTTGGGAAGTGGGAGGAAGGCCGGAAGTACCTGGAGGGAACCCATGTAAATACAGGGAAAACATGCAAACTCCACGATGAAACACCACAGGTGGAAATTGATCCCATGGCCTTCTAGCTGTGATGCAACAGTGCTAACCACTAAGCCACCAGGAATGCACTAATTCAACAAAAAAATGGTTTTCTAAAAATCATCATCAAATTCATTAGCTCACAGGTCTTGTAGCACTTCATGGATGAGGGGTGATTGAGATGTTTGGAGCCTGACCAACAAAATGTTGGTTTTTCAGAATGCAAATGATGGAGATCCACGCCTTACTATTTCTGGCTCAGGCTCAAAACTTCTTATCCACCCCCCATATGTGCCAATTCTATTCATTCCCATGGTACAGGGTTGCTGTATGCCCCAAGGTTGTTAAAGAAGTCAGCAGATTTGATTGGATTCAATTAACACTCTCCTGTCATCTGGAAAAGACATCTTCTTGTGTCTTTTAAAATCTAAACTTAAATCTTAAAATATGTATTCTCCATTTTCTATTCATTAATAAAGCAAGTCTAATATAGGCTGCGAGGCCCTGTGGTGCCCATATGTATCCCCAGATACCACAGCTTGAAGCAAGTAAGGGTGTGCTAAACCTGGATGGGATGCTAGTCCATTTGAGGAAGTCAAATGTTAGTTTCCCAGAGCCAGGAGGTTTCTACCCCAGTCAACGCAGGTACCATCTTACATCTGGATAGACTGGGACAATCCAGGTGTAGTATCTTGTTCAAAAACACAGATAGTAGTATGACCAGGAACTCAACCCAGATTCACATATTGACTTATCACACAGGTTACATTATAAATGTGATATGATTTATAGATGAGTTAAAATTTTTCTGTAATATGAGACATATTGAAGTTAATGTTAAACACAATGTACATTGAACTGCAGGCCAAGATCAGACTAGTCATGTTGACATCTTTCTGAACCCAGGCACCATATCATGTTTCCCTGACGTTGAAATGTTGAAAAATGTTCAATATCTTAAAATTCCATGTTTTGTCTTGACCATGTATTGGTGGTGTCTTAGTAGTTTTGTGACACTATTGTACTGAGATATGAGTATTCTTGGTGACCTCTGAGGAAAATAAATATCCACAAACCGGCAGGATACTGTCCAAAATGCATCATGAAGCACACAATCATGATTAATTATGAATATTATTTCATGAAAGTGATCACAGTAGAATAATGTGGTTGCAAGATGTATAGACCTGGTGAAAAGGTAAAATGTACTTTCACCTATGTCCCTCTGAGTTGCACAGAGGACAGCCTCCCACTTCCAATTATTGGCATTTTTAACTCTGGCGTGAATGTCCACCTGCACATACAACCCCTGGCAAAATTATGGAATCACCGGCCTCGGAGGATGTTCATTCAGTTGTTTAATTTTGTAGAAAAAAAGCAGATCACAGACATGACACAAAACTAAAGTCATTTCAAATGGCAATTTTCTGGCTTTAAGAAACACTATAAGAAATCAGGAAAAAAATAGTGGCAGTCAGTAACGGTTACTTTTTAGACCAAGCAGAGGGAAAAAATATGGAATCACTCAATTCTGAGGAAAAAATTATGGAATCACCCTGTAAATTTTCATCTCCAAAACTAACAACTGCATCAAATCAGATCTGCTCGTTAGTCTGCATCTAAAAAGGAGTGATCACACCTTGGAGAGCTGTTGCACCAAGTGGACTGACATGAATCATGGCTCCAATCATGTCAACTGAAACAAAGGAGAGGATTATCAAACTCTTAAAAGAGGGTAAATCATCACGCAATGTTGCAAAAGATGTTGGTTATTCACAGTCAGCTGTGTCTAAACTCTGGACCAAATACAAACAACATGGGAAGGTTGTTAAAGGCAAACATACTGGTTAGACCAAGGAAGACATCAAGTGTCAAGAAAGAAACTTAAGCAATATGTCTCAAAAATCGAAAATGCACAACAAAACAAATGAGGAACGAATGGGAGGAAACTGGAGTCAACGTCTGTGACTGAACTGTAAGAAACCGCCTAAAGGAAATGGGATTTACATACAGAAAAGCTAAACGAAAGCCATCTAAACAACACACACCTAAACAACAACAAGAACAAAAGGTTACAGTGGGCTAAGGAAAAGCAGTTCTGGACTGTGGATGACTGGATGAAAGTCATATTCAGTGATGAATCTCGAATCTGCATTGGGCAACGTGATGATGCTGGAACTTTTGTTTAGTGCCTTTCCAATGAGATTTATAAAGATGATTGCCTGAAGAGAACATGTAAATTTCCACAGTCATTGATGATATGGGGCTGCATGTCAGGTAAAGGCACTGGGGAGATGGCTGTCATTACATCATCAATAAATGCACAAGTTTACATTGATATTTTGGACACTTTTCTTATCCCATCAATTGAAAGGATGTTTGGGGATGATGAAATCATTTTTCAAGATGATAATGCATCTTGCCATAGAGCGAAAACTGTGAAAACATTCTTTGCAAAAAGACACATAGGGTCAATGTCATGGCCTGCAAATAGTCCGGATCTTAATCCAATTGAAAATCTTTGGTGGAAGTTGAAGAAAATGGTCCATGACAGGCTCCAACCTGAAAAGCTGATCTGGCAACAGCAATCAGAGAAGTTTGGAGCCAGATTGATGAAGAGTACTGTTTGTCACTCATTAAGTCCATGCCTCAGAGACTGCAAGCTGTTATAAAAGCCAGAGGTGGTGCAACAAAATACGAGTGATGTGTTGGAGCGTTCTTTTGTTTTTCATGATTCCATAATTTTTTCCTCAGAATTGAGTGAGTCCATATTTTTTTCCCTCTGCTTGGTCTAAAAAAGTAACCATTACTGACTCCCACAATTTTTTTTCCTGATTTCTTATAGTGTTTCTTAAAGCCAGAAAGTTGCCATTTGAAACGATTTTAGTTTTGTGTCATGTTGTGATCTGCTTTTTATCTACAAAATTAAACAACTGAATGAACATCCTCCGAGGCCGGTGATTCCATAATTTTTGCCAGGGGTTGTACTAAGTAACTGCCATCTTCTGAGGGAAAGCAGGATAGTAAATGCACCTGGGGGCAGTCTTGTGTATTTGACCTGGTTGGACAATGAGCTTAGATGGAGGAGCTAATAGCTGAGAGATGCACTGAGGTCATTAGCTGCAGTGGCTGAAGGGATAAGCTTAAAAGTTTTCCATCAGGCTTATCCACAGAGACCTTGACTGTATTCCTGGTGGAGATCCAGCACACAAATCTCAAAAATAAATACATTGCAACCACAAAAACAAATGCAAAGTGGCAGAAACACTAATGTCTTTTCCAGACTATAAGTTTTGTTTCTTTTTTGCCTGTTTGGAAGCTCCTGTGTCTTTCACTATGGTGCCAATTATATATATATATATATATATGTATATATATATATTCGAGGTCTGTCAATAAAGTATAGGTCCTTTTTATTTTTTTCAAAAACTATATGGATTTCATTCATATGTTTTTACGCCAGACATGCTTGAACCCTCGTGCGCATGCGTGAGTTTTTCCACGCCTGTCGGTGACGTCGTTCGCCTGTGAGCACTCCTTGTGGGAGGAGTCGTCCAGCCCCTCGTCAGAATTCCTTTTGTCTGAGAAGTTGCTGAGAGACTGGCGCTTTGTTTGATCAAAATTCTTTCTAAATCTGTGAGGCACATCGAAGTGGACACGGTTCGAAAAATTAAGCTGGTTTTCGGTGAAAATTTTAATGGCTGATGAGAGATTTTGAGGTGATACTGTCGCTTTAAGGACTTCCCACGGAGCAGGACGTCGCGCAGCGCTCCCAGGCGCCGTCGTCAGCCTGTTTCAAGCTGAAAACCTCCACATTTCAGGCTCTATTGATCCAGGACGTTGTGAGAGCACAGAGAAGTTTCAGAAGAAGTCGGTTTCAGCATTTTATCCGGATATTCCACTGTTAAAGGAGATTTTTTTTAATGAAAGATGTGCGGGCAGATTGCAGCGTCGGCTCGCAGCCGCTGCGACGCCCCGCCACAGGAAAAACACCTCTGTTGGAAGCCTTAAGGACAAGTTGGAACATCTCCAGCTGTTAAACAATTTCTCATATACTCACTCCACTGAAAGCCATCAAATGCCGCCTGGATTTTACAAATGGTTATCAACACGGAGGTGTTTTTCCTGTGCCGCCGCACCGCGCCGGCTGCATCCCGATGCGCGGACCCGTCCGCACGTTTTTCATTAACAAAAACTCCTTTAACAGTGGAATATCTGGATAAAATGCTGAAACCGACTTCTTCAGAAACTTCTCTGTTCTCTCACGACGTCCCGGATCAATAGAGCCTGAAATGTGGAGGGTTTCAGCTTGAAACAGGCTGACGACGGCGCCTGGGAGTGCTGCGCGACCTCCCGCTCTGTGGGAAGTCCTTAAAGCGACAGTATCACCTCAAAATCTCTCATCAGCCGTTAAAATTTTCACAGAAAACCAGCTTAATTTTTCGAACCGTGTCCACTTTGATGTGCCTCACAGGTTTAGAAAAGATTTTGATCAAACAAAGCACCAGTCTCTCAGCAACTTCTCAGAAAAAGGAATTCCGACGAGGGGCTGGACGACTCCTCCCACAAGGAGTGCTCACAGGAAAACGACGTCACCGACAGGCGTGGAAAAACTCACGCATGCGCACGAGGGTTCAAGCATGTCTGACGTAAAAACATATGAATGAAATACATATAGTTTTTGAAAAAATAAAAAGGACCTATACTTTATTGACAGCCCTCGTATATATATATATATACACACGAGGTCTGTTAGAAAATATATCCGACCTTTTTTTCAAAAACCATATGGATTTGAATCACGTGTGATTGCATCAGCCAAGCTTGAACCTTCGTGCGGATGCGTGAGTTTTTTCACGCCTGTCGGTTGCGTCATTCGCCTGTGAGCAGGCTTTGTGTGAGCAGTGGTGTACCCCTCTCGTCGGATTTTTATTGTGAATAAATGTCTGAACGATTTGGAGGTATGCTGCATCAATTTTTTCCAGAAACTGTGAGAGACCTCCAGGTGGTAACCATTCGGAAAATTCAAATGGCTTTCAGCGACGATTTTATGGGGATTACACAGATTAAGGAGTGCTCCAGCCGGTTTAAAGACCGCCCACAGCTGCTGAGAGTGCACCCCGCTCCGAGCGCCGATCGACAGGCTCAAACCCCACTGAAACAACCAGATCATTTCCAACGTGAGGCCTTTGTTGATCCGAGACGTCGTCTGACTTACTTACACTACAAGTATACCAAATTAAAGAACTGACAACATAGGAAAAAAAGTCTGACATATACATTTTTCATCTTCTAGGGGCATTTATTTAAAAGGTGCAACTTTTACTCTGGAATATACAGTAACTAACAAGTAAAAATAGGGTAAAACTATCAATATATTGTTTAAACCCCTGTTCCTGATGACCCAGTAATAAACAGATTTCCTAGTATGGAAGACAACATAGGCAAGCTCACCAATGCTGATATGAGTTATGAGAAGCTTTAAGAACTAAGATAGTGCTCATAAATATTTGATATTACAAATGTCTTTGTTCTTTATTACCACCATAGAGGAGATTATTATTGGACCACTGGCTGTCTGTGCAGCTATTATATTAGTAGGATGGCTTAAAAACTAAAATCCAGATTTCATGAAACATATATGAAAAAAAAAAATCGAAGGTACTGCCAGAGGAGTAGAACTCCCACTCCCACAAGGTGAACATATGTCTGAGTGACATAGTAGTTATCAATGGCAATAAATTAAGGATCAATATCTCAATATGATGCTGGTCGAGATATACTAAATTGTGGCCAGGTCATCTCCGTGTTGATATTCACCATCATGCACACTGGAAATTTTGGTTTATTTATTCATGTTATTATGTTAAAAAAATTTTCTGGACTCAGTATCTTCCATACTGGAAGTCTAATCCTTGCTCAACAGAGGATATAGAAGTTCTGACATCAAAGTGTGTGTTTGTTATTCAAACCTGTATTCCTGATCCTTCGGGAACAGTCATCTTCCAGACACAGTTGAGGCTATTGAGGTAGGGCTCAGGAAACCCAGGAGATAAGATTGTCCCAGTTCGCTGAGTGAGATTACCTCCACAAGGAACTGGTGAATAACAACCATGGCAGAGAGTAGTCAGAAAAAAATAATAATAAATAAATAAATAAATAAATAATAATAACAGCAGCAGCAAAACATCTTCAACTGGCAAATCCCATATTCTGGGTAAAAGCCATCTGGTATCCACTGGGACTCTGCATGGTGTAGGTTGTGCTATCAGTTTGTGTGCCAAATCTAATTTTATAGCTTCTAGGAGTCAAAATAGGATTTTGCACTGACTAATTCTGTGACATAAATAAGCAAATTGGGTAATTGTTGTCACTGGGTGTACCCATGCATCAGATTTTGTAAGTTTGGGCACAAGAACGTAGGACTATAGACCCCTCTCTTGACAATCTATGGTGCACAATATGGCACATAATAATGGCAAATAATTCAAGTGCATCAAGGGCACAACCAACTTCACTTTGCTTGTTGAGGGTGCAGTGCACAAAGGGGATGGATTAATTTGCTAAAGTAGTCATTGGCATGCTTTGGGTGCAACATCAAACAAAAGCGTCATCTGCCACCCCCATTTAGTAGCTGGACTCTTGCTGGAACATGGTGTATTGTAATTTACAAAGCAGGTTCAAGTAACAGCAGCCACCGGAGCTCCCCGTGGTGAAGAAGTGAAGCAGTAAAGTGACATTTTCTTTTTTTTTTTTTTTATGAATGCTTATTTTTGTTTCACTTAATGGTTGTGTTCAATTAAGTTTTTGCCTTGTAAAAGATAAATTGTTGTGTGGGCCACCGAAGAGGAGGTACTGCTGGCCCACACCACCAGAGGGCGCCCTGTCTGGAGTGCGGGCTCCAGGCACCAGAGGGCGCTGTCGCCTCACAGGAGCAGCCAGGGTGACAGCTGTCACCCATCACCTGAGACGAGACAGCTGATATCAATCAACAGGGAGGTATATCAGCAGGACGGCATCTCCACCTCATTGCCGAGATATCGCTTTACCAAGGAGGTAACGTATCTAGCCGATTATATCAACCTTAATTACCTTTTGCCTTTATACAGAGAGAGAGGAGAGCAGCAGGAAACAGTATTTGGATAAGTACTCACACTCCTGCACTTTAGTGTTTTCCTGACAAGAGGTGGAGGTGGTGTTCCACCCTGTGTGTTGCTGGGTGCAGCCGCACCCACACCTGACTGTTTCTGTTCCTTGCCAGCAGTACCGGATCCGACGAGCGGAGGCAGTGGCCACCTGGGGTTCGGGACTTGGCGGCTCCAGTATCCCCGGGGTTCAGTGGCAGAGGAAATCGGGTGGTTCCGGTTCGACTCGGACAGACGTCTCCTATCGTCGAGCCTGCCCACACGACACCTTTGGAATTCGGTTACTGCTGTATTTGTAATCTGTTGTGTTTGTTGTGTGAATTCACAACAGTAAAACTTTGTGATTTGACTTTCTCCATTGTCCGTTCATTTGCGCCCCCTGTTGTGGGTCCGTGTTCCTACACTTTCCCAACATAAATTGGATGACTAATTCATTGAATAGTTATTTGAAGTTCAATGAAAAATGTTGAGCCAGCTATTCCTCCTTTTTTGGTGAAAGCTCATGAGGTTCAAGCCCTGCTTCACAAAGAAGAAAGCAGTATACCCTATAGGAACTGAAACCTAAATGGAGCTTGGTGGACAGGGGCAATGTGGAAGAAATGTCTTGTCCAAGGACATGCACTTGATTTGTTAATTTTCTTTCATTTTAACTTTTTTCTTTTCTGCAGTAGTTGGTGCAAAGCACATAGGGTTCATGTTTACCTGAAAGTATTATTATTATGCTTTCAGAGTGGACTATATCAGCTTGGCCATACAAGCTTTGTCGCACATGCAAATTTGCAGAATTCAAGAGGCTTTAGAATCTTTAAAAAACATTCCCCAGCTTGTTGGTTACATCTGCTCCAGTTGTATATCATGTGCATGATATACACAACTGGCAAATCCACATCTGTGCCAGAATAAATAGATGGCGAAAGAAACAAAGAAAGAAAGAAAGAAAAGGAAAATGTACCGCATATGTTCACTGTCTGGAATATGTTTTACCTATACAGCTGGGTATGGAGGTGTTCCATTGTGCCAGGGCATTGGGAACTGTCAAACATTCAATGACACCAGATCCCTCTAGTACATAACCTGGACTGCAGTCAAACCGGATCACTGCACCAACAGCAAAGTTGTTCCCCATACGACGACCATTGCGGGGTTCAGGAACGGAGCTGCACTGTGTGGCACTGGTCCGTGGCACAGCTATGACAAATAAGTAAATAAATATACAAAGTTTTTTTTTTTTTTTTTTTTTAACTTCACAAAATCATTTGCATTTAATTTTCCATAGAGTCACAGGTTATGACTAGTGGTCACTTCAGAGGATCCTTGGGTACTCCTGGAATGATGCTGCATCAAAGGGACAGTTACCTAGGAAGACTCAGATGAGGAGTATCACTTGCACTGTGAAATCACATCAGTTCTAAAATTAGGGCCATGTGTCACATTTCTCTAGGCACATCTACCACCGATTAAGATGTCAATATAAATGATGCTTTGACTATCTCATAGCATGAGAGATGGAAATTTCTGGGTTCACTTCACTTCTGAGAGCTCTGCTGCCTTTGGGTTCTGATTATTTATTTATTTATTTTATTTATTTTTTTTTTTGCATAATGCAGTCAGTACCTCTGTTTGTTACAGAGATGTGTGTGAAGTGTTGGCATTGGTAGATGGGAGATTGAGAAGTTTTGTGTCTAACCTAGAAAAAAAAAAAAGTTTGGCTTGGATTTCCATCTTTTGCATTCTGAGAATGAGGCATGTGGTTCCTCAAAATGCAAAAGAAGGAGAACCATGCCAAACCTTTTTCCTGGGTATGGCTCAAAATTTCTCAATCACCCCTTGTATATGCTCTCGGTGCCATATCCAGTTGCTTTATCATTGGGTTGCGGATAAATATTGCATCACACCTCTGGGCTTACTTCTGGTAAATTGGTGAGCTACCAAAATGGTGCACCTCACAAACAACAGGGTGGAGTGAACACATTACTTAGAATAATGGTATTACAGAAACAGTCAAACAATTGTTGCAGGAATTGTTTCTCGAATCTAATTTAAAATGGGAGGTCACCCTGTTCATTGCCTTGATTTCTTCATATTATAAACAATACAAAAAAGGTAAAAAAAAAAATAAAATAAAATAAATATATATATATATATATATATATATATATATATATATATATATATATATATATATATATATATATATGACTTTGTCAAACTGCCTCCATAGGTGCCGTTATTTTAGGTGACTCAAAAGAAAAATGCATTATAAAAGGGGCAATTCACTCACAGGGAAGCACAAGACTGTAGTTTTTTTTTTTTTTTTTTTTTTTACACAGAGTAAATCCTCTAGGAATCATTCACCGGATTACCTATTATGGGAGAGAACTCTATGGGAGTGTGCGCGTACGTGTGTACATGTGAGACACTTACCCTGGTAAACAAGGTGGAATCCTCTCGAGCTGGACTGACCTTTGGATGTGAAGCGGATCAGAATTTGGTTGGAGGTTGCTAGTGGCAATGATTCACCTAGAAAGGTTAAAGACACGGTTTGTGATGGCTTTAACAAAGTGCTGTCTTTAGCCGATGTGTTTAATGACACATAAGGGGAGATGATGGTCTGGTTAAGCGTTGGGCTTCAGACCAGAGGATCCTCTGTTGAAATCCCAGCCTGACTGGAAAATCACTAAGGGCCCTTGGGCAAGGTCCTTAATGCCCTAGTTGCTAAGGGGGTGTAGTGGGCACCTTGCATGGCAGCAGACTGACATCAGGGTGAATGTGAGTCATTGATGTGTAAAGCGCTTTGAGCGTCTGATATATATATATATATATACGAGGTCTGTCCGTAAAGTATAGGTCCTTTTATTTTTTCAAAAACTATATGGATTTCATTCATATGTTTTTACGTCAGACATGCTTGAACCCTCTTGCGCATGCGTGAGTTTTTCAAAAGCCAACTGGATTTTACAAATGGTTATCAACACGGAGGTGTTTTTCCTGTGCCGCCGCGCACGTCTTTCATTAAAAAAATCTCCTTTAACAGTGGAATATCCGGATAAAATGCTGAAACCGACTTCTTCTGAAACTTCTCTGTTCTCTCACGACGTCCTGGATCAATAGAGCCTGAAATGTGGAGGTTTTAAGCTTGAAACAGGCTGAAGACGCTGCCTGAGAGCGCTGCACGACGTCTCGCACTGTGAAAAGTCCTTAAAGTGACAGAATCACCTCAAAATCTCTCATCAGCTGTTAAAATTTTCACTGAAGACCAGCTTAATTTTTCGAACCATGTCCACTTCGATGTGTCTCACAGGTTTAGAAAAAATTTTGATCAAACAAAGCGCCAGTCTCTCAGCAACTTCTCAGACAAAGGAATTCCGACGAGGGGCTGGACGACTCCTCCCACAAGGAGTGCTCACAGGCGAATGACGTCACCGACAGGCATGGAAAAACTCACGCATGCGCACGAGGGTGCAAGCATGTCTGACGTAAAAACATATGAATGAAATCCATATAGTTTTTGAAAAAAATAAAAAGGACCTATACTTTACGGACAGCCCTCGTATATATATATATATATATATATATATATATATATATATATATATATATATATATAGTCCTTTTACATAAGAATGCACGTGACTGAATTTCATGTTAACATATTTTCCTGTCTACATCAACATCATTTTGGAATCAATGTCTGTAACTAATGGATATGTGCATTCCTACTAAATTTTAGCAAAATGAGGTCATCATGATGAAATATAACTCTTGATATTAGAGTTGCGGTCATGTAAGGACTGCATGTCTGGTTTAAATAGACTTTAGCAACTTGTCTTTCATTCCTTCGGAAATAACGTATTCCTTTGCATTCTTGAGGCTGGACTATCGTAATTTTTACCTTTAAAACTGACAAATCTAGCGTAGTGATGCTGGGTCTTGTTTTCACTTCCATTTGTATGTCTGTATACATACAAGATACATACAAGATATCCCAAAAACATCTGGATCCTTCAAACTTGGTGGGCAATATTATATTGACGGGTATTACGTTAGATTTTGAAGAAGTGTAGTTTAAGCTTAAATGTCAAGGTCAAGGAAAACATGGTCGATAAAACATCTTTTGTTGTATAGCTCAATAACAAAGACACCTAAATTGCTTAAATGAGCATCTGACTGTTGTCACACTGCCCTTGCACATACCCTACACTACACACACCTCTCTGCCATTTCAGGTGCCCTTATACAATACCACATCTCTTCTCCTGGCACCCTATCATAAGCTTTCTCTAAATCCACAAACACACAATGAAATTCCTTCTGGCCTTCTCTATACTTCTCTATCAATACTCTCAGAGCAAACATTGCATCTGTGGTGCTCTTTCTAATGGTAAAGCAAAATATGGTAAAAAAAAGAATCATTTTGTTTGTATAGGTCAGCAATTAAGAAGCGTAGATAAATGATCTAAAACAGTGCTGTCCAAAGTATTCCAGAAAGGCCCAAGAGGATGCTGGTTTTCTTTGCAGTCACCGACTCCAGCAGGTGGTTTCACTGATGAACTCATCCCATCTGCTCAAAGTGATGTTAATCACTCCCCATTCAGGAATATCGGAAAAAAAAACAAACAAACTCTGCTTTCTTATTACTGGACAAGCATCAATGAACTATGGAAAGTACTTTAACTCCAACCCTTACCTGAGTTTTTCTACGTCTTTTTTCTTTTATTATTTTACATCATTTTTAATTGTCCCCTGACCTGACAAAGAAGATGGGAGTCATGAAGATACCCTCTGACATCTGTTGTGGGACACAACTGCTTGTGGACTGATGTAGAACATGATACAAAGTATTGGCATCTCTCCCTCTCCCTCCATCCTTCTTTCAGTGTGCTGGCTCCCTGCAGTGGATCTCATTACTCTGTCTGCTTGCTGTCACACTGCAGTGGGCGGTAGAGGTTCTTAACCCCAGAGACATCTGTTTTTTTTTTTTTCTTTTTCTTTTTCCTCCCACCTACAGAATGTATATCAGAACATCCTGTTTGTGAATGTGTCAGTCATGTTTCTTTGACATAAGGTCAATATCACATTTTCTTAAAGCTTCACCACCACGATTACTAGAGTTGCACTGTAGGATCGACAAGGCATGCTGGCATAGATTATTATTTGAGGAAAACCTTGCTGTGGACTGTCATGGTGACAGTTTCATAATTTGCTGTACAGGGCAGGTATTCATCTAGACAGATCAAGCATGTCAGCATATTACTTTTGATCCCTATTGCCACTTTCTACATTTAAGATTAGAAGGAGACGTTCAACTTTGGTTCCAAGTCAACATGATGGGGTCACTGGCTCAGATACAGCAGTCTTGGTGAGCTGTGTGAGTGATTTAAGTGCCAAATGTTAAACTACAATTTAAATTGATTTAAAAAAAAAACAGAGTGGTCACAATGGAGATTAAGGGGAGGGAATTTAATGTTTTTGAAGTGAATGTATTGCATTAATTCCATACTATGCTAACATTGCAACTATGGGCATATTCAGTAACATGTCCGTTCTTTTAGTCACCTACTGGCAAAAATGGCATTTGCACTGAAACTCTGGTATCATGTTTGGTTTTCTCCTCAGCATTTGATTATCTTTATCCAGTTCCCACATATACCACTGTTAAACCTTGTGAATTGCCAACCCATATAATTAAATAAATTATCTTTTCAGCAGACATAAAAAGGTAAACTAATAGTCTGGCCTCTCTCAATGTGTGTCAGCTTCAATGAAACATGTCAAATTTAAATCTCCAATGAAACCTCCAATGCTCCAGTTTCAAATATACCAGGAAAATAAGGACCTATGAGGAACAACATGTTGTCACAGCCAACACCAAAAGAGATTTTTGGATGACCTAAACAGTAAATTCATTCATTTTCAATCCTTGCATACTCCAGTCAATGGTTACAGGGAAGGGGCTGTAGGCTGTCCCAGCAGACATGATGTATGAGACAGGGGACACCCTGGACAGGACACAATTCCATTGCAGATTTTCAGCAAAATTTTCATTTTTTTCAAACTGAACTTTGGGGCCCCCGAGTAATTGAATAGCAAAACATGTGCTCAAAACTCAATATTTAAGACCTGCTCTTTACTAAGGGCCCCTTCACACATAATGCAAATTTGGTCGAATTACGGCAAAACAGTGCAAAACAGTTCAAATTAGCACACCACGAAACATCGCACCAACAGGCAGGCGTGCATGATCCTGGTGTGATGGTTCATGCACGCTGCGGTGTCTTTCGAGCAAGAACACAGTGTGAGCTGCTGCAGCTGCTCGCACATGGGATGAGCTGCACCACATCGCGTTGCTAATGTAGTGGAAAATAAAATAAAAAAAACAGCTGTATAATTAGTGAATATCACTGGGTTGACATAAATAATACATAAAAGGAGACACAATACAGAACCCCGCAGTTAAATAACCCAGGTTAAATAAATAAATAAATAAATAAATGCCACAGGATTTGAACTCACACGCTCTGATGACCAGGCAGAAACTTTACCACTGCAACACAATCATTGTCTCATAACAGGAGCATGAAATAGTTAAAATCATCAAGCAGATAAATGTATTTTCTAAATAAAAAAAAAAAAAAAAGCACTGTGATAACTGACCAAATGGCATTTGGTACGGTGCATTTCTGCTGATATGTGACTGAAAGTGGTGTATTTGCCGTACTGCTGACCTGTCATATGGTCCTGCGGCGTGTCGTTCACTGTCCTGTCAGACAGATGTGATGTTCAGATCCTGCTGCATGTCCACATGAACTGGAAGTCCGGTCCAGCTGGAAAAGCCTGTCAACGTGCGTGCTCTCCAGCCCATCGCAGAAGCGATATATATATGTTTTGTATTTCGATGTAAGGACAGCAAGCATACACACGCGGGTGTCCGTCAAAACATGATGCGTGTTCTACAGCTCTGATGTCGAGGACCAAAGTTGTCAACAGCTGCCAGACCCCCGTCCATTCAGCGCACAAATCAAGGTGTCACTATGTGATCAGATGAGAGGCACCTCACCTGCGGGGGGGAGGGAAGCACACGCATGCACATGTTGGGGGGGAGCACGCGACACATGCAGATATGTTGTGGGGGGAGCAGACACTCTGGCACATCACATGTGCACTCGGCAACTCCACAGTCTTGGGGCATTTAGACAAATTTCACATCCAGCTCGACAATGATTTTCTGTTGATTGTTCGTGATGATAGTACAAATGACCACACATTTTCTAAGTGCCAAACAAGCGGTGTTAGATTTTCGTGTGTGTCAGCTAGAATTTGGCCGACACCTGCTGCAAGAGGGCTCGATAGGCTCGCACAGCGCATACTCTGTCTTTCAGCCGCTGGTGTGCACAAATAATTGTAGCAGTTGTACGAGCCGTTCAAGGCAGCTACAAATTTATACAAATTTGTATGTTTGCATACGATTCCTGTTTCATGCGCACTTTGTGCGCACTTCGACCAAATTTACACTATGTGTGAAGGGGCCCTAAGTGTTGTGTGGGCCGCCAGAAGAGGATGTACTGCTGGCCCACCACCAAAGGGCGCCCTGCCTGAAGTGCGGGCTTCAGGCACGAGAGGGCGCTGCCGCCACGGACACAGCCGGGAGTGACAGCTGTCACTCATTAATTCCTGACAGCTGTCACACATTCTTCATCATCGCACTCCATAAAGACCAGACGTCATCTCCACCTCATCGCCGAGATATCATACTTCATTGGAGGTAATACTCTCAGCCTTTTTGTGAGATTTATAAATCTGTTATTGTGAGTGTTTGCAGGAGAACCGGTCGTTTTTGCGGAGGCTGTGCAAGACGGCGCTCCTTTTCATCTGAGACCGCTGCAACGTGTTGAGTGAGAGGTGGAGGTGGCATTCCCACCGCTGTTGTTACTGGGTGCACACACACCCACACTTGACTGTCTTTGTTCTTCGCCAGCAGTACCAGATCCGACAGTCGGGGACGGTGATCACCTGGGAATTCGGACTTGGCGGCTCCAGTATTCACCAGGTTCTGTGGGGGCGGAAATCATGTGGTTCCGGCTCTTCTCAGGACAGACATCTTCTATCCTCAAGCCTGCCCACACGTCACCTTTGTAATTTGACTGTAATTATATTCTGAGATTGTCTGTATGTTCGTTGTGCACGTTTCACAACATTAAATTGTTACCTTTTGGCTCATCTATTGACCGTTCATTTGCGCCCCCTGTTGTGGGTCTGTGTCACTACACTTTCACAACACTAAGGTGAGCAGCTGGTGACTTTTTTCTTTGTATAGCATCTCACATAAGAAAAGTAACAACATTACGATTATGATTACCATTACTAAAATGGAATTGGTTACACCAGTACCATGGTAAAACTAATTTCTGTCAAGTATTCCATCAGAGCACACAGAGATTTATATATTGAAAATGGTTTGAAACCAAAATGAAAACTGTGTGACCCCCACTTTCTGAGATATGGCATCATCCACTGCAGCAAGAACAGATAGACAAATGAAAGATAGGCAGAAATAAACTATAGACCCCCCCTCCCCCACTGGGGAAAAAAAAATCCTGCCAACTCAATAACAATCTTGGAACTGTTTTTTTGAGAGTCAACCACACTAACTGCTCGTGTCACCATATACACTTTTTTTTATTTGTTACTTCATTGGCTCACTTGGGTTTGTGACTGTGATAAGGTGATTAATTATTTGGTTTAGACTGACTGCTGAATTGCTTGAATGGTTTAGTTGGTTTGGTAACTCACAATGGTTGGTGAATTAGTCAGTTTAGTTGGGTTGCTGAATAAGTCTGTTGACTTTGTTTGGTTGATTAATTTGTCACGTGGTTTGGCAAGGTAGATTTAACTGGGTTGGTGTATTTGTTGGTTGTTTAGTTAGGTTGTGCAGTTATCCCCTACAATGGCAATCACTTTACAGTGGCAATCAACCTTTGTTAATCACTTCATAAATATGCATTTCACAAGTATGTTGTGATGTCTTCACCAACCCATTCTGTTCTGCCGCTTACTGTTTTATTTTCATTCTTAGTAGGATTCCATTTCTGAAATGTAATTCCTTTCCTGTGATCTGTGATTGATTTCCTGTTTTGCCACATCAGCTTCCATGCACATCACTCCTGGAATGATTTTTATCATCAGGCAAGACAGTAATAGTAGCACGCTGTCGGATGTATTTTAATGAAGGGTCAGTGTATTCACAGCAACCTGTCTTGTGCATTGACTGTTATGATGGAGACTATTTTACAAATAACATCCTGCTAATAATCAAAATAAATTGCCTGCCTAGTTACAGGACAGTAATAATAGCTTCTACATAAGCAGTCAAATGCTTGGACACGCTTTCCCCATTCAAATGAAAGAAAAGCATTTGACTGGTTATGCATATCCAGACTGCATAAGTATTTTTTTTTTCTTTTGTGGTTGTTGTATATTCACAATCTGGGTTTCAAACACATTCATCCTCATCATACATGTGTGCACTGGACAGTAAATTTGGCAGTGTTAATTTAAAACTGCAGGGAATGCATACAGTGCATCCGGAATGTATTCACAGCCCTTCACTTCTTCCACATTTTGTTATGTTACAGCCTTTTTCCAAAATGGAGTAAAATTATTTTTTCCCTCAAAATTCTACTCCCAACACCCCATAATGACAACATGAAAACAGTTTTGACATTTTTGCAAATTTATTAAAAGTAAAAACAAACAAACAAACAAAAAAAAGAAATCATATGTACATAAGTATTCACAGCCTTTGTTAAATACTTTGCTGATGCACGTTTGTCAGAAAATACAGCCTCAATTTTCTTGAATATGATGCCACAAGCTTGGCGCACCTATCGTTGGGCAGTTTTGCCCATTCCTCTTTACAGCACATCTCAAGCTCCATTAGGGTGAATGGGGAGTTTTGGTGCCATCACATTTTCTGATTTCACCAGAGATGTTCAATTGGATTCAGGGCTAAGCTCTGGTTGGGCCACTCACATTCACAGAGTTGTCCTGAAGCCCCTGCTTTGATATCTTGGTTGTGTGCTTAGGGTCACTGTCCTGCTGAAAAATGAACCACTGCCCCAGTCTGAGGTCAAGAGTGCTCTGGCACAGGTTTTCATCCAGAATGTAGTCTGGCCACTCTATCTTTGTCTCATCAAAGCAGATTTTTTTCTCTCATGGTCTGGGAGTCCTTCAGTTGGCTTTTGGCAAACTCCAAGTGGGCTGCCATGTGCCTTTTGCTGAGTAGTGGCTTCAGCCTGGCCACTCTACCATACAGACCTGATTAGTGGATTACTGCAGAGACGGTTGTCCTTCTGGAAGGTTCTCCTGTCCCCACAAAGGAATGCTGAAGCTCTGACAGAGTGACCATTGGGTTCTGGGTCAACTCCCTGACTAAGGCCCTTCTCCCATGTTTGCTCACTTTAGATGGGCAGCCAGCTCTAGGAAGAGTCCTGGTGGTTCTGAACGTCTTCCATTTAGAGATGATGGAGGCCACTGTGCTCATTGGGACCTTCAAAACAGCAGAAATGTTGATGTACCTTTCCCCAGATCCAAGCCTCAAGACAATCCTGTTCTGAGGTTGACAGACAATTCCTTTAACTTCATGCTTAGCTTGCACTCAGACAAGCACTGTCAACTGTGGGACCTTATATGCAGACAGGTGCGTGCATTTACAAATTATGTCTAATCAACTGAATTTAACCCAGATAGACTCCAATTAAGCTGTAGAAACATCTCGTGGATGATCAGTGGAAATATGAGGCACCTGAGCTCAATTTTGAGCTTCATGTCAAAGGCTGTGAATACTTATGTCCATGTGATTTCTTATTTTTCTTTTATTTTTATTATTGTCAATAAATTAGCAAAATGTGAAAGAAAAAAAAACATTGTCATTATGGGGTATTGTGTGCGGAATTTTGAGGAAAAAATTAATTTCATCCATTTGCAAATAAGGCTGTAACATAAAAAAAAAAAAAAAAAAGTTAAACGTGAAACGTGAAACACTGAATACTTTCCCGATACATTGTAAGGCTGCAGTCAGGGATAAAACTGACCTGATCACAGTGTCACAAACTCTGGGTGATAGGTCAGGCTGCCCAACACCAACAGAAAAGAGTTGAGTTTTACCATGATAGAGTTTATTTAACACTATGGCAGAAATGATTTAATGTGATTAGAATCATGACCATATGCACTTATGGCATTTAAATTAAGTACAAAATTCACTGCACAGTTGATTAGTGAGCTTCTCTGTCAGAAATCAACATTTATTTCTCCCTGCCAACATTTGCCAGCTGTACCACTGCACCTGGTTAGACAGCTCTGTGAACCTGCCATCAGGAGTCTACAGTTAATATCGCGTTCTGTTTATTGAGCTGTAAACTGGATTTTCTGAAGCTATCCTGGACTCAAACCAAAGTAATCATTTTGCTTTTGTAAAACCACACAGCTTGTGCACTGTGAGACAGCACACTGCCCATGAACTTGCACGCCTTCTCAGCGTCTGTTGAAATGTTAAAGCTCATGCATTCAAGCCATCCTTGTGCAGTCATCCGCACCTCCACTATCAGTGACTCATATCGTATATTTCTCCAATTACTGTTGTAACATGAGCTATCCATTTTATGGCCCTAATATTAATACATGTGCTTTTATTACCACAATAATAAACTTACTCATTTCACCCAAGTCTGTTGGTTGTTTTGTCTGATTGTGACATGGTTTACTCAAAACCTCAAAGATAGATGTTCATCAAGCTGTGGAAGGGTGAGGCAAAGTGCAGACAGTTGAAGGATGCAATTCTGAATCAATGGGTGGACTCAAGAGGTTTGTAAGAACACTTCTTAATACCAATCAAGGGTCACGGAGGGGGGGGCTGGAGCCTATCCCAGCTGACATAGGGCATGAAGGCGGGGTACACCCTGGACAGGACGGCAGTTTACTGCAGGGCCACTGTTGTGTGGACCGCCAGAAGAGGAGGTACTGCTGGCCCACCACCAGAGGGCGCCTTGCCTGAAGTGCGGGCTTCCGGCACGAGAGGGCGCTGCCGCCACGGACACAGCCGTGGGTGACAGCTGTCACTCATTATCTCATGACAGCTGTCACCCATCTACACTTCATCATACTACTCCATAAAACCCGGACGTCATCTCCACCTCATTGCCGAGATATCATCTACCTGTGAAGGCGTTTGGTGTGATCAGCGACAGCTTCGCTTCACACTCCAACCAGATAAGTGGTTAACAGGAGCTGCACGTGTGTGTGATTAGAGGTGGAGGTGACTTTCCACCTTCTGACTGTTTTTGTTACTGGGTGTGCACACACCCACATCTCACTGTTTGTGCTCCTCACCAGCAGTACTAGATCCGATAGTCGGGGACGGTGATCACCTGGGAATTCGGGACTTGGCGGCTCCCGTATTCACCAGGTTCGGTGGCGGCGGAAATCGTGTGGTTCCGGCTCTTCTCCGGACAGACGTCTTCTATCCTCAAGCCTGCCCACACGTCACCTTTGTGTATTGACTGCTATCATATTCTGAGATTGTCTGTATAGTTGTTGTGCACAATCACAACATTAAATTGTTACCTTTTGGCTCATCTATTGACCGTTCATTTGCGCCCCCTGTTGTGGGTCCGTGTCACTACACTTTCCCCAACAGCCACAATTTTATCAATTTTTTTGATGGAATAAATTAAGGGTTATATTACAATTTAGAGATAAAAAAAAAATCTCAAAAGTCAAATAATGTAGTACTCGTCCACATACCCACAGGACAGATGAGGGGTGCTGCCTTCCCCAAACTACAAATTGTATTGAAATCAATTGGAGGCATGATAAAATAAATAAATAAATAAATAAATAAATAAGTAAAATGTATCCAAAGTTACTATCTGCCTCAAAATCTCATGAAATCTAATTGTCCACCATATATTGCTGACTATGAACGAGTATCTTTAGATGCACTGCAAAAACAAAAAATAAAATAAAAATAAATGATTTAAAAACAAATATGATTTGTAAGGAAAACATATCCTTAGTTATGAAAGAAAGTGATGTTCTTTTTCTGACAATAGACAACATTAAAGTGCACAAAATTTAGGACTGTGAGTTGAGTATAATAGTAAATAAAAATAATTATACATTTTCATATATATATATATATATATATATATATATATATATATACACGAGGTCTATTAGAAAAGTATCCAACCTTATTATTTTTTTTCAAAAACCATATGGCTTTGAATCACATGTGATTACATCAGACATGCTTGAACCCTCGTGGGCATGCAAGAGTTTTTTCCACGCCTGTCGGTTACGTCATTCGCCTGTGGGCAGTCTTTGAGTGAGGAGTGGCCCACACTCTCGTCGACTTTTCATTGTTTAGGAATGGCTCAGAGACTGCTGCTTTGTTTGATAAAAATTTTTTCAAAAACTGTAAGGCACAACTGAGTGGACACCATTCGATAAATTCAGCTGGTTTTCGGTAAAAATTTTAACAGCTGATGAGAGATTTTGGTCTGGTAGTGTCGCTTTAAAGACGGCCCACGGCGCCTGACGACGATCTGCGCTCCGAGGCGGCGTTGTCTCGCTGTTTCAAGCTGAAAACTTCCACATTTCAGGCTCTGTTCACCCAGGTCGTCGTCAGAGAACAGAGAAGTTTCAGGAGAAGTCGGCAGGAGGAGTTTATGCGGACATTCCATTGTTAAAGGAGATTTTGTAATGAAAGAACGTGCGGGCAGATTCGCATGTCGGGCCAGACCCAACCGCGGGGGGTCGCGACAGGAAAAACACCTCCGTTGGAAACCTTAACGGACAAGTTGGAACATGCCCAGCTGTTAAACAATTTCTCAGATACTCACTTGTTGAAAGCCATCAAAAGCCGCCTGAATTTTACAAATGGTTTTCAACACGGAGGTGTTTTTCCTGTCGCGGTGCAGACAGATTTGCGGCGTCGTCACGGAACCAACTCGGCGAATTTGTCTGCACGTTCTTTCATTACAAAATCTCCTTTAACAGTGGAATGTCCGCATAAACTCCTCATGCCGACTTCTTCTGAAACTTCTCTGTTCTCTGACGATGTCCTGGGTGAACAGAGCCTTAAATTAGGAAGTTTTCAGCTCGAAACAGACCGATCCGCTTTGTGAGCTGTCCTTAAAGCGAAAGAAACTCCACAACCTCTCATCAGCCATTAAACTTTTCATCGAAAACCAGCAGAATTTCTCGAAAAGTGTCCACTTGGATATCCCTCACAGGCCCTGAAAAAATTTTGACGCGCGTCGTCTCCAGCAGCGTCTCAGACAAAGGATTTCAGCCAAGAGGGCTGGACCAGTGCTCACTCAAAGCCTGCCCACAGGCGGATGATGTCACCGACACGCGTAAAAAAACTCACGCGTGCCCATGAGGGTTCAAGCATGTCTGGTGTAATTGCACGTGATTCAAATCCATATAGTTTTGGTTTTTTTTATAAAACTGCCGGTTAGTTTTCTAATAAACCTCGTGTATATATATATATATATATATATATATATATATATATATATATATATATATATATATATATACACACATGAGAGAGAGAGAGAGAGAGAGAGAGAGGGAGAGAGAGAGAGACACAGAGAGAGCGAGAGCGAGACAGAGAGAGAGACACCTTAACACCTCGTGAAAACAAGCCCATGTTGCCTGTAAGTCAAATAAATTATCTTGTAATGATACATCTGTAAGGTGAAACTCAAGGTATATATTGGCTCAGGCAAAAGTGAAGGTGTATGGCAAATTTGAAAGTAATTCAATAATGACACAGTGTAATGTACTTAATTATACATCATTTTTTAATTTATTTTGAATTGTCCAGTTACTTTAGGGACTGCAATTGTCTAGACAATCGCCAATAGTGAGATCAAGCAGTGGGTCCAGTTTAATGAAGAAGAGTCTCCGAGGAACAAATATGTCTTTCGTATTATGTATCTGCAGTCAGTTGTCGTTTGACTTTAGGGTGCTCCAGTTTGTAGAGGTTGTCACAGCAGACCCACATTGGGATTTGGTGCAAGATTTACACTGAACAGACTCTGTGATGCAACTCCTGTTTTGCACTGGAGAAACAGATACAAGTCCTAGTTTTTTGAAGAGGCCTCCCATCCAAGGACAAACCAGGATCCAGTCTGCTTGGCTTCTGATATCTCACAGGATCAGGCTCACATGGGGCAGACTGGCTGCATGGCATTCGGTAATATTTAATTTGATCAACACCAATTTCATTTAGAATTATCTTGGAATTATTATGGATGAGCTCGGAAATATTGCAACATAAAAAATATGGAGGGGGTGTTGAATGAATTATTTTTTTAATGAATTATTTATTCTGCACAGAGATAAACAATAATAGAAACATCAAATTAACAGCATACCTGTATAGCCAAAAGGGTGCAGGCAGAAGCAAACCTACTATGATCTACTACGTTCTACTATGATCATCAGCTAAATTATGTAGGGCCCCTTCACACATAGCATGAATAAGTAGGAATCAGGGTGAATCACTGCAAAACAGCCCGAATAAGTGAACTCTGAAAACATCGAGCCAACCTTAGGGGGGATACACGGTCAGGCCACTGCGATGGTACTGTTCTATGGATTTTGACCAAAAATGCATGAATACCCCCATTGTCTGGATGGGAGCGTAAATAGCATCCAACTGTCACACAGTTACCATTTTGTGTACTGAATCACACTTAACAGAATTTTAAGTTTTGCAAATGCCTTTTTACAAATGAAAAACAAATGATATATTTACAAAACACATTTATTTGTAAAAAGTAACACACATTACAGTAACTTGTGTGTTGTTTTTTTTTTTTTTTTTAGAAATAAATAACCAGCCAACCAGTGATGAAGGGGTTAATTTTCCCATAATGCTTTTTGGCATCTGTTAGTTTTAATGCCCAAACCTTCAGAATTAGTGCATTAACTTAAAACTAAAAGATATTTGTGAGTTTGTAAAAATGAGTTGATGTTAAAATCAATAAAATGGCCAGAATTGGTTTGGTTTATAAATCAAACCATAAGTCATACCTGCTTTGCCTTTTATACCTTTTGCCACACATCGGGGCACTCTATGTTGAATGTAAATGACTCTTCCTTACAGCAGTGGGTAGGGGGGCACAAAGACAGAAGCTCTGAGACTCACTTTTAGTGTTGGGTTTGTGATCGTCTTTGAGTCTACTCAGAAGCGTTGGCGGTGCTTAAACTCAAAACTGGCTCGTCAGTAGCTGATAGTGTACCGGAGTCAATACTAAAAGTTAGTGGTTAGCTGTAGCTTTTTTCGGTGAATTAGTTTATCATTATAAAAGTTAACTTTTCAGTTAGCGGATTAGCGGTTATCGAAGCTAACTTATTGGTTAGCTGTGTCCACCACTGCCATCGAGCGGTGTTGGATGTTCGTGTGTATCACCTGGACTTTGGCCGACACCTGCCGTGATAGAGATTGAATGGGCTCTCACAGGGCACTCTCTGTCTTTTGGCTGCTGGTGTGAGCGAATAGTTGTAGCGACAGGTGTACAAGGTGTTAGAGGCAGCTCCAATTTTTCACAACTGGCATGCAATTCTTCCTTTGTGCACTAGTCAGCTTCAATCATGTTATGTGTGAAGGGGCCCATAAGTGTGTACTGGCCCAGTCTACAGAGGACCTATGCGCCAAAACTGAGCAAGATCCATCGAGAGACAGCCAAGAGCAGCACAGGAACATGCAAGCACACATACACTATAGATAGTTTTTTAATTGATTAAACAATAATTACAATGATTTCACTTATTTCTTTTAGAGGTTTTTTTTTTTCAGTCCACACACTTGTCAACACATCCAGCACAGGTGCTAAAAATGTCAGAGTGCTGCATTTATGTTTAATCACTAAAAGGTTGTGGATTTTCACCAGAAATCCAGTAAATACCTTTTTACCTTACATGCAAGTGTCTTGCCTTGAGTCTGTCTGCCAGTATTTGATCGCCTGTGACTTTTTAAGTTCTTACGGCTGTTGCTGAAATGCGTTACAGCTCACCGGGGCCCACCTGCAGCCACGGTAGCTCTGCCTGGGTCAGCAATTCACTTCACAGTTTAAAAGCATTATCTCATGAAAACAACATGATCAGTCCGACCTTGTAGGCAAATAACAGTTGGGAGATCCACCGAAGTGACTTTTACATATGCTATTTTTACATAAGAGACAAGTGTCCTACAATCCTTGCATGAGGCTTTCAGTGATTGTACCCTGCAGTTCGATGCAAATACAACATGGTCGTCTTCCACCTTGCTACAGTTTGACACCAGCTGGAATGCGCGCAGTAGTGTTGACAGCAATCAGCATGCATGCAAGGATTTTAATGCATCTGCATGTTTGCGTACCTGTGTGCGCTCCCGAAAGAGAGCTGAGAACGCGAGAGTGCTGCGTTGCCCCGTCGTAAACCTCCACGATGTCATTTAGAGCTGTCTGGAAGAAGGCGAATTGGCTGAAAACCACTAGAGAAGACAGAAAGGGACAAAAGAAGAGTAGTTTTAAAAAAAAAAGCTGCATGATGGAAAAGATTCAAAGTACTGTGGCAGATGCATTGTGGTAGAACCCCCACTGAACATATTCCAAGCATTTTCAATCAAAATGTCAAATATTGTAATATGATGAGTTCTGAAAACATGAAAAAAAAATGACATAACATGCGGAGGATGAGCAGTTCTGTCGAGGCATGGCGCCAGATGAAAGGCTGCAGTAATGACAGCAAATCTGTTATACATTGTGCGGCTGGTGCTTGACAACTGTGCTTTCATCCTTTCAACTTCCAACAATTTGCACCACGATTGCTGGAGCATACAGGTTAAATAGGTGGAAGGATGAAGAGGATGGATGGGGAGAAGAAGAGGACAGTGAAAGTTGGAGGTGAGAGGATGAGTGTTGTCTGGTCGGTGTGATGTCAGGGCCTTTTCTGCAACCTCAGTGTTTTCCTTTATTTATTTATTTATTTTCATCTGTCCAGTGTTAAAAGGTGCAATGGATGCCACTGCACCCATCACTTTCTCTGTATTCAGGGAAATAACCTGGTGCATAATCAATAAGGTCTGAGGCAAATACATTGTTGGACGACTATTTTGCATGAGTCATTTTGCAAGAAAATGCAAATGGAGAATTAATTATTTTAATATCCATTCTTCTTTGAACTCATTGAGTGGAGAATGTTGCCAAAAGGCTTGGAGAAGGATGGCTGCCCAGTAATGTTGGCACACTTCTGACTGAGTTTGACTTTCAAAAAAACTTCCCCAAAGGCAAATCTATGGCAGTTATGCACAATTTCATTGAGACCTTTTTGCATTCCAAGAAGCTGCTGCTTTAGTTGTCACTTCAGCCATGTTGGCAATCAACTCAAGAAGCAGTTGTCGATTATGTGCATTACCATGGATTTTCAAGCTTTCTGCAGCAATCAGCAAAGTTTCACCACTTCAGCCCCTCTACGATGGCCACTGGGTAATGGCTTATCAGAAGAAAGGGGTGGAGACTACTTGATTGTAGCAATGGCACCATTAGGTACTTGTGGCACCAGAGGTCATTCTGCTAATGCCTGGTTCATACGGCAGGATTTTAAAATCATCTGTAGGTTTTCAAAACCTGAGTGACCACACACGTGAAGAAAAAAAAAAATCATAGATCTAACAGGTTTGGTTGTACAGTGTGTGGTGTGTAGCCACACGGTAAAAAACAACACACCACACATGAACAGATTTCACACACGAACATTCCCAGGAAATCTTGTAAAATCTCAAGATTAAACGTGACTTCAGAGTCAACAGATGGAGATAGTTTGTGGACTATTTAAAACAGAGGAAAAAAAAAAACATGATACAAAAAGAAAAGGAAAAGGCATTCTTTAAAGGAGTGGAGACAGCGCGACCACTGGACATTGTAGAAACTCAGAACAGCTGTTTGATTTTATTTTCCGCTCCGTGCATCCGTCACCTTGCTTTCTGATTGGCTACATGTCACATTCAGCAGGCTGCGTGCTCGTTTGTGGTCAGAGGACACAACGCAAGCTGCGATATCGGGCCAAGACAATCCAACATGTTGACTGTCCCCGATTTGTGATCGCAGCGCTCCTGACGTCCTTCCAAGCAGATCAGAGCGCTCTTAACACAGCACACATGGCAGGAATATCTGATATGTTTATCTTTAGCGTCATCAAGATAGTCGGGGCATCCTTAAGATTGTCGAAAAGGGAAGTTTGGGTCCGATATTGGCCTAATTATCTTGCCATGTGAACCAGGAAAACAACAGAACCTTAAACCAAAATCACATTTTGCAAATCATTCAACCAAAATCTCTGGTCTGGTTTTGACATGCTTGAATTCAAAGTACAGAATTTTTAAAATGTCATAAATAAATGCAAAATGCCCAATTTTGTATTTTCAGACCTTTTTAATGAAATGATCAAAGTCAGCAAACAAAAACAGTGAAAAAGTTAATTAAAAATATGCATAAATAAAAAAGGCAGAGTGATTGGCATTGTTTGATGAATTTACAGGACTGTGTATTGTAACTTTTAAAGCCAGTTTTCAATGCATGGATGGATACATGTACATTTATGTACATCAATAAATATGTCAAAGTTTATTGACATCAAATATTAAAATATATACTTAAAGCTGTGCTGAGGTTTGTGCTGAGGTACCTACTTTAGGGAATAATTTATCCTTAAATTGTTGGAAAACTCTATTTATTTACACAACCAGTTGACCATATGAAAAGTAGTCAACAAGTTAAATGCCAACTACCAACCAACCAACTTTATTTGTTAAGCACTTCAAAAAGATGTAGGATAGAATACAGCTCACTTTTAAGAGCTAGAGAGAAAGAAAGAACATGGATGATAAAAGGAAGACATAGAGACCATTAGAGAAAAAGAAAAAACAGTGAAGCATAGAGACATTGCGTATAAGGAGAAGTCAAGCGTCTTCGGAGGTATTTGATCCAGTTGCACTGTACTCTTTTTTTTTTTTGTGGCCAAACTCACTCACCTTTCTTATAGTCTTAGATGACATATCGGTAAGGAAGCAGTGACCTTTATATGGAAATGCCAGAAAGCAGTGGAAATGTGTATCTTCCACACCAATTATTTTTGGCATGCGTTTGCCAGACAAGTGTAGTCGTACTACTTGGTAGTGATTAAACTGAGCTGCTGGAGTGATGGAACAGATGGATAAGAGGAATAACAATCCCTGTGTGATTGTACGTTCTTTAAAAGATAATTACATGACTAAAAAGATTTTTAAAAAGCCATTAAAGCTCTGACAAAAGTATTTTAATTGTATGCTCAAGACGATGCATGTGTGGAAGCTTGTAGAACTATACACAAAGTTGGCTGCATATTACATTCAGCTAAAAAAAAATAAAAAAAATAACAGTTTGTTCTCCGCTGACTCACCATAATCCTTGGGCACCACTACTGAGTACAGACAGGTCCGTGCTCGGCTGTAGTTGCCAGGGTAACCAGGAGACAAAACCACTCCCTCCAAACCAGAGTACTGTCCACCACATGGTGCTGAAGATAGAGAAAGAGGGAAAGGCAAAGCAATGAGAGGATGCCTGAGGACTCAACCAAAATACCACCAAAGAGAGGAAATGATGGTGCAAAGCCAACAGCACAACAATCAATTTCCCATCCCTCCCACTCCATCACTCTTAAATTACATTCCTTGTCTGATTGGGCTTTGGGTGGAAGATGTTGCTGGTGTTTGCATCAGTGAAATTGCAATGTCTTTCAAGTGTCCCTCTGGGTTAGAAAGGCTGAGAGGAGGTCCGCATCTCCTCTCCTGCTAAAAATCCTTAAATGTGCCATGCACATGTTTGTGCTGTGGTGGAAATGCTGGTGGAAGCTCATCTGTATGTATGAGGACATTCTCCATGTTATGAGGACATTCTTATGGTTTGCATATATAATATATATATATTTTTTTATCATCTAACAGTGTATTACTCTCATTCACACTTGTCAAAAAATGCCTTTTGAAAAAGAACAAAAATACATACTGGCCAATAGTCACTTTGTGTGTGTGTGTGTGTGTGTGTGTGTGTGTGTGTGTGTGTGTGTGTGTGTGTGTGTGTGTGTGTGTGTGTGTGTGTGTGTGTGTGTGTGTGTGTGTGTGTAATCCACTTCAAACCCCAAACTGAATGAAACCTGCATCCTAGCACATTTTAAGATTTGCAAACTCCAGAGTGTTATGCAGAATTGAGCTCTTGGCAGAAAACCCAATTGCATGCACTCATGTTTCCATTGAGTAGAGCCATAAGCACCGGTCTGCTTTGTGTTTCTAACAGTGGTCTCCAGATGTCAGTGTTTACCAATGCAGATGGGTTTAGGTTTGTTCCAGCTGGGCTTGCCATCTCCTCCCATGATGCAAGTGAGAGTTGGGTCTCCTTCAAGCATGTAGCCACTGTCGCAGTGGTAGGTGACAGTGGAACCCAGCTTGAGGTCCATGCCCTCCCGTGTCCCATTGCGCACCAGGCCTGGCTCGAAGCAAGACTCTCTGGGGTTCTCTGAGGAGAGATATAACATGGCAGGCAATGAGAAACAAAAGGGGCCATTTGACAGCATTCAGTTAAAAAAATGCATCAAGCTCTGCGGCAGTGATACTGACATAGAAATTGATTTCAAATGGAGATTCTTGGATTTCCCCAACTCATTCCATTGTTACTTATTTTCTCCCGCAGCTTTGTGCGTTTTCCTTTTCAGGAAAATATCTCATTGACTGCCATTTTTCTCTCTAGCTTTTGATATTGCCCTCTCGTCTGTGGCTGCTAGAAGTATGAATGGCTGTGGAGACAGACAGGCAGCTGACTGAGAGTGGCATCGCTCTGGCCCAAGGTCTGTTGACTGCACAGCTCACTGTGCAATCAAATAGACAAGACAATGTGCATACGCAAGCTTTCTTTACCAAGCACACATGCACACACATGGTCTCTACCCACATATCAGTTGCTGCTCCTCGGGGTGGAAGAAAGATGTCTCACGCATTCTACAACCACGTGGTTCTTAACTAGACAGCGGGTATACAGTGTTGATGCTGTCAATTTGAATTCTTGAACACAGTCCACTCTTGTCAATCAGAAAATCATAACAAAAGTTACTGAAAAGCTTGTCTGTCTCAACAAAATGTACAACAAATATGAAATAACTCCACATCAAATAGAAGTATATTCTACATTCAGGGAATTAAAATGCTATATGTATTTAATTTAGTTATGTTAACTGTTATGTTATTAGCTGCAATAAGGTGGTCCAATTCATTTTATAATCTGGGTTATGAAGGTACAAATAATTGTAAGACCTTTTTTTTTTACAATTAATTATTACTTTGGTTGTTTAAAAGGGGAAAAAAAATAAATATGTAAATGGAAAAAAAACTATTTGGAAAAAGCTGTAACACTGTATTATTTTATATTCTGTTTCCTTTTTTAACAACCACGTTCCATGGGACAGGTAGATATACTTTATTTTGATAAAGAATAAATTGCATAATAAATCGCTGGATACTATAGTCTATGACTTCCCCTGGATGGGATGCCAGTCCATCGCAGGTTACTTCCAAAGCCAATGCTGATACCCATGTACAGAGATGAAGAGTCTTGTACAAGGCAACAGACAGGTAGGTACACAGAGCTTGTATCTCAGTGGATAGTATTTGCCAACAGTCTACCTGGATTCAAATTCTAGTCACAGTACTTATCTGAGTTGGACTAATGACCTATAGTCCAGATTTCAATTTCAAGTTTTGGCTCACTGTCTGTGCCCTTGGATAACTCATGGAATCTGTGTTGTCCCAGTCCATACAGCTCCAAAAGGGCACCTTGGCTGTGGAAGTAACCTGTGATGATCTGGCATCCCATCAATCCCATCAAGGTGGAGTGGCTGACTCTCAAATGCTTCATGCTATTGAATCTGGGTATAAGCACTGGAACCAATGGGCCACAGGGTTGAAATAGGATTTAATTTTTCTTCAACTCCTACGTCATACAATGTGTGAATTTCCTCATGTTCATTTTGGAAAGATGGTTAAATTCAACCAGTGCTTCCACCAACTGAGGTTTTTATTTATTTATTTTTTTTTAATTGTGTTAGTTATTATGTCTACCAAGGACGTGGTAAAGTCATCTGCATTTATTTATTTGTCTGCCTGTTTGCAGGATTACGGCAACACTACTGCACAGATTTTGACAAAATTTTCTCAGAGACATTAGGCCATGGAAGACTCCATAAATTTTGAAGGTGATCCAGATCCGGATTCTGGACCAAGATTTCACTTATATAGGCTTGGAAGGATTACATCAAGACAATTTCACATGTTCTCACCAAAGTTGCACCACAGATAGATATTAGTCCATGGAAGACTCCCTGAAATTTTGGAGGTGATCCGGATGCGAATACAGATTCTGGATCAACTTTCACTTTATAGGCTTTTAAGGATTACATCAAACCTTCATCACAGATTCTCACCAAATTTGCACCACAGGTAGATATTAGGGCATGGAAGACTACACAGAATTTTGGAGATGTTCCAGATCCTTATCCAGATTCTGGATCAAGATGTCACTTTATATAGGCTTTGAATGATTACATCAAAACTACTTCACAGATTCCTACCAAATTTGCACCACAGATAGATATTAGGGCATGGAAGACTCCACTGAATTTCAGAGGTGACGCAGATCCAGATCTCGATTCTGGATCAAGATTGCGCTTTATATAGACTTTGAATGATTACATCACAATTACTTCACGGATTCTCACCAAATTTGCACCCCAGATAGACATTAGGGGATGGAAGACTCCACCGAATTTTGGAGGTGATTGGGATCTGGATCTGGCTTCTGGATCAAGATCTCATGTTCTATAGGCTTTGAAGGATTACGTCAGAACTACTTATGGATTCTCACCAAATTTGCACCACAGATAGATATTAGGCATGAAGACTCCACTGAATTGTGGCGGTGATTTGGATCTGGATCCGGATGGCAGACATCAAATTTCTCTTGTTTTAATAATGTGACACCCAATGACGACATCACATTTCACTCATTCAGTTGTGCATTTTGATTGACATATTTTACTTAACCCCTTAACGCCTGAATTTATATAGCTGTATATATAAAAAATGTTTTGTGTGTGTTTTTGCCTTAAGTAGATGGTAAATAATGATGAGATTATTAATTTCACTTTTGCACAAAAATAAATAGTGATTTGGTATTTGGTAATAATGTATGTTATAATGCTATATAATAATACTGGTATGTTGCAAATTTGCGACAACAGGCATACTGGTCAATTTGGTATGTTGCATATTTGAGTCAAATATTGTAGCATATATGCGTCAATAGGCGTTAAGGGGTTAAAACCTTTATTAATGTTAACATCCAGCATCTCAACCACTGACCTGATTACTATCAGGGGACAACACACTAACTACCTATCCAAGGATGTTACCCTGCTCTATGCAATACTTGTCCAGAATCAGAAGACATCAAAGTAGGGTGAATACAAAAGGTACAAGGGCACAAAACGCACAACATACAGTTAAAACCTTGAAATGACTCTGTCGAATGCTTCATACAGCTTGCTGTAAATATTACACATAGATGTCAGGACTTCTGTTTGTTGCCAAGTTGACATGCAAACCAAATTACATTTTAAATTGTTGTCGATACTGATCCGTTACATCCAATTAACCTCAATGAATTTAGTGATCTTTAAGTAGCTGTACATGATAATGTGTTGATTGTAGTACTTTCACATGCAGAAAGGTGCATCTGTTTCTATTTAAGACAAATCCAAAGCGTATAATTGAAAAGAACGAGGGGAAATTATTGTTCACTGTACTTACCATTAGCAATAATTTGCCGTTTAAGCTTCCTGGAAGTGGTTAGATTGTCTTTCTGTTCTAAATATTGAACGGGTTCAATATGGAATGTGATTTTATTTTTTGTTTTGTTTCCCCACTGCAACATTTGAGCAAATGTGAACTCCTATGTTGTAGTATCAAATATTGCATAGAATGGGAATATTTCTAATTATTTTCATAACAATGGCAAAGATAAGTAAGCTGTCTGATAGCATCAGAAATGCATTTATACGTAGATAAAATACATAAAATACACATAAAACCATAATTCCAACAGCTACAAAGCAATTGCCAAATATCTTGAAATCTCTGCTTTTTTAACGTTTACCAGTAAATTTCACAATCACAAAGCATTCAGGACATGACACTAAGAAGAAATGTAAGACACAGGTCAGGATGTTTGTGTTGGATTTGGGTGGGGTATGGGTACACTAAACAAGACTCAGTGGTAGCTGTACACCACAGAATAAACCAAGTAGGTCTACATGGACAAAAGCCTAGGACAGACACTGCTACAGAAAGGACTCCAAGGGCAACTGCTTCTGAAACAAAAATGTCTTTCATTGATTAAAAAAAAAAAAAAAAACACTCTGGGATAATGTTCTATAGACAGATCAAACAAAAGTTTAGTTCTGTGAGAATGCAGTTCATCAGTTTGATGATAACTGATGAAATGAGGCCCATACAAAAAAGAATACCCTTCCTACAGTCAAACATGGTTAAGCTTCTCTCATGGGGCTTCTTTGCTGCCTCTACTACTGGAGGCAATGGATATATCAAAGGAATGATGAAACACAATGGTCACTAAAGCATTTTACAGCAAATGGGCTGCCTTCTGTCAGAACACTAAGTCTGAGGCAGAGGTCTTGGGCTTTCAGCAGGACATGACTCAAAAGCACACAGCCAGTAACACAATAGTTGAAAAGGAAGAGTGCAGACAGTTTTAAACTGGCCGGTAATGAACCATGACATAAATCTCATTGAAAATATTTCGAGCTGAACCCTGACAATGGAAATAGGACACCTGCAAAACATACCACTGCTTAAAAAGCACAGCAGCTGAAGAGTGGCTGGAACTGCCAGCACAATAAACACAAGAAACAGCTTGAGGACCATATTTATTTTCTAAACACAATTTCAGATTATAGTAGACAATGTCAGATGAACACAAATATATTTCTGACTTGCTGTATCACATAGGGAATTTGGAGAAAGAATTAAATCAACTCATTGAATACATATAATCACATTAAACAGTATTAGGTTAAACTGTATCATGATCAGTGATGCCGGTAACGCGTTACTCTAATCTGACCACTTTTTTTTAGTAACGAGTAATCTAACGCGTTAATCTTTCCAAATCAGTAATCAGATTAAAGTTACTTCTCCATGTCACTGTGCGTTACTATTATTTTTCATTGTGGGTCGATAGCAGCATTAAACTTGGTCTGTGGGCAGGAGGTCGGGATTCGACTGAACTGCCCACTTTAAGTGAGCTGTGAGCTTTTAATCCGCGGTTTTTTGCAGCTGCTCGACTCGTCCTCACCTCTTAAACCGCGGTGATCAGCACACATGCACTGAACTTTACAAAGACATTTTTATACTGTTTTTCCTCCTTATTTAGAGCTGAGCTGAGCCGCTCCGTATCTGGTCGTTAAAACAGCTGATCCTCCGCGACGCGTCAACAACTAACACTATTTTCCACTCAAATGCACCTAAACTCTCTTTCTGAGGACCACATGATGTGAAAACACAATAAACTTTCTTACCTGTAAATCTGGTCCTGTTTTCTGCATAAATAAATGTTATCCATTCTTTGTGCTCAAACGCCAAAGCAGGGGCGAATCCAGATGGAATGGGGGTGGGGGGCAAGGATGTGCCCCCCTCCCCCACAACACCCCTAGATAAAGGTGCAATTTTGAAGCCGTTTTTTACTACAACTAATATTGCTTAAAATAATAATAATTTCGACAAGTAAAATGTTTAGAGAGAATTTAAATGTTAGAAAAATGTTAGAATTTAATAGTTACCTTTATAAACAATGTAGGCTCGAAATTGCAAGTTTTACTGTTACAGTGCTGTCAACAGTTAAATATGAGGTCAAGAAAGACGTCTTTATTTTACTTTTTATAAAACAAGTATTTTCATTGAAGTCAAGAAAGGGTGACTATAAAGTGAGTTTTGGCAAAACAGGTATCATTGTCATGTTGAGGTGGCAGAGGGTTGTTGTCGGCAGCTGGGAAAAGTAACTAAAAAAGTAACTAGTAATCTAACTTAGTTACTTTTACAATTGAGTAATCAGTAAAGTAACTTAGTTACTTTACTGTTGAGTAATCAGTAAAGTAACTAAGTTACTTTTTCAAAGTAACTGTGGCAACACTGATCATGATGTTGACATTTTGTGTGGTAGTTCACTTTAATCAAGTAAATCCTAGTGCCAAGCATACAAGCTATGATCATACATTCAGTATGTGGGCAATTCCACCATGATGGACCTTACATTTCTAAGGAGAATGAGCCATTTCAACCAGTCTCACAATTAAAAGTGGGAACCATGCATCCCTAATCTTGTGTGTGAGCATATTTAAGATCTTGAGATATTTACGCAGGGGAGAAAAGACACCCAGTGATGCTTCTTTTTTAAATGAAAACAAAAATATACAGTAAGTGTGATGGACTTGACAAGAAAAACAGGCATGGAAATTCCTCAACTTTATTTCAGAAAACTAACAACAATTCATCATTGTGAAACAAAATCTTCAATGCCATTGGTATGATCTGAGGGATGCCGATAGTTGTGACCTGCAGTTTGTGTTTGTATTATTTCATTATTATTATAGAACTTGCATCTTCATTTGCTTGTTTGTGTGCAGTCATCATCTTTGCATTTATTCTCAACTAGTAGGTCATCTGAAATAAGGCATGGCAATATTTCGACCCAAGGACTTCCGGTGGTGTGTGGGGGGGGGTGGGGGGGGTGGGGGGTATTATTTAGGTTTCCTCTGACACATATGTCCCAAGAGAGTTCATTCAGCCATGCCTAGAGACAAAAAAAAAACCAAAAAAAAAAAAACATGCCCTGAAGATACAGTATCACACGATTGCAAAATAAGCGAGAAGTTGAAGAGCATAAAGCTGACAGCACCTCAGGCAGATTGTCTAATGTGATTTTCAGTGACGGGCTGACCAAACACTAGCTCTGCCAGCTCGTCAACTCGCTGTTTCCTCACCAAACACACCCGAACCGGCAGCCAAACATGCCTCTGTGCCATGTTTGTCTGAAACTGAGAAGGTAATTTATGCATTATTTGGTTATGGTTCATTAGTGGGGAAATTTGAAGTGAAGAGAGGTAGTTTTTGTGAGCCACATACTGGGTCCATCTGCTCTACCACATTGACAATATCGTCACACAAAGCCATAAATACAACTGGGAACAAGATGAAGGGTGGGATCTGTAGTATTGTTTGACCCAAAGTCACTGGCTCTGCTCATTACTGTGCCTCAAAATAAATCACTGTGTGCAGGAGATGAAGTAGAGTTCTACAAACATGGTGAAAGATGGCCTTAATGGATGATTTAAACATACAGGTTTATCAACAGCAGTTTCCAAAACATTGTGGTGTAGTGGTTAAAGCAGTTGGATCCTCGAATCAAAACCTAGAGGGCTGAACAATCTCTACGGATTGGGCAAGGTCTTTGATCCCCTAGGATGCCTCAAGAGATGATGCAATTTACTAATAGGGTTCAAATAAGTTCATAAGATTAGTAAATATTATTATATAATAATGAACAAATACAATTACAAATTGGTTTTAAAATAATACATATGACACCATTTATATACGGACCATGCATTTATCTAAATCTACTTAAATGGCTGAGTTTGAATGGTATAAATCAGAATTAAGCTTGTTACTACACTACTCCTTCTGTGTCTTCAAACTTTCACAAAAGTTTAGATGTTAATTGAGGTTCTTGCAAGACTAGTCACAGGAACATTAACGTTATGAGGTAGAACATAATCAACAAGTCCGATCAGCTTAAAAGTTATACCTTCGGTTCGCAATTTGTTCAAAACTGCCCTGCCGGTATAGAGCAGGAAAGTTATTCTATGCAATTTATGCTATGCTAACAATGGCTATCTTCTTCTTCTGGACAACTGCACTTTCTGATAATAGTGGTGCTGCCCACAGTGGTGAACAAGTCAAGCAGAGGCCGTGCCAGCATGTTGCAGCAGAGTATTTAAAACCTAAAGGTGCCAAGTCTTTCATGAAATATGCATTTGAAGGTAAATGACAACTTGGCACCATTATAATTCATTGTGGAAATTGAATGTATACTTGAAAGAAAGAATTGTATTGGACATCACCAAAATGAATCATTGATTTAAGAAAAAGCACCTTCCCTGAATTGTATTATCACACTGGTATCTACATACACATCATCCTTTTATAAGGGAGCAATACACCCCCTAGTTATTAAATCTCCACAATTTGTTCCATGTGTGAACTGTTTTGTTATCACCCACTAGCCACAGAAACAAAGTTGCACATGGGATCTGATGTAACACATGATAAATCCCAAAACAGACCTGTCCAGGTCAACTGTGGAAGACCAAGCAACCAAGGCCATATATTGGAGCATGCACTGGTGTTGCAAATTGCAAAATCAACCACACCATGGAACTGCCTTGAGTGAAACATGGCAATGAGGTAGAGAACTGGTCCATTCCATCTCTTAACAGTAACCATCTATCTGCCTCAAAAGTGAGTCACCTGCATGCTGGATCATGCCTAGGGAAACTTGCCACATGGTTACATTCCCTCTTAATGCAAATAATACTCCTGATCTCCCTTTGAAAATGTTTGTTTGATTCAAGGTTATTCCACTGGTGCCTAAGGATCCAACAAAAAGACCCAGTGACTACATCTGGTGATTACCAATCCAATATAGCCAGAAGGAATGAAAGGGGAAAAAAATGATTTGAAGATACAGCTATGAACTGGAAACGTTGATGTCCCAATGTAAAACAGGGAAGCTAACAAACTACATTTCATCCAGAGCTTTTTGCTGTTACAGCTCAGTTGCACCATCTGAACACCAGCCAAGAACAGACATCTGGAGGTCAATGTGAAATTATTGAAATATCTGTTGTGTGGGCCGCTGAAGAGGAGGTACTGCTGGCCCACCACCACCAGTCGGCGCCCTGCTTGGAGTGCGGGCTTCAAGCATGAGAGGGCGCCGAGACAGAGAGTGACAGCTGTCACTCGTTTACACCAGCTGTCACTTTTTCCACGCCGGTTACGTCATTCGCCTGTGGGCAGTCTTTGAGTGAGGAGTGGCCCACACTCTCGTCGACTTTTCATTGTTTAGGAATGGCTCAGAGACTGCTGCTTTGTTTGATAAAAATTTTTTCAAAAACTGTAAGGCACAACTGAGTGGACACCATTCGATAAATTCAGCTGGTTTTCGGTAAAAATTTTAACAGCTGATGAGAGATTTTGGTCTGGTAGTGTCGCTTTAAAGACGGCCCACGGCGCCTGACGACGATCTGCGCTCCGAGGCGGCGTTGTCTCGCTGTTTCAAGCTGAAAACTTCCACATTTCAGGCTCTGTTCACCCAGGTCGTCGTCAGAGAACAGAGAAGTTTCAGGAGAAGTCGGCAGGAGGAGTTTATGCGGACATTCCATTGTTAAAGGAGATTTTGTAATGAAAGAACGTGCGGGCAGATTCGCATGTCGGGCCAGACCCAACCGCGGGGGGTCGCGACAGGAAAAACACCTCCGTTGGAAACCTTAACGGACAAGTTGGAACATGCCCAGCTGTTAAACAATTTCTCAGATACTCACTTGTTGAAAGCCATCAAAAGCCGCCTGAATTTTACAAATGGTTTTCAACACGGAGGTGTTTTTCCTGTCGCGGTGCAGACAGATTTGCGGCGTCGTCACGGAACCAACTCGGCGAATTTGTCTGCACGTTCTTTCATTACAAATCTCCTTTAACAGTGGAATGTCCGCATAAACTCCTCATGCCGACTTCTTCTGAAACTTCTCTGTTCTCTGACGATGTCCTGGGTGAACAGAGCCTTAAATTAGGAAGTTTTCAGCTCGAAACAGACCGATCCGCTTTGTGAGCTGTCCTTAAAGCGAAAGAAACTCCACAACCTCTCATCAGCCATTAAACTTTTCATCGAAAACCAGCAGAATTTCTCGAAAAGTGTCCACTTGGATATCCCTCACAGGCCCTGAAAAAATTTTGACGCGCGTCGTCTCCAGCAGCGTCTCAGACAAAGGATTTCAGCCAAGAGGGCTGGACCAGTGCTCACTCAAAGCCTGCCCACAGGCGGATGATGTCACCGACACGCGAAAAAAACTCACGCGTGCCCATGAGGGTTCAAGCATGTCTGGTGTAATTGCACGTGATTCAAATCCATATAGTTTTGTTTTTTTTATAAAACTGCCGGTTAGTTTTCTAATAAACCTCGTGTATATATATGTATATATATATATATATATATATATATATATATATATATATATATACACACATGAGAGAGAGAGAGAGAGAGAGAGGGAGAGAGAGAGAGACACAGAGAGAGCGAGAGCGAGACAGAGAGAGAGACACCTTAACACCTCGTGAAAACAAGCCCATGTTGCCTGTAAGTCAATAAATTATCTTGTAATGATACATCTGTAAGGTGAAACTCAAGGTATATATTGGCTCAGGCAAAAGTGAAGGTGTATGGCAAATTTGAAGTAATTCAATAATGACACAGTGTAATGTACTTAATTATACATCATTTTTTAATTTATTTTGAATTGTCCAGTTACTTTAGGGACTGCAATTGTCTAGACAATCGCCAATAGTGAGATCAAGCAGTGGGTCCAGTTAATGAAGAAGGTCTCCGAGGAACAAATATGTCTTTCGTATTATGTATCTGCAGTCAGTTGTCGTTTGACTTTAGGGTGCTCCAGTTTGTAGAGGTTGTCACAGCAGACCCACATTGGGATTTGGTGCAAGATTTACACTGAACAGACTCTGTGATGCAACTCCTGTTTTGCACTGGAGAAACAGATACAAGTCCTAGTTTTTTGAAGAGGCCTCCCATCCAAGGACAAACCAGGATCCAGTCTGCTTGGCTTCTGATATCTCACAGGATCCAGGCTCACATGGGGCAGACTGCTGCATGGCATTCGGTAATATTTAATTTGGATCAACACCAGTTCATTTAGAATTATCTTGGAATTATTATGGATGAGCTCGGAAATATTGCAACATAAAAAATATGGAGGGGGTGTTGAATGAATTATTTTTTTAAATGAATTATTTATTCTGCACAGAGATAAACATAATAGAAACATCAAATTAACAGCATACCTGTATAGCCAAAAGGTGGCAGGCAGAAGCAAACCTACTATGATCTACTACGTTCTACTATGATCTCAGCCTAAATTATGTAGGGCCCCTTCACACATAGCATGAATAATAGGAATCAGGGTGAATCACTGCAAAACAGCCCGAATAAGTGAACTCTGAAAACATCGAGCCAACCTAGGGGGGATACACGTCAGGCCACTGCGATGGTACTGTTCTATGGATTTTGACCAAAAATGCATGAATACCCCCATTGTCTGGATGGGAGCGTAAATAGCATCCAACTGTCACACAGTTACCATTTTGTGTACTGAATCACACTAACAGGAATTTTAAGTTTTGCAAATGCCTTTTTACAAATGAAAAACAAATGATATATTTACAAAACACATTTATTTGTAAAAAGTAACACACATTACAGTAACTTGTGTGTTGTTGTTTTTTTTTTTTTAGAAATAAATAACCAGCCAACCAGTGATGAAGGGGTTAATTTCCCATAATGCTTTTTTGGCATCTGTTAGTTTTAATGCCCAACCTTCAGAATTAGTGCATTAACTTAAAACTAAAAGATATTTGTGAGTTTTGTAAAAATGAGTTGAGTTAAAATTCAATAAATGGCCAGAATTGGTTTGGTTTATAAATCAAACCATAAGTCATACCTGCTTTGCCTTTTATACCTTTTGCACACATCGGGGCACTCTATGTTGAATGTAACTGACTCTTCCTTACAGCAGTGGGTAGGGGGGCACAAAGACAGAAGCTCTGAGACTCACTTTTAGTGTTGGGTTTGTGATCGTCTTGAGTCTACTCAGAAGCGTTGGCGGTGCTTAAACTCAAAACTGGCTCGTCAGTAGCTGATAGTGTACCGGAGTCATACTAAAAGTTAGTGGTTAGCTGTAGCTTTTTTCGGTGAATTAGTTTATCATTATAAAGTTAACTTTTCAGTTAGCGGATTAGCGGTTATCGAAGCTAACTTATTGGTTAGCTGTGTCCACCACTGCCATCGAGCGGTGGTTGGATGTTCGTGTGTATCACCTGGACTTTGGCCGACACCTGCCGTGATAGAGATTGAATGGGCTCTCACAGGGCACTCTCTGTCTTTTGGCTGCTGGTGTGAGCGAATAGTTGTAGCGACAGGTGTACAAGGTGTTAGAGGCAGCTCCAATTTTTCACAACTGGCATGCAATTCTTCCTTTGTGCACTAGTCAGCTTCAATCATGTATGTGTGAAGGGGCCCATAAGTGTGTACTGCCCAGTCTACAGAGGACCTATGCGCCAAAACTGAGCAAGATCCATCGAGAGACAGCCAAGAGCAGCACAGGAACATGCAAGCACACATACACTATAGATAGTTTTTTAATTGATTAAACAATAATTACAATGATTTCACTTATTTCTTTTAGAGGTTTTTTTTTTTCAGTCCACACACTTGTCAACACATCCAGCACAGGTGCTAAAAATGTCAGAGTGCTGCATTATGTTTAATCACTAAAAGGTTGTGGATTTTCACCAGAAATCCAGTAAATACCTTTTTACCTTACATGCAAGTGTCTTGCCTGAGTCTGTCTGCCAGTATTTGATCGCCTGTGACTTTTTAGTTCTTACGGCTGTTGCTGAAATGCGTTACAGCTCACCGGGGCCCACCTGCAGCCACGGTAGCTCTGCCTGGGTCAGCAATTCACTTCACAGTTTAAAAGCATTATCTCATGAAAACAACATGATCAGTCCGACCTTGTAGGCAAATAACAGTTGGGAGATCCACCGAAGTGACTTTACATATGCTATTTTTACATAAGAGACAATTGTCCTACAATCCTTGCATGAGGCTTTCAGTGATTGTACCCTGCAGTTCGATGCAAATACAACATGGTCGTCTTCCACCTTGCTACAGTTTGACACCAGCTGGAATGCGCGCAGTAGTGTTGACAGCAATCAGCATGCATGCAAGGATTTTAATGCATCTGCATGTTTGCGTACCTGTGTGCGCTCCCGAAAGAGAGCTGAGAACGCGAGAGTGCTGCGTTGCCCCGTCGTAAACCTCCACGATGTCATTTAGAGCTGTCTGGAAGAAGGCGAATTGGCTGAAAACCACTAGAGAAGACAGAAAGGGACAAAAGAAGAGTAGTTTTAAAAAAAAAAGCTGCATGATGGAAAAGATTCAAAGTACTGTGGCAGATGCATTGTGGTAGAACCCCCACTGAACATATTCCAAGCATTTCAATCACAATGTCAAATATTGTAATATGATGAGTTCTGAAAACATGAAAAAAAAATGACATAACATGCGGAGGATGAGCAGTTCTGTCGAGGCATGGCGCCAGATGAAAGGCTGCAGTAATGACAGCAAATCTGTTATACATTGTGCGGCTGGTGCTTGACAACTGTGCTTTCATCCTTTCAACTTCCAACAATTTGCACCACGATTGCTGGAGCATACAGGTTAAATAGGTGGAATGATGAAGAGGATGGATGGGGAGAAGAAGAGGACAGTGAAAGTTGGAGGTGAGAGGATGAGTGTTGTCTGGTCGGTGTGATGTCAGGGCCTTTTCTGCAACCTCAGTGTTTTCCTTATTTATTTATTTATTTTCATCTGTCCAGTGTTAAAAGGTGCAATGGATGCCACTGCACCCATCACTTTCTCTGTATTCAGGGAAATAACCTGGTGCATAATCAATAAGGTCTGAGGCAAATACATTGTTGGACGACTATTTTGCATGAGTCATTTTGCAAGAAAATGCAAATGGAGAATTAATTATTTTAATATCCATTCTTCTTTGAACTCATTGAGTGGAGAATGTTGCCAAAAGGCTTGGAGAAGGATGGCTGCCCAGTAATGTTGGCACACTTCTGACTGAGTTTGACTTTCAAAAAACTTCCCCAAAGGCAAATCTATGGCAGTTATGCACAATTTCATTGAGACCTTTTTGCATTCCAAGAAGCTGCTGCTTTAGTTGTCACTTCAGCCATGTTGGCAATCAACTCAAGAAGCAGTTGTCGATTATGTGCATTACCATGGATTTTCAAGCTTTCTGCAGCAATCAGCAAAGTTTCACCACTTCAGCCCCTCTACGATGGCCACTGGGTAATGGCTTATCAGAAGAAAGGGGTGGAGACTACTTGATTGTAGCAATGGCACCATTAGGTACTTGTGGCACCAGAGGTCATTCTGCTAATGCCTGGTTCATACGGCAGGATTTTAAAATCATCTGTAGGTTTTCAAACCTGAGTGACCACACACGTGAAGAAAAAAAAAAAATCATAGATCTAACAGGTTTGGTTGTACAGTGTGTGGTGTGTAGCCACACGGTAAAAAACAACACACCACACATGAACAGATTTCACACACGAACATTCCAGGAAATCTTGTAAAATCTCAAGATTAAACGTGACTTCAGAGTCAACAGATGGAGATAGTTTGTGGACTATTAAACAGAGGAAAAAAAAAAACATGATACAAAAAGAAAAGGAAAAGGCATTCTTTAAAGGAGTGGAGACAGCGCGACCACTGGACATTGTAGAAACTCAGAACAGCTGTTTGATTTTATTTTCCGCTCCGTGCATCCGTCACCTTGCTTTCTGATTGGCTACATGTCACATTCAGCAGGCTGCGTGCTCGTTTGTGGTCAGAGGACACAACGCAAGCTGCGATATCGGGCCAAGACAATCCAACATGTTGACTGTCCCCGATTTGTGATCGCAGCGCTCCTGACGTCCTTCCAAGCAGATCAGAGCGCTCTTAACACAGCACACATGGCAGGAATATCTGATATGTTTATCTTTAGCGTCATCAAGATAGTCGGGGCATCCTTAAGATTGTCGAAAAGGGAAGTTTGGGTCCGATATTGGCCTAATTATCTTGCCATGTGAACCAGGAAAACAACAGAACCTTAAACCAAAATCACATTTTGCAAATCATTCAACCAAAATCTCTGGTCTGGTTTTGACATGCTTGAATTCAAAGTACAGAATTTTTAAAATGTCATAAATAAATGCAAAATGCCCAATTTTGTATTTTCAGACCTTTTTAATGAAATGATCAAAGTCAGCAAACAAAAACAGTGAAAAAGTTAATTAAAAATATGCATAAATAAAAAAGGCAGAGTGATTGGCATTGTTTGATGAATTTACAGGACTGTGTATTGTAACTTTTAAAGCCAGTTTTCAATGCATGGATGGATACATGTACATTTATGTACATCAATAAATATGTCAAAGTTTATTGACATCAAATATTAAAATATATACTTAAAGCTGTGCTGAGGTTTGTGCTGAGGTACCTACTTTAGGGAATAATTTATCCTTAAATTGTTGGAAAACTCTATTTATTTACACAATCAGTTGACCATATGAAAAGTAGTCAACAAGTTAAATGCCAACTACAACCACCAACTTTATTTGTTAAGCACTTCAAAAAGATGTAGGATAGAATACAGCTCACTTTTAAGAGCTAGAGAGAAAGAAAGAACATGGATGATAAAAGGAAGACATAGAGACCATTAGAGAAAAAGAAAAAACAGTGAAGCATAGAGACATTGCGTATAAGGAGAAGTCAAGCGTCTTCGGAGGTATTTGATCCAGTTGCACTGTACTCTTTTTTTTTTTGTGGCCAAACTCACTCACCTTTCTTATAGTCTTAGATGACATATCGGTAAGGAAGCAGTGACCTTTATATGGAAATGCCAGAAAGCAGTGGAAATGTGTATCTTCCACACCAATTATTTTTGGCATGCGTTTGCCAGACAAGTGTAGTCGTACTACTTGGTAGTGATTAAACTGAGCTGCTGGAGTGATGGAACAGATGGATAAGAGGAATAACAATCCCTGTGTGATTGTACGGTGTTTAAAAGATAATTACATGACTAAAAAGATTTTAAAAAAGCCATTAAAGCTCTGACAAAAGTATTTTAATTGTATGCTCAAGACGATGCATGTGTGGAAGCTTGTAGAACTATACACAAAGTTGGCTGCATATTACATTCAGCTAAAAAAAAATAAAAAAAATAACAGTTTGTTCTCCGCTGACTCACCATAATCCTTGGGCACCACTACTGAGTACAGACAGGTCCGTGCTCGGCTGTAGTTGCCAGGGTAACCAGGAGACAAAACCACTCCCTCCAAACCAGAGTACTGTCCACCACATGGTGCTGAAGATAGAGAAAGAGGGAAAGGCAAAGCAATGAGAGGATGCCTGAGGACTCAACCAAAATACCACCAAAGAGAGGAAATGATGGTGCAAAGCCAACAGCACAACAATCAATTTCCCATCCCTCCCACTCCATCACTCTTAAATTACATTCCTTGTCTGATTGGGCTTTGGGTGGAAGATGTTGCTGGTGTTTGCATCAGTGAAATTGCAATGTCTTTCAAGTGTCCCTCTGGGTTAGAAAGGCTGAGAGGAGGTCCGCATCTCCTCTCCTGCTAAAAATCCTTAAATGTGCCATGCACATGTTTGTGCTGTGGTGGAAATGCTGGTGGAAGCTCATCTGTATGTATGAGGACATTCTCCATGTTATGAGGACATTCTTATGGTTTGCATATATAATATATATATATTTTTTTATCATCTAACAGTGTATTACTCTCATTCACACTTGTCAAAAAATGCCTTTTGAAAAGAACAAAAATACATACTGGCCAATAGTCACTTTGTGTGTGTGTGTGTGTGTGTGTGTGTGTGTGTGTGTGTGTGTGTGTGTGTGTGTGTGTGTGTGTGTGTGTGTGTGTGTGTGTGTGTGTGTGTGTGTGTGTAATCCACTTCAAACCCCAAACTGAATGAAACCTGCATCCTAGCACATTTTAAGATTTGCAAACTCCAGAGTGTTATGCAGAATTGAGCTCTTGGCAGAAAACCCAATTGCATGCACTCATGTTTCCATTGAGTAGAGCCATAAGCACCGGTCTGCTTTGTGTTTCTAACAGTGGTCTCCAGATGTCAGTGTTTACCAATGCAGATGGGTTTAGGTTTGTTCCAGCTGGGCTTGCCATCTCCTCCCATGATGCAAGTGAGAGTTGGGTCTCCTTCAAGCATGTAGCCACTGTCGCAGTGGTAGGTGACAGTGGAACCCAGCTTGAGGTCCATGCCCTCCCGTGTCCCATTGCGCACCAGGCCTGGCTCGAAGCAAGACTCTCTGGGGTTCTCTGAGGAGAGATATAACATGGCAGGCAATGAGAAACAAAAGGGGCCATTTGACAGCATTCAGTTAAAAAAATGCATCAAGCTCTGCGGCAGTGATACTGACATAGAAATTGATTTCAAATGGAGATTCTTGGATTTCCCCAACTCATTCCATTGTTACTTATTTTCTCCCGCAGCTTTGTGCGTTTTCCTTTTCAGGAAAATATCTCATTGACTGCCATTTTCTCTCTAGCTTTTGATATTGCCCTCTCGTCTGTGGCTGCTAGAAGTATGAATGGCTGTGGAGACAGACAGGCAGCTGACTGAGAGTGGCATCGCTCTGGCCCAAGGTCTGTTGACTGCACAGCTCACTGTGCAATCAAATAGACAAGACAATGTGCATACGCAAGCTTTCTTTACCAAGCACACATGCACACACATGGTCTCTACCCACATATCAGTTGCTGCTCCTCGGGGTGGAAGAAAGATGTCTCACGCATTCTACAACCACGTGGTTCTTAACTAGACAGCGGGTATACAGTGTTGATGCTGTCAATTTGAATTCTTGAACACAGTCCACTCTTGTCAATCAGAAAATCATAACAAAAGTTACTGAAAAGCTTGTCTGTCTCAACAAAATGTACAACAAATATGAAATAACTCCACATCAAATAGAAGTATATTCTACATTCAGGGAATTAAAATGCTATATGTATTTAATTTAGTTATGTTAACTGTTATGTTATTAGCTGCAATAAGGTGGTCCAATTCATTTTATAATCTGGGTTATGAAGGTACAAATAATTGTAAGACCTTTTTTTTTTACAATTAATTATTACTTTGGTTGTTTAAAAGGGGAAAAAAATAAATATGTAAATGGAAAAAAAACTATTTGGAAAAAGCTGTAACACTGTATTATTTTATATTCTGTTTCCTTTTTTAACAACCACGTTCCATGGGACAGGTAGATATACTTTATTTTGATAAAGAATAAATTGCATAATAAATCGCTGGATACTATAGTCTATGACTTCCCCTGGATGGGATGCCAGTCCATCGCAGGTTACTTCCAAAGCCAATGCTGATACCCATGTACAGAGATGAAGAGTCTTGTACAAGGCAACAGACAGGTAGGTACACAGAGCTTGTATCTCAGTGGATAGTATTTGCCAACAGTCTACCTGGATTCAAATTCTAGTCACAGTACTTATCTGAGTTGGACTAATGACCTATAGTCCAGATTTCAATTTCAAGTTTTGGCTCACTGTCTGTGCCCTTGGATAACTCATGGAATCTGTGTTGTCCCAGTCCATACAGCTCCAAAAGGGCACCTTGGCTGTGGAAGTAACCTGTGATGATCTGGCATCCCATCAATCCCATCAAGGTGGAGTGGCTGACTCTCAAATGCTTCATGCTATTGAATCTGGGTATAAGCACTGGAACCAATGGGCCACAGGGTTGAAATAGGATTTAATTTTTCTTCAACTCCTACGTCATACAATGTGTGAATTTCCTCATGTTCATTTTGGAAAGATGGTTAAATTCAACCAGTGCTTCCACCAACTGAGGTTTTTATTTATTTATTTTTTTTTAATTGTGTTAGTTATTATGTCTACCAAGGACGTGGTAAAGTCATCTGCATTTATTTATTTGTCTGCCTGTTTGCAGGATTACGGCAACACTACTGCACAGATTTTGACAAAATTTTCTCAGAGACATTAGGCCATGGAAGACTCCATTAAATTTTGAAGGTGATCCAGATCCGGATTCTGGACCAAGATTTCACTTTATATAGGCTTGGAAGGATTACATCAAGACAATTTCACATGTTCTCACCAAAGTTGCACCACAGATAGATATTAGTCCATGGAAGACTCCCTGAAATTTTGGAGGTGATCCGGATGCGAATACAGATTCTGGATCAACTTTCACTTTATAGGCTTTTAAGGATTACATCAAACCTTCATCACAGATTCTCACCAAATTTGCACCACAGGTAGATATTAGGGCATGGAAGACTACACAGAATTTTGGAGATGTTCCAGATCCTTATCCAGATTCTGGATCAAGATGTCACTTTATATAGGCTTTGAATGATTACATCAAAACTACTTCACAGATTCCTACCAAATTTGCACCACAGATAGATATTAGGGCATGGAAGACTCCACTGAATTTCAGAGGTGACGCAGATCCAGATCTCGATTCTGGATCAAGATTGCGCTTTATATAGACTTTGAATGATTACATCACAATTACTTCACGGATTCTCACCAAATTTGCACCCCAGATAGACATTAGGGGATGGAAGACTCCACCGAATTTTGGAGGTGATTGGGATCTGGATCTGGCTTCTGGATCAAGATCTCATGTTCTATAGGCTTTGAAGGATTACGTCAGAACTACTTTATGGATTCTCACCAAATTTGCACCACAGATAGATATTAGGGCATGAAGACTCCACTGAATTGTGGCGGTGATTTGGATCTGGATCCGGATTGGCAGACATCAAATTTCTCTTGTTTTAATAATGTGACACCCAATGACGACATCACATTTCACTCATTCAGTTGTGCATTTTGATTGACATATTTTACTTAACCCCTTAACGCCTGAATTTATATAGCTGTATATATAAAAAATGTTTTGTGTGTGTTTTTGCCTTTAAGTAGATGGTAAATAATGATGAGATTATTAATTTCACTTTTGCACAAAAAATAAATAGTGATTTTGGTATTTTGGTAATAATGTATGTTATAATGCTATATTAATAATACTGGTATGTTGCAAATTTGCGACAACAGGCATACTGGTCAATTTGGTATGTTGCATATTTGAGTCAAATATTGTAGCATATATGCGTCAATAGGCGTTAAGGGGTTAAAACCTTTATTAATGTTAACATCCAGCATCTCAACCACTGACCTGATTACTATCAGGGGACAACACACTAACTACCTATCCAAGGATGTTACCCTGCTCTATGCAATACTTGTCCAGAATCAGAAGACATCAAAGTAGGGTGAATACAAAAAGGTACAAGGGCACAAAACGCACAACATACAGTTAAAACCTTGAAATGACTCTGTCGAATGCTTCATACAGCTTGCTGTAAATATTACACATAGATGTCAGGACTTCTGTTTGTTGCCAAGTTGACATGCAAACCAAATTACATTTTAAATTGTTGTCGATACTGATCCGTTACATCCAATTAACCTCAATGAATTTAGTGATCTTTAAGTAGCTGTACATGATAATGTGTTGATTGTAGTACTTTCACATGCAGAAAGGTGCATCTGTTTCTATTTTAAGACAAATCCAAAGCGTATAATTGAAAAGAACGAGGGGAAATTATTGTTCACTGTACTTACCATTAGCAATAATTTGCCGTTTAAGCTTCCTGGAAGTGGTTAGATTGTCTTTCTGTTCTAAAATATTGAACGGGTTCAATATGGAATGTGATTTATTTTTTGTTTTGTTTCCCCACTGCAACATTTGAGCAAATGTGAACTCCTATGTTGTAGTATCAAATATTGCATAGAATGGGAATATTTCTAATTATTTTCATAACAATGGCAAAGATAAGTAAGCTGTCTGATAGCATCAGAAATGCATTTATACGTAGATAAAATACATAAAATACACATAAAACCATAATTCCAACAGCTACAAAGCAATTGCCAAATATCTTGAAATCTCTGCTTTTTTAACGTTTACCAGTAAATTTCACAATCACAAAGCATTCAGGACATGACACTAAGAAGAAATGTAATGACACAGGTCAGTGATGTTTGTGTTGGATTTTGGGTGGGGTATGGGTACACTAAACAAGACTCAGTGGTAGCTGTACACCACAGAATAAACCAAGTAGGTCTACATGGACAAAAGCCTAGGACAGACACTGCTACAGAAAGGACTCCAAGGGCAACTGCTTCTGAAACAAAAATGTCTTTCATTGATTAAAAAAAAAAAAAAAACACTCTGGGATAATGTTCTATAGACAGATCAAACAAAAGTTTAGTTCTGTGAGAATGCAGTTCATCAGTTTGATGATAACTGATGAAATGAGGCCCATACAAAAAAGAATACCCTTCCTACAGTCAAACATGGTTAAGCTTCTCTCATGGGGCTTCTTTGCTGCCTCTACTACTGGAGGCAATGGATATATCAAAGGAATGATGAAACACAATGGTCACTAAAGCATTTTACAGCAAAATGGGCTGCCTTCTGTCAGAACACTAAGTCTGAGGCAGAGGTCTTGGGCTTTCAGCAGGACATTGACTCAAAGCACACATCCAGTAACACAATAGTTGAAAAGGAAGAGTGCAGACAGTTTTAAACTGGCCGGTAATGAACCATGACATAAATCTCATTGAAAATATTTCGAGCTGAACCCTGACAATGGAAATAGGACACCTGCAAAACATACCACTGCTTAAAAAGCACAGCAGCTGAAGAGTGGCTGGAACTGCCAGCACAATAAACACAAGAAACAGCTTGAGACCATATTTATTTTCTAAAACACAATTTCAGATTATAGTAGACAATGTCAGATTGAACACAAATATATTTCTGACTTGCTGTATCACATAGGAATTTGGAGAAAGAATTAAATCAACTCATTGAATACATATAATCACATTAAACAGTATTAGGTTAAACTGTATCATGATCAGTGATGCCGGTAACGCGTTACTCTAATCTGACCACTTTTTTTAGTAACGAGTAATCTAACGCGTTAATCTTTCCAAATCAGTAATCAGATTAAAGTTACTTCTCCATGTCACTGTGCGTTACTATTATTTTTCATTGTGGGTCGATAGCAGCATTAAACTTGGTCTGTGGGCAGGAGGTCGGGATTCGACTGAACTGCCCACTTTAAGTGAGCTGTGAGCTTTTAATCCGCGGTTTTTTGCAGCTGCTCGACTCGTCCTCACCTCTTAAACCGCGGTGATCAGCACACATGCACTGAACTTTACAAAGACATTTTTATACTGTTTTTCCTCCTTTATTTAGAGCTGAGCTGAGCCGCTCCGTATCTGGTCGTTAAAAACAGCTGATCCTCCGCGACGCGTCAACAACTAACACTATTTTCCACTCAAATGCACCTAAACTCTCTTTCTGAGGACCACATGATGTGAAAACACAATAAAACTTTCTTACCTGTAAATCTGGTCCTGTTTTCTGCATAAATAAATGTTATCCATTCTTTGTGCTCAAACGCCAAAGCAGGGGCGAATCCAGATGGAATGGGGGCGTGGGGCAAGGATGTGCCCCCCTCCCCCACAACAGCCCTAGATTAAAGGTGCAATTTTGAAGCCGTTTTTTACTACAACTAATATTGCTTAAAATAATAATAATTTCGACAAGTAAAATGTTTAGAGAGAATTTAAATGTTAGAAAAATGTTAGAATTTAATAGTTACCTTTATAAACAATGTAGGCTCGAAATTGCAAGTTTTACTGTTACAGTGCTGTCAACAGTTAAATATGAGGTCAAGAAAGACGTCTTTATTTTACTTTTTATAAAACAAGTATTTTCATTGAAGTCAAGAAAGGGTGACTATAAAGTGAGTTTTGGCAAAACAGGTATCATTGTCATGTTGAGGTGGCAGAGGGTTGTTGTCGGCAGCTGGGAAAAGTAACTAAAAAAGTAACTAGTAATCTAACTTAGTTACTTTTACAATTGAGTAATCAGTAAAGTAACTAAGTTACTTTTACAATTGAGTAATCAGTAAAGTAACTAAGTTACTTTTTCAAAGTAACTGTGGCAACACTGATCATGATGTTGACATTTTGTGTGGTAGTTCACTTTAATCAAGTAAATCCTAGTGCCAAGCATACAAGCTATGATCATACATTCAGTATGTGGGCAATTCCACCATGATGGACCTTACATTTCTAAGGAGAATGAGCCATTTCAACCAGTCTCACAATAAAAGTGGGAACCATGCATCCCTAATCTTGTGTGTGAGCATATTTAAGATCTTGAGATATTTACGCAGGGGAGAAAAGACACCCAGTGATGCTTCTTTTTTAAATGAAAACAAAAATATACAGTAAGTGTGATGGACTTGACAAGAAAAACAGGCATGGAAATTTCCTCAAACTTTATTTCAGAAAACTAACAACAATTCATCATTGTGAAACAAAATCTTCAATGCCCATTGGTATGATATGAGGGATGCCGATAGTTGTGACCTGCAGTTTGTGTTTGTATTATTTCATTATTATTATAGAACTTGCATCTTCATTTGCTTAGTTGTGTGCAGTCATCATCTTTTGCATTTATTTCTCACCTAGTAGGTCATCTGAAAATAAGGCATGGCAATATTTTCGACCAGGACTTCACTGTGTGTGTGGGGGGGGGGGGGGGGGGGGGGTATTATTTAGGTTTCCTCTGACACATATGTCCCAAGAGAGTTCATTCAGCCATGCCTAGAGACAAAAAAAAAACCAAAAAAAAAAAACATGCCCTGAAAGATACAGTATCACGATTGCAAAATAAGCGAGAAGTTGAAGAGCATAAAGAAGCTGACAGCACCTCAGGCAGATTGTCTAATGTGATTTTCAGTGACGGGCTGACCAAACACTAGCTCTGCCAGCTCGTCAACTCGCTGTTTCCTCACCAAACACACCCGAACCGGCAGCCAAACATGCCTCTGTGCCATGTTTGTCTGAAACTGAGAAGGTAATTTATGCATTATTTGGTTATGGTTCATTAGTGGGGAGAATTTGAAGTGAAGAGAGGTAGTTTTTGTGAGCCACATACTGGGTCCATCTGCTCTACCACATTGACAATATCGTCACACAAAGCCATAAATACAACTGGGAACAAGATGAAGGGTGGGATCTGTAGTATTGTTTGACCCAAAGTCACTGGCTCTGCTCATTACTGTGCCTCAAAATAAATCACTGTGTGCAGGAGATGAAGTAGAGTTCTACAAACATGGTGAAAGATGGCCTTAATGGATGATTTAAACATACAGGTTTATCAAAGCAGTTTCCAAAACATTGTGGTGTAGTGGTTAAAGCAGTTGGATCCTCGAATCAAAACCTAGAGGGCTGAACAATCTCTACGGATTGGGCAAGGTCTTTGATCCCCTAGGATGCCTCAAGAGATGATGCAATTTACTAATAGGGTTCAAATAAGTTCATAAGATTAGTAAATATTATTAATATAATAATGAACAAATACAAATTACAAATTGGTTTTAAAATAATACATATGACACCATTTATATACGGACCATGCATTTATCTAAATCTACTTAAATGGCTGAGTTTGAATGGTATAAATCAGAATTAAGCTTGTTACACTACTCCTTCTGTGTCTTCAAACTTTCACAAAAGTTTAGATGTTAATATGAGGTTCTTGCAAGACTAGTCACAGGAACATTAACGTTATGAGGTAGAACATAATCAACAAGTCCGATCAGCTTAAAAGTTATACCTTCGGTTCGCAATTTGTTCAAAACTGCCCTGCCGGTATAGAGCAGGAAAGTTATTCTATGCAATTTATGCTATGCTAACAATGGCTATCTTCTTCTTCTGGACAACTGCACTTTCTGATAATATACGTGGTGCTGCCCACAGTGGTGAACAAGTCAAGCAGAGGCCGTGCCAGCATGTTGCAGCAGAGTATTTAAAACCTAAAGGTGCCAAGTCTTTCATGAAATATGCATTTGAAGGTAAATGACAACTTGGCACCATTATAATTCATTGTGGAAATTGAATGTATACTTGAAAGAAAGAATTGTATTGGACATCACCAAAATGAATCATTGATTTAAGAAAAAGCACCTTCCCTGAATTGTATTATCACACTGGTATCTACATACACATCAGATCCTTTTATAAGGGAGCAATACACGCCCCTAGTTATTATAATCTCCACAATTTGTTCCATGTGTGAACTGTTTTGTTATCACCCACTAGCCACAGAAACAAAGTTGCACATGGGATCTGATGTAACACATGATAAATCCCAAAACAGACCTGTCCAGGTCAACTGTGGAAGACCAAGCAACCAAGGCCATATATTGGAGCATGCACTGGTGTTGCAAATTGCAAAATCAACCACACCATGGAACTGCCTTGAGTGAAACATGGCAATGAGGTAGAGAACTGGTCCATTCCATCTCTTAACAGTAACCATCTATCTGCCTCAAAAGTGAGTCACCTGCATGCTGGATCATGCCTAGGGAAACTTGCCACATGGTTACATTCCCTCTTAATGCAAATAATACTCCTGATCTCCCTTTGAAAATGTTTGTTTGATTCAAGGTTATTCCACTGGTGCCTAAGGATCCAACAAAAAGACCCAGTGACTACATCTGGTGATTACCAATCCAATAATAGCCAGAAGGAATGAAAGGGGAAAAAAATGATTTGAAGATACAGCTATGAACTGGAAACGTTGATGTCCCAATGTAAAACAGGGAAAGCTAACAAACTACATTCATCCAGAGCTTTTTGCTGTTACAGCTCAGTTGTGCACCCATCTGAACACCAGCCAAGAAACAGACATCTGGAGGTCAATGTGAAATTATTGAAATATCTGTTGTGTGGGCCGCTGAAGAGGAGGTACTGCTGGCCCACCACCACCAGTCGGCGCCCTGCTTGGAGTGCGGGCTTCAAGCATGAGAGGGCGCCGAGACAGAGAGTGACAGCTGTCACTCGTTGACACCAGCTGTCACCAATCACCACCAGCTCTACAAAAGCCGGATCATTACTCCACCTCCTCACCGAGAAATCAACTACCGTTGAAGGTAATTTCTCCGCTGTGAGTAAGACTGTGTCTTAACCTCATCTTTGTCTGCAGCCTTTTTCCTGAAGTCGGAGATAACTGGAGTGGCGTGTAGTGGGAGCAGCGACGTCTTCGCCTCCCACTCCATCCAGATAAGTGACTGACAGGAGCTGCTAGAGTGTTCCTATTTCGGAGGTGGAGGTTTTCCCTCCTTGAAGTCCTGCAGAAAAAGGATTACTGGGTGTGTGGATACACACTCACCATAACTGTTTTGTCATCTTCTGCCAGCAGTACCAGGGTCTGCAACCGAAGACGGTGACCACCTGGGGACTCAGGACTTGGCGGCTCCGGTGTTCTTCAGGCCGTTGGTGGTGGAAGCTGTGTGGGTCCCGGCTCTCAGATCGCCAGAGGTCTCCTATCTTCGAGCCTGCCCGCACATCACCTTGTGTACAATTGGCATTATCTGTGTCTGTATTTAGTTGTGCGATTCACAACATTAAATTGTTGCTCTTTGTCTTATCCATTGTCCGTTCATTTGCGCCCCCTGTTGCGGGTCCGTGTTACGACCCTTTCCCAACAGGATTTCTCGGCCATTCGTCATGGATCCCGAGGGGCGTCAACCACAGCTTGAACAGCCAATGGGAGAACAAGGAGCGCAGGCGTCAGCAGGAGGCGTGGTAAGTGATCTGCAGCAAATCCTTACCGCTTTCACCGCTCAGTTAAATCTGGTAACCGAGCAGAATGCAGTCCTCAATTGGAGAGTGGAGGCTCTCACCGCCAGAGTGGAAGTGCGCGACTCGAGCGCTGCTGCAGTGACTCCTCCTGCTGGCTCTGGGCCACAGATAGACGTTCCACTGGCCATTCAACAAACCCCCCCACCGTCCCCTGAAGCTTACATAAGCCCTCCAGAACCGTACGGAGGCTGTGTCGAAACGTGCGCAGACTTTTAATGCAGTGTTCGCTCGTTTTTTCACAGCGTCCAGTTATGTACGCATCAGATGCCAGCCGGGTGGCTTATGTGATTAATTTGCTTCGAGGTGAGGCACGCGCTTGGGCTACGGCGCTTTGGGAACAGAATTCGTGGCTCCTGACGTCATACGCTGGGTTTGTACGGGAATTCAAACAGGTGTTTGATCATCCCAACAGAGGCGAGACCGCCTCGAGCGTGCTGCTGTCAATGAGACAGGGGCGCCGAAGCGCAGCTGATTATGCAGTCAACTTCCGCATCGCGGCTGCGAGGTCGGGCTGGAATAATGTTGCGCTCCGCGCCGCCTTCATAAACGGACTGTCTCCAGTTCTGAAGGAGCATTTACTGGCTAAGGACGAACCGCCAGACTTCGATGGGCTTGTCAGTTTGGTTATACGTTTAGACAACCGGTTGAATGAACACCGTCGGGAGCAGGCCGGGGGCGTGGTCGGGCACAAGCCGTCCCTCTCTCCTCCGGGTCCGAAAGGGTGTCGTCTTCCCCACGTTCCACTGCCAGAGGGCTCCGTGTGGCAAAAGCTCCCCCTGCTGACGAAGCTATGGACACGAGCAGGGCCAAATTAAAATTAAATATCAGACAAAGGAGGCTGGCCCGCGGGGAGTGTTTTTTCTGTGGCTCTTGTGAGCACATGTTAAAAGACTGCCCCAAACGATCAAACTCCAACGCCCATCCTTAGGAACTGGGTTAAGGGTGGGCCATAATATGTACACAAGGAAAACCCATAAATCAGCATGAATCCCAGTAACAATCCTGAGTGGGGATTTAACCCTTCACGCCCCAGCACTGGTAGACACGGGGTCAGAAGGGAATCTGCTGGATAGCAGATGGGCCAGGGAAGTAGGGCTTCCTCTGGTGGCCCTGCCTTCACCATTGAAGGTACGAGCACTAGATGGCACTCTACTCCCGTTAATTACACATCAGACACAGCCAGTAACCTTGGTTGTGTCTGGGAATCACAGGGAGGAGATTGTGTTTTATGTAACACCTTCTACCTCCCGAGTGATTCTGGGATTTCCATGGATGGTGAAGCACAATCCCCGGATTGATTGGCCGTCTGGGGTGGTGACGCAGTGGAGCGAAACCTGCCACCGGGAGTGTCTTGGATCCTCGGTTCCACCCGGAATTACAGCTAAAGAGGAGGTCAAAGTCCCCCCCAATCTGACGGCGGTGCCCGAGGTGTACCACGATCTTGCTGACGTCTTCAGCAAAGATCTGGCACTCACTCTTCCCCCACACCGACCGTACGATTGTGCCATCGATTTGATTCCGGGCGCTGAGTACCCGTCCAGCAGATTGTACAACCTCTCACGTCTGGAACGAGAATCGATGGAGACCTACATCCGGGACTCCTTAGCCGCCGGGTTGATTCGGAACTCCACCTCCCCGATGGGTGCGGGTTTCTTTTTTGTGGGTAAAAAAGACGGCGGACTCCGTCCATGCATTGACTACAGAGGGCTGAACGAGATTACGGTTCGCAATCGATACCCGTTGCCCCTGTTAGATTCGGTGTTCACGCCCCTGCATGGAGCCAAAATGTTCACCAAACTTGATCTTAGGAATGCGTACCACCTGGTTCGGATCCGGAAGGGAGACGAATGGAAGACAGCATTTAACACCCCGTTAGGTCATTTTGAGTACCTGGTCATGCCGTTCGGCCTCACTAATGCCCACGCGACGTTCCAAGCATTGGTTAATGACGTCTTGCGGGACTTCCTGCACCGGTTTGTCTTCGTATATCTGGATGATATACTCATCTTTTCTCCGGACCCTGAGTCTCATGTCCAGCATGTACGTCAGGTCCTGCAGCGGTTACTAGAAAACCGGTTGTTTGTGAAGGGTGAGAAGTGTGAGTTCCACTGCACTTCTTTGTCCTTCCTGGGGTTCATCATCTCCTCCAACTCCGTCGCCCCGGATCCGGCCAAGGTTACGGCGGTGAGAGATTGGCCCCAACCAACAAGCCGTAGGAAGCTGCAACAGTTCCTCGGCTTTGCAAATATCTACCGGAGGTTCATTAAAGGTTACAGTCAGGTTGTTAGCCCCCTGACTGCCCTGACCTCCACTAAAGTCCCCTTCACTTGGTCGGATCGGTGCGAAGCCGCATTTAGGGAGTTGAAATGCCGGTTTTCGTCTGCACCAGTTCTGGTGCAAGCCTGATCCTACTCGCCAGTTCATAGTGGAGGTGGACACCTCTGACTCAGGGATAGGAGCCGTTCTGTCCCAGAGCGGGGAGTCCAACAAGGTTCTCCATCCATGTGCCTACTTTTCCCGCAGGTTGACCCCCGCTGAACGCAACTATGACGTGGGCAATCGGGAACTCCTCGTGGTTAAGGAGGCTCTTGAAGAGTGGAGACACCTGTTGGAGGGAGCTACGGTGCCTTTCACGGTTTTCACGGACCATCGGAACCTGGAGTACATCCAGACCGCCAAGCGGCTGAACCCCAGGCAAGCCCGCTGGTCCCTGTTCTTTGGACGCTTTGACTTCCGGATCACCTACCATCCCGGGACTAGAAACCAACGATCCGACGCACTGTCCCGGGTGCACGAAGAGGAAGCCAAGGCTGAGTTGTCAGACCCCATCGAGACCATCGTTCCCGACTCCACTGTCGTGGCCACCCTCACATGGGACGTGGAGAAGACCATCCGGGAGGCCCTGACCAGGAACCCGGACCCGGGAAACGGTCCTAAGAACAGACTTTACGTCCCACCAGAAGCCAGGGCTGCCGTCTTGGACTTCTGCCACGGATCCAAGCTCTCCTGTCATTCCGGAGTGCATAGGACCGTGGCAGTAGTCCAGCAGCGCTTCTGGTGGGTGTAACTGGAAGCCGACGTCCGGGACTATGTCCAGGCCTGCACCACCTGTGCTAGGGGCAAGGCAGATCATCACAAGATCAGGGGCCTCCTCCAGCCCCTGCATGTGCCTCATCGCCCCTGGTCTCACATCGGCCTGGACTTCGTCACGGGCCTCCCGCCGTCCCAGGGTAACACCGTCATCTTCACGATAGTGGACCGGTTCTCCAAGGTGGCCCACTTCGTGGCCCTCCTGAAGCTCCCGACGGCCCAGGAGACAGCAGACCTCCTGGTCCACCACGTCGTGCGTCTGCATGGGATACCATTGGACATTGTTTCGGATCGTGGTCCCCAGTTCTCCTCGCAGGTCTGGAGGAGTTTTTGTAAGGAACTGGGGGCCACCGTGAGTCTCTCGTCCGGGTATGGCCAGGCAGAGCGGGCGAACCAGGAGTTGGAACAGGCTCTCCGCTGCGTAACCTCCGCGCATCCGGCGGCTTGGAGCGACCATCTGGCCTGGATCGAGTACGCCCACAATAGCCAGGTCTCATCTGCTACCGGCCTCTCCTCTTTCGAGGCGTGTTTGGGGTATCAGCCCCCATTGTTTCCACTTGTGGAGGGAGAGGTTGGGATCCTCTCGGTCCAGGCCCACCTGTGAAGGTGCCGCCGGGTGTGGCGGACCGCCCGTTCTGCCCTGTTGCAGGCCCGGACGAGGGCTAAGGCCCATGCAGATCGCCGGCGTTCCCCGGCCCCTGCATACCAGCCTGGGCAGGAGGTGTGGTTATCAACCAAGGACATCCCACTGCAGGTTGAATCACAAAAGCTCAAAGACCGGTTCATCGGACCTTTCTCAATACTCAAGATCCTCAGTCCCAGTGTTTCATGTCTCAAGGATAAAACCATACCACGCCTCACCTCTCTGCACTCCTGGACCCGTACCACCTCCTGCCCGTATCATCGACGGGGAGCCGGCATGAACAGTTCGCCGGCTCCTGGACGTCCATCAGAAGGGCCGGGGTTTTCAATATCTGGTGGACTGGGAGGGGTACGGACCCGAAGAACGCTCCTGGGTGAAGAGGAACTTCATCCTGGACCCGGCCCTCCTGGCCGATTTCTACTGCCTACACCCGGACAAGCCTGGTCGGGCGCCAGGAGGCGCCCGTTGAGGGGGGGGGTCCTGTTGTGTGGGCCGCTGAAGAGGAGGTACTGCTGGCCCACCACCACCAGTCGGCGCCCTGCTTGGAGTGCGGGCTTCAAGCATGAGAGGGCGCTGAGACAGAGAGTGACAGCTGTCACTCGTTTACACCAGCTGTCACCAATCACCACCAGCTCTACAAAAGCCGGATCATTACTCCACCTCCTCGCCGAGAAATCAACTACCGTTGAAGGTAATTTCTCCGCTGTGAGTAAGACTGTGTCTTAACCTGAGCTTTGTCTGCAGCCTTTTTCCTGAAGTCGGAGATAACTGGAGTGGCGTGTAGTGGGAGCAGCAACGTCTTCGCCTCCCACTCCATCCAGATAAGTGACTGACAGGAGCTGCTAGAGTGTTCCTATTTCGGAGGTGGAGGTTTTCCCTCCTTGAAGTCCTGCAGAAAAAGGATTACTGGGTGTGTGGATACACACTCACCATAACTGTTTTGTCATCTTCTGCCAGCAGTACCAGGGTCTGCAACCGAAGACGGTGACCACCTGGGGACTCAGGACTTGGCGGCTCCGGTGTTCTTCAGGCCGTTGGTGGTGGAAGCTGTGTGGGTCCCGGCTCTCCGATCGCCAGAGGTCTCCTATCTTCAAGCCTGCCCGCACGTCACCTTGTGTGCAATTGGCATTATCTGTGTCTGTATTTAGTTGTGCGATTCACAACATTAAATTGTTGCTCTTTGTCTTATCCATTGTCCGTTCATTTGCGCCCCCTGTTGCGGGTCCGTGTTACGACCCTTTCCCAACAATATCTGATGCTTTAAAGAGCTCTAATTAAGACCAGGGGATTTAGAACAACACAACTGTTTTTTTTTTTTTTTTTTTCTTCCCAGGAAAGCCCTTAAAGAACAGGCCCATGAAATTTACAGCTTATTCAGATGGTGCATATTTGCTCAGAAATAAAGGGCTTTTATATGCAGGCACTGAGGTGTTCCTCTGTGAAGACTGAAATATTAATGCAAAAATACAGATTTGTTGTGTTATCCATTAACCAGCTGGTCCTCCTTCAAGGATGCATGTGATCATTCTGCAGTGCAGAGTACTTCATAGGAGCTCATAATTTGGGGTCTACCCAAGCAGTGTGGTGTGGTCAGCGGAGCTTCAGCAAGGGAAAGAAAAAAAACAAAACAAACAAAAACAAAAAAACAAGCAATGCACTTTAATGTATGTGCCTTGGCTGCTGTAACAAGCAAGGCGCTGATCAAAAGTACCATACCCAGACATGCTGTTGTTTTCATAATTTTGTTTGTTGGATGCTAGTGAAAGTAATAATTGCATACAGGCAGGCTGTGGCACAAATGTGGCTGTGCTGATCAGCATGCCGTGGCACAGACATCAATACTTTCTTTGAAGCAATTTTCACACCACTATCTTACCACTCAACACAAGAAAATAAACAAATAAATAAATAAAAAGTAACACTCTGTAAGGTTGATAGGCAGCTGAAAGCAAATACATTTTCACTCAGCCAGAGGAAGGTTTTTGATGCATGAACTGTTTGAAGGGGACATAATCCAACATATATTATTCAAAATCCATTGTGGTCAGAATCTAGAGGACAACTTTTATGTTTGGAGTTTCTTTGATCAGTTTATCAAAAGGGGCAAAGGCTGCATCCTTTTTCGTACGTGTCCTCACCTGTGTACTGCAGAACAAATCCATTACTGCTGAGGGAGGCATCACTGCGGAAAGCCAGGAAGAGCGTGTTGGAGCTGCTCTCAATGTGATCTGGAGCGTCTGTGCCATAAAAGCTTCCAAGTAATGGGCTGAGTGAGTCTGGTCCATCATAGATATGTAAGAAGTCATAACTGGGCTCCAAGCTGAACCTGGACACAGAAATAGATATGAGACAACAGGAAGAAGACCAGAAGTAAATGCTGTGTAGATCCTGAGGCCCATTGTTGCTGGTGTTTATTCCCCGATTCCGTAGTGTGAACTAGATGGATATCTATGACTCTACCAGAAGGGGATGCCAGTCTTTCATAGATTACTGGCAGATTCTCATCCAGTTCCACATTTTCCATTTTATTTATTTATTTAGGTACAGTGGGATGATGCAGGCAGAGTGTCTTGTCCCAAGATATAGGTCTATATGTTGGTGGTCCAACTCCTATGCCACAGAGCCACGTACTCTTAATAGGAAAGGAGCAAAATTTCAGAACTAAAATTTCAAAATTATGGGAAGAACATTTTTTTTCTAAACTAATGGTGGGTGTGTATTAGGAGTTGTTTTTTGAAGGATCAATTTAAAAATGCAATATTTGTGAAGCAGTTCAAGTAGCTCTGGCTCTTTTTCACGAGTAAGGGGACAATGTAGAGTGAGATTGGCCGGAGAATTGGCACAGCAGGGGCGGTACTGCATTTGTTGCTTTTGGTTTGGTACATTTGGTACTGTTGTGACAAAAAGAGAAGCTCTTGATCTACTGGCCAATCTCTGTTCCTACTCTCACCTATGGACATGAGGGCTGCGTCATGACCAAAAGAACTAGATTGCGGGTACAAGCCGTCAAAATGGGCTTCCTTAGGAGGGTGGCTGGTGTCTCACTTAGAGATAGGGTGACAAGTTCGGTCATCTGTGGGGAGCTCAGACTAGACCCGCTGCTCCTTCATGTTGAAAGGAGCCAGCTGAGCTGGTTCTGGCATCTAGTAAGGATGCCCCCAGGGTGCCTCCCTAGGGAGGTGTTCCAGGCACATCCATCTGGGAGGAGAGCCAGGGAAGACCCAGGACTAGGTGGAGAGATTATATTTCCACACTCGCATGGGAACACCTTGGGATCCCCCAGTCAGAGATGGTCAATGTGGCCCAGGAAAGGGAAGTCTGGGGTCCCTTGCTGGAGCTGTTGCCCCTGCGACCCCCTCTTGGAGAAGCAGTTGAAGATGAGTGATGAGTATTTAGAAACAGAGTTATGGCCTACATATTTTTTATGGTGTAAATTTGGTAGTGTGGGCAGCACGGTGGCTTAGTAGTTAGCACTGTTGCCTCACAGCGAGAAGGTCATGGGTTTGATTCCCACCTGTGGCTTTTCTGGGTGGAGTTTGTGGGTCCCCCCCATGTTCGCATGGGTTCTCTCCAGGTGCTCTGGCTTCCTCCCACATCCAAAGACACACAGGTTAGGTGGATTGGAAATATTAAAAATTGTCCATAGGTGTGCATGCGGTTGTGAATGTGTTTGTTTGTCTATACTATATGTGGCATTGCAACAGCTGGGCGTCCTGTCCAGGGTGTACCCCGCCTTGCGCTCTATGACTGCTGGGATAGGCTCCAGCCCCCCATGACCGAAGATGAGTGTATGTGATATTTAGTATTGTGTCTCTCTAAATGCAGATGTAATGTAGAAAGGTGGGTAGAGAATTCCTACTTAGAAAATGGTTATGCAATCTCTAGCAACAGGCTTGAGCACCTGTTGAAGCCACTGATTTAAAGACAGGGGAATGATATTTCATGTACACCTTCACATATACAGTACAAGCAAGTGGTTTTGTGGAATAGGAACGAGACAAACAATACATGAAGCAGCATTCAATTTCAGGCATTATTTCAAGCTACCTGTTTGTTTTGTTGTGCACAACATTTTATCTGCACTGTCTCAGCTCACCAAGAATTTGTACCGGCATTGGATGGGGAAGTAACCTGCGATTGTCCACTCTATGGTATATGGGGATAAACGCTGGCCCAATGAGCTTCGGATTCTATATTGGGCTTAATTCTTCTCAAACAAAAGGACATCTATTTTCTGACATCAGGTGGATTAAGTTAATAGTTTCAGAGACCTAAACTTTGAAAATGTTTAAAAAAAAAAACACTTTAATTCAACAGCAGTGTGATATTTCATAGGTTTGACACCATCTATCAAATTCATATTGATGGTGTTCATATCATCTCCAAAAGCAGTGATATTGTCCCCCAAAATTAGTTTTAGACTACAACATAAAACAATGTGAAAGGTGGCCTCAATCACAATTACGTAGTTACTGAAGATTAAGTAAATTTGATTAACTGAGATGGAAGGAGCCAGTTTTAACTAAAAAAACGTATTTATTTATTTATCATCTAGAAGTAAATAACGTTTATACAGTTCAGACCCATGCCACAGTTAGGATTAGGGGTGAGGGGAAAATCTATACTTAGATGCATTGCAATGCAGATGTGCATGATTCTCAATCAGTTCACGATTGCCAATAATTTACATTATAACTTTAATTGTGAGGGGTTTGGGACACATCTGCTGCCACCGTGAATGAGTATTTTTTACATTCCTTATGTAAACCTGTGTCTCTTCTTTTAATCAAGTCATTTTTGACATGCTTGAAGATTCCCACCCCTAGTTAGAATGCAGCGGAATCTTACTGGTTGAAGCTAAGAGCGATGACATAGTCTGGTGTGACGGTGACGGTCCAGTCACACTCCCTTCCGTGGGGGTATGGCTCAGGATAATCTGGAGATAAAATTAGCCCACTGGGCCCGGTCAGGTTCCCTCCACACGGAGCTGTCCCAAAAAATAAATAAATAAATAAAATAAAGAATAAATTTACAATTTGAAATAGTTAGGATTTTTTTTCCTTTTGATGAAAATATGTAGAGCTTCACCCTGAACCAAAAGAAACAAAACCAACTCACTGAAAACAGATACTGGCATCAATGTTGCACAATTCAGATTTAAATTTATTCACTTACTCATTTGCAGCTGCAATAATGAATCAATTTGCAATGCAAACAGATTTTTTTTTAATGTGAAAACACAGTTTAAGAACTGCTGTAGCAAATGTTTTATGAAGCAAAGTAAGTAGTGTCACCTAACAAGTAAAGAAAATAGTTTACAATTTTATATCATGTCAACTGTATCTCAGAAATTGCATATCACCAAAATTCTGCAGGAAAGCTTCAGGAAGAATCTGAAGTTTAAACTATCAATCCAACAAGCCATCAAATCAGACAGGCTTAATTGTTTATCAACTGTTTTTTTTGTTTGTTTGTTTGTTGTTTTTTTGTCTTTGCAGTTCTTCAAATGTGATCACATACTTCATAAAAAGAAGATGATGAAGATGGAAAAAAACAAAACAAAACAACAGTTATTCTAAAAGAATATCAAGGTTTAACTCAGAAGTGTGTGTGGCTGCTTTGAAGCGGTCTAATCTGATCTGTGTCTGCTGCAGTGACTTCAGGAAATGTCTGGGGAACACGACAATCAGATTTGCCACTTAAGATTCACTTAAGGAGTCTGTTAAGTAATCATGTTAGAAATCTATATATCAGCTACCTGCTTTGCCAAAGTCAGTCCAGCCAGAGGTTATACAGTACAAAAAATGAAATGGGCAAGTTGAAGGACATGAAAGAATTTACAAAAAAAAATAAAAATAAATAAATAATTGAATTTAACATGATTCTACACAGTTTATTTATATTCTTATTGCATATAGTTTCACCACATTCTTTAATGTTTACATAAGCCAGTAACTCTGAACAGGTGCCATAAACACAAATATTCAATTTTGTAGCTACATACATACATACATACATACATATACATACACACACACACACACACATATATATATATATATATATATATATATATATATATATATATATATATATATATATATATAGTGTTTCCCTGTGTGTTACCAAATATTGCTCACTGGTTCCTCAACTATGTGACATAAAGGGGCACTGACAACACCTAAATATGATGAATTGGGAGTGACAATGTAATGAGGCAACAGGTAGGTAATGATTTTACTACTGATTTTTTATTCAAATAGGCTCCTTTTATTATGCCATTTTATGAAGGGGAAATAATAACCTCTTAGTGATGTTATTCTGCACATACTTCAAAGAGAATATTGAAAAGCATCCGGAAACTGTCAGGATTTGAGTTTTGTTTGCTTTTATTTCTTGGCTTTGTGTTTTTTCAGTTACTTTCTGTTTATTCTCTTGCTGGGATTTTTTTCTGTTTGAGTCTGTCTGTCTCTTAATCTCTCGTCTGTCTCTGTTGCCTCTTGGTGGTGGCTGTTTCCCTCTCTCTGGCGACACCCTCATTCTGGTGCATTCCACGCACACCTGCTCTCAATCTGCACCTCCTCACCTGGGTGTATTTAAGCTCCTCATTGTGCTTTACTCCCTCGCCAGATTGATGTGTCTTGTGCCACTTTCGAGCCCAGTATCTTGTATTTCCTTGCATTGCTTCATTTGCCTCATCGTCTTTTTGACTACCTGCCTGTTTACCTCGACCACGCCTAAGCCTGATGAGTTTGTCACTGTTGCTCTTTATGGACTGCCTTACTGTGTACCGACTCCAGCCTGTCAACCGAGTAAACGTTTTAACTTCACTGAGCTGTGTACCTGTGTCCTGCATTTGGGTCCAGCCCGTCTTGCCTGTCAAATCTGATAGAAATGTTAAAACTGAAGAAATATGTAGTTAAACAATTTACATAAAACCATAAACCATGCTTTGCCATTGTATACAGTTTCTCATTGCATGCCCTTTTACCTGTACACGTAGGAGGGTCTGGCTGCCAGAAGAAGCGACCATTGATTTCAGTGCAAGTAATCTTGTTCGCCCCCTGCAGGACATAACCGGGATCACATTGAAACACCACCGGATCGCCTGGCTCCCTGCTGTCGCCACTGCGGGTGCCATTTGTTGGCATTCCGGGGTCATTGCAGGATGTTGCAGTGGAGACTGGTGTAGCAACGGAAAGCTCAATCAGTAGAATTACAAATAAGTGCCATTTCTACATATGTGCACCTAGTTACTGCCCTGCTCCTCACCTGAGAACTGGAGAGCAAAGCCCTGCTTGCTGGTGAAGAAATCTGTAGTGAACTGCAGGCTGATGGTGTTGAAGGTACTGTGGGCATCTGGTGGGAGCACTGAGCCACTTAGCTCCCTCAGCAGGAGTCCTCCATCCTGGGGCCCATCCCAGATCCGAAGCACATCGTGAACCTCCTCCGTGTGGAAGACCAAGAAATGAAGGCTGGTCAAAAATAAAGGGTGAGATGCTTTTGTTAGAAATGTGGTATATGCTATATTTCATCTTAAAAATATAAATAAAAATAAAATAAACACACACTTTGAGAATTGAAAACACCAACAAAAACTTTAAAAAAATATTTAAATATTCATTTTGTTCACATTTTATACTTTCCATATCAAGATATGGCCCAAAATCACCATTCAAACATTTAGCCAAGCTGTCCAGATCTACTGCTCTCCAGTTGGTTGACATCTGGAAGGTTAACACCCTGCGTGTTGGCAATGCAACAATAGCTGGTTAATGTTTTCATGTGTGTGTGTGTACATCATAACTCAAAAACAGCTGGATGGATTTTCTTCAATCTTGGTGGGAGCAGTTGAATATCTAGAAACCGCGGTGGATGTGTTTATCAGCAGAATATTTGGGATCAATAAGCATGAATGATTTCATAATGAAATCACACAGAAGTCGTATGTTGACATCGTAAATAGTCTAACACCATTGCAGGTGTGTACATTTACTTGTACATTTATATACTGTGTGCATCAACCCTCTGGTGCCTTTCATTTTGCTTTTAAAAGGAAAAAAAATGCTAATCATCATAATGCCAAAGTAGTTAGGTAAGAAAAAAAAAGGTTGGGAAATCTAAGCTTTTAGTAGCTATGCAACACTCAGAGCTGAAATGAAAGAATGGCATTATAACAACCTCCTGAGCGTTTAAAAGAATGAAAGCACTGTGGTTAATCTCACAGTTAAAGGAAATACTAAGAATAGATGATACACAAACACGATGTTAAGGGCAAATACAAAAAAGGAAGGGAAACAAAGTGAAACAGACAAAAGATCTCAAGCATTTGCTGGATGTGCCTCAGTGTCATCTAGGCAGACATGCCTTTCAACACATTTAATAGTCTCAGTCTAGACATCTGAAAGATGATACCCTTCACGTTGGCTTAGACAGCTGTCAGCCAGCTGGTAGGCCACTGCTGTCAAATACATTGCAGTTGTGTTGGTATAAATGCACCAGCCTGGAAGTAGTGGATCCATAATTGTATAATTATATTTTTCTTGAATGTGTTTAGTTATGTATTTGCACACACATAAATGTGACTCATCTCAACACAACAGAGGTAGGGTTCCCAAAAACATCTTAACATTAAGATCAATAGAAAATAACCCTTAAAGAACCTCCTAAAGAGGAAAAGTTTTTTTGTGAAGGCTTTGCAACTACAGTGCTTTGCCAAAATGATTGTACAATAATGTGCATCTCCTGATCACTTGTAGAAGCTTAAGTTTTTTGTAACTGGTCTAGAATGTTTGAATGTTACAGCATACTCCAAAACGGATGCAATTCATTAATTTTCCTCAAAGTCCTACACACAATACCCCATAATAACAATAGGAATAAAAAGTCAGGTTTTTTGTTTGTTTGTTTGTTTGTTTTTTGATTTTAGCAATTTAATAATAATAATAAAAAAAGACACCCTAAGAAATCACACCTAAGCTCAAAATTGAGCTTAGGTGCATCCTGTTTCACTGATCATTCTTGAGATGTTTCTACAGGTTACTTAGAGTCCACCTGGGGTAAATTCAGTTGATTGGACATGATTTGGAAAGGTACATACCTGTCTACAAATAAGATCCCACAGTTGACAGTACAGTACATTTAAATAGTGCTTTTCCATCTGCATCAGATCCTCTTAGCGCTTTACACATCAAATGCCTTACATTCAGCCTGATGTCAGGTGCTGCCACGCAAGGCATCCATTACACACCGGGAGCAACTAGGGGCCCAAGGGTCCTTAGTGATTTTCTGGTCAGGCTGGGAATTGAACCGAGGATCCTCTGATCTGAAGCCCAACGCTTAACCACTGGGCCATCACCTCCCCCACCAGTAGACCATCACCTCCCCACAAAAAACAAGCATGAAGTCAAAGGAATTATGTGTAGACCTGCAAGACAAGATTGTGTCGAGGCACAAGGACTCTCAGGCCACAAGAAACAAAATTTTCTGGTCTGATGAAAGAAAGATTCAACTCTTTGTCATGAATGCCAGGTGTCATGTTTAGAGAAAACCAGGCACCATCCCTACAGTTATCATGGTGGTGGCAGCATCATGCTGTGGAGATGTTTTTCAGCAGCAGGAACTGGGAGACTAGTCAGGAGTGGCTTCAGGACAACTCTGTGAATATCCTTGAGTGGTCCAGCCAAAGCCTAGACCTGAATCAGATTGAACATCTCTGGAGAGTCTGAAAATGGCTGTGCACTTACACTCTCCATCCAACCTGATGGGGCTTGAGAGGTGCTGCGAAGACAAAAGGGCAAAACTGCCCAAAGACTGGTGCGCCAAGCTTGTGATATCATATTCAAGAAGACTTGAATGTGATGCACTTTTTGAACAATGTTAAAATATGTTTCTTTAATAGTGACATAATGACAATACATTATATCACAACACACAAGGGTGTGGCAAAACAATAACTTCTTGATTTGAATTTTAAATATGTGTTAAAATGGTCACAATATAATTTCAATTTCAATTTTCAATTTATTTTCATTTATATAGCGCCAAATCACAACAGAGTTGCCTCAAAGCTCTTCACATAGGTAAGGTCTAACCTTACCAGAGCAACAGTGGTAAGGAAAAACTCCCTCTGAGGAAGAAACCTCAAGCAGACCAGACTCAAAGGGGAGACCCTCTGCTTGGGCCATGTTACAAACATAAATTACAGAAATAATTCACATAACAATTCACGGACAAATATACAAGAAATGCTATTGGCGCACAGGACAGGAGGATCGCCAACACAAATACATCTCCCATCTCTGGATGGAGCTGCACCTTAAAGAGAGAGAAAAAACAGAATCAGGCATCAGAAAGACAAAAAATACTGTATAATTTGCCAGCATTAAACAACAAGAAAAACAGAGAAATACTAAGGTGATCGCCGGCCACTAGCCCTAAACTTCACTAAAAGAACTAGAATTTAGGTAAAGTTGAGGCCGAAGCCCGCTCCAATTACTAATAAATGAATTAAAAGAGTAAAAAGCATAAAACAAACCTGTACCAGTATGCTAGCCATATGAAAGGGAAAATAAGTGTGTCTTAAGTCTGGACTTGAAAATCTCCACAGAATCTGTTTTATTGACGCAGGGAGATTGTTCCACAGAACAGGGGCACGATAAGAGAAAGCTCTGTGACCCGCAGACTTCTTATTCACCTTAGGGACACAAAGTAGTCCTGCACCCTGAGAATGTAAAGCCCGGGCCAGTACGTAAGGTTTAATTAGGTCAGCTAGGTAGGGAGGTGCCAGTCCATGAATAATTTTATAGGTTAGTAGCAGAACCTTAAAATCTGATCTGACTGGGACAGGAAGCCAGTGAAGGGATGCCAAAATGGGTGTAATGTGGTTGTACTTTCTGCTTTGTGTCAAAACTCTGGCTGCAGCATTCTGAACCAATTGGAGACCCCTAATGCTAGACTGCGGTAAACCAGAAAATAGAACATTGCAGTAGTCCAATCTAGAAGAGATAAATGCATGGATCAGGGTCTCAGCATCAGCCATAGACAGGATGGGACGAATCTTCGCTATATTTCACAGGTGGAAGAAAGCAGTCCTCGTAATATTTCTAATGTGGAGGCCAAAGGACAATGAAGGATCAAAAATTACCCCAAGGTTCCTCACTTTGTCAGTGTGATGTATGACACACGAGCCGAGGCTGAACGTTAACTGGTCAAATTGATGGCGATGTCTCACTGGACCAAGAACCATCATTTCAGTCTTATCAGTGTTTAAAAGTAGGAACTTTCTAGACATCCAACTTCTCACTGCTGCAAAGCAATCTTCTAAGGATTTTATGTGAACGAGATTACCAGCAGTTATCAGCATGTATAACTGAGTATCATCTGCATAGCAGTGAAAGGCAATCCCAAAACGCCGAAATATGTGCCCAAGGGGTGCAATATAAAGGGAGAAAAGCAGGGGGCCTAAGACAGACCCCACTTTTTCCAGAATTTTAGAGAAAAATGGCAGATTTGATATCGGCCAATAGTTTTTCAATACACAAGGGTCAAGATTAGGTTTCTTAAGTAATGGTTTAATCACTGCAGATTTGAAACATTTAGGAACAGATCCAGAAGTTAAAGAAAGATTAATAATTTCCAGCACAGTTGGCCCAAGAGTGGGCCACAGGTCCTTAAACAGTTTTGTTGGTATTGGATCAAATAAACAGGTTGTGCTTTTTGTTGACATTACTAGTTTTGTCAGCACGCCTAGTGAGATACTAACAAATTCTTTAAATCTAGGTAATACCTCAGTAGTGGTGCCCACCTCAATAGCAGGGTGTAGTGGCTGGATTAAGGCATGCTGGAATATGTTTAATCTAATGTCTTCTATTTTCTTCCCAAAGTAATCCAGGAAATCTTGTGCAGTAAAAGGAGAGCGAACTACAGGTGGTTGTCCATGCATAAGTGTTGCCACTGTGTCGAACAAGAACTTTGAGTTATGCTTGTTTTTGTTGATCAAATCAGAGTAGCAGGTCCGCTTTGCAGCCAATAATGCATGCTTATAGTCTAAGATAGCATCAGGCCACACAAGGTGAAATACTTCTAATTTTGAACAATGCCAATTCTGTTCTAGACCTCTTGCTTTATGCTTGAGGTCAAACAGATAATCATTGAGCCAAGGTGACTGTGATTTGGGGGAGCGTGGTTTTAACACAGATGGTGCAATCATGTCGAGTGTAGTTTTGAGCACTGAGTTTAAACTATCCACAAGTCTGTGTACTGACTGGGTATTTGTCAAATGTGAAGCTAAGACATCAGGCAGTCTAGCTTCGAGTTCAGTCTTAGTTGAGGAGTTGATGCATCGCTGTAATGATATATAAGGTTGTTGTTCCACTAAACACGGCAGCGAAACTGTAAACTTAATAAGTGAGTGATCAGACACTACTGATGTAAGAGGGATGATGTCAATATTCGTGACAGCAATACTATGTGCGAGAACCAGATCCAGGGTATTTCCACTAATGTGCGTTGAATCCCGAATGCATTGCCGAAATCCTAATGCATCCACAATTTCCATAAACGATTTGCAGAGGGGATCAGAAGGCTTATTTATATGAATGTTAAAGTCACCAATGATCAGAATGTTATCTACACTATTTGACAAGTTAGAGATGAACGCACCAAATTCATCTAAGAATTCAGAATATGGGCCAGGAAGCCTATATACAGTGACAAAGTAATATGACTGATTTTTATTCTTCTGAACTTGGCAATGTGTAATATCCTGAGCAGAGTGGAGAATCAGATGCTCCAATGAGTTATATTTGTGACCTCCAACAGCTAATAAGCTAAACTTAGATTTATGAATAAGAGCAACACCCCCGCCTTGCTTCGCATCACGAGGGACGTGACTAAATGTATATGCTGGTGGGCAGGCTTCATTTAAGTGGAGGACAGCTGTAGGTTTAAGACAGGTTTCACATAACCCAATCATATCTAAGTGATGATCAATAATTAAATCATTAATCAACAATGATTTTGAGGACAGTGATCTTATGTTAATGAGACCCAGTCTAAGGGTCTCAGTGGGGTTGACAGTTGAACTGTTTGGGTTTAGGGTTGGTTCTATCTATGTTCGCAGACAAGATGGTGGCGCCTTCCCCAGTAGGGTGGAGGCTGTCCGGCATCAGCAAGCCACAGCAGCCCCAGAACGAAGGACAGTTATCAATAAAGCTAAAGCCTTGCTGTCTATAAAACTGCGCCAGCCACCTATTTAATGATGTCAGCCTACTAAATGCCTCATCAGTACCAAGGGAGGGGAGGGGACCAGAGACTATTAATCGATGACAACACATCTTTCTGGCAAGGTCACAAGTCCTCTCTATGTCCATTTTTGTGACCTCTGAGTGCTTCATCCTGATATCATTGGTGCCAACGTGAATAACTATGTGACTATATCTCATGTCATGTTCCTTCATCTGTCTTCGCTTCTGCAGCGTCAGCACCCTAACATGAGATGCAATGTTGGGAGCTCTGGCCCCAGGAATACATTTAACGTCAGCCTAAATAACCTAAGTAACCTAACTTTGCGGATGATAGAATCCCCTATCACTAAAGTCCGGTGTTTCGGCCTGGAGACAGGAGTGGAAGTCACTTGTGGGCTCAGAGAATTCACATCAGGCAAATCCAAGGGGGAGAACCAATTCACAGTTTGCACTGGCGAGTGTGATCAGGGTGCCACAACCGGGCACCAAGCCCTATGGGGCTTCATCCGCCTAGCCACAGTCCGAAAGCCATCCTCCACAGTCGGCATTTCTAAACTGATGCTAATGGGCTCGCTAGCCGGCCCAACACTAACCTCATCTGGAGTGCCCGTAACATCTAACTCCACTGAGCTAAGAAGCTGCTCTAACTTACAGACATGGCTCTCTAAGAGAGCCACACTATCTTCCAACATCACGCAGGATTTATGGAGGGTGTAAAGTAGAATTTGTAGTGTACTTTTGCACTAAGAAATTCAAGAATGTAGCAAAGCAAACACGAGCTAACCAATAATGGATAAGCTAACCACTCCTAAGGCTCACACAGACGCAAATAAATTAATTAAAATTCACAGCAGTTACACTGAAAAACTAAGAGAAGTATTAATCAGGTAAAAAAGCAGCAGCTATAAAATACACTAAACAGTTAATTAACTAACAGAAGTATAAAAAAATGAAATGAAAAATGATGACGGGGGTCCGAAAATATACACCAGTTAAACATGCAAAGGTTATTTTCCAAAATTTACTTCCAGTTATGCTCGGCTGAGTCATACTTTGAAACAATTTTCATGCAAATGATAGCAGGAGTAGTGTTTTGCACTTTCCAATTTCAACAAATTCTGCTTTCTGTTGTAAATGTGGATGAAATTTAAAATTCTCAAAATATTTGAATGGCAAAAAGAGAAAATCATACTGATCTTAAAAAAAACCCAGGAGGAGCATGATGGAAAGACCTGACCTACTTTTCAACATTTCCACTTCCTCTAGAATTTTTGGATGGGTAATCAAAATTCTGACTATTAATTGGTGACCCTAAGGGCATTTGCATGTTTGAAAATTCAAACTGATCCAGTAAGAACTCACAGAGGAATAAGCACTATTCCTTCTTTCCTGAAGAAATTGTAGATGGAAATTCAACTTTCTTGCTAAAACATGAAATAATTGTATTAATAAAAAACATAAAAAAGTAAAGCTCCATCTGCAGACCACATATGCATCCTCTAAAAATGCCATCAAGCATTTCTATTGCAACATGTACATGCATGTAGCTACTTATCTTCCAGTTCCATGTTTGGATGTTTGGTGGTTTCACTACCCCAGCAGACTTGTATAGGTTAAGTTTTGGTATGACACGTTTATTCCTGCCATATATGTTCCATATACTGTTTGTATTCTTCCTTTTTTTTAGATATTTAGATACACCTTACTATACACTAGTATAGTTCTACTTTAAAACTGGAATATATTATAGAAGACATACCTTACTGAATTGTCATGCATTCATTAAATACATAATACAACAGGACTGACAGTAAATGGTAAATAAATGGACTGTATTTATATAGCACTTTTCCATCTGCATCAGACACTCAAAGCGCTTTACAAATAATGCCTCACATTCACCCCGATGTCAGGGTGCTGCCATACAAGGTAGTCACTACATACCGGGAGCAACTAAGGGATTAAGGACCTTGCCTGGGATTTGAACTAAGGATCCTCGGTCTCAAGCCCAATGCCTTAACCACGAGACCAACACCTCGTCCACCTCCTCATTTAAATGTGCCACACACAATCAGCACCAAGGACAGCTAACTTTAACGAGCTCTTAACAGCATGCTAATGTGTGCTGCCACTAGCTACTTTGGGGAAATGTATCAAAATGGTCACCTAAAGCACTGATCAATCTTTATTGGTAACCCGAGGACCACAATTACATAAAAGGAAGCCTTGTCTGTAATGTTAAACAAATTCAAGTCAAACAATTTTGCAGATGTACAAATTTCAAAGGATCATTGGGACAAAAATTGCTCAACTGTTGACTGACCCAATGACCACCTCATACCATCATCTGCAAGCCATTTGTTTGATTATCTTTTTCTGTAAGCACAAGTGATAGGTACAAGCAAATAACCTTTGCATGAATGCCATAAATTTCAAGACACATTCGTGACCCATATTCTCTACTCTCACAAAAATATTGCAATCAAACTTTAACATGACTTAACTGTAATGTTTGAATCCATTTCTTTAGTCTAATACATAATTGTTCAATAAAATCCTGAGTCTATTATAAACCTATACATCATCCCTTTATATAAAATATATTGTATGACTCGTAATGTAAACAACGTGTGTCCTTATCATGCAGAAATCTTAGTCCCTAATGTGAGCCAAGTTTCCTTATGCCCTTGCACACACAGAAAGCCTTGAGCTATAGATGATGCAGAGGAGAAAAAGGAAGCCACTGATATGTCGGTTTTAACAACAAGTTCCCAGCATTTCTGCATAATTGGTGTCAGACTCTGATTCACATACTGGCTGATGTTTCAGTGGTAGCCAGAGGCTAGAGCACAGCATGCTGTGTGCAGATACTGTATATATCCTACCTGAAAATGACCGCTCCAATGCGTGTGAAAAGAAACCCAAAAAACAACAAAATGAAAATGTGGGTGTATACTGTATTAATGGGTGCACATATACATGCAGAGAACAGTGCATCACAGCTTGACATCCATGCAATGTGATCATTTGATACAGACAAGATAAAAAGATGTTTTTGATTTTTTGCTCATTAGTGGCACATGGACAATACTCAGTGATATATACAGAACTGTAGCGTAAAGTATGACAGAGAACAGGAATACACCATAAATATTGAAAAACATGAAAATGTTTCCAATACAGTAATGGAGAGTGAGATTGTGAGATTTTATTGCTTTACTGATGTAAAAAATCTGAACTATTTTTTTCAATAATGAGTATATAATGTGGTGACATGATGGCTTTGTGGTTACCATTGCCTCACACCAAGAAAGTGTTAGGATTGCTTCCCGTCTGGGCTGTTCTACAATGAACATAAATATAAACAAAACTTTTGTTTTTGCTTCCATTTTTCATGAGCTGAACTCAAAGACACAAAGAACTCAAACATTATAGAGTGGCCTTTTATTGTGGCCAGCCTAAGGCACACCTGTGCAATAATGATGCTGTCTAATCACCATCTTGCTATACCACACCTGTGAGGTGGGATGGATTATCTCGGCAAAGGAGACATGCTCACAAAGACAGATTTGGACAGATTTGTGAAGGATATTTGAGAGTAATAGGTTTTTTGTGTATACAGTAAATGTTTTAGATCTTTGAGTTCAGCTTGTGAAAAATGAGAGCAAAAACAAGTGTTGCATTTATATTTTTGTTCAGTGTATGTGGATATTGCATGTTCACCCCATGTTTGCGTGTGTTTCCTCCAGGTGCTCTGGCTTCCTCAAAACTTCCAAAAACATGCAGGTTAGGTGGATTATGTAAGTGTAAATGAGTTTGTCTATGCAGACTGGCGTCCTGCCCGGGATATATCCCACCTCACGCTTTTTGACTGCTGGGACCCCTGCTTGGAGTAAATGGGTATGGAAACTTAAAGAATGAATGTAAATAATGTAAGTGCAAAAAGCAGATGCATTGCTGCTCTACTGTCAGGTGAAGCAACCAAAAAGTTACTCATGGCAGTCAAATGGTAGATACTCTGACTGCAGGCTGGAATTATAACCACAAATGACTTCTGCAGCTTTCCAAGTGCACATGTTCCTTCCTCTCAAACCACTTCACATGTTTCACAGCTGGATCACTTCTCCCCTAGAAATGCACTTTGTGCTGATCTATTTTATTTTGAGATCATAGGAGAAAAAAAACAACAAACCATTATTTGATCACAGCTTAGGAAGTCACTTAAGCCCCATTCCATGTTCACAGACAACAAGGTTGACATACTGGTATGTGAAGGCTACGATGGACCTTGAATGTACGCTAGTGCATGGCCTGATGACATAATGCTCGGGATTTGAACCATATCACATACAAAACAAACATACCATACATGCAGCCTTGGTGCTTCCAAAAAACTCCTCCAATTATGATCACAATGTGTTCATTTTGATGTTTTGGGTGCCACACAAATACAAGGGTTTAGGAAATTGTTTTGAAATAATACATTTCAAGTATTTGCAAATAATGGCACATTTAGGACAAAACCATGGCACAATGATGGCATGTAATGGTGGATCACATACTCCCTCACAGAGCTTCTAATTGTTTCTGTGGTATGGACAAGGTTTCAAGCCATGACCTTCCGAGATGCAAATCTGTGAAAGTGAGAATGGGTCATTACAAAATTCAAGGGGAAATTACAACACTGGGAACATTGCCAAAATGTTTTACTCATGTAACATTGTTCAAATAAATAAATAAATACCTTCACCGGCCACTTGAGTAAGTAATTCTGTTTTCAACTGCTCATTAATGCTGGATCTAATAAGATGGTAATGTGGCAGAAACCCAATGCTTTTAAATATGTAGACATAGACAAGAGGATATGCAGAACCACACTCATGTCATGACAGGTCTGGTGTTCTTTCGCAACCGCCAGGCCTGCGTGATGCCAAGTGGCATTGTGTTTCAAGAATGGAAAGGTAGGGGAGTAGATGGTGAGGGCACAAAAGCAAGACGAATGTCAATCATCGCTGCTTTGCTGAAAGCGGGGGATGATGGTAGATGGATAACAGGTTGATGGAGAGAAGAGGAAGCACTAAAGGATGGAAGGATTTGTGCTCAGAGCCCGGAAGGATAGGATGGACTCCGGCTGCATGTTAGGATAATTGGTTTCTTTTATACAATATCAAAATAGACAATCTCGCCTTGTCACTTTCGTTGAGTGAAGGCTGGGAGGTAGTATGAGGAGAAAAGAAGATGGTGACAGGATAAGATGCTGTGACAGGCTTTTTAAAACCCTCTTTCGCACTCTCTCTCCCCCTCTCTCTCTCTCCATTCCATTCATTACCAAGCCCGAATACACACACATACACACACACACACACACACACATACATATATACTCAACAAAAATATAAACGCAACACTTTTGGTTTTGCTCCCATTTTGTATGAGATGAACTCAAAGATCTAAAACTTTTTCCACATACACAATATCACCATTTCCCTCAAATATGGTTCACAAACCAGTCTAAATCTGTGATAGTGAGCACTTCTCCTTTGCCGAGATAATCCATCCCACCTCACAGGTGTGCCATATCAAGATGCTGATTAGACACCATGATTAGTGCACAGGTGTGCCTTAGACTGTCCACAATAAAAGGCCACTCTGAAAGGTGCAGTTTTGTTTTATTGGTGGGGGATACCAGTCAGTATCTGGTGTGAACACCATTTGCCTCATGCAGTGCAACACATCTCCTTCGCATAGAGTTGATCAGGTTGTCAATTGTGGCCTGTGGAATGTTGGTCCACTCCTCTTCAATGGCTGTGCGAAGTTGCTGGATATTGGCAGGAACTGCTAGACGCTGTCGTATACGCCGGTCCAGAGCATCCCAAACATGCTCAATGGGTGACATGTCCGGTGAGTATGCCGGCCATGCAAGAACTGGGACATTTTCAGCTTCCAAGAATTGTGTACAGATCCTTGCAACATGGGGCCGTGCATTATCCTGCTGCAACATGAGGTGATGTTCTTGGATGTATGGCACAACAATGGGCCTCAGGATCTCGTCACGGTATCTCTGTGCATTCAGAATGCCATCAATAAAATGCACCTGTGTTCTTCATCCATAACAGACGCCTGCCCATACCATAACCTCACAGGACATGCCCTGACATACCCAGCTCGTCCACAATTTCTCGGATAGTCACACGACTGAAAAGCCACCAAAAGCCGTCTGAATCTTCCGAATGGTGGACGAGGTGAGCATGTCACAACTTGTCCTGTGAGGCTTCATCACAGAGGTGCTGTTGCTGCGCCATCAGCTTCTTGCCGATGAATTTTGCCGCAACTCTTTTCATGGCAAAATCTTCTTTCACAGTGGAATGTGCCAAAAAAGTGCTGATGTCCACCTCTTCCACAATTTCTCGGATAATCACACGACGGTCCCACATCACTACAGCGTTCACTTTGGAAATGATCCGGTCGTTTCAGCGTGTTGATGGCCACCCGGAGCGCGGCGCGCTCTCCACCTTTGTGTGGCCATCTTTAAACCGGTTGTACCATTCCTTAATCTGTATGATGCCCAGAGGATCGTCACCGAAAGCCGTGTGAATAATCTGAGTGGTTTCCACCTGGCTGTCGCCCAGTTTCTATGAAAATTTGATGCAGTGGTGCTGCTCCAGTCGTTCCGCCATTTCCTTGCAAAGAAAAAACGATGAGAGACTACATCCATCCTCACACAAAGGCTGCTTACAAGCAAATGATGCAAACGACAGGCGTGAAAAAATCATGCATGCACACAAAGGTTCAAGGTTGGCTCATGCAAACACACGTGATTCAAATCCATCATGTTTTTGAAAAAAATAAAAAGGTTGGATACTTTTCTAACAGACCTCGTAAATGTACAAGCAAATATATTTTTCTGTAATAGGGGTGTTGACAATATGTCTCATACAACTTCTGTGTGACTTTTTTATTCTGCAAGATTGAATTCATTCATACCATTCATTCATTCATTTACTTATTTTCTATCCCTGGTGACTCCAGTCAAGGGTCACAGGTGGGCTGGAGCATATCCCAGCTCATTCATACCAATCCTCCACCCATCCATTTTCTATACCCGCTGACCATATATATATATATATATATATATATATATATATATATATATATATATATATATATATATATATATATATATATATATATATATATATATATATATATATATATATATATATAGATCAATACATGGTTTAGTTCATCACTCTGTGCTTCTTGGTTGTTGAGCCATAACAAAAAAAATATCCTGCTATCACTACTTTGCCAACCTGCAGGGGAATAAAAGTTAATGGAACTGCACCATGGAAAATCCTACAGCTAGCCAGGCCCCTGTAGTCGGTGCGGACCAAGGTAGCTTAGCCGCCGTTAGTTTCCCTCTGGCAGATCCCGAGCAGCCGGGAAAGCAGGCCGACTGGGTGACTGTGAGGAGGAAGCGTAGTCCTAAACAGAAGCCCCGTGTACACTGCCAACCCATTCACATTTCTAACCATTTTTCCCCACTCAATGACACACCCGCCGAGGATCAAACTCTGGTTATTGGCGACTCTGTTTTGAGAAATGTGAAGTTAGTGACACCAGCAACCATAGTCAATTGTCTTCCGGGGGCCAGAGCAGGCGACATTGAAGGAAATTTGAAACTGCTGGCTAAGGCTAAGCGTAAATTTGGTAAGATTGTAATTCACGTCAGCAGTAATGACACCCGGTTCCGCCAATCAGAGGTCACTAAAATTAACATTGAATCGGTGTGTAACTTTGCAAAAACAATGTCGGACTCTGTAGTTTTCTCTGGGCCCCTCCACAATCAGACCGGGAGTGACATGTTTAGCCGCATGTTCTCCTTGAATTGCTGGCTGTCTGAGTGGTGTCCAAAAAATGAGGTGGGCTTCGTAGATAATTGGCAAAGCTTCTGGGGAAAACCTGGTCTTGTTAGGAGAGACGGCATCCATCCCACTTTGGATGGAGCAGCTCTCATTTCTAGAAATCTGGCCAAATTTCTTAAATCCTCCAAACCGTGACTATCCGGGGTTGGGACCAGGAAGCAGACTTGTAGTCTTACACACCTCTCTGCAGCTTCTGTCCCCCTGCCATCCCCTCATTACCCCATCCCCGTAGAGACGGTGCCTGCTCCCAGACCACCAATAACCAGCAAAAATCTATTTAAGCATAAAAATTCAAAAAGAAAAAAATAACATAGCACCTTGAACTGCACCACAGACTAAAGCAGTTAAATGTGGTCTATTAAACATTAGGTCTCTCTCTTCTAAGTCCCTGTTAGTAAATGATATAATAATTGATCAACATATTGATTTATTCTGCCTTACAGAAACCTGGTTACAGCAGGATGAATATGTTAGTTTAAATGAGTCAACTCCCCCGAGTCACACTAACTGCCAGAATGCTCGTAGCAGGGGCCGAGGCGGAGGATTAGCAGCAATCTTCCATTCCAGCTTATTAATTAATCAAAAACCCAGACAGAGCTTTAATTCATTTGAAAGCTTGACTCTTAGTCTTGTCCATCCAAATTGGAAGTCCCAAAAACCAGTTTTATTTGTTATTATCTATCGTCCACCTGGTCGTTACTGTGAGTTTCTCTGTGAATTTTCAGACCTTTTGTCTGACTTAGTGCTTAGCTCAGATAAGATAATTATAGTGGGTGATTTTAACATCCACACAGATGCTGAGAATGACAGCCTCAACACTGCATTTAATCTATTATTAGACTCAATTGGCTTTGCTCAAAATGTAAATGAGTCCACCCACCACTTTAATCATATCTTAGATCTTGTTCTGACTTATGATATGGAAATTGAAGACTTAACAGTATTCCCTGAAAACTTCCTTCTGTCTGATCATTTCTTAATAACATTTACATTTACTCTGATGGACTACCCAGCACTGTGGAATAAGTTTCATTACACTAGAAGTCTTTCAGAAAGTGCTGTAACTAGGTTTAAGGATATGATCTCTAATGCCATATACCAACACAGTGCAGAGTAGCTACCTAAACTCTGTAAGTGAGATAGAGTATCTCGTCAATAGTTTTACATCCTCATTGAAGACAACTTTGGATGCTGTAGCTCCTCTGAAAAAGAGAGCCTTAAATCAGAAGTGCCTGACTCCGTGGTATAACTCACAAATTCGCAGCTTAAAGCAGATAACCCGTAAGTTGGAGAGGAAATGGCGTCTCACTAATTTAGAAGATCTTCACTTAGCCTGGAAAAGAGTCTGTTGCTCTATAAAAAAGCCCTCCGTAAAGCTAGGACATCTTACTACTCATCACTAATTTTCAGCACTGTAGCCAGGCTGACAAAGAGTCAGAGCTCTATTGAGCCGAGTATTCCTTTCACTTTAACTAGTAATGACTTCATGACTTTCTTTGCTAATAAAATTTTAACTATTAGAGAAAAAATTACTCATAACCATCCCAAAGACGTATCGTTATCTTTGGCTGCTTTCAGTGATGCCGATATTTGGTTATACTCTTTCTCTCAGATTGTTCTGTCTGAGTTATTTTCATTAGTTACTTCATTCAAACCATCAACATGTCTATTAGACCCCATTCCTACCAGGATGCTCAAGGAAGCCCTACCATTATTTAATGCTTCGATCTTAAATATGATCAATCTATCTTTATTAGTTGGCTATGTACCACAGGCTTTTAAGGTGGCAGTAATTAAACCATTACTTAAAAAGCCATCACTTGACCCAGCTATCTTAGCTAATTATAGGCCAATCTCCAACCTTCCTTTTCTCTCAAAAATTCTTGAAAGGGTAGTTGTAAAACAGCTAACTGATCATCTGCAGAGGAATGGTCTATTTGAAGAGTTTCAGTCAGGTTTTAGAATTCATCATAGTACAGAAACAGCATTAGTGAAGGTTACAAATGATCTTCTTATGGCCTCAGACAGTGGACTCATCTCTGTGCTTGTTCTGGTAGACCTCAGTGCTGCTTTTGATACTGTTGACCATAAATTTTTATTACAGAGATTAGAGCATTCCATAGGTATTAAAGGCACTGCGCTGCGGTGGTTTGAATCATATTTATCTAATAGATTACAATTTGTTCATGTAAATGGGGAATCTTCTTCACAGACTAAGGTTAATTATGGAGTTCCACAAGGTTCTGTGCTAGGACCAATTTTATTCACTTTATAAATGCTTCCCTTAGGCAGTATTATTAGACGGCATTGCTTAAATTTTCATTGTTACGCAGATGATACCCAGCTTTATCTATCCATGAAGCCAGAGGACACACACCAATTAGCTAAACTGCAGGATTGTCTTACAGACATAAAGACATGGATGACCTCTAATTTCCTGCTTTTAAACTCAGATAAAACTGAAGTTATTGTACTTGGCCCCACAAATCTTAGAAACATGGTGTCTAACCAGATCCTTACTCTGGATGGCATTACCCTGACCTCATTCAAAGCGCATATTAAACAAATATGTAGGACTGCTTTTTTGCATTTACGCAATATCTCTAAAATTAGAAAGGTCTTGTCTCAGAGTGATGCTGGAACACTAATTCACGCATTTATTTCCTCTAGGCTGGACTATTGTAATTCATTATTATCAGGTTGTCCTAAAAGTTCCCTGAAAAGCCTTCAGTTAATTCAAAATGCTGCAGCTAGAGTACTAACGGGGACTAGAAGGAGAGAGCATATCTCACCCATATTGGCCTCTCTTCATTGGCTTCCTGTTAATTCTAGAACAGAATTTAAAATTCTTCTTCTTACTTATAAGGTTTTGAATAATCAGGTCCCATCTTATCTTAGGGACCTCGTAGTACTATATCACCCCAATGGAGCGCTTCGCTCTCAGACTGCAGGATTACTTGTAGTTCCTAGGGTTTGTAAGAGTAGAATGGGAGGCAGAGCCTTCAGCTTTCAGGCTCCTCTCCTGTGGAACCAGCTCCCAATTCAGATCAGGGAGACAGACACCCTCTCTACTTTTAAGATTAGGCTTAAAACTTTCCTTTTTGCTAAAGCTTATAGTTAGGGCTGGATCAGGTGACCCTGAACCATCCCTTAGTTATGCTGCTATAGACCTAGACTGCTGGAGGGTTCCCATGATGCACTGAGTGTTTCTTTCTCTTTTTGCTCTGTATGCACCACTCTGCATTTAATCATTAGTGATTGATCTCTGCTCCCCTCCACAGCATGTCTTTTTCCTGGTTCTCTCCCTCAGCCCCAACCAGTCCCAGCAGAAGACTGCCCCTCCCTGAACCTGGTTCTGCTGGAGGTTTCTTCCTGTTAAAAGGGAGTTTTTCCTTCCCACTGTCGCCAAGTGCTTGCTCACAGGGGGTCGTTTTGACCGTTGGGGTTTTTACATAATTATTGTATGGCCTTGCCTTACAATAGAAAGTGCCTTGGGGCAACTGTTTGTTGTGATTTGGCGCTATATAAATTGATTGATTGATTGATTGTGTGTGTCAGCTTATCTGGATTTAGCTTCTGTTGAACTACCCTTGTAAAATATCTTCCATCAATATCATTTTTAACTCCTGACACTCACTGGTCTGGGTTTACTATGTTGGGGGGGGGGGGGGGGGGGGGTATGAATGAGCATTCGCCACAGTAGATGAGAGGCACAATAAATCGTAGACAGGTTGTCCAGTGATGTGTCAATTTCTTATGGGATAACACCAACATCGCCAAGAAATCTCTTTATAAATTATGCTGATTAAGCAGACATATGATACATATTGAGGGAGGTGATGGTCTAGTGGTTAAAGCGTTGGGCTTGAGACCAGAAGATCCTTGGTTCAAATCCCAGCCTGACTGGAAAATCACTAAGGGCCCTTGGGCAAGGTCTTTAATCCCCTATTGCTCCCGGTGTGTAGTGTGCGCCTGTAGTTTGAGCCCCCTCACATCGGGGTGAATGTGAGGCATTATTTGTAAAGCACTTTGAGCGTCTGATGCTGATGGAAAAGCACTATATAAATGCAGTCCATTTACGATTTACATATGTTCACCTTCTTGCTTTCCTACATATTTTTGTACCTCCTCAGATATTTTGTGGTTAAGTGTCTTGCTCATAAACAGTTGGCAACAATCACAGACTAAACCCAACAAACCTGAACTCAGTGGACAACCCATTCTGCCTACTGAGCTATCTGTACCCTAAATAGTACAGAATATTTTCAAGTTTTCTGGTGATCAAATGTAAAAAAATGTGCACAAAAGGTCTTGGATCACTTAGGCAAGAACATAAATCTCAAGCACTCGCTCATAGCATCAAATGTCATGCCAAGTCTGATGATGCCAGCGAGCAAAGTCAAAAAACACAACAAGGACATTTTACTGGCAAAGTTCCACTTTATAGCTCGATTACCAACTTATTCTGTTGGCCTTTGTTCTGACAGAGAAGAGTCTTCCCTTCAAAAGGCTGAGACAATCTTCTGGTGGGTGGACTTTAAAAAAAAAAAAAACACAATTTTTGTCCACTTTATGTACAGAAAGATACATGATGGCGTAACATAAACAATGTCATCTTATTTACATTTAGTGAAACTTGGAAATGACTGAGAAGATTAAAACTGAGATGACTAATGTTAGCCGAGTTCATCATCATATGCATTATTATTATTATTATTATTTAGCTCTGTTCTTGATATTTTATCATTTTCTTGCATTGTTGCTGTATACTTATGTTTAAGTTTTCTTTTGTGGTTTCATTGTATTTAAATTGTCACTGTGTTGGTGCTGTTAAAGGAAAAGAAACCCCACGAAACAGCTGCGAAGATAGACTGTGCTATAAACTAACGATTGATGCATATCATTGAAAATAAGGAGCTCTTACAACTGAAATATCCACCTCTGAAAGTTGGCATTTAAGCAGAATTTGACGATTTCATGAATGCCACCATTGACACAATTTTAACCAATCAGAAAAACAAACAAAAAAAAAAAAAAACTGATTGCTTGTGGCCCTGCTGTGATGTAGCGTGAGCACAGAAAGCTACAGATGGTGAACATGCACTGATGTAAAAGTCCTCACTCTCTCGCTATCTCTCTCTCCCTTGCTCTGTCTCTCGCTCTCTCTCTCTCTCTCTCCCCTCTATCTCTCTCTCCCCCATCTCTGTTCTCCCTCACTCGCCATTTTATTGCTGAGCAAACACAAAACTTTTCAACTGTTAAAATCAACTAAATTTCTAAATGTATCATCAGTGGCACTCAAGGGACTAACTGGATAAACACTGAAGGATTTTGGTGGTTTTCCCATTCAGCGGAGAGGAAGTGAATTTCTGTTCCTTCTGTCGTCTTCTGCTTCGCTCTGAACTTCATTAACAATTCAGTTCATTTTTCGGAATATCAGTGCTCTGCGTCACAGACAATTTGAACCCGAGAGATGGGCTGAGATCTTACCTGTTACGTTACAGGTGAGATCTTACCTGTTATTTGAATATAAATTCAAATAATCAGCTAACTATACACACACACACACACACATATATATATATACACACAGTGGTAGGCACACTTCCGATAATCCAATAACAGATAATTATCGAAGATAATTTTTTCATTATCAGATTATCTTTTTAGATAAATTTAAAAACCATCATCGGACTAATTATCTTTAGACCAATAACATACTAAACTAAGCTGAACAGTGAAAAATATTTTTAAAACTGTTAAAGCTGTTGAGACCTACCTGTTAAAAGTTTCCTAATAAGCATGTTGTTCTACCCTCTGCAATCAGAAACCACTCTATTGTCTGTAAGCAAAGAAGAAGTGGTGACTAAAATAAAAGTCATTTCCTTTAACACCATACTAATATAATCGCAATGTCACCAAGTCATCCAGAGGCATACATGTTTAACTTATGGTTAACCACTCATTTTAGACAAGTTATTTAAAATTATTGTCATGTCTGAAGTTTATAAAGTGAAAATATCAGATATATGTTTTCGTTTTAAAGTAATGTGCTAATTTTTAAGGTTTTGTGAGCACATGCTGTGCCAGGCAGCAATGCATTATGGGTAGCATAAGGTAATCTCAGACATTCACGACAGGACAAATGCATTTCAGACACTCTGTTCAGGGTCCACAGATAACAGCATTAAACTCTAGTGCCTAAAACTCTCGTGAATATATTCTCTGGGTTTATAGACGTTAGTGTATTTGCGTTTGTTAAATTCCACGCATCTTAAATGTAGCAGACGCTGATTATCTGGAATTTTGTTTGACATTTTTTCAAGGCCGCTACTGCCATCTACTGGCCAGGAGTGTTCATGGCAAGTATAAACGTCTGGGTACCTGGCTGCTCTCAAAGTGTTGGTATTGTCCATTGTCCAGGCGCTTTTTGTGTGCATATATGTTAACTTTGTATTCTAAAACTACGGTTAGAAGTAATTCCAACTCCTTATCGGTCCACACGAACGAGGTTGGCACCATGTTTTTAGTTTTTGTGGAAGTGATGACAAGAGAATAAGGCTCCTGATTGGATAGAATTTTAATCAGTACCAATCAATCAATCAATCAATTTTTTATATAGCGCCAAATCACAACAAACAGTTGCCCCAAGGCGCTTTATATTGTAAGGCAAGGCCATACAATAATTATGTAAAACCCCAACGGTCAAAACGACCCCTGTGAGCAAGCACTTGGCTACAGTGGGAAGGAAAAACTCCCTTTTAACAGGAAGAAACCTCCAGCAGAACCAGGCTCAGGGAGGGGCAGTCTTCTGCTGGGACTGGTTGGGGCTGAGGGAGAGAACCAGGAAAAAGACATGCTGTGGAGGGGAGCAGAGATCGATCACTAATGATTAAATGCAGAGTGGTGCATACAGAGCAAAAAGAGAAAGAAACAGTGCATCATGGGAACCCCCCAGCAGTCTACCTCTATAGCAGCATAACTAAGGGATGGTTCAGGGTCACCTGATCCAGCCCTAACTATAAGCTTTAGCAAAAAGGAAACCACCACCCAAAGGTTTGGCAGACTAATTACAACACATTTATACGGTTCGATGTGGATGGATTTTTTTTTTAAATGACGTAGTGTGGATTAAGTTTTTTCCCCAAACTGAAAGGGTAAGATATTCGGTTTTACAAATACCCGACAACGTGTGTACATGGCCTTATGTTTGTGAAAGGCACTATATAAATAAATTTACTTACTTACTTACTAATATTGAGTGCACGTTTTACAACATCATAAAAGTTTTAAAACATGCAATTGCGATGACACTTCCAGGGCTCCGTAAAATAAATTTACTTACTTACTTACTAATATTGAGTGCACGTTTTACAACATCATAAAAGTTTTAAAACATGCAATTGCGATGACACTTCCAGGGCTCCGTAAAAATGCCTGTTTTTACAAATAAAAATGGAATATTTTACAAAAGCACATTTATCTTTAAACCAACGCACGACACACGTCACATTAACGTGTTGGTTTACATAATGGATTACTGAACCAATCACTGTTTAGCACTTTTACCCAGAATGCTTTGCGGTCTGTGTTTGTTACAAAACCTCAGAATTAGTGCCTTATTCAACATTAAAAGATATATGTTATATTTTAACTTTGTACAAATGACAGAATTGACATTAATGGAGTTATTCTATCAGTATTTTCAAAAAAATATAAGTTAGTATGACTTTATTATTAAGACCTCCGCCTGACCGGAGGGTTGAAATTGATAGAAAGCTGGCCTTATGGCTGCTCTTGGTGCGCCTCTGTGGTGGGAGCGCTGTTGTAAACAAGAGCTTCCAGCAGGGGCAGAATGTTGAAGAAAAGTGATTATGATTAGTAGAGTTGATTTCGTGGGTGCTCTCAGGATTTGTCTGCTTCCTGCAGGAGGCAGCATGGTCAAACATTCTTGCTTTTTCTTTAGGTCTTTTACTACTTTTGATGCTTTCAAAAGCGATCGTGTTAAAAATCAATTTCAGCTCTTTAGTAACTGCAAATATCCCATAGACAACACCGGAATTTATCGATTATCTGTAACTTCCGATACATTTTTGGGTGGTTTATCGGTTTATCTTTATCAAAGATAACTTTTCAGTTATCTTATTATCTGTTATCGAAGTTAATTTTTTGGGTTATCTGTGCCCACTACTGTATATACATACATACATATACATACATATATATATATATATATATATATAAAATTGAATAAGATTTATTAACAAAATCAAAAAATAACAAAAAGCAAAATAAACCAAAAGGTCCTCATAAAGACTAGTGCTTCCCATCTTTTTTTTCCTTGGAGCACCAACACTTGTACCTAAAAAAGGCTGACAGCCCCAATACCTTGTCTGCCCAACTCCAAATGAAAAGAATAACATGATTCATTTCATATTTAATTATTTATTCAGTCAGTCATATATTTGAAAAAATAAATAAATAAATCTTGAACCCTATGGCACTGCCATGCCTCCACATAAACTAAACTAAAATGATCAGTTTCAAGGTTGCAGGTTGAGCACTGCACACAGGGTTTATACGCTTATCACAGAAAGTGCTGCAAAGAGAGGATGTTTTCAAAAATAATGCAATGAAAAGGTTTAATTTGTAAATGGACATCTTACAGAAAGATGAAACAGAAAATCAAGCCAAATTAAATGAGTATTTCATACGACACAGAGTACTTGCTCATCTCTTACATCAAAACAGAATAAAATTACAGATTATGTTTGCCAGAATATATACAATTAAGCCTAATTGATTGAACTTTTATTACATGGTTCTCCAATGATAGCATCACTGTAAATGTGAAGGAGACTGCATCACAGCTCACCTTCAGAAAACATCTTTAGACTTACTGGTACCTTGTGAACATGACAGACAATACAATAAAATGTGATGTAACCAACCAAGTGCTCTCTCAAATGAATTGCATCTACTTCCTAAATAGTGCAAGTCAATTAACTGATAAATACCTATAGCCTCATTACTGCATCATGTGGCCTTGATCCATCACTTGAATTCAAGAGCAGTAACCACTGAATGTTCCATCAATGAAATGGCTCATTGCCTCTCTTATTTCTATTTTCTTTTACCCTGTTATAGCTGCTTTATGTTTGGATTTCTCTCGCCTACTCCTATGTACTGTGAACGCTTTACTTCCACAACTTAGAGCACATCATTCAGAATGCATTTTTTGGCTGTCATTTGGCACATATCCTGCACTCACAGTCTGATTAGTGTGCTCCTTGATCTACAAGGCACCCCTGGACTAATGCCTTGCAAATTTTAACTTAATAAATTTTGTTCAGGATCAAAGGCAAGTGTAAAGAGCAGACCTTGCAGAGGAAGGCTGGAGATCCAGAAGTGCTGAAGACACTAATGAGTCTCATCTCGTAACCACAAGGGACTTCGAAATGTCAGATGTGCAAACAAGGGGATACAGTCTTACCTATAAACATTTGGACAGTGATATAACATTTTGTTTTTTGCCTCGGTACACCTCTGCAACGCAGCTGAAATAAAATAGAAGGATGTGCCTGTAGTATAGACATTCACAAATAATAGCCACACTGAGCTCTGACAGTGTAAAATACTTTTTTTTTCTGGATTTTAATGTTCAAAAGGCAGATTTGAAAATGAAATTGTCTTGGATCCATTGATATTATTATTAAAACTGGCATATCATGCAAAATCACTTTTTTTTATCTACCTTTTACATTTTCATGATTTTGGTAGTCAAAGTTCAACATCTCAGAAGTCAGTTCTACGAGTATGAGTGTTTCCACACACATTCTTCTGATTAATGCAGAATTGATTACTGACACAGCTTGTTTAACAGCTAGTACATGACATATGCTTCATATACTCAAATTTTCTTTGAATAATTAAAAGGCCCACAGACTCCACAGACACACATACGAGGTCTATTAGAAAAGAAACTGACCGTTTTATTTTTTTAAAAAACTATATGGATTTGATTCATATGTTTTTACGTCAGCCAAGCTTGAACCTTCGTGCACATGCGTGAGTTTTTTCACGCCTGTCGGTGACATCATTCGCCTGTGAGCACGCCTTGTGGGAGGAGTGGTCCAGCCCCCTCATCGAATTTTCATTGTCTGAGAAGTTGCTGAGAGACTGGCGGATACCATTTGAGAAATTAAGCTGGTTTTCGGTGAAAATTTTAACGGCTGATGAGAGATTTTGGATTGTTTCTATCACTGTAAGGACTTTCCACGGAGCGGGACGTCGCGCAGCGCTCCGAGGTGACGTCGTCATCCTGTTTCAAGCTGAAAACCTCCAAATTTAAGCCTCTGTTGACCCAGGACATCATGAGAGAACAGAGAACTTTCAGAAGAGGTCGGAATCAGCAGTTTATCTGGACATTCCACTGTTAAAGGAGATTTTTTTAATGAAAGACGTGTGGACGGATTGGCGCGTAGGCTCGCAGCCGGCGCGGTGTGCCCTCCACAGGAAAAACACCTCCGTGTTGATAACCATTTGCAAAATCCAGGCGGCTTTAGGTGGCTTTCAGTTGAGTGAGTATCTGAGAAATTGTTTAACAGCAGGGCATGTTCCAACTTGTCCTTAAGGCTTCCAACGGAGGTGTTCTTCCTGTGGCGGGCGCACCGCGCCGGCTGCGAGCCGACGTGCCAATCCGTCCGCATGTCTTTCATTTAAAAAATCTCTAACAGTGGAATGTCCAGATAAACTGCTGATTCCAACCTCTTCTGAAAGTTCTCTGTTCTCTCATGACGTCCTGGGTCAACAGAGGCTTAAATTTGGAGGTTTTCAGCTTGAAACAGGATGATAATGTCGCCTCGGAGCGCTGCGCGACGTCCCGCTCCGTGGGAAGTCCTTACAGCGATAGAAACAATCCAAAATCTCTCATCAGCCAATAAAATTTTCACCGAAAACCAGCTTAATTTGTCGAATGGTGTCCACTCGGATGTGCCTCACAGTTTTTGAAAAAAATTTGATGAAGCACAGCACCATTCTCTCAGCAACTTCTCAGACAAAGGAATTCCGACGAGGGGGCTGGACCACTCCTCCCACAAGGCGTGCTCACAGGCGAATGACGTCACCGACAGGCGTGAAAAAACTCTCACATGCCCACGAGGGTTCAAGCTTGGCTGATGTAATCACACGTGATTCAAATCCATATGTTTTTTTTTTTTAATTATAAGGTCAGATACTTTTCTAATAGACCTCATATACTTTCTCAATGGCCCAGGATTACAGCTGTATTCCAACATCACAAAAGCTCTGATATGCAAACTGAAAATTGTTACATCACACACACACTCACACACACACACACACGAATAGTCTTTGCAAACACACTTTGTAGTGCAGTAATAAATCATGATCAGTATATTCATGATCAGTGTTGCCACAGTAACTTTGAAAAGTTACTTTATTACTTACTACAAACAGTTACATTTTGCAGTTACTTTATGCAGTTACTTCAGTAGCAGCTGTGGACAACTTGTCAACTCAAGCTTTATTTCTAAAGCACATTTAAAACGACAGCAGTCTACCAAAGTAAATAATAATTTACAACAGCCAATAAAACAAATAAAATAAAATTCTCAGCAGCTGCTGAATGTAGCTAATAAAGGAACTCATAATCTAATGGTTAGTTTTAAGATTGAGACTCAGAAAAGCAACTATTAGTTACTTTGCTGATTACTCACTCTTAAGAGTAACCAAGTTAGATTCCAAGTTACTGTGTTAGTTATGTTACTTATTAGTTACAAGTTGTCAGCAGCTCCTAATAAAGTAAATGCATAAAGCTCCTAATAATTTAACTGTATAAAGTAACTCAAAAGTTAACTAATTAAGTTACTTTTCAAAATAAATGTGGCAACACTGTTGATGATGTGCCATTTTTGCAAAGTTCATAGATTGCAGTTTACTTTTTTTATACATTAAAATGTTTCTGTAATTGTTTTTAATAAGAGTTAAAATGTTTTCAATGATTTTGCATTTCTGAGGGCCTTATATTTATACATTGGATATCCCTCACACCTTAGAGGTAAACAGGTAGGCAGACTGATCGATCGATAGATAGGAGACGTGTGTCTGCTTAAAAAGGAAAACAAAGTTACATGTATACAGGAGCTCCCTCAAAATGGACAATGAAAGTTTGTAAAAACAGTTCCTGGTCTGACAAGTCTCATTTCCAGCTGTGATTTTCCAATGGTAGAGTCAGAATTTGGAAAGTTGAACATAAATCACGCATGGCGCAATGCTACCCTGTACGAGTAAGGCTAGTGGTGGTAGAGGGGTAATGGTGTGGCAGCTGCATGATGCTATTACATCAACATGGACCAACATCTCTGAGGAATGCTTCCACATCTTCTTAAATCTATATCAAACGATTGATTTAGCAGTGTGTACAAAGGCAACACGCAGTCAAACTGCTCATCAAAATGACACACACCTGGCTTCCTTGTAATTCTGTGAGAATTTTGTGAAAACATGTGCATAAAAGGGGCAGAAACAGACACAAAACACTAACAGTTCTCTAGTTAAATTTCAAATCAGAAGGCCCTGGGCTGACTCTCCTTCACTCCATATCAACAACTATTGGCCCCACACATTCTGTTGAAGGATTGATTACTCAGTGGTCTGTGAAAGAAATGAATCTCACTGCAAAACAGGCTGTTAAGTTGCAGCTATACTTAGAGGTGTTTGATTCAAAGTCTGCAAAAGACCAATTTAATCAGAGAACAAGCAAGCACACATAGCCAAACAATCAGCCTTGTTCAGACCTAATAGTGCTTCCAGGAGCAGCCTCAATGGTCCATATGCAGTGTAGGTTATGCTCATAGGGAGCTGGGTAGCCTGGAGACAAGATACGACCAGAAGACTCCTCCTTGATGGTTCCACCGCATTCCGCTATAAGAAGAAAAGATAGAAGGACAGAGAAATTAATAAATACACAGACACAAAAATGTCCCAATTCTGCTAAAATGCATGATTTTTATTAAACAGTGACACAGAACACATCGTCAGATTTGTTTATCTTTTCTCAATTTAAATAATTGGAGGGACAGCAGCTAACTCGATGTGCTCTTCCTTGGCTCAGCAAAGACAATCCTGCATCACATCCATGATCTCATCTCATCACCTTTGAACAGTGATGTACTTGACTGGAAAAACAGATTATTCAAGTGTTGGCAATGTTTCTGTGAAGGCTCTCAGTTGTCCAGGTGGTTTCCATAATAGAGAAACTTGAATATTCAACTGGACTGGGTTGCGTGACACGAGGACATTTTGCTTCTAATCACAGAAGCTTCCTCAGCTAAAATTCTTGCACTGGTAATCTGACTTGTGTCTTGACTCTCATAGAGAAGCATAACAGAAGCCAGCAAAAGCTGGACTTTTAAACCTAACCAGACCCTGCCTACCGAGAGGCAGACTGCTATTGGATAGTGACTAACAATTGCTCTAATTAGCACCTATTGTGCTCTAGTTAGCATCCTCCTAATGACAAGGTAGCTGTCCCTCCTAACGATGGGACTGCCGCCTCTCCTGAAGACTCTCCTGACGATGTGAATGACTCTTTACCATGAACAAAAAACTGAACCTGCTTTGACCTGAGTACCCCATTGTAAACAGGGGACAAAGCGTGTCTCAGACCCCCTCCCCCATTAAGCCTGGATGTCAACTGTTTCAGATACAATGCTTCTTTCACTCCACTCTCAAACCATTTCTTTTCTCTGGCTAAGATTTTAACTTCCTTGTCCTCAAATGTGTGGTTAGTGTCTTTAAGGTAGAGATGAAAAGCAGACTGAGATCCACAGGCGCCCTCTCTGCAGTGCTGGTATAGCCTTTTGTGCAACGGCTGCTTAGTCTCACCTTTGTAGTGTTCCTTATAGTTTTCCTGACATCTGATAGAATACACAACATTGCTCTGTTTGTAACTAGGGATCCTGTCCTTTGGGTGAACTAATTTCTCTCTTAGGGTGTTAACAGGTTTAAAGTAAACTGGGATTTTGTGGTGTTTGAAGATCCTCTGTAGTTTTTCCCCTGCTCCTGCTAAATAAGGGAGAGACACTCCTCTTCTTCTTGGCTCTGTCTCCTGTCTGTCTGGTCTCTCTGTTCTTTGGGACTTCTGCCCTTTGTCCAGGGACCATCATGTGTACCGACATACTGTGAGGGCTTTCCGTACATGTTGCTGTTCTTTAGCCCTTGGCTATGTGTTGAAGAGTCCTGTTTGCAACTGTTGTTTTCAAGGGGGTGTGTACGCAATGTTACACAGTAAAATCACCACTAACACTGACAGTTTTAAATTAACACTGCCAGTGTACATATGGTCCCACTCTGAGCTGAGTAACACTGAGTCACTCAGTGTTAATTTATCACTGGTGATTTTACTATGTAGGATGAACATTTAAAGAATGATTAATAAATTAATTACATGACATTTCAAGGAAGATTCATAAAATGAAGGGTATGTGTGCATCATGTGTTCAGCATCTTTGTGTTGGCCCAGTAGTAGTTGATAGTACGAGTAGTAGTAAATTACTTAGAGTATAATGGCTTAACAGTTAAAAAAAAAAAAATCCAGTCCACACCATATTTAGCCTCTTATAAAGAAGAAAAGCAAGTACTATATCATTCCTGAGGGCCATTTGTGCACATGCTTATCTCTTAATTCCATACTGTCAAGTGGATGAGAGCTTTTGACTCCTTCTAGATAGAACACAAGTCCAACAGAGTCTACTTCCACAAGGGTGATAACCATTACCACCTGGGTGGTAGATGACATATTTTATCTGAAGACAAGGCATGAATGTGAGCTATGACAATTTGGCCATGCATTGGATTATTCTGGGTGTGATTTCCATCAATTCTGAGGGCACCAGCAGCTGGCAAAGGACAAAGGGCCTTGATATGACAGGTAGATAATTACCAAAGGTGCTTCCATGGTGTGGTAGATGTGGCAACACCGCATGCTTCCAGACTTGACTTGTCCAAAAACAGATACAGGTAGCATGCCCAGGAAACTAACTCTGATCAACATATCAGTAACTCAAGGTATTATCTTACTGAGCTACCTGCTTGCTATTGATCTTTTATAAAAAAAAACAAAACAAAACAAAAAAAACAGGGGGGAAAAAAAGTGCAAATAAGAGGACAATGATTGGGGAAAAAGGATTGGTCAACAATGATTGGGGAAAAAGCTACATCTTTCAGCTTGAAGTAATGAACTGCCACCATCTAGGCTCTGCAGCTGAGAAGCAATTTTCAGTACGCTTTCAATTACCACCTTCAACCTTTCTACAGAAAGTGAATTAAAAAAAAATGAAAAATGTTCTCCAAGAGCAACAGATTATAAATGCTTTTGTTCACACATTTGAGGGCAAATCAATTGACAAGAGCAGGATTAAAAAAAAAAAAAAAAAAAAGTGTTCTTGTTTCTTTTCATTCTGCTGAGAGTAAAATAGTGTTGTCAATCGGGAGGAAAATGGAAGTGTAGGAATGATGATGATGATGGCGATAACAATGACTGTGAAAGCCATCTGATCTTAGACTGTGCAGAGCTACAGTGGACCCAGAAAGTATTCACAGCGCTTCACTTTTTTCCACATTTTGTTATGTTACAGCCTTAATCCAAAAGGGATGACATTTGTTTTTTCCTCAAAATTCTTCACACAATACCCCATAATGACGATGAGTAAAAGGTCCCACAGTTGACAATGCATGTCAGTGCACAAACCAAGCATGAAGTCAACACTATTGTCCATAGACCTCAGAGACAAAATCATCCTGAGGCACAAATCTAGGGAAGGGCACAGAAACATTTCTGCTGCTTTATCATCTAAACTGAGCCATCGAGGGAGAAGGGCCTTAAGTGAGGGAGGTGACCAAGAACCCGATGGTCACTCTGTTAGAGCGCCAGTATTCCTCTGGGGAGAGGGAACATTCCAGAAGGACAACCATGTCTGTAGCAATTACGGTTGGGAGGGTTACTTTAAAAATGTATTCCGATACAGTTACTAGTTACCTGTTGAAAAATGTAGTCAGTAATGGAAAGCTGCGCATGTTGGAAAAGCCACAAACGGAGGAACAAGGGAGACAATATTTCCTTCCATAAGTAAGTGGTTTTAGTTCTTTTTGTCACTTTGTCCATGATATTTGGATGATAAACAGCTGTATGTCTCCTGCCATTAACTCTTCACTTATGTTTAGTTGATATTTGCCACTGCTAGACCAATGTCTAGTTAAAATACTTGTCGTTAGTGATTAAAATTGTTCGACAAGACTGGGGATTTTTTTTTAATTTGCACCTTAAAATAATGAGATTATAATGACCCGAGCTGTGCCACTCACAGTCACACCCACACATAGAGATGTGTACTCACACCACTGACTTCATGAATGAAACTCGGTCAATAAAGGATAACTATGGAAAAATATTAATATATATAAATATATTGTAATGGTTTTAGGAGCCGCACTGCATTGAACAGCAGCAGCTGCAGCAGGATGTCTCAGCTCAGCAGCTTGAACAGTGCAGATCCATGTAACTTTTAACACTAATATTTGGGAATGTGTGTGTGTCAGAGTACGTTTAATACTTTCCTGACATAATTTAATGTAATTTAATTTTACTGGCTCGATATCCAGGTCAAAATGGTATTTTAACACATATTTTGCAAGCATTTTTCTGAGTGTGTTCAGTCGCGAATCTCCATTGAAAATGCATTAACATCCGGGTATTTCATCAATATTTTGCCTGGTTAGGAAATGTCATGTCACTGTCCATGAAGGGATGTTTTTGTTTCAAAGAAAAAATATATTATATACAGATAATATCATAAAATGCATTAAAATTGTAATCCTGCAAATTAATCCCCATTTTTACTAAATATACCTGTAATCTGAATACGTCTTTTTTTCGGTAACTGTACCGGAATACAGTTACTTTTTTTTGTATCCTAATTACGTAATGGCGGTACATGTATTCTGTTACTCCGCAAGCCTGGCAGCAATCCAGTGGATTTCAATCAGGTCTGTATGGTAGAGTGGCCAGAAGGAAGCCACTCCTAAGGAGAAGGCGCATGACAACTCAGCTTGTGTTTCCCAAAAGGCATTTAAAGGATTTTCAGACCATGAGAAACACAGTTCTCTGGTCTGATGAGACAAAGACTGAACTCTTTGGCATCAATGCCAGGCATTATATTTGAAGGAAACCAGGCACCATTCCTACAGTGAAGCATGGTGGTGGCAACATCATGCCGTGGGGATGTTGTTTAGCGGCAGGAACTGGAAGACTAGTCAGGCTTCAGGGAAACATGAATGCAGCAATGTACAGTGATATCCTGGATGAAAACCTGCTTGAGAGCGCTCTTGACCTCATACTGGGGCGGCAGTTCATCTTTCAGCAGGACAATGACCCTAAGCACACAGCCTAGATATCAAAAGAGTGGCTTCAGGACAACTCTGTGAATGTCCTTGAGTGGCCCAGCCAGAGCCCAGTCCTGAATCTGATTGAACATCTCTGGAGAGATTTGGAAATGGCTGTGCGCCGATGCACTCCATCGAACTTGATGGAGCTTGAGTGGTGCAGCAATGAGGAATGGGCAAAACTACCAAAAGACAGGTGTGGCATGCTTGTGGCATCATATTCAAGAAGACTTGAGGCTGTAATTCCTGCCAAAGGTGCATCAACAAAGCATTGAGAAAAGGATTTGAATTCATATGTACATGTGATTTTAATAAATTTGCAAAAAATTAGAAAAAAAAACTTTTTCATGTTGTTAGTATTGGGTTTTGTGAGTAGACTTCTGAGGAAAAAAAAACAAAAAAACATCCATTTTGGAATAAGGCTGTAACATAACAAAATGTGGAAAAAGTGAACCGCTGTGAATACTTTCCGGATCCACCGTACAAGAGAGTGCACCTGCACCCAGACACACAAACACTCACAAGTGTAGACTCACAAATAACTTCATTAGACGTCAGATGAAAGATCAACAGTCGGACAGAGAGCTGAATAGACATCGGTTTGTTTGAGGACCTGTGTGTGCAAACCATAACTTTCTGCTCATACAGCAACAACAAACTGAGGCACCTCACCAAGCCAATGAGGAGGAGAAGTGGTGACAGGCTCCTGCACAAGAAGGCCAGAAACATGCTAATATATGAGATCAGAGTAGCAAAGAGATGCTGCTCTGACAGGCTGAAAAATAATTGTCAGCCAACAATCCTGTAACGGTGCAATCTTCAGCATGCCAGCAACTACGGGAAACTATCCCCCAAACTGTGGAGAACCTCAGCTGGCTGAGGAACCGAACTTGTTTTACACCAGATTCAAAACAGACCCTCACACACCCCTCACCAACCCTAAATACAATGGACTACTTGCCCCTCTATCTTTCCCCTCCCCTCTGCAACCCCACTTGCACTAATGATCTGCAAAGAGGAAATATGCCAGCAGTTTTGCAGACAAAAGATCAAGAAAGCTCCAGGACTTGATGGTGTCTCTCCATTATGTCTGATGACCTGTGCTGATCAGGTCACCTCCATCTTCACCCAGATTTTCAACCGATCTCTGGAGCTGCAGAAGGTCCCGACATGCTTCATATGCTCCACTATTAACCTAGTCCAAAAGAATCTCTCCATAAAAGAACTAAATGATGGCAGACCTATCACCCTGATGCTTAGTCATGAAGTCTTTTGAACGGCTGGTGTTGAGCCACTTGAAGGACATCACAGAACCCCTGCTGGAACCCCTGCAGTTTGCCTACTGGGCAAACAGTTCAGTTGAGGATGCAGTGGACATGGGACTGTATTACATCCTGCATCACCTTGACTCTGCAGGGCCATACGTGAGGATCCTGTACTTGGACTTCAGCTCCTCATTCAGCATCATCATTCCCGAGACCCGACATTCTCCACTAAAACCTCCCCATCCTCTCTGTGCCAGCTCCCACCTGTCAGTGGATTTCCAACTTCCTGATAGACAGGGACACAGCAGATGAGGCAGGAGATGGTCACATCCAGCACACGGACAATCATCACTAGCACACCTCAGGGGTGTGTGCTCACTCCACTGTTCCCTCGATTCAAATGATTGCACATCAGGGATCCCCCCCCCCCCCCCCCGAAGTTTGCTGATGATACCACCATCATTGGTCTCATCCAGGATGGGGGTGAGGCTGTATACAGACAGGAGGTGGAACGTTGGTCTTCTGGTCTGGTCAGAACAACCTGCAGCTTTACCCATTCAAGACTGTGGAGATGATAGTGGACTTCATGAGAAATCCTCCATCATCTCCCCAATCAACAACACTGTGTCTACTGTGGATACTTTCCAGTTCCTGGAATCCACCATCTCCTGGGATCTGAAGTGGACATCCCACATAGACCCAATCAGGAAAAAGGCACAGCAGAGGATGTTCTTCCTCAGACAGCTCAGGAAGTTCAACCTGGCCCAGGAACTGCTCATCATCATCTACACATCTATCATCCAGTCTGTCCTGTGCATCTCCATCTCTGTTTGGTTTCCCTCTGTCTCCAAACATGACAGACACAGACTTCAAGGAACTGTCACGTCAGGAACAGGTTCTTTCCACAGGCCACTTTGAAATTGTGAATTATTTAGTGTTTAGTGTATATTTATACATGATTGTACAGAGAGTGTTCAATCCGCAGTCAAATTCCTTGTATTCTTTGAGGATACTTGGTGAAGAAAGTCTGTTCTGATTCTGAGCTGACACCATATTTAATTTTTGCTAAACATGTGACCTGGACCTGGATAAGTGACAATAACAGAATATGACTGAATCAATAAATAAAAGGCCATTTTTTTGCCTATCAGTAATTCCATTGTTCTTTGGCCATCACTTCACCTACTTTACGCACACACACACACACACACACACAGAAACAATAAAAAAATAAATAAATAAATAAAACACTTTGTAGATATGGAGACACACCAAAACTAGTCAAGAACGAGGCCCAATGTTAGAGTTAGGGTGATGTAGATTATATTGTCAAACCATTTATGTGTCTTGTTCTGTCTCATCTCTGCTCCTTTACAGAGCCAAATGACCTGAGGCACAATTCCTACTTCAGATCAAAATGCTTTATTACCCGAAACCTTTTTTTTTTTTTTTTTTTTTTAGAAGCAGTGAATTCACTTTCTTACCTCTCTGAGAAACATGCTGCTGAACACTGCACAAGTTGGTGATTTCAGCTGAGTAATGTTACTTTAACTGCTTCAAAATTTGAATAACCACTTTTATATTGATAGCTTTCCTATACAAGGTTGGGACAGTTGCAAAATAAAAAGGTACAGCTCTTCGGGAAAAAAAAGCAAACCCTTCCAGCTATTTAAATAACTTCATTTACATTGATGTTTGTAAGTACACCAGACAACATATGCTGACATGTTTCTTGCAATTGGTGGACAGCGAAGATCTTGTTTGTTGCCCCTCTTGAGGGCAAGAAGCCATGTTGGGTTTCAAGAAGGTGCTTTCTGCTTATAGTCTCACAAGGTTGTTGGCAGTCTACGCGCCCACCATTATGTTGGGAATTATCAAGATAGAATCTTCTTCACCACTAAGGGATTGCCAAGATGATTACAATACTAATGATAACAACTAATATGACTGCATATTCATTCAATTTCCATTGCTATCCAGCAATCCATTTTCTATACTTGCTTATTCCAATTAAGGTTCACAGGGGACTGGAGCTTATCCCAGAAGTCACAGGACACGAGGTGGGGTACACCCTGGACAGGATGCTAGTCTATCACAGGGCCACACAAAGACGGACAAGCCTAACATCAATTTAGAGTCACCACTTCACCAAACCTGCATGTATTTGAAAGTGGGTGGAAGCAAGAAGACCCAGAGAGAATCTACACAAACACAGGAATAAATGCAAACTCAACACACAAAGGACTAGGTGGGAAGTAATCCCATGACCTTTTTTGCTGTGAAGCATCAGTGCTGTCCACTAAGCCACCATCACTGTATATAATCCTGTATGGATTCACATAATGATTGGACACGTTTTACAACCGATGCCCTTCCTGTTGCAACCCCAGCTGGTGATCAGAAGATGGCTGACCGTGATTTGGGGAACTTCCGAGCTAACACATAATGTTTTTCTAATGTTATAAATGGGATATATTTAGGACGTGGTTATCAGAAATATTTCTAGAACATTTTCCTTATGTTACTTATTTTTATATATTGACAAGTCATGTGTATAGTTGGAGGAAATTTGACAAATATATTAATTCTAGTGTCACTGTCATTTTTACTCCAAATTTCTTTCATTGACTAGGGTATGACTTTAGGTAACGTTACCATACTGTTCTGGGAATTTGAAACATATCTTTAGTGGACTTCATGTAATCTTCCAAGAATGTTCTGGGAACCAAAAATAGACTTTCCTTAAAAATGTTCCAAGAACTTTACAACTAATATTCTGATAACAAATGTTCTTATAACTTTTTGGAAACTTTATTCTGTTAGCTGGGTTCTTGGTGTGAGGCTACAAAACCACACCCCCCATAAACAGTTGTATTCAAAACATCCAGTAATGTGGTAATCCTGCAAAAGCATCATCATTGTTGATTAAGTCATACTTACCAGAATATCAGTCCCTCCATTTTTAAAATCAATTCATAACTTCATAACAGAGATCTTCTAGCTGACAGAGAAACATAGATAATCCCTGATCTTCTTAGTGGAGGTAATATTATCATTTTCCATGCAGATATATCCAGATAAAGAGTAAATGACAAACAACCAAAGCAAGAAATGTATCCCCACTTTTTCTGTTGTGCCTTTGTTGTAAAGTTGCAGTTTCACAGAGTGAAAAGAGAAGACAGTGATCTATTGCCATGAAGCAATCCCATCTCTTTCCTTTAGCCTTTTGACCCCTGAAAGTAACCTCTTAGTGTTACCATGGGATTGAACTCCCTCAGCTTCTCTGTGCTCCTTCATTTTCTGTCAAGCCATATGTCTTTCTTGGCTCAACTTCTGTTATACAGTACCTCTCTTTTTAAACACCTTATCCACCCAAAGTACTTAAGATTCACCTGAATATGAGGTAGTACCATGATAATTCTCCTGTATTCATAGATTATGTTGTAAAATATCATTGAAACAACTAAGAAACAATGACAAGTACATAGAAACAGCCATTGTATTTTGTACATCATATACCGGATATCTAGTGTTAACGACCTCTGCGATGTATGCAAACTGTAGCTCCAATGTTAAAGTAATCACGCTATTACAAACAAACAAAACCAGCGCCACATCTGCTTCAAAATTTGTTCATTCTCTTGGGCTATCACCCAATGGAAGGGGCACAGAGAGGACACAAACATGTTGGGAGATACACAGAATGTTGAATGCTGTTTGTGCGGAGACCTGAAATTACCTGTCAGTGTGATTTCAAAAGAGAGCTGAGAAAGATTATTCTAATCACCTTGGCTGGTGTCAAAGTGTGCCATTCTGTCTTTGCGCAGTCTTGTTCAGTGTGTTCCCTGAGCTCCTGGCTATTTGCCGGAGACTGTCAGGATGAAGAGAAAATCCAAATAAATAAATAAATAAATAAATGTTCTGACATGATTACCATGGTTACAGAGAGGGGCAGGGACCAAATTATGAGGGATCATCCACAAATGACACCCAAACTCAGCTACAAAGTTTAGGGTCTGTGGGTGTAGACAACTTTTTAAATTTCATTACATTTATTTCTATTTATTAGACCTCAGTGCTGCTTTTGATACTGTTGACCATAAAATTTTATTACAGAGATTAGAGCATGCCATAGGTAGTAAAGGCACTGCGCTGCGGTGGTTTGAATCATATTTATCTAATAGATTACAATTTGTTCATGTAAATGGGGAATCTTCTTCACAGACTAAGGTTAATTATGGAGTTCCACAAGGTTCTGTGCTAGGACCAATTTTATTCACTTTATACATGCTTCCCTTAGGCAGTATTATTAGACGGCATTGTTTAAATTTTCATTGTTACGCAGATGATACCCAGCTTTATCTATCCATGAAGCCAGAGGACACACACCAATTAGCTAAACTGCAGGATTGTCTTACAGACATAAAGACATGGATGACTTCTAATTTCCTGCTTTTAAACTCAGATAAAACTGAAGTTATTGTACTTGGCCCCACAAATCTTAGAAACATGGTGTCTAACCAGATCCTTACTCTGGATGGCATTACCCTGACCTCTAGTAATACTGTGAGAAATCTTGGAGTCATTTTTGATCAGGATATGTCATTCAAAGCGCATATTAAACAAATATGTAGGACTGCTTTTTTGCATTTATGCAATATCTCTAAAATTAGAAAGGTCTTGTCTCAGAGTGATGCTGAAAAACTAATTCATGCATTTATTTCCTCTAGGCTGGACTACTGTAATTCATTATTATCAGGTTGTCCTAAAAGTTCCCTGAAAAGCCTTCAGTTAATTCAAAATGCTGCAGCTAGAGTACTAACGGGGACTAGAAGGAGAGAGCATATCTCACCCATATTGGCCTCTCTTCATTGGCTTCCTGTTAATTCTAGAATAGAATTTAAAATTCTTCTTCTTACTTATAAGGTTTTGAATAATCAGGTCCCATCTTATCTTAGGGACCTCATAGTACCATATCACCCCAATAGAGCGCTTCACTCTCAGACTGCAGGCTTACTTGTAGTTCCTAGGGTTTGTAAGAGTAGAATGGGAGGCAGAGCCTTCAGCTTTCAGGCTCCTCTCCTGTGGAACCAGCTCCCAATTCAGATCAGGGAGACAGACACCCTCTCTACTTTTAAGATTAGGCTTAAAACTTTCCTTTTTGCTAAAGCTTATAGTTAGGGCTGGATCAGGTGACCCTGAACCATCCCTTAGTTATGCTGCTATAGACTTAGACTGCTGGGGGGTTCCCATGATGCACTGAGTGTTTCTTTCTCTTTTTGCTCTGTATGCACCACTCTTCATTTAATCATTAGTGATTGATCTCTGCTCCCCTCCACAGCATGTCTTTTTCCTGGTTCTCTCCCTCAGCCCCAACCAGTCCCAGCAAAAGACTGCCCCTCCCTGAGCCTGGTTCTGCTGGAGGTTTCTTCCTGATAAAAGGGAGTTTTTCCTTCCCACTGTCGCCAAGTGCTTGCTCACAGGGGGTCATTTTGACTGTTGGGGTTTTTACGTAATTATTGTATGGCCTTGCCTTACAATATAAAGCGCCTTGGGGCAACTGTTTGTTGTGATTTGGCACTATATAAATAAAATTGATTGATTGATTGATTGATTTCTTGATTTTATACAGACACACACCACTAAATTGAGATCAATTAAAATTGCATCAGTGTGATTATTTATTGCTTTTATTCCTGTTGTGAATCTTATGGAACACTGAGATTTGGATGACCCTGAAATTAATGTGAAAACGATTTATGATTTAGATTTTTTTTTTCCATACGTAAACCCACCAACTACACTAGTCAGATTCATTGCCATTGTATTGTACCAGCAATTGTTCATTAAAATTCATATTAAAAGGGGTCACTGTTCATCAGGTGAGGGCAGCACAGGTTGTTTTTTCTGCAAAGAAAATCCAAAGAGACTGCTGTGAGAAATTATATCAGTAATACTATGGTACATAATTATTGGATTTCCTGAAAATGTTTTTGTTATTTAATGAAGATGTGTTGCTGCCACAGTAAGCCTAACCAGTGCCATTTGCAAGTAAATGGGGATGATCCACCAAGACGTCAGGGAAATTGGATAGGAGCTGCAGTATGTTTGGTCTTCCATGTATCTTGAGGGCAAAAAAGTGGACATTTGTCTGGTGTCATATTTTACTGCTGGGTGTCTGTTATTTCTGCATTTTATCACTAAGCTTACCTGCACCAGGTTATAATAGCTGACTTTAGACTTTTATGTATGACTTCAATTCCCAGTAAATCAATCAAGAATAAAAAGGAAGTACGTGTGAAGAAAGCCACTACGATATTCAGCATGCCATGGCAGGAATTACAAATTTCAGTGGCTGTGTTTGGACAGTGTTGACTGTAACTTCACCAGTAATAGTACACACAGTCTCTCCAAGCAACTCTGTTGAACCTGGCAACTTCTTAGTTGTCATTAATGTGTTAATGGCTTTACTCACTACTCGCTGTGCATTACTCAATTTTCGAGATTTATCCTACCAAACTGTTTCCATTTGTTCACTAAATTAAATAAATATCAATTGAACGTAACATAAAAACAACTATTGAACTTTTATCTAATGATTTATGAATAGAAAAAAAAAAAAGCAACTGGAAATACTTCAAAATGACCAGTGATGCCACCCTATGTCAACTTCATGCAGATTTACCATAGACTGCAAAACTGTTTGCATTTCTTCATAACTGATGTAAATAAAGTCCAAGACTCAATGGCAGCTTTATCATCAGAGAGCCTCATCCACAGTTACCACAAAAGATGTCATTGATGTTAAATGGGACAATACACAGTATTAGGAACAGGGGTATGTAAAAAATACTCATATATATCACACACACACACACACACACACACACACACACACACACACACACACACACACACACACACACACACACACACACATGAACAATAACTTTGAACTCCTTCACTTGGGGCAAGACCACATTCTTGACCTGGACTAGGGAATGCCTAAATAAAAAAGTAAACAAAAAAAAATACTCATATATATATATATATATATATATATATATATATATATATATATATATATATATATATATATATATATATATATATATATATATATATATATATATATATGAGTGAGGGGACAATGGAGCTTGAGATTGGCCAGAGAGTTGGCGCAGCAGGGGTGGTACTGTGTTTGCTCTACCATACTGTTATGATGAAAAGGGTGATGAGCCAAAAGGTGAAGCTCTCATCTGCTCCTCAGTCTTCATTCCTACTCTCACCTATGATCATGAGGTTTGGGTCATGACCAAAAAAAACTTGAACGTGGGTACAAGCAGCCGAAATGGGTTTCATTAGGAGGGTGGCTGGTGTCTACTTTAGAGATAGGGTGAGAAGCTTGGTCATCTGTGGGGAGCTCAGAGTGGAGCTGCTGCTCCTTCATGTTGATAGGAGCCAGCTGAGGTGCCTCGGGCATCTGGTAAGTATACCCCCTGGGTGCCTCCCTAGGGAGGTGTTCCAGTCATGTCCATCAGGGAGGAGACCCCGGGCAAGACCCTGGACTAGGTGGAGAAATTATATCTCCACACTGGTCGGGGAATGCCTTGGGATCCTCCAGTCGGAGTTGGTTAATGTGGCCGGGAAAAGGGAAGTCTGGGCTACCCTGCTGGAGCTTTTGCCCCCGAGACGTGATCCCAGATAAGCCTTTTTTTGGCCATTTTTCAGAGAATATGAATGATAGCACAAAACCTTTTGTGTTATTCATATTTTCTGAAAACTGTTTATAACTGTTTACTCTTTTTAAATCAGAATAACAACAGACACTACCCAAAGGTGTAAGATCAAATTTTAACATACCCCTGCTCTTAATTCTATGTAGAAATTTGCTGTAATGCAATTACAGCAAATTTTTTTTTTTTTTTTTTATGTGGAAATATGTGCTTGGCTCTGGAATTTAAGGAAAACTACTTGTTCAGGTTTGTTGCACGTGAACAAATGGTGAACATTCTTAATAACTTTCACTTACGTGAGAAGATATTCACCTGTTTTGGGCCTTATTTTGGTGCTGCAGATGCACTGAATTCACTACTGATTAGCAAATCAGTGAGATTTTCTGTTACTTTACATTGACATGCTTTAAAAATATATTTGGAAAGGCAGTGATGTTTACAAAACTACTGTGGATAGAATAATGACTGGGTCTATAATTATTCAATATTAATTATTTTTGATATATATATATATATATATATATATATATATATATATATATATATATATATATATATATATATATATATATATATATATATATATATATATATATATATATATATATATATATATATATATATTAGTAAGTATAATTAGGCAAAATTAAGTATTTTTGAAAATTAATGGCTGCTGGTTTCCTCTTTCTTGCAGATAATGTGACCAAGGAATGTATGTAAATTTTATATGCAATTTATGTGTGAAAATAAATCTGAAAGCATCTTTGATTCTCTTATCATGCAGAAAAAAGGACTTAAAAATCAGTTTTGTGGTTGATATGAGCTACAATCACATAATTGCAAAATAAAAAAAAATAAATGCAGGATTTGCAACTGTGATGCCATACGAGGAGCTAAATGGAGCACAATTATTCTTGATTGATACAATGCTGAGAAAGCAGCCTAATGAATGTCTGAAAATAGCATAGCCCAGACAAACCACAGAGCTTTTCCAAAACTGCTCTTGCATATTTGCATTGTTTGTAAGAAGTAGGTCATATATCCCGGTGCAGCTGGAAAGCTCACAGTGGTTTAAATTGCGTTAAACAAAACAGAACCCACAGATCAACTGTGCATAATGCATCAAAAGGGAGAACAATGCGATACCATATAATATGAAATAGTGACAGTACTTTGTGGCAAAAAATAAATGCTATGCAAGGTCATGAGGCTCATTGGGTTGATATGTTTGTCTGGATATAACATCATACTGTAAATTGATAAGAGTGTATGACTCCTTCAAGATAGGATGCTAGTCCATCGCAGGTGAAATCCCTACTCAAGGCTGGTCACCACTCAAGCATTTTATTATGTCTTCTCCAAAAACACAAAGCGGTGGCTTGACTGGGAATCAAACCCAGGTCTACATATTGGCAGTCCAACTCCTATCCCACAAAGGTAGTTATACTCTACAACATAATGTGACAAAAAAATATAGCACAAGTCGACATTTGAAAATGCCCTTTAGCTCAACAACCAACCATCCAAATACAGAAACATCTAACATACCAACACAGAGAGGGAGGGGGCTGTCCCAGGCCCTTCTTTCTCCCCTCAGGCAGGTGAGCACCTCGGGTCCCTTCAAGGTGTAGCCTGGATCACAGCTATATGACACGGTACTCCCTGCAAAGTGACCCTTGTCCTCACGCTTATAACCAAACTGGGGAACACCTGGATCCTCACATTTCACCAGTTCAAAACCTGGGACAGAAAGAAATTAAGAAAGAATGGCAAACATAAGATAAGGAGGAGTACTGAAGAAGCAACTAACATAATTAGACATGGTGCATGGAACAAAACAATAAAAAAATACATAAAAAAATCAAGGTTGAAAAATAGAATTAAATGTTAGTCTAAAATATTATCAGAGGGCAGAAAATTAATAAGCGCAAATTTAGTGAACCCAGTGGCCCCTTCAGCATGCTCATGTGAGGGATTATATATCAATATATGCAATGAGTGTTACTCACTGGTGAAGTGCAGCTCAAAGCCTTTACTTGTGTTTTCTGCATTGCTGATGAATTCTAGCCACATGGAGCTAGACGTGGAATTCAGAGTGGTGTCGAGCAACTCGCTGCCCGTAAACACCCCAAGCAAGCGAGCTTT